>NC_090936.1:1003955629-1005205629 GCF_040938575.1 Ambystoma mexicanum | reverse complement strand
ATCTAGGTGGAAACTCTTACTACCATCCAAGTGTGGTGTTTTCTCAACATCTCTGACAGCCTATCTTCATAAAGGCACTTTAATCTATGCTCAGGTAAGTCTAATTCTTTGGGTCATGTATACGCGGGGTTCTCCATAGACCAATATTTGTAGCTTTAGCTGTTAGTTCCTGCTCTGTGGACTGATGACCGGTGCAGTGCAAAGAACTCTCTAGTGCCACATTCATCAAAGGTGCATCCTTTCTGAACACGGTTCGATGGATTCTAGTTGGCCATTGGCAACATATCCATGCATTATATAGTAAGTAGAGACCCCACACGCTTTCAGTGGTTTATGTGTTTGGCGCGGTGTGGCCGTTCCCGTTACAGCACAATGACCACCAATGATAGTTTGAGACATCCCCGTGCTTCTGTTTCATTTGTAATTGCAAAGTGTGTCCCCTTGTCAGACTGCACTGCATAAGGCCCTGGAGGGCCCCGTATGAAGAGGAGGGACACCTCGAAAGACGTCGGCCACATTTATTGGACTTATTTTATGTGCAATGTGCCTCTCCACTAATTGATCATGTTTGATGTATTAAATCATGATTTTTAATGAAATTGGCGACTACAGAACCCTTTTGTTGAACCAAACTGTTATTCAAAATATATATTTTCAGTAAATATTTGAATGATTAACCGTCCCTAGGGCGCATGTAGAAAGTGTGCAGGGGACAGGAGGATCCCAAGTTTGGGTCCTTCACAATGTCCCACCATCAGCGTTGCTTGCGGTGACTCAGGCCATCTCAGTCTTTCAGCCTTCAGAGGTTGGTATATGAGTACCAATTTTGGTTGGGTAATAATACGTCTATCAGTGTGTTTTCTTGTAAAGCGCTTTGTTGAATGCGCTATATACATGAAAGATTTATCACTGTGAGAGGCATGTAGAAATCTCAGAATTCCTAGCACATAGAAACAACCCCATGGAGACAGTTGGGTGGCAATCCAATGGCTGCAATCCCAGCCCTGACCTCTATAGACGCTGTCACCACTGAAGTCACTCCTTTGCTTGCCTGGCCTGTTTCTTCACACATGCCACTGATCAGTCGTTCCTGAGCTGTGGAAGCCAGAATTGAGAACAGGCAGCTCACAACACTGGCGACTGTGTGGCCCTTTATGAAACACTGTGAATAATAGCCCGGGTTCTTGTCCCCATCCTCCGTCCTACCCAGTACCCCTTACTGAACCGGCCTACTCCTGATCCTGCCTAGGGGACCTATAGGCTCCCGTTCATCTGGGCTATGAAAGAGTTAAATCTCTACATGTATTACCCTGGTGTGTTGAACCATGCATTCCCTGACTCTCTGGTGGATTTAAGCTGCAGGCTCGGCTTGCGCTACCAAATTTGAGCCTGTACTCCTTGAAGGAAGTTATTGGCCAACCTGTTTGCGATCATATCAACAGGATGTCATGGGAGCTCATCTAAAGCATGGGAAGCCTCTTGCACCGTCCCATTCAATCTCGCTTTTCGTTACCCACATAGAGTTCCAAACTAAGGGCTAATTTCCCAGGTAATCATAGGCTCAGCTGCGACAGGAGCAGTGGAGAGAAGTCTATGTTCAACTTATCACGACTGGGACCTTTGCAGAGACAATCCACATGTGCCGGATTGAGGTGACGGAGACCCGGCTAGACGAGATTCGCTGCCGGATGAGCCCTGAGGTTGATCCCAGAATTCATCTGTGCATATGTGATGTTATTGGCATTTGTACCACGTGCCACTTCCATTTTTATGGTGTCCAGACGCTACATGGTACAGGCGATGACAAATGTGGCATTCTTTTTTTTTATTACTCATGTGTAATATAGTTAAAATATAACTTTACACACAATTATAAGTACAGTATATTAACAAATAAATGTTTCCATTAGTAAAAAAAAAAATCCTACATTCCTATTATTCATTTGTACATTTCCATTTCATTCAATTTATCCCCAATTTTGGTCCAAAGCTTTAACACAGCAATAACGAATGATAGTTGATTACCAACCAAGTAGCGAACCCAAAATTCATCCGTTCAAATAGTGTCATATACAAACGTATCATCGTATTGTGACTAATTAGTTGCGACACATTAAAAGATGCCTTACGGTTTCCAATAGGACATCTTTTTTTTACATATATGAGTACGTTTATGCAAGGCCAAGCCCAAACGTGGGCCCAACACTGCCAGGCATGGCAACTGGTTTAGACTCAATAACATGTATATTTTCCTAATACATAGAGAGGGGAATTTCTTAACATATGGTAATCGTCTCTTGGATTCTTTTTTTTAACTTGCTTTAGCATACATGCCAGCATTCCATGCGCACCTGGGAGGGAGATTTCATCAGAGAAATCAGGAGTTGTAAATTTTCCCAAAGGAATGTATTGGGGCTGGAATTATTTTAGGCAGGAGAACATGAAAAATAGCATTATTTCTCACTGAGAAATCAGGAGTCTCCCGCCTAAATCGGCAGTGTTGGCATGCATGCATAGGGTTGTCCAACTCCTGAAAACCTGACGGGTTTTCAGCATATCCCTCATTAATATTCATGAGCAGAAATGTGCACGCATTTAGAATCATTGTGTGCAAATGTAGCTCATGAATATTAACGAGGGGTATCCTGAATATCTGACATGGATCCGGCCCTCTGGTAACTTATTTCTTATGGTTGCATTATCCAATTCCCATTCTATGCGGTGCTCTGCCTCTGGCCAGGGCACTACATTCATGTAATACCTTTATCCTCGTATAACTCCATATTTCATACATCAGTTTGTAAATCGGGTTATCTTGTCTTTTTCAGATTTTGACATACATTATGCATTTATTTATTATTTAGTGCCCGTTTACTAAATGTCACCATCCCCAGCTCCGATCAAATGTGGCATTGCCCTAGTCAAAAAATGAAAGTCTCTGTGCCTAGATCCAGTGTTTACACTGCAATCCCATGCATTGACTATGGGACATACATCCCGGACTGGCTCAGGGTGTACTACCTACGGCGCCCCCCAGGCCCCGCTGCAGATGTGTGTGGGGGGGGGGAGTAGCAGACCCAGCATCCTTGTTTTGGGCAGGCTTTTCTCCTGGAAGAAGAATGCAAGTCTGCGGCTGAACTATGTGCCCCCGCCTCTCCAACCGCCCCACACCACCTCCTCCTCCTCCTCCCGTTCTTGGCTTCCGGCCCAGCAAACTGGCTCTTGAAAATCTCACCATCATTCCAAGCATAAAGAGGTGAGTGAGCCATGGCAGTGCCAAGGGAGGAGTCGAGAGCAGGGAGTTTAGCATCTGTTACCAACACAGGGCAGCAGGAGCAGCGTCCCCCCCCCCCCCCCCCCCACACCCCCCTCGGCATGCCTTGACACGGGAGCCGACCTTTAAAGGCCCTGACCTTCACTGACTTCTCACTCTCGCACAAGAGGGAGGTTTCAGAAAAGATATATGGATATATGTACCGGTGTTTTGTAGAGCGCTGCGCATAGTGTGGACCCATTCAGACCGCTAAAAGGTTATCCCAAGGGTTATGGCTTGTTCATGGCAAAGGGACCTGATCCCGAATATCTGCGTGCAGGGATGGGACCTTACACTCCTCCCGTCCCTCTGTGACCCCAGATCCACTCCCCAAACAAAGGGAAAGCCCCATTGTGTCGGGAGCATTTAATGGGAGGGGGAACCCTGTCCGTTTAACATTGGAATTTTGGGGCATCATTCTAATCAGAAGAGGGCATTAACCCCTGTTGCAAGGACTGCTACAATGTAATTCTCAACATTTTGCCTAAATCATTGCCCACCATGCCACCTTGAGAATGGTTTATAAGATAAGATAAGCACAGCAGCCGAGGGGGTAGTCATAAGGGGTACATGCGTAGCCACAGTCTAAAAATTCAAGCGATGCCAGCTGGCAGGGGCTGAGTGGGGAAGGAGGGGGCGAGCTTCAAACAAGGCCTGAAAACTTTTCCCAGCTCCGATGAAAGGGGTGGCAGTGCCAGCTCCAGCTTCAAGAGCGAGGATTGGCAGCGGGGAGGAGGACAGGAGGGGTGGGCGAGCGAGGATGCGTCTACTGGGGTCCTGGAAGTATCCGCGCCAACCAGCCGTGGGCATGGGGGTGCTGGAGCTGACAGTGATCTGAGCTAGGGGGAGAGGTTACAGGGATTAGGGGGTGCTAGAAGTCAAAGAGGCTCTGAGCGGATCGATGACAATGACAGTGTTTATTGGGGTGCGCCCATTGTTTGATTCATGTTTCATTATGTAATGCTTGTAATGTACTCATTGTTGCTTATGTAAAGCGCTTTGGCTTAAAGCGCTATATAAAAATCTAATGAATACAAATACAGGGGGGGTGCCAAGGTAATTGCGAGAAGAAAGGGACCGCCAATAACAATCCGGAAGTGAAAGAAGGGCCAAAATGGTGGCCTACAAGGGAAAGTAGTGAAGACCCACTGGAGGCCCTACAAGCGACAAACAGGGAGACATGAGTAGTACGAGGCCCAGGGGGAAGAAGCAGGAGCGTATAGGGGGCCTCTGAGAGTACCAATGCCTCTGATCAAATGGGGGGAGGCTCTGAACTGTGGCATCAGCAGTCAGCAGCAATACCATTAAATTAACCCTTCACGCTCAAGGCGAGGGAGCCCTTCCTCTTCTCAGAGCAGAAAAATGCGAAAGAACAGCTGCGCTGCCGCAGCAGCTGTTATTCCTCACGGCGTGCTAGTGCATAATCTCCAGCTCTTCCCTTGCACGTTAGTATGCTTTTATGCTGCGCCAAATCACCAGCGTACGAGTTTCAGGGCGCTGATGCTTGTCCGTGCAGTGGTATACTGTGCCCCGGCCAGGGGTATCCAGACCTCAGTCTGCTGGAGGAAAGACACAGCTGGGGCGGGGTGGCCATGATCATTTCTCCTGTCTCCAGGTCTTTTGCACCCGTGGGGGGCTTTTCAACCCCAAGAGTCATTTGAGTGCCAGTTTAAGTCATGCTTTTACTGCACTCTGTCCCAACAGGCTTAAAAATAACGCACATAGCCTAACTAAAACCTTAAATACGGGAACCAGTGAATGCTTTCCCAATAGGGCCCAAAACTTGAGCAACCTCATGAAGTAAAAGGTCATCATATAAGGGTTATTGCTGATGATTGCTGCTGATGTTGGAGTCCGAAAAAAGAACTCTCCCTTTTTTCCCTTTAGGTAATTACAGACACGCTCTGAGAATGACTTATGAAAACTGCTGGTAAGTGCCAGACCATTTATATAAAGAAATGCATTTAATGCAACAACAAAAAACATTAAGGACCCGATTCATAGAATTCTTTGCGTGGAAAATAGGGTACCTGCGCGCCAAACTGCGCGCAAATCCGCGTTCGTTGATTCATGGAATCAAATGCACAGTACTTTTCCTGGACTCGCGTGGAGTTTGCACAGGTTTGCCACGTCTCTGCGAGTCGTTGTGGGCCTTGCGCGAAACTCCATGCAGAGCGTGGGCATGGCTTGCGCAGAGGGCTGGAAGCGGAACACCAAAAACGGGGAAGAACTTGCTTAAAAAAGTGGGCGTTCCGAGGGACGGCCTGCATGCAGTCCCGTGCACGCCCACAGTTGCGCGCCACGAGACATAGTCATGGATTCAATCGTGAAACCTCTCAGCCGGGAAATGGCCACGCAAGCCTTTCATACTATCCACCACCCGAAGGCAGGCGTAAGTACACTTGCGCATAGGAATCGCAGTGCAGTGGTGCGTTTGCATGTCGGATTTAGGGCTGTGCACGTACGCAGTGTAGTGGGACGCAGGAACGGTTTACGGGGGTTCACATGCAGATTTTACAAGATTTCAACCAACTTACGATTTTTCATATGCATGTTGTTGAGATGTTGGATACAGTTAGCGGGACCCTGCGCAGGTTCCCCGAGATGCAGGCCTGCATGCAGGGGGACCCCACGCACTGTTTCAAGGGTGCATGTATTTGCACCCGGGGGAGCACGCAAATGTAGCTTTCCTGGCTGTTTTTGCTTTGCGTGGGGGTGTATCAGTGGTGTTCCGTGGCCAACTCACGGATACAGTTACTTTACGCAGTAAATTCCCTCAATACGCAGGGCACACATTTTTTAATCTGCGCAGGCTCACGCTGTCTCCTTCTCGGCGCACGGCCCCTGCAGGATTTCTACGCACATTTCCATGAATCAGGCCCAAAATACTGCCCTCATCGAGATGGCATGACTAACACTCGTGTCAACTGCTACACGTATTGGTGTCACAATCAAGTATTATTTCAAGCCAGGTACCTGGAAGCTTTTCAGGTAACAGTGTGTATTTTACACACCCGGAACCTGGAAGCCTTTCAGATCACAGTGTGCATTTTACACACCAGGCACCTGGAAGCCTGTCAGACCACAGTGTGTATTTTACACACCCGGCACCTGGAAGCCTTTCAGATCACAGTGTGTATTTTACACACCAGGCACCTGGAAGCCTTTCAGCTCACACTGTGTATTTTACACACCCAGCACCTGGAAGCCTTTCAGATCACGGTGTGTATTTTACACACCAGACTACTGGAAGCCTTTCAGATCACGGTGTGCATTTTACACACCAGGCACCTGGAAGCCTTTCAGATCACAGTGTGTATTTTACACACCAGGCACCTGGAAGCCATTGAGATCACAGTGTGCACCAGGCGCCTGGAAGCCTTTCAGATCACAGTGTGTATTTTACACACCCGGCTCCTGGAAGCCTTTCAGATCATGGTGTGTATTTTACACACCTGGCACCTGGAAGCCTTTCTGATCACAGTGTGTATTTTACACACCAGGCACCTGGAAGCCTTTCAGATCATGGTGTGTATTTTACACACCAGGCACCTGGAAGCCTTTCAGCTCACACTGTGTATTTTACACACCCAGCACCTGGAAGCCTTTCAGCTCACACTGTGTATTTTACACACCCAGCACCTGGAAGCCTTTCAGATCACGGTGTGTATTTTACACACCAGACTACTGGAAGCCTTTCAGATCACGGTGTGCATTTTACACACCAGGCACCTGGAAGCCTTTCAGATCACAGTGTGTATTTTACACACCCAGCACCTGGAAGCCTTTCAGATCACGGTGTGTATTTTACACACCAGGCACCTGGAAGCCTTTCAGATCACAGTGTGTATTTTACACACCAGGCACCTGGAAGCCATTGAGATCACAGTGTGTATTTTACACACCAGGCACCTGGAAGCCATTGAGATCACAGTGTGTATTTTACACACCTGGCACCTGGAAGCCTTTCAGATCATGGTGTGTATTTTACACACCCGGCTCCTGGAAGCCTTTCAGATCATGGTGTGTATTTTACACACCCGGCTCCTGGAAGCCTTTCAGATCATGGTGTGTATTTTACACACCAGGCACCTGGAAGCCTTTCAGATCACAGTGTGTACTTTACACACCTGGCACCTGGAAGCCTTTCAGATCAATGTTTGTATTTTACACACCCGGCACCTTTTCAGATCACAGTGTGTATTTTACACACCCGGCTCCTGGAAGCCTTTCAGATCACGGTGTGTATTTTACACACCAGACACCTGGAAGCCTTTCAGATCACGGTGTGTATTTTACACACCAGGCTCCTGGAAGCCTTTCCGATCACAGTGTGTATTTTACACACCAGACACCTGGAAGCCTTTCCGATCACAGTGTGTATTTTACACACCAGACACCTGGAAGCCTTTCAGATCACGGTGTGTATTTTACACACCAGGCTCCTGGAAGCCTTTCAGATCACGGTGTGTATTTTACACACCATGCACCTGGAAGCCTTTCCGATCACAGTGTGTATTTTACACACCAGACACCTGGAAGCCTTTCCGATCACGGTGTGTATTTTACACACCAGACACCTGGAAGCCTTTCAGATCACGGTGTGTATTTTACACACCAGGCACCTGGAAGCCTTTCAGATCACAGTGTGTATTTTACACACCAGGCTCCTGGTAGCCTTTCAGATCACAGTGTGTATTTTACACTCCAGGATCCTGGAAGCCTTTCAGATCACGGTGGGTATTTTACACACCAAGCACTTAGAAGTGATTCAGCTCGCAGTGTGTGCTTTATATGCCAATCACACAGGAGCAATCTATACATTCTTTAAACAGATGCAAAACAAAAAGTACACGTTGCCTTAACTATAAACATAGGTCCTTAATATTAGAAAAGGGTCACAGCATAGAAGGGAACTAAGGGCCACAAAGTGCCAGGGCCACTGATGGAAGAGGTTCTTAAGTCACTTTGGTGGAAGGTGAAAGTTGCCTGCCTACTGCCATCAATGCCACCCAGCCTCGTTGACATGCCTTCTCTACCCGGAGACACAGTGACTGGGCAGTAACCTGGGAAAGGCCGGTATAACTAGGCCAGTCCGTCATATATCAGACTAGCCTTTCAGAGGTAACAGCCTGCCAGGAAGTCACCTGCTTCTGACATGCCACCATCTGTGCCCGAGACATACCACACTTCCAGGGGCACCTACCTTGCCCAGCTATTCTCCCACACATGCCATCTTGGTACATCACACGCCCTTCATTACATGATGTTCGGCTTGCCCATGCCACAGGCTCTTCGTCTGAGCCGCCATGGTGCTATTGCACTAGTTGTTCATTACGGCCAGCTGTCTACCCCGTGTAAAGCACCCACTGGCCCTGCCCCAGGGCTGTTCCATTCTGCCAGTGGTATTGTCTGCCATCTACTGTGCATCTAATCATTCCTGCTAGGTATGCTTGCCTCTTACATCCAATCTAGGTGTGCCAGCGTGTCCAGTACAGTCCGCCCAGGGTACGTAACTGGTCCTGCCCAGCGTATAGAGTCGGCCTGCCCTGTCTGCTTCATGTAGACCACTGGGTCTGTCTGCCCCGTGCGCCCCTTCAACTGGGTCACTGCATACACATCACTGGTGCTGCTAGCGCGCCATATAACCTTCAGGCCGACTTGACATACCCACCCTCTTAGACTGGCCTCCACCCCTCCACCCCCTCGAAACGTGCTTGGATGTCGTGTTAAGGTGTTACAAAGCCGACATGACACGCCTCCTTACCACCACACCTGAACACCCTCAGCAGGGTGCCCCCCCACAAGTGGTATGCACCATAATCACCACCACGCCTACACTCCTCCCTAGGCCGGCCCCTCAGATTAAACTATGGACACGAGCTTTATGTGGTCCCGCCCCCCCCCCCCAACTCCACAATGGTATGTGTCCCACCCAGGTCCGTCTCCAGGCTCACCCATAGACACCAGCTTGATGTGCCCCCTTCTCGCCCCCACACCTGTACCCCCTCTAGGCAGGTCCTCAGGATATGCACTCCTTCCTAGCCCTCGCACCTGCACAGCTCCTCCAAACACAAAGATGTGTTTCCAACTCACCCTCATTCCTGTACTCCTTCCCAGGATGTCATCCAGGTGATGTACTGCCCCCTCACCCTCACACCTGTACCCCTCTCCAGGTGGGTACCTCGTGTGATATGTTCTCCTCTCACCAGACACCCGCACCCCTCCGCAGGCCAGTCCCCCCGGCTCACCTATGGACACCAGCTTGATGTGCTCACTCCTCACTCTCGCCCCTGTGGCCCTCCATAGGCTGTTATCCCAGGTGAGGTGTGCTCCTCTCACCCCACGCCTGCACCCCACCCCAGGCCAGCCCCCCAGGCTCACCTATGGACACCAGCTTGATGTGCTCACTCCTCACCCTCGCCCCTGTGGCCCTCCTCAGGGTGTTATCCCAGATGAGTTGTTCTCCCCCACACTCCCCACCCCTAGGCCAGTCCCCTCAGGCTCACCTATGGACACCAGCTTGATGTGCTCATGCCTTACCCCTGTGCCTCTCCCCGAGCTGTTATCCCGGGTGAGATGTTCTCCTCTCACAACCCCGCCCCCCCACCACCCCCAGGCCAGTCCACCAGGATCATCTATGGACACCAGCTTCATGTGCTCACTCCTCACCCCTGCGCCCCTCCCCAGGGTGTCACAGTTATCCCAGATGAGTTGATCTCCTTCCCCCCACCCCCACCCCCAGGCCAGTCCCCTTAGGCTCACCTATGGACACCAGCTTGATGTGCTCACTCCTCACCCTCGTCCCTGTGGCTCTCCCCAGGCAAGTATCTCGTGTGAGTTGTACCCCTCTCACCCTCCACAGACCAGTCCCCCAGGCTCACCTATGGACACCAGCTTCATGTGCTCACTCCTCACCCCTGCGCCCCCCCCCGGGCTGTTATCCCAGGTGAGTTGTTCTCCTCTCACCCCCCCACCCCCAGGCCAGTCCCCCCGGCTCACCTATGGACACCAGCTTGATGTGCTCACTCCTCACCCTCGCCCCTATGGCCCTCCCCAGGGTGTTATCCCAGATGAGTTGTTCTCTTCCCCCACCCCACCCCTAGGCCAGTCCCCTTAGGTTCACCTATGGACACCAGCTTGATGTGCTCACTCCTCACCCCTGCGCCCCTCCCCAGGGTGTTATCCCAGATGAGCTGTTCTCCCCCTCCCCCCCACCCCCAGGCCAGTCCCCTTAGGCTCACCTATGGACACCAGCTTGATGTGCTCGCGGTCCAGGAACTCGAGCGCCACGGACACGTTCTCGAGCTTCATCTGGCGGAAGTTGGGCCGCTGGTGGTACTTGCGGTACATCTTCTTCTGGCTCAGCACCTCCAGCAGCCCGATGAGCTTGAGGCCGTCGGTCAGGTCGCGCTGCAGGTCCCCGATGTGCTTGTGCACGCACTTGAGGTGCTCGTTGCACCAGCGCGTGAAGGTGTTCTGCTGGATCTTCTTCCAGGGCGCGTCCTCGGCCAGGTCCTTCTCCGTGGCCGGCATCTCGTCGGCCTCCTCCTCGGGGTAGAGCAGCTGCGGGGCCGCCGCCGGATCCGAATAGTAGCTGTTGCTGCTCATGGCGACGGGGCGGGGGGCTCGACCCTCTTTATACGCGGGGGGATCGTGGAGCGGGGAGGGAGGATGGCTTCGATTTAGCACGGTGTGCGAGGGGCAGAGCGCGCAGCACCCAAGGCCAGCCTGCAGCAGAGGGCACAGTCCTTCCTCCGCTTCTCAGCGCCTAGACGCACTTTGTTTTAAGCAGGCGCTAAGTAAGTGCCGATACTTTAGTCTGTGCTTTGTTGCTCTTTTGTGCAATAGTTCTGCCCCTTGACGTTGTTCTTTGAGATGTCCCGTCGGCTTTGTTCTCTGCCCCAGTAGTTGTCAGCGAGCCACTTAAAATGAAAAAGAAAGTGCCGTCTTCCAGAGGGAGCCGAAATGAATGGCTAAACAGCGCGGGCTGGCTCTAGTTCCTGGCTGGCGGAGTTCCTCGGTGCTTTCTCGTTCCCTTTCTTCTCTACCAGCCCCCGGTTCGCGACAGTATGTTCTCTTCTTTTTGGGAATCGGAAACTTTCCAGCCCCGCGGGGGAAGTGGTTTTGCGGCGGAAAGGAGTCCTTGAAAGCGGTGCCAGCGGTGGAAAGCAGAAAAAGGGGAGTCCCAGAAACTCGCCAGAAGTCCAGGATCAGACGAGGAGTGATAGCAGCGCCGGGAGCGAGGAGAGTCTGAGGGCCGAGGCAGGAGGATAAGGAGGTGTCCCGCACTCACTCGTGCATTAAAGTGAGCGGCGGGGCAGTAGGTTGGTTTTTAAGAAAGCTGCCGAGCTGGTCCCCCCCTCCCGCCCCCACGTCAGAGAGATGGCGTCCCAGGAATGCCTCTGCCATGACCATATACAACGAAGGGATGAGCGGACGCTAATCCCCCCTCCCGCGGAACAAGCCGGGCGCTAAGGATAGCCAGTGGCTGGGCCCGGGCCCCCCTCTCTCTCCATGACATCCCGCTGTATTTTTAGCCTTCCCGAGTCAGAATTGGGAGCTGGGAGGCCGCCGATTCACCCCCACCTTCTCTTTGTACAACGCGTGGTAGAGAGCCGCCCCCCCTCGCCCGCACATGTCAGTCACAGGTGGCACGCCTGTCTAAACATCTTGCCAAGACCCAGTCCCAGGGAGCAGTCTTCTGCGGAGGGGAAGGGGGCAGCGACTGGACCCTACCTGCTACATGCCCACCCTCCGAACCCCCCGGTGGGCAGCAGTCGAGCAAGCCCCGTGGCGTGTCTGTGGGAGAAGCCGTGCCTGTCATCGGAAGCCCCACTCCCCAGCAGACGGCTGTCCTAGAAAGCATCTGTCAGACGGTCTCCCGGAACTGAAGGGAGACCGCCTCACCGGGCCAATACTCGATCAGACTTTTCTCGAGGAGGGAAACTGAGCAGACACCTCTCTTACCGGTAGCCCCGAGAAGACAGCCTACACAAAAGGGAGGCACCCGCCCCTCCCCAAGAGAAGGCATCCATGCCTGTCGGCCACATTTGTGAAACTGACACTCCGGGTAACTTACTTAACAAAAGGGTGACATTCTTCCCTATGGGGGACATACTCCCAAGTTTCTCCGCCAAACCCATAGAAAGCAGGTTGGCAAACAGGAAGCTGGTACTTTGATTGGCACCTATCAACAGCACAGGTTTTGCACCTACCTCTCCCACTGTCCCACGAACGTCCCCAGCCACTTTTTTGTTTTTTTTACAAAGCCACGCATACCTAGAACACCCACAGTTTGTTTGTTTGTTTAATCATTTATAATGAGCACCTGACCCAGGGGTGGCAGATTGTCACTATACGAGGCATTGCAATACATTGTAAACATGATTTTACCCATTTCCTCATAGTAGACTCCGTGTATCTTGGCACAGAGGACCACAACATGCATGCTGAAACCCTGCACAGATATGAAACGTGAATTAAATTGGATTTAGATGATTCGCGCTCTGCCTTCTTAAAGTTAAGTGAGCAGAATCATGCTATGAAATGAGTTCAAAGTCCTCCAAATAGGTCCACCAAAAGAATGGTTTATTCTCATTGGGGTCAGCCGACACATGTTTTGACCTTAGTCGTCCTCAAGGCTGACAGAGAAATGATATCATACATAAATTAAAATCAGGGTGTCCTACAAATGAGTGTGCATGAAACAAAACATTATTGTGTCGCGTTTCATATTTTCAAGGCCCTTATGGGTGGGCCTTGTGGGACGGGTGATGCAGCCTGCCAAGAGGCATCATTTAAGTGGTCAAATCGCACTACTAAGGATTCGAACCCATGCTTTTAATTGTATTAACCTGCACAGATATGGTTGCATGCCAACAAGCCATTCTCGGGCACTTTGAGGCCCACATCAGTGATGTAATGTGATGGGTTGTGCCCAGGTCTACTGTGTCAGCAGATACCAGGTTAACACCATCTAATGGCATGGCAACAATGCCAAGGGTGGCATTGGCAGCAGCGATTGCCTATCTCCTCCCTGCCCATGATTAGAGCATTGTGTGCCATAGAGATGCCACTGTTGCCTGCAGGCTTTCGGCGCTTAACAAATAAATAAATAACTAAAATAAATAGATAACGGAAAGTCAACACATGCATGCTGTGACAAGGCCAGTTCATAGGGAGTTTCTGTACGGATGTCGACACCCCCCATTGTCTCGGGAGGATAGCTCAGCAGCAACATGCTCGACTTGGAAGCAAGTCGACACTGAACAGCCCAAGTTCAAATCCCGGATCTGCACTTAGACACCTCTGGGTATTAAGTGCGTTATAAATAACCTATCATATCATACCCTAGGAGTGTGTGGAGGAAGTTGGGTCCCAGATGTGGTGAGAGCTCGTGCTCTCGTTCACCTGGCCTAGCACGGTGGGCCTGCCTCCCATCCCGGTAGCAGCAACAAAAAACCTTGTTTTATTTTTGATGGCCAACTCTTCTTCATGCAACAAATCCAGTATCTTAGAAAAAGATATCATTCAGTGCTAGAACTGGAAAAAATGTACCGTGGGGATCCCCCACCCCTTTTATTCCACGGGAAGAGGGAAAGGTGAAGAGCCCAACCCGGGTGAAGCAACACCTTTCTTTTCTAGGAACCCAATTCTGTTGATTTGCATGAAAGCAAAGAGCCTCTTGGTACTATAAGAATGAGCACATTATTTCATATTTGAAATGTGTCTGTGATAGTGATTCAGCAAGAAAGCCTTCTGAGCATGCGATGCAAGTTCTTCTCTCTGCTCCTTTCATTTGTGGCAATTCTCACCCTAAGAGACAAATGTTAGTAAATCGCAAGACATACCCATTTGGACAGCTTACTCACAGGTGGCGAGACTTGGTCACTTTAAGTCTCGCTTGCACGAGAATCCTGAAGCACTGCTTGCGAGTGAAGCTCTCAAGGCCGGGCTCTGGGGCAGATTCTGGAGACTACTGGGTTATCCCACTGTGCTCCCGCAAGAGAAACATTGCTGGAGCACAGCTCTTTGTGTTCTGACCCATTTCCTACGCTGATCTCATTAAGATCTCGTAGGCACCTCCATATGCAGAACCGTATGCATCCCCTTTTGAACGAGTCTCGTAAAGTCAATGTGACCAGAGCGAAGGTCCTATACCAATTAGACGTAACAGTCTATTTCTCTCAGGCTCAACCCAGGAGAGCACTTACCCCTGCGTTGACCTTTCCTCACTGGTTCCTGGTTGAAGCAAAAATTGAATTCAAAATGCTCAGTATGATCCATTGGGCCTAGTGGGTGGTGAGGTTAGGTCCTACCAAACTACAGTGGAAAATTACTAAACAATGCCCATCCAGACCCCTGCAATTTTGAAGCTGAAAACCCCTGAAATCAACCGCAGCTAAAAACAGGTACAAGGGAAGAACGTTAAACTCCCTCTGACCACCAGATCTGAAAAATCTCACATCAAATTTCAGAAAAGGGAGCCTGCAAATAACATTTGATAACATCAGACAAGTCAAGGGAAAACTGTATAGTAGAGATAATCTTGGAGGAGGTACCCAAGAACAGTCGTGGGCATGGCTGGCAGGGGCGTTGGCAACAGATCAGCGAGCAGCATAGCCCCCACCCAGTGAAGACGGGAGCCCTGGGGAAGATCAGCACAAAGAAATGTCCCCCGTCTTCTGGAACACAAGAGGCTTCACCCATCTCTTTAATGGGTGTGAGCTAAGCTTTGAAGACCATGATATATTGTGTTTCCAGGAGACCTGGTTAACAGATAAACAACTCTTGCAGGGCTTTACGGTTTATACAAATTCAGCTAGTAATGGCATAAAGGGGAGACCGATAGCGGGTTCTGTTGATTGTCTTGAAAAACACGCTTTCGATGATGGTAATCATGGAAACATGCCCTTCTCCATTGATCTAAGCTTTACTTATAACACGCCAGAATGTTCCTATTATTGAATCTCTATTGGAACACAGCTTCACCGGGGGCAGAAGGTTTCACCAATTTGGTTATGTACCTAATCGAAGAGGCATTGGGGACCTGGCCTCCACTGGACATCTTGATTTGTGGAGACTTAAACATTCATTGTTTCGAGGCAAATGCCACCCCCATTCTGGAGCACACTAATCATTTTTTAACAAGTCAAGAAATCAGGGGCACGTCCTGCAGGACTGTATTAGAAGACAGGAATATTTACATGGTAAATGGACAGTTGAAATGAGATGTTCCAGCTTCTTGTACATGGAGAAGAGAGGTGGACAAAAAAACCCTTGATTATGTCTTCGTGTCAGAGGACCTCTTCCTTGTGCTGACGGCCATGACGGTGACACAGGCGTTGGCGAGTGATCATGCAATGGTATGTGTTACTTTTAAGGGATGCAAGAGGATAAAGCGAAAGAACATACAGGCGGATCTCATTGTAAATCAAGGATGTAACAGACGAGTGCACGTGCAGTTGGTGCTCACCAGAAAAATACAAGAGGTCCACCAACAGGATCAGAAAACAGAACTAATAAAAATGTCTATGTATAAAGAAGTAAGGGTTAAGGGTACCTGGTCCACTTTTAAAAAGCTACATTCTTTTGATAGGGAGGTTTCCCTTAAAAAAAAGGACCTGCAAAAGAAAATCATTGAGTGTAGAAGGAAAAAAAACGATCAACATACTTGTTCATAAAAAGCTCATTCAGCAATGTAAAAACGATCTGAAAGGCCACAAATGGCTAATGCACCAGCGAGATGCGGAAGTAATGATGGATACAAACTCAGCAAAGAACACAAGCCAAATGTGGAGTCTTTTCAATAGGCAATTTACACCTCAAGAAGCTTTTATAGATAATGCTGTCTGAGAGGAGGGATGGATACAACATTTTAACACTTTATTTACTACAAATGAGGTGAAAATACAACCTCAGGAAAAGAAGATGAAAGGTGGTTGGTTATTCGCAACTGATAAAGAGGCGATAAAATCTCTGGGTGACGGGATCCGATGGAATTACCAACCTCTTATTAAAACAGGATCCTAAAAAATGGGCCACTACACTGTCTAAATGCTTTTATGAGATTAAAATAAAGGGTGTAATCCCTAATTCTTGGCACTCTTCAATTGTAGTTCCTATATTCAAGAAGGGCGATAGGTCAGTTCCTGCAAATTACAGACCTATCGCCCTATTGGATGTGTCCGGCAAGTTACTTGGTGCATTACTAACAAAATCTATTTGGACTAGGAGCAGAAATACAAGACATTGTGACAAATGGCAAGCATGTTTTGTTGAGGGCATAAGGACTGCCCTCAACTTATTTTTGATCAACCTGCTCAAGTCAAACACTAAACGGAAAGGTAAGGGCCAGATCTATTTGGCATTAATTGATCTGGTCAAGGCTTTCGATACAATCGAACAAAAGCGTCTATGGGAGAGACTGAAATCATGGAACTCTGATGGCCCTACATACAAACATTAACTTGCAGGTCCGATTAGATAAAAAGCGATCTTTATCTAAGCCAATTGAAACATCAAAGGGACTGAAGCAGGGATGTTCATTGGCACCCACAATATTTAATCTCTTTATTTCGGATATGGAAAAAGCATTCCAAGAAGTGAGATGTTTTCCACCACGGGTGACAGAAGTATCAATTAGCCACCTTCTATACGCTGATGACATCATACTCTTGGACCAAACTAAAGTCTGTCTCTAAAGACAGTTGAGTGCCCTCCAAATTTATCTAGAGGAAAATGGGCTCAGGATCAATGTATCAAAATCAAGAATCCTGTTCCTAAGTGGGAGTAACGGTCAAAAGAAGCATCCAAGAGGAGAGACTTGGTATCTGAAAGGAGAAGAAGTGAAACAAGTTGCATCCCTCATATATTTAGGAATGTCGATTGACAACAGCGCTTGTGATGCACAAAGAGATGTTGATCTTAGCAGTAATCATCGTAAATTGGCTTCTCAGGCATGTCTTTTATGCGGGAAATACTGTAAGTAGTCACTGAAGCCATTAATTGACTTTTACCGCCTTATAGTGGCTCCTATCCTTACATATGGAGCAGAGTCCTCATTCTCGTTACCTGCGGCATTTCGGGCAAAGTTGGAGGCCATCTTTTGGAGAAGGGAACTCCAAGTGCTGCAAAGTTTACTGATTCAAGTGATAAGACAAGAATTGGATCTTAAGTCATTATGCGCTATTACAGTATCGAAATGTCTTCTAGGTGAACCAAAGGGGGGATTTAAAAGCTTGAATAGTGCACTGCAATTGCCCATGCAAACCACATTACATGGCTGGAAACAGATCTGCGGGGCAATATTGGAGTATGTGGGCTCCTCGCAAGAGTCTCTGAAACTTTGCCCGGGAAAAAGTTAAGTCCAATTATATGATCAAGACTGGATAGAAACCTGTGAAAAGAGGACATCAAGGTACCTGTACAGGCACTCTAATTTAGAGAGAACATCAAGAGGAACGTTGCCAAAATATCTATTAAAATTCCCAGATCACTTACTCAGACATCAATTTATGAGGTTCCGTATGAACCTATTACCCACAAGGGAAATTATGGAAGCGAGGCTAAAAAACAAACTACAAAGAAAGACAGTATGTAGACTTTGTAATGCTCCTAGGGAAACTTTATACCACCTGACATTAATATGTCCGCGTGTGGCAGAACAAAGATGTCGATGGCTCGGAAGGTTCTTGATTCAATTTTCTACGTTATCTGCAGAGGACTGGTGGGGGCACTTGCTCTCGGGAGACCGAGTTTCGATCACAAGTGCCCTACTTGCATATTTGAAAGAAGTATTCGGTCTACTGGAAAAGTAGGATAAAGTTTGGATGGAAATACAAGACCTCGTGTTAGACTGCTAAGTGTTTATGGTTGCTGATAAAGGGGTTATTCCCCCTGTTCACATATATGAACAATGTTCTTCAATCATTGTACTTTTATCTGTTTTTGTTCTCTTTTATACATTTCCGTCTTATTGGATGTAAATCATGTGTATATAGTATAAGGTTTGCTTGTTAAAACCATGTCTAAATAAAAAAAAAGTCAGATACAGATCAGAACCCTGATCACTAAGAAAGCTTTTGGCCTTTCGCTTTGTTTGTTATGACCCCTCACTTCAAATCTATTAATTGCTTCTTGATACGCTATATACTTATTATTATTATTATTATTATTATTATTATTATTATTATTATTATTATTATTATTATTATTATTATTATTATTATTAACATTGTTATATTATTATTATGGTATTTATTGAGCACAGATCTAGCTTTAGGAAGCAATGAGCAGTATACAAGTCATAGGGGGAAGTACGTGGCAAGGGAATTAGAGTGCAAGGGATCAATACAAGGGAGCAGAGTGAAGGAGAAAGCAGTTAGTGTGAAACTAACTAGTTTGTGTGCATTTGTGAGAAGGATCCCTCTATTTGTGTGCCGTGTTGTAAGTATTGCAGCAACACCAACTTGTGCTTTGAAAGTTGCTCGCCTGCTCAACACGCCAGGGAGTGAGCAGAGTGAAGGAGAAAGCAGTTAGCGGAAGTTGCAGACATAAGAGGCTGCACTCCTCCGTGCAGACTATAAGCAAGTCTACTTTAGGCTTACCTTTACACCCCATTGCATTTCCATTTACACTATATGAACTGCGCAGCAAGTCAGTGTGATTAATGAACTTCCGGGGCACCATTGGTCCAGGGAAGAATATTGGTTTCTAAACCATCAATCAGCCCCTCACCTCTAGTATACCAGAAGTGAACCGAACAGATTGGAACACAAGTACATTATAAACCTCCTTGTCCAATTTTTGGTAATGGGGACAGAATGCCAGACTTATCTCTGCAAGGTTGCGGATCGTTGGTTAGTTTCAGCACAGAGAAAATGCAATTATTACCCAATGATAAAATGGACTGTCCAGTGAAGCCAGTTCTAGCAGACTTCAATATACAACCCACCCTGTAAAGGAACACAGAGGATAGACAGTTTGACGAAGGAAAGGGATGCACTCTGGATACTGACAGGAGGGTAGCTGGTAAAGTAATCAGTCTTAATGTTGAAGGTTATTTGGTTTCAGCACCAAGGGGCAAAGGGTCGTAACTGTCTCAAGGGGCATTCGGAGAAGGACCATGAGGGCAGAACCACATATGTACCTGGTGCTTAAGATGTTCTTGATGCTCGACAGCGCTGAGGTGGTCCCAGGGCACTTGGCAGCTCCTAAGACAGAGTTTCAGATGGGAGACAGCTGCGGGTGTCAGGCAGCAGGCAGTTTGGCAAGCAAGACTGGACGGTTGGCTGCAGGCTGGCCTACACGGTGGCTCAAGGTCTAGAATCATTGTCTCTGTGCTGGTTGGTGGATCTGAAATGCTGGTTGAGGCGTCTTGGACGGCTCTTGTGACTGCAGTGTGACAACAGTCAGCGGTGCATCCGGTTGCGGTTCAAGGATCCGACTGTCTTGAAAAAGTCCTTAAAAGCTGGACGCTGATTGATGCTTGTGTGGTACTCCTCCTAGCTTCTTCACGGGGCTTGTGTGGTCCTTTCAAGGCAGATGGCCCAAAGCTTAGTAGAGTGTTTGCAGGCAACAGCATTGTCCTTAGTTCAGAGACTCCCTGGCACTTCACACCTAGGAAGCTTGCTGGCAGAACCTAGCAGGGCATGCTGTGTGCTATGCTGGGGACTGGTTCTGGAGCTGCTGGACAGGTCCTCTGAGTCTGGTATCACCCTCTGTTCCCTGGATGATATTTAGGTGAGAGATCATGCTTCCGTCTTGGAACTCCTGGCCTTCCTTCACTGGCAGAAGATGTGAGGTAGACTATACCTTTAGCCCGGGTCCAAAAGAGTCCTTCTTCTTACTCCTTTAAAAGTTATCAGATGATCTGCTAAGTGAGGTGTTCAGCCCTTTTTTAAAGCCAAATGGGCCTGAGTAATTGGTGAAGGCCAAGCCTACTTTAATAAACCAATCCTGGGCCCCTACCAACAATCTTCTGTTTTGCATGAGGTCAGGGCCAGAGTGCTCGGCAAAAGGAAAGGTAAGCAGTGACAACATATACCTAAATCACACCCATCTTCCTGTCTGTTGTAGATCAAAGTGTCTCTCTGGTTAACTGAGCCCTCTGTGACTCTTGATGAAAGCGCAGGTCTCCCTTGAAGTTTGTGATGAGAGCAGACTTCCTGTCTCTCCCAAATCACATACTTCTCGCTCTGAAAGGGATCTGCTCTGCAGGGGGGTGCCTCTGGGAAATAGTGGACACAGGCACGCATTTCACTGCCTTTCATACAGAGGGGTGGGAACTAGCTTCAAGTTGACACATTGCATACCAAAGGGGTGTTAGCCCCACTTTCCTGTTGTCTGTCCGGCAACCAAGCCCCTTCCAGGTTTGCCTCAATTATCTCTCATTAGTATGCACTGCCACCAGCCGAACTGAACAATGGGAAAGCAGATTCATGGAGCCTTTGATATTTAAATTAGGCTGCCCATGGCCGGAGAAAGGTGTGGCTTCCCCCTTCTTAAGATGCTTTGATGTACCCATGGCTGTCACATTCCATCTGAACATGACAGGGGAGGTCAGCATCTGTAGGTTGTGTCCTCCTGGAGTACTATGCGCTTTGTATGGTGAGCAGAGAAAATGTGTGTGGAATGGTCTCACGCATTTTAGGAGGCTGATCTCCTATTATTCATTTCATTATCAGAAAATCACAGTGACTGCCCTTTAGCCTAAATCGACTCTCACAGGCCCCTCCAGGTAGCACAGCATGACAATGATCCTATGGATGGATCGCCAGCGCAGTCCGTTGCTGGCGTTACTCCTAGCTGTGCAACCAACCAAATGACCCTATTTTCCCAACTTCCAGGCCTTTAATGCCCTCCATCCATATTATTAATATCTACAATGGACATGTGAGCTGATCCATCTATGGATGGGGCCGCTCATGAAAGGGAACTCTAGCTCCTGCAGAAAGTGGGGACCTGAAGACACCCATATCCAAACTAAACCAGAGGGTTATTACAGCTCTGAAGAACATTTCTAAGAACTCTACAATAACAGCGGATATTCAAGAACATTTTTAAGAACCCTACAATAACAGGAGATATTCAAGAACATTTCAAAGAAATCTACAATAACAGGCGACCTTCAAGAAAATTTGTTAGCCATCTACATACATCAGAAAAAGCAGCTCCCAAACATATGGCAATGACTAATTTACAATCAAACCAGGATTCTCGGGGACAACCAGAGGGTGTTCCCCAAATGTCTAATAAAGAAACACAAGGGGATAAACGTGCTCAATTTCAAACGACGCTGACACCACAAGCACCATCTTCTATGAATATGCCTTTGCGCCTAAATAAAGAATGACTAGTGCTGCAAGTTACAATATTTGCTTCTCAGAGCGTGGTTTGAAATTAAAACCAAGCCACTCAAACACAATCAACTTCGGGCATGTGGTCTGATTAAGATACGTCTCACGCTCCCTCACATTTAATTGCCATAGAAAAGCACTGTTCTCCGCCTTCTAAAGTGGCTCAATTTTTACCTATTACTTTGGTTCAAAAGCAAACGAAGAAGGGTAACACTTCTCTGGTCCCTGTATCAGAGTTTACCAAACCAAAGTATTGAATGGCCTCAAAAATCATGGTCTATCGCACACACATATAAGTCAAGATGCAAATCTCATGGCAACTCTGACCTGCCCTTATTATATAAATCTGGAGTTTCTTCTTGAGTAGGAGCATCTGATCACCCTAAATTGGCAGAGCGTACTAGGTCTCTTTCATGGGATACCCGAGCTATCTCTTTTAACCTGCGCGGACATTGAACAAGTGATCTTTCCAGATGACGAGCAAACCGACATTGTAAGACTGACACTAATCCAAAATGATCATGAACATGCTCCTTGCTGAAACTGACACTTCAAATCAAATGGGCTATCAGATTATTTTGTGCGATGCCTTGAAGCTCCAAAAAGGAAAGATCAACCAAACTGCCGGGATTTGGTGGGACATAGGAGGCTTTGGGGAACTATTAAAAATAAAAATAGGACCAGGCCCCTCGGGTGATCGAGTGGTAGAACTATCTGGGAATTACAGGGGTCCACTGAAACAACATTATGATTGGTCTTGGTTGCCTTAGACTCTTGCTCTACATTTTAGGAAGCTAGGTGCAATGGGTACGGGCCTTTAACACAACTAAGGCAATGGAAGATATACAAATACTTTCGTGGAATTCCTGAGCATTCAACAATTTCATTAATAATGATGATATGGCAGTCCTTTTTAATAGGCACACAGCGATCCACTTACAGGAGACCTGGCTGACAACACGATTGTACTCAGATGACTTTATGATAATCCAGCAAGATGCCATTGCCTCACAGGGAAGCAGATCATCCAGTGGTCTGATGATAGCAGTAGGTCTAATATTATAACTAGATACGTCGTCTGCTCAAATAATTATTCTGGCTTTCTGGCAGCAAAAGGTTCATTTAAGGGAGTGGTCTTCTAACTTTTTTGGCCTCGGTCCCCCTGAGCAAAATGTGGGCAAACCGGCGCACACCAAAAATAACAAATGGACACTAAGTCCAAATAGCTATGAACTATCGCATGCCGTCGCTGCACCCTGCTCCCAGTATAATCCCTGGGCTCCCCCACCTGCTCCCATCACAGTCTCTGGACTCCCTCATCCCACTCCTAGCCCAGTCCCTGGGCTCTCCCCACCCCACCACAGACCATGGCCTCTCCCCATCCTACTCCCGCCACTATCCCATGGCTCCCCCCATCCTGCTCCCACCACAGTCCTAGGGCATCAGCGGCTGTTGAATATTTTAAGTGGAGGGGCATAAATATTTCCCCCAGATATCCCAAAGTGAGCGAGCGGAGTGAGATAGCCCAAACCAATCTAGAGGAGCTTGGGGTCCAGGGGATTCTCCCCTGGGAATATTTTTAAAATAATGGGTTAAAATGCTTCACTTTACAGCAGACTTGTTTTTTATTAACTCTACTTACCACTCCTACCTCCCATACTTAAACTGCACAGCTTATTAACAAGTCTTTCTAGAACAAGGCTCATCATGTGAGACAGTAGAAGGAAAGAAGAAGCAACATTATACTATATGCTAAATCTGATCTTCAGCATGCAATGAATATTGTGTGTAATGATAGCCGTGTGCAAGTAAATGGTACCATTACACATGATATTCATTGCATGCTGAAGATCAGATATTTTTGTGTAGAATCTAGACTGCTGTCAAGATTCTTGACTAGAAAAATTGCATTTAAGAAATAAAAACAAGTATTATTTTTTTTAATTCAGACTGTGGGTGTACAACCCCCTGGACATGAAGCCGCGCCCCACAGTTTGAATACCACTGCATTAAGAGAACCACAAAAGATATAGTTGTCCTTTTGATTTCTCTTTACTGCAATCCAGCCCATATTCCGTTACCTGCCCAATTTAACGAAGTGCTAACTACCCAAAAGGAAGAAACAGATGGCACTGATGTTTTAACTGGAGGTGATTTTAACACAGATTGTCGTCACATGAAGGTTTCAGAGGGTTTATTTAAGCCGCATACTAAGAGTTTTCTATATGGAAGCATACGCGGCACGTCTTTGCTGATTGGGATCTACGCATGCTTAATGGAAATATAGCTGAAGATATAGCAGTTGCTGCCACTTGGTCAAACAGCACTGGTTTGTCATGTATTGATTACAAGTTAGTGTCTTCTGACCTGTATGCTAAGTGCAACACATTCTCAATATTATACACAAAGCCTAGTGATCATAAAGCCCTTAGAACCATTATTTCCATAGGCATAACATAGGCCATGATGTAGCTGAACATCTAAGTAATTTAACCATGCAATCTGGTGGACTTACCTAGCCATGAGAATTTGTAACATCCATGCATTTAACACGAGACTGGGAATCATGTACAATCACACACCATTGAAAATAAAATGATCGATGATTATCCCTGATGGTTTTCTAAAGCTGCTACAGATCATAATAAAACAGCAGGAACCCATAGGATTTGTCATATGCAGCGTATACATCGTGGCAATACAACCATTCATGTAAAGAAAAAACTAATTTAAGATGCAGATTGCGTCAAATACAGAAGGCTGAGAAAATACGTGAATATCACCAGGAATATAAAAATTGGCATAATGGCTATTGGTATTATTTGACCCAAAAAGACAGTGAACACATGTTAGAAACAATTACTAGGAAGAGTGCGTGAAACCTTTGGAATATCATTACTCAGAGGGGCCTGCAATATTTAATAAAAGAAATTGAGATCTATGCACAGAAGAACGAGCTACAAATCAACCCAAGAAAGACCACGAATATAAGATTTTACAACTGTTCAAGGAAACCCCGTGGTTATACCTTGCAGGTAGATAATATGCCTAAAATATCTTGTAAACAGATTACATGTTTAGGTTTTATACTTGATACATCGAACTCTTGTGCCCTGGAGCTCTATATATTAAAAACTAAAGCCATTCAATTGGCCTCACAAATTAGGAGAATTAACATAAAATGCTGTCATTTTACTTTGACTCCTTTTAATTGTCTTTTTTAAAACAAAAGTCACGCCCTCTCTGTTATATGGCCAGGAAGTATTCATAATATTAGATTCTATAAAGTGGGATGTGATAGAATCCCTGGTCTGGAAAAAATCTTTAAACCTTCCAATCTCAGCACTGAGATATGAATTGGGCATTGTAGCCATGTAATGCCGTCTAGAATGGAAAAGGCTATCCTTTATAAAAAACACTTGACCTCAAGTGATGACTCTTAATATGCCCATGTTAACGGAGAACATCAAGGAATGACAACTAGTCCCATCTTTCATTTTTATAATCGAACAGAACATATTTTAGGGAATATAGAATGCTCAAAAAAAGAGCTATGTGAACATTCAGGTAAGATTAAAAGCCTTCTATTCCAAAATGATTGGATTACGATATTGAATTAATGCGAGAAAATTGAAGGTACCCTCAAGCTTTTCCCTTTTTGATAAACCATTAGGTGCTTGTCCACGGTACCTGATCACATTTCCAAATTCATACAATAGAAATCAATACTTTCAATTGCTAATTAATTTAATCCTCACTAATCAAATTAGATGTAAAAGAGATCAATCCAAAGCCACATCTGATTTATGCTCACTGTGTAACGATGGGACCAGTATTCAGACGCTCAAACATCTATTGATTCATTTCAGGGCCCTATGCGATTTGGTTGTTTTATTCCAAATGATAACTGGATCCACATTGAGGATTTCTGGTAAAGAATCTCTAATGGAGACAAACCTCATTTAGTAATTGCAGTTTTAACATTTTTGAAATATTGGAGTTTGATTTAAAGCTGCCATACACAAACTGTTGTTGTCTTACAGTTGAAAATGAATTACTGTCTGTGTTGATACTGCTTTTAATTTGTCTATATAACTAAAATCTGCATCATGTATAGAATTGACATATATACGTCCTAATGAATACATTTAAAAAGATTTTTAATCTGTTTGCTTTCTTTTCTACCTTCTTTTTCTTTTTCCCTCTTATTTCTTTGTATGGTATTTATAATGTAACGAAAATGTATTTTATAACACTGTTTATGTAAATATTCTGGGAGATCATCTGATTAACCAATCACAAATTAAAGAAATACAAGCAGGGAGGGGCAATTTGGCAGAAAGGCATCTCCATGCAACACGGGGAGGAAGCAGGGGGATCAGATCACCCAGTCTCATGTTAGGTTGAGAGTGACGGGTGTGTGGACATCAGTGTTAGGGAGGAGGTGGTAGAGGAGGGTCTTATGCTCCTTCCTGAAATGAGGAAGCAAGTCTGGTGCTGATGGAGTGGAGGTTCCAGAGTCTAGGGATGTAGACAGAAAAGGCTATGCACAAAAAACTACCAGCTCTGCTGCCTTTTTTTTGGGCCACATTATCCCTAAATCTATCTTCTTGCACTTATAGCTTTTCCATCATTGAGGTTGCTGTTCTTGCAACTCTTCTCCGGTTCCCCTCCTTTCACCACTTCTGAAATGAATGCTCTCAGGACAAGATTTATCTGCTCTACCCCCTTTCACTTAATTCTATTTTATGTCTCCACCATCCAACACTCTGTGGGCCTCAAGGTATTTCCATTGCAGCAGGTTCTGTCTAAATTAACAATGCATACATACATGTTTATGTCTCCTCTAGGCGGTGTCCCCCTAATGTTTTCTGTCTTCACGGTGACCTGTCTCCACTGTGTTTCTTTTTCTAGAGGGCATGGTCTGCCCCCTTTAAGTGCTTCTATTTCTCATATGGTCTGAAGCCCTCTTGGTGTTCATGTGTTTCTAGGGGGATCTACCACTGCCCTTCAGACAGGAACTTGCCCGTTCATCCCCTTAATGTTGGTGCACCTACCACATAATCTTGTGTTAAAAGTGCCCGTTTTAGTATCTGTGTGTGTCCAATAGGATCTGTCTCCTCTCATTGGTGGGTTGATACTAAAATCAATTTCAGGCCAACCCTAGACCAACATAGACATCCTACTGAGAACACAAAAAGCCTACCAGACATTTGGAAAAAATCTGAAGTCCAACACTCCTCAGGGATAAATCATACACAGACATCAGACAACTCATCTTTGTTTGAGAATGGCCTGTCCTCAATGCAGTCGTTGACATAGGTGGGATAAAGTACCTACTTCCATAAGATATAAGGGTATTTTTGCAAGTCACCAAGGAGCTCTATCAGAAAACAGTAGAATGAGGCTGAAGCCCAAGTCCCTTTATAAAATCACTGAACTACAAGGTGGCCTGCAATATCATTTTAATGAACAATAATGGGCATTATCTTCCTTATTTATTTTAGTTTGTCAGTAAGGCGCTACACGCCCAAATTCCGCAGAGCGCAGCAAGTTACAGGAGAGTGAAGCAACGAGAATGGGTCAATCAACAGGACTGCATTTAGTCAACCATGTCAAATAGAAGGGTTTTTAGCACTTCTTAAAAATGGTTATCGAATGCAAGGTTTTGATGGCGGGTGCAAGGGCATTCCTTTCCCGCGGGGCATGGTAATTGAGGGTAGTTTCGCCAAATTTGTTCAAGCAGAAATGTGGTTGAGTTAACTGAGGGATGTCAGAAGAGCGCAATTCCATACGGGACGGCTTCAGTGATAGCCTGCGGGATAAATAAAGAGGTGCACATTTTTCTGGCATTTTTAGGCAAGAATAAATAAAATAAATATAATACATTGCCACCCATTGCCATCCCCTTTAACACATGGACTCTTGCTTAATCCAACGTAAGAGACCTTCCAGTTGTTGATCCGTATAATCAGTGTAGAACGGTTTGGAATGAAAAGAAACACTAATAGACCGCGTGTAATCTGTTGCAGGTAAATCATTGAAGTAGCTTGATAATATCCATATAAAGGGATTTCATTGTTTACTATAAATGATGCACCACCAAAAAAGGAGAAACAAAAGAGAGCTTTCTGATTCTTCGAATTGCTTAGATCAATATTAACACGTCTAGAAGGGTCTCCTTGGATGTGTACTAATGTTAGGAGAACTAGCCCTACTAACTGACTAGTTTCCTCATTGAAATGACAAAACTTTCCCTGGACGCAATAGAAATGTTTTTTCTTGGCAGTGGTGATGTGTTGCTTAGCTAGAAAGGGATTTAACCGTTGCTTTGGTTGACCGTGAAGCCCATCAGTGTCTGTATGTAAGCAATCACAGGCTCACAAGGGCCACACACAAGGGACTACACTGGTGGGACCCAAGACGCCACAGGAGCGGCCATAAGAAGAATTGTTAAAATTAAGTAGAAATGAGGGAACTTTGTTCCTTTATTCTGCTCTCTTCCACACTCTTTCTAAAAACGAATTCATACTATTCTTAAAGCAATAACAAATAATGGCTATCTAATGTAGTGACAATATCCCTATAGTAATTGATCGACCGGTTTCTGCGATATACATTTTTTCACATTCTTCAGGGCCTAAGGAAACATGATCCTATAATTATTGCAAATTCATTCCTTGGGTCACGTTGCAGCTGTGTTATTTCACTTGCATCCAGGGACAGTTTAGTTGTTTCAATAGTAACACAAGTTCGTTAGTACATATAGTTCTCTTAAAATACAGGGAAACGTGCAGATTGATTAGGGCTATCTTGTTCTAACCACTAGCAATGCACAAAATGAGCATGCTACCATTAACAGCTTCCCAATCAATTTATGGCGGAAAAGCATAGGGACACACCTTTCAGCCACTGGGCCATATGCGGCCTGCCATGTGGCCCTTGGTGGTCGTCCAAGGGTTGGACTTTTATAATGAAATGCGGCACGCATCAAGGAACAGAAAAGCAAGCAGGCCACACTTCATTACAAAAGCCAGCAGCCCGGAAAAACATTGCTGGCCCTCTGTTGGTTCAGCGCATGCACTACTTGGCAACACGTCTTATGTAATTTAACGTAAGTGGTCTTGTATAGCGGCTGTCTGCCACTATTGATGGCCTCCCTGGGCTTGGTGCTGTAAGAAAAAAAGCGGGGTGGGGTTCATTAGAGGGACAGTGGGAAAGGCAGATACGGATCCTGTGGTGTTGACGGGTGCAGGTCGGAAGTACCCGGTTCCTGAGTGCCAATCTGCTTTCTATGGGTGTGCCAGAGAAACCTGGGTTATGTTGTCCATAGGGAAGAGCCCAAGAACTAATAGACGACAGCGCTTTGTGTCTGGTTTGCTACTGATGTGGGAGAGTGCAACAGAGCTAGGTTAGTGCTGATGTGCTAATGGCTAGACCTGTGGGGGCAGTCTGTGTGAGGTGTGTGTGTGCAGTTATTTGTATTGTCATGCAATTGCAATAATTATGAAACCTATGTATCCAGAGCTGTGAGAGTTTTTTCTTGTTTGACTGTTAGAAGAGATACACCTATTCAGTACTAGGCTAAAGTACAATTACGACATCCCCGATTGTTTGAAAAATCTTGCACATTATTAGGTTATAGATCTCTTTTGCTTATGTATTTAATTGGCTATAGGAATCTACAGGTATACTAGCCAAAACCCTTTGATATCATTCTATTGGCAGCGTGGGGTTTCTAGTGACTCATCGAACTGCAGGGCCTTTGTCCATCAGGTGCCTGGGACTGACTTTAACCCAAGACAAGCAATTTGGGTTGAGCCCCATAAACCCTTTTTTCTCTATGGGAGGCCTTGTATCCTTGAAAGGGGATCAGGATCTACCCCATAGGGTTAGGCAGAAACAAGGGTCTCAAAGACAGCCCTAACAGCACAATGGGAACCTCAAACCAGGGTGGTAATTACAGGAGTCTCGTTGATGCATAGCAGACAGCGGTGCGGGAGGGGTTAGAGGAGTCCAGGAGTTTGGAGAGAAAGCACAACCATCTTGGAATCTCTTCAACCACTCACACATCCTGGTCCCGCTCCTCACTTCCTGCAAAACAAAGCACTTTGGGACTGAGATCACCAGAAAAAGACTCTGCTCACAGCAGCCATGATTGGACCCTTACAGAATGCTTTAAATGGATCATCCCACTGTGGCAAAATGAAATCATAAGGGGCCTTGGATATCAGAAGACGGTGCCACCTAAAACTTTATCGAGTTGCAGCCTTCCTTCTGCCACAGTGGTGAAGATATAAACTTCCAACAAGGCCCTCCCCTCATCTATCTCAGTGGAACATTTGGGGTGAAATGCACCTGACTCAACAATATCAACACCAATTTGACCCACTGGAAAGTGCCAAGAAGCCTTCCTCAATGCTGTCGAGCCACCCAAGGAGAATTGAAAGGTATTTACAGTGGCTTTATCCCAATGGTCTGGTTTTTAAAGGGCCTAGTGACCATTTATGACCACGCTTACATACCTTTTTAAGACATATATTTTGAACTTGAGCATTGTTGCAGAGACTATTGCATGGCTTCCCCTGTATTCAGATCCAAAGTGCCAAAGTGCCCCTGTTTTTAATAGAATGTTTGTATTTTTCATTTAATGAAAGTCTCCTATTTTTATAGAATCTTAATTGGACATTACCTTTATAGTGGTATGATAATACTATTGTTGTTTGTGTGCTTCTTTGCTAGCTCACACCCCTCGAAGAGTATAGCCTGCCCTCAACCCATGCAGCGCTAAGAGGGGAAGGAGGTTCACCATTCATGTTATGCCTAATACCCCTTTATGATTGGGATCACTGCTGGTTTATTAGTAGTGTGGGACTGAGTATGTGGTTTAGCCATTCCGTCAAACACAGTTTTTAACTTTGTGGGTAAACATTTGCATGTGTTAAGGTCTAACAGTACACATTTTCATGCATCCACCTTACACCACAAGTTTGGAAATATTCTGATATGTCCACATTTAAAGGATAAGTGTGGGAAGGGGTGACCCATGTGGCAATAGTTTGGTAAAGGGTGATCCCCTGCATCCCGAGAGACACAACAGTATTTGTGAGCTCAGTAGAATGACATCACCATCTTTTAGATAAGTGTAAAAGAGATACACACACAGGGCAACCCAGGAGCAGGTTTGCTTTTTAGTATTTGACTTGGACAAACTCAAGTCTATCAGCCTTTTGATAAGACACACAGAATGAAAGGGAAATATTAAAGTTGAAAGAATCGACTTCCATCCAGTGCGCACCATATTTTAGCAGTCAGTAAAGTAGTGAGAGAGGAGATAGGATGAGCCTCTTGTCTATCCCTCAACCTAGACAGGCGGGACAACAGTGCCCGCTAGGGTCATAATAACACATGTAAGGGATAGCTAGTTTCTGTATAGTAACACTCAGTTATATGTAGGGACTTTAGCATTAGGAATAACTTTTAGAATAAAGTGATTCTGGATCTCATTACGAGTCTGCCGGTCCGGAAACAACGGTGGTGGTAAACCCACCACCACTGTTGTTACCGGACCGGCAGATTACGAGTTCTGCAGGCAGGTGGTGTCACTCCTGCCATGTCTGACCTGGCAGGAGTAACGCCAACCGCCTGCAGCCGGAAATGGAAACACCGGCTCCATCATAGATGGAACCAGTGTTACCATGGTCGCAATTCCCATAGAATCCTATGGGACTCTAAGGGAATGGGGAACAACACAGTTACCGCCTCCGAAATTTCTAGCACCCAGGGTTGTTATACCCTGGTGTTACCGGGTGGTCCAGAGGCAGTAACTGTTTACGGGTCCCGCGGCTATCTGCCGGTTTTTCCGGCACGGTTACCGCCAGACTTTGTGTTACAAAAATATTCATCAAACATGACTGAATCAAAATGAACATGAAATAGTAGCTGTACAATATTCAAACCAGTGGACATTCCATACCTGTGGATTTCATAGAATACATGTTGGGACCAGGATACAAATGCAGGGATAGGGAAAGATGTGTAAGCATGGTATATACATGAACAGAATGTATTTCTACACACAGATTCTGACATGCTACATGCATTGTAGTCAATGCCAAAGGTAAATTGTGGCCAAGACTTAGCTAGCATTGTTAACCTAAAATGTAATACCCTACTAATTTGGCCTGATACAATTACCTTTATTAGAGTTTCTTTATTTATGAACTGTACAATTGAGGACACAGCAGGTTTTCATTCAAATTTGTTTGTGCTGGGAACTCCCACAGTTTATGGGGGAAATGATACATTTCCCAGTGTAACCATAACTTACCTAACAGCTGTGTGATCCTGGGCATATTGTCAGAAGAAATTGATTTTATTTGTTGATTCTGCTAGTGTGACATCCTGGTCTAATTTCCACTAGATGTACAGTCCCACCCAACAATTCTGGCCAATAAACAGTGTGATTCTCAACATTCAATTTTTCTTTTAAATGGCCCACATTAGACAAAGATGGTCTCAAGCCTTTTAACATGGAGATCAGCACAATGTTACATATATCACAAACCAATAATCAACAAAAATGAATGTCCCTGCCTATATGAATGTCAATACTATCAGTCCACATAAACATTCATTAAAGAACATCTCTATAAATATAGCACTGAAAGATACTAGGCATATTAATAAACTCCTTCTAAATTTACTTCTATCTAGACTAGACAATTTATGTCAATTATAACATTTCTGATTTTTGGCCAGTGAATGCATTTGTTGATTAAGACAATTTCCAGACACATGGCTATCTCCAGTATCATGACAAGAATGGTAACATAGAAAAGTTACTTAAATCAATAACATTCATCACAATATATATTCAACATGACTCCCCAGTACACGGGTAAGGTAGGGAATGCATAGGCTATATGCAGGTCTTTTAAAAGTAGACAATGGCTGGCTTGCATTTGGGTACTGCAGGTTTGAATAAGAAACCAATATTTTCTAATTGTTCTTGAACTTTTCTCTAAACACGTGTGTGTGCAGTCTCCTCAGAATATGTATGTGCAGCTTTCTCTGAACACGTGTGGGCAATTTCCAACTAACATATAGGTGCTGATTTCAATCTATATGTGTGTGACTTTGAATATAGCTGCGTGCAGCTTTAACTACACATGTGTGGGTACACTGCTTTCAATCCTTTTACATGTGCAACTATCAATCTATGTATGCATGCACAACCTTTAATTTGCCTGTATATCGTTTTCAGCCTGCATGTGTTTTTGGGCTGGAGATGTACTTTTCTCCATTAAAACTCCTTTCCCTTTCATATTGCACATGAGTCTGCCTGTGCATTCAAAGAAAAGGGACTGGAGGGGTTCAAAAATGTGCACAATTCTAATTGAACAGAACTAATTTCCTATACAAATGTTTGTTGCATGGACATCCGAAATATGGCTTGGCATCCTGTGGCTGCTTTAATGCACAATATCACATTATAGCAATAGTGTTTTGTGACAACATTATGGTCTGTGTGACTCTATACCGCTTCGGGCAAGGATTCTATTTTGTGGTACTTAAGTTTACAAAAATAGTCTGTGTTTAAGTGCAGCAAAGTTACAGTTAGTTTTAAATATTTCCCTTTCAACACAAAAATGCATTTGGTGTTACGGAAATAACATCTCACTTTAGGTTTTTTGAGGTGGTCAGGAAAGGTCCCGATAAGAAAGAGGGGTTCACGCTGCGTGTGCCATATTGGTAACTGAGGGAGCAGCGAAGTTGGCGTGATGCTACAATTTTACATGTATCTAGCGTAGTTAATGAGAATGGTATATGTATTACTTTAATGTTAATTTGTGTTTAAGTTGATGCATTTAGATTTGCATGTGATGTGAGCAGCAAGATAAAATGACAAAATCACCAATGAAATATAAATACAATCTGGGCATGGTGTGCCATGAAGCACCTAGAAGCTGGGCAACAAGGAGCTTCATAATGTGTATGCGAGAAAGGGGATTTGTCAAGAAGAAACCACTTTGAAGAGGATGCAGTAATTTTAAGAACATGCATGCACTAACATACATACATACATGGGTCTAAAGGGAAATATGTTTGGGGTACATGATGGGGCTGTACACATCTGTAGGCTGTGTGCTTTCTTCATAGATTGGTAATGCTCTGCAGCCAGGGCTTTGCAAGGTGAACTCTGTGTGCCTGTGAAAACAGGATTTGCAGAGTTGGTAGGCCGAGGGAAAGGCAATGAGTAGCCACAACATTTTCAGATGGTCATCCACAGGCAGGCTGGGTGTTTTATGACTTGGCATTCTTGCAGGAAGGAGATGCAATCTTTTGAAGTACATGAGAGCCTGTTATTCATTGTTCAGATAGGTCTGGCCATCTGTTCGGCGCTGAGCAATAAACCTGGGGTGAAGACACACCTAAGGCCAGTGTTGACTGATACTTTATGGGTTGCAATTATTGTCTCAGGTTGTGTCTGAAGGTTGTGCGTGTTGAATTTGTAGTCATTTAAATTATAATGAAACAAGGATGCCAGCAAGTCTGGGTGGGTGAGATGGTTATCACCACGTCAAAGAATACATATGTATTCTCACCGTCTCCATATTGTTTGAAGTGTCCTTGCAAACCATGGACAATCACACCTGGCGTTAGAAGGTCCCAGGCCATCTAAGAACTTGTAATTAATTATGTTTATGTTTAGATGTGTAACTATGTGATGATGTCATGACCTACCACGGAAGACTACAGGAAAGGGATGTGCTGCAAATATGAGCTGATGATAGTAGATAAATGAATGTGACCAATGAGAACATGGGAATTAGAGAAGATTGGATTTCTTTTGTATAGTTTTGGTCAATCATGTGTGGGGGATGATATGTAATAAAACATGTGGGAGTGTTTTAACTATTGCAAAATGTATATAATGTTAAGTGTTTGTGTGGTTCACAAAGGCTTGGGTTAGTTTGGCTCTATAGAAATATTTATCCCCACCCAGACAATTGTAGAATAAACATGCTTGTTGTACAAATGTCCATTTGCTTCTTACGTGGTTGGCCTACTTTGCGCTAAGGTTATTAAAGGCCCAACTAACATTTGGCATCCCTGGGTGGGCCTCAGACTTTCTGAGACATTGGGGGTTTCCTGTCCGTACAACTCGTCTGCAGCACTTCTCTGCAGAGACCAGTCTTCTGTGCACAGTGAAAAAAAGAGTTCTGCAGGTACCATATTGGTTAGAGGCCTGTCTGTTTCCCGCAGGTGTGGTACCGTGTTCCAGCTGTGCACGGCAAATTGAAGGAGCAAATTGAATACTGCATTGAAGATACGAGAGACGTTGTGTACTCAGACAACCATATTGAATGTACCCATGCACTGATGTGCTGGAAGGATGTCTGCATACACCACTGGACATAGAAGCGCTATAAGCAACATCAGACTAGAGCAGAGTGACATCATGAAGAGAAGATATAAGGACACACTGGAATATTTGAAGAATAAACATGCAACTGAAGTAATAAGAGAAACATGTATGAAGAAACAAAGAAATCATATTAATTGAGAAGATGAGTAACCAGATGAGTAGTAAATATATATACACAAAAATGCAAGGTATATGAGTCACATAGTGGCTTGCTGCAGTAGAAAATATAAAACATATAAAGCAGCCGTGTTGAAAATATGGACGTCGGACTCATGCTATGAATGACCAAAAGCTACCTCAGAAACAGAGCAGGGCTGCAGAGCTAAGTCTTCAACCATTACTATGGGTTGCCCAGTAACATTGTACGTGGAGCATGCAGCCTTTGCGATCATGGCAAAATCCAAGTCGACTTTGATGACCCAAAGAGTCTCAGGATATGAGGTTATTATATCAGATGCATCCATACATCCCATTTGGTGTCACCCGGTCAATCCTGCAACATCTGTAGCCGAGCCAGTGAAACCTGATGATATTGTCCATGATTGTGCAATTTATGAGGGAGAAGAGGAAGAGAGGACGAGTGTTAATGAGGATGCCTTGGAGGGAGGTGAGGTACCTTTTGTTGATGGGTTCTCGACAATCAATCAGGACACTGGTGAGAGGCATACAGGTGCAGCCCTTGTGGGCCATATGGATGGGGAATACCAGGTTAGACTGAAGAAATGGTTGCCTTTGCATTACTCTGTGCAAGTGGCAGAACTAGTGGCACTTATAGAGGCGCTAGAAATGAGTAAGGGGTAGGCAGTCACTATTTATTCTGACACTGCGTATGTAACCTCCACTGTGCATTCAGGCTTGTCAAGGTGGCAGAGAAGAGGGTTTAGGTGATCTGACAGGACCCCCGTTCAGTATGCTGCGCTGCTGTCCATATTAATCAAAGCGCTAACATTGGCCAAAGAGGTAGGATTTGTTAAGTGTGCTGTGCATGCTAATAATACCAACTCAATAGAACTTAGAAATGAAGCCACAGACAGAGTGGCAAAGGGAGCCACTCATTTGCCATCCCTGTCCCCAGAAAATGGAAACTGTGTCCGAGCAGGTACAGTTGCCAGATCCGTACACTGCAGTCCCTTTGCTTCAAATTATGGAAATGCATGAAAAAGCACTTAATAGGAACAGGAGCTTTGGGCAATGAGAGGGGGTGCCCTCTCGCCCCACGGATTTGCTGTGGAGACAGGAGCTGGCGGGGAAGGTAGTAATGCCTGTAGAACTGTGACAAATTGCAGCAGAGCTCCAGGAGGAATGGTTCATACCAAACCTCCAGGAACAGGTAAGTAGATTTGTAGGGAACTGAGTAGTTTGCAGAGAATTCAAACCTGTAACACTATGAGGTCAGTAAGGAGAGTTCAGCCGAGGCCCTCTGGGGAATTTTGGCAACTCCATATTGATTTTGTCGACATGATTGTAAAATGTTATAATTGTTGTTACCTCATAGTTGTTGTTTGCCTATTCTCCCGGTGACTTGAGGTTGGTCCCTGCGTGCACCTTGCTGCTAAGTATGTAGCAACATTTTTGGTGAGCAAGGTATTTTCTCAGTGGGAACTTTGTGAGGTTTGACAATGGAGCCCACTTCTTTAATGCCTTGTTCTTAGAAATCACTTTGCTCTTGGGGATCAAGCACAGTTTGTGTTCAGTGTACCACCCATAGGCCAATGGACTTGTAGAGCAGCTCAATGGGCTGTTAAGGTTCAGTTATCTAAAATGTGTAGTGATTTACATAGGAATTGGTTGTATTGTTTGCCACTGGTTTTGTTTTATTTGAGGAATCAGCCAGGAAAAGAGCACCTCCTTAGATCCCATGAGATTGTGACTCGGTATAGATTACACACACCGCTCTCACCTCCACACACAGCATCAGATGCACATAAAGCAGCACAGGTCCTGGATGAAGAGTTTAGGAAGTACCTTAGGGCCTTAATCAAAAGTGTCAGAATGATATCTTCACAGGTTGTATCTTCTCACCAACAGCCTATAGGAAGAAGCTGCAAATAATCTAATGATCTGCACAAGCAACCATTACTCTCTGGGGACCTGATTTGTATCCACTCCTTTGTGCGATGCCGGAATGAACGGCAATTCCATGGGCTGCATGATTCCATGGGCTGCATGATTTTTACAACTCCGACTGCTGTGAAGGTGGAGGGCAGCAAACGCTGTGTCCACATCAATGATGTACGAAGAGGTACGAGTGCCCCGCCACCAACACAGAAGCAGAAGCAGGATAAACGTTAAGTATGCCCTAAGGAGTCGCATTTCATTTCAGTGGAAAAGGGGGGACCGAATGAAAACCAGTAAATTGTTGTTTTTTAAGAGTAGAAAGAAACTGTGGATTTACAATGTATATTATAATGATTGTTTATATGTCTTTCTCGTTTCTCTTAACATCATGTTCAAAGATGGAAAATAGTATGGATGTGAATGGTTTGAATGTATCTAATATTATAGAATTTTATTACATACTATTGAGGTCACAAAGGAATGTTGACGCCGATTTCCTGGGAAATGAGGGCAATGTAAATTTAGACCCAATAGTAGATGCACATGGTTTTTCAGCAGATAATGGGCCTCATTACGAGTTTGGAGGTAGCCATGCTGTTTTTACCGGCATGGCTACCCCCAAACTCGGGTCCGGGTCCCGAAAAATGTGAAGTACGGGCCATTCTGACCTTTGCGTGCCTGGTAATTCCCATTTGCGAGACCCGGATCCGGATGGTAGCAATAACGGGACCGTTGCTACCATCCTGTTCTGCTAGCGGGTGCCGCTCTGCACGTCTGATCTGACCAGGCGTACAGAGCGGCCCAGCGAGCAGAACTCCTAATGTGGAGAGTGGGGAGAGAGATCTGTATGATATTGCTACATCTGCTCTCTCATCTCCTATGCTTCTGGTTTCTTTCGAGTGTTTATCCCGCATGAAATAGAGTTAGCAGAGGCACTATGTCTAGGGAACCTTGCTTTGTGCAGGGTCTAAAGGCAGTTTCAAGGGAATCAGTCACAGCATCTATTTTACCTGTTGACAAAGAATGTTCATCTACAGATCGTAAAGAGCAGAAGAATGTTTGGTGTACTCAAAGTGCCCAGGTGAGTTTAAGAGGGGCCATTATTTTCAACAACCGATTTATTTATTTATTTATTTATTTATTTATTTATTTACATTTATATAGCGTGCAAGCAGCCCAGGGGCATTGAGGCGCTGTTACTTGCAATAAACTTAGTTACATGGTACAGGCAGGATAGCGATTGTTGACATATAGTGAATGTTACAGGGAAGCATAATGTTGTTACAGATATTGCTTTTGGTCATATAGTACAGTATATGCGAAGGTGACCGTGCTGGTGTGTCAGGTCTTATGTGAAAAGGGCAGTTTTCAGCGTTTTGCGGAAGGTGGTGAGGGAGGCCTCGCCACGGATAGTGGGTGGTAGTGCATTCCAGTGAGAGGGCGCGAGGTAAGGGAAGCTGGATCCGCCCGCTCTTGCTTTTTTCACTAGTGGCACCGATAGCAAGTTGGTGTACAGTGATCTTGTTGGCCTGGTTGAAGAGACTGGGTGTATCCTTTGTGAGAGGTATGCAGGAGCAGTGAGGTGGATGCACTTGTGGGTCAGTGTCAGGGCTTTGAATAAGATCCTTTCTTTTATTGGGAGCCAGTGGGCTAGTTTTCTGGCCTCAGAGATGTGTTCTCTTTTTGCAATGCCTTGGGCTGCCCGGAGCGCATTGTTCTGTATTACTTGTAATCTCTCTAAGTTTTTGTTGAAGGTTCCTAGAAAGAGTACGTTACAGTAGTCTAGCCTAGAGCCGGAGATGGCTCTGGCTATGTTGGTGCAGTTCTCTTTGGAGAGAAAGGGTCTGACTGCATTGATAAGTTTGGCATGATATGCAGCTGCAGAGGCTATTGCATTGATTTGTCTGTCCATGGATAGGCCGGAATCTAGGTAAACTCCCAGAGTTTTGACAGAGTCGGAAACTGGAATTTTGATGGAGTCAATGGTGAAGTGGCTGAATTGGGCATCTAGATTTTTTAGGGTGTCGGGAGAACCTACCAGGAGGAGTTCCGTCTTGTCAGAGTTGAGGCATAGGCCGTTGTTTGCCATCCAGGCTTGGATGGTGTTGTAGAGGTTGTTGAGGGTCAGGGAGTCAGTGTTGTAGTTGCCTGTGAGAGTGAGGAGGATCTGTGTGTCGTCGGCGTAATTGGTGTAGGAGATGCCCATGGCGTCGAGGATGAGGAAGAGGGGGCGTGTAAAGATGTTGTATAGCGTGGGGGAGAGGCAGGAGCCTTGGGGCACCCCACAGAGTATAATGGTTGGTGAGGCGGCGGATAGGTCCAAGAATACTTGCATGGTTCTGTCTTGTAGGAAGGAGGTGATCCACGCTCTGGCTTCTGGGGAGAATTTGGCGGTGGTGGAGAGGTGGTGGCAGAGGACGCCATGATCCACGAGATCAAAGGCCGCTGAGAGGTCAAGGAGTAGGAGAAGTGCTGGTTTGCCCAAGTCTCTCGCATCGTCCATCTGGTTTTTCAAGTCAAGTAAGGCTGTTTCGGTTCCGTGTCTGGGGCGGAAGCCAGATTGGCGGAGTCCAAGGAGTTTGTTCTCTTCAATGAAGTGTTGGACCTGCAGGTAGGCTGCTTTGTCCAGTATTTTAAGGAGGAAGGGGACAGTGGTGATGGGTCTGTAGTTGTTGGGGGAGGTGGGATTGAGCGATGGCTTTTTTAGAAGAGGGCGGACCCAGGCTTCCTTGAGGGAGGCAGTGACTTTTCCTGTGGTGAAGGAGGCTTTTACAAAGGCTGTTAGGAAGGGAGCTAGCGTTTCAGCGCAGTCTTTGATAATGGAGGCTGGGCATGCATCACCTTTGCAGTTAGAGGGTTTGATGTTCCTCATTATGTTGATGATGTCTTTTTCCTGAATGGGTTTGAAGGAGAAGGGTAGGGGGGGATCAGAGGTGGGCGGTGGGACTCGGATGTGTTTGTTCGGTAGGGCTTGTTTAGTGGCTAGTATTTTACTTTTGAGGAGACTTAGTTTGGATTGCATGGCCTTTTGTATTTCATCACACCAGTCTTTGTCTTTGTCGAAATTCTGGGGGGTGGGGATGGGTGTCTCGAGCTCTCTGAAAATGTCGAATATTTCTTTAGTGCTAGATTGGGCTTCTGAGATTCTTGATTCAAAGGATTTGGCCTTGGCTTGGGTGATTGCCTTTTTGTATTTGGTGGAGAGGGCTATAAAGATCATCTTATCTTTTTCGGAGTGGGACTTTTGCCACTGTGTGAGTGAGGCTTTTTTCTCGTTGCGGAGTGCGAAGAGGTCAGGTGTGAACCAAGAGTTGGAGTGGGTAGTGGGTTTGGATTTGCGAGGTTTGAGCGGTGCAATGGCGTTGATAGCTGCTTAGGCAGTATCATAGGTTGATGCAAGTGTTTCGGGGACTGAGGGGAAAGGTGGTCTGAAGGCTGGACCTTGGAGGAAGGGCAGTAGTATCTCCTTAGTGAGTTGGCGGGAGCTTCTGGCGAGGCAGGGAGGGAGTGGATGAGGTGAAGGGGTAGATGGGGAGCTAGTGGTGAGGATGCTAAAGGTGATGATGTGGTGGTCAGACCATGGGGTGGGAGTGTTTCCTGTGATGATGAGTGGACAGTTGTGCTGTGCTATCCAGTCAAGCGTTCTGCCCTGGGTGTGAGTTGAGCTAAGTATGGTGTTCTTGTAGCCTAGAGCATTAAGGGCAGAGTCAAGGGATTTTGCTGCTACGTCCTTAATATCCCACGGCCCTAGGTTGACATGCCCAAGGAGAATGGCTTTAGATTGTTTTTTGAGGTTGTCAGAGAGGAGGTGGATGAGAGAGGCCTGAAAGTCTCCTGCTGGGCCTAGTGGGCGATATACAGTGTGCACAGTAATTGTGCAGTGGGGGGAGAGGGTTATTTTGACTTGGAGGTAGTCGCTGTTGTTATTAAGGGATTTCTCTACCTTTCTGACACAGAGGCAGTCTCTGGAGATAATTGCTACACCTCCACCTTTGTAGAGGCGGTCTTGTCTAGTGATGGAGTAGCCAGGGGGTAAGGCGAGTGAGAGCGCAGGGCCGGAGGCCTGGTGTAGCCAAGTTTCTGAGATCATGAGTAGATCTAGGTTTTGGGAGGTTAGGAGATCGTGGATGTCTAGAGCGTGAGCATTAATGGACCTGGCGTTGATCATGGCGCATTTGAGGTGGGGTTCCGTAGTGGCTGTGGGGGGGTTTGAGATGGGAGACGGTGGTGTGGAGGGGCTAGGTGCGTTGGGCGAGGTGCACAACACTGATTTTACACTGGGGGCTAATTTTCAGAGGTGGTGGACACGTGGCATAGCATTTGGCACAATAGAATTCAGAATGGCGGTAGAAGATTTGCACATCACAGATTTTACACTGGGGGGCTCATTTTCAGAAGTGGTGGACACGTGGCATAGCATTTGGCACAATAGAATTCAAAATGGCGGTATAAGATTTGCACATCACAGATTTTACACTGGGGGGCTCATTTTCAGAAGTGGTGGACACATGTGGCATAGCATTTGGCACAATAGAATTAAAAATGGCGGTAGAAGATTTGCACATCACAGATTTTACACTGGGGGGCTCATTTTCAGAGGTGGTGGACACATGTGGCATAGCATTTGGCACAATAGAATTCAAAATGGCGGTAGAAGATTTGCACATCACAGATTTTACACTGGGGGGCAATTTTCAGAAGTGGTGGACACATGTGGCATAGCATTTGGCACAATAGAATTCAAAATGGCGGTAGAAGATTTGCCCATCACAGATTTTCCACTGGGGGGCCCATTTTCAGAGGTGGTGGACACATGTGGCATGGCATTTGACACAATAGAATTCAAACTGGCGGTAGAAGATTTGCACATCATAGATCTTACACTGGGGGTAGTAGTGGACACATGATTAATCACATTTGTTATGGGGTAGGCCAGTTATGTGGTGGGTCAAGTACTCTGTTGGCAATACTAGTGGTGGATGCAGCCTTTGAGGTTGTGCGTGGGAGCCTGTCCTTATCAGCAAATATAAAGGGGTGTAGAGTATGTGAGCATAGCCGTGTATTACGGGTGCTCGTGGGTGTGGGGTGTGAGCTGAAGGCGGCTTGCAGAGTACGGGCGCGCAGCCTGAGGAGCCTTGAAGAGGCACATGGTTCTGAAAGAAGCTTGCTCGGGTAGTGCTTCTTACCTTGTAGGTGCTGCAAGGACATTGGGCAGACGGCAGATGAGAAGCGAAGAGCTGCAAAGAGCACCGGAGGCCTTTCCTTACAGCCTTCCCTGCTCAGCTTCGCCTCTCGGCCCTCTCCCCCTCCATATAATGCAGGAGGGGAGGGGCGGGCGGGGTGAGGCAGCGAATCGGGACACGGGCCCGCGGCGGTGAGCTTCTGAGCACATTTTGTTGATTGTGCTGCCGTGGTAACGGGGGCCATCTTGTCTGGAGCTTCGGTGCACGTGGCTTGTAGCGTGGACAAAGGGGAACACGCGGCCGCTCCGAAATGCAGGATAACAGCTGATTCAGCGCTCAGCTGGTCGGGGATGATTCGTGCTCGCAGCGGAGCTTCAAAGAGCACCGGAGGCATTTCCTTATGGCCTTCCCTGCTCGGCTTCGCCTCTCGGCCCTCTCCCCCTCCATATAAAGCAAGAGGGGAGGGGCGGGCAGGGTGAGGCAGCAAATCGGGACACGGGCCCGCGGCGGTGAGCTTCTGAGCACATTTTGTTGATTTTGCTGCCGTGGTAACGGGGGCCATCTTGTCTGGAGCTTCGGTGCACGCGGCTTGTAGCGTGGACAAAGGAGAACACGCGGCCGCTCCGAAGTGCAGGATAACAACTGATTCAGCGCTCAGCTGGTCGGGGATGATTCGTGCTCGCAGCGGAGCTGCAAAGAGCACCGGAGGCCTTTCCTTACGGCCTTCCCTGCTCGGCTTTGCCTCTCGGCCCTCTCCCCCTCCATATAAAGCAGGAGGGGAGGGGCGGGCGGGGTGAGGCAGTGAATCGGGACACGGGCCCGCGGCGGTGAGCTTCTGAGCACATTTTGTTGATTGTGCTGCCATGGTAACGGGGGCCATCTTGTCTGGAGCTTCGGTGCACGCGGCTTGTAGCGTGGACAAAGGGGAACACGCGGCCTCTCCGAAGTGCAGGATAACAGCTGATTCAGCGCTCAGCTGGTCAGGGATGATTTGTGCTCGCAGCGGAGCTGCAAAGAGCACCGGAGGCCTTTCCTTACGGCCTTCCCTGCTCAGCTTCGCCTCTCGGCCCTCTCCCCCTCCATATAAAGCAGGAGGGGAGGGGTGGGCGGGGTGAGGCAGCGAATCGGGACACGGGCCCGCAGCGGTGAGCTTCTGAGCATATTTTGTTGATTGTGCTGCCGTGGTAACGGGGGCCATCTTGTCTGGAGCTTCGGTGCACGCGGCTTGTAGCGTGGACAAAGGAGAACACGCGGCCGCTCCGAAGTGCAGGATAACAACTGATTCAGCGCTCAGCTGGTCGGGGATGATTCGTGCTCGCAGCGGAGCTGCAAAGAGCACCGGAGGCCTTTCCTTACGGCCTTCCCTGCTCGGCTTTGCCTCTCGGCCCTCTCCCCCTCCATATAAAGCAGGAGGGGAGGGGCGGGCGGGGTGAGGCAGTGAATCGGGACACGGGCCCGCGGCGGTGAGCTTCTGAGCACATTTTGTTGATTGTGCTGCCATGGTAACGGGGGCCATCTTGTCTGGAGCTTCGGTGCACGCGGCTTGTAGCGTGGACAAAGGGGAACACGCGGCCTCTCCGAAGTGCAGGATAACAGCTGATTCAGCGCTCAGCTGGTCAGGGATGATTTGTGCTCGCAGCGGAGCTGCAAAGAGCACCGGAGGCCTTTCCTTACGGCCTTCCCTGCTCAGCTTCGCCTCTCGGCCCTCTCCCCCTCCATATAAAGCAGGAGGGGAGGGGTGGGCGGGGTGAGGCAGCGAATCGGGACACGGGCCCGCAGCGGTGAGCTTCTGAGCATATTTTGTTGATTGTGCTGCCGTGGTAACGGGGGCCATCTTGTCTGAAGCTTCGGTGCACGCGGCTTGTAGCGTGGACAAAGGGGAACACGCGGCCGCTCCGAAATGCAGGATAACAGCTGATTCAGCGCTCAGCTGGTCGGGGATGATTCGTGCTCGCAGCGGAGCTTCAAAGAGCACCGGAGGCATTTCCTTATGGCCTTCGCTGCTCGGCTTCGCCTCTCGGCCCTCTCCCCCTCCATATAAAGCAGGAGGGGAGGGGCGGGCGGGGTGAGGCAGCAAATCGGGACACGGGCCCGCGGCGGTGAGCTTCTGAGCACATTTTGTTGATTTTGCTGCCGTGGTAACGGGGGCCATCTTGTCTGGAGCTTCGGTGCACGCGGCTTGTAGCGTGGACAAAGGGGAACACGCAGCCGCTCCGAAGTGCAGGATAACAACTGATTCAGAGCTCAGCTGGTCGGGGATGATTCGTGCTCACAGCGGAGCTGCAAAGAGCACCGGAGGCCTTTCCTTACGGCCTTCCCAGCTCGGCTTCGCCTCTAGGCACTCTCCCCCTCCATATAAAGCAGGAGGGGAGGGGCGGGCGGGGTGAGGCAGCGAATCGGGACACGGGCCCGCGGCAGTGAGCTTCTGAGCACATTTTGTTGATTGTGCTGCCGTGGTAACGGGGGCCATCTTGTCTGGAGCTTCGGTGCACGCGGCTTGTAGCGTGGGCAAAGGGGAACACGCGGCCGCTCCGACGTGCAGGATAACAGCTGATTCAGTGCTCAGCTGGTCGGGGATGATTCGTGCTCGCAGCGGAGCTGCAAAGACCACCGGAGGCCTTTCCTTTCCTTACGGCCTTCCTGGGAATAAGGAGAGAAAAGTTGCAGAGCTGGAGGGATGAAGGGATTCTCAGAAGAAGGAGTGGCACGTGTAAACCAAGCATGTGGAAATCTGTGGCAAAAGTACTGAAGATAGCTGACATGGCTCAAGGAGCCAGAAGAACCTGTTAAGGTACAGACACTTGTACATTTCTCTCTGTGTTTAAGGGCAATGGCACAGTGCCTATTGGCACAAATGGGAACTGCAGCTGCACCCTTCACATTGCTGATCTAGCAGGGGACAAAGCTGTGCTCCTTGACACATTTTGGACTTGTGGACTGTATGCCTATAGACAATTGACTCCAGCCTGGCGAGGTGTGTGCAGTTTTACCATGTTACATGTGCCTGTCCTTGTTATTCCTGAGGAACATTTCATCCTTGCCCACCCGATGCTCTGTGCAGTACCACCTGGAGCGTATCAAGTGCTGGACGGGATTACCATAACAACTAGTTATGGGCCCAAATAACCAGACAGACTCAACGAATATGGCAAAGTACTACTTTATTATCAGTTCAATAAAGCAGGGAAATCTGGCAAGCATAACAAGTCACAGTTTACTCACTCTCAAATACATCTCCATTACACAAAGGCGTTATATCTCAATATGCTTCAGCTATGACATCATCCTACATGGCAAATAGTACAAACCTATCAGGCAGAGGGATTGGCTAAGGGAACATATATGCCTATAGTTTGCTTAGGTTTTAGTGACATAGTTGGCTGCCATTTATCTGGTAGGCACACCTAGAACAACCTCTAACTATGTTTAACACAGATAATAGTAGAATAACAGCAGCGGATTGGCTTATGCAACAATGTATAGTCCATCATCACATAGGCCATCCTGTTTGGTTGGCATCCACTTCCATACTTGGACATTCGGCTCATTAGCAGCACGCAAGCAAAACGAAATCCAGGTGCGGGGAACAACATCAGAGAACTGCCCATTTAGCCAATTAGCCTTGCCATCTGTCATCAGCTAGGCCCTGAGCCAAGCTCTCTTCTTTGTAGTTGACCTTGCTGTTTTTTCTGCTCTCCTGAGCATTTAAGGGAGTGAAGGTACATTGATATCTTTTCTGGAGTGTTATGAATAGGCCTTGTTTAATGGTCTTGTACACCGTGTGAGGAGACCATGATTTGTCCATTCTGTTCCTTTATTTAGTGCTATTTGATTCGATAATACTTGGTGCTATTATTCTCTTTGGCCTCTGGAAACTTGGTTTCTCTGTTCTTCATCTTTCGTTTTTGGCACTCACAAAAGTTTACTCCTTTGCTTAATCTAAGAGAAATATGTCTTATGCACATGGCCTATCCTCTTCGACTACTCTTGTACTTTGCAGTTGCTTCTCATTGTGGAATCCTTCATCCTTAGCCTAACAAATATTCTTTATTCTTGCACGATTTTGTATTTCAGCTCCTTTCAGCTCTGCAGCCTTTGTCTCTCTCCTTGGGTTTTTAGCTTACTATTACACAAAACCGACGTCCATCTTCTCAACATGGCTGCTTTACCTGTGTTATATTTTCTAATGTAGCAAGCTTCTATATCTCTTATCTACCTTGTTTTGTGCATATATACATCTACTGCATCTCTTCTTACTTATCTTCTCAGTGTATATGATTTCCTGGTACCCATATGTTCATTTACGTTGTTACTTCAGTTGCATCTTCATTCTTTGAGTATTTGTATATCGTTTCAGTGCGTCCTCGTGTCCTTTCTTCATGATATCACTTTACACCTGTCAGACTTTACTTATAGTTCTTCTATGTCTGGTGGTGTCTGCAGACTTTTATCTATCACTTCAGTTCGAGGGTACATTCGGTACGGTTGTCTCAGTGAATAATGTCTTTCATATCTTCGATGCGGTATTGGGACAATATCAGGTGTCATGCACAGTGCTTTCTTTCTGCTCCTCCAATATGACAGAGGTGAATGGGTAGGCTCCATGAGTGATGTGTACATCTCCTCTCTACAGCTCAAAGCCACATCTGTGCCTACTTTTGTCCCCTGTGCCCCTTCCGTCCCCTGTATCATCATACATGGACACCCCAAGTACTTTGCCTAATCGTGGAAAGGAGGGACTATTGCGACGGACTAAGCAGTCAAACTACCTCTCTGAGCCATCTTCCAAAGCACTGATCGACATTCCTGAGCAATATCATTTGTTTTGTCGGACAGAGACATTTTTCTGTTCCCTCCTGGAACCTGGTGTCAAAGCTGCTGCAAACGTAAAGTTGCTCCAAGTGACCCGGTGCAAACTTCTGTTATTTGTGAATTCCTCTGAATCAGCTTTCAGTGCCATCAAGGAAAGGCTGCGGGCCCTGAGGCTCATTGCCTTGCAGAATAGGTGCATCCTCAACCTCCTAACAGCTATGGAGGGAGATGTCTGTCAGAAGATTTGGAGTACCTGATGTACATTTGTGCATCCTAATGATTCAAAATAATGCGACCTTGACACAATCGCCATCTTGCACACGTTCAGTGTGGTCATGGCGAACAAGGCAGAAATCACAAATGACTCTTGGTTGTACTCTCTTTATTTTTTGGGTGCCGTCTTGGATTAGCTTAGCTGTCAAGATTTTTATGCCAATTTTTGTCTTTTTTCTTGTTATCTTTTGCTCTTGCCAAATGCTCCTACAGTGTTGTTCTGCCCAGGTGCAGAAAGCAGATGCCATGATGACTGTGACCCTGTCCAAAGCTAGAACCACTACCATTTCATACCACATGGGTACTCAGAGTGAAGCTGTCTTGTGTCCTCCACCAAGTTGGCATGATTGTGTGGAGCAACAGGTAGATTGCAGAAATGGTGGGGGGACGAGTTGGGCTTGTTCAGCGAAGGAGGATGCCCATATTGGGACCAATGTGAGCGATGATTGTAGGGTTTTTACCGGAGGAGATGTTTTTAACAAGAACTTGTGTTATTAGTTAAAGTATTAACTAAAGGGCAGAATGTTGGGGTGGTCAGGAAAGGACCCAATGATAGAGAGGGGTTCACGTTGCGCACGCCATATTGGTGAATGGGGGAGTGGCGAAGTTGTCGCAATGTTGCAATTTTACATGTATCTAGCATACTTAATGAGAATGGGATATGTGTTATTTTAGTGATACATTGTGTTCAAATTGATACATTTAGATTTGCACACGTGCAGCAAGATAACATGTCAAAATCGCCAAATGAAATTTAAATACAATTTGGGTATGGTGTGCCATGAAGCACCTAGAAGCTGGGCAACAAGGAGCTTCATAATGCACATGCGAGAAAGGGGATTTGACATGTAGAAACCACTGTGAAAAGGACACAGTAGTTTTAAAAACATGCATGCACCGACATACATACATGGGCCTCAAGGGACATATGTTTTGGGTACATTGTGGGAATGCACCAATCTGTATGCTGTGTGCTTCGTTTCATAGTTTGGCCTGGCCCTACAGCCAGGGCTTTGCAAGGTGAACCCTGTGTGGCTGCAAAAACTGGTTTTGCAGGGTCTGGAGACCAAGGGAAAGGCAATGAGTAGCCGTAACATTATCAGATGGTCAGCCACTGGCAGGCCCAGGGTTTTTATAACTTGGCATTCTTGTGGGAAGGAGATGCAATCTTTTGAAGTATGTGAGAACCTGTTATTCATTGTTCAGATAGGTCCAGCCATCTGTTTGTGGCTGAGCAATAAACCTGTGGTGAAGATACACCTAAGGGCAGTGTTGACCGATACTTTATGAGTTTAAATTATTTTCTCAGCTTGTGTCCAGAGGTCATGCGTATTGTATTGGTAGTCATTTAGATTATAATGAAACAAGGATGCCAGCAAGTCTGGGTGGGTGAGATAGTTATCACCACTTCAAAGGAAACATATTTATTCTCCCCCTACCCATATTGTTTGAAGTGTCCTTCCAAACCATGTGCAATCATGTCTGGGGATGGAAGGTCCCAGGCCAGCTGGGACTTGTATTGAATTATGTTTATGTTTAAATGTGTAACAGTGTGATGATGTCATGATCTACCACGGAAGACTCCAGGAAAGGGGTGTGCTACAAATATGAGCTGATGATGGTAGATAAATGAATGTGACCAATGAGAATTAGAGAAGATTGGATTTATTTTGTATAGGTTTCACCAGTCATGTGTGGGGGGATGATTTGTAATAAAATGTGTGGGGGTGTTTTAACTGTTGCAAAATGTATATAATGTGAAGTATGTGTGTGGTTCAGGAAGTCTCAGGTTAGTTTGACTCTATAGAATCATCTAGCTCCTCACAGCCACGTGTACAATAAACGTGCTTGATGTACAAACATAAACATGCGGCTTATGTGGTGGTCCTACTTTGGGTTAAGGTAATTAAAGGCCCATCTGCACACGTTCAATGTAAATGGGTGAACACTGAGCACCTTAATACAGTGTACCTTTGTCCCTGATCTCAAATTGCATTCCCCTGGACTCCCAACAATATTCTCCCAGAGGCAGCCTGGACATTCTATAGGGACAATTTGGAGTTATATTTGAGGTTTGTCTTACTTTTTAAAAGTGAATTATTGTTTATGGAGAATCATCAGGGGCGGGCTTCCTCAGTCTGGAATTACTTTCCCAGCAATGGCAGTTGGTTGCTTGGAACCAAAATGTGCAAAGGCTTCTCACTCAACCATGCCCGTCTGCAAACCAGTCTCCAATGGTCTCATCTTTCCTCAGCCACCTACATGTTTTCTAAATGTTCAATGTTCATCTTATCATATTCCATAATCCATACCATTGTATTAGCAGGCAAATATATATATTGTTTAACTCCTCACAGATCTGGCGACTAGTCGTGGTTTCCACCAGTCTCATGACCAGATGGGGTTGGGGGAGGTAATTCCACTTCTCATGAAAATATGTCAATTTTGTTGTTATGCCATAACTTTGAAATTACATGTGTGAGATAAGTAAAATATAGATCAATATAATCTGTAGATCAATGTGCACAATTAGATGTGTGAATAATTGTGCTGTGATAAAATTTGGAGGCATTATGTGTTTTTGCCATGTCCCCCTAATCTTTTCATGGCATGCTATGTACATTTTGACATGGTTTGGTAGATATAACTTTTATCTACAAATGCAATTTGTTTCATGTCGATCAGAGATCATAGGAAAATGACAGGGCCTGTTTCCCCTTGAGTTTACCTTCCATCCGGCATTACTCGAAGTGAAATACACACAATGTTGAATATAATAATGCTTCCAAATGCTGATTTTTCAGTCAGACCTTTTACTTTATTTCAGTTAAAATGAAACAATCAATGAATTCTATGCTGCACAAGTGCAATTTATATTCTCTGTGATTGGTACTTGGGACCCAGGACATCATCACCACACCTGGATGCACTCCAAAGTCGTGGGAATTGTATTTCCATGTTTGTAGGTTCCATTTTGACTCTCTATATTTTCTTCTGAACTGTCAAGCGGTATCCCAAAGAAAATATGTGATTGAATGTTTTAACTTTAATGTTGAAATCAGGTCTTTGAATTGTCACCTTGAAGTTTCTGTTTAATCACAATGTTCAGCCCATCTTTAACATTGACAATAGATGGTAGGGAAATGGTTACAGCTGATAAAGTTATGTTGCTTTGTTGAACAAAATGTTCTTAGGCTCCCGCACATTTATTTTGATTTACCCACATGGGCACTCTTTCAGCGAGCTAAATGTGCAATCCAACTACAGGCTCTTTTAACTATGCCTCCCTTGCTCTTTTGGAGAGCCTTTCTCAGTTCAGTTTATTTGAGCCATTATCCTTTGCTCCAAAGTTTATGACAATATTCAGAAGCAGAGAATCACAGTCCATATTAAAAGCAAGCACAATCATAAGAACAGGACAAATAGAATGCAACCATATTTTCCTAAAGAAAGGCCACAAAATGATGGTGACATCATGAACAAATTGAGCCATCTCTCATATTCAAAATAAAGTGGGGCATGTCTCATTTATTTGAGTTGCACACGTAGATTGGCACACCTTCTGCGGAAAGTACCAAGTGCTATACAAGAGACAGTCCCTGGGCTAGAATACAATTGAAAAGTGCACATTAAATATGCTTTAGTGAAGCAAAATACTATTCCAAGAGTAATATTCTTTAGTTAAAATACCTATTGCTTTTTTATTATAGTGCTACAAACGTAGGGAGAGGTCATTATCGCAGGATAATAACTCGCTCCCAAGTTATCTCCTGAGGAGAAGCCAAGGGCCCTAGTCTGGAAAAGGGTGTTTATCCCAAGTGATAATGACCCATGCAGAGGTCTGGAAGGCTATTCATTCATAGTGCTACTATCAATGAAGGGTTGGAGTGCTGGTGGCAAAGTAAAACATGTAGTTCAATACTGAGTAAAGTATGTGAAATATGTTAGTAAATTAAATGTGGTTTACATTTTCAAAATATAAATAAAAATAACGAGGTTGCCTTTATGAGGTAAGCATTTTAATTGTAAACTCGGTTGAAGTGCAGCTGTTTTTAGCACAAGCTTGCTTTCATTTAGTGCAATGTTAAAGTTAATGATTTTTCTTATGAAAGTGATACCACTGTTCCATGTTTAAAATTTAACTTTTTTGCATTAAATTAGGTTGGGTGTCTTATTAAATGAAAACAAGTAATGTTGGGAAATTGCATTGCTGTTTCTTTAATGCAGAGAAATACTTTCTTTGGTTTTGCTTCCTGCTTCTGAAGCCAGAATGTAAAAATGCAGGCAATACCAGTAATTAGTGACTTCATTCCAAACATTGTGATTGGCTGAAAGGTCACACATGACTTTTATGTGCTAATGTACAAGAGAAGATTTAATGTTTCATCATTTGACATTTAATATATTACAGCTTTCTTTTCTGTTAGAGGGTTTTTGGGTTGGACCAAGCCTGATTTGCATATGATCTTTCCCCTTCTTTGATGGCATGATAGGCTAAAAAAACAGTGGTCTGTAGGGTTGCCCAAAGCAATGCCGTTGGTTTAGATTAATGCAAAACCTTCCAGCTGTAACCTTTCTGTTTTGCAAATGTCTCCCTGGGTAGGATAGGTATGCCCAGATGTGGGTCCAGAGCCAGCTGTACCTATAGACACATGATAATGTAATCCAATGAGACCCGAGACATGTCTGGGGTTGCTTGTGGTCTTGTGCAAAAGGGATGTGACTGAGCAGTTCAGGCTGGGCGGCCCCTTTTGGGGTGGGATAACGCATGATTTTAATAAATTCACCTCCCTTCTGTAATGACATGGTAGAGTGAAACTGGCAGTCTGGAGGGTTGTGCAGAGCAATGGAAGTGGTTATACATTCATGAAAAACCTTCCAGACATCACCTTTCTGTTGTGTTAAAGCAGTAAAAACACTTCACGCTTATAGACCTTGCAACTTGCTCAAAAAAGGAAAGCGGACACTCCCTGATTAACTTCACCCTTCAGGCTACTGCAGAGCGTACGTATACCCCGAAGAACTGCCCCTTTGCCGTTTCTACTTTAATGTGCCCTTTCAGTGGAAGTCAAAAGAGGTTGTGGTAACGCAAGAAGATCTGTTGACAGTCATGTTGTTATCTCACGGACCCTCCTTGTTCGTTAGCTTGCAGACAGACTGCCAGTGAGCTTTGAGGGAAGAAGGGAATTAATCACAGATTGGAAACGAGGGAAAGGTAAGAGGAAGCCGAGGGGCCCTGGAACTCTCAGGGACTTTAAGTGCAAATGGAGGGGGAGCTTTGGAGGGAAGGAGCATGCAGGGCAGCCTGTCCTTCATGAGAACAGGTAAGTGCAAGAATACATCATTCTACGAATAACAGCAGCAAGGGCAAATGACCCAGCAGTGCCATAACCGGTGCACTCCACGGTTAGGGGTGAGAGATAGCACAGGCTAAGAGTACAAACACCTCCTGTAGGTAATATGGGAAGGCAGTTTATGCACAGGTCGAACAGCAATCAGCCTCGCGGCTTGATGTCCACAGGCACATGCTGCAGGCTGTGCAACAATGTATTTGTGAATGGAAATACTCACTCCATAGAGGAGAAAGTGCAGGCTCGGAACTCTTTAACAGCCAGCACAGCTTTTTGTTTCCCTCGCCACCATGAGTGTCCTTTTCTTTGTAGAACTACAGAAATAAAAAAAACAAGTTGTTTTCATTGTTGTAATGTGCACTGCATTTTTTGGCCGGTTGGGTTCGGGGGCGAAGCAACTCCGTTTCCACCACACTGTACTTCTTAATATTCTAATGATGTCATATACAGCTTAATTTGGGGGTCGTAGCTTATGTACTTTTCGATCAGCAATGAGCCATGGCTTGATGGCTGGGGGTGGGGGTGGGGGGGATGGGCGGCGTTACACTCACTCGAGAGTTTGAGATAGTCCCTCCATGGATAAGAGTGCCCAGGTTCTTAGCATCTTGACAACCGACACAGTTTTTGATTTTACAAACACAGTGCTAATAATTAGCTGTGGCAAAACCCCCAGCAGGGACAACCTACAGTAAAGTGGTATATAACCACTACCTTTAACCCTCTGATCTGTTCTCACCTCTCTCCACCCACCGACACCAGGCACCGTGCTGTGTGTGATGGGTCAGGACGTGTGCTGTTTAGTAATTCTGTTTATAGCAGTTTGCTGGGGAACGTAGTCACTGTGTGGGACAGCCCCCCTGCCCCCCCACATCCAGCTCTATGGAATGGTGCACACCTTGCAGCGGCAGCATTGCTGTGAGTCCTGCAAGGGCGGTTGCACATTTCAGAAAATGACCTCATTGCATACTGGTATATAGAACTCTGTGCTTGTCCAAGGCTGGCGAAGACTGTATAACTCAAGGACAATGTGCTGTCCCTACTTCTGTTAGCAGGCACATTCTATCAAGACCTATTAACCCTTAAGTCCTATGGGCATGTATTTTGTATTTCGATATGCAATTAAAAAGAAAGTCATTGGAAGCCCCACCCACTCTCACACTTGAGAGGTTAATCATTATTAGCACCCTGGTGGGAGGAGCCAGAGAATCAGCTGGCTAGGAACGTGGGCTGAAGCCTGCAATCTCAGCCCGCGTTCTAAGCCACCTGATGGCTGGTTCCCCTGCCGCCATCTTCCCCTCACTCACGTCCCTCTTTTTTATGTCTTTTAACACCTTGTCACCAGGGACGTCATTTAGGGGTCTGTCTCCCTTACTACCCATGTGGTTTCCCTTGCTACCCCTGAAAAAAATGTCCCATGTGGTTTCCCTTGCTACCCCTGAAAAAAATGTTCATTGTTTTTTTTTCTTTTTTTTAATTGAGGCTCCTGGGCTGTGACCAGCAGCATGTAGCTCTTTGTTTCTGGAGTGGCTGTTTTTCTGATAGCAATGGCTGGTAAAATAGCTTGGTGGGTTGAGCGCTTGCTGCTGCACTGTGTGTGTGATCTGCACCTGGCAAGGTCAACTCTGCCTTTCAACCTGCTGAGGTTGATAAATGAGTACCAACACAGGTTGGGTGATATTGTATGTATATTTGTTCTATATGAAGCGCTTCAGCGTAAGTGCTTTATAATGACACACCATTATCATTTGGCCATGGACGTCTGCTTGCGTTCACAGTCATTTGGTAATATGGGCCCATACAGACTGATATTAACGAAACATATGATAGATCCATTCGTGTATGAAATGTATATCACTGTGGGTCGAGGCATTGAAGCCTGACTTTTTCATCCATTGCAAGACAACCGTTGATTCCGCATCGAGCATCAGTGGCTCATACCTTTCATGGTGTGATTTTCGGTGGGGTATGGTTTTGGACCTGTTTCACTTAAACAAGTGGCAGACGCTATATGGAACATGAAAAAGACGCTAATATATGGATACATTCCGGATTTGGGAATACCATTCTAATATTTTGAACAGATGCCTTCACATTAAGGTGAGGACTAGATGCAAACCTTGTGAAGCAGGCATGATGACAAGTAGCACAGTACATGCTTAAAGAATCACCAAGCAATCACTAAAGCTCTGATTTGGAACGTGTGCTACCCAAGCAGGTTCTATCTTGAAAAAGACAGAGGACGATCGAAACACGTGTTGGCTACAGAGTGGGCCTTATGTTCACTTTACATTTTGGCTACAATTTGGGCTTTATGTTCACCTTATATTTTGATTTGTAATTAGGCCATACATTGGGCCTTAAGTTCACTCTACATTTTGATCTGTAATTAAACAGTCAGCTCAGAATTAGCACCATGTTGGTTTTTCATTGTTTCCATTGTTTTCATGAATCAATATGTTTGAATATTTACAGACTTGTCATGTCTCTGTTTCATATTGTGTATACTAACTAGCACACCATAAATTTGGCAGAGGAGGGCAGCGCACCACCTATATATACACTTTGGTTTGCATGTTTTTGTGTAGGGTTGGGATTAGCCTACTGTGTTATAGGAGTGCAGCAGCCCGCACGTATCACCCTATATGTTTCCCTTGGTTTCTTCTCTATTCTTTATCTTTTTTCAAATTTTTTGCCCTAGTGCTCATTACCTGGCAATCCTATTTTCATGTAAACACGTATATCACTTTACAGTGATATCGTAACCATACTTACTACTTAGAAATAATGCTATGTGAGGCCACTTCCTGTTTTATCAAGGGGAGAAAGGTCATCAATCGCTTCCTGTGATGTCACTTTTGGGTGGGGTCAGATGACATCACTTCCTGTGATGTCATCAGAGGTCAAGGGTCATGTGGTGTTACTTCTGAAATGACATCCCTGCTTGCCACCCTCCACTTACCTTATTTTTGCGGCAGTGAGTACCGCTACCGCAGCCTCTCCATCTTCTCGGCTCCTGCTGGCCGCCATGGAAGGGGAAGAGGGTCTCTGTGCCGCCTTCCCTTTCCATGGTGGCCATCTTGGAAAAGTATTTTCCTTTGTTCAACAGGACGTGTGCAGCGTCCCATTGAACAAATGAAAATACATATTTTTAAGCACCCCGGGTTACCGCTTTTGCAACCCGGGGTGCTAATAGCCTTTCGCTCAGGCTAATCATTTGCGCTGCTGGGCCGTTACCCCCAGTTCCAGCCCTTGGAACGGGCGATTAACGCCATATTCTGGCAAAAAGTGCATGGCGTTAAGGTGGCATTTTTCAAATCATTTTATTTTTCACTCATTTTGAAGATTAACAATTTGCCCTTCTCAGCAGCACAGCCAACCCATGCAGTGAACAACATTTGTTTGCAGTGCATTATGGTAGAGTGAAAGGCAAAAGACTAACGTAACTGTTTCCCAATTGTTCCTCAGATGTGCATTGCCAGCCTATGTTGCAGAATTACAGTAACTGCAGGCGGCATGTACCAAACCCTTTTACTGATGCAGGTATCAATGGGAGGTGCATTAACCCTGCTGGGTTCCGTTACCCCCCTGCAGAACTGATGCCCTGATTCGGCAACTCTGGTGAGTGTGCACTGTGGACATAACAATCCTGCAGAGTGTGGCTGTTCGCCTTCCTGTGCACTAGGTTTGTGGCGAGGGCACGCTGCACTCAAGTGGCATGGCTGCATCTCCATCTTTGGTGTACGTATGATGTAGGTGTCTTTAGTAATGATCACCAATAGCAACGGGAGTCCACTTTTTCATTCCACATCTGCCTCCAAGCTGCCTGCATTCTGATACGGAGAGATCGCATCCTCTCTGCTGATGCTCACCACATGTTAAGTGCTAGCCCTCGCATCAACCCTACTACCCTACTCTGAAAATTCAGTGGTGTGGGGGTGGGGAGGCTGAGGAGAGTTGCTGTCAGGGACGTCATTTCACCAAAATGCCAAGGGTAGCAGAAGTAACATCACACGACCCTTGACCCCCTGATGACATCACAGGAAGTGATGTCATTTGAGCACACCCCTAAGTGGTATTCCAGGAAGCTATGGAAAACGACCTTTCACCGGTTGACAAAACAGGAAATGGCATCACATAGCATTGTACACTACGAAAAATATGGTTACGGTATCACTGTAATGTGATGTACATTTAAAACAGGAATTGATCGCCATATGTATCATTAAGTTCAGTATAGGCCCATATTACCACATTACTTTGAATGCAAGCAGACGTCCATGACCAAATGGAAATGATGTGTTATTATATAGCACTTACGCCTAAGCGCTTTATATAGAAAATATATACACCCAATATCACCCAACCTGTGCTGGTACTCATTTATCGACCTCAGAAGGATGAAAGGCTGAGTTGAGACTTTTAAGAACAGACTAAATCAGCGACTCACCCCCTGAAGTGTGCCTGAAATAAACCTTTAATGAGTCTATGATATCGCATTTGTAACGCAAATTACTGTATAGAATTCCAGAAAGACACGTTATTTGGTATTCCCATTCTTTCTTATTTAGGGCCAGTGCTGAAAGTGTTAGACTTGTGGCGACCCCTAAAGGATGTCCCTGGTTGTGGTTCAAAACATGTTTAATGTCAATTGCTGGGACCTTTTTTTTCATTTCCCCACAGGTCCATCCCAGTTTATTGATATGCAGTTTGTATTTCGACTTCTTAATTTGAAGATATTCATTAATAAATGTGCTGTACATTTTGATTAAAAAATAAGTCATATAAGATGAAAGACATCTGCATTCATCTGGGCTGTTTTGCCTGGGATGGTGTTTTTGATGTGTCCGGGAGAGTTGTTTTGGCCCTAGGGGGATGTTAGAGACATGTGCATGACTAAGTTGCAAGGTCAGGGAAATCAGGCGCATGGGGACGCAAGACTGCCAGGGATGCCATCGGAGCATCCACAAGAATGTGTTGATCTTGTCGTTGGAGTGCTAGGTGTTATCCTGTGCCGGCTCGGACTGGCCTACAGGGTAATAGGCCCATGGCCAAACCGAAAAACGCAAAATGCTGGTGTGGGCTATTTTTTGTGGTCAAAGTGGGCCACTTTTTTTGGCCAATGTTGGCCAGTTTGAAGAGTTAGTTCACTATGCGGCTAAAACTTCTTCATAGGTGCCTCAGACAATTTTATGGCCCAGTCTGACCCTGTCCCTGCGAAGCTGGAATGCAAACAAATGAGTAGGGTGATCTGCCAATTAACCCCTTAAGTTCCAAGTTTTTGCATAAACTTGCATAATAGCCAGGGGCATGGATGCTTTGCTGCCCAATCCATCAAAGCTGCCTCTCTGTAGCATTCATGATGATGGTCAAACAGGACCAGAAGTTTAAACAGTGTGCTTACCATCCGGCCTGAGGAGTGTCGAACGCCGAACCCATATTGCCTTGAAAATTACTTCTATGGTCAAAACACGAGTCAGCGAATCCTAATAAACACCTAAGATCTCCTAAGCTTTGTTGAGAACTCTCTCCTGACATCCACACAGTGTCTAACGCAAATGCTTCTTTCATGGCATGGTCCACCACGTGCTGTAAAACCTGCTAGTCTCTATTTAGGGATCAGTGCCGTCGGATAGGGTCAGGTCTTGGCAAGTCCTGTCTTCAGAAGCCAACCAGCAGTAAGGCTGTACTTGGCAATCTGGTCCTGAGTTTAATCCACTGCACAAGCCTTTGTCATGTCAGCAGAATTTCGATCAAGCAAAAGACTTCATTTGTTTTCTGTTTGTATTGCTGTGATGCAGCGGGAGGGGATCACCTCAATGGCATCGCCCATATTCCCCTGGGAAGGCATGTCCCCTTAATGGCCCCTCGTGGACCAAGAACTGTAGGCCTTAGAACCATGGGGCGCATTACAAGTATGGCTGTGCAGGTAAAAATTGCCTTTAATGGAATTAGCACCACTTTTCCCACACCGCCATACTACAAGTATGGCCCTGGAGTTGGGGATTTAACTTCCAGTGTCGTGCTGGAGGTAAATCATCCCACTGTCCACCGAAATAAAATGCTATATCAGTGGAATTACCGTGGCAGTAATTCAACCAGCGGTGATTCCAGTGAAAAAGCGCCATAGAGGCCAATGGACTCTGAAAAATTGGGATTTGCTCCGCCACCGCCACTTGTAATCCGGCGGTAATTTTGCTGCACCAAGTGGTGGTAATGGTAATTCTGTTGTGCTGGTATTCTGGCAGATTTATGCTTGTCGATGCACTCTTAGCTTCTTCACTGGGTTTGTGTCGTCCTTTAAGGCAGACAGCGCAAAGCTGAGGACAGTGTTTCCAGAAGCTGCCTTGTTCTTGTTTTGGTTCAGAGGTCCTCTGGCACTTTCCACCTAGGAAAATTGCTTCAGACCCTAGCAGGGCACACTGTCTGCTGGCTGGGTACCGGTTCTGGAACTGCTGGAGGGTCCTCTGGATTCAGTATTTCCCTCTGTACCCTAGAACATTTTTAGGGGAAGGATCTTGCTTCCCTCTTGGAGGACCTGGCTTTCCTTCACTGGCAAAAGATGTAAGGCAGACTGTACGTTCAGTCAGGGTCCAATGCTGAGTTCTTTCTCCTACTCCTTGCAAAGTCTTCAGATGATCATCCCGGAAGAGAGCCTCAGCCCTCTTTTAAAGCCAAATGGCCCACAGTGACTGGTATAGGGATCCAATCCTGGCTCCCCTTGAACAATCTTCTGTATGGTCCTAGCCAGAGGACTTTGCAACATAAAAGGTAAAGGGGTGACAACATGAAGTACTAAGTCCCATTCATCTTCCTTTGTTGATCAACCGGTCTCTCTGGTTAATTGAGCTCTCTGTGGTTCCTGATTAAAGCAGCAGGTCTCCCTTGAAGCTGCGGTGTGACCAGAGTGTCTGACTTCTGCAAAACAGATTCTCGTACCTTCTTAATGGGGTCGCCCAACGGGGATAACTATTGTAAACTGCTGTCCCAGACATGACAGTTCACTGCCCTTGATACTGAGAGGCGGGAGCTTGCTTCAGGTTGACACCGATACATAATCAAGGTTGTTGGGGTTTCCTGTCTCCTTTAATAACCTCTTCAGTCAGGCCCCATGTCAGCCTGTTCGAAGTATACTATAGTGGTATGCTAATTATGTTAACCGCTGCCACCATTCTGCAGGGCTCAACAAAAGGACAGGGTGGATCCATGGAGCCTTTGATAGTTAGGTTGGCCATGGCAGAACAAAGGTTTTGCCCTCCCCCTTCTGAGAGGACATGGTGTACTCTTGGCTGTCATATCCCAACTAAATATGATAGGGGAGATGGCACCTGCAGGCTGTGTCCACCCAGAGTATACGGGTCTATGTGTATGTCATGTGGTGAGCATAGGAAAATGCATGCAGATTAGCCCCACACATTTTCCAGAGGCTGATCTACCATCATTCAATTTCATATAACATTTCAAAAAGCCAGATGCTCGCACACCCACCCTGCGAATGGTCGAATTCCTCACTGCATGTTAGTGAGGAAAGGATGATAGGATAGGTTCAGGACCAGGAGGAACTGGCGTCTGTGTGCATTGTCTTGCGTGTATGAGTTGGTCCAATTCCCAACCCATGTTATACGGCCATCTCCTCCAAGGAGCTCGTCAGAGAGACATCGGCATGGGCCAGGCCTTTCAGCCTCCCCCATATATCTCCTTTTTTCAACGTGAAATCTCTTGCCTTCCCCACTGTCCCTCGCCTCTTCTGTGCTCCCATCTTCCTCCATCTCAACTTTTTAATCTCCTCTCTCATTCGTCTCTTCACTTCAGTGCCGGCTCAAGGTGCGCTCAGAGGTTGCAGCCGCACATGGGCGCACCCCAGCGACACAAATAAAGGGTGCTTTGCCTCCAGATCACTTTCATGCAAACTTAAGTAAAGGACTGATACTTAAATGGGCATGACAGTGAGCTGAGGCAAAGCACCCTTTATTTGCTATTGGTGCAGTGCCTAATATAGAATCACCTGCAGCTGGCACGACCCTTAAACTCATAATACAAGAACAGCAAGGGGCTTGTTACTGTGTTTGTGTCCATTAGTGAACCTTGGGTCCTTCGGTTCACTAATTGACACGAAAAAACGCAGCAACTGAGCCCTCTTCTGTTTTTTTATGGTGTGTTTGAGGGCAGTGCCCGGCGAGGAAATTGAGAAAAGTTTTTTCTGTGCACCGCTTGCACAGGGCGCTGGCAGACCTGGGGCTGACACTGCTCCACTTACACTAATCTCCCCATTTCTGTCCCTCCACCAGGGCTGGCCGTAGAGGCTGCAGTGCCCTGGGCAGCAAAACAAAAATGTGGCGCCCCCGGTCATGCGGGGGAAGGGGAGGCCCAAATTGTTCTATAGGCGCTGATCAGCTCCATTTTGTTATTAAATGCGCTCCACTCCAGAGTGCGGAGTGCATTTAATTTCAATAGGGCGCCTGCCACGCTTTCTCCCACCACACCAGTTTGGGGGAGACCTTGAAAGATTCCATGGAACTGCCGTGGTGGGGGGCTAAAGGTAGGGCTAAAGGTAGGGCGCCCTGGGCTGTCACCCAGGTGGCCTACCCCTAAGGCCTGCTCTGCCCTCCATGACCCTCTCTTGGCAGCCGCTGAGGAGGAAGGATGAGAGAGAAAGAAAGGCAAGAACAGAGAGAACTATTGGAACAGTGCAAGTGAAAGAAACAGGTAGCAAAGTGGGGAAAAGGGTGAGGATTTGTCAGCACATGCTGACCTCTGGGGTACCCATCGGCGAGCATGGAAAACGGTCTTTAACTGGCAACCTAAGTCTATATTCCATGCCACCTCCATTTTGCTACGCCTTTGTTTGGAGCCCCACGCATACGCTCTCTTTTCTTTTACCTCCCCCTTGTCCTTCCTCAATGTCTGTGCCCTCTCCCCAGGCCCAAGCTTCTTCCACCACCCCCAGTGGTAAGCACTTATTTTGTCCACCTTCCGCCAGCTGGCGGGCTATCCCTTATCTATCTGTGATACATGTAGAGCATGGAGATAGTGAAAGAAAAACGTGAGTGTCAGGAAAGGAGTTGAGGAGATAAAGAGAGATGCAAAGCTAAGCGGGAGAAACGGATAGGCCTAGAGAGAGAAAAGGGACAGAGGACATGTGGGGCCGAGCGTACGATGTGGCGAGAGAGGCGGGCGAGTCTCATATTTCTTTTGTGAAACATCTCCAGGAATAGCCCATGAGCTGCGCAGGCCGAGCCTGGAGAGATTCCTCTCGCACTTACATTAGACTATGAAGAGCTCATTACCAATGCGCTGCGACTTGACTCCCACCGCGCTCCCCACCCGCGGCGGGTCACGCCATGACACGGCCCTGGAGGGAGGCCCCGCTCCCTGGAGCTCGAGACAGTCCATCAATGAGACACGGACTCCAGGCCCGTCCCTGCCGCCCACTCCTCCCGCGGTCGCTCGGCTGGAAGCAGAGGAAGGCAGACGGCCGAAGATTCAACAAGGAGAAAACACGGAAAGCCTCTGGACGGGACCTTTTCTGTGCCAGTAAAAACAAATTAACTGGATTTCAAGGAGGCGATGGGGTGGGGGGCTGATACCGCGATATGGAAGACTTGGAAGAACAAGAGACATTTGGATACCACGTGCTGTCACCCGACCTTAGATAACAAGGCACAGTGGAGTAACGAAACCTGAATGTAGGGCGGTGGCGGCCTTAACCCTTCAAATGTTGGGCGAGGCGCTAACGTCAAAGACGGCAGGGGAGGGGCAAACTTATTTGTGTGGGGGCTCCTAACTTCTTTATTTATTTAAATTAGACTATTCTAGTACAGCTTCAATGTTACAGTAAACTTAATTAAGTCTGAAAGCACACACTTATTTTATTTTTATTTATTACATTTGTTACTCGCCCAGACCCAAGGGTATCACAGCGAAAATACAGGTGACTCCTCTCATTTTTATACAGTGTTGCAGATACAGTCATATAATACTTTTTTATACTTAGGTTACAAAAAATCATATAGTCAAATTACTTATACCAAGTTACAATTGCTCAGGTAGCCACTCGCACTTTGTTTCAGCACTACTTACAGTTCTGAAGGTGACCCCTAGTTGTGTATGTTGGCCATGGGAGAGTAGGACTCAGGCGGTTAATATTTGTTGAATAATCAAGTTTTCAGTTTTCAGTACTTAAGGAGTGCTGTGAGAATGAGTGGTCTCCTGTCAGCTCTCATCCCTTCCAATCACTCCCCTGGCATGCAAGTACTAACCCCCCATCACGATTTCAGTTCCCTAACCCTGTATGCATATGAATGCAGGGGCTAACAGTGAAAGGTTAGTAACTGAAGAAGGGCCTTTGTTAACAGCAAAGTCCAGGTGCATTTAACATCTGTGTCCTGTTCTGTCCAGAAGGTCGAGTCAGCATAGCCCAACACTTCGTGGGGGGGGACTGGGTCAGCTCAATGGTGTTGTGCCACTGACAAGGACATACACAAAGCACCCAGGGGTGTCAGAGAGTGTTGTGACTTCAATGTCTCCCTCTGAAATCTTTGGTGGCCAGGGGTTGAAGTGTAAACAAAAAAGTAGTGGAACGATGTTCCTCTCTGCCCCGCTTCTGCCCTCCCGCTCCCTATCGACCCATAACCACCCACATTCCCCAATACAATCCCTATAACTAGGTCTTGCCTTTCCTCCACTCTATTCCACAGCACTGTGTTTTACATCTGTACTATCGACACTGAAATAAAATGACCCCCATTACTTTCAATATTTGTACCCCACAGCATGCAGCTTTATGTACCCTTCCCTTTCCAGTCCACCATTTGCACCTCTTAATGAACAATCCCAGGCATATAGCCACCCCCACCCATTACCTGTACACACAGCTGCACCTGCAGCAATTCCAGCTTAAACGTTATTTATTTCTGAAAACAAAAGCTGATAACTCTGTGCACTGCAGTGATCAGAGTCTGCTTTCTGCCATTAAGCAGGGCTATGTGGTGGCTCTGGAATGGTTGTTGTGTCCCAAGCATGCTTTTCAAATAAGCAAAAGCAGCCAGCGACTTTGAGATACCTCAGCAAGATGTGACAATAGAGTGTTATTGGCAGGGCTCAGGTTCAAATCCCCAGTAAGGAGGATCCAAAAACAAAGGTCCCTTCCCTGCCATCCAGGAACAGTGTTCCCGGTAGCAAAAAGTAAGGGGGCAATAGAGGATGTTCCATAAAAGTATAGGAATTGCGACCTCTGCTTGCGAATTCTCACTTTCAGAGTGGGATGAGAATGCGCCGCTTATCTGTCTCCCACATAAGCTGGATTCCGGCCTAAGAAGAAGGGGTAACTAAGGAGGCTTTTCAAGAGGCGTGGGACACGAGGCCTCTGTAGGTAAAGGAGTGGCCTAACAGAGACTCTCACATTTTCAGTGTATGTAAAACACACCAAGCATGAAAGGAAGACAAAACTATGCATATGCAGTTGTGTTAAAACTGCTTTAATTAATCAGCAATCAAAAACATCAGCTGAAAATATTCAAATAAAAAGCGAAACCAAAGCAATTTAACCCTACCAGGTCCCAATCCCTGTTAGATAGCTCAGGGTGTTAAAGTTATTCCTTCGGCAATATACTTGCAAACTATGTTCAGAATTTACCATCCTATTAAGACAAAATGCAAAAGGTTCCTGAGTTTGCTGCAGAGCTCTGGAGCCGGAATATCTAACATTTGCACCAGTGATAGAAATTGAGCAAATGCTTTGAGAATATAGAATGGAGGAAACAGGTTTTGTAACAGTGCATGTTATCTCAATACCTTTGCACTAGGACCAACATGAATCAGGCAGTTTGTGTTATATTATATAACAGGGGTTTTATTAAGTGAATCTTTCACTCGAGGACATCTTGGCACTGTATGTTGGATATGAACTATTGAGTCCGTTGCTAATCCACTGAAGTGAAGACAGGTTAAAGATACATGTTTTTAGATGCTTCCTTAAGGTTTGTAAAGGAACCTAATTGCGTAATGATGGAGGCAGGAGGCAGAGAATCCCAGACCTTGCTGTTTGCACTGTAAAAGATCATACCCCTTTCTTCTCCTTACTCTAGGAAAGAATGATTAGCTGCCTTGTCAGGTGAGTTCTTAGTGGTCGGTTAGAGGTATGCCGTTTCCATTTATCAGAAAAAGGAGAAGAGTTGGGCTATTGAAGGCTTTTAAATACAACGCACATGCTCTTGGTGATAATATATTTCTTTATCGGAAGCCAGCAACGTCATTTCACCAAAATGCCTGGGGTAGCGGAAGTGACATCACATGACCCTTGCCCTCTGGTGACATCACAGGAAGTGATGCCATTTACCCCCACACCTCACGTGGCAACACAGGAAGCGATGGAACACAACCTTTCACCCCTTGACAAAACAGGAAGTGGCATCACATAGTATCGTTCCAAAGTACACTACATAAAATATGGTTACAATATCACCATAATGTGATACACATTTGATATGAGAATCGATCACCATATGTATTGTTAATATCAGTGTGTATAGGCCCATATTACCAAATTACTGTGAATGCAAGCAGATGTCCAAGGCCAAATGATAATGATGCGTTATTACATAGCACTTACGCTTAAGTGCTCTAACTATAACAAATATACCCCTAATATACAATATCACCCAACCTGTGTTGGTACTCCGTTATCAACCTTATAAGGATGAAAGGCTGAGTTGAGGTGTTTAAGAACAGACTAAATCAGTGACTCACCCGCTAAAGTGTGCCTGAAATAGACCTTTAATGAGTCTAGCAATTATTGTATAGAATTCCAGAATGACAAATTATTTGTTATTCCTATTCTTTCTTATTTAGGCTCACTGCTCAAAATGTTTCACTTGTGGAACCCCCTGTTTTTTAAGAGACCTGAACAAGAAAGCCATTTACTTCAGAAACAGAGCCATATGGCACTGGCCACAGCCCAGGAGTTTACATTAAAAACATTTTTTAGGGTTAGCAAGGGAGACCACAGGGGTAGCAAGGTAGACCAGCTGCGACCCTGGCGACCCCCAAATTATGTCACTGTTGGAAGCCAGTCTAAAGTTCTTAGAGCCAGGATAATGTGACCTTGTTTCCTTTATTTCAACAAAGTTCTAGCAGCAGTGCTCTGGATCCTTTGTAGGCACTGTAATAAAATATCAGGTAAGCCAAGGTATATTCTGTCCTTTTAATCATCCAACCGAGAGGTAGCCAGGAAGTTCATGACTGTTACCTGCTGTGTAAATGTGGGGAACGAAAGTATTTGCCTGATTTTCTCAATGAGATAGAAACAGGATTGGGTCAGTGCACTGATTTGACGTTTTAGGGATAAGGTATCATCAAGGGTGATGCCCAGGTTCCTGACTTTTTGTTTGGGTTCAGGACATTTTCCAAAGTTATCAGGCCAGAAAACAAGTATCTGAGGGCTTGGATCCTGATTAGCACCCATACGTTCCATCTAATTAGGATTAATTTATAGATCATTTGTATCCACCCAGTCCTTGATTGCCACTACTCATTCATTAACTTGTAAGAGTTGAGAGTTCTCTGCCTGATCAAGGTCTACTAGAATTTGGGTGTCATGGCGGATAATATCCCCTACTGGTCGTATATAGATATTAATTAATTTTGGGATTCTGCAATTTATAGGAAGAAATGTGAGTGAAAAGAACCTATACAAACCGGTTGAGAGGTGTTTGTTAAGAAAGAGTATATCCATTTAAGAGCTGTCCATCCAAAACCATATTCTAGAAAGAGGAGTCCGGTGGTCGACAGTGTTGAATGCAACCGACCGGTCCACCTGATCTAATTATATCGTCTTTTTTTTCTTGAACGGTCTGACACTGCACTTTTAATGTGTGCGATGTTTGATGCATAACACAAAACAAAATGTTTTTAGTGCATTTCTTTTCATGTAACAGTCAATTAAAAAGCTTGCTTCAATTTTGCCTCTAGTAAACATTTTTGTAGATAATACCAATTGTGGCTAAACCTGTTCGCCCCATTCCATATTACCTAATCTGTAAAGCCGGTGCAACATTAATTTGTTCCCTTTTGTTTGCAAACAGGCAAAGGTTTGATATTCTAGACTCTGGTTTAAAAATGAGAGCACAGGTATTTTACCATAGCAAGAGAAGAGGCATGTGGTCCCACTGTCAGTAGTCCTGTCCACCTTTTACAAACTATAAATATACTGTACACGTTGCTTCTGATAAAAGAAAAGAAAAACAATTGAAAGCCCCACCCATTAAGGACAGAAAAGAGGAAGATACAGTTAAAAAAAACACAGGATCCTCTTCATGGCGAAGTGCTAGGCCCAGGTCTGCCAGAATCCTGCTAAAGTGTCACTTTACATTGTGTGAGCTGGCGGCGCCCTTTTGTCAGTCAATGACTTTCTATTGGTGAGGGACAGAGGCGCAGCGCCAATTTAAGAATTACGCTGCGCCTCTGACATTCACTAATATAAAGTCATGACTCCCACTTTACATGACAGTGTCATGTTAAGGGTGTCACCAACTCACACAATATAAAGTGTTATGTGCTTGCAGCGCCCGTTTATTTGCTGTGCCCCTATGTGACCCCAGCACTTGATCGCCCCATGAGCAGGCTCTGTCCAGGGGGACTCTCTGGTGAACAGTTAGGTGTTAATGTATCACTACGCCTTTGACGTTTCAACACATCCACGCATTAGAGTTTGAGCCCTCTTGCAGTGCATAGTTGCACTTTACAAATCACCCTCAGAACATAGACTGCAGACTAGTTCCTGTCTCGGCCCCCTCTGGTTCTCCAAGATCCTCATTGGATTGCTTTGGAGAATAGTAGGAGGTGTCTCAGGACCTGCCCTCGACCACTTAAAGGGGTATTTTGGCCAGACAGTTTATCAACCCTACTGATCGGACATGTATTTTAGAGCATACATTGATCATTCTTTAAAAACTTCCAATGCAACTTATCTGAGTTTTTCTCACTTTAACACATGCAAAAATGACGGGTCGGGTACTGCCATCTTGTGCTAATCTTATCCGTTGATACATCTCCCTAGGTTCAAGTGCCCTTCTGCACCAATTCAGATCACCCGCTCCTAACTCTGACATTACTAGACGCTCACGATGAGCTACACCTATTTAAATGAAGTTAGTGGGCAGCGTAGCCAAACGTACCCTGTCATCACCAACATCATAACATTATCTAACCCATAACCAGGCACATAAACACACACATCCACAACAGATGCAAAACCATTGTTTCTTTTCACAAAAATGATAAAAACACTTTATTTTGAAGAAAACAGCAATAGCCGCGAGCGTTGCAAGTACTTTTAATTTTGAAATAATGCTGAAAAGAGGTAATTAAGTCTACAAAAACACAGGTAACATTTTTCCAATAGAGGTTATAGCTAGCAAAAATTGCATAGTTCTCATTTTTTGTTTAACTGTGAACGGTGATCTTATAATGCTGATTCTGTTCATCGATCGATTAATCCCAGTCTTTGCATTCTTCACAGAAGTTATTATCTTCCATCACCGATATCCGATCGATGCACATGGCGTTCCATTACAGAGAAGAAATTAGTAGTTTAAATTTCAAATGCGAGACTTTCACATCTGTATGTTTTCAGAACCTATAGGCAGGCATGTTTCTCCTTATAACCGCAACCTCAAAAGGAGAGATTGGTGTCTGGCGATCATCCCAGACAGATGCAGTGTTGATGATTATTGTCCAATTACAGTTGAAGAAGCCGTTGACCAGTAAACTGTACCCATGACAGGCACACATTGGTATAATATATAACTTTGCTGGGACACACTGACCTTCACCGCTGCTGCTGAGCGGTGAATGTGTGGAGTTTCTACAACTCATTGTGTCTTAATGCAGTTTGGACCCGCCCACCACTGACTACAAATCAGTGGCCACGTAAATCAGCACACATGCACTCAGAAGTGCACAGGAAGTGCTGTTTTGCTCGGAGACGCTGACCTTCACTGCTGCTGCTGATGAGTGGAGAACAAGTGGAGTTTCTACAATTCATTGTGTATTAATGCGGTTGGTTTATATCTGATCCCATTGATTCTACGGAGTAGAACTGACTTTTGTGACTTTTCCTGAACAGTTATTCAGTATAACCCCCTAAACAACTGCTCTCCTGTTACTAGGTTTGGCCCTGCTCACCACTGACTACAAAAACAGCAGCCACGCGCACATGCACACACACACCCAGGAGTGCACAGGAAGTGCTGTTTTGCTGTTCTGCGGTGTCGCAGGTGTCCAGTGGCTGTGGCAGGAGTGGCGAAGTAACATGCAACAGCACAAATTACTTGCTTTTTAGCTTGTCACAGGAGTGACAGCCACGTATGTACTTTACCTGCAACTATTTGAGTAACCAGTTTCTGTTATTCCCATAAGACACAGTCGGATGCGGTCAGATGAGGATTCGCCTAATAAGCTTCGAGGTGCAATGATTCCTTAGTAGTTATGTTTCCACAAGCATGGCATATGTTACTGACTGCTTAATTATAGCATTCGGCGTAAGCAACGAAATTGTGACATATATGTACTTGGGAGATACGAGTTGATATTTTACATTGCTCTCGAACTCCCCTTCCGTGCTGTGCCGTGGTGATCAGGCTGTGATTTGTGGAAGAATAAAAAGTATGATAGATTGTGCTATATCCGCAGATTACTGCTTACTGTAACTGTGAATATCATTTGTACACTGTGCTCTCAAGAGGAGCAAGGCCACAAATAATTGTGCCTGTGTTGCTTGTGTATGAGTGTGTGGGAGTGTGTTTAGCGTGTTGAGAGTCGTACATCGAGGGAATAGTCTTAAGCCTTAAGATTACAGCTGAAGCACGCCCTAAATAACAAAATATTTTGGAGCCTGAACAAAATGCTTCGATAACCATAAAAGTAATAGGCGATTGAATTGAGGCAAGTACTGTTAATTAACCAGCATCAATAATGAAGCAGAGACACTTACCTAGCCCGCTCCACCTGAATGTGCCATCATTGAAAATAAAAATGATGCAGAGGATTCTATCACAAATCAAACCAGAGGAGCAAACAAGACAACTAAGGGAGATCGTCACACAAGTGACCTCTTGTTACTATCCCCTGAGCGGATCATGGTAATCGGACGTGTAATCAGACGTGAGAGAAAAATGAATGTGCAGGAGAAAATAACAAGGGTTATGACTAACTATTACCCAAAGAAAGGTATTATCACCACGGGTAATGTGATTGACAGCTCCGATCCAATGATAATCCCTAATGAAAAAATGGAGTGCAATCTAATTAACCAAACAGAAAAAGTAGCTACAGCTAAAGAGATAGCAGGGGAATTAATTGAATTATTACCCTGTTTGTCAAGCAAATTTATTGAGAATGCCCTAAATCTCCCAAATGATATCAATGTGAGCGAGGTCCTGAATGAACCATTGAGGTTTAACAGTCTTGATAACGTAATCACCATTACCACACATGCTCAAATTAATGTGCCTCCTTTAGTGAGAAATATCTGGTCCATCTGACCCAATAGTGTCATCCAATGTAGCTCCCCAATCCCAACCTGTGATAACACCACATGAGAATCATACTGACAACTTAGATGAGTCTAACATTAGCACAGCAAGTATATCATCAGCAGCGATGTTCGCAATAGTAGAGCATCATTTGTGCAGATTAAATTCAAAATGTGAAAGAATAGAGAAGAAATTAGATGTACAATAGCTTCTGCTCCATAAAAGTATTAATCGTGCGAGGAGAGTGTACAAAGATGCCGACTTGAACACAGAAGCTTTAATTACATCATTTGAACTTATCTCTGAGCCATCGCTCCCAATAACATCTTAAAGAAAAGGAAAACCCACACTGAAAACCAAAAAGCAATTAAATACTCATGCATTTATGTACACGTCTAAAGGTCAACCCAAAAAAGCAAATGGATGCATTCATAAATATTAAACAAATCCGCCTATGATTATACAGGAGAGTGTGAACTCTGAACCCAGTCATACGAATGCATTAATTACTCAAGGTTCCAATAATGTCAAGCAACATCTGCCACTCGATTACGAAAATGTTAATTATATTGGGCGAGCCTCTATTAATTCCAACCTAACCAGTGAATTAATGTCTCGTAATGATAACCACAACTACCTACGTGAGCTCACACATAGCTGATCCCCTTAGGTGACAGTGACACACTAGGAAGTCAAAGAGCACAACAAGAAGTAGATATTCCTAAACATACTGAAGACAATATGGATGATCAATTGATTATAGCACTAAAGAGTTCTATAAAAACATCTGGCGCCCCTGCTAAGGCAGTGAACACTGAGACAAGAAAGCAGATAAAAACCTAATGAAACGCAAAGTACCATAGGTACCAAAAGTAGTGATCTAACGATTGCAGAAGTGAGAAGTCCAGATGATGATAACCCGACTGAAGTGATCCAAGCACTAGAGATTAAATCGGTAACAGGAATTAATAGCCAACCTCCATTGAACAGAACAACAGTGCTTTGTATTCTTCATGAGACCACTTAGAATCATAACATCTAAAGACATTCTTGTTGTAGACCAACTGGAAGACAAAAGCCATGTTACTTCAAAAATATGGTTTAAATCCAATTTCTTTTGACTTACATATTTAAAAAAGAGGTTGAACTATTCAAACTGGGATACTGGTGTAAAGAAATCGAAATGAGAAAAATAAACTATCTGATCGAAAAATCGAGATCTATTTTAAAAGCAATTACCCCTAATATATCTACATTAACGAGAAATGGTCCAGAGCTAAATAGACCCAATCAAGTACAATAGCTGTTAATAAATCATCCAATGTTATGACTAAAGTATTATAGGTTGAGGAATAACATGATAATGATGGCTATTGGCAATGACCTCTCACCGTCTTTAAAGCCCATTTCACGGATAAATCACGATAATATTGGCGCAATGTGTTCCTGGAACACCAGGGGTTTTGCCCACCTAACAGCAAATGGTGGATTATTAGACAGCATCGACTTGTTTATAATAGTGGCACTACAAGAGAAGTAGATGAAGGAATCCTGTGAGATAGATGGTCGTAGCTCTTCGAAAAGGTTTAGCCACTAAAGGACCAGTGGCCGACCACACAGTGGCCTACTTATAACAGTGCGCCATCCCTGGAGTCTAACATCAATCCGCAGCTCCCCTATGATACAAGAAGTGAAAATGAGTAATGGGAAACAGGGTAATGAAAAGATACTACTAATAAATATCTATGACCACCCTAATTATGTACCAAGCAAAAACAACACAGGAATAGTGCAAAGAATCCTTCAATCGACCAAAAAATCCAAACCAGTGTTCATTCTAGGAGACTTCAATGCCAGAATGAATGACCACACAGTTTGTCCATTTAGCCAAAGTGATTCTGGACCCACAGCTAAATTTAAAACAGACAGATAAGGTAGAGTATGGCTGGAGCTGTTTACCCTTTTCAATCTTACCATGCTTAATGGTAATTTTAAAGGTGACTCAACAAGAGCGTACACTAGAATTAGCGGTAAGAGTGTGTCCACTTTTGATTATGTGTTCGCCAACGAAGCAGCCATAGCCATTGTGAATGATATGTCCACTATACACCGTGAAGAAAGTGATCACCCCCTGCTGTGCGTTTTGTCAGACATGGGCAAGAACTAAAGTCTAACTTTACTGATTGGTACAATCTTTCTTAACTCAGGTAAAAATAGAATAAGTTGGAATCCCACAAACTTAGAGACTGCACGTGTCATAGCAGAAGAAGGTCTCCATCAATTCCCCCGAAATCTGTCTGCTTTCATCTGAAAATAATGGAATATCCTCCACCCTTACCGATTTCTCAGATTTTATGAAACTGATCAGTGCTGCTATGCAAAGAAAAAGCCCACCTATAAGACCCTTTGTGACCAATGGAATAAACCCCATAATAAGCACCGACAGTATGACCATAATATCCAAATAGCAAAAACTGCTGTGAGAAACGATATCGCTAAAGCAGTAAATAATGAGAGATCTGATGTAGCCCTGAACAATATCCAAAAAACTATTAAAGACCTTAAAAAGAAGTTTTGTTGCTTCTTATGCAGATAGAAAAAAAACAATACGAACACTGGATGAAATTGGCCTTTCATGCCAAAAATAATAACAACACAGGGATTTGGACTGCCCAGAGAGGGGCAGCAAAAAACATTGAACAATCAATAGTGTGCCTGAAGAGAGTTGGCGTTGCCACATTAACAATACTCTGGGGGCCACCACACCCTGTGAAGAACAACATACAATAGATAAAGCAAGATGGATCTGTGGGCCACCGTTTGACAATATCTCTCTCGTGATAACTAAACTACTGACATCTCATGCAATAGGTCCTCATGCCAACTGTAATGCACCGCTCAAGTTATCTCCATGTAGGTGGGCTAAGGCTCTTCCTCCCTTGTTTAATGAAATAGGTGCTAGTTGTCTAATAACTGATTCATGGAAAGAGAGCACCATTCTCCCCGTGTATAAAAGAGTTTGCTGGAAGTTGCCATCAAATGATCGTATGCTAGCAATGCTAGATATGCCTGCATAAATGTTCACACACATGCTTCTTATTAAGCTGAATCACTAGATAAATCATCACCATATCCTACCCATTAACCAAACTGGCTTTAGAACAAAATTCAGTACCACCCATAATCTATTATTCCTGACCTCTAACATAGAATATGCCTGTGAAAAACGTCAACTGCCAGTTTATTAGTGCCGCCTTTGACACAGTCATGAGAATAAATGATGGAAAAAATTAGTGAATTGGAATATTCCTCATGACCTTTTACATATGATCCAGTTGCTATACACTGACACTAAAGTCCGAGTGAGAACGAATGGTAAGGGCCAAGTAACTGAGCCATTTCCCACAGAGCGTGGTGTAAAACAGGGCTGAATCCTTGCAGCTACTCCCTTTAATTTGTATTTGGCTGACCTGGCAGCGACACTAAGACTGGAGGAAGCCCGCCCAATAAAACGTGGTACTCTAAGCTATAGTTGGCTAGGTTATGCCGATGACCTTTTGCTGGTCGACTACACTCCCAAGGGCCTCCAAGCCTTGTTGGATGCCCTTGGAGAGTATGCCGGTAGCAATGGTCTTCGGATCAATATCGAAAAAACAAAGATAGTAGCGTTCATGGGTAAAACCAAGAGTAAAGCATCAACTAGTCTAAAAAGGAAACTCGATGACAAAGAGATCAAATGTGTTGAATGTTTTAAATATCTTGGACTAATCCTTGACAACAAGCTGAGCTGGGCCCAGCAATGGGTAGCGAACAAGGCAAATTGTATGAAAATCGCTCTTTCCTTGAGCAACATCATGGAATCTGTATCTAAACCATCCCACTACTATTATTCTCCAAAATAAAGCCCTGCATGGTATATGGAGCCGAGGTATGGGGATATATATTTCGAGCTGAACCTGTTAAACTAGAGGCTAGGATTTTGTTATTGTTATTCAGAATGCCGAAGTTGCTGTCCATCGAATATCTCCTATTGGAGTTTTACATCTTGAAAGTAACCAGGATTGTGGATCTTAAATTGCTATGGGATATGAGAAATTGCAATGGCTCACAAATGGAACAATAATGAGAGAATGTATGAGGGCTTTTAGAGGCATTGGTAATCACACAAAATGTGGGACACTTGGACACTTGTATGAAATGCATAGGAGCTGGATAAATGATAATATCTGAGTAAACGTACCAAGGAAAATATAAAACATCTGTATCAAGAAATTGATATGGTTAAACTAGCATCTCACATTAATAGTGGTGGCTTTATATCTGCGGGCCACGTGCCTAGCAATAGCACACGCAGATCTGGGTTGCCATAGGAATATGTACGTTAACCGGATCACTACTTACACATTGGTTACACAATCTGAATTAATGTGCAATGCCTTATCTCAACGAGTACAGATTGACGATCGGAAACAACACTCCACAGACTCCGGCCCCACGTTCATCCCGTTTCCCCGCTTCCATGGGGACACGGGACGCAAAGCGTTGCCACGTAGGCCTCCCGCCACGTGACAGCGCACGCAAAACGGGGTTCCCATAGAAACTGGTATACAATTGCTTCCCAATGCGGCGCAAGCTTGCTGCAACTTTCCCTACATTGCAGAACGCTAGCGGAGTAGATACGGCCACAGAGTGAGAGGACGCAGAAGCACACACTCTGAGGGGTAAGCATTAGACCCACATTTAAAGTAATGTATAGGTACGCACGAGACTCGTACAATGAAGAATAGTGAATTATTAAGGTTTCTTCATTTTTTCACAGACGATTGTAACGTTGAGAACAGAGGGTTATCTACCCCACAATGGTGTTAGGCACCATAGGACATCACGAAGCTAATCTTTCAGACATGCACAACACTACAAAGTCGCTAGTGCATTTGTACAACTGTTTAGTAACATTAATCTAACGAAGATGCCATGTTGTTGTTTTCCCCTCATAACCTTAACCTTCTGTCTAATGGGAATTACCTTCATTGGGTATGTATATTTTAATTTACCAATCATACGTTGACTGACGTTCTTCAAAATGGCGGACTGTAACATTTGACATACATGGATTGATGTATTGCCTACATTTTCTTTCTTTCTGAACCACATTTGATTTATGATTTCCTTCACATGGGATGTACTCTTTGTTGTTACCTTTTGATTTGTTTATTTACTGTGTGAAGTGATTTCGGCTGATAAATGATCAGTTGAATATAAAAGTGTTGTTAACGCCCTGAAGAAGGAGATTCGCTCCGAAATGCATTGGCATTAAAAACAACCATACAAATATTGAACAAACCAGCTTCTTATTTGATGAATACCTAGCAGTTTTTGAAACTAATGACTCAAGTATTAATTTAGGGACCAGGTCTGAAAGTTTTTTCCAATTCTACTTTGGACATCAACCCTTAGGTGCAAATGAACCAACATTTGGATAAAACTCTTTATAAAGTTTTGTATCAAAAAAACATTTAACCAAATGAATAAGCTCCACAAGAGCTCACGTCGAGAGCGCCAGACTTAGCTGGATGAGCTCATCCATCTTCTTGTATATGGCATTATATCTTATTGCATGGATCGCACTACTGAACCGGGTTGCCCAGCCCTTTAAGATGAGTTGCAATACCCGGGAGATGGATGGCAATGCAGATTTTATTCATACATCAATAATCAAAACGACTCAGGTAGTTTGACAAAAGGGGAGTCCGTTTTATTAACAAGTATATAAAACAGGGAGTACAACAAACATTATTATTCGTTCAATCCTCTTACTCGACTCATTTTAGTAGAAACTGAGGTTATATTGCATAAAATCGTCATCAGTGATGTATTGACCTGCGCCACTACTTACGTGGCAAGCTACAAAACCTATTGGAGGGAGTGATTGGCTCTAAGTAAATATCTAGTATAAGTTTCATATCAGTATAGAACCGTGAAGGAGAGTGATAGGGCACTTATCATCAGGTGGGGCAACTAAGCCCTCCCCTCAAAATGGCCACTATGAACATCACTAAATACATGACGTTCCATTGGCTACACAAACTATAGGACCCTAGATTACACGATCCTCTACAATTGGTTGGCTTCTAACTCCTGTCAATACTTTTCCACCTATGTCTAGCAGCATGCAGACTGAACGTCCAGGTGCTGGTGGGCTCGTAATAACACTAGCTTCCCACCAATTAATATATCAATCCATCATCACCTCAATGGTCCAGTGTCAATTAGTGCTTTGAAGTTTGGCCTTGAGTTTGTACTGTGCTCTGAGAAATTTTAAAGAGTGAAGGCACAGCCTGCCTTCGTGCTTAGGTGTGACCACCTCGATCGTCCAATTTCTTCCTTCCACGTGACTGGACACCAGAAAATCAAGCCTTTTCGTGTATTTAATATTATTTTTTAATAGTCCTCTGACGTCTTTTGTTTTGCTCAAGCCTTCTGAACAGGAGCCTCTTGTTCCTTCACACAATTTATATCCAATGTCAATCAATTCCTGTTTGATAAGACTTTGGCTTCTTGGCTCATCCAACTCCTTCTGCTGAGATTCTTTTGTAATTAAAATTGCTTATATATATATATATATATATATATATATATATATATATATATATATATATATATTGGCGCTTGCCGCAATCTTTTACTATAAAGCTTGAAGCTTTCAAGATTACTTTGCTGCTTGTGTTTCTGTGGAATCTGTACACGTATAAACTAGCTTAATGTCTTCATCTGTGTCTGTAGCATAAGCTTCTTCACCTTGATCCCAAGATGTGACTTATCCTTGGTACTTTCTAGATGCCTTATAGAATATCTGCATTCTCTGGTCTTTGCATCTCTTCTGTGTGCGTCATCTCTTTCTTTGTGACGTCACCATTTATCCTTGCCTTTCATCTGCTCTGCTTCTTCAGGAGTCTCATTCAAATGGCCATCATATTGTCTTGCATGCAGGTACGGTTTTCTCAATGGGTACCTTGCCTCCCAGATTATTTTAGGTACTGGCACTCTTATGGGTACTGCACAGAGTCTACGCTCTGCTCTTTGCTGGCTCAACTGTTCCGCATACGTCACATATTTTGGTTGCCACTCTATAGGTAATAAGGGCGGGGCAGTTGGAGGGGGGTACTTGGCTCCTCCTCTGCACTCCACCCTCTGGGCGATTCATTGACCGCTTTCTCATCCTCCTTCAACCCTAGGCATCCTGGTCTGAAGAAAAGTTTCTTGGGGATCCGTATCTTTATGACTCCTTTCAGAAAACCTTCTGATTTCAAATTCTCATCACTTGGACTGCAATAGATCCAGCTTCCCACATATTTCTTATGGTTCTTCGGGTACAGGAAGTTTGTTCCCTCAGGTGAATGGATACTGGCCTTCACAAAGTCTCTGATCTCTTCATCTGTCAGATCTTTGGGCTTCCATCCTGGTTCAACATCAATCATAATCTTCATCCCTATAGCTCTATGTGCTGTCTTCCTGCACTGTGAGATTATTATCTTGATCACACAAACTCCAAGCAATCTGTTATAATGAGTGTCTTCCCTCCTGTGTCTTCCCTGCAGTGGTGATGTCAGTGGAATGGGGTGAGGTCACTGTGCTTAGAGCGTTGTCATCTGAATGTGTGTTCCATGGGGCACAGTTGGAGATAGAGAGCTGGCTGGCAAGGATGTGCCGGTGTTTCCTGCTGTGTACTTAACTAATACACCTATATAACTTACCTGCTGGCTCAGGTGTGTTGATGACGAGTCCACTTTGTTACACTGGCGATGAAGGTGGGATCCTGTCGTGGAGGGGACAGCAGTTAACAGGACACCGCCCTCCAAGTGTTCATATCCTGAGTAGCATCCAGTTGTGCAGCTCTGTAGGTCCGGACCGGAGTTGCAGCCCAGCAGGCCGGGTGGTGCTGGAGCAAGTAGGAGGCTCCTTTGAAGTTGGAGCCTGGTGCTGGTATTGAAGGAAGTACCGGGGAATTTTGGCATCGTGCCCATTGGATTTCTTCAAAAGCTGTCTGAAGCGGAGGCCTGTGAGGTTCAGAGTGCCTCCGGGTTCAGCAGTTGGTGCGTGAGCCCAGTGGGAGAGCCCCGTGAGCACTGAGGAGCAGCAATTTTTGGCACGCGACGTCTCCCCACAGGGTTTGTGTCTGGGGCCGCAGCAGGTGGGCAGTGTCGGACATTGCCCCAGAGTCCGGTTTTGGTGACATTCCGGACCAAGGAGGGCCGCGGTAAGGAGCGGATCCATTATGGCAGTGTGTGAGGACTACGTGTAGCTGTGGAAAGTGCTGGGAAGGAGGTTGCCGTGTGCCGGGGACTGGCATCTGATGCCCAGCATTCGATCAGCAGGAGAAGTGAACCCTGCGTTGTTGTTTCTAATATGCTGACGTTTCCTGGTGGGTTCGGAACATTTCTGTGCACGGTGCTGGAGCGCAGGAGAATTCCGGAATGCACTGCGTGGGCAGTACGCAGACAACGTAACAACAGCCTCGTTCCTGAGTCCAGAAGTGAGTCGGAACTTCCAGTGTCTGTGGCGAACACGGATTGCATTGCAGTACATGGGCAGCGGATTGGTGAAGAGCGCCTTGCCCTTATGGATTGCTGTGCGTTCGCGAATGACAGCAACATGGATTTCCTTCAGGAGTGCGGCGCTGGAGCGTCTCCGCAGGATATATGTCTGCCGGGAGGGGGAGAGGAGGTCTTTCCTCAGTGCAGGGGCACTGTGCGGTCTGACGGAAAAAGGACGTTTTAATTTATGCTGGAACTTTGGTTAGCAGTAAGGCCAGTGTGTGATGTCACGTGTACGTGTTGTGGCCTACTTATTGTTAGCTCATTGTCATGTCTTGGGCCAGCATGGTGAGAATGTACATGTTGTGGCCTCATAAGAGTAATGGTACAGTTGTTTACAGTTCGTTTTAAACTGCTTTTGTGCTCAACATGTTTCCTTGCAGGTGGGACTGGTCAGATCTGGGGACGTGGGTCGTACTTTTCTCCCCCTTTGCATGTAATTTGTTTGGTTCCGGATTACGAGGTTCATTGCTGGGAATTGTGGGAGGGAAGTGTCCGTGCCTTTCGGATTTGCCCACTTTTGCTATTTTTGTTGCTGACATTCTATGGATTATCCAATGGGAAAAAAAAACAAGAGTGTTATAGGAGCATTGGGATTTTATTTCTATGAGTTTAGAACGGGCTGTTTCCGTTCCGTAACTGGTGGAGACACTGACTGATCTCATTGGACTTGGGTTTTCATACTGGTAAATATCCTTTCAAGGTGATGAGTGTGTCATTTTGCACGTTGTTAGTGAGTTCGTCCGTTGTGGTAGCCTGGCGGGTGCTGGGGGTCCCACATTAGGGGATGGTGTATCGTGTTTGGCCGGGACCAGGGGTTCCCTGGGTGCAGTGGTGTTCTGTATTTGGCAGGGACCAAGGGTCCCATGGGTGCAATGGTGTTTTGTATTGGCAGGGACCAGGGGTCTCGGGGTGTGTAGAAGTGTACTCTGTGGCTGGGACTAGGGGTCCTGTGAAGTGTGTTGTTTTGGTACTTGGCACGGGCCTGTGCCCTGTGGTGTTGGGTGGCTTGGCTAGGTTGCACGATCTAGGGGTCCTTTCAGATCATTTTGTGAACTTGTGCGTTGGTTCACAGGAACTGGGTTTTTTCATAGTACTTTCGGAGTTGGTTATGGTCAGAGTTAGGTATGGCCTCATTTATGGGTTTTGAACTGATGTGTTAGTTTTGCTGGTTGTTATTGCTCATTTGAGTTGGTTAGTGCCCGGTGGTTGCTCTTGTGAGTTGTGTTGTGCCCGGGGGTGGCAGCCCTGGTGCCCTGGGGTGCAGACCAGGGCGGAAGGATGTCAGTGCACTGAAGGATCATGGTTGTTAGGGTGATATCCGTTTTTAGGGACGCTGGGGTGTGGCAGGCCCTCGGCATCTAGGGGCAGCTGGAAGCAGGTGGAGTTCTTCTTTTATTGTTTTGTTCCTCGACTTGTTATTGCAGTTCGGTAGATGGGAGGTGCAGCCCTTATTCCAGGTCGGTGGGTTCCTCTGTTTAGTGATTTGGTGGACAAGGAGTTGTTATACTGTTGTAGGGTGTATCTGTGTTCCGTTTGAGTAGGAGTGTTTGTGCAAGGTTATGTTTCCACCTGTTTTATACTTCTGTTTTATTAGTGGGGAGATGGTTTCAATGGTGTCAGTGCGCTTGTCAGTGCGCTTATGAGTTTTTCACGGTAGTCAAGAGTGTTTGTGCTCTGTTGTTGGCCTTGGTGTGTAATGGGCTTCATGTGGACCGTTTCCTGGGGTTTGGGTCTCGTGTTCATATGAGCTTGGGTGTTGCTGAGCAGGTACGTGGTGGCCACGCGCATTTGTATTGGTATTGTGTAGGATGGTACTTTGTGTATGGGAATGACTAGTACTTTACCAATGTTGGTGTGTCCTATTATTAAATTAAGGGAGGGAGAAGTGTTATAATGAGTATCTTCCCTCCTGTGTCTTCCTTGCAGTGGTGATGTCAGTGGAATGTGGTGAGGTCACTGTGCTTAGAGTGTTGTCATCTGAATTTGTGTTCCATGGGGGACAGTTGGAGATAGAGCTGGCTGGCAAGGATGTGCCGGTGTTTGCTGCTGTGTACTTAACTAATAAACCCATATGACTTACCTGCTGGCTCAGGTGTGTTGATGACGAGTCCACTTTGTTACACAATCCCAACACGATCAGGGCTCCAAGAAACTTGAACATATCTGCCATCCATTGTGGAACCCATGAAAAGAGCGATCCAAACCAGCTCTCATCTGCAATGTCTTCTACTTCGTCTATCATCTGGCCATGGAGTTTCGTCAGCATGTCTTTGGCCTCTGTCAAGGTTCCATTCTCGTCATCACGAGAAAGTATGAATGTGCAATATGATTCTCAAATGTTCGCACAAATACCTCCATCCACAGCTGTGATCATGTCCAAGACGTATCTGTTCTGGAGAGTCATCGGTTTTATGGCTCTCATTTCGTCTCTGATTGCGATTAATCCCTTTATAGTAGTGGTAATTGTTTGCAGCAATTCTCATCTGGTTATCTGAAGCCACTTAGTATTTGCTCCAACTTGGATTCTTGGCATAAAGATAAAAGTGAACACTGAAGAAGTCTGGCTGAATAGTCTGTGTTCATATGGGATGGAGCCAAAAGCTTCTATTGATTTGGCTGAAAAGTAGTTCTCTCTCACCATCCTCTTTATCAGCTCCATAGATATCTTCTTCCTCAGGTGAGCATCTGCTTTTGGGAAACTGTCCAGATTCAGATCACTCTTTGGAATCACAAATGCTGGAAAATGGACATTCACCAATGTGCATATTCCTCCCCAGTCTTTAGGTAGCCTTATGTAGGCCTTGGATCCACAAGCCCAATAATGATCCATGATTACTGCTGTTCCATGCACCATCCCTGATGTATCAAAGATACAATCACACTTCTGATTTTTTCCAACTTTTCTTGTACCATTCCCTCTGAAACACAGCTTTGAGCAATCCAAAGGTACTATTTGCAGGGTCCTCCTCTGTCTTCGACCCATGTCAGTAGTTTAGAAAATCTTGGCTACAACGATTTGTACACTTCTTGCACATTCAAAATAGTGAATTCAGGACGATTAGTTACCATCCAGGCTCTACAGATCACCACTCCTTTTTCCCATCCAACTGGTGATAACACTGATCCTCAGATCTGCATCTGACCTCTGATCTTCCAAATTGGCGATATCGTCTGCAGATTTTCCTGTGGTCTCCTGTTTTTTATTCATTTCCCTTCTGATTTCAGCTCCCTTTACTTCAGGTTTTTCATATCTGATTACAATACACCTTGTCTTTGTATTGTTTCTTGCCTTTATATCTTGAATAAAATCGTCTTCATCTGAATCTGTCCCTTCAGTTCCCATTTAAGAGAAGCATCACTTCCCATGAACTGGCCCCTGGTCTTGCAAAGTGCTACGTGTGAAAGACAATGTTTTGTGTGAACATCTATTTCAACAGCTATGAAGATCTTCGACTTCCCCATGCTGTATGGCAGGAGTGCACATACGAAGCATTCCTCCTTTGAAGTTCTTCTCCCAACTTCCTTCATGTGTTGGTACCATATGTTATTTCCCAAGAGTGCTGTGCTGTACAGGTAATCATTTAATTCATAATTATCTTCCTGTGTGCTTCTTTTAGGTCTTATTCTTTTCATATGAGCTTCCATAATCATATCATGAAGTGTACCAACATAGCTTCTTCTGACTGAATTAATCACAGGAACATCCACCGGGTTCCCTGTGTATGAGAAAGTTCAGCAAGCCTTATTCTCTCAACAAGTTCTTTAGGTATGAAAATGTCTTGCATAATCTCCATTTGGGATCTTCTTTTCAAAACTGTTTTTGGGTCTATTGTCACTGGATCAGGTGTATTTGCATGTATTACTTGTGTAGGCCCACCTTTTATCAACTCTTTACCTTGCCTGTTTCGCTGAGCCTGTCTCTGGTGTCCAGAGACAGTCTCTAAGACATGTTTTGCATGTGTGTTATTGCTAATAACATCCATCTCAAGCCCAGGCAATTTGCCATCCTTCTTTGGAACAGGAATTACTGCATGGGGTCTAGACTGCCTAGTAGTTGCCATGTACATTTTCCCTCTGCTCAGAAACATGCACAGGAGTGTTATCTCCATTTGCACCAATATAGAATGACGTTCTCACAGTCAAGGAAAGCAGTACGATTATGAACACAATGCAAGTGTAGATAACACAGTGGTATGTTAACCTTAAGCAGTTACTTCTTGGACAACGTGAACGTCTTTCTTCATGCAGTAGAATGACATTGCTGCTTAGGTTTCCCATCTTGACTACCTAAGGAAGGGAAAACTTTAAAACTTTAATACATAAGCATTGTGAACTGCTTCTTGAAGCTGCTATCTTGCCTCAGCAACTCATCCTTGATGAGTTATCTGCTTTCTGGATGACAAAAACAACTTTCTCTGTGTCTCTGGAATCAGTCTTTCATCAGTCGAACTGTAGACGCCTCTTTAGTATGAAGAAAAATGACCTCAGTAAGTCTAAACAAGCTGAATGACATAGATTATTTCCCAATCTATGCCTCGAATCTGCCTCAGCCCAGACGACATGTCGAATTTCCTTCAGCAGGAACCAAAAAGTCTTTCTTTATCTGTCCCTCGAAGGAAAGTTTCTACACCGACCTGTGATTTTACTCAGAATATGTGCTCACTTGGATAATAATACCCTCCAGGATCCCAATCAGATGTGCAATGTTTCTGGGGATACCTTAGAAAGGTGCGCACATCAGTTTGCCTCCCAACAAGGTGTGGATACTCTTCAATCAGATGAAAGAACACCACACTTACTAGTCGATGAGCTGCTTCATTTTATAGGGGCATCTGTACTCTCCTCACTGTACTCAGGTAGCTGCAAGAATTGCTCAGTGTTGACTATGAGTAATCTTCTTATAACTTCTTCATTCTTAGGATTTTGTAAAAAAGCTGGAATGCAAGTGGTTCTCCCCACCTTCGAAGGGTAAGCGCACAGCACCAACTCGAAATAAGTAAGAATGTTCCTAGTAAGCTTATCACTGGGTAACACCATAGGTAAATCCAAACAGGAACTCAGTGTCAAACGAATCTGGGTATTGTACCCTTTTCCAATTGCTGTGTCCACGATCACAATCTGGCATAACCCTCTTCTTATCATGGCTTAAGCGTGCCTCAGTCCAAAGTTTATAACCTCTTACCTTCTTATCAAGGCTTAAGCATGCCTCAGTCCAAAGTCAATACGCTGCAGTGGCTTTAAGAACAAAAGATCTTATTTTACTCTGAAATGGCAGCAGAGTGTTCGAATTAGTTTTCTATTACCCTTTAATAAATGGCTTAAAAGGAGTGTCCCGAATCAAGCCACAGTCCAATGAAATCTTTGGGGGTCATTCCGAGTACGGCGGTAGGGGGTTAACAGCACAGGTAAGGATGCTGGTGCCGTTAACCCCCTACCGCCGCATTCCGAGGTCCCTTAGCGGGTCTCACTAGGGCCGGCTGGTTTTACCAGCCACCTTTAGCGGGACCATGGAGCTAATAACAGGCCAGTTATTAGCTCCTTCCCCATTTCCATTGAGCCCTATGGGGGCTCGAATGGGAATGGGAAATGGTTTTCAAAATGGGGACTTAGCGGGTCCGCATAGGTTGGAATGTCCCAGTAAGTCCCCATTCCGACACCACAGACCCGGACACAGGTTTGGAGGCAGCCATGGTGCTATTTGCACCATGGCTGCCTCCATACTCGTAATGACCCCCCTTGTCTTTCTACTTGCTAGCTTCTGCGTCCTTCTTATTCGTCATAGATCTCGTCGGCACGTGCGTTGTTTCTACCCTGATGCTTGTACTTGCCTCATTGTATAGGGGTACAGACAGAGGAGTTTCTCTAGCAAAGATTTTAACGTCCCCAAGAAGATCCAAGCACACATCATTTTTTCATTCACATCAAAAGTCTCAACATTCATCATCTCTTTATCTGTAATAGCTAGGCGCATGGCCTCAGTGGCGGCTGCTTGATTTCCACGTGAGATAAAATCTGCCCCTTTAGTATGGGCTGTGCATTTAATGACTGCAATGCCTACTGGGAGTTGTAGTACCTTAATGAGTCTATCCAATAAGGCGGTGTGTTGCACTGGTGTGCCGCCCGCTCGGAGGTAACCCCTCCTTTTCCAACGTGCTAGCCCTGTGTGCACCACCAACGTCACATAGGCGGAGTCGCTGTACACTATTACTTCCTGGTCTGCATGACTCTCGATCACGAGTATCAATGCCAAACTTCTGCAGCCTGTGCTGAATAATGAGACGGCAATTGAGAAATTCCCCATTAGCTGTGTGCTTTACCACGGCAGCACCTGTATATCTCTGTCCGTCACTTTGATTGATCCTTGAAGAACCATCAATAAAAACAATCTCTCACCCTGCCAGTGCATTTTCCTTTATTCTGGTGAGCTCATCGCAGAACTCTTCATAGTTTTCACAATCATGTACAGGCTCTCCCTCTGTCATTGGCTCAGCTATAAACATGGCAGGATTCACTATTTTACATCAAACTATTTTAATCACTGGATTTGATATGACTACCTCATAGGCAAAAGCTCTTTGAGAAGTCAATGTGCCTTTTGGTTTTTCTAAGATGGCAAATAGTGCGTGCTCAACAAAAAACGTCATAGAACATCCCATTACTATGCTTGCAGCCTTCTCTATGGCGAATGCGGCAGCTGATGAACTTTGTTCACAAGGAAAATGACCTCTCATCACAGGGTCTAAGATTCCACTGTAATATGGAAGGGGCTAATACCCCAATGTGGGTCTCTGTGTAAGGACTGCTGTCATAACAGTGCCATCTGTATGTGAAAACAAGAAGAATTCCTCCGCATAATTGGGAATCGCTAAAACTGGAGCCGTGCAAATTGCTTTTTTCAATTCGTCAAACCCTTCTTCCATCTCCTCAGTCCACACATTTTTGTCTGGCATTGCCTGTGCTTTCTTTAGGGCCTATAATAGGGACCTTATAAATTAACTGTAGTCAAAGACCCATGTTCTCACATAGTTACATAATCCCAAAAATCTCTGCATGTGTTATATCATGTGTTGCTTGGCTGTTTTTAAAATAGCCTGAGCTCTTTCAGGAGTAACCTTTTTCCCTTCATGCAAAATCAATTGGCCTATGTACAACACTTCTTGTTGACAACACTGTATTTTTTCTTTATCAACCTTATATCCTTTGTCAGCGAGTATAATCATCAGCTGGACAGAATCACATCTGCACTCTTCTTCTGAGGTGCTGCAAACTAAAATGTCGTCTACATATTACAACACAATGCTTCCTAAAGTGATATTGCTTAAGTCCATCTGAAGGACTCTATTGAAATTTGACAGGGACTCACAATACCCCTGGGGTAAACAAGTGCTTTTCAGGTGAGTTTGTCTGAACATAAATGGCGTCAGATCCTGCGAGTCTTTATGCAATGGGATTGAGAAAAATGCATTTTTTGAATCAATCACCGTGAAAAATTGTGCATCAACATGTATATTACATAGGATTGTGGACGGGTTAGGAACTAGAGGGAACTCAGCCTCTACAATTTGGTTTATTGGGCGAAGGTCTTGCAATAGACACCACGACCCCCCTTACTCTTTTTCACAGGGTACACTGACGTATTACATGGTGACTCTGATTTTACTAAGATACCCTGCTCTATCATGGTGGAAATCGTCTTAAAAATACCTTTGTCTGCCTCTCGGGACGTAGGATATTGTCGTGCTCGAGGTAAAATTGCACCTGGTTTCAATTAAACCTTCACTTCTCCAACCCCCTTTAGTGAGCCTACGTCATAGGGCCTGTGGTTCATAATGAAACTGGCACTTTCGCAATGTCCTCATAAAAATACTCGGGACGTTTTTGTGCTATCATCATTTTCTGAGGAACGTCTCTTTTAATTACTCTTTACTAATTACCCAATAAGTAATGCACATTTCGAATATTATTTCATCATCAGATGGATGATCTTCAAACAGATCTTCATCAGTGACGTCAATCTGTAACCCTCCGCGATGGTGATTACTGCGCGCCATTGTTTTCCTTCATCATCATGTCCATCAAGCAAAGCGATTTCCCCTTGCACTATGGCTGGTTGTATCTCTAAGGGAAAAACCTGTCCCTTTTCTTCGAGCATAGGCATTCTTGGTCTGAACAAAAATTAATCTGGAGTTCTCATTGGTCTGCTTGCTAGGCCTGGTAACCCTGACAACAGAATGCGTACCCCATACTGAAAAACCTCTGGTTCTAATGGAATTGCTCTCATAGCAAGTTGCCCTGCGTATGCCATAATCATTTCGCACACGTTTACATAATGCATTCCTGGTGTTGAACACACTATACTTTCATCAGTGAACGAGATTTTCATATTCAACTTAGTCATTAAATCTCGTCCCAATATATTGACAGGTGTTTGCCTCGAAGATAGGAGTGGCATCTTCATGTCACATTCTCCTATAAAAACTGGTAATTCTTCAGTAAAAGGAACTCTGCTTGTAGCTCCTGTGAACCCCTGAGTATTCATGGCATTGCCAGACATTGAAAATGTTCCCTCTCGTATACATGAACGTGTTGCACCTGTGTCTACTAAAATCAAAAAGCGTTTGCCTCCTTTACTGACGTCCACCCTTGGTTCCTCAAGAGGGTTTGGCGTCACGGATAGTATTGAACACATCAGGTTTCCCAGTGAGCTTTCCTATTGCGGGTACAGCCTCATCCCATTACTTGTGAAAGGATTCCCTCCATTGGCAGTGACCTCCCCTATTCCAGGAGTCATTAACTGACCTGTGTTCGTGGTTTGCTGAAGCTGCATAGGCAATTGCGATTGCTGGGACTGTCCTTGTGGCAGATTGACTGCTACGTGCTGTGGTTGCAAGCCTTGCTGTACTCTCGGCACATGTTGCTGCACTGTTTGATTCTGCGCAAATCCATCTCCATTCTGCTGTGAACATGCAGGTGGATTTGACATCCCCCCTCTTGGAAACTAGTCATTTTGCACCATTCCTTGACTTCTACATGTGTGAAAAAAGTGCCCTGTCATTCCACACATCCAACGTATAGATGGTGGTCTCCCAACCTGCCCATTTTGCATACTCTGATTGCCATTCTGCATATTTTGAAACCCACCTTGATTATTCTGAAAGCTTCCCTGATTATTCCGCCAATTCCTTTGATAACCTTTCCAACCTCGTCCTTGAAATCCCCTTCCTCGTGGAGCATATCCACTATTGTTTTGATCGAACTGCCTTTGATTATTCACTTGCAGCATGTTCATTGTCTGCTGTGAGTTCAATCCATCTACGCTGGTCAACATTGCCTCTTCAATGGCGTATTTGGATAGTTCTGCAGTAAGGTGCAATAGTCAGCCGAATTTCCGACCATTGTTTAGCCTTTATCCTCACCAACCTCTTGAGCTGCTACTTACTGGCTCTGGCAGCCCTTGGCATAATATATGATAGAACACTGGTATAGATTTTTCCCCAAGATTCACGCATTTCCAAAGCCCACGATTCCTGAAAATTTTGAATGTAAACCAACGGATCATCTCCTTCTGTCACCTTTTTGGTCTCTATAGCTCCCATATCGGACGTGTCCGGGTACAGTTTGTTTTGTTTGTTTGTTTATTTTATTTCTATAGCGCTCCGGACCCGGGAGTAAAAGAGCACTTAGTACAGGTTACAAGGCACATACATGGTAACAACAATAACAGTAGGGTAGCAGATATATACAGAATATACAGACAGTAGAAGTAATAGCAAACAGATAAAGACAAAATGAGACCTATGCAATGTGTACAATTTATAGATAAGTCTAACTTAATGGTTGACTTTTTGTCAGAAGCCACCCAATGGCAAGTTTCCTGAACGACTGGAAGGATTTGGAAGACTTAATATTCAGTGGCAGGGAGTTCCAGAGTTGGGAGGCGAGGACAGTGAAGCTCGAGCCTCCGGCTCTTTTAGAGGTAAATCTAGGTACTGTGAGACATAAGGTATTGGACAATCTCGTGGTTCTGATGGAAGATTTCATGGTGAATTTATCTGTAAGGAAGGGGGGGGCTAGATGGTTGAGAGCTTTTTGTAAGTAAGGAAGAGGGTTTTGAGATCAATTTTATGTTGGATGCTACGCCATTTACATGTAGTTCTAGTGGCAGAGATGTGCTCACGCCTAGGAATGTTTAGCGCTGCCCATAACACATTATTTTGGAGGACTTGGAGTTTACTTATTATCGCTTGGTTGGCACCTAAGTAGAGGCTGTTGCAGTAGTCTAACTTAGATTGTATAAGAGCTCTAGCTAGCGTGAGGCAACTGTTAGAGGAAAGAAATGGTCTACAAGCTCTAATTAGTTTCCCTGTATAGGCGGTGGCTGAAGCAGTTGAGTTGACTTGTTTAATGAGGTTAATATTGGCATCGAGATAGAAGCCAAGTGTTTTCACATTTTTGGCGACCGGGATGGTATTGCCATCAATTATGATGTTGGAGTAGTTTGGACTTAGTTTTTGTAAATTGTTCGGAGAACCAACAATGAGCAGTTCGGTCTTCTCGTCATTCAGGCAGAGGCCATGTATGGCCATCCATGCATGAATGACAGAGAAAATTTCATTGATCCTGGTTACATCAGTATTGTAATTGCCCGAGATGGTAGGAGTATCTGGGTGTCATCCGCGTAGTTTGTGTAGGTGACACCCAGATGGTCCAGTTTATCAAAGAGGGGCTTTGTAAAGTTATTGTATAGGGTCGGTGAAACACAAGAGCCTTGTGGGACACCGCAAGTGATCGGGATGGGGTCTGCTGCAGCCACCGGAGAGAAGACTCTCATGGTTCTATTGGCCAGGAAGGACTGTATCCACGAGACAGCAGAGGGGGAAAAGTGGGCGGCAGAGGAGAGGTGGTTGCAGAGTATTTTATGGTCAACCAGGTTAAAGGCTGCTGAAAGGTCTAAGAGGAGTAGGATGGCAGCCTTGCCCTTATCTTTAATTTCGTCAATCTGACTTTTAAGATCAACAAGGGCAGTTTCTGTTCCATGTTGAGGTCGGAAACCAGACTGACGCAATCCGAGTAATTGGTTGGCCTCTAGGTAATGCTGAATTTGCAAGTAAGCAACTCTGTCAAGGATTTGTAACAGGAAGAGAACGGTAGTGATAGGCCTGTAATTAGTAGGGATGGCTGGGTCCAGGGTCTGTTTTTTTAGTAGCGGGAGGACCCATGACTGTTTCAAATTATTGGGTACCGAATTGGTAGAGAATGACACATTTATGAGCTTAGAAATAAAGGGGGTGAGGTCTCTTGCTGCATCTTTTATAATCTGTGCAGGGCAACTGTCCCCTTTGCAGTTTGACGGTTTGAGTGAAGTTATGATTTTTTGCACTTCTAGTGCGGTTACTTTTTTGAAGGTGAAGCCATAGTTAGTGTTAGAGGTGGTGGGTGGGCTAGGGATAGGGGGTCTAGAGGTGGGGCTACTATTGGAAAGTTGTAGTCTTTTATTTTCAATTTTTGTATGTAGGCCAGTGATTTTGTTCGCAAGGGCATCTTGGATACTAGTGCACCAGAGTTGGTCTTTCACAGACAAGTCCGTAGGTGGACTGGGGTTTTCTAACTCCTTCAAGATGGTGAATAATTCTTTGGTATTGGAACTAGCCTTGCTTATTCTTGTGTTATAGGCATCCTTTTTTGTGTGAATTATTTCTTTTTTACATAGGGAGGATGCATTAGTGAGATTGATTTTATGTTCCTCTGATGGGTTCATTTTCCAAAGGGTTTCCATTTTGGACTTTTTATTTCTTAGAATTTTAAGTTCTGGTGTGTACCATGAGTTAAGATGTGCTTTAGGTTTACCTTTACGTAGTTTTAGAGGGGCAACAACATCAATAGCTTTGGTCATGTCGTTATTGTAGGTGTCTACTAGTAGGTTAAGGTCCGATGAGTTGGAGACAATATTTAGAGTGGGTAGAACCAGTGAGATGAGGGCTTCAGCGGTGATGTTCCGCTTATTTCTCGTCAGACATGCTGGTGCTCTTGGGCACTGTCTAACGTGTGGGTTATTAGTGCTGATGTCAAATGAAAGTAAGAAGTGGTCGGTCCATATAAGTGGTTGTGGGTCCTTGCAGGTAATTTTACAGTTGTAGGCAGCGAGCCAGTCTAAAGTTCTACCTTTCTGATGTGTGGGTAGGGTGTTAAATTGAGTGTAGTTCTGTTCACGAAGTGTATTAGCAAGGGAGGATGCTGGAGCGTCATGAGGATCGTTGTATCCCAAGTTAAAGTCACCTAGAATAATGTTCTGTGATAAAGGTTTAGATTTTTCAGCTATGAGGGAGGTTATGTCTTCCTCAAAGGAACCTATGGGACCAGGAGGTCTGTATATTAGTTCTAGGGTGATAGTATTCTTAGGGGTGGTTTGAATTTTAATGGATAGGTGTTCACAGGAATTTAGAGGAAGGGAGGTCACAGATCTAATGTCAAGCGAGGATTTGAATATGAGTGGTACACCTCCTCCACGGGCATTCGGTCTGTCGGCCCTGAGGATAGAGTAGTTGTCTGGAACCGCGAGGGTTAGAGAGGGACCTGCTGCAGCATGAAGCCAGGTTTCTGTGGTGGCGAGGAAATCCAGGTTTGCTGAACAGATGATGTCGGCAATTTCCGTGGGGTGGGCCACGATGGATCTAACATTGAGTAGGGCTCCTTTGAGTGGTATAGAATTTGCAATTATGTTTTTATTAGTGACTTTGGTTGTAGGATTATTGGTCATTTTGTTAATTAAAGTGGGGAGTTTACAGCCTAGTCTGTCGTTAAGGGTCATGAGGTTAGGGTAGGCTGTAAGGCGATGTACTAGCATATTACTTGAATTCTGGATATTGTCAGAATGGTCATCTGTGACGAGGTTAGGTGGAGGGTTACCTAAAGTAACGCTGATTTTGTACTGTGGTCTGTAGGTGCCCTATAGGGGAAAGGAGGCCAGGAGGGCAGGAAGGGTGTGGGGTAGGTAAAGGGGTGGTGTCTGGGACAGCCAAGCTTGGCGAGTCCATTACTAAATGGGATAAAACTATTTCTGCTACATGGTGTGCAATCGGGCATAATGTAGAAAGGGAACATGATGAGTACTAGCCAGGCTGGCATAATTTAGATATGGATTTGGGGCGGGATACTGAAGGGATGGTGGAAGTTGTTGGCTACGCTAATGCTTGTGCACCCTGGGGCAGACAGGCTAGTCAGAGGTAGCGCTAGAATCGGAATTGAAGCACACTTGCAAAGTGGTTTGTAATGGCACGACTAACAGGTAAGTTTAGGTAGCAGCTAGCTAGCGACCATAGGTTACAAAACAATCAAATGTGGTCTGTTAGCGACCATAAGGCACAGCACAATCAAGTGCAGTCTGTTAGCAACCATGAAACACACAACATTTGGGCTCTACAGGTACACTAGCGCTTGCATCAAATATGGGCGTAGCAGGTAAGGAATGAGGAAGCGTGGATAGGGTGAGACAAGGCAGTCTAAGTATTGCACTGTGCACATTAGCAGGCAAAGGCAGAGTAACATGCGGTGGGTCACTAGAACACCTACATTCAAAAATCATACTGAGACATTAAAACATCTAAATACGAGAATCACAGTGGGGCACTAGAACATCTAAAATTCGAGAATCACAGTGGGGCACTAGAACATCTAAATTCGAAAATCACAATGGGGCAATAAAACACCTCAATTCGAAAATCCCATTGGGGCATTAAGACACCTAAATTCGAGAATCACAGTGGGGCACTAGAACATAAAATTCAAAAATCACATTGGGGCATTAAAACACCTAAATTCGAAAATCCCATTGGGGCATTAAGACACCTAAATTCGAAAATCACAATGAGGCATTAAAACACCTAAATTCGAGAATCACAACGAGGCATTAAAACACCTAAATTCACACATACAAACAGTACTCGAAGAGATTTCCAGACTGCCGCTCTACAGTCATTGAATGGTGCTCCATCGTGAGCAGTGCTGACTGTAGTCACACCAGGGTACCCTGCCCTTGTCAACACGTCATCAGCTCTCTCACCAAGTATGGTGATTAAAAGACCTTTAATGTCCCCTTTAGCCAACATGTTTCCTCCCATCATTTTCTCTAATTCATGTATCCATTTCCCAGCGCCAGAAGCTAAAATCAGGAGTTTACACCATAAATTATCCGTGTCCATCTGGGGCCAAGCTATATACTGTGGTTTGGCCCCACCTTTTTCTAACAAGGGAAACTGAGATGCCCCAAACTCATTCTCATCTCTCATCATTTGTCTGTCCATTGCAGGGACAATATTGCCACATTGCCGTCTATCTGGCAATGATAACCTGCTTACATAAGGCGGTGACTCCCCCCTCTGACCATAGAGTTGCCCCCTAGGTCAGTCTGACTTTGTCGATGGCTTCAACACCTTAGTTACAGGCACGTTTAAATCTGACCATTTTATTTCCTTCTCCATAGAAAGACATCCCTCAGAACCACATGCATTATCTCTCTCTTCCCCATGGAAGGCTTCCCTTTCTTTGTCTGACATTTCTTGTGTCCAACTCAAGCAACTTCGCTCCTCGTCATCTCGATTCAGAGTCAGTCTGTCTAAAGACAGCTCCTTATGACTCTCACTACATGAGGCTTCCTCCGCGTCATACAAATGAGTGCTCTCGAGACAGTCATTTTTTCCCTTCCCCCTTGGCTCTTTCTGAGCTTTCATTTTATGGTATACATTATCGATCACTTCCCCAATGCTCCTCGAGTCAAACTCGTCCTCTAGATTTGCTCTGGATGGGCCTGGTAATGACTCGTATTCTGAGAAGAATTCCTCTATATCTTCCCATGCTACTTTTGGATCAGGATTTCTTACTTCCTTTTCTATGTAATCGAGATCACGTGCTCTCTGTCTTCTTTTATGTTCCATATCATCATCAAATTCTTTTCGCTTTCTAGCTTCCTCTCTCACACTGTCTTCCTCTTTCTTTTTCATATCCCTTCTTTCCTTTGCCTTTCGTATCTCATCATCCCTTTGTCTTTTCATTCTTTTTTCTCTTAACTTCTGCTCTTCCTCTTCCATTCTTTTTCTTTCTAGTCTCTCTTTATCATCAGCTGTTCTTTGTCTATCGTCACATTTTCTTGCTCTTCTGCCCTCTCTTGTTTGTTAGCCTGCTCGTCTTGATAGAACTGCTCTCCTCTCTGTCTATCTTTTCTTTTCGCTTATTGGTTCTTCCCTTTCTTTGTCTTTTTTATCTTGCTCATCTTGATCTCCCCTTTGTCTTACGCCCTCAATGCCTTTACCATCGAGTTTAAGCAAAATCTGACCTCCCATCCATTCGTTTTGTAAGAGCACTATCTCATCATTTTTATCTCTTTCTCCCTTCCATATCTTTATCTCTCTTCCTATATCTAGAGATGTACTTGGTCGATCTCTTCTTTCTTTATTGCGTCTCTCCTTGTCTCTCAGGACTTTAGAGATAACATCTTTCTCAATATTCTTTTCTGGACCTTCATCACTACTTTGCGTAGGTGACTCGTAAGCAAGGTTGCCATACCCCGCTGCTGCTTTAAGTTCCCTTAATGGGTATACCCACCATGTTTCTTTCTCTCGCCTTCTATTTCAGACACGGCGAGTGGAGCAGAGAGCTCTTCACCCCCCTTCCTGCATACATGAAGTATCCAATCTAAAGGAGGCTCCTCATCTTTCTCTTGTTGATACATTTTCCAAAGCTCTAAGCTCGCTAGGCGCTTGTCTAGCTTCTTCCCAGTATATGCTGCATGCAGATATGTCGTCATATGCTGCAAGACTGCCTTTGATAGTGATCTACCTTGTGGCCATGGTATAAACATTTTGTCTGCGGTTCCTTTAACCCATTCTGCACTGTACTGTGCATGTTTTGGCAACTGCTTGCAGAGATGCACTAATGGAGTAACATCCTCCATTCTCAATTTGTCTACTCTTAACTTATTGAACGCTCGTTTGCTTTTGATCACAGGTTTAAAGCATGTTTCAAGAAAATAATACCATATGAGCGAGCACCAATCGTTGCAAGCTCCAATCCCGTTTAATCACAGTTTTACTTTAATCTTGCTAAAAAACAACCATCAAATACAATTTAAAACAATAACTCTCTTTTCCTCAACTTCACACTTCTCTTATTTATCATACATTTTTTCTTCAGCCATGACATCATCATGCTTTCAAAACCACATAAAACAAACAGACAAACTTGACCGGTCACATAAAATGTCCTATGATCTTTTTCTTTAAGACTCGTCTTACCCTCTAAAAATGCTCCTCACAGAACTTAAATCTATCTCTTTAGGTCTGTCTTAAATCGGACCCGCTTTCTATGTCATCCACGAACGGGATTTTAGATTAAGATTTCTTCTATTGTTCTTTAAAACTTAGATATAGGGCATATGCTCTTTATCGTGGCCTCTGACATGATATTACTTATTATATTGCTCGGTCACACTCAAGTCAATATATCATTCCCCATATATGTATATTTTTACACTCTTACGTCATGTTTATCCCGCCTCCCTCTGTTACTCTCCTTTATTTTACTATCAATTTGCCAAACTCCTCAGTTTCTACTCACTGTTCGCATATTTTCTTCTTTGGATCCTCGGGATCGTACGCCTCCATTTACCGCCTCTCCAAACAGTTTTGTGGCATATGCTTCTTCACCTTCATCCCAAGATGTCACTTATCCTTGGTACTTTCTTGATGCCTTATAGAATATCTGCATTCTCTGGTCTCTGCATCTCTTCTGTGTGTATCATATCTTTCTGTGTGAAGTCACAATTAATCCTTGCCTTTCATCTGCTCTGCTTCTTCAGGAATCTCATTCAAATGTCCATCGTATTGTCTTGCATGCAGGTACGGTTTTCTCAATGGATACCTTGCCTCCCAGATTCTCTTAGGCACTGGTACTCTTATGGGTACTGCACAGAGTCTACACTCTCCTCTTTGCTGGTTCAACTGTTCCGCATAGGTCACGTATTTTGGTTCCCACTCTATAGGTAATAAGTGCGGGCCAGTTGGAGGGGGGTACTTGGCTCCTCCTCTACACTACTATGCCTAAATATATTGACGCTCATCCTAATAGCACCATCATATGCAATTATTTGCTATGCAAATTTAATCACTCTGAAGTGCTAGAAATAGAGGGTGCAAGGTTGTGAATACCACGTAATGAGCAAAACTACCGTCTATGTGGAGAGAACACAATTGAAACAACTGAGCATATTTTGTGTGTCTGTGATAGCTTAGCAGCTCTGAGATCATATACTATGCAGGCAGGTTAATTGAGGATACTCAGTCAATGTTGTGGGCAAAATAGATGGCAGGAAATTATGCTAACTTGATACACCATATGATGAAATTCTATGCAGAAAGTATGAAGATTTTAAAAATATTAACCGAATAATGAAGTCCGTTTTATGAAAAAATGTGACCCCATTCAGTTTTAGTATAATGAATTGTTGTGCCTATAGTATGTAATGTTTTTGTATTTATGAATTTATTATGAGATTTTAAACTGTTTGTCTTATACAAAGGCAATGTTGGCTATATGTATAATAAAAAAATAATAATAATATAACTATGTTAATGTTAAAGGTATTTATATCGGCCATCATCACCAACTGAGTTGGTCCCCAGGCGTTCAGGTGGATCTGAAAAACAAGAAGTCAGGTGGGTTGGGTTAGTCGGATGAAGAGGGACCAGGAAAGTGAGAGAAGTGGTGTGCTGTTGGCAGCTACAGTTCGGTTATCACTGTGCGCTGAGCTTTGGTGTGGGCATCGGACCAAAGAGAAACCTTGTGTGCTGTTGGTGCGGTTTATGCGTTGTTTGTATGTTGTTGTTGCGGTGTGGTGAAGTGCGTACGGTTTGCTGGGTGAGAGATGGTTGTGTAGATTTTCGGATGAATTGGGTATGCAGAGGTTTGAGGAAGGGTTAGTGGTTTGTTTATCCTAGTCCTTGCAGATCTTCCCTATATAACTAGTATTCCTGTGGTTACGCTTAGTTGCTACTTTCCATTTGTACATCTAACTGTTGCGGGCAATGGCACGGTGCATTCCTGGCTGTGTTGTTGTGTTGTATTTTGTCCATCTAATTTTTGTGGACAATGGCGCGGCACATTCCTGGATGTGTTGTATTTTACCCAGTGTAATGGGAAGTGGTTTGTCTGGTCCCCCCCTCGGATTTGGTGCTGTCGGTTGGCCATCTCCTATTCCCTCGCTGTCTATTTGATGGTAGTCTGATGATGCTTGGTGTAATTCAGGGTCAGGATGCTATTGGTAAATGTCCTTGTCCTTCTGACCTGATCTAGCTATGTGTTCAGTCTTTAGTGTCGTCCTGTCATAGCTATCTCTATGTATGTTAAATAGAGAATGCAAAAATATATTTCTGTACCTAATTTATAATTGTTTATACACAGTACATATTTAGGTTAACTATCAATTTAAGTTACATGTACAATGTCTGTTATTTGCATCAAATTGTATATTCATCCGTCACAGCGTTAATCAAGTAGCATAGAGCACACTTGCCATCCTCACTTGCATAAACATTATTTCAAACTTTGCTTACATTGTGTCTTGTGTTTACTTTCTCCCTATGTGATGGATGACCAACCACTTCGAAAGACAGATCTCACTAATAGAAACGTAACTTTCATATGAAAGCTTTCAATATAGTGAATCTCATCACTCCTTTGTGGATATTTGACACATTTTGGCCTTCAAATTGTTAGCGTGGTGGATTTAAGGACAAATAACAATACAATCCTTCATCCAGCAATCACAGCGTGTTAGAGAGAGTTTCGTTTTGGGAATACATGCCACAAAAATTAACAATATTAATGGCAAGGTGTGCAGTGAAAAACAACAAAACTTTACAAGTATCCCACATATGAAAATATTTACTTCCATTTGAACAGTATTAATGTCCCTGGACCCACAACATTTACATATTCTTTCAAAGATGTGGAGGGGAAGAAGATGATCAATGGGGCTAGGCAAGTGTTAAGGGGAGGCAATGTGGGCAAGTGCCAGGGGAAGGAAGGAGTGAGGACCACATGCAAAGCACAAGGACAGGGGTGGACCAGGCTCAGTAGCGATGCATACCATGCCAGGCTTGTCAGGGTAAAGGGGCCTAGAGAGGCAAGTGGAGGTTGTGGGGGCAGGAAGACAGGGTGCTGGGTTACACTGGTCGAGTAGGCCCTGGAGCCCTGTGAAGCTCAGAAGGGACTAGGCAGCCAGTCAATGTGACAGAGGGGGGCATTAGTAGGGGGGATTAAGAAGAGAACATTTGGGTCTTGAGAATCTTCCGGAACTTAAGGAGATCAGGCAGAAGTCTGAAAGGGGCAGCGAGGCCATTACAGAGGGATGCACCTACCGAGGAAAGAGATCTTTCCGACCCTCTCTGCTTGGAATTGCAGCTGATCTGCAGAGAATTGCAGCTAGACGAATGAAGGTCTCTAAGGGGGAGGTATTTAGCGAAATAATCAGATGTAGTATGGTCCCTGGCCCCAGAAAGCCTTGTGGATGATGCAGATGGTCTTGAACCTGATCCTCACAGCCACCAGGAGACAGTGGAGATATTTTTGGGCTTGAGAAATACGATCTCTGAGCTTCAGGCCAAGGATAAGTCTCACAGTCCTATTCTGGATTAGTTGAAGTGGGTGAAGGGAGGATTTAGGCAGATTGAGGAATAGGCTGTTGAAGTAGTCAAGCCTGGAGAGGACCAGAACACTAGAGACATTGAATTTCTCTATGTCTGATGCTCCAATTGCCTGCTTAGATTCTTTAACTATTTTGAGTTCATTACAAACAGGGCTCAATATTAGGATTGAATAAACAGGAATTACAAGCAGTGCCTGGGTATCCAACAGTAACCAGTCCCCAGGAGCTACCATTAGGGAACAAGGAGCTAGTTTATGGCATTACATTAGTTGGCCTGGGGAGCCAAAAGTAGCTCTTGTTAACTGTTGGTTTTAAGCTCACCAGTCTCTTCTACATTTGATTTGATTTCAGTCAAATAGTTGAAATAATCAGACTGACATGTATTGTTGTATAATAAATCACTTATACTGATGGTAATAAATACAAAAATCAAGAGAAAATTGAAATGTTCAGGCCCATCTAGAGACATTACTTTGCAAACAGTAATTAATTAAAAATAAATGATTTAACAATTACAGCCTGAAGTGACATACTATTCCATTTATTGTACAATGAAAACAGTTTCCGAACACTGTTCAAAAGCTTAATAATGGACTTGTTAACTGTTGTGAAGAGAGCCACACATAATTTGAATCTTGAAGTTAACCTTTCAACAAGTTCAAGTTTGGGAGGGCACCCTCTTTTGCAATGTTCTGTGGCATAAACTAGGTAATGGAAACAAAATCTAGAACAATTCCATGCATTTGCATGACCAGCACATTGAATGTCAGATCTTTCACAAATTCAAAATCCATCTGCTTGAAGATTGGCTTTACCACTCACTGCTTGCTTCTTTTGGTAAACTCCTTGTTGTAACTAGACATCCCAAATATTCCTGCAGTTTTTCCTTGTTCTCCTTCAATGTTCTCATTGTGTGCAAGTACGGCCAGTCTTGTTCTGGCCTTCATACTGTCTATGCCAAAATGCAACCTTTCAGACCTGTACTTTAGGCACATGTTATGGAACACCTCCAAATCTCCAGTGCGACAGAACTCGGAGAGCCCCCTCATGTCTCTTGAAAGAGTTTTGTCATGCACAATTTTCTCAAGTGCTGTGTGAGGAGGGGAGCCTGGAACCAACCACCTTTTCTTACGCGGCTGCTTCTTGCTCAATAGTCCATGTGCACATTTGTGAACATGTTTGTTTTCTTTCCAAGAGTGTATGTCAGAACAATGGTGCATCAATGAATGCCATTTTCCAAGCAGAATATCTCCAGATCCATCACATGTTTTTGAGCTCCATCAAAGATGTTTGCTGATAGACGGTGACCAATTTAAAATGTTTTCTGTAGCCGTTTTTTCCAGCAGATGTAATTTCTTTTGAAATTGGCATTACTATGTGCCATACATCATATTGATGCTTCATGTCTGGGAATTGCTCTTGCATGGCCTTGACTATTGAAATGTGCCTGTCAGTGGCTATCAGGTCTAATTACATTTCTCTGGATTGCAGAGGTTTAATGGATTTAATGCAACCACATTTTTCCATGGCAACAGAAGATGTACATTCAGATACTTGGATGACGACTGAACTCACAATTCTTCTAGGTTTCCATATCTTGGAAGTGGTAAATGCAGTATTTAGCAGAACAACCTGCACTGTCACAATGCTCATCAGCAGCGAGCCAAAGACTTTTGCCAGCGAGAGCATTTTCCATTGACATCTATTCGAATGCCCATGCCTGGCTAATATCGGGAAACAAGAAATCCTTCTGAAATTTGTAGTAATGGGTGCTTGAAAGGAACTCGAGTCCCACAAAGTTAGGAAACCTTGAAATTAGACTATATGTTGATCCGCTAAACAAAGCAGATGAACAAAGTACATTTCCAGCAGGCACCTTTCCAAGTATATGTTGAGCAGACCATGAAAACGAGTTATAGTGATGTACACAGCTACCCTTGATCTTCAGGTTGGTGTCTTTGACTACACAAGTTAACTTCACCGAAGGCTCCCCACAAATCCTCCTATGCAATTTATGATCACATTTAATCATTTTCATGATCTCGATCAGGCAGCAGTCAAATAAAACGCATTTTGGTTCCTATATTAGCTAATCGTTCAGAAGTAGACTGGTTTGCGTTTCAATGGTGGTGGATAAATCCTCAAAACCAGGAAGAGTGAAGTCCACAACATGAGCACAATAGTCAATCAGTAGCGATGATGATTCAGTTATTTCTGTGAGTGATATTTCTGATTTGTGCACATGTATTGGGGAAACAGTGAACATTGTCTGTTTCTTAGATAGCATTAATTGTTTTAGAGGGTGTGGATTGTCTGTTTCTTCTGGGTGAGATTGTGTGCTGTAACAACGATCCAGGGTTACTTTCCATGGATAACTGCTGACATTCAAGTCAAATTCCGGCCACTGGACATCTGCATCACAACACTGAATCTTGCGAGGACCATGCTGAGCCTCAAAATATAGCTGCTGCCAAGTGACAATGGTTTTGCAAGCAATATCATTAGTTTGTGTAGTTGTCTGAGTTTTTATGCTCCTCTTCTTCCTAGGCCTCAAATCGTAAAGAAACAGAAATGCTTAATTTATAGCACACATACAGAATATATGAATTACAACATGACCATGTAATTTCAATGAAATAACTAATAAGAAACTTATTTTTTTAAATAAACATTTCTGTTATGTGCCCCTTTTCCGATTTTTCTTTGAAACAGTCAAATTGGATTTGCCAACCACCAGACAAAGCTGAAAGCCCGCATTTTGAAATTGTATAAACCTTGAAATTTGCTCTTTCACTTAAAGAATCATACAAACGGTTCCCAGTGATTGCATCGAATGCAAAAGTTTCGAATGGCAAAGTTTTGAAAAAAATGTGCATGGAAAAAATGTATTTAAAAAAATAAAATAATGGGGGGGGGGTCCCCCGCAACCACTGTTTTTTTTACCCCTTAAAACCCATTATAGAAAAAAAGAAACCTGTACCTACAAAAAATAAAAGAATTTCGATGCATTTTTTTCCGAAACTTTGGCATTCGAAATGATGTTTTCTAAGCAATGCCTGGATACCATATAAACATATATACATATATAACAAAATGTCACTATGGAGACCATTAGAACATATTAAATATTACATCACAGTTAAAATGGATGATAGCTGATATTTTATAATATCTTACGCATACCTCTTGTTCATGTGTCTCTTCAATTTTGACCGCTTCAGTAGTACATTCCTTGTACACAATAAATTCAAAGAACATTGATTACATTGTTAAATAATTTAATGTTAAAATCTTTGATCTTACAAAGTACATCTTGAGAAAGTTGATTTAGTGATTGTCAACCTTACAATATAAGTTAAACTATGTAAAAAGATACGGTTAATCATCTGATAAAAAATCTTAAATTAGTATTGACATAAAGTCAAACACTGTGTACATGAAACATTTTTAAAAGGCATATTTGAAAACTGTACTTGATGACCTTCAGAGATGTTGCAGGGAGGTGGTGCAAGATCTTCCTGCAAAGCATATTTATTAAATTGTGGCCCATTGTATGCCTTGTAATGTAATTTTGTTTCAACAATTCAATTTTTCACTCAGCAGCTAAAGTTTATTAAAAAAAAACATACACCATTCATATAGTGCAAGGGTCTATGGTATTCAGTAACAAAGCAAATTGTTCAGAATGTTTACTTTCATTGTTGGATGTGTTTCTGTGATAAATACATCAAGGTTGTTGATCTAATTCTTTGCAATTTGCTGACAGTATTGCACATTTTCAAAAAATAAGTTATTTTAAAGGTAAAAAAAGATATTGTTTATCAATAACTATTAGTATAAATCAATACATTTTCACTTCTCATACCTCATCATCCAGACTGGTTGCAGTAGAAGAATAGTACGTTGTTGAAGTTCCAGGCTCCGGCTATATAACAGTAATTGTAATATTAAATATGTAACATCAACAAAATAAAATTGATGTAAAAGATGCTCGATATTGGCAAAAAAAACAAGTTTGTATCAAAAGCTAATATCACACATATCAATAATTCATATGTTTTAAGTCGAACTTGAAAAAACACATATTTTGTATAGTTGCATCTGAAGGAATATTCTACAAAAATTACTTGAAATGTGAGTGAGGGTGCTGTTGACTCTGGAATAGTGGTTGATGTTACATCATGGTCCTTTAATCCATGTATATATTCATACCATTGTTCAATAGAAAATGGACATTAGTATTATAATTTAGACCACAACAAAAACAATAAAAAATAAGTTTGTGTGCAAGGTGCTTGGCCTCACCATTAGGATGTTGGAGGTGTCTGTGGTTTCCTCCCTAGAAAGGGTCTGTAAATCAGTGCGGTCTATCTAAAGAAAGACCAGGCAATTTTTTAAAAAGTGACCGTCTCGTTTGTCAAACACCCACCATATATAGAGTGAACTTACTCATTACTTGGATTACGAGGGCAAACTGTAGCTTGAAGTTCATGCATAAGGACCATCATCATTTGCGACACAGATCTTGTAAGGCAGGGGCGCCTGAAGTCACGCAGCTTAGTAACGCATAGCTGTGGTGTACCTTCTTTGGCAATGTAGACCAAGCAGCCCGAGTTTTCTCTGCAACATCAGTTCTCCACCAGAGTAGGCCTACACTCACAACGATGGCAAGTACATCATGTAGAAAGATGTTCCATGCAACTGGGTTAAGGCTCCAGTGATGGATCCTCATGACATTCATCTGATTCTACATCGTCTCAAGTTTTTTTCTCTTTCAAGGGTTTCCTCTTCTGAATATTCAGGCTCGTACAGGTAGGGCTGAATTGTTGCATAGTTCATGAATAGTGCAGAAGCACAGACACAACAGTGAGGTAAATAAACAGCGTTTTCCTTGTATAGAGTAAAGAAAAGACGTTTCACATTAACACTGAATGTTAAAGAAAGACAAGCGAAAAAACAGTCATGTTACAAAAACACATTGTGAAAAGACAAGACTAATAAGCTCATACTTTAAAAGTTTGCAAGTACACATGTTTAAATATGGTTTGGTAAAGACATGTCCATAATTTAAGAAATGAAAAGCAACTACTGAGTTAATTCATTTAAGGCAGTATATGTACCAGTTCTAAGTGTGTCGTACTTGGCAGAGAGCTGAACAGAGCAGAAACAAGTCACGGAAGCTTGAGATTAAATACACTGACATGATGGAAAAATAAACTCCAACGTTGTGTGATCAGAAACTGTTTCTTTACACTTGTCGAGGAATGACGCATCTTGTCATTATCATGGAGACACATCAATAGATTGCGCACAGAGGACGTTGATATGAGATGTGCATTGGGGTTGTGAAATGGGGCGTGAGCATTTAGTATTGGCAGCGTTGGGGGCGGGTGATCTGAATTAGTGCCGCCAGGGCACTTGAATTTAGGGCGATGGATCAACGGATAAGATTGGATCAAGATAGCGGTACCCGACCTCTCGTTTTGGCATGTGTTAAAGTGAGGAAAACTCAGTTAAGTTGCATTGGAATTTCGTTTAAGAGCGATCGATGTATGCTCTAAAATACATGCCTGATCGATTGGGCCAATAACATTTCTGACCGAACTACCCCTTTAAGCACCTACCTTCAGGATTTCAGCCTTACTAAGAGCCTGTATATCACACTTGGATAGCCACCCTTCAGTGCACCCGATATGTACAGATTGATTCCTGCCATGTTCAATCTTCACTAGATGTACATCAGAACTCCTTAGACTTTTTGATGGCTGCTTGATATATAATCATGCAATCTTATGTTACTGGGTCTTGCTATAGCACAGCTTTCATGCTTTGCATGGCTTCCTGGCACTTCAGAGCCTCACTACAATACCAACGGTGCTGTTTCTGTAAGTGATGGTGTTTAATCACCAGCCATCTCGACAGCGACCAAGAGTCTCTCTCACGATTACCATGAGCAGCCAATAACTGCAAGCATCTGGATGCAGGCAAAGCCAGGTTCCTGTCCCAGTAAAGAGCGTAGGGAGCAATTGCCCTCTGAGCCCCCAGATTCAAACAGAGGGAGCAAAGCAGATGTTGCTATTTGGTTGGCTGCGCAAGGCAGGCCGCAGGTTATTTGTTTATTTGTGTGTTTGTTTGTTTATTTATTTATTTATTTATTTTGTAGCATGACAGAGGCAGAAACATTCCACTTCAGAGGTCTCAGGGCACGAAAGTGTGCTTGTAAATGAGGACATAGGAAGGGAAGGGGGTATGTCTATACCCCCATTTCTGTTTCTTTACGATTTGAGGCCTAGGAAGAAGAGGAGCATAAAAACTCAGACAACTACACAAACTAATGATATTGCTTGCAAAACCATTGTCACTTGGCAGCAGCTATATTTTTTTTGAAAATCAATTTTATTATGTTTCCTTGGTGCATAACGAGGTTACATTCTTGCATTGCATTTATTAATGTGAGTTAACATAAAGAGAAAACCAGACGAAACACACCCCATGCCCCCCCCCCTCCCTCTCCCTCCCCCCACCCCCCTTCAGTTCGCGCTTACATAGCCTTGATAAACACTTGCACAACGGGCTCTCTTAATGATGGAGGCGTCAATACAATATGCGTGTGGCACGCCAAAGTCATATGGGCCAAACGAGTTCAGTTCTCAGCCGGGTCCTTGGCCCATGGTCCCACATCCGTGGGGAGGAGGGGAATCCCTCAGCTCAGTCTTCAGGACCTAGACCACTCGGCCGTACTTATCAAAGAAGGGGAGCCAAATTTCCTCGATACTGGACTTAGACTCATCGAGCAGGTGTGTGAGGAACTCCATGTCGTAGATGGCCCTTACTTTGGTCACCCAGGTTTTTTCCCCTGGCATTCTCGGGTGTTTCCATTTCTGCGCTAGACAGCATCTAGCTGCTACCAGCATCACCTGGAGCATGTGATCATGAGTGTTACCCCGGTCCTCTTCGTTACTAATCCCGAAGAGGAAGAGCCACGGGCAGGATACTCGTTCTATCCCATCTACCCCTTTGATCCAGGTCCGCACCTTGTCCCAGTATTTCTGGACCACTGGGCATCCCCACCACATGTGGATATAGTCACCTCTCTCTGTCCTACATTTCCAACAGTGTGGGTCATATCCTGGACGCATTTTGGCTATTCTTTGCGGGGGGTAGTGCCATCTATGTAATATCTTGAGGGCCTGATGGCGATATTGGAGGGAGGATGTGGATCGATTGGCCCGTCTACACATCTCTGTCCATCTCTCGTCATCAATTTCCTCGCCCAGGTCCCTACCCCATTGTATGCGTGCTGGTGGCGGGTCTCGGGGGATGGAGAACAGAAAGAGCTTGTATAGGCGGGAGATTATCCCCTTGGAGCCCCTTGCGGTCAGAAGGAGTTTTTCAAAGTCTGTGAGTTCCCTCCTGAGGGTATCACCCCAAGATGGTTCCGTGAGGGCACCCTTAAGCTGAAGATATCGGAACGGGGAAAGCGTGCCTATTCCCAGGGCTTCCTCAAGGTCCTTCAAGGGGAGGAAGGAGCCCCCCACCCACAACTGGCCGGTCCTACTAAGGCCCGCCTCGAACCATGTCTGGTAGGCTGCTGGTTCCGCTATTTTGGCCAGGAAAGGAGGGGCCCAGATGCAGCTCAAGGGGGAGGGCCATGTCGTGAGCCATCTATAGTAACCTCCCTCTCTCCACAGGGACCACAGTACTCTTAGAATCGGGTGGTTCAAGACTGATCTGGGGATCGTTCTCCTTGGGACCCAGAGCCATTCCTCTAGTGTGACGGGCGCCAGGGGCCTATTGTCCATGGCTACCCACTGTTTTTTCGGTCCCGGTGAGAAGTGATCGACCAGGATCCTCAACTGGGAAGCCCTATAATACGTCTCGAGATCAGGGTAGCCCACCCCTCCATCTTCCTTGGTCCTAGTCAGAACCTCGTATGAAATCCTGTGTTTTTTGCCCTGCCAGAGGAATCTAAGGAGGATGCGTTTTGTCTCGTCAAAAAAGGCCTTGGGGACTTGGACCGGGAGCATTTGAAAGAGAAACAGAAATTTTGGGAGGATAACCATTTTTATAAGGTTAAGGCGTGCCATCCATGAGAGACCCGTTCCCGCCCACCTTTCTATGTCTCTCCTGATTGCTGACCAGAGGGGGGGGAAGTTGGCCCCATACAGGTCCTCAAGGTTACGTGTGATTTGGACTCCCAAGTAACGGAACCCCTCATCGCTCCGCTTGAAGGGGAGACCCTCCACAAAGGTCACCTCCGTGTCTGGCAGGTTCCCACCCATGAATGCGACCGATTTGTCCAAATTAACCTTATACCCCGATAGTTCTCCATATCTTGCGAGGCCCTGCAGAACCCGAGGGATTGTTTGGGACGGTCTGGTGACATAGAGCAGGGCGTCATCCGCAAAGAGGCAGATCTTGCAGTGCATATCCCCCATCTGTACACCACTGATGTCCGCATCATTGCGGATCGAGATTGCCCACGGTTCCATCACCAATGCGTAGATTAACGGAGACAGGGGGCATCCCTGCCTCGTGCCACGTTCAAGGGGGAATTCCCTAGACTCAATCCCGTTAGCCACCACTCTGGCCGAGGGGGAGGAGTAGAGCGCGGATATCCATCCCAACCACCTTGGACCCATCCCCACTGACAAGAGAACCTCCCTCATGAAAGCCCAGCTGACCCTGTCAAAGGCCTTCTCCGCGTCAAGAGCCAGTAGGAGAGCGCCTTCATTCCTGGCCTCGGTCGTGGCCAATACATGGAGGGTCTTCCTTAAATTATCGGAACCCTGTCTATTGAGGACGAATCCCGCCTGATCAGGATGTATCAGGCGTGGGAGGGAGTTTTCCAATCTGGAGGCCAGGATCCTAGCAAAGATCTTGGCATCTAAGTTGAGAAGTGAAATGGGTCTGTAAGACCCACAAGCTGCCCGGTCTTTACCAGGTTTAGGTATGACGGTGATGAGGGCCTGTAGGAAAGTCGGGGGGATCGTGTCGTTGCCTCTAATTTGGTTGAACAATTTGGTCAGGGGCTTCACTAAGGTGGACTGGGTCTGTTTATAGAAATCCGCTGTGTAGCCGTCAAGGCCAGGAGCCTTTCCGGCCTTCAGTCTCTTGATGGCTCCCTCCACCTCCTCTTCTGAAATTTCCCCCTCGAGGGCCTCCAAGTCCTGGTCGGTCAGTTTGGGGAGGGGGTGTTCTGCCAGGTAGGAGGCAATGTCCTCCCGAGATTCGCCCGCTTGCCTAGAATAGAGTTTGCTGTAGTACTCAGCAAAGCATTCCGTCACTTCATGCCGGTTCCCATGAACCCTGCCCTCTTCGTCGGTCAACCGGGTAATCCCTCTCTCCACTCTACACCCCCTCGACCTCTGAGCCAGCAGAGTGCCTACCCTGTCGCCCTGTTCGTAGTATCTCTGTTTGGTATATCGCATCCTCTTAACCACCTCCCCTATGAGAACCGTATGGAGCTCCTGTCTTTTGCCCTGCATCTCGTCCAATAGTGCCCTCCGGTCCACTCCCGGGACTCCCAGTCTGGCCCGCAAGATCTGCAGCTCCCCTCGGAGTCTGCTCTCGATCAGGCCCCTCTCTCTTTTACGCCTCGAGCCCTCCGCTATGAGGAGGCCTCTGAAGGTGGCCTTCCCCGCTTCCCATACCATGGACATGTCCGTCTCCCCCGTGTCATTTGTCTCGAAGTAGGCCAGCATTTCCTGCTTCATGAACTCACGGAATACTGGATCCCTAAGGAGCGTGTCGTTGCACCGCCATCGAGCCGATCTCGGGGCGATGGGCAGGGACCAGTTAGCTATAAGTAGTTCATGGTCCGACCACGTTATGGTCTCGACTTTTGGTTGGGTCATCGCCCCATCTCCCTCCTCTGAGGCCAACAGAAGGTCGATTCTGGTGTAGGTGCAGTGCGGGGGAGAAAAGAATGTGTAACCACCCTGGGCCGGGTACGCCTTGCGCCAAACATCTACCCAGTAGTGATCCTTCAAGAGGTTCTGCAAGGCCAGGTTATCCCTCGTGATCCCCTTGGGTACCCCACCTCTGGCGGACCACCAGTCCAGTTGGGGGTCGGCTATGAGATTAAAATCACCCCCGAGAATCATGGCCCCCTCGGCCCATTCATCCATGACACCAAAGATCCGTGTGAGGAACTCCACCTGGCCCGTGTTGGGCGCGTATACGGTGGCGAGAGTAACTCGCTGCCCCTCGCAAAGCCCCTTGACACCCAGAAATCGACCCCCAAACCCCCTCTTGGTTTCCACCCCCGTTAGTTGGAGAGCCCTTCCCAGGAGAATGCCCACCCCCTCCTTCTTCGAGGTCGGGTGTGAAGCCCAATAGTTGCTACCGATGTCTTTCCCCTTGATTCTGGATTCCCTCCCGCGCTTATAATGTGTTTCCTGTAGAAATAGGACCGTCAGGTGTTGTTTTCGGAACATGTTGCCCGTGAGGGATCTTTTATTTTGAGAGTTTAGACCCTTGACATTTAACGTGCCCACCTTCCCTTCAATCGTTGTCATCATACCGTGTGCGTATTCTGAACCCCTCGTGGTGATTGAATTTTAGTGCCCCTTGCCAAGCGTATTCTTGCGGTCTGAACTGAATTTCCCCCTGAGTCCCCCAAACTACCCCGTTATCCCCCCCATCCCCTCCCCCCTTGCAACTGACCCCCCTCCCCGTGTCTTCCCTCCCCCCTCCCCACCCTTGTACCTTGAGGCGTCCGTCCACTCTCCCCAACATGTGTTGGGGCCGGTCAACGAACCACCAAGGACTCCAACCCCAGCCCCGGGGTTTTCGTGTGTCTGGAGAGTCCCAGATCGCAAGTCCGATTCAGGTCGGCCCCTGCAGGCCTTCGGTGCACTTAACCGAGACAAAAACCAGAGACCCCGCCCGGGCCCTCAACCCACAACCAGAAACCCAAACGCGGGGCAACACAAATAAACAGTTAACTTTTTAACATAATGGTCTGCCGACCCAAGGTCCGGTGGGCCAAACGCGACACCGCCGCGGTGTCCGTTCAAGGCAGTTCGTGGGCCCGGGGCCTCCTGCGTCCGTACCCTGAATCGTCTCTCACCTCATGATTTTCTCTCCTTCCAATCGAACGTCATTTTCATGAGTCAGTGTGATTTTCCGGGTTCATCGACGGGTGTCTGGTTTTCCGAAACTTTCGGGCCCCCTTGACCTTAGATTTCCCACTGTGATTTCCTGGGCCGTCGGGACCCCTAGGGGGGTCCCGTGGTCCTCCCTCCTGGGCGCCCGAATGGCCCGCCTGGTCGTTCACCAGATCGTCCGTGGCTCTTCGTATGTCCTCCTCCGACACCAGGTGGTGTTTCTCACCTAGCCACTCAAACTCCAAATAGAAGGGGTGACCCCACCGATATCGGACTCCTTTTCCCTGCAACCATCTTGTGAGTGTGCCGCATTTCCTCCTCATTGACAGGGTTAGGGCCGAGAGGTCTTGGAAGATGGATACCTTTGAATCACCGTACTGTATGGTGCCAAGATGTCTCGCCTTTTCCAGGATTCTGATCTTGTCCCTGTAGTAGTGCAGCCGAACCAGAACCGAGCGTGGGCCTCTGCCTCCCCCCCCCGCTCGGTGCACCCTGTCGAAGTTGGTCGCCCCCACGTCTTCCGTTCCCAGGGCGATCCTCACGATATCGTGCACTTTGCCTTCAAGTCCTTGTACGGATTCGCCCTCAGATTCCATCAGGCCAAAGATTCGAAGGTTGTTCCTCCTCTCCCTATTTTCCATGTCGTCAACCTTGAACCGAAGCTCTTCCTCGCGCCTTTCCATGTCTCGGAGTCTCATGTCCATTTGGGTTTCGAGGAGTGTCGCCGAAAGTTGGTTATTCTCGACGCCCTCCACGCGGTCTTCTAGGGTGGCGACCTTGGTGGTGAGGTCGGCCAGTTTGGCCCCCATGTCTGTCCTCATACCTCGTATCTCCTCCAGAATCGTTTGGATGTTGTTCTGGATAGCCCCCAGATCCGGGGGTGGGACGGTGGGGCTACCGGCGGCCATGGTCCTTTCTTTGGGAACAAACTGATATTTCAGCAAGTTCTCTCTCCAGTTCATGAGGGGTTCGTGTCGGCCAGTTTACGACGGACGCCGCCTTTCTCCGGGTCAGGCCGGGCCTCGGGCACCAGAGGCGCCGGGCGTGCGTTCCCTGTGTGGGTGGACGGTTTTCTTCAAGTCGGAGGATGCCCAGGGGAGGAAGCGCCGCGGGCTCACCCTCTCGGGCCTATTCGTGGGCGGCGCGGCTCGTGCTGTCTCCTGCGCCACTCCGCGCCAGGTCGTGGGGGAGGGGCAGCCGATATCGCCTTGGTCCGTGTAACTCCGCACAGGAGCGTCGGATCGGAACCAAAGTTGGACCCAGGTGGGGGCCACAGGCTTCCACGTCTTTTGGGGGGGGTCGCGTAGTATATGGGACCCTCGTTTCGCCGATAAATCGTGATTCACCCGGGGCTGGGTGCGGAGCTCGACGTTCAGGCGTCCATCCTGCCCGCGCCCCCTGGTGGCCTCGGTCCAGCAGCTATATTTTGAGGCTCAGCATGGTCCTCTATCCTCGGCACATGGCATGACTTCCATCCCATGGCAATCCTTCTCTTTGCAAGAACATAAGCCAGGTCCCTTAGTTTGTTGACATGCCTGAGTTTCCGTGGTCTGGGGAACCCCCCCAGCAGGCAGGCCCATACCGTGTCCACTACTATCTTGACCCCTCTTCCTTCTAGTTTCTCTTTTACACCCCTCCAGAACCTCTCTATGATCGGGCAAGAACAAAACATATGCACCATGCCTGCGTTCTCTTCGTCGCACTTGGGGCATGCTTGCCGACCTGCATTCTCGAACCTCAAAATCCTCCCAAGCGTCATATAAGCCCTTTGTGTTATGTAAAGCTGTTTCTGTTTCAGTCTCGTGTTTCTAGACACCTTCTTATGATACCTTTGCACCTGTTCCCACATCCCATCTCCCATTTGGGCCCCAACCTCTGCTTCCCAGTCCAATCTCAGCTGCGTGACCTCCTTCCCCAGTTTAGACATCAACATCTCGTACAGTCTGGAGACCTCATGGCCCCCCTCAGCTATATCATATATAACGTTTATGATGGCGTCCAGTTCTTCCTCCAACACAGTTTCGGGCCACATTCTCTTAATCCTCTGTACCATTCTGTGGTACGTGATGTACTGGCCTTCGTGCAACCCAGCCTCCTCCCGCAGCCCTTCAAAGGTAACACAAGAGCCCCCCTGCCAAATATCCCCCATCGTTGCCACCCCAGCCGGCACCCAGTGGGTCCGGAGTATCAGTCGCAGCTGAGCGTCTGCCCCTGTCAATACCACCAATGGCATCTGCGGCGAGCATGGGGACGGGTTCCCCATCAATTGGCATGCCCTGCGCCACACCTTCCACCCCAGCAGCATCATTTTAGGGCGCCCCACCATCTCCGCCCTGGGTGCCCACATAACTTCTTTCAAATAAAAGGGTGCACAATCCCGCCCAAACAGCCTAAATTCGGAGGTCTCTTCATCAGATAGCCATTTGGCAACATATTGCAACTGGCTCGCAACATAGTACGCCTCGTAATTGGGCAGCTTTATACCCCCTTTGTCATGGAAGTTCTGGAGCTTCCATAACACCACTCTGTTTCGCGTGCCATGCCACAGAAAGTCCCTACACATGCTATTCAGTTTGGCAAAAAACCCTTTAGGAATCAGATACGGAATATTCCCGAAGTAATGTAGGAGCCTTGGCAGGACCACCATCTTTAGCATCGCTCCCCGCCCCATCATCGCCAAAGGCACCTTTGCCCAAAACCGCATGCATTTCTCAATTTTTTGATTGCCACCTCTGTATTACACTTATGCTCCTCCTCCACGGTGTGATATATATCTATCCCCAGGTACCGAAAAGTACTAACCGCCCACGGTACCTGTACGACCAGGTAACCTCTCCGCTGGAACCCCTGTGTACCCCCCCAGCAGGAACAGACTAGACTTCTGGGGGTTCACTGCTATCCCTGATAGCACCGCATATCTCCCAAGCACTTCCAAAATGTACTGGAGGTTCTCCTCCAGATACCGCACATACAGCAACATGTCGTCCGCATATAGGGAGACCAAGTGCCGCTCCCCGTTCACCTCGATGCCTATGGTGTCATATTGCTGCCTCAAATAGATCGCGAGAGGCTCCAGGGCCAAAATGTAGAGCATAGGGGTCCATGGGCATCCTTGTCTAGTACCCCTACTAAGCTGCCACCTCTCTGATATCATAGATCCCGTCTTTACTCTGGCCAGCGGTTCACTATACAAAATCTCTGCCCATCTTACATAGCCAGGCCCTAACCCATAGTGTTTCAGGGCCGCCAGCAGCCATGGCCACCTGACAGAGTCGAAGGCCTTGATCGCATCCAGGGACACGATTGCCATTTCCTCCTCACTTCCGCTGCCAAACTCAATGATCCTCTGAAGTCGCCTATGATTGTTGGTGATGTTTCTATGGGGGACATAGCCCGTTTGATCCGGATGTATTAACTTACCAATGACCTTTTTCAGTCTATTCGCCAAGACCGCAGTTAATATCTTGCCGTCTTGGTTCAGCATTGACACAGGTCTGAAGGAACCACAGCTGCGCCCTGGTTTATTTGGTTTAGGGAGAGGTACTATAACAGCCTCTCTCAGTGACTCGGGCAGGCGGCCCGTCTCGAACGCCTCATTTATCATCTCTAGCAGCGGGGGGAGGACCTCTTCTATATATACCTTGTAAAAATTCACTTGAGAGCCCGTCTGTCCCCGGGGTCATACTAGTAGGCAACTGCCTCACCTCCACCCCCAGTTCTTCCAGGGTAATCGGGGAGTCCAATTCCTCTCTTTCCTCCTCACTTATCTTGGGCAGCCCCATATCCTCAAGCGTTTCTTCTATCATTGCCCGGCTACTTTCCCCGTCTTCCCCGTATAGCACTTTATAATAATCCACAAACGCTTGACTAACCCCCTCCTGGGTGTCCTCTACGCTACCATCTTCCCTCTCTATAGTTCTGATTGTGGCTCTAGGGGTCTCGCTCTTATATAACCACGCCAAAAGTCTCCCCGGTTTGTCACCTCCCGCATGCTGTCTCTCTATGTACCTTTTATAGTTAAGGTTGCACAACCTTTACCAGTAATCCGCACATTTTTGCTGCAGTTTAAGTATCAAATCTAGTTTATCTGCTGTATCGTCACCGGCTTTTAAGGCCTCTTCCAATTTTGCTTCCGTCTCCCTCAGTTCTGTTGAAACCCCACCCTGTAGGCCCCTGGATTTCACCATAGCCGCCCTCCTCTTAACCACTTTAAAGGCCTCCCATAGTGTCCCCGCCGAGTCCACACTCCCAGTATTGGTTCCGAAATAATTTACTATCTCCTCCCGTAAATTTTCTCTAAAGAAGGGGTCTCTCAACGCCTCCGCTCGTAGGCGCCATGTCAGGATCCTCGCCCTCGGGGGGCAATATTGCTATGCAAGAATCAGGGGCGAGGGGTCAGAGAGGACCCTGGCCCTGTACTCTATGTGCGCAATTTCCGCTATCATTTCTGGTGATGCGAAGACATAGTCCAGCCTTGTTGATAACTGCTGTGGGGCTGAGTAATGCGAATATTGTCTTTCCCCAGTGTACCACACTCTCCATGCATCTTCCAACCCAAAGTCATCTAGCAGTGTCTGTAGCGCCCTGGCTGCAGGGGCCAGTCTATCCAATTTCCCGTCCGATCTATCCACCCTCCGGTTCAATACACAGTTGAAGTCCCCTCCCCAGATCACCGCGCTTCCCACACACACGCTCAGGTTCGCACTCAGTGTCCTAATGTACGCCCCCGTGTTCTGGTTCGGGGCGTACGTGTTAACAATACTTATCTCCCTATTCTCTACTAATCCCCTCAGCATAACCATCCTCCCGTCTGTCTGAGCTACCACTTGCAACCGCTGAAATGGTACATGTGGCGCCCCCCATATAAGTACTCCTCTTGCGTAGTCCGAGTACGAAGAACCCACCAGCACCCCCTTCCACTTTCCCGCAATTGTGTCCCTCTTCTCACGTGTAAGGTGGGTTTCCTGTAGCAATGCAATATCTATTTTCTGCCTGCGCAGATACAGCATAACCTTGTTCCTTTTTAAATAGCTATTAAGCCCCCGCACATTCCATGTGAGTATTTTAAGGTTCCCCATGGCCCGGTATGATCCCATTCCCTCCCCTACAGGTGCAGTGTAACCTTGAGTTCCATTCCAATCTATATAGGCTTGCATCCCCTTCTAAAACCCCATTAACCAAAAACACACCAAACTTCCCACTCCCTCTCCCCCCGCCTCCAAACCCTTCCCCAACACTCTCCCCCCCCAACTGTGGCCCAGCTCCATCCCTGGATCTCAGGCTCCCCCGCATCTAGCTCTTTCAGGCTTTCGCCTGTACTCGAAGCTCTGCAGGGTGAGGCCGCCCTAGTGGCCAACCTACTATAACTACAACTACAATTCGGGGGGTAGGGTGCTACCGCCCTGCCGCTCCAATAGCACATCAAAGAACTACACATTGCTATACAGTTTAAATATATGTAACCGTCACTATATTCAAGTCCATCAAGTCTCTCACAATCCGCAATATGTTATTGGATATCAGCCTCCTACAGCAAGGCCCATCGTTCTCAGCCTTCGCCTAGGATGTTCGCTCGCCGCCATAGCAAAATGCATACCGTGTCTGAGTCACTTTTCATGTCCATATTGTGTCTCCTCCGTGTCTTGATCCGGCCAGCCCTGCCGATCCAACCACGTTGTCGCTTCTTTCGGAGTGTCAAAAAAGTGCATTTTACCCTTATACACGACCTTCAATTTTGCAGGGTACAGCATCATATATTTTATCCCAGCCGCCCGCAGCCTCCTTTTGATGGTTACATAGCTGCACCGCTGCCTCTGAACCAGCATAGTGTAATCCAGGTATGCCGTGATAGTGCTCGAGGCCCTCTCGATTGTTCCACCTTTCTGTAAATACTCCAATATTTTTTCACGGTCTTTATAGTTCAGTATCTTGGCAATTATCGCTCGTGGAGGGGCCCCCGGTCTCGGCTTCGCATGAGGGCTCTATGTGCATGCTCGACCACAAATCCTTGCAAGAGTGTACCGGCCCTGATTCCTTGTAGGAGTAAGTTCTCGATATAATCAGTCGGGTCCTGGCCCTCCTCGCCTTCCGGAAGACCCACCACACGAATGTTGTTTCTCCTCGCTCTCCCTTCTGCTTCTTCTGCTCGAGACTCCAAGTTGGCCACCTGTTGCTTGAGGACATGGATCTCTTTTGTATTGTTGGCACTGGTGTCCGTATTAGATTTCACCGCGCCCTCCAGGCTGCTTGTGCGTTCCGCCAGTCCCCTGACATCCTGTCTCAGCAGGGAGACGTCGATGCCCACTGCTTCAATTTTAGCCTCCAGGGAAGTGCGTAGGTCCATCATCGCAACCCCCCAAGATTCCTTCAGCTCCATAATGGCTTCCAAAATCTGACGATTATCAGCCGCTGTCGCGCCCTCAGCCTGTGCCATCGGGCCTTTGGTTGAGGTGGCCGCAGGAGACAGTTGTGCTTTCGCAAAAATGTCCATCGTGGGTTGTTTGGTCTTGTTCTTGCCCACGGCCCCTCGCGCCGCCATTTTCTGGTTACCGTTGGGTCTCCTTATCACGGTTCAGCACCCAAGTGTCTCCCCAGCCACGATTTCCGCTCTTTACCGACTGTCGCGGTGGTCTCCAGGCAGTCGCAACCTCCACCTCCTCTTGCCGCTGCTAGTTTAATGCAGAGCGAGCGCTTCTCGTGCTGGTCGTGGTGCGGCCTGCATTTTCACACCTCTGCTGCCCTCGGGCCCCTGACATCCGGGCCAGCGTCTAAGCTTTCACGACTCAAGACCTACGGCCCCCAGGGGTTTTTGTATTCCGCCTTCACCACGCCATTGTCGTTCTTTCCCCGTGGCCGCCGCCTCTATTCGTCCTCTTCGGGTACCCTGGTTTTGTTTCTTTTGTTGTCGGCCATCTTGTGTGACAATGGTCCGAGCCGCCGCCGTCGTTCGTCGAGCAATTCCTCCAGACTCCCGCTTACGATTTTTCTCGATCTTTATATAGTGAGCGAAGCATCCATTCCCATGCGTGTGTGATCGATTCTGGAACCAGTGGCGCACTTTTAAAGGTAGTTAGTACGGATCATCTGTCAGATCCTCTGGAGCTCCACGGGAAGCACGTCCTACTCCATGGCTGTTCAAGCCACGCCCCCAGCCTCAAATCTTTTGTTTGTAGTTTCCGGATAGAAGCTCAGGGGCCGCTGCAACCAAAAAGCGAGCTAGCCCTGAGTACCGACAGTCTCGACATTAGCGTAGCCCCGGATCTTTTCCAGACCTAGCAGCACCTCTGCCCACATCGGGTAGATGACCAGAGTGGTCTGGTGAGGATGTACATTATGTGCCATCAAGTTGATAGATACACAGGGCAGTACCCACATTTCCCAGTGTGCTATGGGTGATGTTAATGGCTGCTCTCTGTCCATCAGTAGCCAGTGCGGGGGTGATGTGGCCATGTTTTCTGAAACCAGATGTGTTACTTGCTTCAGGGCAAATTGAAGTTATTTCAAGGTTTTTTAAGGGAGTCCTGCACAGTACTTTTGAAATATTTTACCTGGCACAGGACTAACGAAATAACAACTTCCCCTCTACACATAGAGGTGGTGATGAGCATTTTCGGATACTGTTTTGTCCTGGCTTCTCTTGGGGTCAGAGGAAATGCCTGTGCTCCTTACTGGCTCCTCCGAGATTTGTGGGTAGCCATGGATTCCGGCCAGGTAAATTGTAGGTAGTTTATGGTGTGACTTCAGGGAGAGAGAGTTCTCGGGGTCAGAGGCAATGCCTGTGCTCCTTACTGGCTCCTCCGAGATTGGTGGGTAGCCGTGGATTCCGGCCAGGTGAATTGTTGGTAGTTTATGGTGTGACTTCAGGGAGAGAGAGTTCTCGGGGTCAGAGGAAATGCCTGTGCTCCTTACTGGCTCCTGCGAGATTGGTGGGTAGCCGTGGATTCCGGCCAGGTGAATTGTTGGTAGTTTATGGTGTGACTTCAGGGAGAGAGAGTTCTTGGGGTCAGAGGCAATGTCTGTGCTCCTTACTGGCTCCTCTGAGATTGGTGGGTAGCCGTGGATTCCGGCCAGGTGAATGGTAGGTGGTTTATGGTGTGACTTCAGGGAGAGAGAATTCTTGGGGGTCAGAGGCAATGCCTGTGCTCCTTACTGGCTCCTCTGGGATTGGTGGGTAGCCATGGATTCCGGCCAGGTGAATTGTCGGTAGTTTATGGTGTGACTTCAGGGAGAGAGAGTTCTTGGTGTCAGAGGCAATGCCTGTGCTCCTTACCTGCTCCTCTGAGATTGGCGATGTAGCCATGGATTCTGGCCGGGTGAATGGTAGGTGGTTTATGCTGTGTCAGAAAGGAAGATCTCTGATGCTACCCTTCACGTCCTGCAGCAGAAGCAGGATGTGTGCGTCATCTGAATAGATTGTGAAGAATCACCGAGGACGCAATCACGTTTGCCAAAAGCTGCAGGCATACGTTAAACAGCCAGGGAAAGAGCACCGTGCCCAATGGGACGCCAGGGTTTGGGTGGAACGACTGTGATGACATTTGTCCAAAGGCCACGAGCTGTAAGGTGCATGAGGAATGAGGACATCCATTAGGGCAGTACCAGAGATTTCCAGAATTGTAGTTCACATTTATTCTGCGAAGTAGGAGAAGGGAGAGGTAATTGTCTTCGTTTTTAGGCCTTGTTTAGGCAGAAGGCTTGTGTGGTGGATTTTGTTAGCTAAGATCGTTGATTTTGGGGGTGAAAAAGGCAAAGGCTCATATGTCTGCCATTCATGAGTGAGGAGCACGTTATTGGGTTTGGTGTGGTGAGTTAATTATATATATTTAATGCCAATGTCATATTAATAGCTTGCAGAATTCAGTTTAATTGTATTCATTTTCCTTCTCTAAGCCACCCTTTTGTAGCCTCTTAGAAGGATTTTGCCTGCTGTTTTTCTTGTTTAGGTCAGACTGTGGCCAGGTATGTCCTGTTTAATTTTTTACCTTTTAGAACTTCTGGGCCCGAATCATGGATTTTTTTGCACGGTTCAAAGTTTCTTTGCACTGCTGAAAAGTGACTTTGCACTGCCGACACAAACCCTGATTCATGGAACTGTGCAAAGTGGATTTTTGCCGTGCAAAGTCCGTGCAAAGTCAGTGCATAGTCATTTTTGCCGTACACAATGACTTTGCACAGACTTTGCAGTGCATGCACAGTTGCATGAATCAGAGGTTGTGTCGGCAGTGCAAAGTCACTTTCCAGCAGTGCACAGTCACTTTGACCGTGCAAAAAATTCCATGAATCGGGCCCTGCATGTTCAGCTCAAAACCATGCTTTGGTGTTTTTATTTTCATCGACATTTCTTATTGGTGATTCCCAGAACTAGAATATCCAGGAACCAGATTCTTTATTTGTGCTGTTCTATTATTAGTGACTCTGATCTGGCTTGCTCATTTTGACAAAATGTGGGGGGCAGAAGGTTACATCAAAATTCTCAATGGTTGCAGTTTCACTGTTGGCCATGATAGCCCAGGCACAGGGGGTTGGCATCAATGATATGACCAGTGATTAACAAATGGTCGCTCCAGAACTAATTGACCACAGTTAGATTGTTGATGGGGGTGTTCAAAGTGAACATGGTATCCAAAGTGTGGCCACCATTGCGTGTCAAACCCTGTACTAGCTGGTCAAAGCCTACATTCAGCATGTGGACCATCAGGTTTTCGCTGGTTGGTTCTTAGGGGCCGTGATCCAAAGTTTCAAATCACGCATCATCATGATTTTGTTGGACATACTATTTAGATTGCTGTGGAATCCAGCCAGTCATCTTGGAAAGGTGTGTTGTAGCTGAGAGGTCCATATGCCACTACTATCATCATACTGGTGTTTGTGTTGAAGCAGAATTTGTACAAAATGTGCTTAAAGAGTAGTATGCTCTCGAAGGTGCAAGGTTGCACAGCCCAGGCTCTGGTGTGATCTTTGTGACCTCACCGCCGGTATGAAATCACTGCTTTTGAAGAAGATCTTGTAACCTCTCAGTGACTGTTAATTCTTAGGTAGGAGGGAAAAATTGACTTTGAATCAGTTTACCATAAGTGCAGGCCACATCAAGTCATTCTCTTTGATGATTATGAAGCAGTTGGCAGCCTTCTTGTTTGTTGAGTGGGGATTGATCATGCCAATAGATGGTTTGTTGTTTTTTCGTGTTGAACATTGGGTGGCATATCGCTAATTCTTCTTTTGTGAATATACATGAACCAGATTTGGATTGTTTTACCAAAGTAAAAACAATCACGGCAGAATTGACCATAGTCGATTTTGCAGGAAATAAATTTTTAATTCGGCAAACAACTCAAATGTGGTGGTAGATCAAACCACCTACTTACCTTTTTGCTGGATGCCACTTTTCCTGTACCCCGGCGACATCCGTTCTGTCCCTCTAACGCAGGTCGAATCTGACGCAGCTGGGTCTCTTTTTATTCTTTTTTTTTGGGTCCCCCGCTTCCATGGTCTAAGAAGCCGAGGACACCCACTGACCCCCCTCCCCACCGCCAGAAGCCCATTTTTTTTGGTTCAGTATTTTTGGGTGTCCGCTTTTTAGTACAGGCCCAATTCAACCAAATGTTCCATACGATAATTTATTCTGAATAAGTTGGGTGTTTCACATTAACCTGTAGGTGTTGGTGATGAGTTTAGTTTCTTTCGTTGGTTGTAGAGATCCCACTCTGAGGGAAACGGGAGGGCTGAAGCTTTACATTGCAAGCAATGGGTCTGATGGGATGCTCAGGTTTGCAATCCTGAAGTAGTTGGATTCCTGAGTCACGGTGGATCAAGTAGACACTTCCTCTTGCCAGGGTTAACATGGGAAGATCTGGTGTGCATGTTAGTGTTGGTTCTTTTCCTTTGGCATCTTAGTGGAGTGGGAGGAAATGGTTGTATGTCCACTGGCTAATAGTTTGGTCATGCTTGGTTGAAGGGTGATTGAAGGACTTTCAAGAAACTGTCTTTGTTTTGAACCTTGATGGTACTGTTATCATAGATATTAAACTCTAGTTTACTCATTGCTGGGGTTTCATAGCAGTTGATAATCTAATTGCTCTGGGAAAGCTGAGAGCAGATTCTTTGAGCTGTAGCCCATAAAGGTCTTGAGACACTTGAGGCAGTTTCTGGGCTCATCAGAGAACAGGATGTCCATGAGCAGCATGGCAGTTACTGGAGTGTGTGTTTGTGTGTGTGTGTCTGCATGTGAACGTTTGTGTGTTTCCTTTGTGGTGTGCTAATATTCTAGCTGGGTGTTTGTGATTGTCTGGGTTGGGCACTTTCCCTATATGCATCACAGCTTAGTGTATATAGTGAAGTTGAAGGAGACGGTGAGAGAGGGTGGTGGCATTCGCCCCCCCCCCGCTTCTCATCACCCTGCCCTTGAGTAGCTGTGTTTCTTTCTTCTACAGGGGCACATGGATCAAGAGTTAAGCCTATAGAGACTAGGTCCAGGGACAGGTTAAGCTACCCCCACCTAAAGTACAAGCAGCAATACTTAACCACAGTGAGTCGGCATCTCCAGGAATGAAGAAGCAGATTAGGTTGGTCGCCATATTGGTTAGGTCTGATATTTGTGGCCTCATGGTGTGCATGAGCAAAACATATTTATTAAAGAAAGGCACTCCCACAACTCCCACCACTGTGCTAGTGTCACAGTAGTTAAGAGGGTCCCACATCATTTGCTGCCCTTTGATTGCCTAATCCTGGCTTGAAATGGGCACAGTTCTGCACTCTGTATGTTCCAAGTGTTCCTTATGCCCCAAATGGGAGCACACCCCTCTTCAGCCATTGCCCTTGTAGATCCAAGACCACTGTGGCCTGTATAATGTAGCCACCCATGCTGCCCCCCGGCTAGCACTTGGGCCCTGAAGGCCAGTTTATTTTCATTGCCCCCACCTGATTTCCCTTCCTGGTTTGAATTCTTGATTCCACGCTCCTGTTCCTCCTTCTCAAACCCTCCGTTTCCGCTCTTCCTCTTCTGCTCCTTGAGTTGTCTCAGTTCAGTGGTAAATTGTATAGAAGAAACCATGTTAAGTAGCAGTTCTAAAGTAATGTCTCTTTTAAAGAGAGGCTTTTTACCTTCATGGAGATCAGATGCATTAATACATTTGTTAATGCATTGAGCTCGGGTTCCTGGGACAGGCCACTTACAGTCACAGAGATCTACACATTCTGTAATTGGCAGATATACACCAATCGGACCATCCGATCATACCCTTTCCCTGCCTCGTGTAACACCGTAGCTTCTATTTAGTCTCAGGCTCTGCCTTTTCCCTAACACCGCAGTTACTCAGTCTATCCCCAAGCCTTTTTGCATTCTGCCCCTGATTTGACCCCCATCACTGCTGCTTTAAGTCATTTGCTCACATCGGAAGGACTTTCCTAGGTAAGCGGAGCATCCGCTAAGGCCTTCAGTCGTTTTGTGGATTTTACCAGGACACAAAGGTCAAGATTCGAAAGGTATGCACTGGAGCAAATTTGGCGATTTTTGTGAACATGGCTGACTTGCGCCTGGTATCTTATATCTGGTTCACAAGGCCTAAAACTGGACCCAATCTGGAGGAGCCTGGACCATCCGCGAGATGCTCATGTGCAAATGCAATTCACAAAGATTTACTCCAGTTATAGGCTTTGTGAATCCGATGTAAGATGGCAGCAGGTGTTAATCAGATTTAAGATGGCAGCAGGTGTGAATCAGATGCAAGATGGCAGCAGGTGTGAATCAGATGCAAGATGGCAGCAGGTGTGAATCAGATGCAAGATGGCAGCAGGTGTGAATCAGATGTAAGAGGGCAGCAGGTGTGAATCAGATGTAAGATGGCAGGAGATGTGAATCAGATGCAAGATGGCAGCAGGTGTGAATCAGATGTAAGATGGCAGGAGATGTGAATCAGATGCAAGATGGCAGCAGGTGTGAATCAGATGTAAGAGGGCAGCAGGTGTGAATAAGTCATGCACTCGTCCTGACCTGCTGCAGTGCACGTCTTTAAGAACCAGGCTCAAAGGCTTACAGGTGTGCACAAGTCACCTCAACAGACAAAAAGGGGCATCATTCATAAACAAAAGAAGCAAACGAAACGCTGTTGTACCAAATGGATTTGTATACGGATAGCCTGTTGTTTTGCCGACAGGAGTGTTTTAAAAGTTATTTTTAATGACAAAATTACAAAAATTACTTTGAAAAAACTAATCGAAATGTATAGGTGGTTAAGGGATTATAGGGGTGGTGAGGGCGTTGCGGTAGGGATAATAATATAGAGAAGGTGGGACCGTCCAAATCATATAAAACAGAAAAACTACTCATCGAAATACACAGGGGTTTAAAGGGTAATAAGGGGTGGTGTTGGGGTAGGGGTAATGATATAGGGAAGGTGGGCCTTGGGGGGACCCCCCAAATGATGTAAAATACAAAATGCAGAACAAATTACTTCGAAAAACCTCTTGATGGCAAAGGCACATGGAACTGATATAAAATTATGTAGAAAAAAACCCTACATTTTGACCTTTTCAGATGTTGGAATCAAGTTAGAGGCGGCAGTTTCTTTTTTTTAAAAACTGTATTTATTGACTTGGTTGTTCACTACAAAGACCGTAAAATCAACAAATACAATGCGTTGGCAACATAAGCAATGGACACTCGATACCTAGGAATACTGAACCTTGTATATCGCGCCCAGCCGCACACAGACACCCAAATTAAGTTTGAATCCTTTTCTTCTCAAAGTAATGTAATGGCATGGTTTTATCGTTACATTTGGGATGCAGGTGTTAAAAAAGGAGTACGTCTACAGGCACTCACAGTTTCTTACCTTTTTCAGCCTTATTTAGCCTTTTTAGAAGAAGTGAGGATGTGACTGTCCTCCACTGTAAGCCGCCAAACCTAGACACCCATCTAGGATAATTTTCCTGGTCTTTTTCTACTTTATTTTATTTATTTATTGCATTTGATTACATGCCCAAACCCTTATGTGTCACAGCGTAGGTTACATATATCTTAGGGATCATAAGCCATTGCATACATCTTGGGCGTCTTGAGCAGTTGCTGTTTTGTATTTCCGCGTGATGCTGTCACTACGCTTACTTTGATAAGTACAGTTACGTCATCGCGCTAATGTGTGAAGCAGCCATTTTGTTTTTCCCTTTACTATTAAAACGCTGACGAAATTGAATTTTGTTATCTCGGGCTATATTATTGCAGGTTATAGTGACATTCTTAAATTATTGGTATCTCAAATTTCTTTATATTTTGCTGAAAATTAAATTCCATTGTGGTTTATTTTAATTATTAATTTTTAATTTTTAATCTTGAGGATGATTTAACAATATGAGTTGTAACAATTTCTAATCCTTGGGAAGTTGTACCTAATTGTCTAAACATAAGCTAGTTACTTATATGTAAGCTAATTTTCCAGCATATTAGGCACTAGGAGAGTTGCACTCCAATTCTACCCAAATATTTAGGGTACCATTATTTAGAAAAACAACATTTTTGGTATATATCATCATGCCAGATATTACAGTTATAAACAATTATACATCTCATTGTCGCAATTTAAACCACTTTCACATGTGTCCGTGAGACAGATCCATTTAGCTTCCTTTTTCCTTAGCAGCAGCTTTCTGTCTGCTCCCCTGTGTAATTCTTTGATGCTTTCAAGACCCAAGAATTTGATGAGTTCAATTTTTATTTCTGGATGTTCCATACATATGTGGATAGCCATTGGAGATCTCAGGTCTTTGTTCCTAATCGCTCTCATATGTTCTGAGATCCGTGTTTTCAAGACTCGAATCGTACTGCCTATGTACATTTTTTCACAAATAAATTTGATTCCATATATGGCATATCTTGTATTGCAGTTTATACATTGAAATATTTGTTTTATTTTTCCATTTGGCATTGACAGTTTTTTTGTTCCATGTAGCATTTGTGGACATAGTTTGCAACTCCCACACCTGTAATTACCAAGACTTGGATTCAAGTTTAACATGGTACTTAGATCACTGGTTTTAGGTGATTTTAAATGCCCCAGAAGTATCATATTTTTAATTGTAGGAGCTTTGCAGTACACATTTTTGGTGTGTCATCCAATATTTTTTCACATTTTCATCAATCTGAAGAATGTGCCAGAATTTTGTAAGGGTTTTTCTTACCATGTGGGCCTCTGAGCTAAATGTAGTAATGCATTTAGTAGTAGTTGTTTTATTCTTAGGTTTCAGTTTATCCATAAGTAGAGTTTCTCTCGGAGTACTATCCGCCTTCTGTACTGCTAATTGTAGTTTCCTAGAATCATATCCTCTTTGAGTAAATTTATTCCATGTTTTTTTAATACTCTCTTTGTAGACCGCTTCTGAGCTGCAGTTCCTTTTTAGCATTATGATTTCCCTATAGGGGATGTTATTGATCACATGCCTGGGGTGCTTGCTTGATGCATGTAGTATGCTGTTACCTGCAGTTAGTTTGGTAAATAGTTTTGTTTGGATCTTATCATTCTCTATATATAACTCCAGATCTAGAAATGCAATATTGTTTGGATTTTCATTCATTGTGAATTTGAGATTAAATTAATTTTCATTGAGGTAATTGGCATATGAAATCAACTGGGATGTTTCCCCTTCCCAAATTATTAGTATGTACAATATTTCAATGGATAAATGGTCAGATAAGGGCAATCAAAAAAATGAGAAAGAGGTGAGGAAAAGATTAAAACCCAAAATGAAAAAATCTAAAGTAAAGGCAAGGCCTCAGCAAGAAAAAGAATGGAAAAGCGAGAGTCAGCTAAGAGAAGCTACATCAAAATAAGAGTGCAGAGACCCATTCCAAAAGAGTACAGAGACCCATTCCAAAAGGTTAGGGAGCAAGCAAAGGATTAGCAGCACGAGAGCTCCAGAGATGGGGTGCTCCAGAAGAAAAGGGCAGGCTTGCGGGTAGGGCAACGTGCACTTTGGGGATACCTGCAGAGGGTTAGAAGCACTAGGGGTGGCACGGGAGCCCCAAGGAAAGTGCAGTTTTTCATGCAAGCACTTCAGTTGATGAAAAACAAGCACCTGTGAAGTGACGCAGCATTTTGTAAAGTACATATAGAAAATAAGTGTTGCTCAATGTAACTATTACAGGATGGGGAAATGCGATCAGACTTTCTAGTAGCCAAAATGAAAGGTGAAGTAGACGCAGGATGACTAGATAGAACAGTGTTACTGCTGTCCAGTCTAGATGCACCAGTGCATGGGCAGTGGTGACACATGTAGCCGGGTCGAGTTAGGGAAGAAAACGATATAGATAGGAGACTTCACGGAAAGATACCCCTCAATGGTAAATCCATAAGGTTTGGTAGAGGGAGCCAATGTGGGGAATGGCAAGGGTTGTCATGGGGGAATGCTGGGATTGGAAGATGAGGGAGTGCAAGATGCATAGAGAAGGAGCTCTTTGTTAGTTTTGGCCATTGGGTGGCACTATAAGCACCAACTATGAGCCAAAAGTATTGGCATGGGAAGTGAAGATATGAGGGAGATGGCATCTGAGGAGGGACACACAACCTGGTGTGTTGTTTAGTTTTACTCACTCGTGCAAGTCCCCATGGCCATTTCCACTCACTAGATGCTCATCCTCGCCCAAAACACACTCCATTGGGATCTCTTTGCCCTAGCTCTGTGCTTTTGAGGGGATGCCAATATTATGTCTAAGCAGTCTTCTGAAAGGTAAGGGGTTAATTGCAGGTCTAAACTAGCTTTTGTTGTAATGAACATGTCTTAACAAAGTGTGTCTTCAGTCACTTGATTTCTAAGCAATAGGTGTCTCCTATCATAGGTTTCATATATTGAAATCAGGTTAAAAACAAGCACTGGCAAAGCTAACAGTTTTGACTTGCGTATGGGTATTGGAAATGAATTTGCCAGTCACTGACATCATATGCCATGCCTGGGTACTCACACCATTTTCCTGCTGTTGCCATCTTTATAGCATCATTATGGCAGTGCATGGAAAATGCATACACAAAAGCCATAACTGATATAATTGGCAGTGCTTGTTTTTGATGGATTTATTTTGAGAAAATGTGAAGACCTTCGGTGCCTGATTTTCCTGGAACTTTGTTTTCTCTTTCAGGTGTTTTTTCATTCTGAAGGAACTTTTGCGATACTGATTTTGATCATTTGGAAAAGTGTTATTAAATCTGGCACAATGCAAAGCAACATGCTTTGAGCTGCACTACCAATTTTCCTAGCAATGGCCCAATACATCGCTTTACAAACATGGGCCCTTTGACTGGCCATTATTTTTGAGCAGCACCTGTTTTTTGATCAAGCACTGCACAAACTAATGCTGGAAAAAAGATTCTTTCAATGGGGGCTTACGCGGGGGGTCCTATGCTTGAGGCACAACCATAAACCGAATCCACGGTTGGAAAATACATTACACGCCAAAGCTTAGATGTTTGAGTTATCTCGTATATAGTAATGCACGCGAGAAATGCATGCTCTCAAATGTGTGTTGTTACTGTGCCAGCTATACATAGGGTGACCTGATGTCCTGGTTTTGCCAGGAAGGCCTGTTATTTACCCCACTGTCCCGACACTTTTTCAGTTTAAGAACCCTGTCCCTGGATTTAGGGGTTGGGTGCATTCAGTCCCGTTTGTTTGTTAGACACATGGAAATAATACCTACATCGGGCTGGATACCGTACTCAACACTCACTTTAAACCCCTCCCCATGCCTTCACCCAGGGCTGGCCTTAGGGCAGGGCAAGCCGGGTGGCTGCCCGGGGCGCCATCTCCCCCGAGGGCACCATTAGCCCCCGCCACGCCAGCTCAGGGGAGTCTTTCAAGGGCTCCCCGGAGCTGGCATAGTGGGTGAAGGCGCAGCAGCCAGCTTTTTGTCATTGAATGCGCCCGCTGCAGAGGGCACATTTAATAACAATAGGGTGCTGGTGTTTTGCATCAGCACCCTAGTCACATGATTACCTCCCGGCTCTGACGTGGGAGTGAGGCAGTTTTCATTGGAATAGGGCGCTCATGCATTAGCATGAGCCTCCTATTCCAGTGATTACCTCCCTGCGAGGCGCTGGAGCGGGGAAGTAGAACAAAAATGTGGTGCATACTGCCTCTCCTGCCCCTCCCCTGTTGACCAGGGGTGCGCAGGGAGGGGGGGCGCCAATTCGCCCAGGGCGCTGCTGCCACTAAGGGCAGCCCTGCCTTCTCCCTTCCTCCAGGTCCTCTCTCCTCTGACCAGCTTTCTGTGACTCCAACATGTGCCAGGACAGGCCACCGACACAGAAGTAGGACTAAAGTTTGATTTGCTTTCAGTTTGGATTTTAGTCCTTCTTTTGGTGTATGCTGTGGCTGAAACTGTATTTCTACTTCTATGTCAGTGGCCTGTCCCGGTTTTTTATTTTGAAAATCTGGTCACCCTAGCTATACGTCTTGTTATCAAATGAGCCACTGGTTCTATCACTGACTGCAAAACTATAGTACATAAAGGGTTTGCGGGTTCAAGAATACTAGAGCACAACGCTAGTCCCCATTCTCTCCTCTTCACTACGTGGTGCCCACATATGGTCCCCTGAACCTACAACTGTAGCATAAGCGACAGATCAAAATGGGGCCCCCAGTCTTCATAGCTCCCAGACATGTTTGCAGGTGCTCTACATCAGCCAATCAATGACACCCAGAAGTTAAACTGTGAGCCAATAGCTTTAGCTCAGTGTCTCTCAGCAGATGAAATGGAGTACGGACGTTCTCTGGGGGCTACTACAGCCCCAAAGAAAACCATTTCATGTTCGGAATACGCACCAGAATTTGTTACCATCCCTCCATTTCCAGATCCTTTCAATGGCTTGGCACCGGCCCCTGAAAGGTCAAAAGTACTGTAAGATATCATTGGCATAAGTTCGGAAATCCAGCACTGGGGCCCTCAACCGATTGCACAGAGGTCAGACATAGATGTTAAATAACTGTGACGAGTACACCTGCTTTATGCTGATTCCCGGATTTCATTGTATGCTGATTCCCTGATTTCTCTGCTTGACGGTAGCCCCTTTTGAATCCGGATGAGGGCTTGAAACCGAATATTCAAAAGCTCCATTGAAAGACGACATAGTAATGTAGCAAGGTACACACCTGCTTCCCCACTAACCTAAGCTGTATTCTAGTTGAGATACAGGTATGCAGTGGAAAAACACATTTTAAAAGATTTAAGGTAACGTACTATAAAAATGGCAAAGTGTACAAACAATGGGAATGCCAACGTTAACGTTACTACCATCATTCCAAAACAACAAAAAATAAAGTCTATGAATTTGCAGAATGTCACTATTAGGTGTATTACAAACACTCAGTTGAAATGAAAAATTCCTGAAACATAAGCATCCCCCACACTACAAAGTACACCCTGATTCACACTACACCTCTGCTTCTCACGACTAGTGCTGATGTAACCTATCTATTATTTAAAGTGAGTTTTTTCACTCAGACCGCCATCTGATGAAGAAGTCTATAGGACGTTGAAACCTAATGCATTGTTCCATCTCCCTGCAGTTACAGTTATTCCAATGACATGCACCAACACTTGCATTATGTGTGAAGTGAGTGTTTTGAAGGAGTGGTCGGGTATGTCTAAGGAGAACCCTATTTAGGCGATTCATTGGCCATACCCTTGTATGTCACATACCTGAATCTATTTGCATACTTTAGGGGTGCAATGAAGCTTAGAAACAGGATACGCTGCACACATCTGTGAGAGAGAGAGACCAGTATTGTACTACTCACAAAGCCAGAAAAAAGGACAATTTAGAATGCAGACCTGGCAGATGATTAGCATTGATAGTGTTTATTATTATTGGTTGGCGATGATGATTCAGTGACAACTGGTGTCAGGTGGGACTCACTACCATCAAGAAAGTCGATACGTTTTTCTAGAATGGTAATTGTGAATTCATTTTAGTCACATGTCTTTTCTTCCTTATTATTATGACATTTAGACATATAATGATTAAAAATGCAGATACTGTCGGGGACAATGACACATCCTTTATAATCCATAACAAAAGCACAAGCAGCATCTTCCCTAATTTTACTAAACAAATTGTTCGACTTAAAATAGATGTTGGAGAAGATCACAAAGGCATGAATACATATCTTGATAATTCAGCTCACTTAAAGAAAAACTTATGGTATCAGCACATGAAGGAGGTTGGAGAGAGAACGTCAGATGAAAGCTGCTACGGGTGTTCTTTCATCCCCTATGCCATGAACGCAGCCAAAACATTTATTGCAAAAGAGGTGTTTGCACATGATGCAAATTGCCTCAGTCATCTGGCAGCATGTACAACCAGAGGGCAATTCGAAGGAAAATGGGCAAGCCTACGCTGGCGATCAAGGTGAACATTTCCATATGAAGATTCTTATGTGAAAACACAAAGGATGGAGAAAGGGATGGGTTGGACAAGCAAAAAACATATGTATCCATCCCAGATTGGAGAACAAATAAAAGTTGTCGAAATGAGGCGGATGGAATGTTCAGACATAGTGGAAAGATCAGGAGTACCAGGATGATGGGAGAGACCTCAGCTATTGGTGTATGGATTAGTTGCTACCAGTACAAGATGGGAAGAAGGTATGTTATCTTGCCCTGCACACTTATTGAAGAAGGAACAAGTAAGCATAGTACAAATAGTGACTGTTATATGTTTAGAGTCATGGACCAAGTACTCTAAGCTACTAACCTGGGTTGACAATGAAGCAAGACCAGTATCTATAATACTACTAAAACATTTGACATATTTCAAGAATGAAGGGCTGGTCCTGGTTGGAGAAAATAAAGGATGCGAGCAGATGCTCGAAGTACCAGGAATGAATGGAGGAACTGCAGTGCTGATGGATCGATATTGGGCCTGTGGATCCAGAGCTTACATGCAGCTGCCTAGAAATGGGGAGGAGTATGCTCCTTTGTGGTCACACACATTCCTGCATTAGTGATTCCTCAAAGTGATTGCCATATTCACGAATTTCCAAAAATATATGTACACCAGAGAAGGAAGAGGTCACACAACCTCCGCTGATTGAAGAGGGAGAACTATTTCTCATCAAAGTTAATAGAAGCCTATAATGACATACCAGATGGGCATACATTATTCCGCAAGATTGGCAATGATAATGACATCTATATTTATGCCAGGACTCCAGAATGCAGTGAATTCCAAATGGCTGCAGATCACCAGATGGGAGCTGGTGCAAACGGTCAATGCAACAATAAAAGGATTTAATGCAATCAGAGAATAACTGAGGGCCATTAGGCTTATGACCCTCCAGAAAAGGTATGTCCTGCACCTAATTACAGCAACGGAAGGAGCCATGTGCGCCAAGGTCGGGCCTTCTTGCTGCACATTCACACCTTCCCATGATGGAGAAAATGGAACTCTGACAAGAGCAATAACTATGCTGACGAGCCTGCATACAAAGATGGAGGATGAAATTGATGAGCGATTAGGAGATGACTAGTTTTCATCTCTGTTTACATGGATTCCAACCTGGCTGGCAAATGCCTTCAAATGACTTGGAGCAATACAAGTGTTGGTATTGCTAGAATTCTGTCTCATAAGGATAATTTTGGGACAATGGCAGAAAACCACCAAGAAAGCAATTGGGATGAAGATAGTGATTGATATGAATAGAGATCATACACCACAGACTGACGATACCACCCATGAGAACATAAAGAAAAGCCCCCTGGGACCCTAGGAACAAAGTTCTACTACCCTAAGGATCACAAGAAATATGTGGGCTGTTGGGTATTCTGTAACCAACTGGAGAATGCTGTCATATGGCCTGGAGTGTGGATGAACACATACATAATGCAGGTAACCTAAGGGGAGTGACGAAAATATGGATCCGAAAGAAACCTATATGTTATGAGAGGATGAAGAAGAGGAGGTGGTCGAGGACTTGACCAGAGGGGGGAATGTAGAGGAGCAGGTGGACATTACATCCCTAGCTCCCACCCCCTCACCTCCATCATACTGTAACAGTAGGAGAAGAGCCCTATGTGGGACACCAGGTATCATCCCAATACTACATTGAGTGTATGAGAGATGATATGCACTCAGACAACTGTATCAAATGTACCCTCGCACTGAGAGAGCGGAAGGATGTCTGCACACACCATTGGACATCATAGAGCTATAAGTGAAATCTTACAAGAGCAGAGCGATGTCATAGAGGAAAGATACAGAGACTCACTGAAACGATATGCAAATACTCAAAGAATAAAGATGTAACTGAAGTAACAAGAGAAACGTGTAATCGAATATGAAGAAATTGTATATGCAAAGAAGATAAGGTAACCTGCTGACTAATAAGTGTAAAAACAGAAACGCAAGGTAGATGAGACATATAGAATCTTGCTGTAGAGGAAAAGATAACATGGCTAAAGTGGCCATGATGGAAAGATGTACGTCTGACTCATATTTAAACCAATGAATCTACCTCAGAGACAGAGCAGGGGTGCAGAGTCATGAGACACTGGAAAAAATGCTTTGGTTGAGGAATAAAGAGGAGTCTATTGGCCTGGGATCAAGGATACTACTTCAAGAAATAATTGCAAAGTACACGGGGAGTCAAAAGTATAAGCCATGTACGTAAGACATATTTATTTCTTACATTAAGCAAAGGACAAAACAAACTGCAAGCACCAAGTATTAGACAATTAAAGCTGCAGGAAACCTATGTAAAATTGAGTGACAAGGCTACAGAGGCCAAGATGGGTAATGGCACCCAGCTCAATTGAATCAAATAGTAGTAAAGAGAAGGTAGAGATAGACGAATTTGTGGTCTCCTCACACGTGATTCAGAAGTAAAAAAAACAAGGACTATTCATTAAGCCCAAACTAAGATAATGGTGTGCTTACACTCCCTTGAATGTCCCAGAACTAAGAACAGGCTTCGAGGTCAACTACAAAGGAGAAGCCATGGCTTGGGGCATGACCGATGAGAGTGGATGGACTAATTGGGAAAGTGGGGAGTAGTCTGACGTTGCTTGCGGCACATGAGTTTCGTTTTGCTTACGTGCTGCTAATGAGCAGAAAGTCCATTGTTGTGAAAGCATGCAAACCAATCAGCGGGTCTATGTAGCAACATGCATTACAATGTTGCAAAGACCAACCCGCTCCCATTTTTCTGCTATATCAATATTATACGTATTTAGAGGTGGTTCAAGGCGTGCCCACCAGATAAAGGGCAGCCAATAACGTTTTTAACACATATGCATACTATATGTATATATGTTCCCTTAACCAATCCCTCCCTTTAATAGATTTTAGTTTGCCACGTATAATGACCTCGTAGATGGCACATATTTAAGTATAAAAACGTTGTATAATCACACTTGGGTGTGAGTGCGTGAATTACTGCCTGTATTTCGCCCGATTGCCCTACTTTATTTTTATGCTAACAATAAAGTAGTACTTTGTTATATCCCTTGAGTCTGTACAGTTATTTGGGTCCAACATCATTATTGGTAATTCCATCTAGCACATGAGATGCTTCAAGGTGCTAGAGCACAAGTGTCTCTGGTTAATGGAGCTCTCTGTGGTTCTTGATTAAAGCTGCAAGTCTCACTTGAAGCTGCAGCAAGACCAGCCACGCAATAGCATGTAATGTTGCTGAGGGTGTCATAATTCCCTGCTCTGCCAGACTTGAAGGCAGGGGCTCAGGGATTTCAACGAAAGCAAGTGTGGCTAAAACTTGACTGGGAGGTGTGGGCCCCTTCCTGCACCCACTACCAAGAACAAACTGACAACTTCAAAGCGGGTCATAAACATTTCTGGTCACCGGCTGTGGGGCATAAAGCACCCCTCCCACAGAGGGGGACAGATCCTTCCAATTGACATTAAAGGACTGATTTCAATTTTAGACATTTTCGCAGCAATAAGAATGAGAAATCATTTTATTTTATGGTATGTTTTTATGTAATTTCCAGATGGTTTTAAAGAGATGAAGTACATTTTCCTGGGACTTTGGAGATGGAAATGGCCAGTTAGTACGGTTTTCTAGCTGAACTAAAAATGGGGCAACTATGACAATTGGTGGAAAGATGGTAATGAGATTAGGAAGATGCATGATCAATTGCAGATTGATAACTGTTAAACATTTTGTGAAAAGGACAGAAATGTGCCACCGGGCCATGCTACATCATACAGAGTTGGTGTTTGGCTACCTAATTCCCTCTGACCAAGTAAAACCACATATCTAATGCATAGGGCAGGGGCTAGTAGAATTGTGAAGTTATGAGACATAACTGTTTGTGTCCAAAAGTGGCCAAGAGAACAAAGAATGATAATAAATGCAAATAGACAGATGGTGCTCTCTTCCCTTGAACCAATCATGCCAGGGGTGGAGAGAGGAATGGTAAACTGTGCTATCTGAGCAGTAGGGATAATTACAGAGTACTACCCCTAGATTGTAAAATGTGTGATGTCATTTGTGCTATATAAGGGGGACTGTACTAAGTCAGGACACACACAAAAATCTGTGGAGACAGGAGAAGGAAGACGGAGAGGAGGCGGCTGAACCATACCATCAAGGCAGAGTGCAGTGACCAGACCCATTGCCTAGCTGTCCAGAGTGTCCTGAGATCCAGCTGGCTTTCCAGAATCCCAAAACATGGCAGAGTGCAGTGACCAGACCCCTTGCCTAGCTGTCCAGAGTTTCCTGAGATCCAGCTGGCTTTCCAGAATCCCAAACCAAGGCTTACTTTGTAAGTAGCAAAAGCCCCAGCCTTAAATTGCATAATACCTTCCTTTTTGTTGCATTGCACCCATTGAAAACCCCATTAAAACCGTATTGAAAAAATACCATAAAAACCCCAAATTGCCAGTGTAATTTAGTCACCTTGCCATAGAAGAATCTCTGTTTAGCCTGTGTATGTTAGCATTTTCCCTTTGGTAAACCTCTCAGTGTCTGTGTAAATCCTTAGCATATTTTTAATTAAATCAATTAATTCTCCATTTCAAATTCATGATATAAACTGGTTGAAATTTGAAATTAACCACCTTGTCCCTGGTGTCTTTCTTTAAGTACGATAATCATTAAAGTGTTGCCTCAAAAGAATTAGTCTCCTTGTAACTGAAAACCAAGTTTGTCCGTGTATTGTGTGCATTACCCCACAAATTCCTATTTCCATCTGTCCTATTAAAAACCCCAAAACCGTAGTCCCAATGAGAGCAATCCCTTTTGCCTAACAGTTTATCTGTTATGTGTCTCTGTCCTGGTCATTGAAAACCGATTTTCGTATTCTGAGTTAAACCCCTTCCCTGCGCTGCCTTTCATTGTAAATATACTATGAAACGAATTTCCATTTGCCATTGTATGTTTCCCTTTTGCATTTGCTTCATCCCAAAACCGATTTTCCTACTTAATTTCTATTGTTGTCCTGGTGTGCTGAATAGTAGTCTCTAAGCTTCCCTATCCCCTCAAGTGTAAGCAATACAAATTTCCTTTCATTCTGCCCCTAGCAGTTGTGAGTAATATTCCAAATCCCATTCTGCCATTCTGCTACAAAAATGGGTTTTCAGTTTCTTTGCTGGCTTCCCATTTTGGGGTGGTGGGCTTAATTCAAAATCTGATTTTCTCTCTCTATCCCTGCTCCTTGCCATTGCCTTCCATTCAAAGGAATCAAGTTAGCTGATGTTTGGGGATGAGTGTTGCAGGGGGAGTGCTAAACCGCTACTGTTATCTCTTGATAAAATTGTTCTTTTTCTGTGTTGCCATTAAAGATTGTGTGAATTATAACAGGATATCTTAACCTAATTGTTTTGTAGTTTTTGTAGAGATTAGTGCATTTGTGCTACCACAACATTGGTGGCTGTGAAATTATTTGATTTCCCTTTTTCATTGAATAATCAATTAATAAATATCTTATTTATACACGCCGGCCCGATTCCTGATCCATTCTGACACGGGCTGTTTGTTGAGGTTGGGTGCGAGACGGGTTGGAGGCCTACTCAAAATAATAATCAGTGGTTTAGTAACATTTTTTAAGCTTTTGATAATTTTCATCTCTGATTTTTGTTTGCTGTAACTCATATTACAATTTAACTATACCTATACATTGCTTCTTTTGGGGCTTAGGTTCTCAGTTGTGCTGGTTTTTCTAAATGCATACTTTGCCCAGAACCCCTAGTGGAATTATGCCTTTTGCTCAGCCTGCTTTATCAAGAGGTGAACTTGCAGTCTATTAAGGTAGACTTATGGCAGGCCCTGTTTGCAAGCAGCTTTATTGAGCATTTTGAGAGCTCAGATACAGCACCTCATTTCTCAAGGACCACCCAACTTGACTCCTCCCGTACATGTTTTAAAGTCACTTATTGAAGCTAAATGGCGGAAATCTTTTTGTAATGATAACTCTCATGCAAAGCTAGTTTCAAATTAAGCAAAAAATACCCGCGCCAGTTAGGTTCCTTCAAAGTTTTCAAATGAAAGGGGCCACAAGCCCCAGCAAATGGCCCCATATTGGCAGTCATCAGTCTATATGGCAAAGAAATGTATTCTTTTCTATATTACGTTCGTTCTGGAGCTTTAAATATGCACTTTACGGCATTCGCCTTACAAGCTGGATTTGCTGGAGCCCTTCTGGCCGCACCTTCCCTTGAGGTATACAGATGTGTCATCACCTTGTTGCCTTTTACCAGAGTTTTCTCCACATCAGCCACTTGGTACAAAGAAGGATTTATAGCTTTTCACTGGTCATTCAGTGTTTCATATCCCTGCCGACAGGTGGTCTTGTGATATTTCTTTGTCTCAGAGTGTCTTTGAGTGCGTCAGACTATTGTTTTCCGCTCTAAGCAAGGGGGCCCCCAACCATCATGTTTAAATTTGCCTAGATAAGCCGTGACACATCTTCAGCTGGACCTGTCAGTTAGCATCTGTCTGTGGCCTTCGCTAAGGCCTTAGCACCATGCCACAGTGCAATTACTAGCCGATCAAGTTTCCGTAGGGGGATTATTGTTACTAGTACCCCAGGGTCTATCCCGGTGTGCTATTAGCATCTTTTCTAAAAATAAAAAAAACATGATGCGTGGTAGGCGTGCAAGTTGCTATGGGGAATAATGGCATGGAAATGGAAAGGGGACTCTGAACAGAGCTCCGCTTCCATTTCCATAGCCAGGGGTGACAGGCGCAACATGGCAGTGGAGGTACCAGATAGTTGCAAAGGACTGAAACGAGGCCCACCAAGAAACCTGGAAAACAGAGGTAAGAAGGCGAGGTTTGAGGGACATGGTGGACAGCAGGAAGTGAGAGGCGAAGCATGGGGAAGCTGAGAGCATAGACCAGGACATGCGAACAGGAGCGTAGAGCACTCAGAACCCGCGCTTGGATCGTTAGTTTAATACTGGGAACCAAGCAAGCTAATTGATCTGCACACCAGCACATGTTACCCCATAGCAACTGCATTAATTGAACATGAAATTGAGTGATGAGTGCCCCTGTGTAAACCTATGCCAGTGCCATTCTACCATATATGGCGAAAGTGTGACCAAAGGATGTGTTTTGTGGAGTTTTGGTGGAGGAACTTTTGAATTACACAGGATGGGCACTTATTAGCAGTTGTGTAGCATTGGCCAAGTGTACATTGTATTACACTGGAAATCTGCAGACCCCAAGACGTGTTGCAAGGTTAAAAGAAACAATCAGATGGTTCCAATTGAAAGAGATTTGAGGGTTTCACACAGGCCTGGCTGACGATATGTGGGTGGCTCATTTCAACATGATGGTTAGGGGCTATCCTTGCTTAGAGCACAAAAGAGTTTGAGGCACAGGTGGGGTGCATATATTACAATGGAGACAAAGAGCAGGGGTTAATAGCCGCCAATTGCTACGGGATGGCCAGCCAACAGGGAGCTGAAAAACTAAATGCCCACTGAAAAGTTATAAATCCTTCTTTGTCAGCGAGTGGCTAATGTGGCGGAACCAATGTCAAAAGGCAACTAGGTGAAAAGACTTCTATATATCCCAAGCGAAGTGACGGCCGGAAGGGCTCCAGCAAGCGCAGTTTGTGAAGCAAGCGCTGCAAAGCGCACTTTTAAAGTCCCAGAAGGAAAGTAATATAAAGGGAATATATTGCGTGTTATAAGACTGCTGACTGGCAACTTGATGTCTTTAAGGACAAACTTCAAAACCTTTCCGGTCCAATTAAACTCCTGGGAGGAACCACCTATAGAATACGCCAAAAGTCCCAAGTAGAGCGTGCTAAAAATAAACACAACCCTATACAACTGGGGTCCTTTTCTCTTAATCCGTTATGTATCCGTGTAAACACTACGCTCAGAAGTTAATCTGTGGGATTTATGAATTTGGAAATGTATTTTTGAACGCTGATTTTTCTGAGTTAAAGAAAACTCAGTACGTATTTGAAGAAAAAGCAAGAAGACTATTGTAACATACTTGTTTTAATAGGGTTCTAGAGTGCAGTCCCACAAATGCTCTGTTCAATTACATGTTCGGAGGACATAACAACCTAAAGCGCATTAATGATGCTAATGTAACATTGTCACATGAGCGAGTGAAGGCACGCCTGTCTGGGAAGTTCTCTCCACTCTCTAAGGATGCAGATCAGAGGGCAATGAGCATGTCTCGAGCGAGCACCGCACACTCGGAGTTCAGGCTCAGCCATATTAATTACTCCAGCCTGCCTCTCTTGCATAATGTCTTTTCAGCTCTCGCTATGCATTTAGGGAAGGCTTTTCCTGAATGAATTCCCAGTCCAATTTGACAGCAACCTCTCCAACCTTCCCCATTCAAGTCAGCTTACTTAAGTTAAATGAACCCAGCTGAAATAATTTGTCAAATAAATCAAAATGTAAAAATAAAAACTGCAGTTACAGTTGGATTCACTCAAAGCTCCCTCGTCTAAAAGGAAGATAAATAAATGTAGTGCTTAATACAGCGGTCATGCCTGTTCAAAGTGTTCTCATGTTTGTAGATTATGGAACTCTTGATTTTCACAGGATTGTGTCGTTCGGTGAAGTGCATTTGCACAAGTGATAGTTTTCTATTATGTTTTACTAATAAGCAACACTTTGGGCTTCATTTTAATAGGCTGAATAACTGTGGTAAAAGCCTCACCAAAACCTCAAACAGCGGCAGACTCTTTTCGGCTCATTCCAGGCATTCCCTGTAGAAGGTCTCATTCCAGTCCCTGTAGGAGGTCTCATTCCAGTGCCTGTAGAAGGTGTCATCCCTGTCCCTATAGAAGGTGTCATTCCTGTCCCTGTAGAAGGTCTCATTCCTGTCCCTGTAGAAGGTCTCATTCCAGTCCCTGTAGAAGGTGTCATTCCTGTCGCTGTAGAAGTTCTTATTCCTGTCCCTGAAGAAGGTCTCATTACAGTCCCTGTAGAAGGTCGCATTCCAGTCCCTGTAGAAGGTGCCATTCCTGTCCCTGTAGAAGGTCTCAGTCCAGTCCCTGTAGAAGGTCTCATTCCAATCCCTGTAGGACTCATTCGGATGGCTCTGAACGATTGTGGGAAAAGAATTGGCGTTTCCCACACAAAAACAACCCCTGGCCCGGTTTTCCTCAGGCTGTTCTTGTCCTGTCTATCGGGTCTTGTTCTCATAAGGTCTGGATGGACGTGAGCGAATACCAGACTAATACTGCAGCTGGTGGCTGGATTTTTCTCGCTTCCTTCCTATCCCTGGGAAAGGTCTCATTTCAATAGGTTTGAAGGGTTTAGGGAAAAGACCTGACAGATACTGCAGATGGTGGCTGGGTTTTTCTCGTTTCCTTCCCGTCCGTGGGCAAGGTTTCATTTCAATGGGTTCAAAGTATTTTGGTAAAAGACCTGATTGACACTGCAAATGTTGGCCAGTATTTTTTTCAGTTCCTTACCGTCCCTATGCAATTTCAGTGTGTTTGAAGGATTTTGGAAAAGACCTGACAGATACCGCAACCAATGGCCGGCTTTCCTTGGTTCATTTCCATCCTTTTACAAGGTTTAATTCCAATAGGTTTGAGCAAATGTGGGAAAGACCTAACTGGTACTGTAACCTGTGGCCAGGTTTTCCTCCGTTCATTGCTGTCCCTGTAGAAGTTCTAATTTCAATGGATCCAAAAGGTTGTGGGGAAAGGCAGGACTGCTATCGCAATGGCGTCTGGGCTTTTCATGCATCGTTCCCATCTCTGTACAAGGTCTCCCTCCAGTTTGTCTGAATAGTTGTGACAAAAGACTTGACAGATACACCAACTGGTGGTTCCGGCATTTCTCACTCCTTTCTGACCCCTATGTATGGCCACATTCTAATAAGGGTTCAATGAACACGGAGAATGTCGCACCGAATCCGCAGCCTGGCGGGGCTGTTCTCGGTTCATTCCCGTCCCTGTACAAGGTCTCCTTCCAATGAGTCTGAATGAGTGTTTGGGAACAGACAGGACTGATACCACAAACAGTGACCAGGGTTTTCTCAGTCCATGCTGGTATTTTATATAGGGTCTAATTCTGAGGGGGCCTGAAAAGCAGTGGGAAAAAGACAGGATGATACCACACAAGATGGCAGGGCTGTCCTTAGGCCAATCCTGTTCATCTATATTTGCAATGGGCGTAGAATGGGGAGCCACTTCATTCCTTTCAACATTCGGCAAGGGGTGGTTGCACTTGGAATTGCTACCATGTCCATCTTCTTTTTCAATTTTCTTAATGAAATCAAGGTCTTAAATTATCATATCAAGATGTCTTGTGAGAGATGGCTTAAGTCATGAAATAATGTATACTATGTGGGTTGCCCCACACTGCGGTGATACCCCTCCTACCAAATGGGGATATACTATTTATTTAATCAAAAGAAGGGACATATATATTTTTTTATTTTTTTAACACAACATGTTACCCTCAATAATCTGAAACCTGATCACGCAGCCATTCAAAGAAATATAGGCTGTGTAAAGTCTAATAAGTGACATCTATCCAACATTTAAAATATTATATTTTAATTCATTTGCTAAAAAGCACAAGTATCAAAAAACATTTTGCTAAAAAATGCATTTTCAACACATAAAAGATATACAATGTTAAAAATGGTGATTTCACCACACATATTCAAGTTAGACAAATACTTGAAAACACACAACAGTAGCAAACTCAATTTTTCTTATTTCGAAATATTTTTAACATTGTTGAGGGTAACATGTTGTGTTAAAAAAATAAAAATATATATGTCCCTTAAGTCAGTATACATCATGAATATAGATATTTGTACATTATTAATTTGGATCATTGCCTTTTTAAAATAGTTATATTATTGTTATTTTATTGAGGAGAGCTTGACTTCAAGGATGTAAGTGTTTTTATACGGCTATCTAAATGAATGTGTTATTTTGATTGCATAGTTTGTAAAACCCTAATAGCAACCCAATGACTAGCCCTGATCTTCAAGCTTGACCTTTAGTCACCATATGCATGCAGAGACTCCACAAAATGGGCCTGTGATCGCCAGCATCTAGTAAATCCTCCACATCTCTGCGGTGCACCATGCTGTGCGAGTATGCATACAGTAGAGTAGTGCGATGGAGGATACAGTTGCCTCTGCTCGTCCCCAATGTATTTGTCAGATTGCAGTCAGGCCTAGAATATCAAAATCAGGTAGTGTGGGCATCAGAAGCTCCATTTCCCTGGATGCAATGCTGCACATGTGCAGCGTGTATAAAGACGACCCAGGGTCCTCAGTAGCATGAAGCACAGATTGCGCATGTCACAGTCCATTTTCAAGCGATGTGCTTTACTGCTACCAGTATGGTCAGAAGGTCTGTAGTTAGCATCTTATGATACAGTTAAGTATCTTCATCGGAGACCTTTGCGACGGGCACACACATCCAGGCATATCATGGTCACTCGGTGATAGTGACGAATCAACTGTCATGGCAACGCAATATCGCATTTGTAAAGGGATCCATTGTCCTACTTCTATTACTTCTCAGCACCTATAAACATTTTAAAATATTTTGAGGCGCAAAGCCGATCATCTTGTGCACCTGCTCAGCCTTAGTGAAGGGATTATCACGTCCCTCTGACACACGGAAACGAGTGAGTAAAAAAAAAAATCCAAACAGAGATATGAGGAGCACACAATAGAATGAGGACAGGCTGAGAAGCATATAACACCGTAATTAAAGGGAGATAGAGAATGTAACAAGTTTAATTCAACTGCAGAAACAAAGACGCAACACTCCCTCCCTAGGAACCATTTCACATGATGGGGACACACGTGATATGATATGATATGATCGTTTATTTATATAGAGCCTATTCACAATGTGTTTCAAAGCGCTTCAAGGCAAGGGATGGAACAAGGGAAAATACAACCACATTCTTACAGGCCATGAACAGTAAGGATGTGAAATTAACTATCGTACTCGGCCTGACGACATTTGAGATAGTGCAAGAGCTAAGACATAGATAAGGAAGGGAGGGGGAGAGTGGGAAGGAAATGGAAACAGACAGGCGACTACCGTACTAGGCCTGACGACATTTCTTGGAGGCCCGGAGAAAAACAAAAACAGAGGGAGAGGGGTGCAGAAAGGGAGGGGAGGAACAAAATAAGCGACTATCATACTAGGCCTGACGACATTTCAGATAGTGCAAGAGCTAAGACATAGATAAGGAAGGGAGGGGGAGAGTGGGAAGGAAATGGAAACAGACAGGCAACTACCATAATAGGCCTGACGACATTTCTGGTAGAGCCGGAGAAAAACAAAAGGTGAGGGAGAGGGGTGCAGAAAGGGAGGGGAGGAACAAAATAAGCGACTATCATACTAGGCCTGACGACATTTCAGATACTGCTGGAGTGGGAGTGGGGAGGAAAAAAACAGTAATGGGAGGGTGGAGGAAACAGACGAGGTTGCCATCATATTAGGTCCAGGGACAATTCTAATAGAGTAAGTGCATAGAAGAAAGTAAGGGGAGGAGATAGGAAAAGGGAGAAGGGAAAGGAGGAAAAGGGAGAAGGGAAAGGAGGAGAGAAAAGAGAGTAAGCAGTCAAAAAGAGTGGAGAAGCAAGAGTGGAGAGCGAATACAATTGCAGAAGTCAGTAGTAACACATAATGTTGAAGAGGGATAGACAAATTGTGAAAAAACCTGACGAATGGTTGAAGGAAAAACAAACTGTTTAAACACTAGATGAATGGTTCATAAAACTGTAACGAGGAAGTGACAAATTGTGTCTACAAAACTGTTAAAAGAATAGTGAAATTGAATTGCAAGAAAAAATTGAAAAAGATGAAAATTAAAAACAATGTGATTAAGGTTTGTGAAAACAACAAACAAAAATGAAAAACCTTTTTTTGGAACCGCATAACCAAGGGTACTTGTGATTTATTCATATTTAGTGAAGGACGCCGACATGGCAGAAGCAGGGGATCCGTAGGCAACAACCTGAAGGGTACGCATGCGAGGGTCCACATGGTGGTTATCTGTAAAACTATTGCCTCTAATTTTCATGTATTGTTAATCAACTCCTATTAGTTGATCTCCTGTAGCAAAGTTGGCAATTAATCACCTGATCACTCAATAACACGCTTCATTAATTATTGCAGGTCGGTGATAATGTCATATCCACTTCTGTCTGATGCTCCTTGTGCCAGAAAGCAGCGACTAAAAACACTCTTGGCACTTGCAAAAGAGGTGCAATGTTGAGCAAATGCATGCCTTTCTTAGGAGTAAGCGCACAAAGATGGGTAGCCACACATGGCAATGGCACTGTCAAGCTGATTGGCCCGAGAGGACCGCGTACCTGTAGTCTTGGTGGTTGGTCTCGCAGAGGTCGCCAGTCTGGAGTCCAGGAACTGATGAGATAGCGGCACGAGGAATCAGCCTCTCCACCACCCAAATGAGGAACTGGGTGAAGGATGGACCAACCCCCAATGTCACAAAGGCACTCTCCCAGGTAAGCGTGACAAGAGGATGTAGGCTCAGATGGAGGGAACCATAGTCCAGGTAGAGCTTGTTGTCCAGACCATGAATCTTCCAAGAACCTCAGTGCAGCGACAGTTGATAGATAGACCAGTGTAGCAGAAAGGTATTCGTAGTAGGCAAAGGAGCTTGGCTGGTGCAGATAGTTCCAATGGTACACAGGATGAGATTCGGAGTCAGGCAAGACAGGAAAGAGTGAGGACAGTTGGAACTAGTTGTCTGGCCAATTAGAGAACTGTAGGAACGTGCCCAAGATGGAACAGGGGGAATGCAGGCTAGTGTGGGATAAGTCCCCTCTACACAATGATGACTCAGGACAGAACTCCGGAATGGGCTGAGGGAAGACTGACCCAGGGCAAAACCTAGGTAGTAGCTGGAGGCTGGCTGGCCCAGGGCCGAACCCAGGTGAGGATTGAAGGCAGGCAGGCCCAGGACAGGACCCGGATAAGAACTGGAGTCAGGCTGGCCCAGGGCAGGCCACAGGTAAGGACTGGAGGCAGGCAGGCCCAGGACAGGCCACAGGTAAGGCTGGAGGCAGGCAGGCCCAGGACAGGCCACAGGTAAGGCTGGAGGCAGGCAGGCCCAGGACAGGCCACAGGTAAGGCTGGAGGCAAGCAGGTAGGCCCAGGACAGGCCACAGGTAAGGCTGGAGGCAGGTAGGCCCAGGACAGGCCACAGGTAAGGCTGGAGGCAGGTAGGCCCAGGACAGGCCACAGGTAAGGCTGGAGGCAGGTAGGCCCAGGACAGGCCACAGGTAAGGCTGGAGGCAGGTAGGCCCAGGACAGGCCACAGGTAAGGCTGGAGGCAGGTACAACGAGGAAAGCGAAGCAAACCGCGTTGAGACGCGGGCAGCTTTGACTAGCGGCCTCTTTTATGGGCCGCCGGCGCCCGAGAGGCCTGGAACGCAAACCGTTCCGTTTCCGGGCGCCGGCGAACCCAGAACGAGGCTTGGAAGGCAAGCCCCCACGGCGCATGCGCGGAACCGAGAGAGAGGACCTCCGCGCATGCGCCGAAGGCCGCCGGCCCTGTAATCCGTTGCTCCCCTCCCGGCGAGTCCCCAGACGCGAACGCGCGGGTAGACTCGCCAGGAGGAAATGGGAGCGGCAGACCCCAGTCTCCCGCGTGACATGACACTATGCCCCCTCCCAGGAAGACCCGGGGCCCCAGGCTTCCAGGGAAACCGTACGTAGAACTCACGTATCAGCCGGGGAGCATGCACGTGCTGGCGCGGTTCCCAGGTACGATCACAGGCCGGGTACCCCTTCCAGTCAACCAAATAGTGGAGCACCCCTCTACGGTACCGGGCATCACAGATCTCGTGTACCTCAAACTCAGGGCCCCCCTGTACCAAAACAGAGGCCGGACGAGGAGAGGTGCGGCCATAATCATCGACCACATAGGGTTTTAACAGGGACACGTGAAAAACGGGATGTACACGCCAGGAAGAGGGTAGGTGAAGACGGAAGGCTACAGAGGACAACCGTTTGGTGATAACAAAGGGTCCCAAATATCGAGGGGCCAGTTTGACGGGCAGATTGCGGAGAGGCAGGTTCTTTGAGGACAACCACACCTTGTCGCCCTCCTGGAAATTAGGTTCTGCACTCCTCTTCCTGTCTGCCTGTCTCTTCATCCGATCCTTGGCTTCACTTAAGATCTTGTGTGCAAGTTCTTGCTGTTCCCGGATGTGTAAGACCAGACCATCAGCAGAGGGAACAGTACTAGACGGAACTGGTTGAAAAGGCATTAACCGAGGATGTAGACCAGTGGAACAGAAGAATGGGCTGACTCCAATGGAGGCATGAACAGTGTTGTTGTAGGATACTTCGGCCAGATCTAGCCCACCTTTCCAATTAGACTGTGTGGCATTGGCAAAACAGCGGAGGTACCCCTCCAAAGTCTGATTGGTCCTTTCGGTTAGCCCATTTGTCTGTGGGTGATAGCCTGAGCTTAGAGCTCTATGTATTCCCAGATGACCACACACCTGTCTCCAAAATGATGAAAGGAACTGGGTACCTCTATCCGATATGATTTTCTCCGGTAGGCCGTGCAACCGGTAGATGTCGTGCAGAAACGCTGAAGCCATTTGAGTAGCTGTAGGGATTTTCCGGAATGGGATGAAATGGGCCAGTTTGGTGAAGCTGTCCACAACCACCATTATACAGGTGTACCCTTCAGATGGAGGCAAATCCACAATGAAATCGGTGGCGATGGTATGCCATGGATAGGGAGCCACTTCGGTGGGCATTAACAAACCCAATGGTCGTCTTCTGGGAACCTTGCACTGGGCACATATTGGACAGCTGTCAATGTACTTCTGGACCTCGGTCGCCCAACCAGGCCACCAGAACTGTCGGGATATCAACTCTCGAGTGGCTCTGACCCCGCGATGTCCTCCTATGGGTGAATCATGGAATCCGTGTAGAATGCCCCTTCTAATGGCTCCTCTGGGTATGTAGAGTCTTCTTTGAAAAAACAACAGTCCGTCTCGTTCTGATACTAGTTGCCGACTAAGAAGGGACGTTCTTTCTGGATCCGACCGAGTGGCTTCCGCGATGGACTTAAGGTGAGAGGACAAGGCCAGCAGAAAATGGCGAGGAGAAATCAGTGGCTGTTCTGGACAGGGCGTCCCATCTACGTTTTCCAGGGACCTGGAAAGCGCATCCGCTTTCGTATTGGAGGTTCCCGGGATATAAGTAACATGGAACTCAAACGGAGAGAAGAAGAAGGCCCACCGGGCTTGACGAGGAGTCCGACATTGCAGAGAGCGAAGATATTGCAGATTGCGATGGTCTGTCCGCACCTCCACAGAAAAGCGTGCTCCGAGGAGAAAATGTCTCCATTCCTCGAATGCGGTCTTGATGGCTAACAGTTCCCTTTCAATCACCGCGTAGTTTCGTTCGCTGGGACTCAACTTGCGAGAATAATAGGCTACTGGATGTTCTACCAACGTGATAGGATCTTTCTGAAGAAGGACTGCCCCTACAGCAAAGCTGGAAGCATCGGCCTCCACTATGTAAGGCAACTCTTCCTGGGGATGGCGCAGGATCGGGGCAGCCATAAAGGCCGACTTCAATACGTCGAAAGCCCGGGAAGCCACGAGATCCCATTCGAACGTGATCTTGCTGCTGGTTAGCCTGGTGAGGGGCGCCGAGATCTGTGAGAACTGTGGGATAAAGCGCCTGTAAAAGTTTGCGAATCCCAGGAAGCGTTGGAGAGCCTTGATATCGTGTGGATGTCTCCATTCTTGTATGGCTCGCACCTTCTTGGGATCCATCCCAATGCCTTCTTGATTGATAACAAATCCCAAGAATTCAATGCTGGGTTGGTGAAAGCTACATTTCTCCGCTTTGGCGAACAGGTTATTGACGGACAGCCGATGAAGGACCTCACGAACATGTTCCACATGCTCGTCTAAGGATTTAGAGAATATCAATATGTCGTCCAGATAAACCCAAACGGATAACCCTAACAGGTCACCAAAGATGTAGTCCATGAATCGTTGAAAAACAGCGGGAGCATTACATAGGCCGAAAGGCATAACCCTGTATTCAAAATGCCCAAAAGATGTCTTGAAAGCTGTCTTCCACTCGTCCCCACTCCTGATGCGCACCAAATGATAAGCTCCGCGGAGGTCCAATTTGGAGAAGATTCGCGCAGTATGCAGGGTTTCAAGGATGCTGCGAATTAAGGGTAAAGGATACCGGTCCTTGGCTGTTATGTCATTCAACTGCCGGTAGTCGACACAGGGTCTCAATGTACCTTCTTTTTTCTTTACAAAAAACAGGGGGAATCCTGCAGGCGATTTCGATGGCACAATGTACCCCTTTTCTAGACTCTCCGACAAATACTCCTGAAGAACTAGCTTCTCGTCACGTGTCAAAGCATATAGTTTCCCATGGGGAATAACGTGGTCCGGTAGCAGGTCAATGGAGCAATCAAAAGAACGGTGTGGAGGAAGGGGTATGTTGCCAGGTTCAGAAAACACATGTTTGAATTCGGAATATTCCTGTGGGACCAGAGACGTGGAACATAGATGAACCCCATTGCTGTCCGTTATTAGAGAAGTCGAGACGGTCCTGGTGGGAACGGGTAGCTTGCATTCTTGAGCACACCGTTCGGATGAAAAGGTCAAGGACTGGGTTCTCCAGTCTATCAAAGGATTGTGGTGTTGCAACCAAGGTAATCCCAAAACCATCTTGTAGTTCGGTGACTTGATAACATCAAAGGCTAGTTCCTCGTAATGATCAGCAATCAGAAGGGCCAGTCCAACTGTGAACTGACTAACGGGTCCAGAAGACAAGGGAGTACCATCAATAAGCTCCACCGACAGAGGCGTGTGTCTGGAAACGAGTGGTATCTTATGTCTGGTGACGAACGTTTCGTCGATGTAATTGCCGGAAGCCCCACAGTCCAGTAGACCGGATACTTCCAGGTTCTTGTCTGGTAGTTTAATTCGGACCTTCAGGGTCTGTAGTACCGCTGGTTGCATGGGCAGACGTATAGAACAAATAACAGAAGGGTCTGAGGAAGGAATGGGACCTGTCGTTGCCCTTCCTGTATACGACAGGTCTCCTAGTTTCCCGACTTCTTCTTCTGCGGACGCAAAGGACACGTACCCAAATAATGTCCAGCTGCTCCACAGTAAAGACACAAACGCAAAGACCTCCTTCGTTTCTTCTCTTCTTCCGTCAAAGGTCCCCTCATGGCTCCTACTTGCATGGGCTCAGGTCCGGACTCGGTCGACCCAAACGAACCAGCAGGTGTGTTGGTTGTCCGGGGACCGCTTCTGTCAAGCCGACGTCTCTCAGCCTTTCGTTCGGCTAGCCTTTGGTCAATACGGAGTACTTGATCGATCAAGAGTTGAAGGCTCTCTGGTTCAGGGATGTGAAGTAACTCATCCTTGTACTCCTCTCTCAGGCCTCGACGAAACAGTGTCTTCTGTGTAATTTCGGGCCACTGGGAGTCAGTAGCCAAAAGTCGGAAACGGCTGATGTAGGTGATGACGTCATTGCTTCCCTGTTTGTAGTCCATCAATTGATTCTGTGCAACGGAGGCCAGGTTCGGCGTCTGAAATACCTCAAGAAAGGCCTTTTCAAAGGCAGCAAAGTCATTCAAAATAGGACTGTTCGTAACCACAAACGGAGTTGCCCAAGCTAATGCGTTCCCAGTTAGGTTCCCCAAGATGTAACCAATCTTGGCCCTATCAGTGTTGAAGTAGGTAGACCTGAAGAGAAAGTGTATTCTGCAGTGGTTACAAAACTCCGCCACCCGTCTAGGGTCTCCGTCGAATTTGATGGGTGTTGTATGAGCCAATGATCCCTCTCCTTGAGAGGTACTAGGTGCTCCTTGCGTTATCATTTGTCGTAATGTTTGATTCTCCTGACGCAGGGCGGTCATCTCGGCCCTGAGCGCTAGCAACTCGTTCCTCATGTCCTGCGATTCATCCATCTCTGAATCAGGAGGAAGGCGTCTCAATCTGTCAAGCTGATTGGCCCGAGAGGACCGCGTACCTGTAGTCTTGGTGGTTGGTCTCGCAGAGGTCGCCAGTCTGGAGTCCAGGAACTGATGAGATAGCGGCACGAGGAATCAGCCTCTCCACCACCCAAATGAGGAACTGGGTGAAGGATGGACCAACCCCCAATGTCACAAAGGCACTCTCCCAGGTAAGCGTGACAAGAGGATGTAGGCTCAGATGGAGGGAACCATAGTCCAGGTAGAGCTTGTTGTCCAGACCATGAATCTTCCAAGAACCTCAGTGCAGCGACAGTTGATAGATAGACCAGTGTAGCAGAAAGGTATTCGTAGTAGGCAAAGGAGCTTGGCTGGTGCAGATAGTTCCAATGGTACACAGGATGAGATTCGGAGTCAGGCAAGACAGGAAAGAGTGAGGACAGTTGGAACTAGTTGTCTGGCCAATTAGAGAACTGTAGGAACGTGCCCAAGATGGAACAGGGGGAATGCAGGCTAGTGTGGGATAAGTCCCCTCTACACAATGATGACTCAGGACAGAACTCCGGAATGGGCTGAGGGAAGACTGACCCAGGGCAAAACCTAGGTAGTAGCTGGAGGCTGGCTGGCCCAGGGCCGAACCCAGGTGAGGATTGAAGGCAGGCAGGCCCAGGACAGGACCCGGATAAGAACTGGAGTCAGGCTGGCCCAGGGCAGGCCACAGGTAAGGACTGGAGGCAGGCAGGCCCAGGACAGGCCACAGGTAAGGCTGGAGGCAGGCAGGCCCAGGACAGGCCACAGGTAAGGCTGGAGGCAGGCAGGCCCAGGACAGGCCACAGGTAAGGCTGGAGGCAAGCAGGTAGGCCCAGGACAGGCCACAGGTAAGGCTGGAGGCAGGTAGGCCCAGGACAGGCCACAGGTAAGGCTGGAGGCAGGTAGGCCCAGGACAGGCCACAGGTAAGGCTGGAGGCAGGTAGGCCCAGGACAGGCCACAGGTAAGGCTGGAGGCAGGTAGGCCCAGGACAGGCCACAGGTAAGGCTGGAGGCAGGTACAACGAGGAAAGCGAAGCAAACCGCGTTGAGACGCGGGCAGCTTTGACTAGCGGCCTCTTTTATGGGCCGCCGGCGCCCGAGAGGCCTGGAACGCAAACCGTTCCGTTTCCGGGCGCCGGCGAACCCAGAACGAGGCTTGGAAGGCAAGCCCCCACGGCGCATGCGCGGAACCGAGAGAGAGGACCTCCGCGCATGCGCCGAAGGCCGCCGGCCCTGTAATCCGTTGCTCCCCTCCCGGCGAGTCCCCAGACGCGAACGCGCGGGTAGACTCGCCAGGAGGAAATGGGAGCGGCAGACCCCAGTCTCCCGCGTGACATGACAGGCACCTCTCTATAAAGTCACATGTGGGTATTTCAATTGGTCACTCTAGTTTATCAGGAGTCCTTGCCCTTTACACCCCCCCTATGCTTTCCACTAGAACGACATCAAGGCAGCCTTTCTGATAGCCCTGTCTGCTACCATATGTGTAAGTGAGTGAGTAAGTAGGGTTGTGAACATAAGGTCCCCAATCAGTAACATGTTATGCAAAGGATGGGATGCAGAGTAACTCTTACACCAAATAATCAGACAGACTCAGGAAGTTGGCAAAGTCCAATTTAACTGTTTTAATGTCAATTGTCTAAAACAGGGAGTTACAACAGACATCGACGGACGTTTGTTCGAGCTCTCAATACATGTTACATAAAAACACACTTATATACAAAAAGTGTATCATAAGTGACGTCATACTACGTGGCAAAATAGAAAAACCTACGAGGGATTGTGGTTGGCTCAAGGGGAACATCTATATATACTTTCTATATGGGGTCAGGTTGTTATAGGACATCTACTGTCAGGTGGACAACTTAAGCCTGCCTCTAGTGCAAGTCATCCTCAACACTTTTTAAGTACACAGAATACTATTGGCTCTTAAAGTATAAGGCCCTTAATTATATGGCCCTCTACAATTGGTTGGCACACTTGTGTCATGTCTGGAACATTCTGCTCCTTAGCAGCACGTAAGCTCATACCCATGTGCCCGGCGGTGGACATGACTTTGCTTCCCACACAATTAGCCCAACATCTCTCATTAACCATGCTTTCGGCCATGAAGATTTGGCTTTGAACTTGACATTGCAATGTATTCTCATCTCCCGGAATATAAGGGAGTACGGGCACATGCTTATCACAGTTCTAGTCTGCATGCCCAACTCCTATTTCCATCCTTGGCTCACGTGATAGGAGGCCGCAAATTTGGCCCATTTTGCAGCAATTTGTTGTCTTGAACTAATAAACTTGACACTCATGATGTTCTTTCTTTGCACCTTAACACGGGATGATTCAGCGTCTCACGGTTTCGGTTCTTCAAGCATAGATAACCGGCCTTGGCTCGCTCCAGCTTTGATACCAGGCCAAACAGCTTCACCCTCCAAGTCTGCGATGTCTGGCTAATTCTTTGTGAGATACACAGCTCGCAATCCTTCTTTCTCTGTGGGTTTGAACTTATTCAAATGTGTGACACTGATGTCCAGAAACTATATAATGGTGGCTTCGCCTGTAGTATATTCACTATGATAGCTAGATTCTATGATTACTTAGTCTACTTGAGTTGCTGCATCTGAAAATTAATTGAATGGCTTGCATTTTCTGCAGTGCATCATACACACACGCAATGTTCTTTTCTGTATACGAACCTTCACTTGATTCCTTTTTTCGTCATTAGTTTCTATAAGATCCATACATCTTCTTGTTCTTATATTCTGAGTGTGTCAGTCTCACTTCTTGTGATGTCACCAGTTTTTCTTTCTCTCATTTACATATTTCTTCGGGGACCTTTTCCAAGAGATTGTCATCTCTTTGTGCATACATCCGGTATGGCTTTCTTAATGGATACCTTTTCTTGAACACTCGTTGCAGTATGGTCACAACTACTGGTGTCACACATGGCACAATTTCAGGCTCCCAGCATATAAGTAGTAGGGGGGCGGGACTTCCTGCAAAGGCATTCAGCTGTTCCTTGACACTATCCCCTCTGGTCGAGTCATCGACACATCTTCATTAGTCTCCACATCTTGGTACCTTCTTTTGAAGAAGTGCTTCTTCAAAGTCCAGATCTTTATCACTCCCTTCAGGGAACGAGCTGATTTGACATGTTCATCCACACTCCTGGTCATGTAACTGCACTGTGCATTTGAATTACAATAGACCCATTGTCCCACGTACATCTTGTGATTTCTTTGGATACAGGTACTTCGTTATCTCAGGTGCCACAATGCTGGCCTTTATGTATCCCCTTATTTCTTCATCAGTCATTTCCTTGGGTCCGAATCCTGATTCAACATCAATCATGATTCTCATTCCCACTGCTTTCTTGGCTGTCTTTTTGCATGTGTAATTATTACCCTGATCACACAGAATCCAAACATCACCATCACCAATATTGCTGCAAGAACCTTGAAGATGTTTGCCATATACTGTGGAACCCCTGAGAAGATAGATGCAAACCAACTTTCATCTGCAACATCCTCTGTCTCGTCTTCCATCTTGTTATGCAGGTTCATCAGCAACGTTATGGTCTCTGTCAAAGACCCATTCTCATCATCGTGAGAGGGTGTGAATGTCCAACATGATGGCCCGATTTTGGTGCAAAATCCTCCTGCCATCGCTATGATCATATCTAGAACATATCTGTTCTGGAGGGTCATTAGTTGATTGGCCCTCAATTCTTCCTTGATAGCAATGAATGCTTTTATGGTAGTGTTGATTGTCTGCAGAAGCACCCATCTTGTTATCTGCAGCCTTTTATCATTGGCCATCGTCTGGATCACAGGCCTAAATATAGTTGTGAAGATTGATGTAGTTCTGCTGAACAACCTATGCTAATACGGGATCATATCATATCATATTGATTTTACTGAGAAGTAATTCGCTCTCTTTGTTCGAATGAGAAATTCGAGCAATCTTCTCCTTCTAAAATGGGCATCTGCTTTTGGAAATTCTCCAATGTTCAGGTCACTCTGGGGAATCACTAATGTTGGAACATGAATAAGCACTAAGGAACAGGGTCCTCCCCAATCCTTGCGTAGCTTCATGTAGGCTTTGGACCCACAAACCCAATATTGATCCATTAGGACTGTTGTCCCTGCTCCCATTCTGTAGCCATCAACTGTAGTCTTGCAACCTATGTTATCTCCAACATGCTTCTTTCCTTCTCTCCAAAAGCACAGTGTCTCTTTTCCAGTGGAATCTCAAACATTGGACCTGATTCATCTTCTACTCATGTCAGCAGCTTGGCATGTTTGGCCCGTGACTTTAAACACCCATCATTTACTGTTTGCACTTCTCGCACGTATTCTGGCTTCAATAGATGAGCTGCACAGGACATCAATCCTTCTTCCCATACTTTCTTGGTCTTCAACAATAGTTTCTGGAGTGGGGAGGATCAAAGGGACATCTGCCTTATTTGGACCTTGGAAATAGCAAGTGTGAACCAGGAGAAACAGAAAGAAAAAGATAGAAATTGAACATGCATATATTATATACCAGAATACCAATATCCACCTTTCGTGGCATTTTGAGATTGGGTGGGCTTGTTAATTCCCTAAAATCGTATTTACCTCATCATTTCTCATTTCTACTGTAATCATTTAAGGTTAAAGGAAACACTTTTACTCCTGCATTTGTATTACTTGTTCAATAATTTGCAATAAGCAATCTTCTAATCACTGGCCCATTTTTAGGATCCTGTAAAAAAGTGTGAACATCAACATCTCTTCTGACAAGAGCAGGATAAGTTTGAAGGATAAACACAAAAACAGCAAGCACAAGACGATGCACATCCCCATCGGTTAGAACCATAGAGCTAACCAAATAGATACTCAGTGAGAAACGAGTCGAGGTATTGCTCTTGTTTCCATTCTTCAAACTCAAAATCAAGATCAGGCATATTCATGATACAGCAATATTTTTCTAACATTCATTTTCAAAATTCCTGTGACTCTCAGCAAAGATTTATACGCCTGCTATATCTATAGGGAGTGTCCAAAGTGAGTCACAGTCCAAATGCAAATCTACATTTATCAGCTAGTAGCTTTATCATCCTTCTTCCTGGTCATCGATCGAGTCTGCACATGCTGAAATTCTTCTTTTTGTCTTGTTTCTTGATTGGGAATGGTGGGAGGTACGACCTCGCCTCTGTATGGTTTAATGCCACTTAAATGAAGCCAAGCTCGCCTGCCTTGATCTTTTACTGCTGATGGGGTTATATTTCAACAATAAAAGGGCCATGGAAACGTGGCTTGTGCCACTTATGGGTGAAATTTCTAATTAACACAGCATCGCCAATAAACAGTTTAGGTGTCCATAATAGTTCCGTTGATCCAGTTTCTGAACGGTTTTCATCTGTGTACTGACACTGACCCCCTTGGCGCTTGAGTTGATCTGCAATGAGATAGATGCTAGATGTTATACATGTAAAATATTCATGTAATACATTTCCTAACATTTTTGCTGTGCTCTGGGCATCACTTTTACTCCTCAATGAGGTGTAAGAGGTGTTTGTATTCCCCCCCATTACTAGTTTGTGGGGCGTGAAGTGGTGGTCCGAACCAGGCTGATTCCTTAGGGCATCTAAAGTTAAGGACAGGCAGCATAGCCATCCCTTTTTCAAAGTTAGCAAGATCTTGGCAATCCTTTCCTTAAGGAGGCAGTTGAGTCTCTCACATATCCCGTTTGCTTGTAAGTGATAAGCAGAAGAAAACTTGTGTTTTATGTTTAATAATAACCCTATCTGTTTGAACACTTCATTAACAAATGTGGCCCATTATCGGAACTCAGCACTTTACACACACCCCATCTTGGAAAGACTTCTCATAATAAAAACCTTGCAAGTGTTGTCAGGGTGTATGCATGGACCTGCCTCAATCCCCCTGGAGAAGGGACACACCACCACTATCAGATACCTGTATCCATCATACACCTGCAGCACCTTACATAGTCAATATGTAAATGCTGAAAAGGACCATTTGGTTGAGAAGTACTCCTCTAATTGTTCTCAGTGTATGCTCAGCAGCAAACCTTTGACATATGATGTAGCTACATTAAATGCAATGTGTTCTAATAAATTTAGAATAAACCAATTTTCCACAATAGTTGCAGTAAGACTTTACCTAGTTGCATGCATGGGATAATGCAGCTGTTCAAGTGCGACCTTTAATAATGCTACTGGCACCACCGGCTTTCCAGTGCTGTCCTGTCACCATATTGCTTCTGTGGGGGATAAGGTACACCCCCTTTGCTTCCAAAATTCCTGCTCTTCCTCCGGTGCACTTCCTTGAATCTCCATTATTTGGGTCATCTGTAATTTATTAAACCTTTCTTATATCACCATAACTGTGACTACTTTCTCTTTGATATTTGGTGTATCAAAACTTGAAATATCTGGAGAATATGCAACCCTCTTGGCTTCTACATCTGCAGCTTCATTCCTGCAAGAAATAATGTCTGTTTGCTTAGTGTGAGCTGCGCATTTAACACGGCTATGGCTACTGGGAGTTGCAGTGCTTTAATAAGCCTGTCCAAAAAAGATGCGTGCTGCACTGCGGTGCCGTCTGCACGGAGGTAGCCCTTCCTTTTCCAATGTGCTAGCCCTTCATGTACGGTTGGAATCACATAGGTGGAGTCACTGTACACCGTCACTTCCTGCCCTTCGTGTTTCTCCAGTGCGACAATTTGCGCTGCCAATTCTGCTGCTTGCACCGAAAAGTGAGACAGTATTCTTGCACTTGCTATCACTTTGAATTCCCCATTCAGTCTATGCCTTATTACAGCTGCACCAGAATGCCTTTCTCCACATGTCTGATTCGTTTAAGAGAATGTCCCCTCCTGGCAATGCATTTTCTTTTACACAAGGTATATCATCTTAAAATTCAACATAATTGGCACAATCACGCACATGATCACTGTCTGCTACTGGCTCAGGTACAAATGTGGCACGATTCACTATTTTACATCTGACTATTCTGATCACTGGGTTCAAAATCATTACTTTATAGGCTGAGGCTCTTTGAGAAGTCAATGTACCTTTGCGTGTCTCTAAAACGGCGAACAGAGCATGCTCCGCAAAGAGAATCATAGAGCAGCCCATCACAATGCTTGTAGAGCTTTCAATTGCGAATGCAGCGGCTGCGAATGACTGTTTGCAACAAAAGTTTACTTTCATTACTGGTACTAAAATCCCACTGGAATACGATAAAGGCTTGTACCCCAATGTGGTCCTCTGTGTAAGCACTGCAGTCATGACTATCCCATTTGTATGCAAGAATAAATAAAATTCCTCAGCATAGCTAGGATTCCCCAAAACAGGAGCTATACTTGCTTTTTTCAACTCCTCAAATCCTTCTTCCATCTCCTCAGTCCATTCCATTGTAACTTTATCCACTTGTGCCTTTTTTAAAGCCTGAAACGGGGGTCTTGTATAAGAACTGTAATCAAAAACCCAGGCTCTAACATAATTACATAGTCCCAAAAATTGTTGCATCTGTTTTACCATGTGCGGTTTTCATAATGGCCTCAGTCCTTTCAGGTGTCACCTTCTTTCCCTCATGTGAAATCAACTGTCCTATGTATAACACCTCTTCCTGACAATATTGTTGTTTTTCCTTGACTACCTTGTATCCTTTACCTGCCAGGATAGTCATCATCTGAATCGAGTCTTGTCTGCTCTCATGTTCTGTAATGGCACAAATTAAAATGTCATCTACGTACTGTATCACCATACTTTTCAAATCAACATTGCCTAAGTCCATTTGTAGGACCCTGTTAAAGATCAAGGAAGACTCGCAGTACCCTTGAGGCAGCCTAGTATGTTTCAGTCGAGTTAGGTGGAACGTAAAGGAAGTCAAGTCTTGTGAGTCTTTGTGCAACTGGATTGGGAAAAACGCATTTTTATATCAAGCTTCCACTGGGATACTGCAAAGTATTGTCGCCGGGTTAGGAACTAAAGTAAATTCTGCATCTACAATCTGGTTAATCAGTCTCATATCTTGTATAAATCTCCACGACCCTCCCTTCAATTTTTTGATAGGCTACACCACAATGTTGCACAATGATTCTGACATCACCAGAATGCCTTGTTTCATTAGTGCTGGAATGGTCTTGAATATACCCTCATCGGCCTCTCAAGACATAGGGTACTGTCTTGCTCAAGGTAAAATCACCCCTTCATTCAACTATATTTTGGCTTCCCCTATCCCTTTTAACAGACCTACGTCATAGGGGCCTGTGGTCCAAAGGATGCGTGGCACCTTGTCCAAGTCTTATACAGAAAATGCTGGATCCTGCCACATTATTGGCATTCGCTGTGGGACTTCCCTTTTCTCTACACTTATCCAGTACGTGATGGTCATAAAGAACACTACTTCATCGTCTTTTGGGTTATCTCTAAACATGTCATTATGAGTAATGTCAGTCAACCTGTACCCTTCTTCGATAGCTAACACTGTGCTCCATGGTCTACCCTTGTCATATGTTCCTTGGAGCATTGCCATTTCCCTTCGTACTATGGATAGGGATATTCTGCCCCCCTCTTCGTCCATAGGTATCTGTGGTCTAAAGAAGAATTTGTCAGGTATTCTCACAGTCTTCCCCACTAAGCCAGGTAACCATTTTAATAGAATGCTCCCCCCTTACACAAAAACCTCTGGCTCAACTGGAACGCCTCCCAGCGCCACTTGCCCTGTGAATGCCAGTATAAACTTGCCCACATTCATGTAGTGTATTCCAGGAGTGGAACACACAATTTCTTCCTCAGTAAATGAAATCGTCATGTTAAGTTTTGTCATCAAATCTCTTCCCAAAATGTTAACTGGTGCCTGGCGTGAATACAGCAATGGAACAGACATGTCACACTCTCCTACAGATACTGGTAATTCATCAGTAAAAGGAACTTGACTTTTAGCTCCAGAGAACCCTTGAGCATTCATGGCAATTACCGTCACTGGATATTTTCCCTCTCGTATACATGAACGAGTAGCCCCAGTGTCTAATAAAAAATAAAAAGATTGCCTCCTATTGTCACATTGACCCTTGGTTATTCTTGGGGGTCTGGTGTCACAGATAGTACTGAACACATCAAGTCACCCTGTGAGCTGTCCTGTTGTGGATACATACATACATACATACCCCCATACCTGTGACGGGATTCCCACCCACCACAGTGGCACTTACTATTCTAGGTGACAATAATTGCCCCGTGTTTGCATACTGCTGTGTCTGCATGGGGGCGTGTTGCGATTACCCCTGCAGTGGATACATTTGCACTTCCTCTGGTTGCGGTATCTGTTGTATTTGCAGCGATTGTGTCTGATACACTGTCTGATCTTGGGCAAACCCTTCCCTTGTTTGTGTACTATATGGTGGAGGATAAGCTGCCCCCCTCTTGTGAATTGTCCATTCTGTACATTCCCTTGGCTCCCACAGAAGCATGAAATGTGTCCTGTCATCCCAGAAGTCCAACATACAGGGGGAGACCACCTGACTAGTCCCCCTTGTTTGAATCCTCCTTGCACATTCTGATTCTCATTCTGCGCATTTTGAAATCCACCTTGATTATTTTGGAATCCACCCCTTCCTCTGTAACCCATACCTCTGCTTCGTGGCATAAATCCATTCCCTCCTTGATCCATCAGGCATTGCTTATTCACCTGCGATGCATCCACTGTTTTCTGCACCCCCAATCCTTCCCCGCTTGTCAATACTGCCCCTTCTATGGAATATTTTGACAACTTCATCTGAACTAATGTGGCTTCCTCAGTTTTCCCAGCCTCATCTTTCTTCTTGTTTTTCTCCTGCAATAGCCGACAGTGATGCTGTCAACTGTATCTCAGCCCACGGTTTGGCTTCCATTCCCATCCGTTTCTTCATTTGTCTCTGTACTGGCTCGGGCAACCCTTGACATAAAATCTGATAAAATAATGCCACTGTTTTTGCCCCTGGCTCCTTCATTTCAAGTTGCCACCACTGTTGAATATCCTGAATGTAAGCAATAGGGTCTTCATCTTCCTTCATTTTACGTGTCATAATTCCACCCATATCTGATGTGTCAGGATACTGCACCTTGAGAGCCCTCCAAAATACTGCTCTGCAATTATTAAACAGCGCTCATTCATGCGCTGTGTTTTGTGTTGTTACACTTGCATATCCTGCTCTCCTCTACAGCTCATCAGCTCTCTCTCCAAAAATAGCTTCCAAGAGACCCTTAATGTCCCCTAAGGCCAATGTGTTTCCTCCTGTCATTTTCTCTAACTCATATATCCATTTCCCAGCGCCCGATGTCAAACTCGGGAGCTTGCACCTTAAATTCTCCTTATCCATCTGCAGCCATGTAATATACTGTGGTCCTGCTCCCCCCTTTTCCAGTAAGGGAAACTGCGTAAACCCTAACTTGCAGTCGGCTCCCATCGTCTGTCTATCCATGGCAGGGACTATCATTCCTGACTGTCTCCTCGCTGATAATGATCTTAACCTGTTCACATATGGCGGTGATTCTCCCTTCTCACTATACAATCATCCTCTGGGACGTTCTGGATATGGTATGGGGTCTGGTGTCCTGTCCTTAAGTTGATCCAGATTCGGCCATCTTACTTTCTTGTCTGTCTGCAGGTTGCCTTCAGGGGTGCAGGCGCCTCCTTCTCTCCGCCTCGCTCCCAAGGAAAGATTCTCTTTCTTAATCTGACATGTCTTGTCCCCAAGAAATATGACTACCCTCCCCTTCGGCCTGGTCTAGGGTCAGTCTACCTAAGGACAAGGCTCTATGCTCAAGATGAAATGGATTTTCTTCTTTGTTTCATGATTTAAATGCTGGGGACGCATCCCCTTTCCCCTCGACTTTTACAGCTGCTACTTCCCTTTAATTCCTGATAGGCCTTATCAATCCTATCTCCGATGCTTCCTATGTCAAAGTTTTCCTCTTCTAATGCTACTCTTGATCCCCCTGGTGTTGCTTCCTTCATCGGAGGAAACTCTTCTATTCTGTCCCATCGTATTGCTGGACTCAGCCCTACTGGCTCTATTCAAACCAGGCTGGATTCAGAATCCCGCTGTCTCCTTTCTCGTTCTAATTCTTCATCTAATTCCCTCAGTTTTCTCACCTCCCTTCTAATCCTCTCCTCCTCTTGTCTTATCTCTTCGTTCCTCACGCCTGCTCTCCTTTCTTCCTCTTCTCTTGGTCTCTGTATTCTTTTGTCCCTTAATTTCTGTGCTTCTTCCTCTTCCTTTCTCTCCTATCCTTATCTTCCACCGCTCTCTGTCTATTATCCTATTTTCTTTGCTCTTCTGTCCTTTCTTCTTTCTTTTGTTGCTCCTCCTGATACATCAGTTCTTGCCACTCTCCGCTCTTTCTTTTGTGTACGTCTTCCTTCAATGTTTTTTTAGGTTAGCTGTCTTTTCGATGATGTTCGTCCTTGTCTTCTCTTTGCCTTACTTCCTCAATGCTTTTCCCATCTAGCTTGAGTAACATCTGTCCTCCGGTTCATTTGTTCTGCACGAGCGTTATCTCGTCCACTTTATCTTTTTCTCCTTTCCTTCTTTTAATCTCTCCTATTTCTGTTAACACATTCAATAGCTCACTCTTCTCTTCTTTGTATTGGATGATCCTAAAGATCTCCTCTTTTCTCTTACTCTCCTCTGGATTATCGTCACTGCTATAAGCGGGCGGTTCGTATATCGGATTACTATACCCTGCTGCTGCCTTCAGTTCCTTTAATGGATACAACCCTAAGTCTTCCATATCAAAGCCTTTCACTTCAGGCGAGGTAAGGGGAGCAGAAGGCTGGACACCTTCATCCTTATGTTGGCTAAGCATCCACTCCTGGGGTGGCGGATCTTCCCTCTCTTCCTGGTGCATTTTCCAAAGCTCTAAAATAGCTAATCTTTTTTCTAATTGCTTCCCCTTGTACGCAGCGTGCAGGTATGTGGTCATGTGTTGCAATACCACTTTTGACAGTGATCCACCTTGTGGCCATGGCATGAACATCTTATCTTCTCTGCCTTTCGCCCATTCCACACTATACTGTTTGTGCTTGGGTATGTGCTTTGGCAATGTTTTCCATAAATGTATCAGAGGAGTAATATTTCCCATTGTGACAAGTCTCAATTGACCGTCAATACTTACCAGATTTTTTTAAAAGGGCTTTCACCGCTTTTCAATACTATTCAAAACAATATGAGCGCTCTCAAACAATCGCCACTCAAACCTCTACCCTTTTCAATTATCTCTGTCTGTCTGTGGATTGGTAGCAATCTCTACACTACGTTATCTACCTATAGTTTCTCAATTCTTCTCAACAATAATTTCACAACTTCTACTGCCTCCTCAATATTTCTACTTCAACAGACAAACAAGACAAACTAGTTGACTTTACACATATACTAAAAATATCCTGTAATCACCATTTTTTCTCTTTGCCTCTAATCAATCACTCTGTAACAAAGTTTAAATCATCCCCTTATATGAACCTGTAGACACGTAGCCTAATGACTCCGACTGGAGTGTGAGACATCTTCTTCTGAAACTCCCTTGAGCCAGAACTCGTTAGGCGCTATGTCTATCTCTTCACACAATATTTCCCATTACTTTAAATTTACCACAACCCTGTCCCCTTAATTTGCCATTTACCTCAATCTACTCACCATTCGGTCGTTTGACTCAAGGCCCTCAGTATCGTCTCCTCCTTCAACCGACCACTTTCGCCTTTCGTCCGCAAAGTGGCTATGGAAATCAGGTAGGGATTTTGTTAAAGAGGGACCCTGCCCACCATCTCGAATTTCTTGGAAGATTGCTATTCAGCCGCTCTCCACATGAAACCCTGCGATCTTCCGGCTCAATGGCAGAGGATGGGCGATCAACCGAAAATCTGGAGTTAACAGGTCGATGGATCAGAACTATCTGACATTGATACCACGTGAACATAAGGTCCTTAATCAGTAACATGTTATGCAAAGGATGGGATGCATAGTAACTCTTACAGCAAATAATCAGACCGACACAGGAAGTTGGCAAAGTCCAATTTGACTGTTTTAATATCAATTGTCTAAAACAAGGATTTACAACGGACATTGACGGACGTTCGCTCGAGCTCTCAACACATTTTACATCAAAACACACTTATAAACTAAATATTTGTCATAGGTGACGTCATACTACATGGCAAATGAGAAAGATCTACGAGGGATTGTGGTTGGCTCAAGGGGAACATCTAAATATACTTTCTATGTGGGGTCAGGTTGTGATAGGACATCTACTGTCAGGTGGACAACTTAATCCTGCCTCTAGTGCAAGTCATCCTCAACACTTTTTAAGTACACAGAATACTATTGGCTCTTAAACTATAAAGCCCTTAATTATATGGCCCTCTACACTTGGCTGGCACACTTGTGCCATGTCTGGAACATTTGGCTCCTTAGCAGCACATAAGCTCATACCCAGGAGGTGGACATGACTTTGCTTCCCACACAATTAGCCCAACATCTCTCATCGCCCATGCCTTCTGCCATACAGATTTGCCTTTGAACTTGGCCTTGCAATGTATTCTCGCCTCTGGGAATGTGAGGGAGTACGGGCACATGCTTATCACAGTTCTGGTCTGCATTCCAAACTCCTATCATTGGCTCACGTGACAGGAGATCGCAATTTGGCCCATTTTGCAGCAATTAATTGTCTGAATTAATAAACTTGGCACTCATGGTGTTCTTTCTTTGCAACTTAACACAGGAATATTCAACGTCTCATGATTTCTGTTCTTCAAAGATAGATAACCGCCTTGGTTTGCTCCAGCTTTGATACCAGGCGAAACAGATTCACCCTTCAAGTTCGCGATCTCAAGCTAATTCTTTGCTGTGACACACAGCTCTCGATACTTCTTTCTCCGTGGGTTTGAACTTACTAAAATTTGTGACACCGATGTCCAGACACTATATAATGGCGGCTTTGACTGCAGTCTATTCACTACGTATAGCGAGCTTCTATGATCAGTCTACTTGCGTTGCTGCATCTGTACATTCATTGAACGGCTTGCAATTTCTGCAGTGCATCGTACACACATGCAATTTTCTTTTCCGCATAGAAATATTCACTTGATTCCTTATTTCGTCATTAGTTTCTATAAGGTACATACTTCTTCTTCTTATTTTCTTAGCGCATCACTCTCACTTCTTGTGATGTCACCAGCTCTCTTTCTCTCATTTTCATATTCCTTCAAGGACCTTTTCCAAGAGATTGTCATCTCTTCGGGTATACATCTGGTATGGCTTTCTTTTTTTTTTTTTAAACATCTTTATTTATTAATCGAAGGCATACAAAAACATTTCATATCAGAGAACAGGCCATTATTATCAAACAGGGTGCTGTACGGAGCCTGCATTCCTGCTCTCTAGGTCTAAAGTCGTTTTCTGGCATTCAAGTGTTTCTGGTTTACCTCGCCTCCCACCCCTCTCCCCTCTCCCCCATTCCCTTTATCCCACAACATTTGAAATCCAACTTTTGGGATACAGAGTTCCAGCTGCGCGAGATTCTTTGTAGGCAATTGAGTCCAGGTTGGTTTTTACAGCGTAGAGAAGTTCAAATGCCATGTGTGTTCCTGAGTAGGCGTGGCTTAAAGAATTGGGCTTCCCTGTGCTTCACCAGGTCGTGAAAGGGCGACCATATTGTCAGGAACCTTAAGTTTATCCTGGTGTTTAGGGTGCATATCTTCTCCATGGCCATCACTCCCCAGATCTTGACCCACCACCAAGCAGACTGCGGACCTGACTCATTCTTCCAATTCTGTGCAAGGGTCATTCTCGCCGCCGATAATAGGTGAGTGGTTAAGGTGGCTCTGGCCCCTGATATTGCGTATACTCCTTCTATGGGCACACTCAATAGGATCGTTTTTGGGGACATCGGTAGCTCCACACCTGTAATGTCTTTAATGTGGCCTAGTATTTCCTTCCAGAACGTAATCGCTTTGGGACATATCCACCACATGTGGTATAAGTCACCTCTCTCGCCGCATTTTCTACAGCAGTTGTGTGAGTAGGACTTGTTGATTTTATGTTTCCGGTTGGGGGCAAATACCATCTGAGGCATAATTTATATCCCGATTATCGTGGTGCATCTGGAGGTTCCATGTGCCCTTGCACGGATTTGGGTCCATTCCTGCTCGGTTAGGGATTACTCCATATCCCTTTCCCAGCACACTTTATATGGGAGCATGTCCTCCAGCTGTGCCCTTGAAAGTAATCTGTAGAGTCTGGTCACTCCCTTCAGCGTCTGGCCCTCTTGTAGGGTCAGTTCAAGACCTGACAGGGTCCTTGTACCCGCCTGCTTCACTGTTGGGTGGGTTATCCAGTGCCTTATCTAGGTGAATCTGTAGCATTCTTTTTCTTCCAGGCCGAATTTCTGCTAGCATTCTGTAAAAAGCAGTGGGGAACCATTGTTATATAAGTCCTGCAGAGTCAGTGTGTCCGCACCTGTCCAATCCTCCCAGAACCTCTTTTGGAGGCCCGGTGAGAAGTCCGGGTTGTGCATAAGTGGTGTACCGGGGCCTAGGCCTCGTGGGATACCCTTCCTTTTCCAGGCTTTATCCCAGTTAAGCAGGGACCATTTGGTCGCTTCAAAAAGTGGACCACCTTTCTCCCGACTCCCAGTTTTCAGGCTTAACAGAGCTTTTAGAGGAATTGACGTGGCTGCTTGCTCAATTCGACACCAGCCTTTGTGGTTTTCAGGGTTTGCCCACTTCAACATAGGAACCAGCTGCGCTGCCAGTACGTATCCGTCCATCTCCGGGCCTCCCAGGCCTCCAAGAAGTGAAGGGCGCATTAGGATGCGTTTCTGGATCCTTGGTTTCTTCCCTTGCCATATGAACTTGAATGTTGCGTTTTGTAGCTCTTTGATCTTGGCTCCTACTGTGTAGAGGAGACGGGGGAGAATGGTAATTTTTACTGCCGTGATTCGGGCGAACCATGACAGTTCCTGAGTTTCCCATTTGAGCATATCTTCATGCAGCTGTTTCCAAAGAGGGGTTATATTTGTCTTGTATTGCTTGTTTAGATCACTCGTTATGTGAATCCCCACATATTCCAGGGAGTCCTCCACCCAGGGCATCGGGAAGTTCTTCTCAAGTTTCTCGATCACCTCTCTCCTCTCCGTAATGTTCATAGCCTTGGATTTGGATAAGTTAATGGCAAACCCAGAGACCGCCCTGAATTCCAGTAATTGTAACATTGCTTGAGGCATCGTTACTTCAGGATCTCTCATGAAGAGCATAATGTCATTGGTGTATAGCACTATTTAATTGGTCTCCTGGCCGAACTGCATTCCCCTGATTTGTGCATCTTGTCTGAACCGTACGGCGCATGGTACCATTTCCATCACAAAGATCAATGGAGAAAGTGGGCACCCCTGCCGCATACCTCTGGGTATACTCAGAGCTCTGACCATTAAGTGTAAAACTTGTTGACAGGATTTGGTAATTAGCTAGCACCATGCTAGTGAATTCTGGTCCGCATGCAAAGCCTCGCAGCACCACTTCCAGGTATTGCCAGTCCATACTGTCAAATGCCTGTCTTGCATCAAGAGCGGCCAAAGTAACCGTTTGATGTGTTCGTCTCCCTGCGTCTATTACAGCTATTGCTCTTTTCACGTTGTCCTGAGTGTGCCGGTCTGTGATGAATCCCGCTTGGTCTTCATGAATTATGCTCGGGAGTACCTTCATCAGTTTTGTAGCTAAGATTTTTGTATATATTTTCGCATAAGTGTTCAGCAATGCGATGGGTGGATAACTGGAGCAGTTGTGGGGGATTTCCCTGGTTTCATAGGCAGTATGGTCGCGGAACGCCCCATGCCAGGCGTTTCCCCGCCCCTCTTCTCTGATTGTGTTGAAGAGCTTTGTCAGCAGGGCCAGGAGTTGCGAAGAAAATGTTTTGTAGTAGCAATTTCCGAGGCCGTCGGACCGGGAGCTTTTCTTGTCGGCAGAGCTGAGATGGCGTTGCGGACCTCCGGAGCTGTGATCGGGCCCCCCAGATTCGACCTGTCCTGTTCCGAGATCTGAGGCAAGGGGGCTGAGCGGATATAGGAGAGTTGTCGCTCCTGGTCAAGGTTCTCACAACCCAAGAGATCCTTGTGGAATTTCATCATTATTTCAATTTTTTCTTGTTCCGCTGTGTGCGGGTTGCTGTGCTTGTCGTGCAGTTGTGTGATCTAGTTTTGGGCCTTTTGTTTTCTCAGTTTTGCGGCCAGGAATCTATTTGCTTTGCCCCATGCATGTTATAGGACTGTTTTGCATTTAATAGTGTCTGGGCCACTCGTTCGGCCATGTGATTCTCGAGCTGGGCTCTGATCTTCCTGAACTTCTTTGTTTGTTTGACCTTATGTTGGTTTCAGCTTCCCTCACTTCTTTTTCTAGCTGTTGCGTTACCAGGGCTGTGTCCCTGTAATATGCTGCTGCTTGAGATATAAACTCCCCCCTGATCACCGCCTTTCCCGCATCCCATACTACCCCCCAGCCCACTTCCCCGTTATCGTTCTGTCTGAAATAATTATTAATTATGCTTTCCGTATGGGCTCTTAGTGCTATATCTTTCAGGAGTAGGTCATTCAATTTGCAGGGAGGCTTTTGCTTACGCCCTCCTGCACCCCATTGCACCCCCACCATTACTGGAGCGTGATCCGAACAATATTCCACCCCAATATCTACCTTCGTAATTTGGGGGATTACGGTAGCCGATACCAGGATCATGTCTATTCTGGAGTAGCCTAGGTGGACCGCCGAGTAATGCGTGTACTCTCTGTCTTGCGCCTGGAAGAATCGCCAGGTTTGTATAACTGGCAGCTCCCTGAAGAAGCGCCCCAGTGCCTGCCTATTTTTCTGGTCTGCAGTTATGGCGGGGGAGAGTTTTATCCAACGCCGGTTCCATGACACAATTAAAGTCCCCTCCTACTATCAATTGGCCCTCGCACCAGCTGCCCAATTGACCCAGTAAATCAGAGATGAATACATTTTGCCGTTCGTTGGGGGCATAAATGGTGAGAATTATATATATGCAGCCCTTCATCGTCCTTTTGACCCCGAGATATCTCCCCCCTCTATCCTTATGGAGTTGTAATTTTTTTTAGGTCCCGTCCTATCAAGATGGCCACTCCCCTCTTCTTCCCCCCACTAGATGCACAGAATTGCTGAGGGAAGACGCAATGGGCCATCCTCTTCTCATCTTTCGGGAGGAGATGGGTCTCCTGTAGGATCCCAATGGACGCCTACATTGCTCTTAACCTTTCCAGTATTACCCGGCGTTTTACCGGCGAGTTCAGCCCCTTTACATTCAAAGAAACTATGTTAGATTCTGCCATTCTCATACTGTGGGGAAGTACCTACCCGTCTAGCTGAACCATGGAATGCCTTGGTGCCTCCCTCGCCTATCTCATACTGTCCTTCCCCACACTGGACCAATCGATGAGAGTTTAAACCTCTGTTCCCTCCCCTACTCCCTCTGTCCCCCTCCCTTCCCTTACTCCCTTCCCCCTCCTCTCACGCCCCCCATGTGACCTCCATGACTGGGATTTCCTGGAATCCCCCACTCTAACAACCAGGGGTTTAGGGTCATTGAACAGTGCTTTTATTCCAAGCGATCACTAAGATCCTTGACTCGGATTGGATTTCAAGAGTCATCGTCCCCTAGTTCCACCTCAGCAAGCTTTCAGATGTGTTTGCGTTCCTTTCAGTATGCAATTGTAGTCTTCCTCTGCAGGGTTTTGGAGTGTGTCCTGGGCTAACATCGTTGATCTTCCTGCTATGAAGGATTGTTGTGTGGGCCCCTAAGATTAGGTTCTCTCCTGGACCTGCTCCTTCGTGTTGTGGACCATTCCCATGGATTGACCCCTATGGGCTGGGTGTTATGGACCTGGCCATTTCCTTCACGGTTCTGGTCCCCCTCCAGCTCCAACATTGATAAGCCCTCTTCGCAGGTGCTAATTTTTCTCTGCCTTCCTTCCCAGCTGAATTTTAGGCCAAACGGGTACGAACAGCTATAAGGGATTTGTTTTTCTTGCAGGGCCCTTGTTACCGGTTACATTAGGCGCCGCTTGTGGAGGGTAGAGAGTGCCAGGTCCTGGAACAGTTGAATCAGGCTCCCGTTGACCGTAAGGTCGGTAGTGGATCTGGCTGCTTTAAGGATCCTTTCTTTCATAGCATAGGAAGTGAAAGCCACCAGCACATCCCTGGTGCAAGCACCTGGGTCCGTTTTCTGGGGCCCAATGCAATGGATCCAATTGAACCCTATTGTTTCGGGCATGGTGTCGAGTAGCATGTTGCTAAAGGTCTGCTGCAGTGTATCGCATAGGTCCCCATCCAGGGCCGACTCGGATAGGCCCTTAATCCAGATGTTGGACTGACGTGACCTGTTTTTGAGGTCCTCGACTTGTAATTCAAGGTTGTTCGTGGCCACGGCTATTTGGTCAAGCAACTGGCTGGTCTGTTTGGATTCTTCCGATAGGTTGGAGAGGCCACTTTTCACCATGTCTACCCTATCTCCCAGCTCATTGATCTCTTTACAGACTTCTTGTCGAGAGGCGTTTAGGTCTTCCCGCAGCTGTTCGATTTGGGTCTGAAATGCATTTGTCATCCTAGACTCCATGCCTTTTAGGAAAATCAACAGGTCCTCTCTATCCGGGTCCATTTTGCGTGGGGGTGTGGCTGGCGCTATCTCTATTGGTTCTTGTGGTAACAGTAATGGGGTTGAGTCTTGTGGCTGCTTACGACTCCAGCACTTGGCCAGTTGATTTTCTTGATTCTTGGAGGAGCCTTTCACTTTTGGGGGTGCACTTTTTGTCCTGGCGCCAAGCATCTAGACTGACCGCTGGTTTCTCTCCCGCGATGTGCCCCCCAACGGACCGGCACCAGCTGGTATGCGTGCCGAGTTTGTGAATCTAAGGATTATTTGTCCATCTGCAGGAGCCCAAAAGCGCTCTGCCACCGGAAGGATTGCAGTGGGGGTGAGCTATGACAAGGAGCTCTTTTCACCTGGCCTCTAATTGGGGCCCACCGTAACTAATGTATTTCAGGGTGTAAAGTCTGTGTATTGTTATCTTCAGGTTGGTGTCACAAGTTAGCCAGCCCCCGAGCCCCTTCCACTGATCCCACAGGGTAGGGGCAGATAGTTCCCCTACGAATTTCCAGAGGGTTGTTATGCGGTACTGGGAGTGAGATGTCTCAGGGGCTTAAGGTCCGCCCCAGGTTCGGCGTGGCTGGCTTTAGTGGACCTCTGTCTCGCAGCCCTGGGTAGCTGCTCGCTTTTCAATGTGGGCCCCCCCTGGCCCCGATGGGGTGTCAACAGTGTTTCTGACCCTCACCCCTCCACCGTCCCATGTGCAGCTCCGGGGGATAACTGGGGAAGGGGGCCCCTGCCAGTGTTTATGGGCTGGGAGAGGAGAGAGGGGCGAGGCTCCTACCTTGCAGCTTCAAAGTCTGTTGCTCCTGCTGATGCCGAACTCCGTGACGGGGCTCCTGGGGGGGGGCTTGTGTCTTCCCCTTTGTTTGAAGTCAGTCTGTGGTCCGCTGTTGCTGGCTTTAACGCACGGAAGGGAGCAGCGAGTCGGACTGGGAGAGCCGACCCCACCCGCGCCTGCTGTGCTTCGTTACTCACCAGCTCCTCCTCTCCAAGCTTACCGGGTCTGGCGCAAGAGGGCAGACCCCCTGCGGTTCATCACACCGGATTTGCACCTGCTGGGCTAGTCTTCCGGGACTATTCTTCCTCCTTCAGCGGCCCGCCAGAATGTCTTGGTCGGGGCTCTGCAGCTCAGCTCTCGCTGTAGTGTGTGCCTCAGGGCGTCATCTGCCAGTCCCCGCTGCACTCCAGCACTGGTATTGGTTCGCCCCCACCTTGAAGGGTTCTGCTGGGCTTTCTCGCTCATCGGGGTGCTCGAGGATCATCCCACAGGCCGCCGGGCACCATCGCTTTAATGCTGGGGCTGGCTATTCAGCACTGGCTCTGCCGGGCGAGGGTGCCCCTGTGTTTGCCTCTCTTTTGGCACGCTCACCAACTGCCTGTCCCGTGCGGGCAGACGGGCCACCTGGGTTGCACCAGGGAGTTTTCTCTCACCATTAGTTTGCGGGTCACTTTGGAGCTCCGTGGAACAAGGAAACTTCGCTTAAACTGTAGTTTATAGCACCTTTAGGGTCAAGTAGACACGGAGCTCGGGGGAGGTGCATCCTACTCAGCAGGTGGCCATCTTGGAATCTGGTATGGCTTTCTTAATGGATACCTTTTCTCGAACACACGTAGCGGTATGGCCACAACTACTGGTGTCACACATGGCACAACTTCAGGCTCCCAGCATATAGGTGTAAGGGGGGGCGCGACTTCCTGCAGAGGCATTCGGCTGCTCCTCTACAGTTATACAGTACACACTAAAGATTAAACAACCTATTGACACTGTTTGTCAGCTGTGGGTAATTCAGGGATAATCTTTACTCAGGAGATGGCATTGATCTAGAATTTGCAGAACTGTGTAATCTCTCCATGGTGATGACTATCAGATCTCTCCTTAGTGAAGACTATCAGATCTCTCCACGGTTAAGGCTATCAAAATTATGCATTCTTGAAGGCAATAGACAGTATACACACTGTGTTCAGGATGATGCTGGAAACGTGGTTGATAGCAGAGCAGTCATATTGATCGGAGGATAAGTAGCAGGCACTGAGTCACACAAGCTGATCCTACAAATCTCAGCCAATGTGTCACACTGGCCCTGATCAGAATATTAGTGTGATCTGTGCTCTTTGTATGGGTGGTACGGTCATGTTTGTGATATATTATTAATATATTTTTAAAAGCATGGGCATCCATATGTACCCTTTCTTTCTTTTAAGTCTACATCCACTTTCGCCAGAACTGAAGAAGATGTTATCCCAATGCCAGAGACCTTAGATCGGGAAACAGAACGTGGACCCCAGGTTTTAATGGCTCGTTTCCTCACATGACTATAGGGGGAGCTCTTATTCCAATCAGTTCATCTCTCTGTGTCTCAGTTCCCTTCCTAGAAGCTCATCCCCAGTTCTATGAGCTGTTTAAAATAGTGTTCATTTACGCCAACTGGCATGTGTTAGATATAGGAACAGATGAGCCATTAACATGTTAACATTTGAAACCAATCAAAACAAAGAGGTGATGGCTGTAAGGTTCAGAATACATCTTAAACCCCTGGGAATTACGGTGGGCGATCCTCCAGACCATTGTTCTTCGCCTGCCAAGCCATTTCAAAAAGGGGAAAGACCATATGAAAATCAAGCTTGGTTCCACCCCGAAAAGGGCAGGCCAGCCCGAACTGCTAAGTCACATTCGTCTGCACGAGACCACGTGCATCCTCAGACATATTTTAGCCTAATTGGGTGTCATCAGTGAGTAGTAGCTTGGGTCTATAGGCCCAGCAGGCACAGGACCAATGTCTGGCATAACCGTCATACTCGGGGTGACAAAGCAAAACAAAGAACTGATTGCTGGAAGGTTTAGAATAAATCCTAAACCTCTGGAAACTGCCCTGGGCAACATTCCAGACCATTGTTCTTCACCATCCAAGCCATTACAAAAAGGGGAAAGACCATATGCAAATCAGGAGTGGTCCAACCTCCGAATGGGCAGTCCAGCCAGAACTGCTATGCCACATCCCTTTTGCACAAGACCAGACACATGCCCAGACATGTTTCAGCCTAATTGGGCATCAACAGTTAGGAGTAGCTTGGGTCTCTACCCCAGCAGGCACAGGACCGAGGTCTAGCATGTCCATCAAACTCAGGGTGACAAATTAAAACAAAGAGCTGATGGCTGCAAGGTTTAGAATAAATCTTAAACCTCTGGCAATTGCTCTGGGCAACCCTCCAGACCATTGATCTTCGCCTGCCAAGCCATTACAATAAGGGGTGGCCCCACCCCCCAAGGGGCAGTCTAGTCCGAATGGCTGGGTCACAGCCCTTCTGCATGAGACCACAGGCATCGCAGACATGTTTTGGCCTCATTGGGCATCATCAGTGAGGAGTAGCTAGGGTCTCTAGGCCCAGTACAGGAACCACATCTTGGCATACCCGTCCCACTCGGGGTGACAAAGCAAAACAAAGAGGTGGTGACTGGAAGGTTTAGCACAAATGTTAGACCTCTAGAAATTGCTCTGGGCAACCCTCCAGCCCATCGTTCTTCATCTGCCAATCCATTACAGAAAGATAAAAGACCATATGCAAATCATATTTGGTCCAATCCCTAAAGGAGCAGTCCAGCCCAAACAAGTATGTTGCATCCCTTCTGCACAGGAACACAAGCATGCCCAGACATGTTTTGACCTCATTGGGCATCATCAGCTAGGAGTAGCTTAGCTCTCTAGCCCAGCAGGCATGGGACCCACGTCTGGCCATACCCGTCCAACTCGGGGTGACAAAGCAAAAACAAAGAAGTGATGGTTGGAAGGTTTGGAATAAATCTTAAACCTCAGGAAATTGCTCTGGGCAACCCTCCAGACCATCACTCTTCACCTGCCAAGCCATTACAGAAAAGGGAAAGACCATATGCAAATCAGGCTTGGTCCCACTCCCAAAGGGGCAGCCAGCCCAAAGTGCTAGGTCACATCCCTTCTGCATGATACCACAAGCATCCCGAGACATATTGCGCCTCATTGGGTGTCATCAGTGAGGAGTAGCTTGGGTCTCTAGGCACAGCAGGCATGGTACCCAGGTAATGGCTCGGCAGGCTGAAAAACAATAGTCTGGAGGGTTGCCAAGAGATGTGCCCATGGTTGTGATTTATTCAAAACCTTCCAGCCATCAACTTTTGGTTTTGCTTTAGTCACCCTGATTGAGACGGGTATGCCCAGAAGTAGGTCCTGAGCCTGTTGGCCTAGAGACGCAAGCTACTTCTCACTGATGACGCCCAACAAGGCCTAAGCATGTCTGGGGATGCTTGTAGACTCATGCGGAAGAGATATGACTTAGCAGTTTGGGATGGATGCCCCTTTTGGGGTGGGACCAAGCCTGTTTTGTATATGGCCTTTCTCCTCTGTAATGGCTTGACAGGCTAAAAAATGATGGTCTGGAGGGTTGCCCAGAGCTTTGCACATGGTTATGATTTATTCACAGCCTTCCAGCCATCAACATTTGGTTTGACATTTGAAACTAAACCTCTTGGATCTGGTCCAGAGTAGCACTGCTCCTAGTGGCCTTTGCAAAAACCGGGAGTTGTGAACGGCTTTTGTGAAATCTAAGCAAGGGAAGAATACATCCAAACACATCTCCACTGAATTAGTATTAATGTTGCTCTTTAAAGCTATTTACTCATCTTTAATTTGAAGACTTCTTCGGGCGTACGAAACATAATGGGGTTTTTCGTATGGATGGCACAAATTGATACCCTCAAAAATTGACCTACTACTTCACAAATCTTCATGTTATGTTAGTGGCATGTATTTCACACACTGCTGCCATTTACATGGTCTCCGGGTGTTCTAGCAGATCTGAAGATCCAAGAGGGGTCGGTTTGTTAGTGGGAGGAGAGGGAGCACGTGCTTTTGCTTTGGTGCTAGAGGTTTCAGTTCAGAAAAGATTGTCACTGTGTGTGGGTTTGCTTCTATGTGGTCTGGGTTGGTGTGCGTGCAAACCTATTACTTACTAGTCAAGAAACAATCAACAAGCTAATCATCAAAGTAATAGAGAATCTGAAGCTATTGAACTAGCTGTGAGCTGCAAAACATTAGCTACTCTAGCGCTCTCTCTCCCTTTCTATCGGTCACTGTCTCTTTAGCTCTCTCTTTCTCGCTCTGCCGCCATCTCTATTATATTATGTATGTTTTATTACAATCTTAAAAATACCTCTATTAAAAAGTGCATTTGGACGAATAGCACCAGTGAGGTTCCATGCTGTTTAGCAAAAAAACCTTTGGTAAAAAAATAATAAGATCTGTCCATTGGAATTTTAGAAGAGTACGACAGACATGCTTAGAAAATGATACATATATATAGGATACATCTGAACTTATGTGGTGATGCCTCTTAAAAGTTAAGCATCTGTCGGACCATGATCAAAGATCTATGTTTAATCTGTTATACTTAGCTAGTTCATTGCATTTTAACACTTGTTTATATGTTTGTACAAATTACGTCATGGTGCAGTCTTGTATTTTGTGTGTGTCTCTCATTTGGAAAGCGGTACGGCCCTAGTGAGTACTTAAGCATTGAAAGAAGCATGACACATTGAGGAACAGATTGAAGGAGAGCATGAAACTGAGATGAGGATTTATTTATCCCTTTGGGTTGGAGTTGCGACTGGTTTGCATATGGTTAGTCATTATCTACAATGGCAGAGACAAGCTCAAAACGATTACATAGGATGCTACTGAAAGTGATCCCTAATGGCTAAGAAGCATTTGAATCTCCCACTGCTTTGTTATTCTCAGATAGTCACACCTATGTGTCAGAGGTTATGCCCAAATATCGATCCAGAGAAACCCTGGAATTCTCTCTGGTTGATGAGCCCCAACACGGTTGAAACATGTCTGGGGTTGCTTTTGTTCACATGTCGATGGAATATGGCCTGTGTCTTTGGTCTGGGCTTTGGGGATAGGGAGAACAGTGATTCGCATTTGGTTTTTCCTTCCTGTAAGGAACATCCAAATGCAAATAAAGTCATGGAATGGAATGCTACTTACAGACATTTGAAGTAGTTAAGAAGCAGAAGTTCACGCATTTCCACTTTTTAGTTTTCTGAACAAGGCCCCCGAAGTGGAAGGAGTATGCCCATGCATGAATTGCAATCAATCAATAAACTTTATATCGGGTGAAAGCCCATAAAAGCATAACATAGAAAAGTGTACAAATGCAAATACATAAAGCAAACAATGAAAAAGAAAAAGCAAATGCAAATACAAATTAGCTTTACAGGATATAAGCTCTAAAATGGTAAAGCTAAAAAAGAATGATTAAAGCTAAAAGAAAATGCTGAAGAAATCCAGGGAATTCTTTTAAAAGTTAACTCTTATCTGAGGTTAAGGCGGTTTTCATCATATTCTAATCCGCTCTGCCTTAGTAAAAAGCCCAAAACTGCAAATGTCACATCCTCATTCAAGGTCATTTTGCATAGTGCAAAGGATTCAGCTGCCAAGCAAATCTGATCTTTACAAAAATAGGATATAACCATCTCCTCCTTAGCTGTTTACAGTTGGGCAGTTTAAAAGCAGGTGCACATTGTTACCAACCTTCGATGGGCTAAACATGCAACATTTTGAGGAGCCCGATACCCACATACTTGTAAATTCTGTAACGGGCAGAACATTCCGCCTGAATTCTACATACAAAGCATGGTTGTAAGAAGGGGACATATCGTTGATGTATGGCTCTGGACATGAATTGGTTGTTCACGTTGAATAGCCTGGGAATCTTAGTTGGCTATGTGTGTCCACAACCAGAGTTTCTAAGTGCAAAATATCAAGCTTGTTCTTGACTACCTTAATCGTCTTGCAGTGACCACCGTGCCAGCATTCAGAAGAGAAGCCACCGGTATATTATGCCTTAGGGCTGCTACATGTTTTAACCATTTCCTTACTACATCCCAGAGCATATCATTATAATGTTGCAGGTTGGCTGATTTACGTAACTTCAGCCAGTAGAGTAATGGCCTGGTTAGTGCTTCGACTTTGACAAGAGCTAACTCCGTTTCCATCAGTAATGGGATAACTGGAGTGCTTGCCAGTAAAGCAGGGATTTGTTTACTGAATTTGTTTTCCACTTTAGTTAAGGCAGCCAGATCCACATGACCCGAGAGTTCACTGCCATATAGTGTGGCTGACAAGGTGTGTGCTTTATACACCTAAATAGTAGGCGGAGGGAGCCAATTGCCAAGTTGAGAGCTACAGCTGAGCGTCTCGTGAATTGCGAACTTGCTGTTGAAACCCAACCCAACAAGGCATAACATGTCTCGTGATGCTTGTGTTCCCAAGCAGAAGTGGTATTTTCAATAGTTCAAGCTGAACTTTGGGGACAGGAACCAACTGAATTAAATATAGGTTTTCCCTTTCTGTAACGACGGAGGCAAGCAAAACGAGATGGGATGGAATGGTACCCACAGACATTTCCAGTGGTCTTACAGCTTAATGTAGTGCCTATATATATATATAACTTTGAAATATTTGACGGGATGTTAAACTTTTATCATGGTTCAAACATTGAAAAGGTGGGAGTTGAAAAAAGAGGTTACAAAATGTTTTCAGGAAAGGATAGGAAGATTAGGATAGACAAGTGATAGCAGTGGATGAGGGTGGGGTTATGTGAGGGGAAACAGGTATGTTTTGAGGATCTTTCTGAAAAGTGTTGATGGAGGATGCAGTGCGTATGTGGAGAAGTAGGGCGTTCCATGCCCTGAGTGCCCAGTGGGTAAATGCTTGTTTTTGTGTGCTTGTGAGTTTGCAGAGTGTGATGTGTAGAAAGTGTTGGCTGGCTTGTCTAGTGTTTGTGTGGGTGATGGGTTTGAGTTTGTGATGAAGATAAGATGGAGGTTTGAGGTGGATGGCTTTGAATGCAATGCAGAGTCCTTTGAAGTCGATTATCTGCGGTATGGGGGAGCCAGTGGAGCTGGGTAAGAGCGGGGTGATGTGTGCATGTTTGGGTGGGTGGAGGATGAGTCTGGCTGCGTTTTATATGGTTTGCAGGAGGGCAAGGGTGTTGTTGGGGAGTCCAGTGAGGAGATAATGACCATAATCCAGTTTAGAGAGAACTAGTGCTTGGACTGCTGTGTGCAAGTCATCAGGAGGAAGCATATGTCTGATTGTGCGTAGCAAGTGTAGTTGTACATTGCATGTTTTGGTGACAGTGGCTGTGGGGTATGTGAAGGAAAGGTGGGGTTGACTGTAACGGAAAGGTGGGGGTCATCTGTGAAGCCAAGTGGTTTAGCAGGTGTGGAGAGGAATGTGTGTGGGAGGTCAGTAGCGATTTCTTGGATCCAGGGGGTGAGGTTGGGTTTGTGCCTTGGGGGCAGATGTGGAGGTATTATGTTTTGGAAGGGTTGAGTTTGAGGAAGTGGGTGGCATCCAGTTGGTGATGGTGGAGGGACTGGTTTTAAGGGCGTGGTTTTGTGAAGGGGATGAAATTTGGAAGTATGTTTTGTGTCATCTCCGTATTGGTGGAAATGTCTGTTGTGTTTGCTAATGGTCTGTACAAGGGATTCAACATATAGGTTGGAGAGGAGTGGAGATAGAGAGGGGCCTTGCAGGACACCACACTTGAAAGGGGTGGGGTCTGATCGATAAGGGGGCATGGAGACAAAGTATGTCCTGACTGCTCTGAAGACATACATTTAAAAAACGTTCCCTGAATAGATGCATATACACGTAGAAAAGTTCAATTTGACACTAAATGGGGCTTGGGATAAAAAAAAAAAAAGGTTGGCGTGCTTAAAACAGAGCTTAGTACACATTGTAAGATAAGTACATAGAACAGGACAGCTCACATTGTGTACGTGCATCTTCTTTTAAGACTTGCACAGTCCCCACATCCCAAACTGATCCATGGAGGCCTGTGTATACATGAGACTGATCATTGAAACTTCCCCAGAGCCGTCTGATTGTTTTTGCACTCCGAAAGCAGAACAAATTCACAAACCAAACTTTCAGGAGCTCATTTTGATGACTTTTCATACAGTCCATAGGCACATATGTTTGGCACAAAAACCAAGAGGGAGGGTCACATGGATAAGTACCAGAAATTATTTAGGTACTCATATCATAGATTAGAGGTGGGAAGAGAAGAGGTTCAGTCAGGTTATCAAATATAACTTCATATTTGTATTTTAATCAAACACATTGTAAAAATATATACATATAATATCAACATTAAAAATCATTTGATTCAATAATGGTACAAAAATGTTTATATCAAAAAGATATTTAAGGAGAAGCATTTTTTCTGTTTGTTAATAAAAGTTTTTGTTGTGTTCAAATGCTAATGAAAATCATGCATATCCATCACAATATTAATACATTTCATTGAGTGATGGAGATGCCATTGCAAAAAGTACTATAGGCAAAGTCAAGTGTTTAGTGCCAAAGTGCTAAGTGCCAACTGTAAATACAAAATGTTATAATATCGTACACATTACAGTTTCGGCGACAAGATTCTATCTAGTTTACTCAATTAAACTAGTAGTCGCCTTCATCAGGGCACACTGTCGAGTACAAGTCACACTAAATGCATATCGGTGCCAAGCATTTATACATGATTTATCAATAACTTAGTTGATTTTGTAGATGAAACATTGAATCGTTCCCAACTTGATTGAAGGTCTTTAATTTAAAGAAGCATCAACCCAAGGAAAAAACAATGTGAACCAAACAAAATTAAAAAAAATTAAACAATAGAAAAAGAAAAGATTAGAATCAAAACACTGGCTGAACCTCTTAAAATCAACACATCTAGACCATAGACAGCGAACAGTCAGATATTCACCTGCATTAGTCTGCATGGGGCGCAGAAAATCATTATTATTTAGTAGACGCTGCCCACAAAAAGAAGAACAAGATGAAAGTCAATTTACATCTAAGGAGACAAAAGAGAAGAAGGGGTGGAGTTTGTGATATAGCTAAATTGTCTCAAACTGCAACACTCACACACAGCAAAGCCCGACCCACGGCATATACATCACCAAACTTTCACAGAAGTACTGACCAATGGGCGCTAAAAAGGGACTACAGCAACCTCTTGCACTGCCGTAGGTTAAGGTGTTTATAAGCACACACAAATGTGGAAAACAACAAATGGCTAAACGCAAGGCAGCATGTTTCATAAAGACTGGAAGGAGTAGCTGGGTGCAGACATACCATTGCAATTGCAATAAATGAAGCAACCACCGGTATGCACCACGGACTGGATGGAAAATCAAAATATAGAGCATATGTCCCGCGGGTAAGCTATAAGAATGAAAAATAGCTAATACACTATAGATGTAATAAGCATAAAGCATGTATACCATAGGTATTCTATAGGAATGGAAAAATAGCTTATATCTAAAAGCCATGAATAGATGAATAAGGCCAAGAAAAAGAAAAAGAGAAAGAAAAGGAAAAGAAAACAACGACCCACCCTGGACTCCCAGACTAAAATTAGGTCAAACTCTGGAGCCATTCTTCTTGGCGATTAAGTCCTGTCTCGTAACTGGTGGTATTGTACATCCACCATTGTTCTCTTTGGGCCAGACGAGCTGCTATATTGTTGGAATCAGTGCCCATGACCTTTTCCAACACACACCATTTCAGGTTATCACAATTATGGTTATTTTCCAAGAAATGAGAAACCAATGGGGCTGTGATGACATTGTTCCGTATTTTGGATTTATGTTCCCCAATTCTCATTTTAATCGGTCTGGATGTTTTTCCAATATATGTTTTGGCACATGGGCAAAATATTATATAAATAACATTTTTTGTATTGCATGTGGTGTGATGATTAATACACCAATTTTTCCCATTGATCATCACAGTTGTGCCTGTATGTTTGGCACGACATTGTGATTAAAAGGAGAAAAACCTGAAAAAAGGGTGTGTGTATGAGAAGGGCAAAGGGGAAGAGTTAAAGGTGCGGGCGAAAAACAGCATTTTGTGACAGATGGAATACACTATAAAAAGGCTGTCATAATAAGCAAAATCAGCCATTTTGATTATTTTTCAGGCAGCCACAAAAAAGGGCAACTCAGACTTCTGAAATACAACCATTTAACTACTTCCCAGGTTGCAAGACTGCTGGTGACTAGCAGGGTCTAAACAGCAGGTGGGTATTTATATGGTAGTTGTGTGGATTCTGGGGAAGCTTTTCTTGGAAAATTGGGATTTTAAAGTGAACTTGTGTCTGGATTGGTTTACTTCCCACCTCAGTGATTTGGGCTGAACATTTCAGATTCTGATGACATTAAAAGCACAAGTAATACCCCTTTGTGGTAGTCACCCTACTTTCAGTCCTGTTAGGAGAGTCTCATTAGAGGAGTTATGACTTCTAATTGGATGGTAGTAGGGGTTGGATGGGTTGAAGTGTATCTGCCCCTTTGCTGGAGAGACTGCAATGAGTAATATGCAACACTGGTTCTCAGTGGGTTGCCATCACAATACCAAGCAACTCCTCACTGATGACACCCACAAAGAAGTCGAAAACATGTCTGGGGGTGCTTGTGGTCTCGTGCACAGGGGATGCGGCCAAGCAGTTCGGGTCGGACTTCTCCTTTTGGGGTGGGGCAGGCCTGATTTGTATGTAGTCTTTCCCTTTTTCTAATGGCTTGGCAGACAAAGAATGATGGTCTGGAGGGTTGCCCAGAGCAATGCCAGAGATTAAGAGGTTAAGATTAATTCTAAACCTTTCAGCCATCACCTCCTTTGTTTGGCTGTAATCATGATGCCTTTAGGCATGGTGTGACAGTATCATGCGCCTCGAGGCCCAGGATCAGTCTTGATACCCAATTTTGTGCATGGACCCTTCCCACAATAAGAGTCACAGCTTGGATGCTGTCCTCCAACATGGTCAGGAAGTAGCCACAATCGGCTCAATTCCTGTCATCTGGTCAGCCCACACTATTCTCTTGTTTCCCATTGGGCTAATACCACCACCTGGAAACATTAAGACCCAGAAAAGACACAGCTGATTCTGATCCCGCAAAAAAATATCAAGCTAATTTTGGATTCCCTAAAAAGGTAACTAAGGACACCCCAACCTGGATTCGGACCCAGCCTTTCTCCTCACAGCACCACCAAGCAGCATATTTCACAATGTGTAATCCTGAGCACCCTATACAAGGGCACCATCCATCCCCACAAATAACCATGCTCTTGGAGACATTTAACAAACACAAATGAGATGCTGCAGCCTGGGAATTATCTGAGAGAAAGCTAAGCATCTCCAGGCAGGTCTACAGCTCCAACACTCCAGAACAATGACAACAAGCAATCTTTAAAGCCCAAAAATATGGCTTCTGTGGTTGAATACAAAACACCATTAAGAGCTGTTTTAAGTAGCGCAGACATTCATCTCACCATAATGTACCACATACTCCACCCCACAAAATCCTAACCACTCCAACAGCCTAAACTCCTTCTTCACAGAAAAAGTGTGAAAAACTGGGACATCAATATCCCAGACAAAAGAGGGATTGGGCGCACCCCAATGAGAAGTCACCTCAGAGGAAAACACTGTACATAGCTTCTCACCCTCAGCATCATAGCCACTAAGATACTCCCGCTCCTTATGGGGCACTGACCAGGCAAGGGCTCTGGAGGCCTCCTGGCCCCGTGGCCATTTCTGGAGTCTGTGTTGGCATCCCGTGAAACTCCTTCACCAGATTCATCAACCACTCACTACAGACAAGACAAGCGGCCAAAAGCCATTGAACACGCTATGGTCACAGCCTTCCTACAAATGAGCATTTTGTTGATCCCAAAAATCCATATAATCACCGCCCACTCCAAGACTCCTGGGAAAATAGTTATTGCAGAACTTCAGGCACACACAGACTTTAAAAACACCCTGGACACATACCAGTCAAAATTCTGACACAAACCAGAAACCGCCCTGGTCTCAGTATGATACCGCCTATTAGAGTTCGGAGTGCTGATCATGCTTGACATATCCACAACTGTCGATATAGTGGCCCACATCATCCTTGTACATTGCTTACAGCATGTGACCAATGTCTCTCCTCTGCACTGAGATCTTCATGTCAGACAATAGTCAAAGTGCAGTAGGACTGCACCCCCCAGATGAAATGACGTGGAAAGTGGAGTACCTTAGCCCACCCCCCCGCCGCCCTCGTCTCCACCCAATGTACCTACTTTGGAGAAACAGTCCCTATAAAAAACAGGATATCCAAAGTGGGCTTAATCTGAGATATCAACCTCATCTTGGACTCGCAGGCCAGAGCTGTGGTCAAGTCGGCATTATCCCAGTGAAACTGATAAAGCTCATATGAACTGGTACATTCCACACTGCCCTAGTCCCTGCCTTAGATGAACTCTGCATTTCAGGTCAGTTCTACACAGTCATGGTCATCACTCTGACCAATCTAGCCCAGACACAGACCGTTTCAGGTTCCTTTTCTCCTTCATGGAATCTGGTCATTACCATGCATTTTCCTGCTGCTCCCCCTCTAGGAAACCCAAGTTGTGCCTGACTGATAGCAGTGCATCTCGGGGGGATAGTTCAGGGGTAACGTGTTCACCTTGGAAGCAAGACGACATGGAGCAACACAGGTTCGATCCCTGGGTCCATGCTTAGAAACCTCTGGGTATTAAGCGCGTTATTAATAACCTCTCATCATATCATATCATCCTTGGGAGGCCGCTGCTGCTTGACCCTTGATTTGTCCACACGATCCCTGACCCTGCTGCCCATGTTCTACTTGAACTTTATAGACCCCAGTACGAGGGATGTACCCGGTGGAATGGGCCCTGAAGACCTAGTTAAAAGCCCAATCATAGCAAAGGAATTTAACTAGGGTTATAGGTCCATAATGGACAGTACAGTCCAAAGACGGAGCCTGTAAAACTATTATAGCCCCTCCAAGATCCCCACTCTTTCATCAGAAAGAAAGTGCATTAAACGTGGGTGCAAATAATGCCTTTATGTGACTTTCTAGTCTTCTCTACTTTCTGAGAGTCTTTTCGACTCTGCCTTAGGTATTTACATGAAAATGGGTATGAAAGGGCCTGTTCATAGATATGAAAATGCCACCTGGGCAGTTGTTGGGGCATTGCGGTGGTGACGTATGCACAGGCATGTTGGTAGTATATAAACCCACCTGGGTGGATACAGAGAGTTGGCTGTGGAGATGCGCAAGAATGTGACCTTCTAAACAACCTGCGGGGTATAGGAACCCCCATATTGTACGATGAGAACTCTTTATCAACATTCCATGGATTGAAATTAAGCTTTGCAGACTGTCCCCCATGTGCTACACTGGGTTGTTATGGCTGGAAGTACAGATCAATAGCCGAGGGGCGCAATGGTGATAACTCGGGCTCAGGAGTAGTCCATGGGGGAGCTCTATTAAGCAATTAGTCCCTCCAATCAGGATGCGTGTTTCATGATAGCCCAAAGGTACCAATGTGGAAATGAAAGGTGCAGGTGGGGTGGCAGATGCTGGTGAGAGCGGGAACACTGTGGACCAGGATGTTGGTGACACAAGAAGAAGGACAGTGGCATGGAGTCATGGAGGTCCAGTGATCTGGGGAGAGGCCTGCGATGTGGAAACCTAACAGGCAAAGGGCAAAAGTTAAGTATGGAGTCTGTGAGAGGACCGGGTAGACATGAGGAATGGCTGTGCAGTGGGGCTAGCAGATGGAATGTGGAGTGCTGAAAATATTCGGGGTGTACTGGCTCATGTAGCCCACAGATTCACCAATCCAAACCCCTCGCACCACACGTTTGGTTTTAAATTTCAACCTCTTTCCTGGTAATATAATTTTTCTCGTTGCTTACCACTGCTTCCAAATGTTATGTTTTTGCTGTCTTCTGTGAACATTGTTGTTGCTGTGTCCATATTTTGTGTTTGTAATTTTATTATACAGTGCTCACCTACTCTTGGGTCAGGAGGCACTTTATACATTGTATAAATAAAATAATAATAAAGAGACAATGATAAGAGTCTCAGTATGTGACATGAAATCCTAGGCGAAGGCTTTCAGCTGACGAATTGCAGGTAAACATCCCAAAATCTCAGGAAAAGAATCAAAGAATCACAAGTAAAACATCTCAGCAGAAGAATCTCAACGGGGGAATATTGGGTAAGAGTTCTCATGAGAATACTCTATGGTCAGCAATCTCTGTCGAATCCCAGTTGACGAATCTCAGCTGGAAACCTCAATTAGAGCATGATTTCTTCTCTTGTGACAATCGGAAAGTGTGGAATGCAGGCGCTAACCACCAATAGAAGCCTGCACTCCGAGATACTTTTTTATTTGTTTCACTGATTCTGGCTCTCTAGTAAATCAGCAAGCTTGGGATGTAGGCCCCCTATTGCCTATATAAAGCTGCATTGCAAGCTTCCCTTTGTGATATGTACACACAGGACTCTGGAGATATGGACAGGTTCTGTCACAGGAAGACCAAGGTGAGTCTTCCCTTTTTAACCCAGCGCAAGACCTAATAGCATTAGAGCCCTTATTATTGGGCTCTACTGTCTGTTAGTAACCTTCACCTCGTTAGAGACCCTAACCTTTGACTCAGGACCACTAACTTGGGTGGTGATCACCTACCGCACAAGAGTTCCCTGCAGTGCAGGCTTTAACTTTGCAATGAAGAACCACAGATACAAATTCTCAGTTGTAAAGGAATTATGGCTGAATCACACTGTAAGGCTCACTGGCAAGAACATTCTGCTGAGGAATCAGAGTTTGAGAATTTTATTTGAAAAAACTAGACTAAGGATTCTCAGGGGATTCATCTCAGTTGAATCTTAGGTAAAACAGTTCAGGAGAGGAATCTTAGGTAAGGGATCAACGTTGAATCTCTGTTTAAGAATCTCAGATCAAAGAACTCATTGGAGGTTTCTAAGGGGAGGAACCCCAGGTGAAGAATCTCAGTTGAAAAAGAATCTCATTTGATGAATCTAAGAATCTAAGGTCAAAGACTCTCATTTAAAGAATCAGATGTGTTTTAAAATGATAGAAATACCCAATACGCCAGCAGATCACCAGAATTTAGTCTTCCCATTTTGCACCTTTTCTCTAAACAGAGGCCCCCAAATGGAACCCAGCTTTTTATTTGCCACCGTTTACCTCTTTTAGCCCTAGGACTTTCTGAATGTATTCAGTTGGACCCTTGTTTCTCCTACTAGCATGATGTAACTTCCTGTTCCATTTATGGACATACATGTTCTGACTACCTCTAATCTGTCCCTACCCCTTCCACCTCATTCCATCAATATCTAGTTGTAAGACTGTTCTTTCTGGAAAATTTGAAGCTTTTTCTTCAGTGTGTTTTTCATTTACTAATTTGAATGTCTCTTCACTAGCACCTAGCTTCCTTTTCTACTGTGTATGCAGCTTAAGCTTCTTGAGTATATCTGCATAGGATTGTTAATTTAAACCTAGCACCGTTTTGATTACCCATCTATGGACCCCATGCAATCCAGTTTGGATCCTTCCTTCAGTCACATGTCCGTCTCTATCCCAACCGTATTGATCTTTCAGACCGGCTAGTCTGTCAGGTAACCAACCGCTTGTATTTCGGATGAGCCCAGCTGCCTCATTCCCTGTCCGCTTCCCTGATCCCCACACCTAAACCCACAAGTGGTGAAGTGAATGTCTGGCTCTCCACCATCATTCCCTCAGCTTTGTATTCATTTGAGGGAGTGGGAGAGTGCTGGGGAGGTCTGCCCATAGACACTGTGGGCGGGGCATGGTCACCTGCCGTCCTGATTTCTTGCAGTCATGCCCTAGTGCCACACTCATGCTGTATGTCCATGACCTCGAAGGCATAGATATTCCATGGTTTCCCTGACTGCCACCTTCTGCTTGCAGATAGATTCTCAACCTAAAGGCTGTGCCTAGAAGTCAATCTTTGTTCTACATGGTATGATAATGTTTATTTGTATATCGCCTATACACAAGAAAAGTGTTTCACAGCGCTCAAGGATGGGGTGGGGACCAAGGGGAAAAAAACAGCAGTCATTTAGAGCCCACAGAAATAAGTGCATACATACAATTAACAATGTACAATTACATGTAATGCTGGCACTTAGCGCTTTAAAGTGCTCTGTTTTTTTTCAAGTGTGGGATCTAAGGGACATTTGTTGCGCCCTTTTCCAAGCAAACAGAAACCACCCTCTTCTTTTAAGGTACCAGCCCCGCTCCTGAAGATATAACTATTGGCTGTTCAGACAATCCCAACAGCTCCTTTCCCCAGAAATCAGAAGTTCCATCTTTTCAATGTCTATGTGGCGGCCGGTGCTCCTAATTGCCACAAATAAATATATACCTAAATACAAGTAAATGTTAATAAAGAGGGCCCTTAACATCTGCTTTTAGTGACTTTCTCAAGTGTGGCTTTCTGTTTCCAGTCCACAGTTGAGCCTGCTGTGCTCAGCATCCCTCCGAGATGCGCTTGGTGCCATTGTGAGTAGTCACTGCGTGACACACTGGTCATAGGTAAATGAAGCCTCAATGCACAGGCTGCCGCAGTGTCACTTCCAGCGCTGGATGCCTTGGCGCTGGGCTTCCCTGGTCAGAAATAGTCCAGAGAGTCATTAGCGCCTGCATCGCAGGGTATAGAATGTCACCGGGGTCTATTTCCTGCCTGGACAAAGGACGAAGGCAATTTTAGCCAAGCTTTGGGGAGGAGCGTCAGCACAGACGAAGAGGGCTCCCAGTCTAGGCTCCCCATGTCCGAGTGAAAAATCCACCCTTCGTGTTTGGGAATTTGTGTAAACATTGAGTGCTCCAGCTCACTTTTTGAGGAAATAGGTCTGGCAAAGCCATGGCTAAAAGCGCAGAGATCAATCCTTTTTTTGGAAGCCTGAGTGCATTCTTGCGTACAAGATTAGGAGTAAACCTATCCTAATCTTCCTAACCTTTACCGAAAACACATGGGAGTTTGGCTTTTTTTAGTCCAGCTAGTCCTGTGGGCGACTACTTATTTACCCTTTTTCTTTGAGCAACTCCAAAATCAAGTCTTCGTTAGTATGATTGCCTCAAAATTGTTGCAATTCCACAGGGTCAACGGTAGAAAGCCTAAGCCGTTGAAAGTTACATTGAAAATAGAAAAGACACCGCGACTCTGCGCCAAATCTTTCACACTTGATTAGATTTTATTGTAGAGCAAGCTTTTGGTTGAATCCAACTTGGTTATATTATATTGTATTACAAGCACTTGCGAGACACGTGTTTCGGCTTAAAAAAGCCTTTTTTCAAATCCGCGCTGATGAAACAAACTGTTTTTAACTAATATCATAGTATCTCATCATTTCCAGGTTGTTCAAAAAATATTCACTCAATGTGGTTGTTGAATTTTCTTTCCTGGGCTTAATCCCAAAATGTCTTTCCTTGCAGCTCCTAGTCTCACGCGTTGGCTCAAGGCTCGTTGTTTAGGACCACATTGCTTTGCATTCTCCAAGTCTAAAAACAAAGCGAATGCAGAGCAGCCAATGAGACTCCGCCCCCGTGAGTGAAGGAAGGATCACCGTGAGCTACATGAAACTGACAAGCATCTACACATCGAAGTATTGGCGTCATTTTAAGACAAATGCACATTGCAAGTTGGGGCCCACTCTTACACTCTGTTAGGTCCCTTGCATGCCATTTAAACATTTGTAAGGCAGGGTGCAAAACTGAAGAGAAAAAAAAAACAGGCGAAATCGCTTTTCCTCTTCAGTTTCACTCCCCATCTTTCTAAAAAGTAAACACCACATGCAAATTACGCTTTGCAGACACCGTTTCCTAATGGATTCCACCTGCTGTTTAGCAAGTGCTAATTCAGGCGTATTCCATAGGAATCCATTTATTTTACGCTGGCTAAAAATATACCAGCATAAAACAAAGTGCTCTTCCAAGACGAAGGAAGAAGCACGACGGAGATGTAAGCTTTCTACCTCTTCTCCACCTTAGAAGCAGATGAAAATGGGTGGGAGTGGGAAATGGAGGCATCAAATCATTGAGCCTTGCTTTTATGCCTCCATTTCCACTACCGCCATTTCCAAAATGACCCCCATTGCAATCTATGAGTGGCTTTAACGGTATCAGGTAATAAAATCACGGTAAAAATGTCACGGTAAAAAAAATCACGGCAAAAATGCCATCGTTTGACCGGTAAAGGTATGCCCCATTATACCATTTAAGAGGTGCGGGGGCTGCAAGGGTGTCCCCCACTCCCCTTAAATATTATAATGGGTCCAGGAGTTGCAGGGGTGTCCCCGCATCCTTTACATGGATTGCGGAGAAAAAACCACAGCATTTTTGCCGCGATATTTTGTAATCACAGCAATTTTTGCCGCGATTTTATCACAAGGAACCGCTTTAACATGCAAACTGAGCCCTTCCCCCTCCTGAGGTAGCATTTATTTGAGTAATAATAACACCCATCAGTACTGCGCTTAGAAACGATAAACCTTTTAAAAACATTTCTTATTGGGTATGCAGTAAAGGGTGTTTCAAGGTGCATATTATTAATGTTATTGACTTGCTTTCTCGTCCTACAGACGATTTTGATTATTTTACCTTAAAACTCTCAAAAATCAGTGATTGAAGTGGATGGGAGCGGTTGGAACCAGTGCTCCTCTACTTTAAAAAAAATGTTTTACTGTTCGTATACTATTATTTTAAAAAGAAACCATTCCGGAATGGTTAGTTTTAAAATAAAAGTGTAGGAATAAGTTGAAACCTGCACCTCAATGCACTGCACTTAATATTCCCTTAAACATCAGTTGTGTTTGTTTGTGGGCTTGGATGGCGCGTGGTGATGGGGTTTGTGGGGAGCAGGGGCAGGCCAGCAGGGATCATAGTTCCACTACTTATTTTCATACACTTCGTCCACTGCCCAAAAAGTACTACATGGGTGCATTATATTAACAATCCAAGTTTATTCCAAATTTGTAGTCGAGCAGCACTTATGTTGACTACAATCCAGTTTAAAGACTGGAGGGGGTTTTCTGTAGTCCTGCCCTCTATATGGCAGAGGAGAAGCACAGAGCACCCCGGCCAAGATTATCTATGGGGTAGCTACGGACAAGCAATCAAGGCTTAAGCTCTCAGGAGGTGATGCAGGCTGGTTCTTAAGTACAGTGTAGTCCTCGATCCCCCACAAAGGAATGTCCACACACTGGGGGTCATTACGAGTATGGTGGTAGGGGCTTAACGGCACCGTTAAGGATGACGGTGCTGTTAAGCCCCTACCGCCATATTCCGAGGTGCCTTAGCAGGTCTCAGCAGGAACGGCTGGGCTGACCAGCCGTTCTTTGCGGGACCCGTTAAGGGACCTTGGAGCTCAAATGGGAATGGTAAATGGTTTACTGAATGGGGATTTACCGGGTCCGCATAGGTCGGAATGTCCCGGTAAATCCCCATTCAGTGAGACCGGACCCGGGTTTGGAGGCAGCCATGGCACTAACAGCACCATGGCTACCTCCAAACTCGTAAAGATCTCCACCATGTTAGATGATAACACAGTTCTTTATATAAATAAGGCTCAGAATATACACTGAATCAATGATAACACACGTTGTGCTTTTGCAATACTAATACGTTTAAATATGTAAAATGTCTATGTGGTACCACAGTTAACTCTAGACTCCTTTAAAATGCACCAACTGCTGACAGTCTCAATGGCATACAAATCAAATAGAACAACAGACATGGGAAGGAAGACAAGTTGGGTTGAACAATGGCAGAATACTGGGTCCCTACCAGCAGACACAGTTCTGTGTGAGGATCCCCCACACCTAGGAAACCTGTAAATAAAGTGTATCAACACACCCAGTCCATATATGTTTAAATTAGTCCTGTTTCCTGTTAAAATGATCTACTACCGCAATGTACCTGAGTTTAGCAGAGTTCTTCCACGGATCCCTGTTGAGTGGACTTCATTTAAGGCAGGAGCCACGGGTCGTCGAGATTCCTCAAAGAAAAGGTGAACATTGTCATTTGCGGTGCTCGTCGACGATCGGTCGTGGACGTCATGCGAAGATGAGGCGTGCGGGGCACCTCGATGACGAGAGTTTATTGCTGCAAAGAGTACTTGATGAAGAATATGGGCCCGGCAGTGGGCGTCGGGCATCTGCATTGGCGTTGACGATCAGGACTCGACCACGGCTGGCTTTCGGATCTTCATCAGCGTCTTTGAAGACTTTGGGTGACAGGAAACCCACCGGCAGATTCTCCTTGGTTCGTCAGCGACCTCTACTTTCTCCGGCGGGACAAAGCGGTCAACGGTGATGGCAAGGGAGTCCTTGCTTTCAAAGTCTCTTAGGCAATGGAGCATTGCGACTCTGGTCGACAAGGTTACAGCGGTCCTCCGAATCTCGATCAACGGTGATGGTCATCACCGGCCTCAACATCCTGGTGGTTACTTCAATGTTTCTCGGTGGACCCCGTCTCTGATTGACAGCTGTTAGGGACTGACTACCAGGGTGCCCTGATGAAGATGAGCTGGTACACAATGTTCCCTCGTAGCTCGGGGAGAGGTCTCCTAGCCAGGTCCTCTCTTGGATCAGTTCTTGGAGACACAACACCTTTCGGATTGCATCGAAGGAAAGCAGCAGCAGAGCCTTCTTCTTCCAGCTGGGCTTCATGGTTAAGCATCAAGTTTCGACCTCAGTTTCTGAATGATTATAGTCAATGAGAGGTCCCCATATATATTGTTCTGTCTCTCATTTACACTGCTGAGCTAGGCTCAGGCAGCCAATCATTCAAAAGGGCATTCAGCAGGCAGGCAGCCAATCAGGCTTACAGTGCATTCAGGCCATTCTCTTCCATCCAGACACTCACAACAAGGAATGTGGATTGGGGCAAGCACCCTGCCTTTCGGCACACCACACTGCATTCATACCAGTTTCGGGCAGGGCTGTATCATTCATTGTGTCACACACCATAAACCAGACACCCATAACATGACATGTATATTGGTGAAAGCCAAGTGAAAGCGGTTTGGCTGTTCCCCCTGTTCGTGTGCCGTCTGCCCAGTAACCAAGAAGAAGCATTTCTCTGCTGGAATGTGGCAAAAGTACCTGGACATTACTGACTGATTGACGTCTCTGCAAACGTAATTTTCCATTGTCCCGCCCCCTCCACATCCGCCAACCTACAAGTGGTGTCGGACTCATGCACCCGCATGCGCACCAAGTGAAAGACAAGTGAAAGCTGTTTGGTTGTTCCCCCTGTTCGTGTGCCGTCTGTCTAATCGCGAAGAAGAAGCATTTCCCTCCTGGAATGTGGCAAGACTACCTTGACTTTACTGACTGATTGAGTGAGTGCACAAAGACTGGTAAAATTCTGGAGGAATTTTATATGGCCTTCCTGACTCTTTGTTTCACACCTTGTTATATACTGCAAACACTTTCCTTACCTAAATATTCTGCCTCACTCTATTTTTGTTTCTCCTTCCTACCAGTGTCTCTGCAAACATAACGTTCCAATTGTCCCGCCCCCACCACCAGGGGTGGACTGGGAAATAAAAGAGGCCCTGGAAATATTTACTGGGGACCAAAAGAGGCCCTGGAAATAATGTGCAAAGTGGCCCCATATGACACATTTTCAGCTAGCCCAATGCTTTTCCTATGAGAACATTTCGAGATACCACAGAAAAGAGGGCCAGGGTGCAGAGGCCCACCGGGAAATCTCCAGAGTTCCCTATAGGCCAGTCCACCCCTGCCCACCACATCCGCCAACCTACAAGTGGTGTCGGGATCATGCACCCGCGCGCGCACCAAGTGAAAGCCAAGTGAAAGCTGTTTGACTGTTCGAGTGTGCGGCGGGTGCGGCAGGTCTAGGAGAAATATTCCCAAAGCAACATCGTCATTTTATGGTATGATTTAATGATTTACTCATGTCCCACGCTTGGGAAACTAGTACTTAAAGTTTCTACATTGGCTGACCTTTGGCAATGAATTGAACTGTGGCAGGCTGATGTATTCAATATGTTATAACACACCTCTTACCATTTTTTCTCGCACCAGGGTAACTGTGGGTTTCGTGCCTTTGAGCCCTGAGTGTTATTCTGTGCAAACGCAGAAGACACAGATTCCTGTGGTTCTAATACACAAATTGCCTGGGGGCAACTGCGAATCTCACGCCTTTGAGCCCCTACGTTTGTTATTGTTTTTTCATTGTAGCCGTGAGGAGGCTACTGTGGGCTTCTACTGCCTTTTGAACCTTGTGGTGGAGTGCTAAGCTAACGGAGTGGACTTAAAGGAGTGGTTTGTTAACTGACATTTTGCACGGGCAGCTGCCTATTTACATGGTGGTTTTATCTGTAGTAGTACGGACCCGTGCAATCTATGTTTTTGAGTGAGTGCCTGTGGATGTTATGAAGCATCCAATATATACTTATAAGAGGACAGTACCATTAACTAGAAGGGAGACAATGTCGGGGGTCCGTGCATATGATGATATTTTGTCCGCCCCATTGGTCTTTACTCCGGTTAACGGTACTATGAAAATGGTGCTAGAAATGCCTTTACCTCCTTCTCCACCAAGCGAAACTGGCTGGGAGCACTCCAAATGAATGTCGGAGACAAATCTATCCTCCTGATCGAATCTGGACAGAGCAAGGAGGATGAGATTAATAACGAAAGCTCAACAGAGCCCCAAAAATTAACCGTGGAAGACGCTTCTCTGCTTTTGATTGATTCAGGTGTAGGGAACCAGGGAGAAAACCACAATTCCCCTATAGATAGTTCATTACTCGCTCTATCCCAATACCCACTGAACGGGGAGGTAGAGTGGGAAGTTACGCCTGCCCAAAAAGAAAGTAGACCTGAAGGGGGTAATTGGGGGGAGACGAATGAAGGGCAATATAATGCGCAAATCTTAGCATTATATTGGGGGGTTTTATGAGAGAGGGGACCCTGTAATACATTTAGATATACCAATGTTTAAGTCAGCAGCTGTCCCCACTGACTATAGGAAGCTGTTGCCCTTATCCTATTCTAAGATATTTGGAGCTAAATCTAGCTTCCAATCTAACGTACAGGGAAGGGGAAACATATTGGAGAGCCTCCTGAGGTGTGGAGGGAAGGTCTCAGACCTGAGATATGTGGGAATGTAACAGAGTTCAAAGATAATGAACAGTCTGATGACAAAGAAGGAGAACTATCTGCGAACTAAAGAATGGTATGGAGAGTGATGAAACAAATGATTGAAGGGGGGGATGCAGTAAACAATGTTAACAAGGAACTGGGTCCAGATGGTATAGAGGGAGAGCAACCTTTGACTGAAAGAAATGTGCAGAGAGCGATGAAGTTAATGATGGTGGAGCAACTGAATGTATCTGTAGTAACTGAGACTTAGGAGCAAGCCCTAACAAAGAAGTGGTCGAAGGATATGCTGAAAGGAGGGATGGAAAGATTGATAGAGGGAAATCTCAAGTGGAGAGTGGAGTGCGGAATGAATCAGATTTGCAATATGCAAATAAAGAATTCAATACAAATTCTCGGCCATACGATGAAATACAGTTGGGGCAGCCCCGCTTTCCGTAACTTCTTAGCGTTTTAATGTACTATTTGTTTCCGCAGGGTGGGCCCGTCTCACTGAATAGAAGGAACATTTTAGCCACTATTCAATGAGACACCAAATCTTAGCCGTATCTCATCTGGGGATATTAAATTGATCGATTCTGTTCACCCGGAGAGATACGACTATGTTAGAATTGTCTTCCACTCAAGAACAATCCAAGAAGCACTACTATGGGAGGCAGAAACATTTTATTGGTATGGTTATGACATCTGCAATTATAGCAGAGGTCTGCAAAATTGTAATGAAGGCTTTGACCTACCAATGTTAAAGGCTAAGGGCATGGAACAGGCCAAGAGATTAACTAGTGAGGTACAGAAACTGAATAATGATGACCCAAAGGACCCCAGTTTGAGGTGGTTAGCACTGACCCTGCGATACTCTATTATGCAGCTACAAGGCCTAAAACCGAATAGTTAATCGTTTAGGTACTTTTACCCTGGTTTCTTGGAACACCAGGGGTAACTGGTCTTTAAGAAATTATCCAGAAATGTGTCACCTGTTATTTAAATGTACTTTTATTTTGTTTACTGGGGACCTGGTTCACAACTCCCTATGTTTTAGATGGCTTTGTAGTGCACTCGGAATTAGCTACACAACGGAAATTGGGTAGGCCTTCTGGGGGTCTGATCATTGCTATACATGTTGATTGGGGACCCATAATCATAAACAAATTTCGACTACCAAAATGGTGCCTAGCTGTACTATTTAAGCTATCGAATTGTGTTGGTCCTAGTCATATTTTGGTTGTCAACATCTATTGGAATGTAAAAAGATCACATGATGGATTCTTTAGAATCACTTGGGGCAATTATGGAAGAAGCTTCTCTACTCCATCCAGATGTGATGATAGTGGTTGCGGGTGACTTTAATGTTGAAATTCCAGCAGACAATGGGGGGGAAACGAATTCTTGGATTAGAATACTGCATCATAAAGGGAGACAAGATTAACAGGACTGCTCAGGGTCAATTATGGTGTAAATTCTTTGAAGAATGGTGATTAATTAATGCAGGAGAGCTACAGGGTGATTCGGTAGACACAGCTACGTGGTTCAATTGCAAGTTCTCCACTAAAATTGACTATATCTATCTATCAACTTCAGCTATATCAGGTGGATGGAGAAGCTATGCTGGCAGCATTAAGGGATTCCTCTGCTAGATCTTTCTGGGCTTTAATAAGTAACCGAAATGTACAACAGGCCCAAATGCAAACTTGTGCAATATCGGAACAGCAGTGGAGCGGACACTTTGGTGCTGTCTATGCCCATTCTAAGCTAAAAAATCCATTGCCGGATTTAGTCATTCAACACGTATGGGATTTTCCAATTGAACAAAATTATATTAAATTGCTGATATGTAAGGCATCATCTTCTAGGGCGGCTGGGCCCAATGGATTAGCGAATATAATTTTCAAGGGTAAGGTAAATGTTTGGGCAAAAATTCTATTTATGCTATATACTGACATAGTTAAGATGCGAGAAATCACGGATACATGGCACATTGCTTATATAGTGCCAGTGTACAAAAAAGGTGATAGGTCGTCGCCTTCAAAGTACAGACCAATTGCACTTTTGGATGCGGATTCTAAATTTTTTCGGGTCTGGTACTGAAACACATCCAAGAGTGGGCAGAGGTAAACAAGATCCTATTACAGTTGCAATTTGGTTTTCGTAAAAATGCTGGCACTGATGCAGGGGGTGTATTAATGAATATTTTGCAACGGAAAGCATGGAAACAGGGAGCATACCAACCTATGTAGCATCTAAGATTTTACTATGGTGTTTGACATGGTGGATAGGAGCATTCTCTGGTGGAAACTATATCGAATAGGTTTGCCATCCTCCCTACCTTTGATATTGTACCATCTGCATGAAGGTTCCAAATTACAGGTGCATTTAAGTAACTCGGGGAACATTGGGCCTCATTGCACGGACGGCGGTAAGGGTTAACGGTCACCGTTAATGGCAACGGTGACCGTTAACCCTTACCGCCGTACTACGAGGTCCCTTTGCGGGTTGGAGGATTTAACGCCTGCTTCTTGCAGGCGTTAATATCCAACCCTCTAAGGGACCTCGGAGCTAATTACGGCACCGCAAAATTGGGGTGGCGTAATTAGTGCCTTCCCCATTTCCATAGAGCCCTATGGGGCAGAAATGGGAATGGGGAAGGGCAATGGCGGAAAGGGGATTTACCGCCCCTCCAACCTTGGAATGGGGCGGTAAATCCCCTTTCCGCCAAGGCGGTGCCGGTATTTTACCGGCATGAGCCATGGCGCTAATAGCGCCATGGCTCACCGCCTACCGTGTAATGAGGCCCATTGTCAGAGGCAATAAATGCTACCAATGGCCTGTGACAGGGTTGTGTTTTCGCTCCGACAATATTCAATCTATATTTATCGGACGCAGAGGATGCGCTAGAGGCAGTTGCCTTTGTACCACCGACAATTGAGGGAGTTAAGGTATCCTGGACTGCTTACGCAGGTGATATTATGTTATTTGACCACACACCGTTAGGACTGCAACGTCTATTAACAGCATTTAGAGACTACACAGCGGCAAACACTCTTATGATTAATGCAAAAAAACTGTAATTCTACGGCTTCAGTGTAGAGTCACCAGGGGAAACCCAGTATGGTTTTTGAATTATGAAAAACTGAGCGTGAAATCTCACCTGCGCTATCTGGGATATCCAATTTTTGGAAACAAAAGGAATTTGAATTACAGGCAATTTTTCGATGGAAAGGTAAATGTTCAAATAATCCATCTAAGAAAAATTGATGCAAAATATGGGAAAGTTTCATTTGTGCCAACCCTGCGATACTATAAGTGCAAATTGATCCCACAATTCTGTTATGGTTTGGAACTCTTTCCGAGATGGGCCGTTGATGAATTAGATAAATACGAGGCAAGGATACTAAGATCTGTGTTTAGATGTCTGGCTAAGTGTGTTCAACGGGAAGCGCTACGCCATGAGCTGGGTCTGTCCTCCATTAGAAGCATGGTTATGTGGCGCAGAGTGTGTTTATTTAGATGATTGATTATCAGCTCTAAAGATACCATCTATGATCTGCTCGTGAATGGGATACGAACTGGTACATGTGTCTCTGAGTTCCTAAAGGAACTGGCAATGGAGTCCTTAGCGTATTTTGCTACTTTTGGGGCAACACGTGAGATGCTTATATTTAACCTAAACAAGGCAAAAAAATGCTCGGAGTTATTGGACTGGAATACTACTTGTGTAAATGTTGAAAGAACTAAATTGTATAAACAACTGGTGTCTGGATACAAAAGAGGAGGCATCATGGAGCCTTATATGATTAAATTTCCAGATAAAAGATGGCATAATGATTTTATGCGTTTTAAATGCAATGTGTTGCTGACCAGGGAAATTATAGATTTACGAGAAAGAGAGGGAATGAAGTTCCATCATTGTGCCGGTTTTGTGGTGTCTCTAGGTTACCAGAGACATTGCAGCACCTACTAATCTATTGCAATTTACTGAGAAATGAATGCATACACTACTTTTTGAAATTTGTAAATGATGACAATGTGGATCTTGAAAGATTATGGCTTGAAATGTTGTATGGGAAAGATATTACACTGCAGCTCGCGATAGTTAGATTTCTGACAGATATATGCCAATTAGTACCTCAACACAAAATGAGTTAATGCAATGAATAAAAGATATATTCCGTGAATATTTGTGTTTGGTTTGATAGGATGATGTAGGTCTACCATATGCATTACTTATGTATTGATATGGCCATAGGGAGATACTGTGAGAGAAGTGTGCGATGGGTAAGGTAGTTGCTCTAGAGCCAAAGGAGCAGTTCTACAGGCATTACAACCTTCCCTGTCAGCTCCTGTCTCCACAGCAAATCCGTGGGAGAGATAACACATCCTCTCTTTTTCCAGCGCTCCTGTTCTTCTATAGTTGCTTTTGCTTGCATTTCTATGATTTGAAGCACCGGGACTGCAGTATATGGGGCTGGCAACTGCACCTGCCGGTTTCCATTTTCTGGGACTCTTAAAATGGTAAGTATGCCGTTTCCATTGCCACCTTGTCTGCGGCCTCATTCCCGAGTGTACTTCACAATACCTACTTCTGTGGACAGGGTTAATGCTTCCATTAGTCGGTATAGCAGCACAGCATGCTGAGCAGGGGTCCCGTCAGATCTCCTAGACCCACTTCTCTACCACCTTGATAACCCTGAATGCACAGTTAAGGTCACATACGCAGAGTCATAATAAATGGTGACTGCCTTCGCTTTGCTAATTTGTAGCCACTAGTTCCACCGCTTGCACGGAGTAATGCGAAGGCAACTATTTCTTTGGTCTGACCCGGAATTCCCCCACCACTAGACTAACAGCGGCTGCACCCATATGCCTCTCAACAGTGTCTTGATTAATTGTTGAGGACCCATCAGCAAAAAGAACCTCACCTCCATCCTCTTTAATGTTTGTACTTTCTTCGTCTTCGCCCTCATAAGTGGCACAATAATGAAGAATATCATCAGGTGTCACTGGCTTGGCTACAAATGTTGCAGGATTGACTAGGTGACACCGCACAGGATGTATCGATGCATTTGATAAAATAACCTTGTATGCTGAAACTCTTCGGTCATTAAAGTCGACTTGGACTTTTCCAAAATTGCAAAGACTGCATTCTCCACGCACAATGTCACCAGCCAACCCATGGTAATGGTTGAAAACTTTTGTATTGCAAAAGCCACTACTGCTAAAGCTTGCTCACAAGGGAATTGTCTCTGCATCACAGGGTCTCGGAGGCCGCTATAATCTGCTAAAGGGTTGTGGCCTAGCAATGTTTGCTGGGTCAGGACCAATGTCATCACCTGCCCATTTGAATGAGACAAATAAAATGGTTTCGTGTCATTCAGGGTCGCCAAGACCAGAGCATTACTGATGGCAGCCTTGAGTTCCCGAAGCAAGTTACCCTTTCTTTAAACCATTCAATCAGACCCTTCTCTTTCTGCGCATCCTTAAGTCTCTGCTGTAAGGGCCTCACACAACTAGAGTAGTCAAAGATCCACAATCTACAATAGTTACAGAGCCCTAGAAACGGTTGTATTTGTTTCACCGTGACTTGCTGAGGTGTATTCATGGTATAGGCATGTACTTAGTTACTTTTCTTTCTTTTCGTGTTTACCTCTTATTTTGAAAATGTAGTACATTTGACCCAGAGAGGCCTTTTTATTTTTTGTGAACCGGTATGTTTATTTTAAGTGTTTATTCTGAGAGCACAGAGGAAAGTTAGGTTTTTATAATAACACCTTTGTGCATCATTTCTGCAATACCAAGATTCATTGAATGCACGGTTCTTTCAAGATGGCATTGATTTACAACCACTGTTTATGTGTTTGATAATCATTTTTAGATAATCACAGTAGAGCGTGTTCCCTAAAATGTCTCATAGAGACGTTATTCATTCCTGTTAGAAGACAGGTATGAAACTTTCATGGATATTATTTTTCTGGTATTTTCTTTTCTTTTCGATGTATCTCTTTTGAAGGGTAATTTTCTATTGCACATATTATACTATGTACAGTTGGATGCACTGAGGATGGACTATTTTGTCCTGAAAGCATTGGCCAGCACTGTCAGCCTCACCAGTTCTTAAGGAATGGATAAACACTAATGAAGATGTTTTGGAATCAAGAGGAAGAGTGAATAAACTTTATAGAATTACATAAGCATGTTAAGCACTTTTGAGTAGTATTTGAACTGCAAAGGTGCAGCCAGACCATTGGGAGGTTCCCTCAGCTTGGTCTTTTCGTTTTATGTTCCCCCAAATGTGCTGTGTGGGTCTGCTGTGCACCAAATACTGATTGAGGATTTGTCAAAACGATAGACCGTTAGACACTCTAGGGTGGTGCCCACTTCTCTCAATCTAGATTCTACAGTCAAAAATGGCAATTCATTCATTTTATGACAGACGGTTTGAATAGGTTTGAATAGTTCCCAAGAGGGACCTTTTTGGTAAAACGTGCTGCACATTTTGGAGTATAATGCATTGAAAATGTTGCATTTTAAAGAACATGTTTTCAGTTAGCTGCACAGTGAAGTAAGTCATAAAACTGGTGCACTTTAGCCAGAAAACACTAGCCCACACTAACATGTTAGGCCGGCACTGCCCAACGGCTCTATAGTCCAGTCAAAGCCTACCCTTGCCCCACTGAATAATCGCACACTCGTCACTGATTGGCTTCAGAGTCCTCCGTCATCCTCCACACGCCATGCGCTGCATCCATAGTGAGGCGGTGAAACTTCTACATGAACACACAGCATGGCTACCGGGTCTACATCTACACTTTACAAGTATTGGCAATGCCAAAAGTTTGGGCTTTTTTGTAGGCATGGGAAAGGCACTTACCAGGCACTGCCTTAGTGGTATTAACTGGCCATCAATGGTCGCATCTGAAAAATGGTGCCCGTACCTGAGCATATAATGGCAGTGCCTGACAAATGTGTAATATTTACACACAAACCAAAACTGTTGGCTTTGTCAATGTTTGTTTTTAACAGCACTTCAGTGAAGGGCACAAATAGTGCTTATAAATCGATTGGCTGAAGGCAGACCGGGTTAAGACAGTTGTTTTATTACATGGCTAGCACACTTACAGCTCCAATTAAGTCATTGGGCCTCATTATGAGTCCGGCGGTAGCCGTGCCGGAATCACCGGGGAATTACAACTCCGGTGACCCGGTAATTCTGGAGGCAGAATTCTGTAAATCCCCATTCCCATGGAGTCCCACAGGACTCCATGGGGATGGGGACCATGGAAACACTGGTTCCGTCTATGATGGAGCCAGTGTTTCCATGTCCGCCTGCAGGCGGGTGGTGTTATTTCCGCCAGGTCAGACCTGGCCGGAGTGACACCTCCCCCCTGCAGGACTCAGAATCAGCCGGTCCGGAAACAACGTTGGTGGCGGATTTACTGCCACCGTTGTTTCCGGACCGGCTGACTTGCAATGAGGCCCATTATCTCTCAGAAAACTGCTTTGAAAGAACACTGGAAGACACTTAGTGCACACAGTTTGAGGGTAAGGCTTGAATAAAGCATGCTCAAACAGTTCCAATGAGGATGTATTCTGGGTGGGAGGGGCAGGAAGTGGGAGAGAATGGTCATAGGCATTAGCATGGCCATGGGTGGTCAACGGGTGTGTACATGACCAAACAACACTTGCAAGCTTTGTGTCCCTCTTCATATGCCATTTCAGCTGTACTCTACTCCCTGGACTCTACTGCAGGAGTTTCGGTTTATGCCACCTAATAGCTAAAACTAGAAATTGGCAAGTGAGACGTGCTGGCTCTCGCAGGTAAGCCCTGCTTGCCTCTGTCGTGGACGCTTTTTTTTCTTACTTCGCACAATGTGCTCGGCTTCGTTACAAACCAAGGACGTACTTTTGAAAATTCTTGCATTGGTTGTTTTTCATTCGAATGTGGCTATGCAGATGCGAGCATTCCTCGCAGTAGTTTCAGGACGTTCCCTGGTATTCGCTCTGAATCTCGTGCCAGCAGGGCACTTACCACATGGCAATGCTACAAGCCCCAGAGTGCAAAGGGAATCACGCAACAGCATGACCATCTACAGACACCCCAGCTTTTGGCAGCTGTTCTCACCTGAACATTTCTACGAGCAAGCACATCAGACTTCCAATGGCGTCAACCACTGGACCCAGGCCAATGAGGGCTTGAGGTTGCCGGATCAGGGAGAGCGGTTTTCCCGTTGTTGAAGGACCGTGTCAACACCTAGATTTTGCAGCTGTTTTCTCGTGGAACTGTCCAGGTGTTGACTGATCCCATTGTACGCTTGCATTCTCTGACTACTAATGTACCCAGTCTCACCTCGCAAGAATTATAAACATTTCTACACGTTCAGAAATGTGAGAAAGGCAACCTTGAAAGCTATGCGGATATGTCGCTCCCATGTCAGGTGTGAGGCATTCCCATTAATTTGGCTATTTCCCAACTGTACTAAAAAGATTACCATTAGTGTTAAGCAGTGGTCCCATTCAGTATTTCCCACGGGGAGAAGACATACCACTGTGAAAGTCCCAGCGTGTATTGTATGGCTGGCGGCAAAGCAGGAAAGCATGGCACCTCTTTGCAGCTATGAAAGTGAGTACAAACAGTACTTACATTTTCGGAGATATGTCACACTTAAAGCCTTTAAAAAACAAAACCCATCCCTGCATGGCACGTTTGGGGATGGGCAAAATTGTTAAATTCCGTTCCACCAGCCGTGGAAGCTAAATCAGATTTCGATCCATTTCGGCCCAATTCACCACTGCACCACCCCCGCGTAACGAAAAGAGTTGCGCAAAGCTTCTTGTGCAGCTGCGTGAACTTAGCATGGATCAAAAAGGGAGGCACAAAGTTTCCTGTTCCATTCTTTGAACCTTGCATGAATGGAAAAAAGCACCACAAAGTTTCTCGCGTACCTAGTACAAACCTAGTGCGAATCGAACAAAAAGCTGCGCAAAGTTTCTCGTGCCACTGCGCGAACCTAGCACAAATCGAAAAGAGCAGCACAAATGTTCTCATGCCACTGCACAAACCTACCAAAAATCGAACAAAAATCTGCATGAAGGTTCTCGTGATGCTGCGCGAACCTAGCATGGTTAAAAAAAAAGTTTTGCGTGCCACAACTCAAAAATAGCATGGATAATGGAAAACCACGCAAAGTTTCTCATGCCGCTACACGAAACTACCACAGATCAAAAAAGACCTGCACAAAGTTTCTTGAGCCGCTGCACGAAACTAGTACGGATCAAAAAAAGACACGCACAAAGTTTCTCATGTCGCAAACCTAGCACGGATCGAAAGAAGAGCTGCATGAAGTTTCTCGCTGCATTGCGCGAAACTAGCATGGTTTGGAAAAACACACACAAATTTTATCATCTCACTGGATGAATCTAGCATGGATTGAAAAAAAGACCCATGTGAAGTTTCCCGTTGCGCTACACGAAACTAACATGGAAACGAAACACCACGCACTGCATGAAACCGCACAAAACAGGTCAACATTTCAGTGGCAGCGGAACCATAAAGCTGATTACTCAGAACGGGCATAAGCGGATTTCAGAGTGGATTTCCTACTTTTCGCTTTTCAGACCTACATTTCGCTCTCCCCTAGATATGTTGCACAAATCTTTCCAAATGTTGAGAAATTATAACAAAAGCAGAACATTGCTCTCAGTACAACAACATGGTATTCACCGAATGGAGGCCCATACACTACTTGTCAGGGGAAAACAAAACTACAATTGCCACAATGCAGGTGTTCTGTCTGACCAGAACCCTCCCAAAGACTGACCCTGGCAGAAAGAGATGGACCAGAGATGTTCTTATCTTTTGCAGACTGGAAGAATGGTAACTTCTTAAGTGAAACGACAGCCTGCAATAATTCTATGGCGTAGATCCGGGTGAGATTTGGGCCATGGACATCAGCGAGTCTTGGAGGCTGCAAGAGTACCGGTGGGTTTCAGAAGCAGACAGAGCACATTTACAGTGATATATTGCCATAGCACAGTCACTGTTCACAATGATAGAGAACAGTAGCACAGTCACTGTTCATAGTGAAACACTAAATTGTCTTTGAGTCCCATCGTGTACACTTCATACTGTATGCAGATGAGGCCTGGTCCAATGAAGAGTAGGGGAGGGATCAGGAAGTAAGAGTTGCATCGCTTGATGCCTGCAACATGCCCATCGCTATGCGGGCGACACCTGCTTGCCTCGCGTCAGTAAAAACAAAGGTCGGTAGAAGGAGCAGCAACTAAAGTAACAGCCTCTCCATCAAATGACGATGAGGTTCCACAATACTTGACCAAGGTCTGGAACGTTGACTTACTGTAGAATTCTAAGCTGTCCTCCACCAAGTAAACCTGGCAGATCAGAGTCAGCAAGATGGCTGGTTCTAATGACGATGGACTCCTGCGACACTGTGACACAGGCATGCCTAAAACTCATATGTGGAAGCGGAATAGCCTATGGTCCAAGAAGCACAGGATGCTCCATCACCTCAAAAAACATGAACACAGAACCTCTGTTTTGCAAATACTGCCATGCATCCTAGACAGTAAAAAATACAACCAAGCTTCTAGGTTCTCCAAAGAAAGCCTTCTGTGATACTTGAGGGTGAGAGCTACAGGGAGGCCTACCTTGTGTTCGCTTAGTGAAGCCCAAAGGCACTTAATAACAGCCTTGAAAGGGGGAGCAGGTGAAAGCTTCCTCATGAAGACTAGAATGCTGGGGCAGGTGTTAGAAATTGGGCAGAATGACACTTCCTGCAATACCGGCAAGCTCTTGTGTTGGTTGCCTGAGGGTGCTGCCCCTCTGCTATTCTTCGCCGTGGGGGCCCATACAAGATTCTATTAACCCTGTAATCCGGCCTACACTGCCGGAGGATGAACGAGATCCGTAGCAAGGGGCCCCCCGATACCATTGGCCTGATTGCGCCATGTTCCGATGACACCAGGGAACTGGGCGTCCAGCATCACGAGGACCAGGGCGCAGTATACGGGCGCTGGAGGTAACGTGGCATAACACCAGTGGACCGCTGGGTGACTGTGTGGAGACAGGCTGATGGTGACAATGGTGAAAGTCTAATATGAGGACATGTGACACCAAAAGTACAGGAGCACTGCCACCACTCGCTGCACAATATCCAAACCAGTATAGGCAGCGGCCCGAGCTCAGCCTCAATCCAATGTAATACTCTGGATAACCGCTCCTACAATGGGCACGGCCCTCGCCTGCAGCTACCACCAATAAGAATCCGATATACACTGCCGTGCAGGACCTTGGGGAACATTGCCTCACTGCAGCACATCCCAGGATCCGTATGGCAACGACATCTATGAGACATAAGATTTGATGTACTGGTACCCAACGGGTTGCACAATATAGTCACCCACACTGGTCCGTACAGACTATACTATACAAGTGTGGGCGACCGGACTAACCCACGTCATCGACCATTGCTCTACATAAGCGACTCATGGGCCGCAACGAGAAAAAAAGTACAGGTGGGAAAAAACTGACCCAATGGACTCCTTCGCCAGCTCCCAAGCCCAAGGGACGCCGGCCGCCACATCCATGGGGGATGACAATCCTGCTGGGACAGGGCATGACGCCAGAGAAGATCGCTTAATGACCATGGTACAGAACGGCTTCCTGGCAGTGAACGTCAAGTTGGACGATATTGTTTCAACTATCAGCTCCCTTAAGGCTAGAGTGGACAAGGAAAGCTCTCGCATTACAGAAGACGAAAACAGAATCAGCACAAATGAAGATACGATAACACAACATGGCCGAGACATAGTGCAGCTGAAAGGAGAACTGCGTAAGACTCAAGCACAATGCGAAGACCTTGAATCGAGATCTAGAAGAAACAAAATCCGTATTGTTGGCATTCCAGAATCCTTCTGCAGGGGCCCGATGAAGCGACAAGTAGAGGTCCTCTTGAAAACTCTTCTGGGCATGGAATCCTTTTCTGACCACTTTCTCTTTGAGAGGGCTCACCGTACCCTAGCGCCACTGCCCAAGCCTGGGGCGCCACCGCACACGATTATTGTGCGCCTCCTCAGCTACAGGGACAGGGATACGGTCCTAAAGTTCTCCATGGAAAAAGGCTCCCTGCAATATGAGGAAAGCAGAGTCCACATATATCCAGATTTTTCGACCAGCGTCCAAATGCAACGCAGATCCTACGAACAGGCCAAAAGGCTTCTGAGATTGCGCCATGTCCCATATGCCCTCATCTTCCTGGCGAAACTACGGATTCAACATGGAGGCAGGTCGCATTTCATTGAGAACCCGGCGGAAGCCATATCGTACATTGAGGCGTCCATCCCCATTCCTCCCAAAGATCATCCACGAGATCGAAACAGGCCACCACAACCGGGAGATGACGTCCCGGCCTCAGCTGACTGAAACGGATTTACGGAGACATCCTTACTTGAGCCGTGAAGACGACCCTATTGAGAACGACGGCTCCAATTGATATTGTTTGAAAAGGTTGGGATCGTTAGCCTCTACTGATGGAGGCCTCGTGACTGCAATTAGCGACCCTCAGGAAAGTTCCACAGGTTATGGGGGAAGGGTTACATCATCGGGTTGGGGTTGATGGTGCCGGCGGGGGTGGGGGAAGGGCACAAAGTTTTGCCACGGTTGGCAATAGTTTCAAAATGCAGAGACAGGTTGCATCAGGTACAACTGTTAAGGTTAATGGCGTAAGCGAATCACGGCCCACATTGATATTAAAAGAATACCATGGTACTGGGTGACAAAGGTGTAATTGTTAAACTCCTCTCATGGAACATTCGGGGCCTAAACAAAAATTAAGGCCAGGAAAATCGCAGCGTACATAACCAGACATAATCCCCAGATCGTGCTACTGCAAGAGACGCATGCACTGGGGCAGGTCTGTTCCAATTTCCTTCCTAGATGGGGCGCATTGTGATACCACACTGAATACTCCTCCCAATCTAGAGGGGCCCTTACCCTAATACAATCGAAACTGGGCTTCCGTATCCATGACGCTAAAACTGATGCACAAGGAAGATATGTTTTAGTCTGGGGAGAGTTGGCTGGATGGAAGATGGTTATAGTTAACACGTATGGCCCCAACATAGAAGACCCCGAATTCTACGATGCTATATATAATATGTTAATGGAGGCTGAAGATACGGCAGTGATTTGGGGGGGAGATTTTAATACGATCCTTGACACGACCCTCGACAGGTCTACAACCTCGCATAGAACCTTAACCAAAACCGCATTAGCTATACGACAAATAATGCAACAAATGACCATGGTAGACATCTGGCGAGAACTACATCCCCAAGAACTGGTCATTACTTTCTACTCATCAGTACATGACTCTGAATCTCGAATTGATTACTGGCTTATCAGCTCAACACTCACGAACATGGTCCAGCACTGCGGGATGTACCCCCGTGCCCTCTCAGATCACTCCCCTGTGTCAATCACTTTGGGTATCAGCAAAGCTGCCCCGAGGGCCAGATGCTGGAGAATGCCCCCTGTCCTACTTAGAGACCAGAACGTTTGTGAATCACTGCGCACTGAAATAGAGGAATTTTTTCAACTAAATGAGGGGTCGGTGGACCGGTGCGCCACACTATGGGAAACATTTAAAGTATGGGTACAAGGTGCAATCATGGCCAAGACTACGGGACTGCTGAAAGCAGTCAGGCAGGAGTTGGATGCCATGGAAGCCAAACTTGAGCTCCTGGAGTTTGAATACACCTGTACACATAGTAAAGAGGCCCTTCTGGATATTCACACAACATTGGCAGAATTTAATAAACTTGCTGCAAGGGAGGTACAATACATGGCTGCCCCGGTCCGAGCTCGTAGATACGGGGAAAGCAATAAAGCAGGGAGATTCCTAGCCCAGATGCTCAAAGCCGAACACAGCCATCCCCCTATAACAACCATCCAGGCGCCTAGTGGCGACATAGTACATGGCGACCAAGAAATTAATTATATGTTTGCCGCATTCTACAAATCACTATATTCCAATAGGGACACCAAAACTAAAGAAGAAATAATGGAGTACCTGCACGTAATCGATCTCCCAACCCTGACTCTGGAAACACGCATGATATTAGATACCCCCATATCACTCGAGGAAATTACAGAGGCAATGAAAGCATTAACATCGGGTAAAGCCCCTGGTTCCAACGGTCTAGGTGCCGAATTATACAAAGAATTTTATGACATACTAGCCCCTGTCTTAATGAAAGTGTGGGAAAGGCAATCGAATGTGGCGTACTGCCAGACACCATGCGAGAGGCAGTGATAACTGTTCTCCTTAAACCCCGTAGACCCCCTCAGGACATGGGTTTGTATAGACCCCTCTCACTCATTAATACGGATGCGAAGATTTTCGCAAAGGTCCTGGCTACCAGGCTCCTGCCATATATGCCCATACTGGTACATCCCAACCAGGCTGGCTTTATACCAACAAGGTCGACTGCTCTTAATCTGCGCAGACTCTTTGGAGTGATGGCACAGATAGATCCAGCGGCGGATGCGGTGGCGGCGTCCCTTGATGCCGAGAAAGCTTTTGACTCTGTCTCTTGCGTCTATCTATTTCTGGTCCTTGGGAGATTTGGGTTGGGAAGATACTTTGTTAACTGCGTCAGGCTACTATACGCCTGCCCGGGAGCGAAGGTACTAACTAATCAAACCATGTCGTCCCTGTTTCGCCTGGGTAGAGGCACTAGACAGGGCTGCCCCTTATCCCCAATCCTTTTTGCACTTACAATAGAACCCATGGCCGAATATTTTCGACAAAATCATGCATGTAGAGGACTTCGTATGACTGGGAAACCACAAATCATCTCCCTATATGCAGATGACACCCTACTATATATTAGGAACCCAGAGGTAAACCTAGCTCTGGGTACAGGATCAACGTTGCTAAGTCAGAACTGTTCCCGCTCACACCCAAAACTTCCGTTATCTGGGGATCAGGGTATCGCGAGACGGGAGTACATTGCTTACAGAAAACCATGGTGAACTTCTACAATCCCTCACAGTTAAACTACAATTCTGGAACAAGCTCCCCTTGTCCCTCTATGGGCGAATATCGCTACTTAAGATGATTGTGTTACCCAAACTCCTATACCTTTTTTGCAACATACCGATTTGGCCGGGCAGAACATTCTTTACCAAACTCAATACGCTAACCACTACATTTGTATGGGGAGGTAACACGCCCAGGTTGAAGTGGTCCAAAATGAAGGAACCCTTTGCAAAAGGCGGGATCGCAGCACCAGACTTTGAACTTTATTACCTAACGTCACAGGCACACTTTGCGAGACACTGGTTCGACCCGGAGGACACAGCATCACACATTCCCCTGGAAAGATTTGCGGCATCCCCATCAGACCTAAGAGCGGTTATGTTTGACCTCAATCGAAAAGACACATGCAAATATGATCCTGTAAGCGCCACTGCACGCGCATAGTCTAGGATATATAAGAGACTCGCCCTTACAACCCGGTACGACCCTAAGGTGCCATTGTGGAACTTCCCGGGCATAAGCCCCACATTTCATAAGGCACTCTAGGGTACTTGGGACCCACAGAAGCAATTCAGAATGCGAGACATGTTCCCGGAAGGGAGATACTGTGCATTAGACGATTTTGTCAGGGCGGTGGGTGGAGACCACCTTAAGCGATTTCAGTTTCATAGGATGAAATCTGCCTTCGCCGCTAAATGGCACTCGTTCCCAGAAGAGCCACCCACACATGAATGTATTGCAGCCATGACTGAACCAGGGGGACCCAGGAAAAGTCTGTCTGCGCTATACAGCCTTGTTCAGATGCACTCCGAGCCATGCAATAACATTAAAGGGACCTGGGAACGGGACCTGGGTGTGGAACTGTGTGAAGCCACATGGTTGAGATATTGCCAGTTGACTAAATGTGCATCCATGAACTCGGGGCTGCGTCTCATTCAGTTTAAAGTTTTAAACCAGCTGCACTACACCCCGGCCAAGTTAGCTAAGTTTGTGCAAGGCCACACGGGAAAATGCCCTAAATGTGATGCCCCTAAGGCAGACTCTTATCATATGTAATGGGCTTGCCCACCAGTAACTAAATTTTGGGGGGAGGTGGCGAAAAATTCTGGAAGACATTACGGCAATACCTGCTATATCCTCCCCACGGAAATACCTCTTTGGGGATATTGGTAAGGCTGCAACTACCACTAGACGATTGTTTAACTTAGCATGTGTGGTTGCGAAACGAAATACACTAAAATGTTGGAAATCCGTAGATCCTCCTAGGCGGCTGGACTTTTTTGAAAGACCTATCGATGGTCAATGAACTTGAGGAACAATTTATTATAACATTGCCATCGAGATGCCACCCCAAAGACATATGGGCGCTGTTCAGACTATATGTATGCAATATATTATCTGATGAAGAGGACAATCCATCTTCACCACTCTAGTACTGTCAAGCAATGTGAAAATGTGTAATCTATACTGTAAATGTTCACCTATGTTGTTGTATCTTGTTGGGATTGGCCAACCGCCAACCAGTTTAGTCTTGTTGTAACTTTCTCTGAACAAAAATATAAATTAAAAAAAATAATAATAATAAGATTGGAAGGTCACACCAGTAAGAGACCCGACTCAAGGGCGAGCCTTTTAAACTGATTATGGCAGCGTCTTCTTCCCTGAGGCGTCAATGAAGAAGGCTGGTTTTCCCTCAGCCCCTCCTAGCCTTTGTGCGCTAGGAGGGGCTGAGGGATCCTAGTAAGATAACCCCTTTTCATTTGCACTTAATTGCTGAATTCATATGCACTTCATACTTGAACTTATGAAGTTGGCATCCCCCTGATTCACGTACCGGAGTGTATGTGCAGTTAGACTAATTATATCTGGTGAACAATATTATACTATTTAAGTTAAACAAAAAGGTTTTTTGGTAATGGCCCTTGTTTTTTTTATTTTAATTTATTGGCTTTTTTGCACTGCAAGAAATACACTTTGCACAGTTCCATGAATCAGGGTTTGTGTCGGCAGTGCAAAGTCACTTTTCAGCAGTGCAAAGTCCCATGAATCGGGTCCAATGTGTTTCAAGGCGCAAAAACACAGGGGGGGAGCAGGGATGACAGAATAAAACAGTCCTACTAGGTCTTGTGGCATTCAGATTGTGCAAGTGCAGTAAACAGAAGTGCAGGGGACAAGGGGGGGGGGGATGTGCCAGAGGGTTAAGAGAGTGCCAGGGGAGGTTGGGTGCAAGGGCAGAAGGTCCACGTGCTAAGTGCAGGGAACAGGGCTGGGAGGGCCCAGGTGGTGCAGTCCCAGCCAAGCTAGTGCAGGGGGAGGGAGTCCAGAAGGATAAGTGCAGGTGGGTGGTGGCGGGTCAGAGGAGACCAAACAGAGGGGTAGACTGCTCGGGGAGGGCCAGGTGCCCTGCAAGAATCTGAAGTAACCAGGCAGCCAGTCAAGATGCAGAGGGGGAACATTAGCAGGGGAGGTGAAGAGGGAAGGAAGAAGAGAAAAGGAGAGTCTTGAGAAGCTTCCGGAATGTAAGGAGATCTTGCTCATATCTGTGAGGGGCAGGGGAGGTCCTACCAGGGGGAGGCACCTGCAGAGGAGAGAGATCTACCCCCACTCTCTGCTTGGAGGTGCGTCTGATCTGCACAGAGTTCGAGCTAGAAGACCGAAGTGCCCTAGCAGGGAGGTATTTAGGGAGAGAGAATTGGATGTAACGGTTCCCAGGCCTCAGAAAGCCTTGTGGATGATGCATAGGGTTTTGAACTTGATCCTCACAGCAACCGGGAGCCAGTGGCGAGATTTTAGGGCTGGAGAGAAGTGGTCCATGGGCTTGAGGTCAAGGAGAAGTCTTCCAGTCCTATTCTGGATTACCTGAAGGGGCGAAGGGAGGAATTAGGCAGGTTGAAGAAGATGCTGTTGCATTAGTCCAGCCTGGCGAAGACGAGAGCTCTGGAGACATTGTGTTTCTGGGAGAAGGTGAGGAAAGGGAGAATGCCCCTGAGGAGGTGCAGTTGAAAGTGGGCCTTCTTGGCAAGGTCCCTGATGTGAGGAGAGAAGGAGAGAGAGGAGTTGAACATGACACAAGATTTTTTGCCTCACAGGAGCGTGAGAGGAAGGGGTGCATGGAGGGTGGCCGGAGTGTAGGAGGGAAGGAGGGAGCTGGTGTACCATTGAGAAGGATCTCAGACTTACTGGCATTAAGGCAGAGATCGTTCGCAGAGCATCATGCCTGAATAGCAGACTGACAGACAGCAATGAGAAAGGAAGAGGAGGAGGAAGAGGAGGGAAGTTTTAAGGAGAGTTGTGTGTTGTCCGCATAACACTGGAGGTTAGGAGAGAAGGAAGAGATCAAATGGGCTAAAGGGGCAAGGTAGATGTTGAAAAGCCAAGGTGAGAGACTGGATCCCTGAGGGACACCACAGTTGGAGAGTGAGATGGGGGAGAGAAAAGCAAGCAGTTGAACCTGGGAAGGTCCTTCAGATAGGAAAAGGGTCAGCCAGCCCACAGCCAGGTCTGTGATGCCAAAGGTATCACAGAGCCCATTTATAAGGGTGGAATGATTGACTGTCCCAAAGGCAGAGGAGAGGTCATGAAGGATGAGAATGGAAGGAGAGTTGGAATCGAGATTAGAGAGCAAGTCTTCAAAGGTGTTCAGGAGTGCAGTTTCCATGCCTCTGACAGCTCTGAAGACAGACTGGTGGTCGTGGAGACAACCAACAGATTAAGTGTGGTGGATAAGCTTTGAGATGGCCACCTTCTCCAAGAGTATGCCCAGGGATGGTGTAATGGAGATAGGGTGGTAGTTAGCCAGACAGGAAGGGTCATCAGAAGGCTTTTTGAGGAGAGGGTGCACAAGGGAGTGCTTGAGGAGTGACAGGAAGGATCCAGTAGCAAAGGAGTTATTGCAGAAATCAGCAAAGGCTGGAGAAAGGGAGACAATGTACTTGATAGTTCTGGAGGAGCAGGGGAGCACCTATTTGGATGAGACTTTCATGGAGCAGCTCTGTCTAGAGACCTCATCAGGTGATATGGGAGAGAAAGAGGAGAGTAGGAGGAAAGGGGGGACCAAGGGAAGCCTGAGAGTGTGTGAGCGTGAAGGGAGTGGTGTAGAGGAGAGTGAGGATAGGATGTCCTGAGTTTTAGTAATGAGGTGAGAGGCCAGAGAAGTGCAGACGGCCAGGGAAGGCAGAGGAGAAATGGAGACTGCAGTAGGATTGGCAAGTTCCTTGCAGATTTTGAAAAGTTCAGCCGTGTTGTTAGTGGCCCCAGAGATGCAGGCTTGGCTATAGGCCCTCTTCTTCGATCAGATGGAAAGTCTGTATTGCTTTTGGACACAGGCGGCAGGCCAGTTTGTCAGAGGATGTGCTCAAATGGTGACACTTCCACTCAGCAGCTCTACACTTGCGTTTCACAGAGGCCAGATCGGAGTCATACCAGAAGTTGCGCTTGAGGCAGGTTTCATGCAGATCCTCATGACAGGGGCAAGGATATACAGAGTGTTGGAGATGGAGAGTTTAAGGTTAGTAAGGTTGTAAGTGCTGTGTCAGAGTGAGAGTCAATGGCAGGAGTAGGAGGGGGAGGGGGAGGGAAGGTGGCGGCAAAAACCAGCAACTGACACTTGCTTCATGGGTCAAATGATGGAAAAAAAGACTGGCAGTACAGGCGAGGGCTTAGCCGGGGGGCCCAGGAGGTCCAGGTGAGATGACAGGAAAAAATGATCAGACCAGGAGTGAGGAGTAATGAGAGGGTTGGAGATGGGGATGTCTGCAGAGATGAGAGCATTGAAGGTGTATTGGGCTGATTGCGTCAGACCGGAGGGAAGAATGGAGAGGGAAAGAGAGTCACAGAGGTTGCGAAAGAGTCCAGTGGCTGCAACAGGGGAGTCAAGGTGAATAGTGAAGTCTCTGAGGAGGAGAAGCTTGGAGGTGGAGGCCAGGAGAGAAGAGGTGAGGTCAGCCCACTCTGAGAGGATGAGGAATACCTGGCCAGTGGGGTCTGTAGATGGTGACCAGAGTCAGAGAGAGGACAGGAGAGACACCAAGCCTGCAGACGAGGCATTCGAAAGAGGAGTAAGCCTTAGTGGGTAAGATAGTAGCAGGCACCCACTCAGGGAAGAACAGGGGCACTCTGCCATCTGCCCATGGATCCCAGTCACTGTCACTACTATGAATCAGTTGTATTTTGTCCCATTGTCCTTTTTAGTTTTGGCAGACAGTTGGCAAACCCGGGTTGGCTATGAGGAATTCTGCAGCCCATCACCAAATAATCACATAGGCAACAAAGGTAGAAACAAAGTTTTATTTCCAGAGAGCTGTGCAGAAATGTGAAGTGATACTGGCACCTTTTTCGTGTTCTACATTTGTGGCCATCTACCACAGAAACCTCACTGTTTTTATAGGGTTTTGCAAATGAGCCTTATCCTGAAAAGTCGCTATCCTACATTTAGTCAGTTACATTAACAATGGGCTTCCTAACAACCCATCCTTCACCCCTGGAAGGCATTACTTTACAGCACCATTCAAGCCCTGCGCAATTCCACTCAACCTAGTGACCAGGTGGAGCACCTCATTTGGCGTCTCTCTCCAACCTACGTAATGCAACCTGATCTGGCACCATGTGCCCACGTTAAGATTCTCAGGCATTGTAGCTGCCTTCACTGATGACATTGAGCTGCGAGTCTGGGTTTGTGTGAGCCCTAGGCAAAGCCTGACATGACATGTGCACATACATACAGGCTTCCATGTGCATGTCAACCAATCAGGATTCTCTCTAGGAAACCTTGCCTATTATGGCTGTGGTTACCGTGCCACCTGCTATCATGGCTGCCGCTTTGTTCTGTCCATGGTTCATGTCCATAGCTCATGTAAGATACAATATTGCTGCTGACTTCAACAGCCAAAATGTAACTATTATATGCTTTTGAATTAAAAATGTGTCTAAGGATACACAGTAATTTTTGTTTACTACGTCCTTTCTGTAGAGCATTCATTCAATCAGTCTTTTGCCCTGCTAGATTCTGCAGCAGTCTTCCTCGACAGGGAGTGCCAGAAGGTCTCTGAACCTACAACCAAGGACAAGGCAGCTGCCTGCAACACACTCTACAGCTTTGGGCCGTCTGCCTTAAAGGTCAACACAAGGCCATTGAAGAAGCTGGGAGAAGTGTCTCAACAAGCTTCTACTACCGTTCGCCTTAAAAGCCATTTTCGAGCCAGTGGAGTTCCTCAAGCTGCAAGCCGCAGTTGCTTAAAGACATCCAAGCCATCTCGACCGCTGCTTCAGAACTGCCGATCAGCACTGAGACAACAATTCTTGACCTCGAGCCTCCGTGATGGTCAGCCTGCAGCCAGTCATCCAGCTTTGCTCGCCAAACCGTCTTGCCTCCTGATACCCACATCTGACTCCCATCTTGAACTCTGTCACAGAAGCCAGAAGAGCGCCTTGAAGCCAACTGGACCCTGTCGAGCACCAAAAACACCTACTGCACGAGGTACATTCTGGTTCTGTCCCCCTGGTCCTATCTGCTAGGCCCACAGAGACATATTAAAACTCATTGCTCCCTTTATGCTTAAGCAAAGTAACCTTAAACTGTTGTGATTATTAACCATGCCGACTACCCTGCTGTCAGTATCCACAGTGCATCCCTTTTCTTTCTTTGAAAATGTCTGTCCTCTGCATTCCTTTACAGGATGGGTTGTATTTCATAGTGTTGCTGGAAATGTCTGTTGTGATATAAATAAAGTCGATATTTTTGATACAACCTTGACTGGACAGTCCCTTTTATCATTGGGTAATAATTGTATTTTCGCTGTGTTGCAACTAACCAACGATCCACAACCTTTTAGAGATAAGCCTGCCGTTCTGTCCACGTTACTAAAATTGGACAAGGACGTTTCTAATTTGCTTGTTATTCCAATCTGTTTGGATTCCCTTATGGTGCACTATAGGTTTGGGGCTGATTGATGGTTTAGAAACCGATATTCATCCCTGGACCACTGGTTGATTTGTCACATTGCTGGCAGACTGTCGGATCTAGTTGGAACCTTGCCCACAGCTTAATCACCCAATGCTAAAAGCACTGCTGTAGGCATTGTTTAGATACCGCTAGGTATTTGTTAATATTCATGGATCTTATTTATTTATTTATTTATTCAATTTATTTTTGCATTTTTTGCAGGGCGCTGAACCCTTGGGTATGTATGTGCTAGTTATATTATGACACAAGAAATAAAAAGTATGGAAAGTACAAGAAACAAATGTGAAAAACCACAGAGGGCGGGTAGGGGTGGGCATCCAATTGTCTTAGTGTCTTAGCTCAGGGAGCTTTTAGCAAAGAGCAATGTTTTTAGTTTTTTTCTGAAGGTCCAGTAGGAAGATTCCTTTCTCAGGGTGTTCCAGAGCTTTGCAACCATGACTAGAAAGCTCAGTCCTCCTGCAGTATTTCATGTGAAAATGGGCACTCTGAGGAGATGGCTGTTTGTAGATCTTAGAGGGCGAGGGGGGGTGTATTTGTCCACCCGGCGTGATAGGTAGGCATGGCAGTGTTCGTGGTGCACCTGTTTGCGATGGAGAGGGTCTTGAATATCATCTGTTCATGGATCGGGAGCAAGTGAGCATATTTCCTGGCCTTTGCGGCATGGTCATTCTTGGACACGCCTAGGGCTGCTTGGATGGCATTGTTTTGGATGGTTTGCAGCAGCTAGCACAGGGTACATTCAATGGGTCCTGCAAAGATGGAGTTACAATAATCCAGTTTGGCTCCGGTGATGGCTCTCGCTATGTTGAGGTGGTTAGTTGTGGTGAGGAAGGGTTTGCTGGCATTAAAAAGTTTTGCGGTGTAGGCGGAAGAGGAGGCAATGGTGTTGACCTGGTGAGAGAGGTCAAGGGTGGCGTCTAGATAGATGCACAGCATTTTGGCTGCAGAGGATGTTTGGATCTGGTTACCGTCAATGTCGAATGCTTTGTAGGCTGGATTCTTGCTTGAGAGGGTGGTGTGAGAGCCTACAATGAGGATCTCAGTTTTGTCATCATTGAGGCATAACTGGTGGGTTGCCATCCAGTTCTGCAGAATGTCATAAACTGTGTTGATGGTTGCAAAGTCAAGGTGGCGGGTGCCTTAGAGATGGAGGAGGATTTGGGTGTCGGCATAATTCATGTACGATATGCTGAGGGCATCCAGGTGATCAAAAACAAACTGGTTTAGTATAAATGTTATAAAGGGTTGGGGAGAGACAGAACCCTTGTGGGACTCCACAGGTTACTGGTGTTGGTGGGGCAACAAGGTCGTCCATAAAGCCATCGGAGGATCTGTCTGCCAAAAAGGATCTTATCCAGTGTGCTGCTGCTGGGGAGAATTTGCTGTTGTGGTGATGTGGTTGCAGATTGTCTGATGGTCGACGAGGTTGAATGCTGCTGATAGGTCCAGCATGAGGAAAAGGGAGAGTTTGCCTGACTCTTTGATATCATTGAACTGTCTTTTTTATGTTTAGCAATGCGGCTTAATTTCTGTGCATTGGTCCGAAACATGATTGGCGGATGTCTAGGATGTGGTTGTCCTCAAGGTATTGTTGGACCTGGATGTATGCTGCACGGTCAAGGATTTTGAGGATGAAGGGTACAGTGGTAATGTGGTGGTGGTTTGTTGGGATTATGGGGTCAAGGGAGGGTCTTTTAGTAGCAGGAGGATCCAGGCTTCTTTCAGGGAGGTTGGCACAGTTTTAGTTGTGAAGGTGGAGTTGATAATAGTTGTGATGATGGGTGTGAGATTCTCTGCATGGTCATTGATGATAGGAGCCGGGCAGGCATCTCCTTTGCATCGGGAGGGCTTGAGGCATTTGATGATATTTGTCACTTTGGGTTCCAATACCGGGCAGATGTCAAATTGTGTGATGGGTAAGCTCGTAAGAGGTGTGAGGGGATTGGAGGTGGCTGGTGGTGGTTTGGCGAGGATAGCCATTTGCTTGGTGTGGATTTTAATCTGGAGGGAGGTGACTTTCCTTGTGAGGGCTTCTTGTACCTTGGTTCACCAGGTGTCATCTATGATGGGGTTTGTGGCAGGGGGGACTGACGACTCAAGTTCGCGTAAGATCGGGAAGAGGTTTCATTGAGTGGCACAGGCTGGGGCTCTTGTTTATGGGGAGGTTGAATGTAATGGTATGGTGGTCAGACCATGGGCAGGTTGTGGTGGTGGGGCTGGTCAGGTTGCAATTAATGTCTGCAATGCAGTCGAGGGTGCACCCCTGGATGTGGGTAGGCATTGTGGTTGAGCGCTGTGGCTAGGCTTTTTGCGTGTGGGTCTTTGGGGTAATTGAGGCCAAGATTGAGGGCTCCTAGGATTAAGAATTTGGAGCTGGGCTTAATGGTAGGATTGATGGTTAACACAAGGTCGTCTTCAAAGGATGAGATGGGACCTGGTGGGTGATAGATGAGGTGGAGATTGAGCGTATTGGTTGGTGAGAGTGTGAGTTTGGTGGACAGCATTTCGCAGTTTGGGATTGGGCTGGAGTTGGTAGCCCTGATGGTGATGCTATTTCTGTAGATTAGAGTGACTCCGCTGCCTCTACTGGGGGTTCTGTCATTGCGTGCTGGGACTGCTGCAGGGTGGATCCATGTTTCAGATAGGGAAACCAGGTTGAGATTGTTGGAGGTGAGTAGGCCGTGAATTTCAAGGGCTTGCATGGGGACTGACCTGGCGTTGATCAGGGCTCATTTGAGGGGCTGATTAGGAGAGGCTGCTGGGGAGAGTGTGAGGGTGAGTGGGGGCAGTGTTTACGGGTAGGTAGGGAGGTGGAGGGCTAGGTGCGCAAGCAGAGGAGTTTGTTTCTGGAGTGGATGGAGGGTGGTACTGAGGGGGGTGGCATTGGCTATTTGTTCGTGTGGGGACTTCTGTTGCAGAGCTGGGGGCACCAGTTCCTGATAGATATCACGGGGTAGACAGGTGGGAGCCATGGTGTCTGCAGATTTCGAGAAGGCTGTTTACTGATTGCAGCGGGTGGCGGACCTAGGTGGGTGTTGTGAAGCAGCTCTGATTACAAGGATGCAGGGCCTTAGTGCATGTAGTGCAAGTGTGCTTACCTAATGCAGTGGGTAGCGGGCCTGGGTGGGAGTCGGGCACAGCTCAGAATACCAGGATTCAGGACCTTAGTGCAAGTAGCGCGAGTGCGCTTACCTAATGCATCGGGTAGCGGTCCTGGGTGGGACTAGGGACGCAGCTCAGAATATGAGGATGTGGGGCCTTAGTGCAAGTAGTTCGAGAGTGCTTACCTAATGCAGCGGATAGTGCCTGGGAGGGAATCGGGGCACAGCTCAGAAATACGAGGATGCAGCGACTTAGTTCAAGTGGCTCAAGGACGCTTGACATAGAGACCGTGAAAGGCATGAGCAAGGATGTCCTGCACGTCCTATGTCAAGAGAGGGGATGTCCGCACAGCTCCAGGGTTAATAAACCTAAGTTGCTGACCAGCCTCCAACCTTGGGTAGAAGTGAGGACAGCTGGGGAGGAGACCACAGGGGACAGGCTAGGCCCCCTGTTCCCTAATGAAGGTGGCCCTCCAGATGGGGTGGTGGAAGATGACGAGGAAGACAGCATGAGCAGTCTGCATCCATCCCTCCGATGGGCAAGTGTGGTTTCCCAACAATCCAGAGTGTCAGTGAGGTCAGAGGCTAGTGCAGCATTCCACAGCTTCTAGACTTCGGCAGAGCCTCTAAGAGACCCAGCAATTGTTCCAGCTGTTAACAATGTAGTGGCTAGAAATCTCCTGTTGGAGGAGAGGAGACAAGCGCTGAAGGAACAAAGAGAATGGAACAAGATCACCATAGAGATGTGCAAGCAGGCACTTGAAGAGAAGAAGGATGCCAACAGATCCAACAGATCCAGATCTAGTTAAAGCAGCAGTGGTTGCTCAAACCAGGGTGCCCGAGAAAAGCCCCAACATCACATCCCCAAAGACTTAGTGCAGGCTTACAAAATGGGGAAGGAATTCTTTGACTGGTTTGAAGCACTCAAGCTTGCTTTTCAGCTACAGGAGGTGGAGGAGGTACTGTGGGGTGCAGTCCTGATGAGTCGCTTACCGACCCAGGGACTGATGCAATCCTTCAGTTAACTCCAGAGGAAAGGCCACATTATGAGAGCATGACAGCGGCCCTTCTCAGGAAGTTCTAAAAGACCCTGGAACAGTATCTCAAGAGCTTCAGATAGGTCAAAATGAAAAGTGGGCAGACATTAGAAGCATTCACACACTTATCGTTGAAATATCTGAGCGTGTGGGTGGCTGGTAACAAAGTTGACACATTAAAAGGGATGTACAATTTGTTTGTGTGTGACAATGTGTTGAGTATTGTGAGGTTGACCTACACCAGCATTTTTTGGACTAGACTATTATCAACCCTAGGGAGCTTGCAAAGGCTGCTGACTGCTTTGTAAGTACTTGAGTCCAGAAAAAGGCTTAGACGAGCACACCCAAACCAGAAGAGAAATCTTCGGACAATGCTCCAACCCACTCCTCTTCGAAGTGTGGTTCCCAAAAGCATGATGGGAAATCCCCCAACTCTAGTTCAGCCGCGCACACCGAAAAGCAGGGCACAGGAACCCCTAACACTGTCACACCTACACTCTCACAACCTAAAGGTTATTTTGTGTGTAAGGAGCTGGGCCATAGAATAGGGGATCCTGATTGCAGGGGCTTACCCATGCAAGCTATAGTGAATCTTGGACTCATAGAGGAGGCCATCCCTAGTGTGGGCCTCCTCGAGTAGGACTTCCTACTAGGCCAAGGAGTGGCTGAATGTGGATTGGTTACACTGAGTGGGAATGTTTTCGGGTCTCCAGACGATATCCCAGTCTCAGAATCTGTAGGTTTGTCACTCACACTTTCCTTCCCACTAGCCCACTCCTCACCTGATGATTCTGTGGGGTTCTTTACGGATTCGTCTGATGAGCTTTCCGGCTTTTCCCTCCAGGCTGTATTTGTCGTTGTCTTGACGATCTTATTCTTCTGTTTGACGAAATAGGAGCGAGCTCCCCCGGAGGCCACCTTGCCTATAAGCAATTAACCCGGCAGCGGGGAACTCCGGTGAGCCCACCCCAAACCAGGGAAAAGCCTTGCCGAAAAACCCTGGAAGATTGTGTAGCTGTAGCTGACAGGAAGTTGTTGGCGTGTGTCCGTACTTCAATAACCAGCATGCACTGGTAAGTGTTCTTTGTGAATAGGTATTACGGTCCAGTGCGGAACAGCACAAACAGTACAGTACTCCAAAGAACTTGGACAACGAAGAGTTCCCAGCAAAAAGGCGTCCGATGGCAAATAAGACGCTGAAGCAGGTGTGAGTATTAGAAGGCAGCGCAGAGCGCGTAAAGCAGCGGAAGCAGATAACAGACAGGAAAGCGGAACATACGGGAGTAGGAAACCGCGAACAGCGGTAACGGAAAGACACGGGCAGACTAACAGGTAAGGAAGGCACAGGAAAGACAGAGTAACCACTGGAGGCAGAGCACAAGCGAGGTGTACTCACGTCGGCAGCAAGAAAGTTGCAACGCACAGGTGTTCTCCTTTTTCCGGTACTTGTAGGCAGTACAACAGAAAGACTAGACCGCACCTTGCAGTTACTCGGAGTCTAGTCCTTCTTCCATATCGCCCATCTGCTCCATACTTTCCAAGGGCGATATATGACAGTATGACCCCTTCTCAGCGGTCCTCCTCCCGGTTTACCCGGGTGTAGTCGATGAAACCTTCGGATGAGTTGGGCTGCAGAGATGTGACTGACCGGTTCCCATGAACTTTCTGATCTTGGGTTTCCTTTCCATAATACTAGATACTGTAAGGTGCCTTTCTTGTATCTTGAATCCAATAATCTGGATACTTCATACTCCTTCGATGTTTCAATGGGTAGGTTACCGGTTCCTCTCTTCCTTCTTTTTCGAGGATCTTCCACATATTCCTTTAGTAAAGAGGTGTGGAACACTGGATGTATCCTTTGGAGTTTTGCAGGAAGAGCCAATCGAAAGGCAACTGGATTGATCTTGGCAGTAATCTTGAAAGGTCCGATAAAACGGGGAGAAAACTTTCCTTGATGTACCCATCGGGGCAAAAACTTGGTAGATAACCATACCTTGGTACCAATGTCCCATTGTGGATTGGGCCTTCGCTTAAGATCAGCCCACTTCTTGTTCTCTATACGGGAGGTTTCAAGATTAGACTTGGTGCTTTTGTGAAGAGACTGAAGGGTGTCCAAAAGATGGTCCACAGACGGAATGTTAGTAGACACCGGACCAAACAGAGGAATGTGTCTGGGATGAACACCGTAGGTACAGAAAAAAGGACTCATGCCTGTCGAGGAATGTCTTGTATTATTATAAGAGAATTCTGCCATAGGAAGTAGGTGAAACCAATCATTTTGCTCCTGATTACAAAAGCACCTAATGTATTGTTCCAATGTTGCATTAAGACGTTCTGTCTGCCCATTGCTCTCAGGGTGGAATCCTGATGACAGTGATCTTTTTATACCCAGGGTCTTGCACAAGGCAGTCCAAAACTTCGAAGTGAATTGTGAGCCTCTATCCGAGACTATGGATTGCGGAAGACCATGTAACCTAACCACGTCTTTCAGAAACACCTCTGCAGTGATACTTGCTGTCGGTAGACCTTTCAATGGTGAAAAATGCGCTAGTTTACTGAATGAATCCACAGTGACCATTATGGCCGTATGTCCATTGGAAACTGGAAGGTCTACAATAAAGTCTGTGGAAATGTGTTGCCACGGCCCATCTGGTAGAACGTCCTGTTGAAGTAAGCCTAATGGCTTACAATAAGCATATTTATTCTGAGCACATATGGGACACGTAGCCACATATTCTTTGATGTCTTTTTTCATGGTAGGCCACCAAAACTGTCTAGACACCAATTCCATGGTGGCAAGTTGACCCTTGTGTCCTGCTGATGGGATGTCGTGACACCAAGCCATGGCCTGTTCTTGTAGATCCTGAGTGGGTAAGAATAAAGCATTTTTCATAAACGCCAGATTTCCTTTTTGGGTCATTCCATAGTCGTCTATCTTTCTGTTATTCTCTTGGGCTTTCTGTACTTGTTGAAGGAACGTGTTAACCATATTGATGAACTTTTTCCCTGCTAGAAGAATTTCCGGACCTTGATATCCTCCACAGTCACTCCCTTGACTGCGGGAAAGAGCATCTGCTAATGAGTTATCCTTTCCTGGTAAATAGGTGATTACAAAATCAAATTGAGAAAAAAAATAGGCCCATCTGGCATGTCTGGAATTTCGGCATTCCATTTTCTGTAACACCTTTAAATTCTGGTGATCTGTACGAACTTGAAAAGGACAAACTGCTCCTTGTAATAAGTGTCTCCACTCCTCGCAGGCTTGTCTTATGGCCAGAAGTTCTCTTTCCAGCACTGAGTAATTTCGTTCACTGGGACTAAGGGTTCTGGAATAATAAGCCATAGGGTGTTCCAACCCGTCTTCTTTCTTTTGTAACAAAGCAGCTCCAATCGCTCCTCCTGAAGCATCGGTCTCCACAATAAATGGTAAGGATTGGTCCGGTTGTCTCAGGATAGGTGCTGTCACAAATGCTTCCTTAAGCCTTTGAAATGCCAGATCCGTCTTCTGGTCCCAGAGAAACTTGACTCCCTTTTTAAGGAGATTAGTAATAGGAAGGATGATGTCTGAAAAGTTAGGTATAAACTTGCGATAAAAGTTTGCAAGTCCCAAAAACCTTTGTATTTCCTTAACTGAATTGGGTGTGGACCACTGTGTTATAGCTTGAGTTTTGGCTGGATCCATCTGTACCCGATCTTCGGAGAGGATGAATCCTAAGTAGGGTACTGTAGTAACTTCAAAAACACATTTTTCAGGTTTGGCCAATAGACTATTGTGTCTTAATCTGTGGAGAACTTCTTTGACGTGTTGACGATGTTCAGTCAGAGTGTTAGAGAATATGAGAATGTCGTCCAAATAAACCACAACAGAGGAATACAACATGTCTGCAAATATCTTGTCCATGAAGCGTTGAAACTGGGACGGTGCATTTACCAAACCAAAGGGCATAACCCTGTACTCGTAGTGTCCCAGGGGAGTCCTGAAAGCTGTCTTCCATTCGTCCCCTTCACGAATACGAAGTAGGTGATAAGCTCCTCGAAGATCTAATTTGGTAAAGAGATGTGCTCCTTGGACTGCCTCAATAATGTCTTTCATTAAGGGCATAGGATACCTGTCTCGTATAGTCAGACTGTTCAAACCCCGGTAATCTATGCAGGGTCTTAGTTCTGTGGTTCCTTTCTTCGAGATAAAAAAAAGAGATGCCCCTGCTGACGATGAGGATTCCCGTATGAGGCCATTTTGTAGATTGATTGACAGGTATTCCCTCAATGCCTCCTTTTCAGGTAAAGATAAAGGGAACATCCTTCCAAAGGGTACTTCAGCCTCCGGAATTAGTTCGATCTTGCAGTCTTCTTTTCGATGAGGAGGAAGATTCCTCGGTTGGGTGTCTAAGAACACGTCCTCATATTCCAGGTACTGGATGGGAATTGCATTGACACTGAGGACGGTATTTTGTATTGTTGGAAGCACACAGGACAAAGCGGGTTCATTAGTCAAACACTGTTGAGCACAATACGTGGATCTGAACTCTACTGTGTTAAGTTGCCAGTCAATTGCCGGGTTGTGTTTTCTGAGCCATGGTATGCCTAATATGACTGGAAAATGAGCTGCTCGAATGAGATCGAAAGATAGGTACTCAGAATGATTTGACACTCTGACCCGTAATTCCTGTGTTTCCTGACAAATGGGTCCGGAAGTCAAAGGTGTGCCATCCACGCCTTCTACTGGAATCGGTTTGATCTTAGGACGTCGAGGCAGGTGGTGTTCATTAGCCCACTTATCATCTACGAAGTTACCAGCAGCTCCACAGTCCAGCATAGCTAAACATTCAATAGGTTTAGTAGAGTGCCAGTCTAACGTAATCCTAACCACCATCAGTGTGTTATTGCTGATCAAAGCTGGCTGAGCATTAGTACAGGGATGCATAGATGTCTCCCCTTCCTTATCCCTGTTCAAGGGTGGGGTCTTTCGTTTCCCTGCTTTCTGGGAGGGACTTCTGGGCAATTTCGCAACAAATGTGTGTTGGACCCACAATACATGCAAAGTCCAAGATCCTTGCGTCTCTTCCGTTCGTTGGCTGTAAGTGGTCCTCTCGCAGTTCCTGTCTGCATTGGTTCTTCGTGTTGAACCCTTTCAGGTACTGAGGGTAGGCTAGTGAAAGGTACTAAAGACCGGGGCTTCCTCTTCTCAGCTTTCCTTTCCGACATGCGGAATTCTAACTGTAATACCAATGACACGAGTTCCTGAAATGAAGCAGGTCTGGCTACTCTGGCCAGTTCGTCCTTTATGTCTTCATGCAGACCCCGACGGAAAATTGCCTGCTGTGCCGTTTCTGGCCAACCTGCTTCACTTGCCACCTTCTGAAAACATGTAACAATTGTCTGTATGTCTGAGTTTCCTTGACGTATGTCTAATAGGTTTTCAAAGGTGGAGAATAAGACTTCAGGCCTCTCGAATCTTTCTTTGAAACGTGTTACAAAGGCACCATAGTTATTTAACGCTGGGTCTGAGTTTGTCACTAGTGGGGTGGCCCAGGCTAGGGCATTACCAGCTAAGTTCGAAATTAGAAAACCTACTTTTGTTCGATCCAACTCGTATGTCTTGGGCCGAAAAGTATAGTGTATTGTGCAGGCATCCAGAAACTCCTTCAATTTCCTGGGGTTTCCTTCATATTTACCGCAAGGTAGGGATAAAGGAGGTAGTTCTCCTCTGTAATCATCTCTCTGTTGCCTCAATGCGGCATTATCGGTTTTTAGGGTTTGTACTTCAACCCTCAGAGCTTGTATGGCGTTAACCATCTCCTGATACTGTTCAAGACTAGCCATCTTCTCTTGGCGTTGCAATCTCTCTAAATCTGTAGGTTTGTCACTCACACTTTCCTTCCCACTAGCCCACTCCTCACCTGATGATTCTGTGGGGTTCTTTACGGATTCGTCTGATGAGCTTTCCGGCTTTTCCCTCCAGGCTGTCTTTGTCGTTGTCTTGACGATCTTATTCTTCTGTTTGACGAAATAGGAGCGAGCTCCCCCGGAGGCCACCTTGCCTATAAGCAATTAACCCGGCAGCGGGGAACTCCGGGGAGCCCACCCCAAACCAGGGAAAAGCCTTGCCGAAAAACCCTGGAAGATTGTGTAGCTGTAGCTGACAGGAAGTTGTTGGCGTGTGTCCGTACTTCAATAACCAGCATGCACTGGTAAGTGTTCTTTGTGAATAGGTATTACGGTCCAGTGCGGAACAGCACAAACAGTACAGTACTCCAAAGAACTTGGACAACGAAGAGTTCCCAGCAAAAAGGCGTCCGATGGCAAATAAGACGCTGAAGCAGGTGTGAGTATTAGAAGGCAGCGCAGAGCGCGTAAAGCAGCGGAAGCAGATAACAGACAGGAAAGCGGAACATACGGGAGTAGGAAACCGCGAACAGCGGTAACGGAAAGACACGGGCAGACTAACAGGTAAGGAAGGCACAGGAAACACAGAGTAACCACTGGAGGCAGAGCACAAGCGAGGTGTACTCACGTCGGCAGCAAGAAAGTTGCAACGCACAGGTGTTCTCCTTTTTCCGGTACTTGTAGGCAGTACAACAGAAAGACTAGACCGCACCTTGCAGTTACTCGGAGTCTAGTCCTTCTTCCATATCGCCCATCTGCTCCATACTTTCCAAGGGCGATATATGACACCCAGGTCCCAAAAATACTCAACTGTTCTTAGAACATGTGTATCTGAATGGACACAAAACTCCTGCAGTCAGAGATGCTGCGGCTATCCTCACTGCATTCACATAGACCTGATTGTACGGTCTGTGGGTTTGACAGACAGAATAAGTGTCCCTTCGTGATAGTAGAGTTCAGTTGGTGAGGTGAAATAAACCAATGCTGTATAGCAGTGAAATCCCTGTCCTGTATCTGTTGGGTAATGATCTTCCTGACCACAGGCTAGTTTCGGCGGCTACCAGATCGAGGGTAAAAGAGGATGCCAGATTGGAAAATCTCAGAGCCGTAGGGCCTGGAGTGTTTCCATAGAGCTTATTGGAGGGACCGGCATGGCCGGTAGCCCCTGGTCCAGTTCCATAGACTGCCGAGACACCTACATGTGTGGGAGAAGGGCCAGTAGCCACTGAGGACCCCACTTTGGTAGCAGGGGACTCACTGACTTCAGTGTTTTCTGGCGCAGCGCAGGAACCTGAGGTGGAGGACCAGGTGAGTTCAGGTCTGAAGGGCCAGCCCAAGCTGGATGAGTTTGTATCAGCTGGGGGCCTAGATTATATTGACTTCTTTAAAGCCCAGAAAGACTTTACCAGTCTGGCGGGCCTGCTTCGCAGGTGGAGGAGCAGGCTAAGGGCAAGGCCCCTGCACTGTTCAAAGTGTACTGGGAGCATGGACTCCTGGAATGTACTGGGAGGATGGATACCTGGAAGGCCCCTAGATACATATTAAGACCCATTGCTCCCTTTATGCTGAAGCCAAGTAACCTTAAACTTTTAGGATTATTAACCATGCCGACTACCCTACTGCCAGTATTGTGAAGGGTCAGAAATGTGAGGCGGGCAACTTTTGGTTGATTTCTGAAAATATGCCATTTTATTAAATTATAGGTTTCATCAAATGCCTCACTATCCCTACCCTGACAAGGATTTCCCTGCCTATCGAAACTAAAGGAAAACACTCTAACACAGGATATCTGCCCCCCATACTTAAACATTAAATACACAAAGAACATGTGGAAATTTGCAACAAAGATCAACCATGATATTTTCAAGATATTCAAAGTCTTTGTTCGTAGCCTGGGTGAACTCCCCGTTCAGTTCCAATGTTCAACAAAAAGAAACAAGGAAATCTGGGTTTGCAATAAAGTCTCAATTCAGCTCTTGGCTCCTTCAGTGTGTCAAAAGAAAGTGTGTCAAAAGAAAGTTCTGGCAACCAAAGTTCAACAGAAAAGTTTATTTTCTTACTTGAATGATGACTTTCCACTTTCCACTTCATCAAATTGTTTCAATGTTATTTCAGGCCAAGATCCTTTGTCACAACCCATAAATGTCAAAGAAGAAATACGGTTCCCATGCCTCTTTCGGTTAACGCTTATTAAGCCTTTCTTTAGAGTATTATGAATCACAGTTTTTATCTTTGTCAGGATGACTTCACAGCACTTCTGCTTTCACCTGAACAACTCTCATATCAGGTCAACTTCTGCAAGATGTCACCATGCGTGTCTACTCGACTGCCCCATGGTGTTCCACATTCAACAGTGCGTCTGAAAATTCAAATCCACTGACAACCAAAATATCACCACAGCTGCAGCAGTTTGTAATTTTTTTGACTTTGAACAATTTTCAGAAAAGACGAGATTCACTTTAATGCACTTAGGCACCTTCAAGTAAACAAAGCACTCTTCTTCTGAACATTCACTCTGCAGAAAGGCAACCTCTTTGCCACTCTTGTCTGTCTGCAACAACAGCAACCACAACATGCTCTTAGGATGTAATTCTCTCTTTCTCCTATTGGCTTTGGCAATGTAAGTTGTATTCGCTTTTAAAGAACAATCACAAGCAGTTAGCTTCCATTTCCCCAACATTGCCTTTGCCTCTTTGCATCCTGCCAATCAGAGTAGTTTACTCATAAACTTTGCTGTCAGTCTCTTTTGGCTTTAGGCAATGATTGCACACTCTTGGCTTGGGCAATGCTAGCATACTGTTTGGCTTATGGCAATGCTTGCACCACTCTTTGGCTATGGGAAAGGCTTGTTTCACTTCTGACTGGAGTAACAATTGTTTCACTCTTGGCTTGGGCAATGCTTGCTCTCTATAACTCGTAACATTAATGTTCAGTCACTTAACTTTAGATGTTACCCTTCATCTCAGAATGGTTTTTAGGCACACGCAATCCTGCTTTCATGTTTTTTCAGCCAGTTTAATATTCAATTAAAGTGCTTTACTGCTTTTTTCTCTTACATGAGTTAAAGGAATAAGGTTTGCTTATCTCAAGTGCTACTTCCCATTGTCTGACAATCAACCGTTAGTTTCACATTGCTTTTACTCATACACGAGTGATTCTATTTGGATACAGCTGCCTGCTATCGTTCATGCAAGGGATCAGAACGCTCGGTAACACTCCCCAGCTTCTGTCTTGCTCCCTTTGCATTCTGCAGTTCTTGTTCCACTTCTGGCTTCTTTTGGACCCACACCCTTTCTCGTTGAAGGTATCTTTGATCTGGCCATGCAATTAATGAGCTCCTCTCGCTCCTGAGAACTTTGGCTTCACAACGCCCACTAGTCACAGTCTCCAGCACACTTCCTGCTGCACGATCTACGGAATTAGGTTCACATGGGGGAAAAGCAGTCTTCCTTCACATCTTCTGCTATGCCACTTCTGCACTTCAGAGTTGGGGGAATAGGTCCCTCTCAGGACAGACAGTTGGAATCTGTTTGTTCAAAGTCCCGGCATCCCTTCTGTTCACCCACTTCTGCCCTGATTACCTACATTTTGATCTTGTTCTGCTGCTAATACTGCTAAGACATTTTCAGTTACAGCTCCATCAGATGGCCTGAACCTGAGGGGGCCTTTTAAGCCTCTCTGCTTCCCTCCGGTGTAGATCATTAAGCTTCATCAGACTGACCATTACTGCAACATTGCTCTGAAGCCCTCTTCCTTGTCCCAGTACTTCGTGGATTATGGGACTTGTAGTCCCTAACAGCAAAATTAGGTTTTATTGTCAACTTCCTATTTTTCCTAGAGACATTTAAGGAAAAATCACAAGAATTCACTTGAAAAGAGGAGCAGTTTGTTTAAGCCAATATTTATAGGTTCCCTTTCACTGTACCTTTGGGAGTAAGCAGAATTTGTAATCTTAGGAGTCTCAAATGGTCTTTCTTTCCTTGCGGTATGAAAAGATGTCATACCAGCTTTACCCACATCCACAGGCTTAATAAGTGGTTCAGATACACCATAACAACAAAACACATTGCTTGTTTTGGCACCTTTAAAATGTTCTTACCTTTCAAGGATAAATACTGTGCCTCATCCCACAGAATCTCCTCACCACCATGGGCCTTGGCTCCTCCCAGGTGATCCTCCCGCAGTACAGCACCCCCAAGGTCAGGATCAGGAAGCGCCTGCCTTTCCATGGCCACCTCAGAGGAGACTTTAAACAGGGTTTTAGTGAGGGATCCCTGGGATTCATCACATTATCCAGAGTGCATCCCGTTTCCTTCTTTGAAACTGTCTGTCCTCTGCATTCCTTTACAGGGTGTGCTGTATTTCGTAGTGTTGCTAGAACTGTCTGTTGTGATATAAATAAAGTAGATATTTTGATGCAACCTTGACTGAACAGTCCCTTTTAATCAGTGGGTAATAATTATATGTTTGCTGTGTTGCAACTAACCAACAATCCACAACCTTTCGGAGATAAGCCTGCCATTCCCTCCACATTACCAAAATTGGAGAAGGTGGTTTATAATTTGCTTGTTATTCCATTCTGTTTGGATCCCTTCTGGTGTATTAGAGGTGTGGGCTGAGCGATGGTTTAGAAACTGATATTCACCCGTGGATCACTGGTACCCTGGAAGTTGATTCATCCCAATAGTAGATGCCGCATTCTGGGTAATGAATCAGGGGCGAAAGGCAAACAAAAGTAACACTGTTCTTGAAAAAGGTTATGCTTGTGAGCATAAAAGGGTTCAAGGTGACCTAACAATGGACCAATGGGGCAGTTAGCAATCAATATTACCTTCTTTGGAGCTCTTGATGGTTGAGCAGTGCCGAACCAGACTTCTTAGTGTCAACCGTGGTGTCGACTCAGGTTGAGGATGAAGCAGTCGTAATGCCCAGCGACAAGCTGATGTCGAGTCGGGGTCGAATGGAAGGTGGCTGCGGTCTCGAATTGTCCACTCACGCTGTGCTGATTGCTCGGTCCCCACCTTCAGTCGGCAGTCGTGGTTCGAAGGTGGTGAACTGGTACCAGTGTGTGCAGGTGAGTGGATTCTGTGCAGAGGCTTGAAGGTGGCTGTTCCAGGTAACACCATCATTGGGCTGATCAGTTTACAGGAGCAGCAATGAAAAAGCTGGTGTTTTTCTGACAATTGCTTGAGCAATGCAGTGGAAGTTTGTGGTTCGAGCCAAGGCAATGATGCACTTTTGCTGGTGTGATATGGTGCCAAACAGAGCCGAACAGTGGACGGCTGTTCAGAGAACAATGGACAGCAAAAGGCAGCGTTGAAGGGTCCTGCTAGATTGCTCGGAATCAAGTGCACTTGTGTCACGGCTGGGCGCGGTCATAGATGACAATAGGGATTTTGGCTGTCCTTTTCTCTGGCCCCCAAACATGGGGGAGGCTGGCACACACCTTCAGGGAACATGCAACACACTGAAGTCCTAGGCAACAGGGTAGCTGGCAGAAAGGCAAGCTTACGGAACAGCAGCAGAGTTCAACCCCCAATGGTCCCTTGAGATGGTTAGGGAACAAGGCTGGCCACTGCCTTGGAACACCTGCCTCCACCTCACAAAAGGAGGACTTTTGAGAGGACTGCTCACTCCGCAGGGTGCCGCGAAATCTTCTCAAGTGATGATCCAAAGATGCTTCAAGAGGATTCCCAGAGGATTCAAAGAAGTGTTAGGAGACCCCCTTCTTTTATAGGCAAAAGTCCCTGGGAGATTGGACTAAGGCTAGCCTGCTTTAGGGGTCCAATCCCTGCTCTTCAAATGTGTGGGCTTTGCCCTTATGATATCACACTCAAAGTGCTTTGCTACAGAAGAAATGGGGGGACGAGAAAGAGAAAGAGAGGCAGAGAGAATCAAGATGGCAGAACCCTCCCAAAAAGGTACAGAACCCTCTCTGGCTCCACTAACACCACCCATTTCCTTTTCAATAGGATAAAAGGCTTTTAGAAATGCAGCCCCCTGCTGTGAGCCCTGGCTCTCTGTAAATGGGTGTGCTTTTTGGTTTATGTTCCCAGCCCAGCTTCCTGTGGAGTGTTGATCCTGAAGAAAAGGGTGTTACTGCCCTTTACAAAGGAACAAAGAGAAGCAATTCTCCAAGGCAACAGTCTTGTCAATGGACAGGGGCGGGCCTTGTGTGGAAGGAATACACATAATCCAGCCCATAGGGATAACACATGTGCAAAATTAAATTGGAGGTTGCTCTAATAATTATTAGAATACCTTCCACCATACCCTAACTCAGGTATGGCGTATGTTTAAAGCTTATTCTGCCCCCAGAAGGTAGACCCATAATTATAGGGTTTTTGGAACAGAGGTCCATATTTTGAATGCAGCTCCTGCGCTGCAGAGACTTCAATGTCACCGCAGCTGTCAGGAGGGCACCTGTGACCTCTGAACCTGCTCTGTACCACTGGTAATGCGAATCAGGATACTGATGCAACGGGGCACAAGTGCACACTATGCTTATGGCATGGATACGAAAGGGAAATCTGATTAGTCGATTTCCCTTTCAGAGATGGAATTGCCCGCATCATTATATTGCGTAATAAAAAAACACCAGGACTTTCACACCCTTGCCAGATGGCAATTCATCACAATTGTACATGTTCAGACTGCTCAAATTGTTCCATGTCAGAGGGATCTGCTCATCCACGCCTAGATTTGCTTTGCATTATGCGATTTGTAGTGCTTCATTTCTAATTGTCTCAGGGTGCAAATAAAGAAATGGGAATGGATGGGCTGCCCACACCTGTCGAGGCACAATGAAAGTTCTGCATATGTAATTTCCATGTGATTGTTTTAGGATTAAAATGGTGCAACCTTTCCTTCGAAAATAAATCTGCTGCATATGGACTTAAGCTTCAGAAAAAGACTTACTTCTTGAAAGTTTCATTCGTGCCTCATTACAGTGTGGGCAGATATTTTGGATGAAATACCACCACTGGAGGCATTTAAAAAAATCTACCAAAATACATTATGGGGTCAATATTAATGCACCTCCACTGAAAATGTTCACTATCCGACGCTGACCTTAATTATTTAGTATGCCCATGCCCCATCCACTGGCATTAAAGGCTGTCTCCACCACCATGTGGGTATGACACATCAGTGACAATTGCAAACATACTAGTACAGCAGTGCTGGTGGAATGATCAACTAATGCGCACCAATCACTCGCCACACAAAATGAAACTGTAGAAACAGGCACTGCGGGCTGTTGCTGAAAGACCTTCATGCATCCTGATGCACTACAGAATTTTGTGAAGTCAGTGCATGAGCCATCACTCTCTAACACTTGCATTCTCTGACTTCCTGGCCGCTGCCTAATAAACAGAGGGGGAATGTAACATAGACTTGCTCCACAATGAATCACTCATTAACCCATTCTCACATTCTCGTGGATATGCTCATCCTCACATTCATGTATCCATTCCTACAGTCTTAATAAATAGTCCATTCATCCATATCACATGTACACATGTATCCTTCCATACATCCTCACCACACTTTTCAGCATCACTAATGCGTTCCTCACTAAAGGGTAATTCCCGGACACCCAAAAGACTGGTCTCATACAACCTCTTTTGAAAAGAAACGACTCTAGTCCCAGATGATCTGGCCATGTCCCAGCCCATTACGAACCTCTTGTTTATCAGCAGAATCTTGGAAAAGTAGTAGCTACACAACTACTCGCTAGAATCAAACAAATTGTAAACGACTATCAGTCGAGGGTCTGTCCCAAGTTGGCATCGAGACAGCCACCATCCCTCCAAATCATAGATATGGGTGAATCATGCTTCCTCATCTCCTTGACCTCTCGGCTGTATTCAACACCATCGACCACTACATCTTCCTCTCCCTCCTGCCGACAGGATGGGATTTGCTGGCATTGTCCTGAATGGGTTTACCTCCTACCTCTTGGGCAGAAACCAGACCATCCAGATGAACACTCTGCATTCTAACTGAGTCCCAGTCTCCTGTGGAGTTCCCCAATGCTCCATCCTCTCACCAGTCCTTTTTAACCTTTACATGGAGCCTCTGGGCACACTCCTGAAAGAACCCGATGTAGCCATCCACTAATACGGAGATGATACTTAGTTGTACCTGAGAGTAAAAAGCCCACAGGACATCGGTTGTCTCTGTGATTACCTAGTCATCATCCAGTCTTGGATGTCGACTGACCACCTCAAACTTAACTCCTCCGAGACTAAATTCGTCCTCGCTGGTCCCCCGTTAAACAACAACTTGTCTAACAATGGTTCAATGATATGCACCTAAGAGATTTGATCTGCAAATCTCAGATTCAGCGAAATTCTTTGGCTTCACCATTGACAGCAGTCTGTCCTTCCGGAAACACATAGCCAAGAAGGCCCAAATGGCCTGGCTGCAAATCTCTACCTTTCTCAATACAAATCCTTCATCCCTCTGCAGTACTTCCGAACCATAGAGTGGGCCCTTGTGGTGTTGCATATCGATGGGGGAAGTGCCTCCCCGTTGGGGCTCCCAGCTGCTCACTTGGCTCCCCTAAAAGCAGTCCACCACACCACAAAACATCTTATTATGGGTGTACACAAATTAGACAGACACCCCGTCCTACACAACCTACATGTATTATCTACAAAACAGTCACAATGAGCACGCCAGTGTACCTGGTGGCTAAGCTCCACATATCTGGTGGCACACGCTTCCTGCGCTCAACTCAAGAAACCAGCTCAAATCACAACTCGTCTGAAAACAGAGGACCAAACCAATCCTTCCTATGTCACACCCAACCTCTGGAACTCGATCCCGCTATCGGCTCAGAATGCCTGCACAATTCTCCAAATCGCTCAAAAGATGGCTTTTTCAACAACACCTGACCAATGACTAATTCCAATGGACACACAGACCAACGCACAGACTGCAACAAACAGCACTACGCTACTATTAAAAGATACCAGCGAAAACGCTGGCTACCCACACCCTCCACTGCTCTTGAACTAGCTCCATGCTTTCAATAATAACATATAAATAAAATAAATCCTCACACTATCAGATGCCCTTAAGCTTTCATTCATGTGTCCTTCTTCAAAATAGTTCATTCATACAGTTACCCATTAATCTATCCTTAAAATTGTTCATTCATTCATTCTCCCTCACTCTCATTCCTCAATTCTCACATTAATATTCATTCACCCAACTCCTGCACCATCCCTCCCTCTCTGTCAGCATTCCCCTCGATATATCCCCCACCTGCCCAGGTGTATCTGTGTGCATGAACTCAAGAAACAATTTCGCAATACAATAGCCAAAACTGTACACTTTTTCAATGCGTGTTCTTTATATGTTTAATAGCTAGTATTGCATCTTTTCAGACTTAAATGGAAATCATTTGAGTAAAACGTTTGTTTTAGCTAATTAATCAATCTGCTGTTCGTAAGAATGGCTATTCCTTGTCTGTTGTTTCATGTTGCATGGGCCAGACCAAAGTAAAACAATATTTTGACTTGATTTATGAAACCTAGAACCTCACTATATGCTCAGTTGTAAACTGCACTCCAGTCAATCCCAGCTGATATTCACAGGAAGGTTTAAAGTGAAGAAACGTAGAGAAAAAACAACAGGCGTATGCCCTAAATTAACCTAGGGCCACAAAAGAACTATCACACATTCACAAAGGGCTTAATAAAGATGATAATTCAAACAATATTTCATCTGTAGATCTTGAAATAACTCCCATGAAGATGAAGGGTCGTTCATCTACTATTCTAAGTCAACATCACCCAGTGACCTCTGTCAGGGCCAGATGAACAATCTTCTTAAAGATGGCAGGGGGCAAAAATCAGCCATTGTTATATAAAAGAGTAACATACTGAGCACCTGAGGGACTTTGAAAAATAAATGGTGCATTTTACAAACAAAAAGTGTAAAATGAAGATGTGAAGAAAGAAAGAATGGAAGCTAAAGAAAGAACAATATATTTATTTATGAAAAAGAAACACCTATGTAAAATAAGGGTGGTTCTTCACCATCCACAAATTAATGGGCAAGTGGAAAGAGCCAATAGAATTAAGGTTATTTTCAAGGTAGGATTCCTAACTGGACTCAATTGGAGAGGGATATTGAGGCAGACAGTGTGTGATAATAGAAGACAACTAGCACATTCTGCAATTTATGTTTTAAACCGACTGTTTCATATTCTTACCAGTGTATAGCTTCTCCAGTCTCTGGGTGGTGAACTGCTGATACTGTAATGATGCAACTGCAATTATTGCAATTGAGACACAGTAAAGTCACTTTTATTTAAGGTTATGGAAGTATTAGCTGAACAGAGAATTTTTTTTATGCGTAAACAATGATCTTTTAAACGGTGTATTTATGTGTAAACGCAAACCTGGATGTTCTCAAAATAAGAAGGCAATCATAGTGTTGCCTGTAAAACGCTCTGATGTTTGGAGATTCCCAAAGCTGCTCATGTTGAGGAAGTGGTGTAGTGATGTATTGCTTTAATTAATTCTGTATTTGTGCTTGTGTCTAGGTTTTAGCAATTCTTGGAGATGATGATTTTTCCCCAATTCCTGTTGACTATTTATGTTGCATAACTTCTTTGTTCAAACTGGGGCGTAATCTCTTCTTGATGAAAACATCTAGTTATTTTGCAGGAATTGTGAAAGGGGTAAAGATGTACTGGTATTCATAGGATGGAAAAGTAAGGCTTGCACTTGTTGAGAAAACAGAAGGCAACATATGAGTTGTACCCTGAATAATGAATACCTAGAGATTGATGTATAAGAATTGTAGAAGATATCAGGACATCAGCACTTATTAATGGATGGCATGTCTAGTTCTGATGTTCATTTAAAGGGAAAGTCATGATTTGATCCAGGAGGTATCAAGGAAAATTATCATGTGCAGTACAAAAGTGCATACTATTGTGATTTTAAAGTGTTTGTAAAACTTTGCAAAACAGTTTTTTTTAGAAATTGTAAAGAAAAATGTTTAGCCATTAGGAGAGATTAAGAGTATATATTTGTATGTTGATAATAACATTTGGTATTAAGACATTTATATTTGGATGATTCCTAGGGCATGGATAAACCCTAGCCCATAAAGTACCAGCAACGACTATAAAAGGGACATGGGGGGCCATTTGTGGTACTTGGTTTTGAAATATTTAGCTATTGCTCCACAGGCTGATAACATTTTGGGTTCCTCCATTTTGTAATAGAGTAAACTGATTTGGATGACTCATCACATTCTCTTCTTCATAAAGCCTTTCTTTGAAGAACATTTACCATTGCACTTTAAATAAGTCTAGCCTCAAGCTGAACAAATCTATTCTTCGGATTGGTAGATATAAAACTAATTTATTCCAGACTGTAACACATCGTTTGGGCAGATTGTGTAAGGAGATGTTGATGGCAAGCCCTTGTCTCTGTGTTTTCCTGACTGGTGGTTTGCAAGAAATGTACCCATGGAGAATTGATTCCAGTAGAAGTTGATGCCATCACAGCACTGCCCTTCACTGCTCGTTTGGATTCCTCTGATGCCCCACTTCCGGATCTCTGGGAAGATGTTATTTTCTATCGCCTCCTATTCCCGATGATGCATCCGGAGCACTGCTCCATCCAATGATAAAAGTACCATTGTAGATAGCTGTATGTGTCCCGTTTTAATTTCCTCATCATTGTTCTGCATTTTCTCTTGAAATGTAACCAGTTTGTGCATTTCATTCTCCCTTCTTGGCAAGTCTTTGCTTCTTATTGAGAGGCCAACTTCATCTTAATCTCTAAAATACTCGGTATTCAAAGGGATTAAGTCGAACGAATCCTTGTGCAAAATCATGTGCTATCCACAAACAAAATCTCTGTTTCTTCGACAAAGGCTCTCATAGACCTCCCACTCCATAAACCTGTCGTTACCAGGTTGAGGCTTCAGCTGTGGGAAACGTCCCATTGCAGGAAGGATCAATTCAGATCAGTCAGCCAAAGCTGGCATGTCGAAACTGTGTTAGTACATGCAACTTTTCAATGTAAAAACATGGTAACATTTGACATAGCACTTGAAAATAAATCAGCATCTTCTCACTGACTTCTTATCAACTTCACTCAGAATGTTCCAATCTGTTTCACCAATATTTATTTACTGTGCACAATAAAGTCAATTGCCTGTTTACCTGACCGAATACAAGGTGTTCATTATGGTGTGCAGTCATAATGTCGACATCAATAATGTCGACAGTCAAAATGTCGACAAATTAATGTCGAAAAACAATAATGTCGACAAACAAAAATGTCGACATTATTCGATATTTTTTCGACATTAATTTAGTGTATGCATAAATAAATAAATAAATATATATATGATGTGTTGAGTATGAGGGGTGGTTGGGGGGGGGGTGGGGGGGTGGCAGGGGGGTGTTGGGTGAGGGGGGGTTGGGGGGGGACCCCCCCATAGTAAATACAATTTTTATTTATTTAATTATTGAATAAATAAATAAATAAATAAATAAATAATTGGTATGTGTTGAGTATGAGGGGTGAAAGGGTGGTTGGGGGGGTGTGGGGGGGCGGCAGGGGGGTGTTGGGTGAGGGGGGGTTGGGGGGGGACCCCCCCATAGTAAATACAATTTTTATTTATTTAATTATTGAATAAATAAATAAATAAATAAATAAATAAATAAATAATTGGTATGTGTTGAGTATGAGGGGTGAAAGGGTGGTTGGGGGGTGTGGGGGGGGGTGGCAGGGGGGTGTTGGGTGAGGTGTTGATAGTTTTAAGGGTTTATAGTCATAATGTCAAAAAAAAAAATGTCGACATTTTTTTTTCGACATTATGACTTTTTACATTAAAAGTATAGAATGTCGACATTATTATTTTCGACATTATTTTTTCGACATTTTTGTCTGTCGACATTTTTTTGTCGACATTATGACTATAAACCGTTCATTATAATATCTATCCAGTTCATGCCCGAAAAATACCCTATCAATATACGCATTCATCCTGTGGGGTTGACGTATTCTAAAAAAACTACCTCCAATATGCCTCTATTTTGCTTAATGTCATGTCTCTTCTTTGTGACCATGGGTGGCAACCCTTCATTTCTTATTCAATGTACTCATACATCTGACTTGTGCTCAATTAATCTCTCTGGGTGGTTTCTGGTAGGTTGGTCTACATGAACTTTGCCACGTGAAACCTATGAGCAGAGGGCATGCAGCTTGGGTGGAATGTGTCTTGGCGGGGGGTGAGGGGGGCAGCAGTCTTATGCCTCGGGTCGGCAGGCATTGCCATCTCAAACAGTCAAGCAGCAGTGCTTGGCCACAAGGCAAGGCGTCTGAGATTGCAGGGTCCTGCAGAGGCCAGAGTTCATCATGCTTGCCCTGAGGTGACACTCACCCCCTCCTCTCCCTTCACAGCAAGCACTCCTCTTTGCGGCTATACCATCCTCAAACACACACAGATAGTCTGACGTGAGCGCTCTCAGCTGTACAGACCGGGCCTGTAGCAACGTCCATTGAATCCCTGCTTTCCAATTTTCCATGTCTTCCTGTCCTTCCAGTAAACACACCAGAGACATTCACCACCCGCCTCTGACTGCCCCTTGCGTCTTGTGTACTGGGACCTCCTTGCACACATTGTGTATGGGTGTACAAAGCAGTGCACAGAAGGGCCAACTCTATCATGAGGAAGAGTGGGTTCAAAGGAAGATGGGCTGGGCCAGGTGTGGTGGAAGTAAGCAATGCACTACTATTAGTGGTGATGGAAGGGGTCTGCAACGTTTGCAACTCTGGATGTTTTGAAGCACAGTTCCCATCAGCCCTAGCCCACAAAGTCAAGGGTGATGGAACATGACATGTGTGGTCTGAGACATAAGGAGGGCTGCAGTTTGCTGCTCCCAATGGCTAGCAGTCCTGTGAACAGAATGTCAGAGGGTTTCAGAGTGAGCAGCTAAGGTGGGGCAGAGGACAGAGGTGTTGGAAAGATGTCGAGAAAAAAGGGTGCTGGAGGTGCTGCAGTACCCCATCACTTTCTATACAAATGACAGATTAAGCTATACCTGCAAGGCCGCTTCCGCAATCCAGCACCCTTCTCATTTAAAGCACCACCCAGAAAGCGATGCAGTGTGTTCCTGCTGCACTGCTCCACTGTTCACTTTCCTCACTCTCACATTGCAATGCAGGTCCATAGAGCTGAATGCTGAAGGGCACGGATGAAAACAAAGTAGCTGCCGTCTTCTCTCGCGAGATCTCATCGTTTCATTATAGAGAAGACGCTGGTGCTGAGACCAAGTCAACACTGTCAAGTGGCTGGAAGCTCAGAGCAAAGGAGCAGTGTCAGCTTAAGGGCAAGGCAAGCGTTTCTCTCTGCTGCCATCGCTGCACCCTGGCATCCTCCTGGCACTGCTTCCAGAGAGGGGCTCTGCCAAAGCTGCTGCAAGGAACGCAGGTAGGCCGGAATGCCAGAAAGTGGATAACTGCTGAAAGAAGTGTGAATAGTGAGAAGAGGAGGAGTGGAGACGTGCGAGAATGCAGGAAGGAGAGGTGCTATAGAGGCCAGTGAGCATGCGCAGCGAAGGCGACACAGATGCGGGAATGCTTGGAAAGGGAAGAACTTTGGGCAGTTTCTAAAGGATATTTATGAGCTATTAGAGTGTGAGGCTGTAGTTCAATTTTTCCTTGCAGAGTTCCTCCGGCCTTTTAATCTCCTCTTTGCATAATTTGTGTTGTTGTGGGCAAAGAGGAATCGCAAATCTCGACAAATCCTCCCAAAACATAGGTAAAAACAGCCACTTTACCTGCGCCCTTTATATTAAAAGCATGCATTTTTAACATTTTACTCTGCTTATGGCGACTTGGCCACATGGGCGGTAGCCTACTTGAATGCAGTGCACAACCCATCACTCTATCCAATGGGATAGGTGGGCACCTTTTCAAACAAGCATTGGCGATTGTGTAGACACGCAATAGGCATTTGTCAGGCCCTGCCCTAATGGCAATATCTGGCCATGAGATGGTAACAGCTAGAACATAGCGAGTGCCTGTGCATATAATAGACGTGTAGCTAAGCACACGCCAAACCCGTTAGCTGGCACTGTATGGGCAAGTATGCCAAATGCTAAGCCTCTGATAGATTGAGTGATATTAACGCTACCATTCTGCTCATGTTCAAAGTATGCACAGGCTGTAATCGCTTTAAGTTTATGTATGTAGACTTGTCTCCCTTAGCAACTGGAAACCAGGCTTGATCTCACATCAGAGTTCCTGCCTCTAGATAGTGTTGTGACTGGTGGGTCATGTTCCGATCCACAATCTTGCCCGTATCTGGCCGATTAGATATGAACTGTAAACCTGCAGATACAGAGTCATCAGCTGTAACGATGATGGTGGTATCTAGTGATTTCAGTGCAGTATATTCAGCTCAAAGAAATTAACCTGCAATACTTAATTGGACAAATGTAACGATAGTATGTTTGGAAAAAGGGATAAGGGTTTTTGGGGGGGTAGGAGGTTGTGGTTGTGGACTAATTGGGGCTTGTGGGGTCTTCTTCCCGCATTTTTCTTCTGCATTGAATTTAAAATCAGTAAATATTTGCAATGAAAAGATCAGCGGTAAAAACACATTCATCCATGTTGGGAAGCTTCTCTATATAAGAGATTGGCCCTCGTTATAAGTGGGCCGGTCCGGAAATAAGGTGCCTGTATTACCGGGATATCGGGTGGTGGAAATGGTAAACTGAGGTTGCAGGTAGGCTGCCAGTACTACTGGCGGCCTACCACCAACCTCGTAATGGGGGCCAATTATCTTTTTGGCATTCACGATAAAAATATTAGTCGTCCAGCCTAGGTAGATGTTTTGCAATCTAGTGATCTGGGTGCGGTTTTATCAAGGGGGGGAGGGTGTGATCAGCTATTTGTTGCTTCAATGTACTTATTAGTATGATTATGCTTATTCCACTTTTGTACTATTATTCAAATATGACCCAGGCCACATCTTAGAGACCAATCTCCTAAGCTTTCACGCCTCTTTAGTTTACAAGCAAGCCCTCATGAATACATTTTGAAACCACAATTTCCTTTTAATTAATGCCACTGCACAAAAGAACACCGAAAAAGATGAGAAACTCAAGCAATCTTTCTGAAATGAGAAATCTTTTTGACATGGCTTTAATATCCCAGACTTGATCAATATATTGTGGTAGAGGAGGCCACAAAATATGTGCTTGCCACCAGCCATTGGCAAGTACAAATGTACTATTTGTGAGTAAGAACAAGTGTACTGGCGCATTTGGAGAACTAAGGGGGACTTTTTTACGCATAGCTAGTAGCTTGCAACTTGAAATATTGCCCCCTAGGGGAATTCCTTTTAGGGCGAATGAGATATGGGAAGGATGTCATTACCATTTCCTGCTACACTGTCCTGGGAAAACAGTGTGCAACATTGGCAAATCTGTCATATTTAGTGAGAGCTTTTACCAAGCCCTCACTCCTTTGAGAATCAGTGATCAATCAGTGAATCAGACTTCGCACTTCGTAAAGTGAGTTTGGACATTTTCAAAGGTCAAGCCAGTCTGAGCAATTCTGATTATGCGCAGAGCGTTATCACAAGCTGAGACAGCTCATGGTCAGCAAGAGTGATGTGAGTAGAGCTTAATGGTGACCTAAGTGAGTTATCACACGCCCTTCGGTAGCGGCAGTGTAGTTATGGTTAAGTTGCTAAATCCATAGGAAGAGCACTTTTTCAGCGGCTTATAACTTCGCTCCAGCTGGAGGAATCCTCACCAAACCTTGCAAAAAAAAGTATATGGCTGGCTTTGAATTTTTTCGCCGAGTTGGGGTGAGTTTTCGTGCGGGGGGGCAAAGTTAATGAGGGGTCCCAAATCTTTTTTTTCCCCATAGACTGAATGGGCAGCTGGACAGATTTTCATCAAATTTGCGGGAGGAGTGGGGGCTTGGGCCAGAAAGCGTGCTTTTGTGTGTTTGTTGGAAATCCGACCAGTACTTTTGTTGTATACTACTGAAATGTACGTCCCAAAAAATTAGTGATATCTGGGTCTGCTCCGCTGACCCATTTCCCTGTTTGCTGCGTGGACGGAAGTGTCATTGGCTCGCGGTACGGCGTGCTGTCGGAGAATTTTGGACGCGGCCGGTGGTTGGCTGGAGGGAAGCGTGGTGTGCGTCAACATTTCTGGGGAAAGCCGCCATAGTATATCGGAGGACAGTGCGGCGGTGGAAGGGGCTGGAAAATGTACCGACCGGAATGTGTTGGCACCATAAAGGGAGGGAACGGGTGAGCGAGTGAGAATAGGTTCATGTGACATATGTAGGCAAGTACTTTGTTTCATGATTGGAGGAAGCTATCGTAATGGCCACATAGCTTCGGTACCTGTTTGCGGCGACCACTTTTCGTGGTGAGTGGTGGCAAGTGAATTACAGAAGGGGAGAGATTTACACACGATATAGGTTGGGTGGATGCGGGGGGTGGCTGTGCGCTGCTGCTGGTATGCGGTAGTTGGGCATATGGTGGCATGAATGGACGAAGGAAGGAGCGGTGGGTGTGTGGAAAGATTACACTATTGGGTGCATGGCCAAAGGCTGTAGGCTGTAGGGTATAGGGCAAGCACTAAAGAGCGTAGGGCTGCAACATACACACTGCAGGAACCCATCTTGGACTGTCCATTCGACAGAGGGTGCTGCTTCCTTAGAGTGGTCTGTGCAGATTGGTTGCAGTAGGGCCACTGCTGCAAAGACAATGTGGGTAGGTTGCCAGTGACACACTATTTTCTGAATTGAAGTGGGTACGCCAAGAGTATGGGAACAAAAGTGTACAGGGCTGCAGGAGAGAGTGTTTTCTTTCTATATTATGTTAAGTGTTGGAATTGGTTGCTGCATAGCTGCATGGCGGCGTACAGGTTGGGTAGGCGTACTGCTGGCAGTGGTATGTGTGTGGATGGTCGTAGTTGCTGAAATGGTGACATGCATGGTGGGCTGACATTGCTGTGGGTGTGTTGAAGGACTATTGTGTGTGCTGATTTCTTGAAGTAGGCTCAATGTAGAGAAAATGTGGTGGCTACTGACAGAAGTGTTTTGTTAGTACAATATGTTAGCTGTTGAAATTTGTTAATGTATAGCTGGATGCTGTGCACACGTTGGGTAGGAGTGCTGGTGGCAGTGCTGTGTGTGTGGATGGTCGTAGTTGGTGACATGGTGATATGCATGGTGATATCACGTTGCTGTGGGTGTGTTGAAGGCCTATGCTGTGTGCAGATTTGTTGAAGTAGGCGCAATGTTGTTAAAATGTTGTCGGTAGTGAAACTATAGTTTCTGAATGGGTGTGTTTAGGGGTGGTGGAGGCTGTGGTATGTTCATGCATTCTGGTATTGTGACCTGTTTTCTTGATTGGGTGTTTTATGGTGCGTGCGAGTTGGGGTTAAGTGGCAGTGTGTAGGTATGTTATCTTAGTGCATAACGTTACCTCACTACATGCCCATTATGTTAACAGTTGTAATTTGTTGCTGCATAGCGCCATGGCGGTGTACTGCTTCGGTAGGAGTGGTGGTGGCAGTGGTGTGTATGTGGATTCTCGTAGTGGCTGACATTATGGCATTAAGTCACTGTGCGTGTGTTGAAGGTCTAGACTATTGGGGGCGTAGGCCATCGCCCATACAGTCAAGAGCCTAGGCCTTCAGGACACCCACGCCAGTAATGCATCTTTCATTTGCATCCGTTGGAGGGTGCTGACATGTAAGGAATGGTTGTGTAGCACCTGTCAGCCACTATAGGCCACTGTAGCAAACAGAAGGTGGGTAGGTTGGCAGTGGTTCAATACTTTCTAAATGGAGGTGGGTATGCCCATTGTTTGTGATTGAATGTGCACAGGGAATCAGCACAGACTGTTTTGTTTGTACATTATGGGGACAGTTGGATTTTGTTGCTGCATATCTCAATGGCGGCACGCTGTGGTTGGAGATGCTGCAATGAAACGGCACACAGTGTAGGCACTGGGTGCACTGTTTGCATACTGTTTGTATGGGAGAGGGTATGGTTGAAGGGCAGAGTGCTGGTGCCAGTGGTGCGTATGTGTACAGTGGTATTTGGTGACATGCATGGTCCCATTATGGTGCAGGGAATGTGTGCAAGGAGCACTCCCACTGGAGCAATGCAGGTTTCACAGTGCATGAGGTACAGGGTGCTGATCTTTGCAGAATGGGTGTGGAGTACAGTGTCGACGTGCTACAGCACCACAAGTGAGTTGAAAAGTGTGCATTGTGCATCCCATCTTTGTGGTGAAAGTTGAAAATGCTACAGCATACGGTGAGCGGCAGGAGATGGTGCACTGAGAAGTTGTGTAGTTTTGCCACAGGGTGCAGTGTGTACATAATGCAAGTATGGAAGTGGGTATGCTTGTACTGCACCTTATATGTGGTTGTTTACTCTACTGTGTGCACATTTATTGAAGTAGGCCCAATGTTGTGAAGTTGTTGTGCATAGGTTGCCAGTGACACAATAAATTGTGAATGGCTATGCATTTGGGTGATGCAGATTGTGGTATGTTTGTGGATTCTGTTAAGTGTGCCACATTTTTCTGCATGGGAGTTTTATAGTGTGGGGGATTTGGGTAGAAGTGCTGCTATGCAAGTTACGTTTGTACATAATGTTAGGTGCCCACATGCTCAGATGTACAGTTTTCTTTTGAGTTGGGTGTGGAAAGAGCTGTAATGTTGTCTGCATGGCCAAAGGTGTGCTGGGTGCGTTTTAACATTTATTTTATTTATTTATTTATTTTATTTATTTGTTACACGCCCAGACCCTCGGGTGTCACAGCGAGGTTATAAGATAGCTTAGAAATTAGTCACATTCAAACATTACATAAAGTTGCATTACATGATATAGGTTACAACATATTCACAACAATATACAGTGGCCTAAGTATTCACAACAGTATCCGATGGAAGGGGTCCTATCTTTGGGTGCTAATATTGGTTGAATAACCAGGTTTGTAGCTGTTTCTTAAAGATCGTGAAGGAGGATGCTTTCCACACGTTCCAGTGTTTGGGGGCTAAAGTGGTGAAGCTGCTGCCCCCTGCTCTTGTGGTTTTGAATCGGGGGACGTCCAGGAAGAGTTTGTCGTTGGATCTCAGTAATCTTATGTTAGTTTTAGGATGCAGAGTGTTATTGAGGTAGATAGGTCCTTTTTTTGTAATGCATTTGTGGGTGATGCATAATGTTTTGAAAATGATGCAGGCTTTGATGGGGAGCCAGTGGGCATCTTTCCTGGTCTTGGATATATGGTCTGATTTTTTTATGCCTAGCGCTGCCCTCAGGACTTTGTTTTGCAAAAGTTGCATTTTGGCTAGGTTGGTGTTGGAGGTGCCCAGTAGTAATACATTACAGTAGTCCAATTTCGATAGGACCAGTGCTCTGGCCAGGGTGAGGCAGTTTGCTGGGGTCAGAAATTGTCGGCTGAGTGCGATTAACTTGGAAGTGTAGGCCGTGGAGGAGAAAAGAACATTGATCTGTTTAGTCATGGTCAGGCTAGCATCGAAGTACACTCCCAGTGTTTTTACTTGTTTTGACACTGGAATATTGGTGCCGTCGATGTTGATGGTTGAATATTCTGGCTGAAGGGTTGCTAATTTGGCTGGAGCTCCTACGATGAGGACTTCCGTCTTCTCATCGTTAAGACATAGGCTGTTTAATGCCATCCAGTTTTGTATGATGACGTAGATTTTATTGATTGCTAAAGTGTCCTGGTCGTAGTTGCCTGTAAGAGGTATAAGGATCTGGGTGTCATCCGCAAAATTTGTGTATATGACACCCATATCGTCAAGTGCTGAGAACAGGAGCTTGGTATATGCGTTATACAGCGTGGGAGAAAGGCAAGAGCCTTGGGGCACTCTTATGGGGACTGGGATGGGGTTGGCTGCTTCTTTGCCTATGGACACTCTGGAGGTGCGGTCAGTTAAGAATGATTTCACCCAAGCAGTGGCTGCCCCAGAGAAATTGAATTCACGGGCAAGTGAGTTGCAGAGTTTGTCTTGGTCCACCAAGTCGAATGCAGCTGAGAGGTCCAACAGCAGGAGAATGCAAAGTTTCCCTGAATCTCTAATGGCATCCATCTGGATTTTGAGGTCCAAGAGAGCTGTTTCAGTGCTGTGGTTGGGCCTGAAGCCTGATTGTCTGGTGCAGAGGAGCTGGTTAGATTCTAAATGGGTTTGAATTTGGTTGTAGGCTAGTTTGTCGATGATTTTGAGTAAGAATGGGACCGTGGTTATGGGGCGATAGTTAGTTGGAATGGTGGGGTCTAGATTTGGTTTTTTTAGAAGTGGTGTAATCCAAGCTTCTTTAATGCAAGTCGGAACTGTATTGGAGTTGAATGAGGCATTGACAAATTTAGTGATGAGGGGGGTCAGGGTGGGTGCACAGGCTTTGACTAGTTTGGCTGGGACAGTATCTCCTTTGCAGTTTGATGCTTTTAGTTTGGAGATAGTATCGAGTACGAGATTGTGGGTGACTGGTGTGAATTGGAAGGGGGGGTTGGAGTTGTCACTGGAAAGGGTACAGGGATTAGGGAAGGGGGGGGTTTTTGTAGCTAGGAGTAATTTGTTGGAGTTGATTTTGTTTTGTAACATAGCGATTTTGGAGGCAAGAGCATCTTGTATGGTGGTACACCATTCTTTGCTTGTGTTTATGGGTGTGTCGGTCGGAAGTGGATTTTCAAGTTCTCTAAGGATAGAGAAGAGCTCTTTGGAGTCGGATGCTGCATTGCTAATGCGAGCATTGTAGGCGTTAGCTTTATGTGAGATGATAGCTGATTTGTAGAGGGTGTTTGCGTCTTTGAATGCTTTAGCTGAGTCCGGGGAGGGATGTTTATTATGGGCATGCTCAAGAGAGCGTTTTTTCCTTCTAAGGGCGATTAGTTCCTCGTTGAACCAGAAGTTGGATTTTTTGTTGAGGCGCCTTAGTTTGGAGGTTACAGGTGCTATGGTGTTAATCGCTGTGGAGAGGCATTTGTGGTAGTACTCAGCGATAGTAGTTGGGTCATTGCTGAGGATTGAGTGGGTATCTAGCAATTTGTTTAAGGTGGGGTCGAAGTTCTCAGCTGTGAGCTTTTTGGAGTTTCTACTTTCGATGATGTCCACAGATATGTTCTTGGGTGTGCAAGGGTCGTCGCTAGTGATTGTAAATTTTATGCAGAAGTGGTCTGTCCAATTCAGTGTGGTAATCGGGCCTAAGGTGATGTTGGTGTTGAGGGTGAGGATCCAATCAAGGCTTCTGCCCTTGGTATGGGTGGTGACATTGACGTGTTGGCAGAAGTTCATGTCATTTAGTGCCAGGATGAGGGCGGTTGCTTTGGTGTCTTGGTTATCATTAAAACCTAGATTCAAGTCACCAATGATGATACATTTCGTTTTGGGTTTGAGGAAGGGTGCCAGTATTAGTGGGATGTCTGTTTCTGGGTGGCTGTTTGTGCTAGAGGCTCTATAGATGACCACTATGTTAATTGTGGTGTTTTCATTCAATGAGAGTTTGGGGAGTAGTAGTTCGTACCCTGAGATTATTTCAATGGAACTTGATCTAAGTTTGATAGTGTTTTTTGCAATGATGGCCACACCGCCTCCTGGAGTGGTGGTTCTATCAGATCTGAGAATGGTGTAATCTGGTGGAATAGCCAATGCTAGCAGAGGGCCTGATGCTTGGTGTAGTCAGGTTTCTGTGATTACTAACATGTCAAGGTCAAGTTCGATGATGAGGTCATGAATATCAATGGCGTGGGCACCAAGGGAGCGGGCATTGATGAGTGCATTTTTGAGACTAATGGGAGGGTTGGGCTCCTTAGTGGGAGTATTTATGGTTGGTGGGCCACTTAGTGGAGTAGTTTTAGTTGCTCTAGGCTGGGTGTGTTTGTCATTTGTTGTGTGGGCCGTGGGTTTGGGTGATCTGGGAGGCTGGGTCTTGGTAGTAGGGTTGTGGTGTGGTAGCCTTGTGCGAGCTCTTAAACGGGGTGTTCTCTCATATCCTAGCATAGGGTATGTTTTACCATTGCTTGAGGGGTTGGGGTGTACATGTGGATCATCAGTGATGGTCGAGGTGGGATGGTGTTCCTTACTGGTTACGTAGGTGTCCTTGAGCCTGGAAAAGAGAATGGAGGAGGATGGGAAGGGAGGTGTGGTAGGGAGGAAGGGGGAAGGACAGGGGATGGGATGGTGTATTGGGCAAGCTAGTTTGGTGAGCCCATTACTGAGGGTGAGGAAGTGAGTGCCAGTGCACGGGGTGTCCGCTCGGACAAGGCAGAAGGGGAACATTATGCACAATATCCAACTTAACATAGCTAAGGATATAGGGGGGTGGTGTAAAGTGAGGCTTGGCTCGCTTTATTTGCACCAATTGGGCTAGATACAGTAGTCAACAGTAAAATACTGTTAGGCTAATAGCAAGAATCCTAGGAGGGCCAGTGAGCGGTCAGGAGCGACCATAAGGCACAACACAGTATCACAGAGGTCTCTGAGCGACCATAAGGCACAACACAATATCACAGTGGTCTCTAAGCGACCATAAGGCACAGCACAATATCACAGAGGTCTCTGAGCGACCATAAGGCACAACACAATATCACAGTGGTCTCTGAGCGACCATAAGGCACAACACAATATCACAGTGGTCTCTGAGCGACCATAAGGCACAACACAATATCACAGTGGTCTCTGAGCGACCATAAGGCACAGCACAATATCACAGTGGTCTCTGAGCGACCATAAGGCACAGCACAATATCACAGTGGTCTCTGAGCGACCATACAATTGGCAAGCGACCAGGAGGGTCTCAAATGGGTCATAAGGTGTATTAGTAGGGGACCATGTTTATGCAGTAGGTGGTGAAGAACACACTGTTCAGGGCTGCTCAAGCTGTAACAGTACTATGAAGGTCAGCCTATTGTGGACGCTAAATTTCAAATAAGCACGGAGAGCTGGATATGCTATTTCAATTGGGCATACTGGACAGAGAATAGCATATGCACAGTGGCTAAGGTTCAAGTAGCATAGGCCCAGTGGGTGGCAGAAACTAAGTTACACAAAATCAAAGAGGGCATGGTGCAGCATAGTCCCCATAGGCTGCAATGACTACGATATTAATGGGCACAGTGGGCAGAGATCAGCCTAGGCACAGTGGGCTGCAGTGACTAGGGTGCAAGTAGCAAGGCACGCAGGGCTATAATGATTGCATTTCAAATGGCATAGGCGCAGTGCAGGCAACAAGGTAAAAGCAGGTGACCATATCGCTGGCAGGGAGGGATAGCATATTATAGCTACCTATTGAACTGTGATGGGCAAGCCTGAGCATCCATGTGGTGGCTAGTTTCAACACATATGGGGAACACATTATTGAGATAGTGCGGTCATTATGGAAAGTCGAGCCTCGTGCTTTGGGACTGTGTGAGCTGTACGATAGTGGGCAGAGTTATATGAGCACAGCTCGCAGCAGCGCAAGAAGTGTTACAGAATGGCTCTATGTCATTAAGTGGAGCGTAGATACTGGATCTCGATTTCAAGGTTTTTCGTTTCCCTGCTAGAGGTGCAAATTAAGGCCCCAAGGCTTACCGTGATGGGGGCCCATCGTAGAGGAGGACGAGGCTCCCTCCGAGCTACCTTTAGAAAACAGGGGTGAAGGGATGGGCACTTCCTCGCCTTCCAGTCGCCAAACAGGCGCAAACAGGGCCTTTATACGGCCTTCATGCAGGCCGCCGGCGCATCCGCCTGCCGGCGGATACTGGAAACAAAATATGGGGCAGATCGAGGCTCAGCCTCGCTGTGGTGCCGCGTCGCGCCCGGCATGGGCGTGTCAGGCGGAAGATTGGGACACGGTCAGGCAGGCCGTGTGATGCCGGTCTGCGCTACAGCCTGGTGTCCGTGGCTGCAGGATAGGAGGGGGGCTCCTGCCCGCTACCCTCGATGGTCGTCTTGAAGAGGGGGACCTGGGCGCAAACAGGGCCTTTATACGGCTTTCATGCAGGCCGCCGGCGCATCCGCCTGCCGGCGGATACTGGAAACAAAATATGGGGCAGATCGAGGCTCAGCCTCGCTGTGGTGCCGCGTCGCGTCCGGCATGGGCGGGTCAGGCGGAAGATTGGGACACGGTCAGGCAGGCCGTGTGATGCCGGTCTGCGCTACAGCCTGGTGTCTGTGGCTGCAGGATAGGAGGGGGGCTCCTGCCCGCTACCCTCGAAGGTCGTCTTGAAGAGGGGGACCTGGGCGCAAACAGGGCCTTTATACGGCCTTCATGCAGGCCGCCGGCGCATCCGCCTGCCGGCGGATACTGGAAACAAAATATGGGGCAGATCGAGGCTCAGCCTCGCTGTGGTGCCGCGTCGCGCCCAGCATGGGCGGGTCAGGCGGAAGATTGGGACACGGTCAGGCAGGCCGTGTGATGCCGGTCTGCGCTACAGCCTGGTGTCCGTGGCTGCAGGATAGGAGGGGGGCTCCTGCCCGCTACCCTCGAAGGTCGTCTTGAAGAGGGGGACCTGAGCGCAAACTGGGCCTTTATACGGCCTTCATGCAGGCCGCCGGCGCATCCGCCTACCGGCGGATACTGGAAACAAAATATGGGGCAGATCGAGGCTCAGCCTCGCTGTGGTGCCGCGTCGCGCCCGGCATGGGCGGGTCAGGCGGAAGATTGGGACACGGTCAGGCAGGCCGTGTGATGCCGGTCTGCGCTACAGCCTGGTGTCCGTGGCTGCAGGATAGGAGGGGGGCTCCTGCCCGCTACCCTCGAAGGTCGTCTTGAAGGATGCTGCTATTGTGCATTCTATAGTAAAAGTTTCAGGTGGAAGGGCTTTGCAATCAAACGCAACGTCAAATGAGATTGTTAAAGGGTAAATATGCAGTGGTGTACAGGAATAACAGTGTGCAATGCAGAGGTTTTCTATGTGATAGGATCATGCGTGTTACAACATTTGACAAGAGGCAATGGGGGAGTGGTGGAAACAATGACGGTCGAAAGGGAAGAAGTATGTGTGAGCTTTACTGGGCCGTCCACCTCAGTGTAGATGGGAAAGCGCACGTGGCGAGGCTGCAATTATGAGCAGAGTGGAAAGGGAAATGGAATTGTGGGAAATAGGCAATTAGGCATGTAGGGTGTGCTTTATAGGACGGGGCGGTACCACTTCCTCCCAATAATGTGTCGTGAAGGAGGTCGGGATGGAGAGACGCACAGGGCTTTTCGTGGGTGATACCTTTGTGCGCCCTCTGCACAGGTGTTGTGTGCAAAGAGGCGTTGCTCCTAATTTCCGGTTGGAAGGAGTGGACGCTTTCCAAGCCAAGCTGTAAGGGTGACTGCACTTACGGCAGGATGGTTTGCCTGTGTAGACATGTGCTGTCCATCACGAGCGTTGACTTTTTAGTAGTGCACTATGGAAGTCAACATTTGGGTTACATGTCGTGTGGCTGATTACTCCGTCATTTGAAGAGGTTGCTGACCGCTGTGATGCAAAGTTTTCCGACAGCCAAGGTGATTTCCTCATGTATGTGCACTATGGGTCCATGATGACGGTGTAATTTGTCCCCACCCAGAGGTTGGAAGGTGTGCTATAAACAGAATTATGTGTTAGTTTATGCAGACTGCAGGCATGTTCTCTATCCAATATGAGATCATGAGGTCGCAAAATATGCAGTGGTTCTGTAGAAATGGCATTTATTTGAGCGCCATTGGCAATGTTGTTTTCTTTTACACTGTGCAAGAAGCATTGACCAGAATGTGGTGAAAATGTGAGGAGAGCCACAGAGAAACCCATATAAAGAGAAACTAGCAAAAGAAAGTGCTCACACACACGTTTAAAAAAAAAAAACCTTAATACATCTACGATGCAAGACAGGACCCCATACCCCTTTTCTATTGTTAACTATCCCCCCCTTACTATCGGAAAAAGGTAGTGGAATACGCAGTACTTTCTGTAGTACTCGTGCCACATCCTGGGTGTCTGTGTGGATAGATGAGGATGGACAAATCGTGCATAGTTTCATCGAACTGTGTAGTGGACGTGCTTTGGAATGGCACATTTGTACTTTTAATGTGTAACAGAAGATTTCAACTGTTGTACGGGAGTGGCAGTGTTGGATGATGGCGGCTTCGATGCGATTGGTGGATGCATGTGTGCCTATTTACTCGTAACTCAATAAAGTACAGCTGCACATAAGATAGTGGAAAGGGAAGAAGGACTTTTGCAGCTTTGTTTGTTTGTTTGTTTTATTATTTATAATGCGCGAACATACCCTAGGATAACAGGGCGCAGCAATTCCATGTATATGCAAAGCTTAGTTACAACAGAGTAATTATTTACATACAGGTATTAAATACAAGATATATACAAAAGAATCATATTACGGATAGATAAGGTAGCAGCAGGAATATAACTGATGTGGGTGGCCTGCTGGTATCTACATGTGTGGGTGAAGGTGGGTGAGTGTGTGTGGATGTGCAGAATGGGGGAAGGGTGGTACTCCTTACATTGAGACCTAGCTGCTTATTGCATTTAATGGACATTCGCTTTCAGCCAAAGAATGGTGTTGGTCCTGGAGTTTTGTTAGGGAAGGTCAGTTCTCAGTGTGGGAGGTAGGGAATTCCATAATTTAGCTGCTTTCACCTGGAAGCTGTTGCCACCTATTGTGGAGCGTTTGAAATTGGGAATAGAGAGGCAATCTTTATAGGCTTTTCTGGAGGGTCTCAGGGAAGTCTGTCTGTGGAATCTGTCGACCAGGTAGATAGATGCAGCGTTATTGAGAGATTTATGCGTATGTGACAAAGCTTTTAAGAGAATTTTGTCATTGGTTGGGAGCCAGTTATTCTGTCTGCTACTCTCAGAGATGTGGTCTCTTCTAGAGATGCCTAATGCCACTCTAAGGGCGTTATTTTGTAAGGTTTGGATTTTTCTAGTGATGGCTTTGGTAGACCCTAGATAAAGGGCATTGCAGTAGTCCAGGCGAGACAAGATGAGGGCTCTAGCCAAGGTTGAACAACTAGTATCAGAGAGAAATGGCTTAGCTGTGTTGATCAATTTACATGTGTAGGCCATGGAAGATGCTAGGGAATTAACCTGTTTGGTAAAAGAGAGGTTTGAGTCTAGGTAAAAGCCCAGTGCTTTTACCTCTTGTTCTACTTTGATGCTGTTACCATCAATTATAAATGAGGAGTAGTTGGGGCCTAGTTTTTTTAGGCTAGAGTTGATGCCCAAGATGATGAGTTCAGTTTTATCATCATTCAGACATAGTCCATGTGTGGCCATCCATGCCTGGATGATGATGTAGTACACTCTATTCACCAAGGCCAAATCCATTTCATAATCTCCTGAAAGCGGGAGGAGGAACTGGGTATCATCTGCATAATTAGTGTAGGTGATACCGAGATGATCCAGATCATCGAAAAGGGGTTGGTAAAAATGTTGTACAATGTGGGCGAGACACAGGAACCCTGTGGCATGCCACAGGTGATTGGTATAGGGTCTGCACCTGCTGTAGGAGAGAAGACCCTCATAGTTCTGCCGTATAGGAAGGATCTGATCCAAGTAATTGCTTCATCAGAAAAGTGAGCGGCTGTGTTAAGGTGATTGCATAGGATGGTGTGTTCGACCAGGTCGAATGCAGCCGAGAGGTCTAGGAGGAGGACTAAGGCGGCTTTGCCATTGTCTCTAAGCTCATCAACTTGGGACTTGAGGTCGATAAGTGCTGTCTCGGTTCCATGTTGTGGACGGAAGCCTGATTGTCTAGCTCCTAATGGATGGTGTACTTACAGATGTATTTGGATTTGTACATAAGCAACCTTATCCAAGATTTTTAAGAGAAAAGGTACAGTCGTGATTGGCCTGTAGTTAGTGGATGGGTCAAGCATGTTTTTTTTTAGGAGAGGAAGTACCCAGGATTGTTTAAGATTGGTGGGGATAGTACCAGTGGAAAAGGACATGTTAATAAACTTTGTAATGAAGGGAGAAAGGTCTCGGGCAGCATCCTTGATAAGCTGCACGGGACACAGATCGCCCTGACAGTTGGACGGTTTCAGCAACAAAATGATTCTTTCCACTTCAAGAATGGAAACTTTGGCGAAGTTAAATCGGGTAGGTTCATTAGTTGTTATGCTCTCAGTTATTTTAGATGGGGGAGAGTTGTTTAAGGAGGCTCTTGTACTGCAAATTTATATTTTGTAAGGTGGAAATGTTGTTAGATAGAGCGTTTTGGATCTCTGAGCATCATTTTTTATCTTTAATACAAGTGTCAGGTGGTGCTATAGGGGTCTCTATTTCTTTGAGGATAGTAAATACCTCCTTCATATTGGATTTTGCTTTGGGTATGCGTGTGTCGAAGGTAATTTGCTTTGCTAAACATATTTCACTTTTATAAAGGGCTGAGAGTTTAGAAAGTTTGTTGGCTGCTGATGGTAGTTTTTTCCAGGCGGCCTTGCAGTTTCTTTTTTGCTGCCTTAGGTTTTTGAGGAACGGTGTAAACCATTTGTTCAGATGAGTTTTGAACTTACTTGGTCTGAGTTTGAGGGGGCAATCAAGTCCTAGGAGGTGCACATAATTTTATTATATTCTTCGACCAAAGTCTCAGGATCCGAGTTGTCAGGGAGCGTGTTGAGGGTAGGGAGTAAAGTCGGGATATGTCTCTCCGCAGTAATACTATTTTCATTTCTGGTTAGCGTGGGTAGAGCCCTGATGGCTGGGGGGGGGGGTGGGGGTCTATTGGTAGAAAGCATGAATGACACAAGGTGGTGGTCAGTCCAAGCTAGTGGTGAGATAGAGAGGATATTGGCTTGACAGTTGTAATCGGCCACCCAGTCAAGTATTCTACCTTTGACATGGGTAGGTGCGTTACTTCTTTGGGTGAAACCTATTTCAGAGAGGGTGTTGATTGTGGTGAGGGCAAGCTGGTCTGAGGGGTCGTTAAAGCCCATGTTAAGGTCCCCAAGAATAAGTACTTGTGTGGAACCTTTGAAGTTGCTGGACCGGATGGTATTAATTTCATCCTCGAATGTTCTAGAGGAACCCGGGGGGCGGTATATCAGGTGGATATTAAGGGTCTGGGAATTGGTGAATGGAACTTTGACAGATAGAAGTTCACAAGAGAGGACATCGATAGGAATGGCTAATCTCATGGAGAGGCTGCATTTGTAGATAATAGCAATACCGCCTCCTCTGGATTTTAATCTGTCTTGTCTCAGTATGGAATATCCATCTGGGACTGCTAGCATAAGCATGGGGCCTGCGGCCGGGTGTAGCCATGTCTCTGTGATGGTGAGGAAGTCAAAGTCCTCTCCTAAGATCAGGTCAGCAATTTCTGTGGCAATTTCTGTGGCATTTCTGTGTGCTACTAATGATCTGGAGTTGATTAGAGCTCCCTTGATCTGAGGACTCAAGATAGTTGGGGTAGTGGAATGGTGGATTTGAATTGATTTAGGTTTGTTAGGCTTGACTGGACTATTTAGATGCCTAGGGTCAGAATTGCGAGCTAAATTCGAGTTTCGTTTGGTTTGGCCAGGCCGGGTTGGCATGCTCCTTAGTCCTGTTATAGTAGGGATAGAGCTGATGGGAGGCTCATAGATTTTGGCTAATCTGGCTCTGAGTCATAAGTTCCTGGCTGTAGTTGGTCAAGGATTACTTCGTAAAGGGGGTTGGGTGTCGTACATGTCTAAGAGTGGTTTGGTAGTTGTAATATTGTGAAGGTTAGAGGTATGTGTTGAGGTGGGTAAGTGTAGTAACATAGTGTGTAGCGTGATGCTTTTTATGATGGCTAGGCAATCAGTACGGTAATAAGCCACCAGAGATCAGGTAGGACAAGCAGATTATTCAATGTCTTTGAGGGCGCTGGCCTCGATTAGACAATGGTTTCCAGATAATAGGTGAGACATGCAATCAGTACATAGCATAAGGCAGTTGTAGGTCAGTTAGGGCGGCAAACATAGAGGGGCGCTGGCCTCTTGCTCAAATTAGGTTCACAAACAGTTAGAGCAACAGGGGCACAGGCAATTACAGGGGGCCAGTAACGCAGCCAATAAGCACAATCGATCAGTATGTAGGAGAGCAATCCTACAGGCAGGAACCACTAAAGATCAGGTTGGGACAAATAGATCATTTAAATCCTTGACAATGTTGGCCTCGTGCTAAAAGCATACAATCGGTGCAAGACATAGGCAATTGCAGGGCCAGTTAGGACAGCCGGCATATAGAGGCACTGGCCACATGTTAACTATGCAAGCGAGCAATAAAAAAGCTGAACAATACAGACACAGGTCATAGTGGTGCCAGTTGGGCAGACAAACAGAGTGATATATGATATGATCGTTTATTTATATAGCGCCTATACACAATGTGTTTCAAAGCGCTTCAAGGCAAGGGAGGGAACAAGGGAAAATACAACCACATTCTTACAGGCCATGAACAGTAAGGATGTGAAATTAACTATCGTACTCGGCCTGATGACATTTCCGATAGTGCAAGAGCTAAGACATAGATAAGGAAGGGATGGGGAGAGTGGGAAGGAAATGGAAACAGACAGGTGAGTACTTTACTAGGCCTGACGACATTTCTGGTAGAGCCGGAGAAAAACAAAAGGTGAGGGAGAGGGGTGCAGAAAGGGAGGGGAGGAACAAAACAAGCGACTATCATACTAGGCCTGACGACATTTCAGATAGTGCTGGAGGGGTGGTGGGGAGGAAAATAAAACAGTAATGGGAGGGTGGAGGAAACAGACGAGGTTGCTATCATATTAGGTCCAGGGACAATTCTGATAGAGTAAGTGCATAGAAGAAAGTAAGGGAAAGAGATAGGAAAAGGAAGAAGGGAAAGGAGGAGAGAAAAGAGAGTAAGCAGTCAAAAAGAGTGGAGAATCAAGTCAGTAGTAACACATAATGTTGCAAGCCAGGATACAAGATGAAGATGGGAACAGCATGATTCAGGGCCACCATGAGTACAAGATGCAAAGAGTGTGCTAACCTCAATCAGGATGTGCAGTTAAGTAGACATTCGATGCAGATACTAGTTACCATAGATCGTATTAGGGCATGCCTCATGCAAAAACAGGGTCTCATGCAGTTGATCAGGCAAAACAGGCAAAAACAGGGTCACACGCATATGATCAGGCAAAATAGGCAAAAACAGGGTCACACGCAGTTGATCAGGCAAAGGTAGTATGAGCACTGGCAGTTATAAGGGCCATTAGGGCAGACAGACATCGAGGCACAAATGCGCAGACATTGTGTGGGATACGGTTAAAGGCAGAACAGATTATTTGACGAAGCGCTCGTTGACGTTACAGGGCAATTTTGAGATGGAAAGTGTTCAATTGAGCATCCGCGGGTCGCTAATGGTAAGCGGTAGTGTTTGGGACTTCTATCGTCACGTGGATGAGGAGCAGTGGCTGGGACCTGGTCGCAAGAGCCGTGCCACAGACGACTTGCTCTCGGCTATAATGGATTGATGAAGTGACGGTATCCCAGGGGCTCGAGTCTCTAGGAGGATTGAACGTGTGCTAATGGTGAGGGGCTGGTGTTAGGAGAGAGATGCAGAGGGCGCACAATAAATTGCGTGAAGTGGGGAAGAGGGCAGGTATACTGATCAGCACAGTAACAGGCTCGGGGCACTTGGAGACTCACCTTAGTAGGCAAATATTGTCTGCTGATGTTGCAGAGCACTCGAGCACGTTCAGGCTCAGGCAGGCTCCAAGGTGGAGAGAAGCAGCGTTACTGGCCACAGCTCTGCTGGCTCCAGACAGGTTCACAACAGGGTAAGAGCCTTGGAGGTGTGCCTTTGTTGGTGGGCCGTCGTTCGCCTACTGGCAAAGGGATAGGCTTATGAATAGTAGTTGTAGCCAATCACGTCGTGTTGCACACAAAGGAGGACGTTTAGGAACATTTTGGGGAAGCAAGATAGCGAGCGGCCATCTTGAAATGCCTGATCCTCCTGGCAGGCAATGGAGGGCAGCACGAAAATAGTAGTAACAGGGTGCAAATCTGGCGAAGAGCAGAAATAAATGCTTTTGAAGTGTTTGAAGTGTCTTAAGCATATGGGTCAATTATATAGCAGATTGGCAGATTATCTGGTACCCAAAGGAAGAAAGGCTGTAAATTGGTGTGGTGCAGCCTAGTAGACCCCAGGGCCTACTACGGTCAAATGATGTCTCCGGGGATTACTGAAGTGGCGGGCACTGCTGCTGCAGTGTGGAGGGCTCCTGCTCTCCCATGGAAATATGGGCTTTACAGGGCTGCCGCCTCTGCGCTACTTTGGGAAGCGCTCGTGACAAGGTTTGCCCTTTACACCACTTTGCCCAATTGCCATGCCAGTGTGGGGATTAGCCAATCAGGTACTGTGGGTGTGTTTAACAGGAAGGGGAGCTGAGACTGTTGTACATTATACTCAGCGTACTGAGGGTGGCTAACACGGCGACCCGCATAGTGCACACTGTAGGTGTTGCCTTTGTCATAGATCCGCACAACTATGCCCTGCAAAGACACTTTGACAGCAATTTTGGTTAGCAAGGAGTGGAAGCATCGTGCAACGGTGTGTATGAGTGCAATTTCACAAATATGCATGCACTTTGCACAGACTTCACCACTTTCCCAGTACTACATGTAATCGTCATCCATTACGGCGGCATGCTTATGTGTTACTTGCTTGTTTAGTTTTGTTCTGTAGTTTCCAGAGATTGCCAGATGTGGTGTGGACGCTTTTTCCCACCATGAAGGTGCTTTTCTCATCCATATTACCATGAAGAGTATGGCCCAATGTTCATGGATTTTGTTCTGAGCCACACGTAGGAAGGTGTATTATCAACAGAAGCAGCTACACTTTATTGTCCCCTCGTGGAATGTTATTCTGCAACCCTGACCTCTTCAGTTGTGCACATGCAGAGTTTTCCCAATAAAATGGGCTTGTGACCCATTGGCAATGCACTTTTCTTTGAATGTCTACAGGATGCGGTGAACAGTGTATTGTAATAATGTGCGCATAATGAAACTCAGAAAGTAATTAAACCGTAAAAAAGGTTTTCTGTAGAAGAATAAAAAAAACTTAATTGGGATCTTGTAAAAGACGCTCCTTACCACTAACTCCCCTAACCTGGTTGGAAGTGATTCTTCCACGCCCTCACGCAGCACAAAAGGCACACCAGGGGATTTTGCAGGTGGCAGACAAGCAACTGGAACTATGAGGATTGTCCAATCCGATAGTTAGGGTGTGTGGCAATAGGAATAGGGATTCTTTCTTCACTCTGGCCTGGCCCTCGACGTACTTCGGGACCCGCACGTGCCACATTCGGCCCTTCAGGGTGTGCGTCACAGGAAAACGCACCAATACCAAGAAGGACTCCTCCTGCTTTACTGGGGCGCGGCGCTCCCGGTACTTGGATAAAGGCATGTGCCACATTCTGTGCTTCTTACCATGCTGGCCAATGGAAATGGGACAATCACCTTTGACCAATAAGGTGCTAATGGTGAACGTCACAGGAAAAGGCGGCATTCACTTTTCCCATTACTTTGTGTACTGCAGCTGGCAAACATGACAAGACGCACACTTTTCATCATGGGTGATGGCTTTGTGGAAGATCTATGAATGTATGCCCTTCAACAAGACTTGTTAGGCAATTTCAATTTGGAAGGAGTGGATGATTTGTGGAGCATTGTGGAATTGTGCTGTTTCGGTGGACTGCTTGTAGAATGTCGACGGGTGGCCTCTTGGGCAACTGTACATGTTGCAATTGTGCACTTTGGAGCCTTCTTTATGGGTTACATGCCTTGTTCCTGTGTGCTCTGTCAACTGAAGATTATGATGAAAGCAGTGCAGCGCATTTTTCCTACTGCCAAGGTGCTTTTCTCATGTATACCCCCGAGAATAGTGTGGAAGGATTCTAATGTTTGCTGTCGCTAGCCAGAGGTCGGAAGGGGTCTTATCAACAGAAGCATGTGTGACTTCCTGAGTGCTGCCGGGATGTTCTCCTGTGAGAATGAGAACATTGAAAGGCGATACATACACCTTTTCATGGCGAATGGCCTGTCTTTGTCGCACAGTGGCAATAAAATATTGTTTCACAATCTACACACTGCAGTGAAGAAAGTATTGTAGGAATGTGAACTGACGTTGAAAACACAAATTTACTTATGGCAACTGCAACAAAACTGTACGAAAGTATGTTAAAAATAATAAAAAAACAACAAAAAAAACACAAAACCACAAAGTTTCTTTCTAGAGCAACCACAAACAACGGCATCCACTCCCCTTGTTGAAAGTTACTCCCTCGCTCCCACACGTGCCGAGCCCGAACATTGCGGTAATATCGGTATACTTGCAGGTTGCCACATGTTCCATGCGCCCCTTTTGCAGATGACGTCCATAGAAATGGGCCTGCAGAGGCTACGGGATTGGCCAACACATTTTGTGAGTGTGGTGTGTACAGATAGACTGTGGTACACAGTGTATTTGATGACAGACATGCAGAGGGTGCAGATATGGCTGTGTGTTTCATGAGGCACAGCGTTTCCCACATACATTGACTGAAAGTGAATGAAAAAAAGTGTGCTGTGGCTACTCATTTTACAGACTGTCACGTGCAAGTGTACTGCTATGGAGTAGCTACAATAAAGGGCCTGATTTTGCTTTCTCTGTGTGAGACTTTGGTGACACGCAATAATGCCAATATTACTGTTGTTGATTGTGCAGGGAACATTGCACAGCAAGTTACACACCATTCACTGCCGTTTGCCATTAAGGAGCCACTTCACCAGTTCATGTGTTTGTTTGCAAAATCTTGAATACGTTTCTATCACGTTAGGCAGCCACTAATGTGGCAGCATAATGTTCTACTTGGTCCATGAATGCAGACAGCACGGTACATTGCAAAGAAGTGTTTTTATGCCTTTGCTCCACATATGCCAATGGCATACTTAGTGCATGGCAATATGATGTTTCACAGCACAAGTACTTTTCCCCAGCTAAAACGTTCTCCTTACTACACCAGTCATCCCAATTTTTGCTCACCCCATCTACATTACCTAGGTGACCTTCTAGAAAGTAGTAATATTTTTGAGTAATTAGTGTTGTGTTGTGACTCTCTGTAGAACGCTCTGCAACACGTAAAAAAAATCCCTTTGTACAGCCACCCCCTTTGTAAGCAACTGAACTGCAGTGTTTACCACTGTGCTACGCCTCCCACCCTGCATGCTTCCATTCACAATTGCATTGTTGATTTGTGAAAGGTGCTTTCTTTCTTTACCTTTTTTCCTTTCCCCGTTTATTTTCATTTATTATAGTGCTATCACACATGCCACAAAAGGAACGCCAGGAAAGGTCCGATATAGAAGGGCCTGTACCTGTCAGCATACTATAGGGGACATGCCAGGAGATGGAACTATTGGGTGGCCCTCACCTAAATAGGCACCAGTCATTGCAATGCTCCCATAAGGACCGTCCCCACGCTCTTCCAAGTACCTTCCCTCTGTACACTAGCTCGTTGCAGTACATGCACAATACAATGCCCTTTGCCGGATAAGGCCCTGTAGCACGGCATATGGTTTGCAAAGGGTGTTTTATAGCTCCGCTGCCCTACAGGAGTACCCATATTGTTGGCTGCAGTAGATGTGGACAATGGTGTGCATGAAACTAGCGTATGTAATTGTTGGAAGGGCGGTAGCCTGTCCACTGGTACTTTTTGCTTTCACTTCACTTTTCGTCTCATGCAGTGCAAACAGTTTATGGTACGCCATTAGTGTTAGGGGTAGCATTGACGAATATACATACATTGTGGAATGAAAGATTGTTTACAACAACACAAAACACAGCCTCATTATGTGCAGCAGGAAGCCAGGTATTCTTTGCAACCCATGCACCTACAGCACTTTTCTAATCACCAGTAAGGCTGTTTGCGCTCTGCATATTCTGCTGTTTCCTTACTTCCCTTCATATGCACTAGTATGTGCCTGAGGAAGTTTCACCAGCTTTGCCATTTTGCAGCCTTTGTACAAGCTGTCCCACCTGCAGTTACATGTTTCGTTCAACTGTAAGAGCAGCAGGCGACCTCTTCATACTTTCAGTCACACTGCTCAGTGCAGACACAATATATCTGTTTCACGGGTCCTGCAAAGGTAAGCAGCACATACATGAAAGTAATGCAGCATTTAACATGCCCACGTGACACTGCAGGTTGCTGTTCCTTAATTACTAGTCGACATTATATTGTTAGGACTACTTTAGCAACACATTGGAAGACTTGCAGAGCCACCCACTAACACGCCTAGCTGTACCTTAGATACGGTAGCCTACTCCATGAATCCGTACGGCTGGCGACAGGGGCGCTGTTACCAGTATACAGTGGATGACCTATGCATGGCTCGAGGTGTGCAATGGAAACACGTGAGCTTCCACACCTACTGAAAAGTGCATTTGAAGATGCGGACATGCACCCACTAATGGAGTCATACGGATACTTCCAGTGTGATTGCACATATGCCAAGCAGGTGCACCGTTACTAGCAAATGTCCATATTGCTCAACTGTAGTAATCTCGGCCAGTAGTGTGTGGCACACATTTATCATACACTGTTAACACAAAAAGAGAGCCTACTGCCATAGTACACAACATTTACTATGTACATCTCTAATTGGTGCGATACACCAACACTACTTGGAAAGGTAAGGGGTAGCATAAATGGATACATACATCTGAAAATGTGTCCTTTCCACACGTTTATCATGGGGGCAGCCAAGGACTCAGTAATACATTGTTGTTAACGGTACGGTATGGTTATGTTGCAGAACCAAATACCTATGCTTTTTACAACAACAAAAAAACCTATGCTAAAGCAACGTTCTGCTTACAGTGCCCTACTAAAAACCTATGAAATTCACTAACAAAAACATTGTTAAAGGGATATTATGGTTAAGTTGCACTAGCAAAAACCTGTGAAATTCTATGGAAAAACGTTGTTACAGGGAGGATATGGTAACAGGTAAAACCGACAAACCCCTGAAATTCAACAGTTATGGTAAGCTAAGCAACCATAACTCGTACCACAAGTGTGCACTGCAAAGACTAACACCCATGACATCAAAGATGCCATCACAAATCTCATTCATGACATCACTGATGATATCACATGTGCATTTAGTTTTAATGGGAAGCCTCCACAAGGGATTTTTATTGTAATGTTGGCAGACAACTATCAAAGATTATTGGAGGAACTATCATGACAGAAGTAGGTAATGGAGGAATGCATTCCTATACATACCATTGTATTGCACACTTCTTCACTGTACATGAAGGAACTAATTTGCAAACGTAGCCAATGTCTGCACCATGCCTCATAGAAGTGTAACTTTCAAAATGTGTCCATGTTACATAGTGAAATCATGCGTGCGTTCATTTTAGAGTGTCGGGTAGTGTGAAACATGTAAGAAGTAGCTACGATTGCCTTTCTAACTTCATAAATGCACTACTGCACAGAAAACATAAAGACACCTTAATGCACACAAACATGACCATATGCAAGGGAATTAAAGTAAGCTAAAAAGGATCAGTATTAGCGAAAATGTTGATAACATAACTGATTATCTTTGTGCACAGAAACCAATGCTCTGTTTTACGCTTTCCTCTTCCCCTATATTTATATGTATCATCTGATGTGAGTGAACCGTAAGGAAAGTAGTGTAAGAACATATGAGAGGATTGCTGTAGACATATATAGAACCTTTTGAATTGTTTCTTCATGACTGTTAGTGAAGAAAGGCACCTGCCCTTCTTATGGTAGTGAACAAAAGATAGGGAGCCACACATGTGATGTCATCAGTGATGTCATGAATGAGATTTTTGATGCCATCTTTGATGTCATGGGTGTTAGTCCTTGCAGTGCACACTGGTGGCACGAATTATGGTTGTTTAGCTTACCATAACTGTCGAATTTCAGGTGGGTTGTCGGTTTTACCTTTAACCATAACGTCCCTGTAACAACGTTTGTCCATAGAATTTCACAGGTTTTTGCTAGTGCAACTTAACCATGACATCCCTTTAACAATGTTTTTGGTAGTGAATATTTTTTTGTGGCGTGTGCGATAGCACTATAATAAATGAAAATTAACTGGGAAAGCAAAAAAGGTAAATAAAGAAAGCACCTTTCACAGATCAACAACGCAATTGTGAATGGAGGCATCCAGAGCCGGAGGCATAGCACAGTGGTAAACACTGCAGTTCAGTTGCTTACAAAGGGGGTGGCTGTACAAAGTGTTTTTTTTTTACATGTTGCAGAGCGTTCCCAAGAGAATCACAACACAACACTAAGTACTCAAAAATATTACTATTTTCTAGAAGGGCCCCTAGGCAATGTAGATGGGGTGAGCAAAAATCGGGATGGCTGCCATAGTAAGGAGAACGTTGTAGCTGGGAAAAAGTACTTGTGCTGTGAAGTATGCCATTTGCACATGTGGAGCAAAGGCATAAAAACACTTCTTTGCAATGTACCGTGCTGTCTGCATTCATGGACCAAGTAGAAAATGACACTGCCACATTGGTGGCTGTCTAATGTGATAGAAACGTATTTAAGATTTCACAAACAAACGCATGAACTGGTGAAGTGGCTCCTTAATGGCAAACGGCAATGAATGGCGTGTAACTTGCTGTGCAATGTTCCCTGCACAATCAACAACAGTAATGTCGGCATGATTGTGTGTCACCAAAGTCTCACACAGAGAAAGCAAAATCAGGCACTTTATTGTAGCTACTCCATAGCAGTACACTTGCACGTGATACTTGTAAAATGAGTAGCCACAGCACACTGTTTTTCATTCCCTTTCAGTCAATGTATGTGGGAATCCACTAAAAATGGCACGCTGTGCCTTGTGAAACACACAGCCATATCCGCACCATTTACATTTCTGTCGTCAAATACACTGTGTACCACAGTCTATCTGTACACACCACACCCACAACATTTGTTGGCCAATCCCGTAGCGTCTGCAGGCCCATTTCTATGGGCGTCATCTGCAAAAGGGGCGTATGGAACACGTGGCACCATTGCAAGTATCGCAATATTTCCGCAATGTTCGGGCTCGGCACGCGTGGGAGTGGGGGAATAATTTTCAACCAGGGGAGCGGGCGTTGTTGGTTGTCGTGGCTCTGAAAAGAACCTTTAGGGTTTTGTGTTTTTTTTTTTAATTATTTTTTTATTGTTTTAAACGTACCTTCGTAGAAACAGTTTTGTTGTGGTTGCCATAAGTAAATGTTTGTTTTCAAATTCAGTTCACATTCCTACAATACTTTCTTCATTGCAGTGTGTAGATTGTGAAAGAAAATGTTATTGCCACTGTGCGACAAAGACATGCCATTCGCCTTGAAAAGATGTCTGTATCGCAAATCAATGTTCTCATTCTCACAGGAGAACAACCCAGCAGCACTCAGGAAGTCACACATGCTTCTGTTGATGAGACCCCTTCCGACCTCTGGCTAGCGACAGCAAACATTAGAATCCTTCCACACTATTCTCAGGGTTTTAATGAGAAAAGCACCTTGGCAGTAGGAAAAATGCACTGCACTGCTTTCATCATAATCTTCATTTGACGGAACACATGGGAACCAGGCATGTAACCCATAAAGAAGGCTCCAAAGTGCACGATCGCAACATGTACAGTTGCCCAAGAGGCCACGCGTCGACATTCTACAAGCAGTCCACCGAAACAGCACACTTCCACACTGCTCCACAAAGCGTTCACTCCTTCCAAACCAAAATTGCCTGACAAATCTTATTGGAGGGCATACAAGCATAGATCTTCCATAAAGCCATCAACCACGACGAAAAGTGTGTGTCTTGTCATGGTTGCCAGCTGCAGTACACAAAGTAATGGGAAAAGTGAATGCCACCTTGTCCTGTGACGTTCACCATTAGCACCTGATTGGCCAAAGGCGATAGTCCCATTTCCATTGGCCAGCATGCTAAGAAGCGCAGAATGTGGCACATGCCTTTATCCAAGTCCCGGGAGGGGCACGCCCCAGTAAAGCAGGAGGAGTCCTTCTTGGTATTGGCGTGTTTTCCTGTGACGCACACTCTGAGCACGACCTGATAGGACAATCACTACAGTCCCAGTTCCATTGGTCAGCATGGTAAGAAGGGCTGAAAGTGGCACGTGCGGGTACCAAAGTACGTCGAAGGCCGGGCCCAAGTGAAGGAAGCGTCCCTCTTACTATTGCTGCACACCCTAACTATCGGATTGAACAATCCCCATAGTTCCCGTTTCTTGTCTGCCACCCGCAAAATCCCCTGGCGTGCCTTTTTGCTGTGTGCGGGCGTGGGGGATTAACTTCCAACCTGGGTAGGAGGAGTAAGTGGTAAGGAGCGACTCTTCCAAGAGCCTAATGAATTTTATCTTTTCATGTTTCTACAGAAACCTTTTGTAACAGTTTTTATTACCTTTTGAGTTTCATTATGCGCACATTAGTACAATACACTATTCACTGCATCCTGTAGACGAGCAAAGAAAAGTACATTGCCAATGGGTCACAGCACAAGGCCATTTTATTGGGAAAACATTGCATGTTCACAACTGAGGAGGTCAGTGTTGCAGAACAAAATTCCACAACTGGACAATAAAGTGCACATGCATCTGTTGATAAAACACCTTCCTGCCTGTGGCTCAGAGCAACATCCATGAACATTAGGCCATACTCTTCGTGGTAATATAGATGAGAAAAGCACCTTCATGGTGGGAAAAAATGTTGGCTCCACATCTGGCAATCTCCGGTAACTACGGAACAAAACTAAACAGGCAGGTAACCCATAAGCATGCCGCCGTAATGGATGACGATTACATGTAGTACTGGGAAAGTGGTGAGGTCTGTGCAAAGTGCAAGCATATTTGCGAAATTGCACTCATACACACTGTTGCACGATGCTTCCACTCCTTGCTAACCAAAATTGCTGTCAAAGTGTCTTTGCATGGCATAGTTGTGCGGATCTATGACAAAGGAAACACCTACAGTGTGCACTATGCGGGTCACCATGTTAGCCACCGTCAGTACGCTGAGTATAATGTACAACAGTCTCAGCTCCCCTTCCTGTTAACCACACCCACAGTACCTGATTGGCTAATCCCCACAGTGGCATGGCATTTGGGTGCCTCCCAAAGTAGCGCAGAGGCTGCAGCCTTGTAAAGCTGCAACAGTCCATCTTCCCTTTCCACTATCTTCTGTGCAGCTGTACTTTATTGAGTTACGCGTAAATATGCACACACGCATCCACCATTCGCATCAAAGCCGCCATCATCCAACACCAACACTGTGACTCCTGTACAACAGTTGAAATCTTCCATTACACATTAACAGTACAAATGTTGTGCCATTCCAAAGCACCTCCACTACACAGTTCGATGAAACTATGCATGATTTGTCCATCCACATATATCCACACAGACACCCAGGATGTGGCACCAGTACTACTGAAAGTACCGTGTATTCCACTACCTTTTTCCGATAGTAAGGGGGGTAGTTAACAATAGAAAAGGGGGTAGGGTATCCTGTCTTGCATCGTAGATGTATAAAGTTTTTTTTTTTTTACATTTTTACATGCGTGCGAGCACCTTCTTTTTCTAATTTCTCTCTATATGGGTTTCTCTGTGGCTCTCCTCATATTTTCTCCACATTCTGGTCACTGCTTCTTGCACAGTGTAAAAGAAAACGACATTGCCAATGGCGCTCAAATAAATGCCATTTCTACTGAACCACTGCATAGCTTGCGAGTTCATGATCTCATAGTGGATAGAGAACATGCCAGCAGTCTGCATAAACTGACGCATACTTCTGTTTATAGCACACCTTCCAACTTCTGGCTGGAGACAAATTTCACCGTCATGGACCCATAGTGCTCTTCGTGTTATGTATAAGAAAATGACCTTGGCCGTTTGGAAACATTTGCATCACAGCGGTCAGCAACCTCTTCAAATGATGGAGTAATCCGCTACACGACATGTAACCCAAATGTTGACTTCTATAGTGCAGTATTACAAAGTCAACGCTCATGATGGACACCACATATCTGCACAGGCGAACCATCCCGCCGAAACGGCAGTCACCCTTACAGGCCCAGAAAGCGTCCACTCCTTCCAACCCGAAATTAGCAGAAACGCCTCTTTGCACACAACACCTGTGCAGATGGCAGACCTCCCTCATGACACAGTATTGGGAGGAAGTGGTACCACCCCTTCCTATAAAGAATACCCTCCTGTCAAATGTTGAAACACGCATGCACCTATCACATACAAAACCTCTGCATTGCACTCTGTAATTTCTGTACACCACTGCATATTTACCCTTTAACACTTGCATTTGACGTTGCGTTTGATTGCAATGCCTCCCCACCTGAAACTTCTACTATAGAATGCACAATAGCAGCATCCACAAAGAAGCTAAGACGCACCAAGCACACCTTTGGCCATGCAGACAACATTGCAGGCCTCTCAACACCCCCCCTCAAAAGAAAACTGACATCCAGGCAAGCGACCATGTGGGCACATAACATTGTGTACAAACGTAACATGCATAGCGGCACTTCTACCCAAATCCCCCACACCATAAAACTCCCATACAGAAAAACATGGCACACTTAGCAGAATCCACCACATCCTGCACCACCCATATGCATTACGTTGACACTGCACCCTGTGTCCAAACTACACAACTTCTCAGTGCACCATCTCCTGCCGCTCACCATATGCTGTAGCATTTTGCAACTTTCACCACAAACATGGAATGCACAATGTACACGTTGCGACTCACTTGTGGAGCTGTAGCATGTCGACACTGTGCTCCACACCCATTCTGCAAAGATCAGCAGCCTGTGCCTCATGCACTGTGAAACCTGCATTCCTCCAGTGGGAGTGCTCCTTGCACACATTCCCTGCACCATAATGGGACCATGCATGTCAGCATGTCACCAAATACCACTGTACACATGCGCACCACTGTCACCAGCACTGTGCCCTTCAACCATACCCTCTCCCATACTAACAGTATTCAAACTGTGCACCCAGTGCCTACACTGCGTGCCTTTTCATTGCAGCATCTCCAACCACAGCGTACCACCATGGAGATATGCAGCAACAACATTCATCTGTTCCCATAATATACAAACAAAACAGTCTATGCTGCATCCCTGTGCACTTTCAATCACATACAATAGGCCTACCCACCTCCATTCAGAAAGTATTGAGCCACTGCCAACCTACCCACATTCTGTTGGCAATAGTGTCCTATAACGGCTGACAGGTGCTACACAACCATTCCTTACATGTCAGCACCCTCCAACGGATGCATGTTGAAAGGTACATAAATGCTGTTGGCCATGCACCCAATAGTCTAGGCCTTCAACAAACGCATAAAAACGTAGTGCCACAATGCATGACACCATGTCAGCAACTTCGAGGATCCACATACACACCACTGCCACCAGCACTCCTACCAAAGCAGTACTCCGCCATGGCACTATGCAGCAACAAATTACAACTGTTAACATAATGGGCATGTAGTGAGGTAACATTATGCACTAAGATAACATACCTACACACTGCCACTTCACCCCAACTCGCACGCACCATAAAACACCGAATCAAGAAAACAGGTTGCAATACCAGAATGCATAAACATACTACAGCCTCCACCACCCCTAAACACACCCATTCAAAAACTATAGTCTCACTACCAACAACATTTTAACAACATTGCGCCTACTTCAACAAATCTGCACACAGCATAGCCCTTCAACACTCCCACAGCAACGTGATGGCACCATGCATATCACCATGTCACCAGCTATGACCATACTAGCACACACCACTGCCACCAGCACTCCTACCCAACGTGTGCACCTCCATCCAGCTATACATTAACACATTTCAACAGTTAACGTAATGTACTAACAAAACACTTCTGTCAGTAGCCACCACATTTTCGCAACATTGAGCCTACTTCAAGAAATCTGCACAAAGTGTAGGCCGTCAACACACCCACAGCAACTTCAGCCCACCATGTATGTCACCATTTCAGGAATCATGACCATCCACATGCACACCACTGCTAGCAGTACGCCTACCCAACCTGTGCACCGCCATGCAGCTATGCAGCAACCAATTCCAACACTTAACATAATATAGAAAGAAAATGCTTGCACCTGCACCCCTCTACAATTTCATTCACATACTTTGGCCGTACCCACTTCAATTCAGAAAATAGTGTGTCACTGGCAGCCTACTCACATTGTCTTTGTAGCACTGGGCGTACTACACCCAATCTGCACAGACCACTCTATGGAAGCAGCACCCTCTGCCGAATGGACAGTCCAAGATGGGTTCCTGCGGTGTGTATGTTGCAGCCCTACGCTCTTTAGTGCTTGCCCTACACCCAACGGCCTACAGCCTTTGCCCATGCACCCAATAGTGTAATCATTCCACACCCACTGCTCCTTCCTTCGTCCATTCATGCCACCATATGCCCAACTACTGCATACCATCAGCAGGGCACAGCCACCCCCGCTTCTACCCAACCTATGTCATGTGAAATCACTCCCCTTCTGCAATTCACTTGTCACCACTTACCACAAAAAAGTGGTCACCGCAAACAGGTTACAATCGTGAGATCATTTATCTAGAGAACTAAACGAGTTTGTTACAATCAAATTTTTAGAGTTGTAACAGTTTTTCATATAATCTTTTCAATTAATGAAGAGCTGCGATTTTGAATGGTTTATAGAACACTGTGATACTATTAACTCATATGTTATAGATGGGCACATTGTGTTGATAACATGTGGGAATGGTTGGTAGTAAACGAAGTTGTCTCTGCCATATTCTTTAAGATTGAGGTAGTATTGGAACCTCATCTGTGATTTTTCGATGTGGTTGTTGACATCCGATTTATGGAAAGTATTTTGCCACATCACTGACAAGGCTTTGCATTCCCATTTTTTTGCAGAGGGTGGAAGCTCCCCATGCGAAGATTCTTCCTTTACCCCTGCTACTAATAACAAGTTGGCAGTGAGGTAAGCCTCTATAAATTGAGATTCATTAAGTAAGGCCTATAAGTCATTGGCTATGAGAGTTTGTATTTGGTAAACTCAACCGATTAATACAGTTGTCTCTCTTTGTTTCTTTTCCTCTCCCTCTCTTGTTTGTGTAGGCCGACACCATTCTGTGTTCAGAGCCTGTCATCAAAGAGCTGCCCCCCGCTTGCTTGCATCTGGTTGCACTAACAATACTTAGAATGGGTTTAAGTGTGTGTAATTCCGATTGTTGTCTACAGTACATCCCCCTGAAGAATTTCCCGTGAACAATTCTCTTGAAGAAATACGGGAATGAAACATGTCGGGTCTCTCTGGCTGTGAGATAACGGTTTAATTAAGCATCAAAAGCTGCTGTCTACTTAGAAACAATAATAGGATCTTAATATTAATATAACAGATCCACAATTAGACATCAGATTGGTATTTGTACTCAAGATGCTAATGTTAGATATTGTGTATTGTTTATGTGTTGTTTAGTATACAATTGGATGTGTGTGTGTTATATTATTAACAACCTGTAATGAGAAATATTTATTATTTCAACTGCTTTACTGTTTTTCTGTCTATTAAAGGTGCAGGTGTTTGTTCTTAAGTTTAACACAGAACCCCTTTAGTTCTATCTTTGGTGTTGTGTTTTCTTTTCGGATTTTTTTATATATACTTTTTTATATTTTTTCCACTTGAGGTTTGTTTTGTTGCTCCACATATATGGATTACTGTGGTTGAAATACTGGTTGTATATATATGAAAAAAACTTTTTTATACGAAATGAATTTTGTAATAAAATATACATATATTTTTTTTAATGTCGCTTGTGAGTGCAGTCTGTTGCAACTGAGGAGGGCAGCTCGTTAGGTATCCAAACTATTGCTGTTGGATCTTTAAGGGCGAGGATTTGAGAGGAGCTAGGACCTTCTGTTTGTAACAATACAAGTTCAATTGGGCATTGTCCTAGGCCTCTTTTTACAAAAAAACCCAGTCCTTTGTAGTTCTTTGGTCACCGCAAACAGGTACCACCAGAAGCTATGTGGCATTACAACAGCTTCCTCCAATCATGACAGAAAGTCCTCGTCTATATATGCCCCATGAACCTCTTCTCACTCGCCCACCCGTTCCTCCCTTTATGGCGCCAACACATTCCAGTCGGTACATTTTCCAGACCCTTCTGCTGCTGCACTGTCCTCCGATACACGATGGCAGCTTTCCCAAAAAATGTTCACGCACACCACGCTTTTTTCCAGCCAACCACCGACCGCGTCCAAATGTCTGCGACAGCACGCCGTACTGCGACCCAATGACACTTCTGTCTGTGGAGCAAACAGGGAAATGGGTCCGTGGAGCAGATCCAGATATCACTAATTTTTTTGCAAACACGCTTTCTGGCCCAAGCCCCCGCTCCTCCCGCAAATTTGGTGAAAATCCGTCCAGCTGTTCGGCCTGTAGCCATGCGCTAAGTGTTTCCCCATTCAGTCTATGGGGGAAAAAAATGTGGGACCCCCTATGACTTTTACCCTCCCCGCAGGACACCTCCCCCAATTTAGTGAAAATATTCAGAGGCCATATACTTTTTTTGCAAAGTTTGGTGAAGATTCCTCCAGCGGGAGCAAAGTTATAAACCGCAGAAAAAGTTCTCTTCCTATGGGTTTAGCAACTTAACCATAACTAATATGTATAGTGCTAAGTGAGTCTGGGTTCCATAAGGCGATGAGGGAATCTGATATTGATCTGGAACCGGTTGAGTTTTGCTTTACAGGAAGCAAATGATTATGGGTTTATCAAAAGTTGAGTGATCCTTTGCCTTTACCAAGAGCTGTGCGAGTCTGAACTTTAGAAAGAGATGAGGGAATCAGAGTTTTACCAAGACCTAAGTGGGTCTAGACTATAAGAAAATACTTGCAAGGCTATGCACTCTCAAGAGCTAAGCAGGCCATTGCCTTGTCGCAAGCTAGGTGAGTCTGGGCTTTAGCAAAAGCCAAGGCGGTCCAGACTTTATTGTGAACTCTGAGTAAGTCTCAGCTTTATCAAGACCTGAGGGAACTTGGGGTTTTCAATACATTCTTTAATTGAGGAGGGTCTGGTTTCAGCATGAGTTTATGTTGTATCAAATGCTGCACTGAGTAAATACTTTATCAGTTTAAGAAATGCGTGAGTACAGGCTTTATCAAGATCACAGTGGGTCAGGAAGCTGAGTGATTCTTAACTTTACCAAGAGTCTACTGAGTATGGGTTTACAAACAGCATAGTTCATTTGTTATTAATTAAGCAGTTAATGTATCTGGGATCATGAAAGAGCTTGGCGTGTCTGGGCTTTATTGTAATGTAATTACCGTCAATTTAAGAAAGCCTGTGTTAGTCTTGGTGGTTCCATGAGGTAAGTGAATATTACATTTTCTTAGCCTGGGTATTGTAGGAGTTGAGTGAGTTTGAGCTTAACTGAGAGTGTAGTGTGTATCTGCTTTATCAATAGCAGAATACATTCAGATCTTTTTATATTGAGGGCGTGTCTGGGGACTCTTTAGAGCTGAGTGAGCCTTGGTAGTAAGTCCAGGATTTATCTGAGAAAGGCTAGTATTTATCGCGATCTGAGTGTATCTGAGCTTTTAGGCCTGGACGCGCGTGCCTTGGCATTATCTAAAGACTATGGGCTTCAGGCCCTAACAAGAAATGAGTAATCAAGCACCTTTCTTTAATCAATGGGAAAGTGCTACCATGGGGCATTTTCCTGGTTGTAATCTAATCATAAATGTTCCAGGCTAGCATTTACATGTGTTTGCAGTTGAGGGCAGCATAATGCCTGCTGCACACTGTGGGTCTGAATGAATGCATCAATTCAAAAACTCACTTTCACAACTTCTTTAAAACTATTCGCTTTCTGCTAATATATTAACTGTATCCTACATTTGCAAATAATTCTTTGGTAAAAAAATATAAAAAATATAAAAACAAACACCCTCTGAAAAATGGCTCAATTGCGACACTCGCTCGGTAACATCAGAATTCTTCATTGTACTTTTGGAGCAAGCAAAATGACATAATTGGGCAGCACCCCCACCCCAAAAATCCTTCCAGCCCCACTAATAAAGCACTCCATCTTTGAGAAGGCATTAGTGGTAGACAAACTGCCAGCAAACATGAAGAGGAAAGAAAAAGGAGTGAAACAATGCAGTGAATTGGAAAAAGCAAGGACAGAAAATATACAACATACAGAGAGTCAAATGGGAAATGATGGCAAGTGAGGAAAAGACAATTCGGGGTAGAGGAAAGGGAAAGGGGGGTAACTGCGTGGGATGCACAGGACAAAGGAGTTACAGCAGAATGGCGATAGCAGGTCAAGCATTTGGCGGGAATGTTCAAGTCAACTGGAAAAGATTGGAGCAGTGTGTATCTTCAAGCAACTTTGAAGGGCAGAGTGTAGTGAAAAGAGAAGCGCATCCACAAGGTTTGAGACCATACCAAAGGGTAAGCATGCTGTCTGAGCAAAAGAATAGGATAAAGAACTGGTTATAGTCGTGCTGTGGGATAATGACAATTAAGGGGAAGCCAATGGACAAGGCAAATTAGATGGGGGATGATGGCATGAAGATATAGAGATCCTTAAAGGCTAAAACCCAGCTTTTTTCAAAACACAGAATAAATGGTTGCGACAGCATAAAAGTAGCTCTTGTTTACACAATTGGTGTGAGCTGTTTATAAGTCACACAATTGTCATTACTGATGTCACACTACAATACAAGTTACAAGACCAATAAGCGGTTATAATTGGTTAGTATCTCAAGCTACATACAGAATACATAGGGGTTAGTTCTGCATATCTAATGGCTCCATCTGTGCCCAGCCTACTACAGATAAAACCTTCACTACATCATTACCTCTGTCCCTGATTGGCTTGCACTATTCATCATAGGCGGTATGGCTAGAGGGACTCTGATTAGTTGGCACCTTGCTCAGCAGCCTTGGACACTTTGACAAGATGTCTAGATATAATTGAGACATGTGGTGTGAGAAGAGAAGCCCGTGGCCTGCGCAATTTCCAATTAAAAGTAAATCCTCATCATTCCAAGGCCATGCGCCCTATCTGTTTCGTTTGTATTTAGGCAGTGTGTATCGTCTTGTGTCTGTGTGTGTGGTAGCGAGTACGGCAGGTGACTTATCTGAACTTAGCTTATAATGAATGACTAGTGTTCTTCATGACTTGATTACGTGTTAATGGACAATTTAGGGAGTGAATTTATTCTTATTTATTGGATTTTTAGCTAATTCTGACATGTATGTTATATTCTTTGAGGCCTCTTGGGACCCCCTTTCCCTATTCTGTATGGAGTCTCTTGGGATAGTATTCTCGTGCACCTGGACATAAATGGCGGGTTGTTTCTATTAATTCAATTAGCTTGGAAGGCTATGGAATCATCTCCTGGGAACTGGTATCTCGTCTTTACGTTCATTCTGCACCCCCACTACTCCCTTCTGTGCCTAACCTTGGCATGTGCTACAACTGCTGTTCTGGGCAGCTTCAGCACTTCCAAAATAAATGTGTTTTTGTACATTCAGCATATTTCTGAAGCCATGCTACTTCTGGGCCCCCTGTGGCCTCTGTGCTAGGAAAATGTTTGTATCTTGGTCCATTCTCTGACACGCTGTACCTTGCATCTCTCACATGTTGATGTTTTTTGGGGCTATATGAATATATATATGTGTGTGAGTATTTTCTTCGCGTCTGCGTGCAAGTGTTCTTCATGTCTGCGTGCATGTATCCTTCATGTCTAGGTGTGAGTATTCTTCATGTCTATGCACTCTTCATGTCTATATGTACTTGTGCCTTCTACATGCACTTGTGTGCATGCGTGTAGCCAGGTAGCCTTTATCTATCTATATAGTGACAACTACCTGTTACCCTACTTGTTACACCATCTGTTCTATTCTTAACGGCGCCTTCAAGGTCTTATTTTTTCGTCTTTTACCCCGAGACTTTTGCAGCAGTAGGGCTGTCTCAGCTGGTATCTTTTCTCACCTGGACGGTACTTGCGAGGAGTGGGGACAGAACGCGCTATTTGCATACTCATCTGAGTTGGGGCACTACGTGTTACCTGTATATTCATCTGCCCCATAACAGAGGGTCAAAGTGTCTTTGCTACAGTTTTTTGCTACAGACCGGGCAGACAAATATCATATCCCCAGAGAGTGGGGGCTTGGGTGAAGAAAAACTCTCACAGAACAATCTCCCAGGGACATAAACATTGGAACACAGGTGTAGATATTATAACCTTGAATCTATATGAGGAGTACCAGTACCAGCAGGAACTAGAAATGATCAGACAGGCATGAAGGGATCATCTAATGCGGCTATGATTAGCAGTTTAATGAGGCACAAGCAAAGCAAGTCATCATTTAAGCTGGCCCAAGTGCACAATTTAATTCTGGAAACTCGGGCTAGGCTTCAGTACCAGCCAGCGGCCCATTGGCTTCTGACCATCTATGGGGGTGAATGCCAGTGTAGAAAGATTTTTGAATGGCAATAGAAGCCTAGAGTATTATGTCAGTACGACCTTACACAGCATCGATTGATGGGATTGTCATTTTGTTTTGAGAAGAAGTGGGGTCACTGTAGCTACTGACAAACCTTGGCCTTCATGCATACCACTGTCCCTCAAAAGAACACCTGGTTTAGCACCACAATCTATTTTCATGCAGGCATTAAATCAATGCATTCCTCTAGAATCCTTTTCACTTTTACACTTGGTAAATGCAGACACATTCCAATGGAATCCGTTGTAATTGCTTCCCACAAACCTAACTGTGAGAGGCATTTGACACTTCTCCAGAGAGACAGTGGAAATGTAAGGCGTTAAGTCGATTTCACCTGGGTTTTAAGCCACGTTTTCACTGTATGGTGACTGGAAAGGTTTGAAATTGATGAGAGGGAGCCGTTTGCGTGAAAGTACGAACGGGTGTGGAAATCCCCTACTCCTCGCAATTTGGCTATTAAATTAAAATGACCCCCAGGGACATCATGCAGTTTGACCAAATAAGGAGGCTGTAGGCACGACATGGGAGGGGATTTTAGGGCTACAAACACAAAAACTCAGCACATCTCGGAGGGATTTTCCAGAGGCTAAAGAGGCAGAGCTTTAGGTAGAGGCTCTCGCAGAAGGATAGTTGATTCTCAAATAAACAACAAAGGGATTGTGCTGTATGTTAGCAAAGAGCCTGGCACCTGCAGTGAAATGCTAGAAATGCTCATGATCCAGGTGCAGAAGAAGCCCACCCTCGGGCAGAAGCAGGGCACTTCCCTTCCCCCTTACTGGAGACTTTCAAGTATTTGGAAGCGAAGTGCGGGAAGCGAGACCTTAGGGTGACAATGGGCCTCATTACGAGTATGGAGGTAGCCATAGTGCTATTAGCGCCATGGCTGCCCCCATGCCGCATACCGGGTCCGGGTTTCCGGTATGGGGGCTTACCGGGTCATTCTGGCCTTGGAGGACCCGGTAAGTCCCCATTCTGAAAACCATTCCCCATTCCCATTCGAGCCACCATAGGGCTCAATGGGAATAGGGAAGGAGCTAATAACGGACCCGCAGATAGCGGGCCTGTTATTAGCTCCCTGGTCCCTTAGCGGCTCCCGCTAAGGGCAGCTGGAAAAACCAGCCGCCCTTAGTGGGACCCGCTAAGGGACCTCGGAATGTGGCGGTAAGGGCATCCTTACCGGTGCCATTAATCCCTTACCGCCGCACTCGTAACGAGGCCCAATATATATAATAATTTGTATTTATATAGCGCTACGAACCCTCGGGCATCTGACCGCTGATTATTACCCACAGTGTATGATGCTCATTTAAAGATCTCGGAAAGAGGAAAGGCTGCCTTTAGCCCTGCACGGATCCGAGCCTGCATTAGCAGGACGTCAAAGTGAGCGCTCTGCTCGCTGTGCTATCTATACCTGTCTTTACCAGAGGCCAATTCAGTGAACCATCACATGTACGCAGAAGTGTATCCTGTGAGGTGTGCATCGTTTGATAAAGCAGGGGGAATGGTCCAGTTAGGTCTGGGCTTAACATGTATTTCTTTTTTGCTATTTGGCCATCACGGAAGTTGGAATGTATTTGCCATTAGATTTCAGAACCTGAATAGAGAACTACGTCTTTGCTTAGCAAAACTATTTTTTGTTGCAAAAACGTTCTCTTTTTTTAATCCATCGATTCATTTTAACAATAGGAGTCCCTCTTCTATTTAATAAATGTAGTATCCGTGGAGGACACTGTGGCCCACCCACAACTGAATCCCTCGATGGTCTGGGGCTGAGAGGAGTTGTGAGAAAGTAAGTCCATCTTGTACAATGAAGGCAGAATAACACCCGCCTGTAACAGAACACGCCCAAGAGTAAGACGTCTTCCCCAAAAGGCGCCCCTTTGCAAGTCCAAGGGCCTCATTCCGAGGTGGGCGGTAAGGGATACCGGGCACCGGTATGGAGACCTGTGCCGGTAATCCCTTACCGCCCAATTCCGAGGTCCCTTAGCGGGAACCGCAAAGGACGTGTGGTCCGACCACACGTCCCTTATGGGTCCCGTTAGGGGACCAGGGCGCTACGGGCCTGCCATTAGCAGGCCCGTAATTAGCACCTTCCCCATTCCCATTGAGCCCTATGGGGGCTAAAATGGGAATGGGGAATGGCATTTGGAATGGGGATTTACCGGGTCCGCCAAGGGCAGAATGTCCCGGTAAGTCCCCACTCCACCAGGTCGGACCTGGAGACTATTTTGGAGGCAGCCATGGCGCTAATTGCACCATGGCTACCTCCAAAGTCGCAATGAGGCCCCAAGTCATTTCAGAGGGAGTGGCACGTGGCTCCCCATTAGATGTCATTGTCAAAGCTGTGGTTTTATTCAACACACAGGGGATCCTTCCATTTTTCATTGCAGCCCACTGGGCCGGATCAATGATCCACCGGGACCGAAGGAACTGGTTGTTTCATATTATTGATTGGAAGTTAACAGATGGTGCTTTTTCATCTGTGCTCAGTCCTCCCCCTGCCCCCCTCAACTGGCTCACCGCACCTCGAGCCAATTGAAACCCAGATAATCCTGGCAATCAGCCAAAAGGTGTATTTAGGGATCTGACATTATGTGGATCCAGTGAGCTCTGCAGCCATTTCTGTGACAAGAACATTGTGTGCACGCCCGGGATTCTGGACTGTCTGTGAATAATCGAGACAGCTGGCAAGCCCTTACTACTATCCACCCCCACCCCCCCGCTCCCACCCGCCGTAATGCCCACGGCAGCTCGGAGGGGACGCCTGTGCAGCACTAGTGCTCTTGTGCAATTCTGCAGTGAGTCAGACGCAGTCAGCAAAGGAATTCCCTCTGACACACAGTGGATCTCGGACCTCGCGTCCGAGGAGTGAGGTGGGTCTAGGGTCCCGCTGACTAATGCAATGTGCCCCTGGGGACGACTGGCGAGGGGCTGCCCCACCACCCTTTAGGGGCGAGTCGCCACTGTAGAAAGAAAACTACTCAGCAAAAACCAAGAAGAACGAGCTGCACACAGCGAAACACAACAGAGAGGAACTGTACACAGTAAGGCACTGGGAGGGGGAACTGCATACAGCCAGACACAACAAAGAGGAACTGTACACAGGAAGACACTAGGAGGGGGCATTGACCACAGAAAGACATGCCAAAGAGGAACTGTACACAGGAAGACACTAGGAGGAGGGATTGCCCACAGAGAGACATGCCAAATAGGAACTGTACACAGTAAGGCATTAGGAGGGGGAATTGCACACATAGAAACGTGTCTAAGAGGAACAGTACACAGAATGGCACTAGAAGGGGGAATTGCACACAGAGAGACGTGTCAAAGAGGAACTGTACACAGTAAGGCACTAAAAGGAGGAATTGCACACATAGAGACGTGCCAAAGAGGAACTGCACACAGGAACATTTACACAGGAAGACACTAGGAGGAGGAATTGCACACAGAGAGACATGCCAAAGAGCAACTGTACACAGTAAGACAATAGGAGGAGGAATTGCACACAGAGAGACATGCCAAAGAGGAACTGTACACAGTAAGGCACTAGGAAGGGGAATTGCACACATAGAAACATGCCAAAGAGGAACTGTACACAGGAAAACACTAGGAGGAGGGATTGCACACAGAGAGACATGCCAAACAGGAACTGTACACAGTAAGGCATTAGGAGGGGGAATTGCACACATAGAAACGTGTCAAAGAGGAACTGTACACAGTAAGGCACTAGGAAGGGGAATTGCACACATAGAAACATGTCAAAGAGGAATGGTACACAGGAAGATTTACACAGGAAGACACTAGGAGGAGGAATTGCACACAGAGAGACATGCCAAAAGAGGAACTGTACACAGTAAGGCACTATGAGGGGGAATTGCACACATAGAAACATGTCAAAGAGGAACGGTACACAGGAAGATACTAGGAGGAGGAATTGCACACAGAGAGACATGCCAAAGAGGAACTGTACACAGTAAGGCACTAGGAGGGGGAATTTGCGCACATAGAAATGTGTCAAAGAGGAACTGTACACAGTAAGGCACTAGGAGGAGGAATTGCACACACAGAAACGTGTCAAAGAGGAACTGTACACACTATGGCACTAGAAGGGGGAATTGCACACAGAGAGACGTGCCAAAGAGGAACTGTACACAGTAAGGCACTAAAAGGAGGAATTGCACACATAGAGACGTGCCAAAGAGGAACTGTACACAGTAAGACACTTGGAGAGGAATTGCACGCAGAGAGAGATGGCAAAGAGGGACTGTACACAGTAAGGCACTAAAATGAGGAATTGCACACTTAGAGACGTGCCAAGGAGGAACTGTACACAGTAAGACACTTGGAGAGGAATTGTACACAGAGAGACATGCCAAAGAGGGACTGTGCACAGGAAGGCACTAGGAGGGGGGATTGCACACAGAGAGACATGCCAAAGAGGAACTGTACACAGGAAGACACTAGGAGGTGGAATTGCACACAGAGAGACATGCCACAGAGGAACTGTACACAGTAAGGCACTATGAGGGGGTATTGCACACGTGGAAACATGTCAAAGAGGGACTGTACACAGTAACACACTAGGTGGAGTAAGTGCACACAGAGTGACATGCCAAAGAGGAATTGTATGCAGGAAGACACTAGGAGGAGGAATTGCATGCAGAGAGACATGCCAAAGAGGAGCTCTACACAGGAAGAGACTAGGAGGGTGAATTGCACACAGAGAGACATGCCAAAGAGGAACTGTACACAGGAAGGCACTAGGAGGCGGAATTGCACACAGAGAGAGATGTCAAAGAGGAACTGTACACGGGAATACACTAATGGGGCAGTGGGGGATTGCACACAGAAGACATGCCAAATAGGAACTGTACGCAGTAAGGCACTAGGAGGAGGAATTGCACACAGAGAGACATGCCAAAGAGCAACTGTACACAGGAATACACTAATGGGGGATGGGGGATTGCACACAGTGAGACCTGCCAAATAGGAACTGTACACAAAAAGGCACTAGGATGGGGAATTGCACACAGAGAGACATACCAAAGAGGAACTATACACAGGAAGACACTAGGATGGGGAATTGGACACAGAGAGACCTGCCAAAGAGGAACTGTACACAGGAAGAAACTAGGGGGAGGAATTGCACACAGAGAGACATGCCAAAGAGGAACCATACACAGTAAGGCACTAGGAGGAGGAATTGCACACAGAGAGACATGCCAAAGAGGAAATGTACACAGGAAGACAGTAGGAGGAGGAATTGCACACAGATAGACATACCAAAGAGGAACTGTACACAGGAAGATTTACACAGGAAGACACTAGGAGGAGGAATTGCACACGGAGGGACATGCCAAAGAGGTACTGTACACAGTAAGGCACTGGGAGGGGGAATTGCACACATAGACGAATCAAAGAGGAACTGTACACAGTAAGGCACTAGGAGGGGGAATTGCATACATAGAAACGTGTCAAAGAGGAACTATACACAGTATGGCACTCGAAGGTGGAATTGCACACAGAGAGACGTACCAAAGAGGAACTGTACACAGTAAGGCACCAAAAGGAGGAATTGCACACATAGAGACGTACCAAAGAGGAACTGTACACAGTAAGGCACTAAAAGGAGGAATCGCACACAGAGAGACATTCCAAAGAGGGACTGTACACAGTAAGGCACTAAAAGGAGGAATTGCACACATAGAGACGTGCCAAAGAGGAACTGTACACAGTAAGACACTTGGAGAGGAATTGCACACAGAGAGACATGCCAAAGAGGGACTGTGCACAGGAAGGCACTAGGAGGGGGAATTTGCGCACATAGAAATGTGTCAAAGAGGAACTGTACACAGTAAGGCACTAGGAGGAGGAATTGCACACACAGAAACGTGTCAAAGAGGAACTGTACACACTATGGCACTAGAAGGGGGAATTGCACACAGAGAGACGTGCCAAAGAGGAACTGTACACAGTAAGGCACTAAAAGGAGGAATTGCACACATAGAGACGTGCCAAAGAGGAACTGTACACAGTAAGACACTTGGAGAGGAATTGCACGCAGAGAGAGATGGCAAAGAGGGACTGTACACAGTAAGGCACTAAAATGAGGAATTGCACACTTAGAGACGTGCCAAGGAGGAACTGTACACAGTAAGACACTTGGAGAGGAATTGTACACAGAGAGACATGCCAAAGAGGGACTGTGCACAGGAAGGCACTAGGAGGGGGGATTGCACACAGAGAGACATGCCAAAGAGGAACTGTACACAGGAAGACACTAGGAGGTGGAATTGCACACAGAGAGACATGCCACAGAGGAACTGTACACAGTAAGGCACTATGAGGGGGTATTGCACACGTGGAAACATGTCAAAGAGGGACTGTACACAGCAACACACTAGGTGGAGTAAGTGCACACAGAGTGACATGCCAAAGAGGAATTGTATGCAGGAAGACACTAGGAGGAGGAATTGCATGCAGAGAGACATGCCAAAGAGGAGCTCTACACAGGAAGACACTAGGAGGGGGAATTGCACACAGAGAGACATGCCAAAGATGAACTCTACACTGGAAGAGACTAGGAGGGTGAATTGCACACAGAGAGACATGCCAAAGAGGAACTGTACACAGGAAGGCACTAGGAGGCGGAATTGCACACAGAGAGAGATGTCAAAGAGGAACTGTACACGGGAATACACTAATGGGGCGGTGGGGGATTGCACACAGAAGACATGCCAAATAGGAACTGTACGCAGTAAGGCACTAGGAGGAGGAATTGCACACAGAGAGACATGCCAAAGAGCAACTGTACACAGGAATACACTAATGGGGGATGGGGGATTGCACACAGTGGGACCTGCCAAATAGGAACTGTACACAAAAAGGCACTAGGATGGGGAATTGCACACAGAGAGACATACCAAAGAGGAACTATACACGGGAAGACACTAGGATGGGGAATTGGACACAGAGAGACCTGCCAAAGAGGAACTGTACACAGGAAGAAACTAGGGGGAGGAATTGCACACAGAGAGACATGCCAAAGAGGAACCATACACAGTAAGGCACTAGGAGGAGGAATTGCACACAGAGAGACATGCCAAAGAGGAAATGTACACAGGAAGACAGTAGGAGGAGGAATTGCACACAGAGAGACATACCAAAGAGGAACTGTACACAGGAAGATTTACACAGGAAGACACTAGGAGGAGGAATTGCACACGGAGGGACATGCCAAAGAGGTACTGTACACAGTAAGGCACTGGGAGGGGGAATTGCACACATAGACGAATCAAAGAGGAACTGTACACAGTAAGGCACTAGGAGGGGGAATTGCACACATAGAAACGTGTCAAAGAAGAACTATACACAGTATGGCACTCGAAGGTGGAATTGCACACAGAGAGACGTACCAAAGAGGAACTGTACACAGTAAGGCACCAAAAGGAGGAATTGCACACATAGAGACGTACCAAAGAGGAACTGTACACAGTAAGGCACTAAAAGGAGGAATCGCACACAGAGAGACATTCCAAAGAGGGACTGTACACAGTAAGGCACTAAAAGGAGGAATTGCACACATAGAGACGTGCCAAAGAGGAACTGTACACAGTAAGACACTTGGAGAGGAATTGCACACAGAGAGACATGCCAAAGAGGGACTGTGCACAGGAAGGCACTAGGAGGGGGAATTGCACACAGAGAGACATGCCAAAGAGGAACTGTACACAGGAAGACACTAGGAGGTGGAATTGCACACAGCGAGACATGCCACAGAGGAACTGTACACAGTAAGGCACTATGAGGGGGTATTGCACACGTGGAAACATGCCAAAGAGGGACTGTACACAGTAAGACACTAGGTGGAGTAAGTACACACAGAGTGACATGCCAAAGAGGAATTGTATGCAGGAAGGAACTAGGAGGAGGAATTGCACGCAGAGAGACATGCCAAAGAGGAGCTCTACACAGGAAGAAACTAGGAGGAGCAATTGCACGCAGAGAGACATGCCAAAGAGGAGCTCTACACAGGAAGAAACTAGGAGGGGGAATTGCACAGAGAGAGACGTGCGAAAGAGGAACTCTACACAGGAAGACACTGGGAGGGTGAATTGCACACAGAGAGACATACCAAAGAGGAACTGTACACAGGAAGGCACTAGGAGGCAGAATTGCACACAGAGAGACATGTCAAAGAGGAACTGTACACAGAAAGGCATTAGGAGGGGGAATTGCACACAGAGAGACATACCAAAGAGGAACTGTACACAGGAAGACAATAGGAGGAGGGAATGCACACAGAGAGACATGCCAAGTAGGAACTGCATGCAGTAAGGCACTAGGAGGAGGAATTGCACACAGAGAGACATGCCAAAGAGCAACTGTACACAGGAATACACTTATGGGGGATGGGGGGTTGCACACAGTGAGACCTGCCAAATAGGAACTGTGCACTGAAAGGCACTAGGAGAGGGAATTGCACACAGAGAGACATACCAAAGAGGAACTATACACAGGAAGATACTAGGAGGGGGAATTGGGGAACTGTACGCAGTAAGGCACTATGAGGGGGCATTGCACACAGAGAGACATGCCAAAGAGGAACCGTACACAGTAAGGCACTAGGAGGAGGAATTGCACACAGGGAGACATGCCAAAGAGGAACTGTACACAGGCAGATACTAGGAGGAAGAATTGCAGACAGAGAGACATGCCAAAGAGGAACCATACACAGTAAGGCACTAGGAGGAGGAATTGCACACACAGAGACATGCCAAAGAGGGAATGTACACAGGAAGACAGTAGGAGGAGGAATTGCACACAGAGACACATGCCAAAGAGGAACTGTACACAGTAAGACAATCAGAGGAGGAATTGCACACAGAGAGACATGCCAAAGAAGAACTGTACACAGGAAGATTTACACAGGAAGACACTAGGAGGAGGAATTGCACACAGAGGGACATGCCAAAGAGGAACTGTACACAGTAAGGCACTGGGAGGGGAATTGCACACATAGACGAATTGCACACATATAGACATGTCAAAGAGGATCTGTACACAGTATGGCACTCGAAGGTGGAATTGCACACAGAGCGACGTGCCAAAGAGGAACTGTACATAGTAAGGCACTAAAAGGAGGAATTGCACACATAGATATGTGCCAAAGAGGAACTGTACACAGTAAGACACTTGGAGAGGAATTGCACACAGAGAGACATGCCAAAGAGGGACTGTGCACAGGAAGGCACTAGGAGGAGTAATTGCACACAGAGAGACATGTCAAAGAGGAACTGTACACAGGAAGGCACTAGGAGGGGGAATTGCACACAGAGAGACATGCCAAATAGGAACAGTACACAGGAAGGCACTAGGAGGGGGAATTGCACACATATAAAAATGCCAAAGAGGAACTGTCCACAGGAAGGTACTAGGAGGTGGAATTTCACATAGAGAGACATGCCACAGAGGAACTGTACACAGTAAGGCACTATGAGGGGGTATTGCACACGTGGAAACATGCCAAAGAGGGACAGTACACAGTAAGACACTAGGAGGAGTATGTGCACACAGAGTGACATGCCAAAGAGGAATTGTATGCAGGAAGGCACTAAGTGGAGGAATTGCACACAGAGAGACATGCCAAAGAGTAACCCTACACAGGAAGACACTAGGAGGGTGAATTGCACACAGAGAGACATGCCAAAGAGCAACTGTACACAGGAAGGCACTAGGAGGCGGAATTGCACACAGAGAGACATGTCAAAGAGGAACTGTACACAGGAATACACTAATGGGGTGGTGGGGGATTGCACACAGAAGACATGCCAAATAGGAACTGTACACAGATAGGCACTAGGAGGGGGAATTGCAAACAGAGAGACATACCAAAGAGGAACTGTACACAGGAAGACACTAGGAGGAGGAAATGCACACAGAGAGAAGGTAATAAATGAAGTTCTCAATTAAGTTTTCAGGTGCGGGGGAGGAACTGAGATCCTGGCACAAGACCTCCACACATAACAAATAAAGAAAGAGAAGATTCAAGCTTTTGAACCCTCCCGTCCCTGCACACTATTATGTGTTGGCTAAACCAACTACTATAACATTAAGGTAATAATGTCCATGAATAAATAATGAAATTCAAACAAAACCAATTTTGTAAAAACACATAAGTGTATATATTTTGTTTTGGATTAAATTGTGCATTGGATACAAAGACAAAAATAATCACAATGTTGTTACAGAGAAAGAAAATAAATTGAGGAAATGTTGCCAGTAGTCTGCTTTCAATTGGCGACGCGTTTCGAGGATGGACTCCTCTTCTTCTTAGGCCTAAACAGACTATAAACAAATATACATATTACCAAAAACAGAGTTTGACCAAGAGTATTATACAGTGATTCCTAAAAGGTTGAATAATCTCTGAATAACAAAAAGGTAACTGTTTCTAAGGTTACAATCAACACAATGTTAATATATTTAGATCCACATCATTTTGTGTTTCATAAAGTTTATAAGGACCATAATGGTTCAAAAAGACCAGTCAAATAAATAATTCCCAAATGAACGCCCCTAGAGAGGAGCATGCCACTTAAGTGGCGAGAGCTCCAATATGACTCCCGTCCGCCTCCCCAAATATCAAGTGTGGAGAAAAATAGAAATAGTAAGTCACAATTACCCGATGAAGTAGAATGATGTGAGCGCAATTTCTAATGCACCAAAGAAAACAAGGGGTAGTTGAACTAGATCCACAACAATCTAGTTCAACTCCACAAACTGAGGATCTATCCCAGGACAATATCTCAATACCGCAAACAACTAGTGTACCACCTCAGTCGGGGGTTTTTTAGGCACAAGAGAAAGGCCAGGAGAAGCAACAAAAAGCAGCCCAGAAAAAAGAACAAATAGACTCTGTCAACTTGGTAGTGAACATTTCCAATAAGACATTGTCCAGTGGTCAATTGAATATATTGAACAAAGGCTTGTCCTTTGTCCTGAGCTGTAACACAACATTTCTTGATGAGAAGGTTTGTCTACACAGTCTTTTAAGGAAAATTAGACTGAAATTTTTCTTTGACACACAACCTGCAATGGAATCCTATCAGTCTAGTGGTGACTCATTGGAAATGCGTCCGAAAAGTTATTTTGACCCCCACATTCAAAATTCAGTGTTAAATCTATTTGAAAAAATGTCCTACAAGATTTAAAGAGAATTCATTACAGAAGGAACTCACCATTGAACATTAAAAACAGTCAGCTTGATCGTATCGAGAGCTTGGCTAAGGATGAATCCCTAACTATTAAGCCTGCAGACAAGGGTGGGGCTATCGTTGTAATGGATACTCCATTCTACAACAAAAAATGCCTTGACCTACTGAGTGACGAAGGTACATATATGGAACTGGATAATGACCCAATCCTGAAGATTAAATCTCTGATCATCAAAACCTCAGAGACAGCTAAATCAAATGAATGGATTAGCGATAAAACATTTGAATACCTGATCAATAAACATACCATTACTCCTGTCTTCTATGGAGTGCCAAAGATCCACAAAGACCGACTAAATCCACCATTAAGACCCATTGTGGCTGGCACCAAGAGTATTTTTGACCCCTGTCTGTATATGTTGACATGTTACTTCAACCACTTGTCCAAGCTACTTCCACCTACTTGAAGGACACTACCGACTTCCTTAACTGTTTGAAGGAAATCACAGCTATTAGCACAGACTGCATTTTATTCAGCCTAGATGTTTGTAGCCTGTATACCTCCATACCTCATGGTGAAGGCATTGAAGCAGTTGAATGGCTACTTCTTAATACAACAAATCTCAGAGGTGAAGCTGAATTTATCATTGAACTATTGAACATTATACTCTACAATAGTTATTTCCGTTTTTGGGCAAATACTATTTACAAACTTCAGGAACCTCCATGGGGTCTTCCATGGCTCCAATGTATGCCAACACCTTCATGTTCAAATTTAAAAGTGACTTTGTACTAGACCACCCTAAATGGTTACCATACATATTGATTTGGAAACTTTTTTTGACGACATTTTTGGAATCTGGTGTGGAACCCATGATGAACTAAAATCTTTTTGTACATCCCTTAATTCGGTCCACTCAAGAATCAAGTTCACTATGGAAATTGGGAACCCATTTCTCCATTTCCTAGATGTTAACTTGAAGATTGAAAATGGTAATATCACGACTAATATTTACCACAAAGCTACAGATGCTAACAATCTACTACATTTCTCAAGTTTCCACCCAAAGGCCATGTTACAAAGTCTCCCATACAGCCAGATCCTGAGACTCAAAAGAATCATTTCAGAACCAGAAGGACCTGACACTGAGTGTTCTACACTCATTGAAAATTTTAAACAAAGAGGTTACCCAGACACAGTATTAAATGAGGCAAATAATAGATCACTTAAAGTGTCAAGATCAGACTTATGGAAACCTAAGCCTCGGGATAAAGATATCCCTTTACTATTCATATCCAAATTCTCTCGTCAGAGTTTCCAAATCAGTAAAAGCATCAAGAAACATTGGACAATATTACATAACGATGCATCACTTTTGAGGTTGTTTCCTAAAGCACCAATGATGTGTTTTAAAAGAGGTAAAAACTTGAGAGATAAACTAATTAAAGCAGAAAGACCACTTAAAGAAAACCAGCAATTCTTGACTACCCAGAAGAAAGGTACTTACCCATGCCTTAACTGTACACATTACAATAACATCACCAGGGGAAATATGCTTTCCCATCCCCAAACAGGAAAGATATTAAAATACACGATTATTCCACCTGTTTGACATCAGGGGTTATCTATACTATCAAGTGCCCGTGTGGTAAACTCTACGTAGGCCAAACTACTAGACCAGCCAAGGAACGTTGGTCAGAACATAAATCCAACATACGATGTAATAGCCAACGATCACCAGTGGCACATTGTGATTATTTTCATCTTTGTGTCCAATGCACAATTTAATCCAAAACAAAATATATACACTTATGTGTTTTTACAAAATTGGTTTTGTTTGAATTTCATTATTTATTCATGGACATTATTACCTTAATGTTATAGTAGTTGGTTTAGCCAACACATAATAGTGTGCAGGGGACGGGAGGGTTCAAAAGCTTGAATCTTCTCTTTCTTTATTAGACACAGAGAGACATGCCAAGACAAGAGGGACTGTACACAGGAAGATACTAGGAGGAGGAATTGCAGACAGAGAGACATGCCAAAGAGGAACCGTACACAGTAGGGCACTAGGAGGCAGAATTGCACTCAGAGAGACATGCCAAAGAGGAACTGTACACAGTAAGACAATCAGAGGAGGAATTGCACAAAGAGAGACATGCCAAAGAAGAACTGTACACAGGAAGATTTACACAGGAAGACACTAGGAGGAGGAATTGCACACAGAGAGACATGTCAAAGAGGAACTGTACACAGTAAGGCACTAGGAGGGGGAATTGCACACATAGAAACGTGTCAAAGAGGAACTATACATAGTATGGCACTCGAAGGTGGAATTGCACAAAGAGAGACATGCCAAAGAGGAACTGTACACAGTAAGGCACTAAAAGGAGGAATTCCACAGATAGAGACGTGCCAAAAAGGAACCGTACACAGTAAGACACTTGGAGAGGAATCGCACACAGAGAGACATCCCAAAGAGGGACTGTGCACAGGAAGGCACTAGGAGGGGTGATTGCACACAGAGAGACATGTCAAAGAGGAACTGTACACAGGAAGGCACTAGGAGGGGGAATTGCACACAGAGAGACATGCCAAATAGGAACTGTACACAGGAATGCACTAGGAGGGGGAATTGCACACAGAGAAAAATACCAAAGAGGAACTGTACACAGGAAGACACTAGGAGGTGGAATTGCACACAGAGAGACATGCCACAGAAGAACTGTACACAGCAAGGCACTATGAGGGGGAATTGCACACATAGAAACATGTCAAAGAGGAACTGTAAACAGGAAGACACTAGGAGGAGGAATTGCACTCAGAGAGACATGCCAAAGACGAACTGTACACAGTAAGGCACTAGGAAGGGTAATTGCACACAGAGAGATGTGCCAAAGAGGAACTGTGCACGAGAAGACACTTGGAGATGAATCGCACATAGAGAGACATGCCAAAGAGGGACTGTACGCAATAAGGCACTAAAAGGAGGAATTGCACACATAGAGACGTGCCAAAGAGGAACTGTACACAGTAAGACACTTGGAGAGGAATTGCACACAGAGGACATGCCAAAGAGGGACTGTGCACAGGAAGGCACTAGGAGGGGTAATGGCACACAGAGAGACATATCAAAGAGGAACTGTACAAAGGAAGGCACTAGGAAGGGGAATTAGACACAGAGAAAAATGCCAAAGAGGACTGTGCACAGGAAGACACTTGGAGGTGGAATTGCACACAGGGAGGCATGCCACAGAGGAACTGTACACAGTAAGCACTATGAGGGGGTATTGCACACGTGGAAACATGCCAAAGAGGAACTGTACACAGTAAGACATTAGGAGGAGGAATTGCACACAGAGTGACATGCTAAAGAGGAATTCTACCCAGGAAGACACTAGGAGGGGGAATTGCACACAGAGAGACATGCCAAAGAGTAACTCTACACAAGACTAGGAGGGGGAATTGCACACTGTGAGACATACCAAAGAGGAACTATACACAGGAATACACTAATGGGGCTTTGGGGGATTGCACACAGAAGGCATGCCAAATAGGAACTGTATACAGAAAGGCGCTAGGAGGGGGAATTGCACACAGAGAAACATACAAAAGAGGAAGAGTACACAGGAAGACACCAGCAGGGGGAATTGCACACAGAGAGACATGCCACAGAGTAACTGTACACAGTAAGACACTAGGAGGAGGATATGCACACAGGGAGACATGCCAAAGAGGAACTGTACACTGTAAGGCACTAGGGGGAGGAATTGCACACAGAGAGATATGCCAAAAAGGAACTGTACACAGTAAGGCACTAGGAGGGGGATTTGCACACAGAGAGAAATGCCAAAGAGGACCGTTACCTGTAAGGCAGTAGGAGTGGGAACTGCACGCATAGAAACATGCCAAAGAGAACCTGTACACAGTTAGGCACTGGGAGGGGGAATTGCAAACCAAACATACCAAAGAGGAACTGTACACAGGAAGACAATAGGAGGGGGAATTGCGCACAGAGTGACATGTCAAGTAGGAACTGTACGCAGTAAGGCACTATGAGGGAGCATTGCACACAGAGAGACATTCCACAGAGGAACTGTACACAGTAAGGCACTATGAGGGGGGTATTGCACATGTAGAAACATGCCACAGAGTATCTGTACACAGTAAGACACTAGGAAGAGGAAGTGCACACAGACAGACATGGCAAAGAGGAACGGTATGCAGTAAGTGTCATGATGCCTACCCCCGGGCATCCAGACCAAGTCCCTCAACCCCAGAAGCAGGCATCATGTTACCCAGAGAAAGCCCAGAAACCCCTGTTAGGGGCTATATGGGTACAGTCCTGGCGTCTATGGCGCCAGGCTCATATGGGGCATCAGTCCTGGCGCCATAGGCGCCAGGCTCATATGTTAAAACTTACCTGATGCAGACCATGCTGCAAGAGATCCAAGCCCATGTGAGGCTTGAAGGGACTACTTTACCTAGGGACTATTTTGTCACTCGGGTCTGGTTGTGGAGGAATACTTACCTGAGACTACTTTGGAGGCTATTTAAACCATGCCCGAAGAGCAGCACACGCTTTGCGTTATTCTGCAGCCAGCAGCGTAATGCTCACCGTGCCTGCAATCAGCATCCAGCCTCTTGCCACGCCCGCCTCGAGTCCAGAGCGCCTAGAAAGAAGGGAAAGAAGAAGAAAGGTTAGAACAAGAACATTATTGGGTTTCTTACCTGATTCCGGATTCATCGCACCTGAGAACCAGAAAAAGACTTTATTTTAAACACGTTGCATCGCCAGCAGCAGCGCCGCGCCATACTCACCGTTCCTCGCAGCATCTCTACGATCCGGCGCTGTCTCCATCATTATGTTGCCACATTCCAGGACCTAAGGAGGACAAGAAAACAACAAAGTGATCCGAGGGAACAAACAAGGACAATCTCTTGTCACCATATACTTACCTGACTTTACCGCCGGAGATATTATTCACCAGCACGCCAAATCTTCTTACGCCGCACCTGTAAAAAAAGAGAAAGCAGCGAGTTAAACCTTGGCATCATTTAACGGACAGTGTGGGATAGCACAGACTCTTAGCTGAACGCTTTCAGCTGCCACCGGACTATCTTCTTTTGGGTCTAAGCTGCAAGATAAACAAAGGAATTAGACAAGAGTGATTATTGAGACATTTTTGAACTCTTAAGAAATATATACTTACAGTCCTTTGCCAGGAGGTTTGGAGCCAAGATTTGTCTAGAACTCTTTCAATATCCTCAAGCCAGTGAAGTAACTGGCCATCAACGCGCCCCTGCGTTCCTCGTAGGATGGAGAGCTCATCATTCAAAACTATAAGGTCAGCTTTGTGAACGGGAATATCAGAGGTGATAAATGGGGACGCAGTGAGGGGCTATTACTCAAATCCATGGGTGGCTAATTCCCTTTCTCCGCCTTTAGGAGAGAGACTACTTCTACGGGTCAAGCAGACGAAGCTAGGTGGGCCAGTCCAGTCAGTCATCTCTGCACTACGCATCACGTTGGTGGAGACTGTGGCTGTCCAGTTCCGCTCGACACCCCTGTGGGAACCAGGTGAGACAAATAGGAACTGTATACAGAAAGGCGCTAGGAGGGGGAATTGCACACAGAGAAACATACAAAAGAGGTAGAGTACACAGGAAGATATCAGCAGGGGGAATTGCACACAGAGAGACATGCCACAGAGTAACTGTACACAGTAAGACACTAGGAGGAGGAAGTGCACACAGGGAGACATGCCAAAGAGGAACTTTACACAGGAAGACACTAGGAGGAACAATTGCACACATAGAGACATGCCAAAGAGGAACTGTATGCAGGAATACACTAGGAGGAGGAATTGCACACATAGAAACATGCAACAGAGGAACTGTACATAGGAAGACACTAGGAGGCGGAATTTGCCATGGAGAGACATGCCAAAGAGGGACTGTACACAGTAAGACATTAGGAGGAGGAATTGCACACCGAGAGACATGCCGAAGGGGAACTGTATGCAGTAAGGGACTATGAGGGGGCATTGCACACAGAGAGACACGCCAAAGAGGAATTGTACACAGGAAGACATTCGGAGGAGGAATTGCACACAGAGAGACTTGCTAAAGATGAACTGTACACAGTAAGGCTGTAGGAGGGGGGTTTGCACACATAGAAACATGCCAAAGAGAGACTGTACACAATAAGACACTAGGAGGAGGAATTGCACATAGCGAGACACGCCAAACAGGAACTGTGCACAGGAAGACACTAGTAGGGGGAATTGCCCACTAAGAGACATGCCAAAGTGGGACTGTACACAGTAAGACACTAGAAGGAGGAATTGCACACAGAGAAACATGCCAAAAGGAACTGTACACAGGAAGACACTAGGAGGGGCAATTGCACACAGAGACATGCCAAAGAGGAACTGTACACAGGAAGACACACGGACGAGGAATTGCACACAGAGAAACATGCCAAAGATGAACTGTACTCAGGAAGCCACTCGGAGGGGGAATTGCACACAGAGAGACATGCCAAAGAGGAACTGTGCAAAGGAAGGCACAGCAAAACAGAACGGCACACCACAAAACACAAAAAGAGGAATTATTTGCAAGGCACAATGAAGAGTAGTTGTATGAAGCAAAACACAATAGTTGTATAGTACGCTGCAAGGCACAGCAAATAGGAAATGCATACAGCAAGACACAACTAAAGGAAAAGGCACACAACCAAACAGAACTACACACAGCAAAACAAAATAGAAACACATTTTCAAGGCCGGTTCTGCAAAAAGACAAGTCTTGCCAGTTGCCCTATGACAGCAAATCTGTCAGCATTACACAAGTAGGGTTTGGGTGTTGCCAAAATAGCTTTTCACGTGAGGTGGCATAAATCATTGCACAGGCCCACAGAATTGTACCCATCAGGACACAGAAATAATGAATTGTACACATTAAAAAACAGAGGGAATTGAAACAGCAATACATATCCAGTGGCATACCACAAAATGTGGGGGTGCCCTGTGAGCTATGCTGAATGCCTCCCTTCCAAACTCAGAAACAAAGCCCAGCCACACCACATTCTGAGCTGACCTGGACCACCACACATGATCATACCACTGCAGGGGAACACTGTGCACTAAACTAGGTGAAAGATTCATACAACATTCACTCTCTCCCTCACTTGCACACACTATTTATGTATTTATTTATTTATTTATTTATTTATTTATTTATTTATTTATGTATTGTGCATTTGTTAGGCGCTTATACAACAAGTAAATTGTGTTTCAAAGCACCCACAGGGCAACAGGGAGGTAACATTGTATTGAAAACAATGTATACACTGGAGGATAAAGACAAACCTAATAGGAATTGTGAGTATTCAGAATGTTCAAGTGCAGAGAGAGGAGAGGGGAAGAGGAGTGGGGAGTAAGTGCTGGAGTGTCCGTGCTTGTGGGTGAGCAGCAGATGTAAGTGCCCAGTATAGTAAGTGCTGCAGTGTGTTGAGCTGCAATAAGTAGGTAAGTGCAGGCCTACAGTGGCGTAGGCCAGTGGGTGCCAAGGCAAGTGCTGTGTGTAGGCAGAGGCTGAGGCGATTGGGTGTGGGATGCCAGGGTCCCGAAGGACTCCTAAGGGCCATGGTCACCAATCACAGTGACTGTGAGATTAGCAGAGGAGGGAAGAAGGGAAGGAGGAGGTGAAAAGGAAAGTCTTGAGGAGCTTCCGAAATTTAAGGAGGTCCGGCTCAAGATGAAGAGGAAGGAGGAGGCTGTTCCATAAGAGGGAATCAGCTGAAGAAAGAGATCTTCCTCCGGCCCTCGTTTTAGCAAAAACTTTACACACATAGTTGGTACCAGAGAACCGTAGAGGTCTATAGGGAGAGTATTCATTAAGCGCGAGTTGCCGATAGTGTGGTCCCCGGGCCCCAGACAGCCTTTTGGATGATGCCGAGTAATTTGAATTTAATCTGTGCAGCAACCGGGAGCCAGTGAAGAGGTTTTAGGGCAGGAGGGATGTGGTCCCTCTTTCACACGTGCACCCAGAAACCCATACACCTCACATATAAACTCGCACACATTGCATATTTATAGCACACCCTTGCATGCATGCATGCATACAAACAAGCACATTATACACATGCAATGCCCTGGACAGGCACACATTTTAAAAATGTTGAATTTTTTCTTACCTGCTGTTTCCTGGCTGGGAGGGGCTCCTCCCCAGGCAGGCCTATGTCTCAGGCACTCCACACCAACAGGAACCAGAAAGCAGGGAGAACTTCCTGGTTCCCGTCATCTGCAGTGCAGCCAGAGCACTTGCATTGTGTGGACATCAGAAAGAAATGACTTCTTTCTGAAGTCAGAGGGCATGCACTCTGACTTCAGAAAGAAATCCTTTCTTGACCTTGATGGGCCCCTCAGGACATGGTCTGGCAGGACCCTACTTGCCACAGCAGCTGCGGATTCCACAGGGACACCACTGGACATAACAAGTAACCACATGATTACATTGTGAGTTAGGAAAATCATTTGGAGCTTGTTGTTTATATTGTTGGGTGCTTATGTTTCGACTGCCATGAATTATGCCATTGTGAGGTCGTACATTATTACTGAACATGATATTTACAATATGATTGTCACATGCTAAACATACCCTGCCAATCTGACAGACATGGTGCTCTTTCACGCTCTGGTTGCATCACATGACATGGCTCCAGATGTCCCCACAGACCATCAGGGCGAACAGTTGGTCAACACAAGCCTCAACATGTCCATCAGCCGGTGCTACAATTGGGATTTTGTGCCACATGACGCATGCCCCTCCCTACCTGGCCCTCTCTTGCAGGGTGGCCTCACCGAACAGATAGTTGAATTGGCCGATAATAGGCCCTTATTAAGGGCATGGCTACCTCCAAACTCGTAATAAGGCCCATAGACTAAAGGGATGGCTTAGGATATCAGGGGATTTGCCAACTCTGAGGGCATACATACATAACTACCTTGCATAGTGACATTGTCCTACCTGTGTAAGTCTGCAGTTTTGAGTTTACACCCTTCCTTGTCCATACTGTACACCATATTGCCATGTTGTTGCTGCCCTTAATTGCATGCTTCTTTTCTTCCCTTCATGAATGCTATATGTGTTTCTCTTTCGGCTTCCATTACCACCCTATGAATATAGCCCCTGGGTATATGACTCCCGGGGGTCTTCACCACTGATTATGCTGATTAGTGCCAATGGGAGTTGAAGTCCAAAACATCTGGAGGGCCAAAGGTTGCATAACATAATTAATGTGAGCATAAATTGCCACTGTTGCCTGGAGTAAGTCGTGATTACACCAGAAAAAAGCTACCTCAATCGAGACCTATAAGACTCCAGCCCCAGACAAGCACTGGGACAATGAATCACTGGAGAGTCGCCTGATTAGTGAACACTAATTAATGAACATGCCAAGGTAGAAAACCAGACACAATGTTTCATTCGGCCAACCTGAATATGGCTAGAATTAGAGAAATATAGATTTCCACTGATTGCTTAATACTTTGCTGTATTATACAAAGGATCATGAAGTCCCAGCAAATGCAGTCAGTAATTAGCATTATCTGAAATGAAGTAACTAGCTGATAGAGTTGAGGTATTACGTGCACAACAATTTAAAAGAAAATGAACTTCAGGAACAGCCAAGCATGCATATATTGCGGTGATGCCATATGAACTTTAAAACGAGGCAGTTGTTGGCACACTACAGGTACTGTTGGTGGAACCTACAGTGCACCTGTCAGATTACTGATAAAGAGCATGATCGCAACTAGTCCTGGGTGAATTGATTTGTACAAAACACTAAGCACCCAAATGTCATATTGTTGTGGGTCAATGGCGCACATATAAATAATGACATAGGACAACTGTTTGATACCTCCAACCTCTGTATTCTGTGTACACATTCTGCCTATCCCTCTCTTGTCCCCTCCCCTTCCCTTCCCTCTCCCAACTTCCCTCTTCCCCTTGCAGTCCCTCCCTCTTAAAGGGGCTGTGTTCTTCTCGTCTGTAACCCCCCCTTGCTTATCAAGGAAGTTCGCAGCCTACATCTATTTGATAAGGCGGGGAGTCTCTGTATGGTCCACTGCGGGCGACCAGGAGATTTGCGGGTTGCCCCTTCCGACACTCTTGGCGGGGGATCCTCAATCTGTTCTATCCTGGGTTCTTCTTCTTCTCCTTCGATCATGTGTGGATCCCTGTCAGAGTCCTCTTGGAACAGTTGGCGGAAGAATAAGGCGTTTCTAGTTATCTCTCCGTCTTCTCCCAAGGCCGTGATCATCGGTCCCTTGACATCAGTGACCAGGAGCGGATCTGGGCTGTATCTCGCATCTGTCTTTCTTTGTTGCTTCTTCCTGACGAGCACTACTTCTCCCACTGGGAGTTGGTGTTCTTCTGCTTTTCTCTTCCGATCTGCCCACTCATTGGTCTTCCTTCTTTTCTCGGCCTCTCGTTCTCTGATCTCTGCGTCTTCTGCTAGAGTGTAGTCTTCAAGCTGTGTAGACAAGTCCTCGTCTTGTAATTTATCATGAGCTTTGTGGGTGTCCGTCCAATTTTCTCTTGCAGCGTGTTCCGATAGCTCCTCAGCATTTGAGAACTGGCTTGGGGAATCGACATCAGGTCTGTGACTGCTTTCTGGCGTGTCCTTTTGATGGTGGCCATAAACCGTTCCAGCAAGCCGTTGGCTTGTGGCCATAGTGGGATGATCCTTTGGTGGTGAAACCCAAGGTGTGCTGCGAATTTACAGAAGTCTTGGCCCTGGAACGGCGGACCGTTGTCTGTTTTTACTGTGTTGGGGACTCCCCACTCACTGAACAGTTCATCTATTACATCCACCACATGATGGAACGCTGTGGATTGAACATGTTTTATCGGGGAAAGCATGAGTATTCGTCGATGGTTACTAGCAGATGGCCTCCTTCTTCTCGGGGCCCATAGAAGTCCATTTCTACCCTATGCCAGGCTCCTTCTGGTAGTGGTACTGTTTGGAGTGGGCACAGGGTCTGTTTGCTGCTGTCACTTGGCACAGTGTGCAGTGCCTTAGCGTGTACTCTACTATCATGTCCATATACGGGAAGTACACTTGGTTTCACAGTATTTTCTTTGTGTTGGCGACCCCCTGTGGCCTTCATGTGCGATCATCAGCAGGGCTTTACAGAGGGTCTTGGGGGCCACTACGCAGTTTCCTCGCAGTAATGTCCCTTGGTCTGTCGTGGCTAGTTCTCTTTGTATCTTGGCCATTCCCTGCAAGTCTCTTCTGTCAACCTCCCGCTCGCAAAGTGTGCCATCGTCAGGTGGCGCCACCTGTTTTTGTCCCTGAGCTGGATTGCCAGCTGTATGGTGGGGTTCGTCCTACTCTTATCGGCAAAGAGGTTGTTTGTGATGGCGGGGGCAAGGCATTGAGGGATGGATAAGCAACGTAGGCTTCCGCCTCGAGCTCCATGGTGTTTTCTGCTGAACCCACGGTAGTGTCGTGATAAATAATGTGCTGGGTTGTCCTTGCCCCTGGGTTTGTGAACGATGGTATAATTGTACTCTTGTAACCGAATACCCCACCATTCTATGTGTGGTGGCATCTTGGCCTTGGGGTTTTCCGAAAAGGGAGAGGTGTACCTGATGGTCTGTGATGAGGACAAATGCCCGTCCTATGACAAAATGGTGGAATCTCTCGCACTACCAGACCGCAGCAAGGCTTTCGTGTTCAGCCTGGGAGTGCGCTTGTTCAATGGTGGACAGCTCTCTGCTGGTAGGCAACCACCATCGTGCCGGTTTTATTGTCTGTGTCTGTTTGGGCGAGTATGGCACCCAGTCCCACTGGACTGGCATTGATAGTGATCTTGGTGTCCCATTCAGGGTTGAAGTATGCCAGCTGGCGGTTGTTGGAAAGTTCTTGCTTGATGGTGAAGAAGGCCCTTTGACAATATTCATCCCATTCGAATGGGAAGTCCTTCAGGAGTTTCCAAAGTGGGTTTGGTGAGTGTTGCATATTGGGGCAGATAACGGGTGCAGTATCCTGCCATTCGTAAGAAGGAACGCAGTTCTGATAAGTCGTTCGGGGCCTCCAGGTTTACGATGGCACTTATGTTGTCGGGTCAGCCTTGGTCAGAGAAGACGTGACCGAAGAACCTTAGGCTGTGTTTATTAACGGTGCACTTTGGGCCATTAAGGGTAAGGCCAGCTTCATGTAGGATGTTGCATACTGATTTTAGGGCATCATTGTGCTGCTCCTGAGTGATGTCAAACACTAAGATGTCATTGCTGTAGTTGAAGGTGTTTGTGACGGGAGCAATCAGTCTTCGTATCGTCTCCTGAAATATCTCAGCCGTGGAGGATATCCCAAGATTGACCCGTTTGTAACGGAACAATCCTTTGTGGGTCGTGAATGTTGTGATTGGTCTTGAGGCAGGATCGATGACTATTTGGTGATATCCTTGATTTAGATCGAGCTTGGAGAACCGGTTGGCCTGGATTATTCTCACTAGCATCTCTTCAATGTTTGGTCCTGGATGTCTTTCCCTCTGAATTGTGGTGTTGGGAATCCGCATGTCCACGTGGAGGCGTAGGTGTCTGTCAGATTTGGGTACCACTACAAGGGGGCCCCCCACTGGGTGAGCCCGTCTACTCTCTCAATGATGTCATTTTCGAGTAGAAGTTGCAGTTCATGGGTCACTTGAGCTTGTAGATGAAACCCTATTCTCGAAGGGTGTTGCAGTACTGGTCTCATTGTTGGGTCAATGTGGAGCCTCATGAAGGTATCTCTTAATTTTCCGACTCCATTAAATAGTTCAGTGAACATCACTTTCAGCTTGTCGATATCCAGCTCTCATTGTGAGAGTGTCTGTAAGGCTTGGGCATTTGGAGGCAGGCCCTGTATGGTCTCGGATTGGTCATATTGAATGTTGATTAGTGCTAAGGCAGTGGCCGTCCTGTAGCTGAGGAGGCATCTCCCTGACATGGGGCTGTGTATGACGTGGCCTGTGGCGGATATGCATCGTCCTCTGTGTATCAGGTTGCAGCTGGATTGGCCTTTGGAGTGGAGAGGAACCGTTGCTTCCCCCTGGAAGATATGGGCTTGTGTTGGTTGAGGTGGATAGGCGCTGATGATGGTGTCGTAGGTTCTTTCAGTCATGACGTTAACGGTAGCCCCTGTATCAATGAGAAACGGAGTGTGTAGTCCTCCCATCTGCATGGTTACTCTCAGTGCATCACTATTGTCCGAAGTATCATATATAAGTCGTACGTATTCTCTACTGCATCTGTCATATTCATAGTAGGGTTCTGGTGCTGACAGTTCATCTTCCATGTAGTGTTTTCATATGGGTCACCCACAGCGTATTCTTGTCCAAAACTTTGTTCCTCCCCCTGAATTAGTTGTGCGTGGGAGGGGTATTATGTTGCTTCAGGGTGTCTTCCCAGTGGGTCGACGTTGAGATTTTCTATGGCTCTTATGAACCTTGGGTGGGTGGTATGTGTCATCATGTTCCCTTTCTGGGTGAATCTCCCGCTGTCTCTTTCTTGGTAGGGTCACGGGGTAGGTCTCAGTGCACCATACCTCTTGTTGGGTATTGCCTGCGAAGGTGGTCTCATGCACATTTGTCCGATGGCTGGGCATTGACCCTTGTGGGAAACTCAAAGCCGCATCTGTAGAATTGTTGGTGTTCCATGTTTCTTGACGAGTCAGTGTGCCCGGATATCTGGTATGTCTTTGTGTGGTGGTGGCAATGGTAGCCACTGTGTCTGTTTTCTTGGGATTTTCGATGTTGGCTGGTTGCACATCCACTCTTTCATACACTCTTGTGAGGTCTGCAATCTCTTGTAGCAGGAGGGGTTTCTTTAAATGCTGTTTCCGAAATTGCGAGGATATGCATCCTTCTTTTACCCTCAGCCTGATGGCCTTATCGTCGTTAAAGTTTGCAAAGTCGCAGTATGTTATCTTTCTTTGGAGACAAAGTATGAATTGGCCAATTGTCTTGTGCGGAACTTGCATACATTGGTTGAAAGTGTACCTTTTGTAGTCCCTGTTGGTAAGGGCAACTAACTTTCCATTGATTGCAGCTGTAAGGCATTGGTATCTCATCTTCTCTTGAGGTGGGATGGTTTTTATGATTCCTTTAATCTCTTCTCCCATAAGGTTTAATAAAAATGTCTATCTTGTTAGGTACATCTTGGTTCCCTACCGCCCTCATGAAGTCTTCGAATTCCTCTATCGACTCCTGCCATCTCTGACCATGGTCTTCTTGTGATTCTAGCGTGAATGGGTTGGGGTGTCGTAGAAACGTTGCTCGGTTTGTGGGGTTCACTCCTGTGGCGACTATGCTGCAGCGTCAGCTGCTACTCTTGTGACATTCTTGGCAGGGTTTGTATTTGGCCATGTGTTTCTCTGGTCGTAGTTGTGAATGTCTGCCCTGTGGATTATGGGAGGGCCCACGTGGGCCGTGTGTGCTGGTTCCTGAGTTCTGATGCATGTCCCCATAGTTGCTGCGGTGGGGCACGTGCCGTTTTGGGTTTTCACCACCCTCTCCCCCTTTCTGTGTGGTGGGGGCACGAGCTGTTGATGGAGCACAGCCTCTTGGGGTGCTTGGGCTATGGTTGAAAGCTGCGTAAGTTTGGGCGTAGTGGCAGCCGTGGTGTCACTATTCAAATCCTCGTGTTCTAGTGGTATATGTGAGCTTGCTTGGTGCATGTTTAATTTCTTTTTTGATCCTCATGTTCTAGTAGTACAAGTGAGCGGGTTGCTCAGTGAGTGTTTAATTTCTATGAAATCCTCGCATTCTAGTGGAATATTTGAACGAAGTTCAGGGATGTGTTTTTTTTTCCAGATCTTCGTGTTCTAGTGGGAGGTCTGTGCCGTGTGCTTAGTTCTGTTCACCCCTTTGGGCCTTGTACACTTGCTGGTCGGTTGCTCCTGCCTTGTAGCCACTCGGCGGTCCTCCATACCAGTGGACCAGGCTGCGTGTGACGACGCTCCAGGTCCTGCTGCCTTCGGCGTGTCTCCCCTCGCCCGCCGGAGCAGTTGCTCACCGCTGAGCTGCGTCAGGTCCTATGTCACTTCTTCGCAGTGTGTCACCAGGTCTCCTGTGGTGTGCCATTCTGTGTGTCAGCCTCCTCCGCTGGCCACGGAGCTCCTTCTCTTCTACTGCCGTTCTCCTCCTCCCGCTGCAGCACCACTTCTGCTGCGCAGCAGGAATTGGCCTCCTTCTCCGGTCGCCTGCTACCTCTGCTTACACGCTGGCCATCTCCTCTGGCTGCAGCAGTGCCCGCTCTGGCCTGCAGTCTCCTCCTTAGAACTGCGGCCAGGGGCGATGTGGGTCATGGCGCCTTGTTGCCAGATGTTGTGGATCAATGGCGCACAGATAAATAACGACACGGGACAACTGTGGGATACTTATTCCTCCAACCTCTTTATTCTTTATACACGTTCTGCCTGTCTCTCCCTTGTCCCCTTCCCTCCCGCAACTTTTCTCTTCCCCTTGCAGTCCCTCCCTATTAAAGGGGCTGCGTCCTTCTCATCTGTAACACAGGTTATGCATGTTTTACTGATTTGGCGAGCTTCTGTGGGCATGCAGCACAAAGGTGAGGCTTTCTGAGAAAGCAGGAGCCGATTCCTAGCCCTTCTCAGAATCTCAGGTATGAAGTGGACCATGTTACATGGTCTAAAACACTTCCCTAAAGCCTACCCAAATGCTCCTCATGGCTCTGCCATGTTGACGCGCGCTAGAAATTAAAAAAAAAGACTACTTCTTGCATGGATGGCCGTGCTAAAAATAGGTTTGTGCTATTTTTAGCACATGCTAGAAATATTCTGTTTTCTATGTCTAGTGTGAGTGCATGACTCAAAAAATAATGAGCCTATACCAGTACAGCCCGTGCAAGAAATGTCATACTGCAGCCGGGCCATAAATACAAAGACACTATTTGTCTCGGGAGGATAGCTCAGTGGCAACGTGCTCGCCTTGGGAGCCAGACGACACGGAGCACCACAGGTTCGATACCCGGATCGGCGCTTCGCAACCTCTGGGTATTAAGCGCGTTATAAATAACCTATCATATCATCAATGGGCGCTAGAGGGGCACTCAAATTCTAGAATTTCACAAAAATGACCAACGTATGTTTGTGGATCACAGAATTTTTATGGAGGTGACCCAACACACCCTGACTCAGGAAAGACCATCCCACCCGTCAACGAATGCATACAAAAATGTGCACAATTGAATTACACTAACTCTGAAAGAAACATTATTATTTGATGATGTTTTATCGTTTATAGCACACACCACGCTGGGGAGCAGCAGAGCACGTTACCACCTGTGGACGCCAGACTTGGGCATGTCGTTTCTGGATAGTAGAGATGGACTTTAGGCTTATTTTGAAAAAAAAAACTGGAAGATTTGGTCGTGCGAGAGGTATTGATGGAAGAGCCAAGTGAGTGGTGCGTTCTGAACCTACAGCGGGATAGAGTTCCAGAGGGACAGAGAGTGGCAGGAGAAGGACCGGCTCCCAGTGTTTTTCAAAAATATTCTATGAGGCACTTTAGAAACCCTGTGCAACCTATGTACCCATCTCATTACTTTGAACAAATTAATTTTAAAAAGTACATGTAGCTGTGTTGATGCTCATTATCATTGTGCTTGACTATTTGTTACAACACATGCACAGAATTCTTCTTTCAAAGATGGGTTCTGTTATCTCGTCTTACATAGTGCATGCTTTTTCCACAAAATGGTCTCTTGGCACTAAAGCCTGGTAGGTTGCTCATACGTCAAGATCTGATGTAGCTTCTAGAACCACTTGTGTTTAGGGGCCTCATAAATGACTTATCGTATCAAAAGGTTAGGGAACAAGATTTTTCCTTTTTTTTCTCAAAATGCTTCATAGTACGGAATACTTCTGCCGCTCTCGTGGAGTCCGCGTGCCAATACAGAAAAAGAATATACTCCAGCTCTAACACGTCAAAATCTGGCTACTGGGGCTAACGTGTGCCTGGCGGACTAGAGGGGTGGCTGTGGGACATATTTGCGTGGCTGGAAAGAGGCAGGACTCAATTGACGCAAGACTCTATGAACTATGCACTGGGCTTTATAGACTACTCTCTGTGTTACTAGTAAGCAATGGAGTGAGCGTAAGGAGCGGGAAACAGGAGTGAATCTCCACGGCCAGAGCAGGACATGAGCACCCTCATTGTGTACATTCTGTAGCCTAAGGAGGAGGATATTTGGCAAACCCAAGAACACATTGTAGTCGAGGTGTGAGATGACAGCGCTTAAAACAGGTTAAACCTTTCCTGGGAAGGAAGGAAAAGGAAAAATCCTCTTTAAAAGTTACAAATTAAAGATCCCCTTCTGCATTAAACCGAGAATCGATTGATAGATTGCCACATTCTTTTTATCAGTTTTACTGGGGCTGGTTGTTGTGTAGGCCAAATCTCAGGCAGCCATCTTGAAAGAGCAGCTATTGATCCGATACTATACAAGGCTTGCGTTATCTGCCCGATTGTGAAGTATCAGCAAGCAGAAAACTGGCAATATCTGCCCCAGTGTGAGGAAGCAGCAAGCAGCCCTCGACCCTGGTCTGTAGAAGGCTTGCAGTATCTGCCCTAGTGTCAGGAATCAGCAGGCAGACCTTTATACCATCTTGTAGAAGGGTTGCGGTATCTGCCCTGGTCTGAGGAATCAGTGGGCAGCCATTCATCCCGTCCTGTAGGAGGGTTGCGGTATCAGCGACAGTGTTAGGGATCAGCAGGCAGTAATTGATTCTGCCTGTAGAAGGCTTGCAGTATCTGCCCCAGTGTGAGGAAGCAGCAAGCAGCCCTCGACCCTGGTCTGTAGAAGGCTTGCAGTATCTGCCCTAGTGTCAGGAATCAGCAGGAAGCCCTCGATCCTGGTCTGTAGAATGCTCTCAATATTTTCCCGAGTGCGAGGAATCAGCAGGCAGACCTTGATCCTGTCAGGTAGAAGGCTTTTTATTAGTGTTACTGGGTCAGGTCCTTTGCCTGGTTGTTGTGCAGGCCAAATCTCAGGCGGCCACCTTGAAAGAGCAGCTATTGATCCGATACTATACAAGGCCTGATTGTGTAGTATCAGCAAGCAGAAAACTGGCCATATCTGCCCCAGTGTGAGGTATCAGCAGCCACCCTATAGAGCCTGTTCTGTAGGAGGCTTCCGGCACCTGCCCCAGTGTGAAGGATCAGTAGGCAGCCCTCGATCCTGGTCTGTAGAAGGGTCTCAGTATCGTCTCGATTTCGAGGGATCAGCAGGCAGACCTTGATCATGTCTGTTAGAAGGCTTCCGGTATCTGTCCCAGTGTGAGGAATCAGCAGGCAGACCTTTATACCATCTTGTAGAAGGGTTGCGGTATCTGCCCTGGTCTGAGGAATCAGTGTGCAGCCATTCATCCCGTCCTGTAGGAGGGTTGCGGTATCAGTGACAGTGTTAGGGATCATCAGGCAGTAATTGATTGTGCCTGTAGAAGGCTTGCAGTATCTGCCTCAGTGTGAGGAATCAGCAGGCAGCTCTAGAGCCCGTTCTTTAGGAGGCTTCTGGTACCTGCCCCAGTGTGAAGGATCAGTAGGCAACCCTAGATCCTTGTCTGTAGAAGGGTCTCAATATCTTCCTGAGTTCGAGGAATCAGCAGGCTGACCTTGATCATGTCTGGTAGAAGGATTCCGGTACCTGCCCCAGTGTGAGGAATCAGCAGGCATCCCTAGAGCCCGCTCTGTTGAAGGCTTCTGGTATCTGCTCCAGTGCGAGGAATCAGCACGCAGACCTTTATACCATCTTGTAGAAGGCTTGCAGTATCTGCCCCAGTGTTAGGAATCAGCAGGCAGCCCTAGAGCCCGTTCTGTAGAAGGCTTGCAGTACCTGCTTCAGTGCGAGGAATCAGCAGGCAGACTTTTATACCATCTTGTAGAAGGCTTGTGGTATCTGCCCTGGTCTGAGGAATCAGCGGGCAGCCATTCATACCATCCTGTAGAAGGCTTGCAGTATCAGCGACAGTGTTAGGGATCAGCAGGCAGCCATTGATTCGGCCTGTAGAAGGCTTGCAGTATCTCTCCTGGTCTGGGGAATCAGCGGTCAGCCATTCATACCGTCCTGTAGAAGGATTTCAGTATCAGTATCAGCGACAGTGTTGGGAATCATCGGGCAGCCATTGATTTGTCCTGTAGAAGGCTTGCAGTATCTCTACTGGTCTGGGGAATCAGCAGTCAGCCATTCATACCGTCCTGTAGAAGGGTTGCAGTATCAGCGTCAGTGTTAGGGATCAGCAGGCAGCCATCGATTCGGCCTGTAGAAAGCTTGCGGTATCTCTCCTGGTCTAGGGAATCAGCGGTCAGCCATTCATACCTTCCTGTAAAAGGATTGCAGTATCAGTGACGGTGTTAGGGATCGGAGGGAAGCCATTGATTCAGCCTGTAGAAGGCTTGCGGTATCTCTTCTGGTCTGGGGAATCAGCGGTCAGCCATTCATACCGTCCTGTAGAAGGGTTGCAGTATCAGCGTCAGTGTTAGGGATCAGTGGACAGCCATTGATTCGGCCTGTAGAAAGCTTGCGGTATCTCTCCTGGTCTGGGGAATCAGCGGTCAGCCATTCATACCGTCCTGTAGAAGGATTGCAGTATCAGCGACAGTGTTAGGGATCGGAGGGAAGCCATTGATTCAGCCTGTAGAAGGCTTGCGGTATCTCTTCTGGTCTGGGGAATCAGCGGTCAGCCATTCATACCGTCCTGTAGAAGGATTGCAGTATCAGCGACAGTGTTAGGGATCAGTAGGTAGTCATTGATCCAGCCTGTGTGAGGAACAAGCAGGCTACAGTTAAGAGCTGCTTGGCCATTCTATGATTCAAACCGACTACACTGTTCAGGTTAGATGCAGAATTCAATCCACTAAGCTATTTTACCAGCTTTTAACCATGTTGGCTCTGTGCGTTTAAGGGTATAACGGGTATCAGGGGCTCAGGGAAAGGGGGTTTGGGAAGTTCATAAGGAAAGTAATATGGGATGATTGACAATCAATGACTGGAAAGCTAGGTACTCAATCATCTCAAATTATTGCAGCGTCTGCCAACTAGTCATAAATACAAGTTCAGAAAATCTCTCTTTGCTGCCCTCCATTTGCAAATCAGAACTTCTCTAGCAGTACAGCACTAATACTTTATTGCAATGACGAAGGACACAAACAAGCTCTAAAGAGGTATATATATATTTATTTACCTATAAGTATGTTATGATTTAGAACAAAACGTCCATACTTTTTAATTACAGAATCATTTAAAATACTGTAATCAAAAATGGATTCAAATTCAACCATCATTAATATTGAAAACATTACAATCACATATTTAGCAAATATAAAATGTATCAAGCTCATACAAGTTCTGTGGTAAAACTCCAGTAGTTTTCTATATTTAAAATAGTTGACAAAAACAAACAAAAAAGCACAGTCTGCAAAGGTATTCATGTGTGTCCGACTTCCTTCAGGCTTCATAAAACCCTGTAAAACGGAAATCCTAAAAGCAGTAAAAAAACAAGTATTGTATAAAGTATTGTAAGCAAGAAATACAAATATGTGAACAATGAAACTTCACTTAATTTTAAATACTCTAAAGATACAATCAATAACGGACTGTACTAAAACGTGTTTAACCAATTATTTGCGATTTCCGAAGGAAAATCTATTGTGTTGCTTTATTTTGACAAAAAACATGACTAAATACTGCTTGTGCAGTCAATTTTTTTAGGAAACATTGTTCTACTCAAACCATTAAAAGTACGATAAAAACACACTTTCTCAGAGGTCTGAAGAAAAGCCACTTCAACATCCCAAAAAATATAAAAACTAAAAACTATAGAAAAATGACATAAAACAAAGATTTTTAAATGTGGCACCTCCTAAACAACCATCTTGCACCCTAAAAAAGTTCTTCTGTGCTCACTCCACGGTCTGTTCGGTAGACCGTTAGCTGGTGTAAAACGTCCTCTTTCTTATTTCAATGTTGGCTCTTCATAATAAAACAACAATGACTACAAGACCACTCGATTTTCCTGCATCTTCTCTCTAACTTGCTCTTACGAGTTTCATGGGATTGTTCGCTTCATCTGATCCTCTCAGTCTACGTTAGCCTATTTGAAGGCCACGCAGGATCTGTCCTTCACACGTTTTTCACCCATTCTTGGCCATGCACCTCACATCTCTACTGGTGTACTCAACTATCTCTGCAAAAGCGACTGACCACGCATGAGGATTACTTTGCGAAATACTAGCATGTTTCTTGCTTTCTTCTCATAGTGCCAACTTTACACTTGAGAGCAGAAACCATAAGGTGTCCACCGCATCAATGGCCAGTCTTCCAGATGCATCCCATACATCAATACATCTCCACTAAGACAGTTGTGGCATCAGTGTTTTGCCAAGAGGGTGCTTGCTTGCTTCCAAAACAGTGAGCAAAGCTACATCGTCAATATAGAGGCTTTGCCAATTCTTCTTAATTACAGATACTTCTCCAGCATCTTGGATGTGCTGCCAATGGGGATTTGTACACCGTTCGTCACTCCAGGAGCATGTTGTGGACTGTGTGCCATGAGGATGGGACATTCACTTCCAGGACGATTTGCCTCTTACAACTTTAAAACCCCTATCAGGAACACATTAACATCACTGTAGATACAAAATAGAAACCAGCTTAAAACACTTCCAAAAGACAGGCCTATGGTCAGTTAATGTATATGTTTTTTTAATAGAACATCTTATCAAGATGGTAAAGCGAGTTGGTTGCAGTCACTTTGTGTCAAACATTTTCAAACATCTTATCTTGTCACCAGCAATATCTCACCAAATATGTGTCACTTTCCCAGCCAATAGAAAAATCAAGATTTAGATGCCTAACTACAAAGCACATATTTAAAACAAATTGGAAGTCAGGTCCACCAGACTCCTTTCTGCTCAAGACCGATTTTTTAGTATTTCTTAAAGCTGCTTTTCAGAGAGAATTTATTTTTTATTTTTGTACGTCTCTTCTATTTGCACAGGGCATCCTGATCTCTATCATGTATGGCTGTGTTCTCTGAATCGCTGTGTCTTCGGCTATGTTCAGGGCTTTATGATGTTCACTAGTGCCAACAAAGTGTCATGATCTCTGCTTCCAAAAGATCAGGACTTGCCCGACTCCCTTGGAAGCAGACCCATAACCCCGGTTCCGAGTGCCAGCCAGTCCCAATTGGGACCTGTTGGACCCTGTCCTGGCGCCAGTGGCACCAGGCTCATAAAGATGCCCAGTCCCAGCGCTGGAAGCGCCGGGCTCATAATGCTTGGGTGGACTTACCTGCAGCAGACCATGCTGCTTACTTAACTGCCAGTTGAACCCCTGATCCTCTTCTGTTTGGGACTACTTTTCCTGTTGGGTGGGGCAGGAGCCACTCCCTAGGTTCAGAATACTGGAACTCTTCTGGAAAGCAGGAACTCTTTTCTTACCTAGGCGTGGCTGTGGAAGGAGACACCTAAGCACTTCAGGAGGCTATTTAAACCACACCCGATGAATGAATCTTGCTTTGTGTTATTCTGCATTCTCTGCAGCAGAACGCTCATCGTGTCTTCTGCTTCTGATCCTGGGCCTAAGGGAACAAAGGCTTACCATCCTGGAATCCAGTCTTCAGCAGCACCTGTAAAGACAAAGAAAGAACAGGTTAGCACTACGGTCTTCAGTGGCAGCGCATCTCTTACCTGGTCCATCGGCTGTCACCAACGCCTCGCGCTGCATTCCGGCATCTGAAAGACAAAGGCTTACCTACTCTTCGCATGCTCCGGAGGTCTTCGCAATGCATTCCGGCATCTGAAAGACAAAAGTTTACCAGCTCTTCGCACGCTCCGGAGGCCTTCGGCGCTGCATCCCGCATCTGAAAGACAAAAGAAGGTGCGTTTAAAGACATTGGGCAACTTTATTACTCACGTGCCATTTCTCCTTCCCACGCCGAATCCAGTGGGTATTCCAGCACCCTTCAGCTTCTCTAAAGCTCCGAACTTGTACCTGCAAGATAAAAGGGACAGTTAGTGCGCATCGTGAAGCAGGCTACAAGCGCTTACCTACGTGCTTCCAGGCGCTTCTATTCCTCACGCGGGTTCGATCCTCAACTCTCATCAGCCCGCCATCCGCCATCGCCGGAACCCTGCAAAACAAGAGATATCATTACAAAAGACTTTTAAGACATTTGAAGTGCCCCGAACTTACCGTTCGTGCAGTTAACGACGGACAGCAGTCCTCTGAGGTCAAGAGGCCTGCACCCTTATCCAGTGAAGAAACTGGTTACGGCACCCTGCCCCGAGGCAGATGGAGAGCTCGGCGTTCACTTACCTAAGACATCTTACTCTTCGAGTCAGACATACAGTGCACAGAGGTCCAGCCCAAAGAGCCAACCGTGTGTTACACATCACCTTTGAAGATACGGCATTCACCCAGTCAAGACCGGCGCCTCTGCGGGAATCAGGTGAGCGTTACAGAACACAAAGCCTACCGCAAAACTCCCACACAGGCGCTATGGAAACCCCGGATACCGACCGGCTAGTCCAGTTACTTGGGGAACTAAGAGCAGAAGTGCATGCAGCCCGTCAGGAGACGAATGCTCTAAGAAGGGAACTGATTATTTCCAAGGAGCGAACAGACGATCTCGTTAGACAATTGCTACAGTCACAAGCCGGACAAACTCCGTTACCCGCATCAGGGGCAAATCTTCCTTCAACATCCTCTACGAACCCAGTGCAGATCAACCTACCTGGGAATGTACCTCTGGCTCCGCCCGAACGATTTTCTGGTGACCCAAAGAGGTTTGCAGTATTTATTAATCAGTGCCGGTTGCACTTCTTATGCCGGCCAGCAGCCTTTCCAACTGATCAAGCTAAGGTAGCTTTCGTGCTTTCGTACCTTAGTGGCAATGCGGCAGACTGGTCGATCCCTCTAGTTAATCAAGATGATCCGGTTCTCCATGATTTTCAAGCTTTTCAGCTCAGTATGGAAAAACTGTTTGCAAGACATTCACAGGGGCAGGCCTTGCACAATGAGCTCCTTTCATTGCGACAGGGTAATCAAGACCTTTTGGCTTATATTGCGTCTTTCAACAGACTGATAGTGGAAACTCGATGGCCTGAGGACAAAAGGATTACGCTGTTTTATAGAGGTCTACGTGGAGAGCTCAAAGATGTGTTAGCCCAAGTAGTGAATCCCCCGCAAGACTGTTCGGACTATATTGACTTAGTCGTTCAAATTGACCACAGACTGCAGAACAGGAAGGCCGATCGTTCCAAGTTTGATGCTCGAGTATTTTCCAAACCACCAACTCCTACCAAAGGAGTAGACTCCGGGGAACCCATGCAAATAGGGGGCCTGAAAGGACCACTAACACAAAAGGAGCGGGAAAGGAGAAAACAGCTGCAATTATGCCTCTATTGCGGAAACTCGGGGCACTTTCTTCGAGACTGTCCGGTGAAACCAGCCAAGAAGGCAGTAGGAGCTGCAGTTACCAGGGTCACAAACTCTGAGCAGGGAAACGACCTCGCCCGACAAGAATAAAGGTCCCCTTGCCGAGCGTTAAAACCAGTTCAGTGACCTCGCATTTCGTGATACCTATGGTCCTCATTAGCCCTGAACATCCGGATCGATTACATGCGATTGAAGCTTACGTCGACAGCGGTGCCATCGGCAATTATGTGGATCATGAAATGGTTTTGAGGATGAATCTGACTCTTTGTCCAAAGGCTGTAAAGGACGTCATTACTACGGTGGATGGTACGGAGATAGCCTCCGGACCAGTAACGCATACCACCCAAGAAGTGACGCTAGTAAGTCAAGATGGACACCATGAGAAGATCGTGTTCGATGTGATCAAGGCCCCTCAGTTCCAGATTATTCTAGGAATTCCTTGGTTAGAGAAGCACAATCCTCAGATCGATTGGCGAGCAAGAACGGTTCAGTTTCCAGAATGTGTCTCTACTTGTCACCCTCGACCTGGTGTTGCACTGGCAGCAATTTCCTCAGAGGCTCCCCAGTTACCTCCTGAATACCTAGAATTCCAAGATGTTTTCCGGAAGGATCAGGCTAACTCTCTACCTCCTCATAGGTCTTATGACTGCCAGATAGACCTGATACCTGGATCTACTCCTCCTTGTAGTAGAATTTATGCCCTCACCGAGCCTGAGAATCTTCACCTCTGACAATACCTGGATCAATACCTAGCGAATGGGTTTATTCGTCCTTCCAAGTCCCCTGTTCCTCAGCTTTGTTCTTCGTTCCAAAAAAAGAAGGGGACCTTAGAACCTGTATAGATTATCGCACCCTGAACCAGATCACCGTTAAGAATAGATATCCGTTACCTTTGATCCCTGAACTCCTGGACCAAGTCAGAAAAGCATGCATATATACAAAGCTGGATCTTAGAGGAGCCTACCACTTGGTACGAGTAAAAGAGGGCGATGAATGGAAGACGGCCTTCCGCACCAAGTATGGGCTATTTGAATATCAGGTCATGCCCTTCGGACTTTGCAATGCCCCGGCCGCCTTTCAATATTTTATGAACGATGTCCTCAGAGAGCTCATAGATGTGTGTGTTGTTGTTTACATTGACGACATCCTCGTTTATTCTTCATCGGAAACTGAACATCGGAAACACGTGAAAATGGTCCTCGAGAGATTGCGTCAACACAAACTTTTCGCTAAGTTGGAAAAATGTGTTTTCAACGTGACTGAAGTTGAATTCTTGGGATTCATATTATCACCTAGCGGAGTGCGTATGGATTCCAAGAAGGTCGATGCAATTCTCAAATGGCCATCTCCATCCTCCGTAAAAGGTGTTCAAAGCATGTTAGGCTTCGCTAACTTTTACCGCAGGTTTATCCCCGAATTCTCTCGAATAGTCCAGCCCATCACCGCCTTGTTAAAGAAAAACAAACGTTTTGAATGGTCTACCGAGGCGGAACAAGCTTTCCAGAATTTGAAGACTAGATTTATCTCTGCACCGATCTTAAAACTTCCTCGCCCATAACTCCCCTACATCGTTGAAACTAATGCTTCGAGCCTTGCCATGGGGGCAGTTCTATCACAAAAGGACCCAGTAACCAATCAGTTGCATCCCGTGGCATTTTGGTCCCGCAAATTCTCGCCTCCTGAAATCAATTACACTATTACTGAAAAGGAACTTCTAGCTATCAAGTCCGCCTTTAAGGCTTGGCGGCATTATCTTCTGGGGGCCCGACACACCGTTACTGTGATTACAGATCACCGAAACCTGCAATATTTGAAAACCGCAAAAGCTCAATCCTCTAGGCAACTCCGTTGGGCACTATTCTTTGCCAAGTTTGACTTCATAATTACCTATCGACCTGGTACAAAAACTGTAAAGCTGATGCCCTTTCTCGGATGGGAGTGGAAGAACATTTGATCAATCCTAAACCTGTACCTATCATTCCCGAACAAAGAATTCTAGGTGTAATCGCCACACAATCCATAGAGGAAGTTAAGGATAAAGCCAGGCTACTGGTAACTCCAGCAGACATACAGAATTGGCATCTGCAGGGAAAGGACTGTACGGTGAAGGACAACCTATTATATTTCCAAGAACGGTTATACCTGCCCAGCACAGATTTACAGAAAAAGGTAATCTCTTGTTATCACGATTCTTTAATGGAAGGACATCCCGGTATGACCAAGACCTCGGAAAAGATCAAGCGCTACTTCTGGTGGCCGTCTTGGAAAAAAGATATCAGAGACTTTATAATGTCCTGTGGAGTATGCGCCCAAAACAAGAGTCAAAAGGAAAAACCAGCCGGCCTCTTACGCCCTATTCACATCCCGCCTCGCCCTTGGCATACGCTTTCTATGGACTTCATCACCGATCTACCTCCATGCTCCGGATACAATACGATCCTAGTAATCGTGGACCTATTCTCCAAGATGGCGCATTTCATTCCACTCAAAGGCTTACCAACAGCAGCAACTCTGGCCCGAGAATTTCTCGAAAACATCGTCCGACTGCACGGTTTTCCTTCAGTTCTAATTTCGGATCGAGGTAGTCAATTTATTTCTCATTTTTGGCAAAGTTGCTGTCGGTCGGCTCAAATTGATGTGAGACTTTCGACCAGCCACCACCCTCAAACCGACGGACAAACCGAGAGGACCAATCAAACTCTGGAACAGTATGTGCGCTGCATGCTACAACAAACTGAAAAAACTTGGAAAGATATCCTTTGGATAGCCGAATATGCCTACAATAACTCTGTCCACTCGGGAACTGGGAAGACCCCGTTTTTTCTTTTATACGGTAGTCACCCTCGAACCTCGGAGTTGGATCCACTCCAAGATCTTGGAACACCAGCAGTAGACCACCTGCATTCTACAATCACCCAAGCCTTTAAGGAAGCCGTTTCTCACCTTCAAAGGGCTAAAGAACAATACAAGAAAGGAGCAGACCAACATCGGAAGGAAGCCCCCCAATATCAAGTAGGAGATCAAGTCTGGTTATCCACCAAATATCTACCTCTAAAAGGACCACGCACATTCAACCCAAGATACCTTGGTCCCTATTCCATCACTACCATAGTAAATCCAGTAGCGGTCAAGTTGGGCTTGCCCCCTCACATGAAGATACATCCGGTCTTCCACGTCTCTCTATTAAAACCCGTGCAACCTCAAACCCGACTAACTACATCTCCAAAACCTATTCTAGTTGATGGAGAACTTGAGTTTGAAGTCAAAAGCATCCTGGATTCCAAGATCTCCAAATCTAAACTATTTTACCTGATTGACTGGAAAGGCTACGGTCCCCAAGAAAGATCCTGGGAACCTGCAGAATATGTCCACGCGCCTCGTCTAATCAAAAGATTTCATCGAACATTTCCTAACAAGCCCAAACCCCCGGAGAAGCCCGGTTTGGGAGGGGCCTTGAGGGGGGGTGCTGTCATGATCTCTGCTTCCAAAAGATCAGGTCTTGCCCGACTCCCTTGGAAGCAGACCCATAACCCCGGTTCCGAGTGCCAGCCAGTCCCAATTGGGACCTTTTGGACCCTGTCCTGGCACCAGTGGCACCAGGCTCATAAAGATGCCCAGTCCCAGCGCTGGAAGCGCCGGGCTCATAATGCTTGGGTGGACTTACCTGCAGCAGACCATGCTGCTTACTTACCTGACAGTTGAACCCCTGATCCTCTTCTGTTTGGGACTACTTTTCCTGTTGGGTGGGGCAGGAGCCACTCCCTAGGTTCAGAATACTGGAACTCTTCTGGAAAGCAGGAACTCTTTTCTTACCTAGGCGTGGCTGTGGAAGGAGACACCTAAGCACTACAGGAGGCTATTTAAACCACACCCGATGGATGAACCTTGCTTTGTGTTATTCTGCATTCTCTGCAGCAGAACGCTCATCGTGTCTTCTGCTTCTGGTCCTGGGCCTAAGGGAACAAAGGCTCACCATCCTGGAATCCAGTCTTCAGCAGCACCTGTAAAGACAAAGAAAGAACAGGTTAGCACTACGGTCTTCAGTGGCAGCGCATCTCTTACCTGGTCCATCGGCTGTCACCAACGCCTCGCGCTGCATTCCGGGATCTGAAAGACAAAGGCTTACCTACTCTTCGCATGCTCCGGAGGTCTTCGCACTGCATTCCGGCATCTGAAAGACAAAAGCTTACCAGCTCTTCGCACGCTCCGGAGGCCTTCGGCGCTGCATCCCGCATCTGAAAGACAAAAGAAGGTGCGTTTAAAGACATTGGGCAACTTTATTACTCACGTGCCATTACTCCTTCCCACGCCGAATCCAGTGGGTATTCCAGCACCCTTCAGCTTCTCTAAAGCTCCGAACTTGTACCTGCAAGATAAAAGGGACAGTTAGTGCGCATCGTGAAGCAGGCTACAAGCGCTTACTTACGTATTCCTCACGCGGGTTCGATCCTCAACTCTCATCAGCCCGCCATCCGCCATCGCCGGAACCCTGCAAAACAAGAGATATCATTACAAAAGACTTTTAAGACATTTGAAGTGCCCAGAACTTACCGTTCGTGCAGTTTACGACGGACAGCAGTCCTCTGAGGTCAAGAGGCCTGCACCCTTATCCAGTGAAGAAACTGGTTACGGCACCCTGCCCCGAGGCAGATGGAGAGCTCGGCGTTCACTTACCTAAGACATCTTACTCTTCGAGTCAGACATACAGTGCACAGAGGTCCAGCCCAAAGAGCCAACCGTGTGTTACACATCACCTTTGAAGATACGGCATTCACCCAGTCAAGACCGGCGCCTCTGCGGGAATCAGGTGAGCGTTACACAAAGGGCCTCTGGGCTCTGATTTTCCGAAGATCTCCGAAGACTGCCAAACGGAAACAGGGAAGCATTTTGGCCGGCAGACCACATTACAAGAATGGAAAGGAAAGACTGGCTAAAGTGCATAGTGAACAGGAAAGTTTTTCTTGAAAAGATCACCATTTCAATTTCTCATAGACCATTGGGATGATGGCAGATGGCTGAAAGACTGATCCCTGGATTGTGATTTCCTTCATTTAAGGGTGCTCAAAAGTAATACCTCTGAATATCTAAATCTGACATGGAACAAAGCTGGAATATGTCCAGGACGACATAGGGACCTTTTCTTTATTTTATTTATATATTTAATGGTGATTTGTATGGGTCCCAACTACAAGTAGGTCACTTTGTAGGCTTGATACACCTTCTGCATGGGATTTAGAAATCACCTATTTTGGTCAATTGTTACCAGCGTAAATATCCTTATTTTGTCACCAGCATTATTCAACCTACTCCATATTGAAGTTGACCATTGGAGTGAGCAAGTATGCTTGGAGATCTAAGTAAAGGCATATTACAACTTAGATAACGCAATGGCAACCACTGCTGGAGTATTGGATAGAAACCTATTACTTTCAATGAAATCAGGTTTTACAAATAGAGAAATCTGGCAGGAGAGGCAAAGTGAGTTCCCTGTCAAAGAAAAGCTCCCACATTTCCAACAATTGAGGCTGTAGGCAGACACGTTTTTTTAGCTCAGAAGGCGAGGTGATTGATGGCCAGAATTCCAGATGAGGTCCCACTATCAGAATTTCTGATTTAGGGAGTATCCGTTTCAACAGATTCCAATTCATCCAGTGGTTGATAGCAAGAAAACCATTTTTGAAACAGTATGATGCAACCAGAGAGTCAGATTGTTTATTAATTATCGGAATATCATCAAGGCAATTATATAGGGTAAAGACAATATGGGGAGTAAGCATATATTGAATAGAAACAATAACATAGGCTGTGGATTCAAAGGAAATGGCCCAAAATGTCATCCTCACAATTGTGACGGCCGAAATGCCTGACTTTTTTTTTAAACATCCCGTTTACACCACATATATATGTGGGGGGGGGTATATGATATTATAGTAATATTGGAGAGGTTTAATAAAAAAAATGTATTTAAAAAATGTTGGTATTTCCGGCCGCCGCAATTATATGTGGTTGCAGTGATCACATAGAACCGATTCAAATACTGAGTAAAGGAAGGCAAGAATATTGTTGATGCCATCCAAGTACAAAATATGGGATTCCATTTTGTTTATCATGTCGAGCAGAATGGCATGACCAACCATGACACATGCCTCCAACAAGTATAATAGTGCCAAGGCAACGGTGATGCTTTCTCCATCGCATATCTGAGATTGTCTCGTACTGAAAGTAGTACCAATTCTCTTTCTAATTAGAGGGTCCTGACAGTCCTTTTGTTGAGTGCCCCGAGTAGATAGTACATTGATGTAGTTACCTTGATCCTTGGTGTTGGCAGTTCTCCTTTTTAGGATAGGTGAATTGGGCTTTCCTCAGACTAATTGGAACTACTTCTATATTGGGGATGTATTTTGTAATGTCTAGAAGCTGGCAGCCTCTTACAGTGTGTGGGACTGAAGCTTTAAATCTGTTCAGGGTTCAAGTATCTATGCAAGTGGCAGCACATTTAATGGCATATTGGCTAGCATGTTTGCTAGTTTTGACTGAAGAAATAAACTGTTTGTTGGCCAGGAGCTGAATGTGATCCAGACCAGGGATTCTAATTTCAGGTAAAAACGTACACAACCTTGCTTGCATGGTCCTTGTTTCTTTCATTAATGCCCATTTATATCGCTTTGGTTTTGGTAACTCTGTGCAACATACATTGACATGTTGCAAATATACTTCTAATAACAGCATAGTCTTTGGTGTGTCCGACTATATACAACCCCAATCACGAGGAACAGATTCTAGACATAGAGGACAGACACGGGAAGCTGGAAGGGGGAAAAACTGAGATCGATGACACAGCAATGTGTCTTACGGAGGTCTTCAGCAAGAATGTGGAGTTCTTGAAGACATGCTCCCTTTTGATGAAATTTAGGATGTGGTTCTGGTGACTGCCGAGTGAGGAAAGTTCCCGTTGCCCTTCATCTGGAAGTGAAGAATACACTTGAGAGATTGCGAAGGCAGGGATTATACAGTGAACTGAAACTTTGTAATTACTGTGCGTAAGCCTAATGTCACTGTTAAACTTTACATAGTTTTACATAGACTAAATAGAAACATAGTTACTGGGAGCTTTCGTTTGCCTGTGATCTTATCATCAGATCAGCATGAAATCAGCATATCATCCAATTAATAATCACGCTACTTCCAAGATTTGGAAGCTTTTATCATGCCAATAGGCCTACTAAGATCTTGCCTTTTAGCATATCAGCAGTGAGCCTTTTCCAGAAACTGATGTTCAAACACTTCAACAAGGTTTTCAGAGTGAAATTGTACCATGATGACTTTCTGGTATGAGGAAGAGACAAAAAGTTCATGACACACTGCTCAGAAACATTTTAGGGATCATCTTGAACGTCGGGTTACGCACCATCCCTGAAAAAGGCACGTTCAGGGTAACAAAGGCTGATTATGAAATATCTGGGGCGGGTATAAGATCCCAAACATCTGCAATTTAGGCAATTGTCAATGTGCCAGAATCCTTCCACAAAGCTTAGCTAGACTCCTTCTTAGAACCGAGTTTTATGCTAAATTTGTAAAGAACCTTATGGATAAAAAATGTGCAATGAGAAAATTACCTAGGGAGTGTGTACAATTCAGCTGCTCTGATGGGTATAGGAAAGAGTTCATGAACATTAAGGCTGACCTGAGAAATGCCCCTGTTCTTTCGAACTATGAGGAAGGGCCCAACACCATTGTGTATACCGATGTGAGCGATTCATGAATAGGGGCAGTGCTGGTGCAATAACATGCCTGTGTCGAGAGTGCAATAGCTTTTTCATCCTAAACCTTCACAGGTGCATACGCGAGATACTCTGTAACAAAGAAGGAGGTTGTAGACTTTCAAGACTCTCTGCTTGACCCACCGTGCGCTACATGGACAGGGAGTGGCCTGCCTCCAGGACAAGATCTTAGCCTATGTTCCTACTAGGTCTCTTCACTCAGCTAGCCTTCGTCTGCTGGTAGATCCATGGTTTAGGAAGGCTACTGTGGTAGGTCGAGCATTCTCAGTGGCTGCCACCCACCTTTGGAACACTCTTCCTCTATCTCTCAGGCTGACTGCAGACCTTCTTCACTTTAGGAAACTGCTTAAAACCTTTCTTTTTTTCTCCCTGAGTAGCTTTTGGCTTTTCACTTTGCTTTGCTACTTTTCCTTCTTTCCCACTACCATGATACCTCTAGGTGATAGGGTGCTGTAGAAGAATTGCATAACATAACATAACGGGTATGCAGTGATTATACCAAGAAAAATAAATGAATGAAATAATAACAAAAACATACTGAAAAATAAATATGTAGGGTGTGGGGGTAAGGGGTTACAAAGGGTCGGGGGTGATTAGAGGTGGTGTTAAAAGCATGGGGAAATGGGGAGTTTGGCGGGACGGGCCACTCCAATTTTGTTAAACAAATTTGATATCTTTTTTTTCGGTATTATTTCATTTGTTTTCTTTTTTATCCATTAAAATCACATGTAACCAACATAACGTATCCTGACATTAGACCATCAACAGATTGAAATGAAGCACAATCACAAGTCATTGATTGCCATGTTCCATGGAATATCCTGACAGATATTGGGCTGAATCACAGAGACTTTCAACTGGAGCATATTTAGAGTCAAAAGAATTTGGTTGTGGATGACTTGTCATACAACCTGGTGTTAGAAGTTGAGTACCCTGCTGAAGCATATGACGCTGGTCAAGGAGTGGGCCAGTGTGTGTGGAAAGAAGAGGAATGGGAGTATGGCTGTACCAATACAGATATTTATGAGCTGGTAGTATGGTGTATGGAAGGAGGTTGGCCTGAGGATGAGCTGCAAGATGGCGTGAAGGTGTTCAGAAGAGTTAAAGACAAGTTATTCGTGTAAGAAGGGTAGTGAACAAGGGGCCATATATTAGTTGCTCCTGAAAAGTTGCGGGAAGGAATAGTTAAAATTGCCCATGAGGGTCAACTCGGATTGTCCAAGACCAAGGCCATTTTTTGTGAGGATTTCTGGTGGCCGTGGATGGATACTGAAATTGAGCGGGTGGTGCAAGATTGCACTGAGTGTGAAGACAGTGATAGTGCTTTGGTATCTATGGTATAGCGGAGGAAGATGCCAGTGGCACACACCATGCCTTGGATCATACTCATAGTTGTATACCTCTCAATGGCATAAGGTTAGTGAGCAATGAATGTCAGAAGGTTCTTGTTGGTGTTTTGGAGGGAAGGCTTTCCACAAAAGCTAACTACAGACAATGAAAGGCAGTTAGTATCAATAGAGATGGAAGAATTCTTGACTGGCAATGGGATATCTCACAGGACCACCTCTTTATATCACACCAAATGCAATGGGTGTGTGGAACATTTCAATAAGACAATCATGAACGCCATTAAAATGTTGGTCTACTCTTGGTAGGACTGGGCTAGGGTGATCATGGAAAGAGAATTCCAATACAGGTTAGCTACCTATGCCACAGCACAAATCTCACCCTTTGAAAGGTTGAGAAGGCCCAAACCGAATTCCAAGTTGTGCCCAGGGTAGATGTGCTGATCATCATTGAAGGAAGTGAATGACACTGTCATCATCCATTAAGGTTAAACTTCCCAAGCATGTGAAGAAAGGGGAAACCAGGTTGTCCAGAAGAACACATGTCAAAAGCGATTTGGATAGTGTGGTCAGATTGAATGATGGCATGGCGTGGAACAATGAGAGGCCTGTAGCTTTGGGTGTGGACTGAGGTACCTGTTTCTCTCCTCATCCATATGGAAGGTCAAGTTGGGAGAGGTGTTGGCGTGTAATTCGGATCCCTGTTTCTCACACTTTTTGTGCTCCCTCCCTGCCTCCATGGTGTATTTGCCTGTCATGTTCGTGTGTTCTGTGTTCCATGACCACTCAGAGAATATGAATGGGGTCATACAAGGCAAGTTTCCAGAGGAGCCTGTTGGAGGAGGCGTGTTCTCTTAAATAAATGCAGTCCTCAAGAAGAACACCTGTTTGTGGGTGATTTTTTCAAGCACTCAACATTTCACCTGGAAATGAAGACGAAACCTTTGTATATGGTTGCCTTAAGACATCAGGTTTATGAATGTTTCTATTTTTTATGCCCTAACCCCAGATGCTGCATTAACAGTTTATGAGGCAAGAAAGTAGTAATGAAATAAGTCAGAGTTTGTTGAAAGGGGTGTGTGGTCTATGGGCCTGATTCACAGAAGCTTTTTATAAGGGCGCAATCCCATTGGAAAACGTTCTGTGAATAAGGCCCTATATGTTTTAAAATGAGCCATACATGCTCTTTGAGACAATAGAAAAACACAAGGGATATTATAGAGATTAATGTTTATTTTCAGAGATATTCACGTACTCCAAATTGTTATTTGCTTTTTGTGAATTTATATATAGTATGGTTTTATCTAAACTTGTTGCAGTATATATATATTATTTCTATAAGTTCTATTTCATGATATCTGTTCTTTAATGAGGTTTGCTGTTAATACAAATATTGTATTAATTCATGAAACTTTTTCGTTTTTATCTAATCTTTATGTTTGAAGAATATGTTTTCTACTGATAATTGAAAGGATTATTTTAAATATTTATGTAGACTTTATATTATTAATAGACTGTAGGATCCTTTAATAGTTGTCTTTTGGAGATATCATTACTTTTATAGCAATTGCCGGAATAATATAAATGATGAGGATTTTGTTTGCAAAAAAATGGCTATGTGGTCCAATAATTGGTTGGGAAGATCCTTGGGATTTGTATTGTGAGTGAGTCTAATTATTTGGGGCTTTCTTTGGGCATCGTTAAGAGTTTGGCAGTCTTAATCCATAATTTGTTTGCTTCTGTTCTAAATATGCTTATTGCATTTTTGATAACCTGCTCAATTATGTTTTTTAGGGGGCATGAAATTCGTATTTATTTAATTGGGTTTTTATAATGCGCTTAATACCTGAGTTCGGTTTCTGAGCACAGATCCAGGATTCGAACCTCCGTTGATCAGTGTAATTTTGCTTCAAAGACCAACACTTTGCCCCTGCCTTATCCTCCTTATGTAAGAAGCTGTGCATCATTTGTAAAATAAAATAAGTGCCTCAGTTCCAAAAATAACTTGAACGACTTTCAGTGCAGGCATCACCATAGGTTCAGAGTTCTAGAGATAATGACAATGATTTGTTGTTTATTTAACGCTTTTTCCAAAGAATTGTTCAAAGAACATATTTACATACAATTTTCACCCAACTGAAGTTGGTACTCATTTATCGACCTCGGAAGGATGAAAGGCTGAGCTGGCCTTGCCAGGGTTCGAACGCGCAACCTGCCTTCTGCTGCTGCGTGCAAGCTGGTGAGTGCCCCCCAGTGACTCTCGCTCCAATTATAGAGTGTTTGCTTTGAATTTTCACTTTATATGTTGACTAAATTGTGAAGATGGTGTTCTGCGGCATGTAGTAATGTGGTGGGTGTTAGCTAAGCCCACTTCCTGCATCCCTCCACCCTCCATACCTCCTGATTGGACCTGCAGATGGCATCAGAAACACTGGGAGATCCTCGTGCCTTTCTGCTGCTGCCTGCATGCTGGTGTGTGCCCCCCAGAGACTCTAGCTCCAATTATAGAATGTGTGCTTTGAATGTTCACTTTATTTGTTGACTGAATTGAGAAGGTGCCGCTCTGTGGCGTGTAGTACTTTGGTGGCCGTGAGCTAAGGCCCCTTCCTGCATACCTCCACCCACCCCGCCTCCCTGATCGCCCTCGACTCCTAATTGGGCCTGCAGCCCCTAAAAGACCGGCATTGATGGCAGCCCCCTGCCCGTGCAGTCCCCTGAGCTTAGGGCCCCAAGGAAAAGGGCAGCTGCTGTAGGAGCAGCTCCAGTCTGTGTTTGCCCGTGTTTGCCTGGGAAACTGGCTGCCGTCAACCATCAGTGACTAATCAAGGTAAGAGTGGTTGTGTGGGGAATACAGCAAACACTGTATTCCAAAAGCCCTGCCACCCTTCACACCTACATAACCTAGCACACAAAGGCATTTCAGTTAGTAAGTAGTACTCCCATCAGTGCAGTATACCAATCACTTGCATTTCATTGCACTTGCTGTTTTCCTCCAATAGTAGGCATTTCTCCCTGTATCCAGGTATCCCAAACCCAGGTATATTGGCATTTACTGTTGTGTACCCATTTACTGTTGTGTCCCCATTAAGGCATCCCTCCCTCTGGCCAGGTATCCCAAACCTAGGTGTGTCTACATTTACTGTTGTGTCCCCAGTTTAGGCGCTTCTCCGTCCATCCAGGTATCCCAAACCGGTTTGGGGTTGAAAGACCTAATCAGAAATGTTCGAGGGAGAAAAGACAGAAAATTATTCTTTCTAAATAATCTTCGGTCCTTTCTCCCCTGAACATTACTGACTTGCCCAAACCCCTACCCACACCCCCAACACACCCCTACACACACCCCTACCCACACCCCCACCCACCCACCCCCTACCCACACCCCCACCCACCCACCCCCTACCCACACCCCCACCCACCCACCCCCTACTTACCTTACAGTCGGTCTCACTGTGTCCCTGAGACACCTGTTCCCTTTCACTTCTGGTGATCGGGAACCGGCCCTGCAGGGTCCTGACCTTTTTTTTTTCTTTGTGTCTGCGGGACAGCTGTGGGGAACACCCCTGCAGCCCCGCAGCACTTTTCTTTTTGGGACTGTGGGGGCTGTAGGGGGTCACCCGCAAACCCCTGCTCGGGGGACACCCCCGCAGCCCTTTTTTTTCCATGACTGCGGGACAGATGAGGGGGACACCGCCGCACCCCACCCACAACCCTTTTTATGTTCTAGAACGTTTGGTAGTACCTATTTTAGAACCTTTAGTTGGGTAGGTCTTTTGGATTCGGTCTTTTTGGACGAAACCTCCCAAACCTAGGTCTATCTGCATTTACTGTTGTGCCCCCATTTAAGTGTTTCTCCCTCTATTCAGGTATCCCAAAACTAGGTGTGTCTACATTTATTGTTAGTGTCCCCATTTACTGTTGTGTCTCCCTTTAGGCATTTCTCCCTTATCCAAGTAGCCTAAAACTAGGTCTCTCTACATTTACTGTGGTGTCCCCATTTTAGGAGTTTCTCCCTCCTCTATCCAGGTATCCCAAACCTAGGTCTATCTGCATTTACTTTTGTGTTCCTATTTACTGTTGTGCCCCATTTAGGCATTTATCCCTCTATCCAGGTATTCCAAATCTAGGTGTGCCTACATTTACTGTTTTGTCCCCATTAATGTGTTTCTCCCTCTACTCATGTATCCCTAACCCAGGTATGTCTACATCTACTGTTGTGTCCCTACTTTAGGTGTTCCTCTTTCCAGTTCTATCTCCATTAAGAGCCTGTCACTCTTGTGACCCTACTTAACAATCTAGCTGTTTATTCTCACTACTGTTGTCTCAAATTTGAGTGACCCTAACTTGACCATGGCAATAAGCTCTAACTGAAGCCAGACACACGGAAAACCAAGATCACCTCCTCCCACACCATTTCCCATCCATCAGTACCACACTCATCCAGACTCACTCACTCACACATTGCCACTCACCAGACACATTCCCACTCACATACAAGAGGAGCTCTCAGGCAATTCAGAATACATCACACCGGACCTACATCCTTAACCCTCACACCCTCATTATTGAAATCAATACTACAATCACACAGAATCACTCACACACATACTTCCTCTCATCACACACCTCTCTACTCACATACACGAGGAGCTCTCAGTCATTTTGAAATACACCCCATCGGTCCAACATCTTTCACCCTTGCACCCTGATTCTTGAAGCCACTTTACACACCACAAAACCTTTTCACCTCTGACGCTTCTACTCGAAACTTACACACATACCGACTCAACGCCACCACTGCTAATCACACACCCTCCAAATCTCACACCATAGGAGCTCTCTGGCCCACCAACATTTGCCCACTGCCTATTCCCCACCTAACTACCCCTTCAGACCCTCCACTCATTTCCAATTCTTCTTTCCCGCCCACCTTCCCAGGGAACTCGGAGCCTCCCACAACCTCTTAGCGCCCACCCTCCAACTCTCAGATCAGTGGGGCACTATGGCTCACCAAAAAACAACTGAACCCTGCACTGCTCTCAACAACCCCTGTGCACCCCCATCCCCAATCTCCCACCTCCCCACCCTGCTTTCGCAGGTGCAAGGCCCTCTCCCACCCACAGCTTCCCAGCACCCAGCATCCGACTCTCAGACCAGAGGAGCACTCTGGCGCTCAAAAAAACATTATCCCACCGCCAGCTCAACCCTTGCACCTACCTGCTGGAAGACATGCTGCACCTCTCACATCCTGCTCCTGTCCCTCGCCCCACAACTAGAACCACATGGATCATGTTGCGGTACACTCAGTCTATCTCTCATATGAGGGGAGCCACCCTCAGCCCAAACGCTCCTACTCCCCTCCCACACCCTCCAAACACACACCCACCCTCACACACATTTATGACCCATCCCACACCCTCTCCAACACCAACTCCGAGGAATCCTGGGGGTTCTGCAAAAGCCAATGCCCAACCCAACCCCTCCACAGGCCTACCCCCATATCAACTCTGGCGCTACTTCCACCTCCCTTGGCCCGAACACACAGCCATTGACAAACATGGCCCACCAACCTCCCATCCTCTCCACACAGACCACTACCGGAAGACCACCCGCAGCCAACCACTTCCCTTCTCCCAGCATGGCACGTCTTGCCCTTTCCTGAAATATTGTCTCAACCCCCTTCCCCGCAGAATCCCCCACCCTCTCACACACTCCTTCAGCACCCAAATGCACAAAGTTGGAGGCAGAAGCTGACCCTCGCCCTTATCTCTCCATGCCTCGCCATCCCTGCATCACTTGAGACACCTCACCTTTCCTAGCTCCACTACCACATCCCCTCTGGCACCCTTGCCTAAAAACTTCCCTCCTTCAACACAGCCACTCCCCCTTCCTTCTCCTTCAATCCACATCATCGCCCCCTCTCCCATCCCTGTGCACCAGTCCGTAACAGCACCAAACCTGACACCTCTGAACATTCCAACACTTCACACCACCACCCCATCAATCGTCTGAGCCATTTGCTATCAAATTAACCACCCATCAAATGCCACTGCTCTGCCAAAGACCTGTGATTGCCCGGCCTCTCATCCCGGTCCTGAACCACCCACCACCTTCTACGCACCCACCAACAGTATCCCTCCCCATGAACAACTCCATCTGTCAAATTACACTGTTCGACCCAACCAACCCTTTCCCCGCCACCGCCACCAACCTACCGTCCACTCTGACTATGCCAACCTCTTACTCCCGGAGAAACACTTCCCGAACTACCTCCCACAAAGTCACTTGCCTCCTTTTCAATGCCCGCTCGATGGCCAAAAACAGGCACAGCATCTATTATCTCCTAACCTCTGTGAATCTCGATCTCATCTTTATCACAGATACCTGGTTCTCGGACTACCTCAAACTATCACTCACAAAGCATTTCCACCCAACTACTCACTCATCACCCACAACAGACCTTCTAAAGGAGGCGGATTAGCCATCCTCCACAAACCACACATCGCTATCACCTGCACCAAAACACAACCCAGCACAGCTAACTGCGAATCCCTTCTAGTCAAACTCTATCTCCTGCCTACTCTCTCACACAGCTTCCTACTCATCTACAGACCCCCCGGTTATGACAGACACTTCACCAACCGCCTGTGCGACTCACTAGCAGTCATATTATTTAACCATCCACCACTGCCCCTACTGGGGGACTTCAACATCTGGTTGCACGTTCCCAACAGCTCTGTGACTCTACCCCTGGTCAACAACCTAGAGGCACTCAATCTAACCCAGTATATCACAGGACCCACGCACACTGCTGGCCACACCCTTGTTATGCTTGAGCTAAAACATGGCGCTGATGCTCAGTGCATTTTGGGAGCGCTCGGAGCCATGATGGATATTTACTTCATGCCGCAGTGAAAAGCTGTACTCAATTTGCTGAGAGCTAGATTCACGATGCTGAAGAAAACATGCTTTCCAAACCTGGTATGCAGTCAAGGACATTTCTGCTGGGAAAGCTAACTTTGTTATGTCTTGTTATGAGCTATGGGACTGTTTTCCGTGGTGCTTGTTTTTAGAGGAGGGAGGCACTTTGCTCCTTGAGGTTACTGTCGGTTGACCCAGCTGGCAACCAACGGCTGCTCATCAATGCGCAAGTGCGTTGCCAGAAGGTTCGAGAAATTGCCACCCCTTTTTGAAGTGTGCATATATGCGGATCCCGTGAGCGGTCAGGTGAGACTTCAGCCGGAGGGGGGACGCTTCCGTCCGGCATACCTGTGGGCTGTTGTGCTCTCGGCCTGGCTGTTATCGGGGTCTTCCAGCCGCTTCTGGCGAGATGAGGAATCCAGGTACGCTCACAGTGATGTATTTTCTTTTGAATTCTCTGTTTCTTCTGTGATTTATTTCTATGTTATCACTGGTTGCTTCTAAGCTTTGAATAAAAAGCTGTATAAGTGCTCATTATTTTCTAAGAGTGTGTGGTTGCAAGTTATTGCATCTTCCTGCGTTCAAAGTATTGGCTTCGTAATTGCACTGGTGATTTATGACTGTCCGTGCACTCTGGGAGAGCAATACAACCCTCAATGCCAATTTCAGCACTCCCAACCTCATCTCCACGTCCACCCCTAAAGCCCTTACCTGGACAGACCACTCCACCCTACTTTTCTCTCTCCTCACACAGCTGCCACCCACCAAGGCTTCCTAAACCCCTACATCTCAGTTCAAGTGCTGGAACAATGTAAAGGTACTACCGGATCTGGCTGAAGTGCTGCTACGTGCCCTCCCCTCACTCCCAGCCACAGATAGAACCTTACTTATAGAGCTCTTTGACTCCTGGATTAATGACTCACTCATTATCCCTAACAACTTCTAAGCCAGCTCCCCCCGCAAAGGACCTACCCCCAAATGGTTAACCCCCACTTGAATACTCTAAAACCCCATAACCGCTCCCTTGAGTGCAAATGTCAAGCCTCCAGAACCCTGCAAAGCAAATCAGTATTTGCCCACCACCACCGTAAATTACAAATCAGAGATCCAAAAGGCCAAAAAAGCCTATTATAATAAAAGGATCCTAAACTGCTGTAGCGGCAGCACAGAGCTCCACAGGATCATTACAGAATTCTCTAGCCCTTCTTGCAACGCAGCCCCGACTTCCTCCACACAAACGCTCTACAACTCCCTCTCTGAACATTTCCACAAAACAGCCCTGGACAGGACGGCCTCCCTCAATGCCAACCTCTCCAACCTGTCCACCCGCCCTACACCTGCTCTACAAGAATCAACCCTCCTCCACCCCTGAGAATCCCTCGTTCTGCTCTTTCAACCCTATCTGGAGCGCAAGGTTCATCAAACTAGTATCTGACAGTTGACCCTCTGGCCCCCCATCGACCCTTGTCCTACCTCTCGCCTCAAAGAAATCCTCACCACCTATTGTGCAGGAGAACTGGCAAGGTCCATTCTTAATGATTCCCTCACCTCCGGCATCTCACCAGAACCCTTCGAAACCACACACATATAACCTCTTCTCAAAAAAGCATCCCTCGACCGTCTCCAACCAATCAACTACATGGCCATTTCCAACACCCGATTCTTGGCAAAGCTCATCGACCACACTGCATACTCATAGCTCAATTGTTTTGTGCAATCTAACAGTCTCCTAGACTCTGCACAATCAGGTTTCCGTTGGCGCCAGGGAGCAGGAACCACACTGATCTCTATCTGGGATTACCTCAAAGTCACAGCAGACTCAAAAGGATGCACAAATCACCCTTCTCCCCACTTTCCTCTCCACCGCATGGCCAGTGAACACTGGAGTACCTCAAGGAGCTTGACTCTCACCCCTTCTCTTCAACCTCTACATGACTCCTCTGCCCAGGATCATCCGGTCACACAACCTGACCTGCTATAACTATGCAGATGACAAACAAACCATCTTGAGAATTCCTAAATCGGCCTCCGACCTTCACCCTGACCTAGAAGCATGTCTCACTGACATTGACCGACTAACCATCTCCTTCTGAACCCAGGGAAAATGGAGATCATGGTATGCGGCAACACTGTTCTATTCCCCCAACCCACTCTGTGGCCATCCTCCTTCAGTCCTCCACCCCTGACCAGAACCACTGTCAAAACCTCGGCTGGACATTGGACTCAGACCTAACTCTGTCTCACCACATCAACAATGCATCAAAATCCTGTCATTTCCACCGTAGCCTTCAGAAGCACATCTTCCCTTACCTCACCTACCCTAATAGAAAGGCTGCAATTATGGCCATTGTCATGCCCAAACTTGATTATGCAAACCCCCTCTACCTGGTCATACCGGCCTACCAACTAAACAAACTCCAAAGAGACCAACACTTGGCTGCCAGGCTGCTTCTCGCACTGGGATGAAGGACCACATCTCACCTGCTCTCCGTACCCTACACTGGCTCTCAATCGGACATATGGCCACCTTCAAAATCCTGTGTATTACCCACCAAGCGGTGCACAAAGCAAGCCCCAAACACCTACAAGAAGAAATCACGCTTTACCACTCAACTCGCACCCTAAGGTCAAGCACAGCCCTCCTCCTAGTGGTCCCCACCTCCAATTCGGCCAGGATCGGAGGGTCCGTCTACTCAGCCTTGGCACCAACTTTGTAGAACTCACTACCTCCATGCAGGAACACACTGGACCACACTGATCTCTATCTGGGATTACCTCAAAGTCTTCATGCATTAGATACAGCCAAGAATAATTGGTTTTCCAGAAGGCACTCAACACCTGGCTCTTCTACCTAAAACTCATAAGGGACTGCCATGACCACCCGATTTACCAACAGATCCAAGAAATGTCTTGTTAACCCCTTCAATATGGGCCCTTCATTAGACTCTCAGGCCAGGAGATATCTTCCTCCAACTATCTAAAGCCATTGTCCTAGGCTTGAAACCTGAATCGTAGTACCACTTATGTACTTATACCATGATGAAGTTGAATTATTGCCTCTATCCAACTAGGTATACACTACGTTCTGAGGCCAACATATATCTATCAATGACGTCCATCCTTGCTAATCATACTCATCTGGAAATCACAGCAGCACTCATGTACCTTAGCCAAGACAGAGTTGATTCATTGCCTTCGTCCACCAGGTATACACTATGCTATGAGGCCAAGAGATATTTATCTCCAATTATCTGGACCGACTGTGCTAGACTCGTAACCCAGGCATAAATAGCACTTGTGTATCAACACCATGATTGAGCTTAATCATTGCACCCTTGAGATATGCACTACGCTATCAGTCCAGGAGATACCCATCCTTTCTAATTTTACACATCTGGAAACCTTTTAGAAGAACTACACACTGAGGGCCTACTAATACTTATATCTTTGCTAATCCTATCCATCTGGGAATGCATCTAGCAGAACTACCAACCAAGGGCCTCTCTGGCACTTACATTGAAACTATATGATTTGGGCCAAATCTGGCTGTCATCGTCCAACAGACAACGCTAATAAGAAATTGCAAACCCAACAAGCCACAGTGAGGACCTTAGACTAATAGCCCGAACCGTAAGGGAGATACCATCCCCTCGACAAGCACTGGAAACTCCTCAAGAACAGGGTCCCCCTCGAATCCACACAGACACTGAATCACAACAATATGCTAACTCTTCCCTCTGCACCAACAAACAATAGAGCACAGCATTACCCCTCGATTATATCAGCCTAGCTGCACACATACTTATACACCTCCATGATCACTGCAAAAGTATTTACAACGCAGCCATACCGCACAAAAATCAGCCTATCTGCGCACATAATCCCATTCACAAACTATGCTGCCGCCAGAATGCAGCTACCCTAGTCCAACTGGTTTTACTGCAAACATTCTACTGATCTCACACAACCACCGCACCATGCCTTGCACTAGGATGCAGCTACAGCACTTAATCCACCCTGGCTGCACACCTACCGAGTGCACCCAGGCACTTTACTTCACTACTCTCTCCACTGACCTGGACAACGGTCCCTGAGGGCGTTCAACTCACAATGCTTTGGAATAATACCAATGGTAAAAGGCGCTATACAAATGCCCAATAACATAACATAACATATCATGCTGAGCTCTCACCTGCTGTAAGATTGACAGTCTATATTTATTACTAGTTTAGAGTTATGTGGCTAGCTCAAAATATTTGATCTGTTTATAAAAACATAAAATGTTGCCAAATTGTTTGAGAAGCATGTGAATTGTGGAACATAGTTTGGTCCAGAAAAGGGTACATTTGAGAGAACTAATAATCGAGTTTTCTTGCAAAAAATGTTTTAAAGCTCACAATTTTAAAGTTCTTTGGTCATTTGTTTTGGCCAAAATCGTCACAGAAAATTCACATATTCTTATGGAATGCTTTCCAATATAAATGTAACATGCCCTTTGAAGTACATTATTTTTGCAGATGATCAACATTATACGTGCCCGCAAAAAATAAAAGAGTGACACAAAATATGACCTTCAAAAGTGCACCAAAAAGGCCTATTTACTCCGGAATACTGACAGTCGTTGTCTTTCCTACATATAATGTGCTCCTCTGCTTCAGTCCCTTGTTGTCACTGTCTCTAGCTCGGTCTGCTGGTTTCCCTTTCTACCTTAGTCAATTTCCCCTAATGGTTCCATGCTCATATTTCTCTCTCCCCACTTCTATTTAATATCTTTCTGACGCCCAATCGTCCAACCCCCTCAGCCGTTATTTTATTTATTTGTTATTTATTTGTTTATTTCTAACGCGCCATAACCCACAGACATCATGTTATAAATCCTGTCCTGCAACAAAGGGAAAGATCGAGACTTTGGGGGCCCTGGTAGCCTTCGTGTTGCCTTGTACTGTTTTCTTCCTGTCCTACCTGGCAGGAAGTTTGCACATGGTTTGTGGTTTGCTGGCTGGCTTGTATGATCATTTGTCTGTAAATACAGCATCGTTTGGTTCTGGTCAGACAGGTGGCTATTGGCTAAGGGATCTGACTTTGAATGAGTTGTGACTTTGCCTGCGTGAATAACACACTTGATCACACTTTTTCTAAGGTTGCAGTCAAAGGTGAATTGCCCCCACAAGTTCCCTCTTGTTTTGCTCTTGAGCATGAGTTGGCCTAATGTTTTAAACAGATTTAGGAGTTCCTATCCCTGGCTGTTTCGTTTGTTATCATAATTGTGTCTCTGTTTTATGTCGGCACTCGGCAGAGGGTGTTACTTCCTTGTATGAGTTCATGTGCTTCTGTAGAATAGGCGGTATTTCCCTAGATGTGGTTGGCAGTAAGCATTCATATATGAGTATGCCCACCTTAGCTTGTAAAGGTATTTGTATAGATTTTTTGCAACATGGTTGGCACTTCGGCCAGAAGCACTGCATAGAAAATAAGCAGGCAGCAGAGGTAGTCCCAGGGACTTTATTAAGGGGACCTCTGAGGTCTCCCTTGCGACCTCTGTGGCCTCCCTTGTGAAGATTTTCTTTTTTTTCTTTGTATTGCAACCTCCAGGGCTGTGGCCAGCGCCATGTGGCTCTTTACTTCTGGAGTGGCTGGCTTTCTTGTTCAAGCCCCTTAAAAAAAAGAAGAATAATAAGAACAGGAGTGACACAAGTCTAACACTTTCAGCACTGACCCTAAATAAGAAAGAATAGGAATACCAAATAATGTGTCTTTCTGGCATTCTATACAATAATTGCTAGACTCATTAAAGGTTTATTTCAGGCACACTTCATGGGGTGAGTCAATGATTTAGTCTGTTCTTAAATGCCTCAACTCAGCCTTTCATCCTTCTCAGGTCGATAATGAGTAGTAACACAGGTTGGCTGATATTAGGTGGATATTTTTTCTATATAAAGCACTTAAGCGTAAGTGCTATACTATAACAAATCATTATCATTTGGTCATGGACGTCTGCTTGCATTCACAGTAATTTGGTAATATGGGCCTATACACATTGATCTTAACGATACACATGGCGATCCATTCTTGTACGAAATGTACATCACATTATAGTGATATTGTAACCATATTTTCCGTAGTGTACAATGCTATGTGATGCCACTTCTTATTTTGTCAATGGGCGAAATGTCGTGTTCCATCGCTTCACGCGATATCACTTGGGGGTGGGGTCAAATGACATCACTTCCTGTGATGTCATCATGGGGTCAAGGGTCGTGTGATGTCACTTCCGCTACACCTGGCATTTTGGTGAAATGACGTTCCTGGGTAGTCCCATTTCTGAGTGCCTTTGCAGGGTAATAATGTCCCCATAAATAATGTCCCTATACATAATGTCGCTGGTAAAAGCCATTGGCGACATTATATATGTTGACATTATGTATGGGGACGGGTTGCAGGTATGGCCCCTGATTAAAAAAAAAGAAATTCAGGGGTTGCAGGAGTGTCCCCCGCATGTTCAATGTAATAATGTCTCTGCAACAAACAGCAACTTTTTTGTCAGGAGACATTTTTGCAGGGACATTATTACATGGAACCCTTTGCAGAGTAACAATGAATATGTGGGTAGTGATAAACTGGGTAATGGGACGTGGAGTAGAGTGTAGATACATTAACAGGGTGTATATGGGGGTATACAGAAATTACATACATAAATATAATGTGCATTTAGGCATTTCAACAGAAATAACATGAGTACCCATTTTTAGGAGGATTATCCAAGAGTCTTCTAGTGCAGGCAAGATGTCAGTGATAAGCAGGGCTTCCTTGAAGTTGTGCCTGACTCTCCACGTGGTAACGAGGCCGAGCCATCAAGGCGTCATGCTCAGGTGGGGAGCGGAGTGGCACTAATGTGCAGTTAACAGCCACATTAACCGACAATGAAGGAATGGCCACACATTGAAGTACCAAATGTGTACTCTTTATCAAACTTTGGGCAATATGAGTACACCTAGATTCACAGGTAAGTACTATGATTAATAAAATAAAAACACTGTGGAACCCCAAAAGGACATAAAAGCACAAAGAAAACAAGAAGTAAAAATAACCAAGAGGTAGTTGACAAATTTCAGGACTTTTCAAGGAGTTAGGGCAGTTCAAATGTTTCGCCCTTAGGAAACAACGGGACAAAACCAACAGGTAAGTGCCCTGTTATATTTAAGAACTGTCAAAGGTTACCAAGTTTCTAGGGGAGCTGCAGAAGAGGTCATTCCTGGGCTGAAATGAACGAGGCACCCCACAAGAGGAGATTCAGGAGAAGGTAGATGCGGAGTCAAGATAAAGAAAAGGCTCCTGGAAGGCCAGGAGACAAGGGGTGCCAGAAGGAGAGTCAGCACCGATCATGGTGATCACTGTGGGTTACAGGGGCTGCAGGCAGAGGCCTGGCGATGCAAGACCAGGGGGAATGGTGCAGAGGAAGCAGGTGAGCCTGAAGACGGCAGAGCAACAGCACCAGCATAGAGTGCGCAGCTACCATATTCCTCTGACAAAGAAACTTTACATGGACCCATTGACTTCTCAGAATTGTGATCCAAGTTCCAGTGTTCCTCCGAGGAAGATAGTGGGTGAAGAGCCATTCGATGAAAGGAATTGAAGTCCAAGCTCCCAGCACAAATGATAAAGAGATTGGTTGGCGACGCACTGCATACTGGCAATCCGAATCCTAGTTAGATTGATCAGAGACTCAGTGGAGAACCGTTGAAGTGCAATTCCCCAGGGTCCCCTGAGAAACAGATCAGACAAAGAATCGTTGCACACTGGGAATTGAAGTCCAGGTTCCCAGATTCCTCTGAGACAGTGACCGCAAAGAAAATCATTAACTCTGTGAATTGGAATCCAAGTTACTGCTTTCTTTTGAGAGATGTGAGTGGACAACCATTGAGTGCTATGAAATGCAGCCCAAGTTCCCAGCTAAAAGCAAGAAAGAGATTGTGTGGAGACCCATTGCATATTGGGAATCAAAGTCCAAGTTACATTCCTCTGAGACAGCAACTGGATGAAGAACCATTGAAGTCTGGGAATTGAAGAGACAGATTACCAGATAAAATATGATAAAGGGGTTGAGGAGCTCATTTGTTAAGCCCGGCTGTGCAAATGTAAGGCTTAAAAGCAAGGTGTTAGCCAAATACGCCTTCCTTTTACACTCCATGGCCCTCATAACGACCCAGGCGGTAAGTATACAACATTACCGGCATGGCGTAACTAACGTTTACGTGCTGGGTCAAAGCCGTAAAAAGCAGGACATAACGACCCATCGTGCACGAGCATTACGCCATGCCGGTAATGTAAACTGCGCCATGGCATTAATGCCCCCAAAACGGCACCTACCGGCATCGTATGCCGCGCAAGGTGCACTAACGCCACCCCGACCACCGTTCATAGCGGTGACCGTAGTTAGCGGTCACCGCAATTAGCGGTCACCGCAATTAGCGCTGACCGTAAATAAAAGGAACCGGAAGTAGCGTCATCGCGGCGGAACGGGAAAGAGCACAGCGGCCATCTTTAAAAACACAATCCATTGGCATCCTCCGCAACCACTCGACATCCGAGCCTGAGACCCGGCAAATACCATCAGCAACCTTCTTCCTGCAAGAAAATGCCTAAAGTTGTTAAAAAAGCCTGTGACCGCCAGCAGCAAGACCGCTTCACCAGAGAGGAGCTTACCATGCTTGCGGAGGCCCTCCAGGAGAACGCCGCAGTGGTATTCTCAAACCAAATGACCAGACCGGCCATAGCCAAGAAGAAGGCCATATGGGCACTGGTAGCTCAGCGGGTTAGTGCCGTGGGAACAGTACCCCGCAATGTGAGACAGTGCCGCAAGCGGTGGGACGATCTCCGGCTCAGAGTCAGGAGCATCCTATCGGCAAACAGGAACCTGGGCACGGCAACCGGGGGAGGATCGGAGTCCCCTATTAAATTACAGCCATGGGAGGAAATCTGTGCCTCCACAATCGGAATGGAGAGCATAGAAGTAGTAGAAGGAATGGAGAGAGGAGCCCCGACATCAGGCGATGCAGGTAGGTGGCTCAAATCAAGCCATGCAAAAGTCACCAAAGTCCATTCATGTGAAGTACAATGTTGCCCCATAGTGTAAATGCAACACATCAGCAGGAGACTGCCCACAGACACATCCGATCTCCACCCTGTACACATGCAGTATGCACACCCTAACTGCAGGCACCCACATACCTCCATGCTACTTCCACACAAAAGGGAGACAACCTGTATGCCCCTGCCTCAAATGTGCCGCATGTACTAACTGATAAGATGTCAGTCGTCACAATGCCCGCCCAATGTCCGCAGACCCATCAATAACACTTTCCCTCCTTTGCTCCACCACAGGCTCAAATTCCGACCTTGAGGATGAGGACACCACTGCCTCCACACCTACCAAGAGGGCCAGGACAACTGTGCCAACACCACAACCCTCCACCTCTGCCGTACCGAGGAAAACCCCACAGCAGCCAAATTCCGTGCCAAGAAAACAGGACAGGGCACTGACAGCCACCCCAGCAGGCAGCACAGAAGCAGCAGCAGCAGCGGACATTACCCAAATCGTGCCCACAGAAGGGACAGGCTCTGCTGCAAGCAGCACTATTGGGGAAACTGCTGCCATTGCAGCCTCCTCCGATAGCGAAGCAGGGATTATTGAGGAGATTGATGTCGGAAGCCCCACTGCCCACCCTCATTCCCCCTACCTGTCCCAAAGCAGCCCGCATGCGGATGCCACACATGGGCAGTTAGAGGATGAGGATTGGCCAGGCTCTCCATCCTCGGTGCAGGAGGTGAGCAGCCCATTGGGAATACCACTGCCATTAGCCATGGGCCAGAGAACCCAACAAACGCTGGAGGAGATCGTCACCCGGCAGCAGCAACTATTCTCGCTCCTTACTGAGCATGTTGCAGAATGTGGGGAGGCAAGGGCAGCAATGGAGAAATGTGTGGAGACAGTGAAGGCTGATATAGAGTCCTCCACAAAGGACATCTGCGCAGAACTCACCGCTGTGCGGCACGTCATCTCTGAACTAGTGCAGACAATTCGGGACATGCGTCCAAATGAGCAGGCAGGAACCTCCTCGGGTGCCAGTTCGACACCAAGCAGCCCCATCCGCCGATCGGGGAGGAACCTGCGTAGCACAGGCAAGGGTGTCCCGGGGGCCAGGGGAGGGGGCTGCCAATGGTGGCCGGACAGTCGAGAAATCCTACATCAGAAACTGCTTCACAGACTTACTCACACCTTTGTAGGGATTCCAGGGGGAGTGTGGAGGGGGGAGTGGGTGTGTTGGGGAGTTCAGGGGGGAGGGGGTAGTGGGTGTGTTGGGGAGTTCAGGGGGGAGGGGGGAGTGGGTGTGTTGGGGAGTTCAGGGGGAGTGGGGAGGGGGGAGTGGGTGTGTTGGGGAGTTCAGGGGGGAGGGGAGAGTGGGTGTGTTGGGGAGTTCAGGGTGGAGGTGGGAGGGGGGAGTGGGTGTGTTCAACAAAATCACTTTTACAATACACTTTTCCTATTTGCACAAATCACATGTGTGGACATTGCTCATTGCGTATGTGTGATTTATTGGTAAACAGTCCCCAGTGTCCATATAACAGACGCACACAGTGCCACAATCGTCATCTCCAGGTGACACCCCCCATCCGCGTGTGCTAGAATAATTGGTTGATCAGAGTACTACGCATTTCACGCCCCTCCTGTGCATCGCCGCCTCCATGAGGTGCTGCCCCATCCCCACCCTCATCATCCTCATCGTCAGGTGGTTGCAGTTCTGCATCATCGGGCAGGGGCACATTGCGTCTGAGGCACATATTGTGTAGCATGACACATGCCATGACGATCTTTGCCACCTTCTCATGGCGGTACAGGAGTGCCCTACCAGACCGGCTGAGGCAGCGAAACCGTGCCTTCAATAGGCCAAATGCCTGCTCAATCACCACACGGGTATGTGCACGGTTGAAGTCCTCCTTGTGCTGGTTCTGTGGGTTCCGGACTGGTGTAAGGAGCCACCTCTTCAGGGGATAGCCTGCATCACCTGTATGTGGGCGAGAATGTATGTGTCAGTCATGACGTCTATTTCAAAACATGACGTGCCACCATGGCTTGCATCCAACTGTTACTTCGGACCTCTTTTAAATGCATTAATTGATTCACACTATGCGACCAGTATATGCTCATGGCTCTTATGGACTGTTGTGCATGCCATCAACCAATGTATGCAGGGGGGTCAAGTGCCTTGTGAGTGCCCATCCACTGTGTTCGTTCATGCCGTTTGTTTTGGTGGCCTGGCACGTGTCCTGTGATGTCAACTCTCACATCATTGCAACATTGCTGTCAGCCTCATTATGACCCCAGTGAGCAATACTGATGTTGATAGGGACATTTTGTGGGCCTTGCTGTCTGTGTGATGGTGTGTTGATGTTTCTGTCCATCATGTGCCTCCTTCGTGCGCAGTTATGGGGGACAGGCCTTTGAGTTGATGGTGTCTGGTGACGTGCATGTAGGCGCATTTCATTGAAGTCAATGTGGTGTGAATTGGTACAATGCACTTGCAGATGGTTGTGGCATGGTTGGGGCACACCTTCATTCACGTGGTGGGGCTGCATACATCGGGCATTAGGTTTAGTGGTGTCAGCTGAAGTTTGTGCTGCTTTAGGGTATGATCTGGCTCTGTTATCTCTGCTACTCACAGCCAGGTGGAGTATGCATCATTCCCCCCCCTTTCAGCCAGGTGGAGCATGCATCATCCCCCCCCTTTCAGCCAGGTGGAGTATGCATCATCCCCCCCCTTTCAGCCAGGTGGAGTATGCATCATTCCCCCCCTCCCTTTCAGCCAGGTGGAGTATGCATCATCCCCTCCCCCTTTCAGCCAGATGGAGTATGCATCATTCCCCCCCCTTTCAGCCAGGTGGAGTATGCATCATTCCCCCCCCCATTTCAGCCCGGTGGAGTATGCATCATTCCCCGCTCCTTTCAGCCAGGTGGAGTATGCATCACCCCCCCCCTTTCAGCCAGGTGGAGTATGCATCATTCCCCCCCATTTCAGCCAGGTGGAGTATGCATCATCCCCCACCCCCTTTCAGCCAGGTGGAGTATGCATTGGTACGTCGTTCACCTACCCACTTCACATTTCCATGGTCATGACATGTGACTCACCGAGTAGCCAGGATCTTGACCCTGCATGTCGCTCCATGTAGCGTGGTATTGTGGAGTTCCGAAGGACCATTGAATCATGGGTTGCTCCGGGGAATCGGGCACAGCAATGTGTGATGATCCTGTTGGAGCCACAGACCATTTGCACGTTGATTGAGTGAAATAGTTTACGGTTGCGGTACGGTACCTCCATGGCATGTGGCACCACCAATTCCACATGGGTGCAGTCGATGGCACCAATGCAACCAGGTATGCCGGCTAGTGCATGGAAACCCACCTTGGTGTTTGCAATCTCCTGGGAAGACCGTGGTAATGAGATGTAGTCGTCTGTGTGCTTGAGGAGGGCATCAAGCACTTGGATCAGTGTACGTGAGAATAATGCTTGTGAAATGCCATGCAAGTGTCCCACTGTGTGCTGGTAGGTGCCTGTGGCCAGGAAGTGGAGTACAGACACTACCTTCAGTAGGGGTGGGATGGCGGTTGGTGTTTCTATCATGCTGACAATGTCGTTGTGTATCATGTCTACGATGGTGGTGATGGTGTCTTGGTCCAAACGGTACAGGGTGTGGATCTGCTCAGCGGTGAGGTTGAATGGACTGGCTCTGATGCGTGGGATTGTGGGCTGCCTGCGTGGTGCCACTGGCTGTGCTGGTGGGGCTTGCTGGCCCTGCCTTGCCCTCCTTCTCCTCCTGCGTCTCCTCTGTGCAGCCTGTTGTTGTTGTTGTTGTAGTTGAATTGTAGCACTTGCTTTGCTATCAGGTCCTCCAGCCCCAACATTGCTAGTCCTATTGGAATCATTGTGGAGTGTGACTGGGTGTGGGAAGGGGTTGGATGTGCTCTTTTTGTACTTTCTGAGTCTGTATTGCCTCCACCTGTGCTGATTCTGTGCACCTGTGGCAGCTGGATTCACTGCACAAGGCCCTTTACGGTTGGTTTGCGATGGCGTAATTAGCACCATGGCAGTAAGGTACTTAACGGGTTGGGTGATGGCGTTAGGTGCATGTCCGCTTGGGTCGTCATTCGCGTAGCTTTGCGCCATGCTGGTATTTACGGTGTGGCAGGTCGCGTGCGCGCGTCCTGGTGCAGTTAGCGGCAGCGTTAACTACGATGCCGCTAATGGCATCATAGTTAACGGTCACTGGTCATGATCGGACCTAGCGGAAAACGATGCAGGTAATCATTTACCAGCATCGTTTTTCACTTACCGCCTGGGTCGTAATGAGGGCCCATGGCATTTCCTATCCATTTGCAGGCAGAGAAGGAGCACAGGATGGAATCAACATTTTGACTGTGCATTCCTTTTCCAAATGGCACATACTTTTACGCCTGCTCGAGATTTTTCTTCAGGCGTTAACGGAATGGATTCCAATGGATTCTGCCTGTTTTAAATGCCTGTTAAAAGCAGGCAGACCCAGCTCACTCACCACCTGTCAACTTTAAAGAACCTTTTTCTAACATCCTCATTTAACTGAGCCACAACAACTTATAATGTACCAAGTGTGTTAAAAATGCAGTTTTCCCTTTATTGCCTGCCTTTATATGCAAATGGTGATAGGCGCCTCACAAATTCACAAACTGAGCTTGGTAAAGATAACTGCTCTCAGTACAGACTCCAAAATATGACCAATCAATAACAAAGGCTAACATACCTTCACCTTAATGCAGGGGCACTTCATCCATAATGGTCGAGGGGGCATTGATCTACCAAAGCCCTCGCCCATTTTGGATTAAACTGTCAAAGGTAAACTTTCCCTTTGACAGTCTATGTTGCCCAGCAAGCACGTCCAATGGGCCATTCAAGGCTGGGGGCATTTTGCTTTCCCAGTTTAGCATGGCCCATTGAATATGCAGGCTGGGGAATTGCACATCTGAATGTGCCATGGGGCGTTCATGGACCTTCCCGTACAGCCAGACTCAATGAGGTGCTGGAAAAGTGTTGCTTTTTTCATGAGTAATAATTATAAATTATAATGTCGAAATTCCCCAAATCAATGGTGACCTACTGGGCAATATCAAATTAAATAAGAGATTCTCTATTATTCCCCAAACGAACTGTAAGTAACTCAGTGGAGGATCCACTGTCCAAGAGTGCAGGACTGTACCATTGACTGCATAGTACTATATCCCTGCTGGCTGCACATATCACTTGAATATCATTCTCCTCGGCCTAAGTCTGGTCCATATACATTATTGAGCAGTGGTCGAAGTGTACGAAAAGAAGTAGTGGAACTATGTTCCCTGCTGGTCTGCCCCGCTCCCCACAAACCCCATCCCTGCACCCCCTCCCAAACACAATCCACACCCCCAAACAAACACACCTGCTATTTACGGGAATGTGCAGTGCACTGAAGTGCAAGCTTCAACTTCTTCTTACACTTTTATTTTAAAACAAAACCATTCCGGAACTGTTTATTTTTTAAATACAAATATAGGAACAGTGAAACTTAAAAATAAAAAGTATGGGAGCACCGCTTCCAACCGCTCCCGCCCACTTCAACCTCTGTTATTGAGGCTCCTCAATCCAGCAAAGCATGTGCCTACAAAGTCCTTCCACAAAATGAAAACATCACCCTTGGCATCATCAATGAATGAAACCCAACTGATCTTCCAAGCTGAGGTGACCTGCAAGCCTGAGCAAGTGAAAGAGACACACCCAACCTCCCCTTACCCATCAAGGTGAATATCTTCTCCTGAACCCTTACCAAAATGTAAGCCACAACCTCTAACCAGCTACCCTTGTCACAACAGTAGAGGAGACACACCCTCAGTTGTCAAAGCTGGCCCATCACTGACAGCATCAGAAGCCATCAGAGACATCAGCATCAGATGGTCCAGCACCACACCTTTATCCATCACCTTAACCTAATGTTTTTGGACCCTACCCAATCTCATTCTTCCTCTCAGAAAATTAATTTAACGATACTTTGACAGAATAGAACTTCCTTGTGACCAGATAATACATCACGTGCACTATTTGCTCGCCTTCAGTACTAGGCCTCCCAGTACTGTGATATGTGGGTTTGGTGGCAGCCAGAAATGAGTTGCTAACTAGGCCTCATTTTACTTGATTATTACCTGGATGTGTTCAATTGTACACACTTAACATAAAACTGAGAAAATAGTATTTTATTCATCAGTATATTTGGATCCTTATCATGACATTGCCACTTCGATTGTACTTTCCCACCCTTATTTCATGAGTGGACATTTTGAAAAAGAGCAGAGGCCCTCAAGCTTTGCTTGAGTGCTTCCTTCATTGGCAAAGCTAAGGAAGAAGGCCTGGGCAGGGATAGACTTTGAGGTCTGGGTATCGCAAAGCCAGTGGTTCAGGTGGGAATGGGCCTTCAGAGGTGAAGAGCCCCTGTCGAGTGTCATGGAAGGTACCTTGGGTGAGGTGTGTGGACAGGTTTGATAAGAGCGTCTACTAAGGTGAATATCCCACATGCAACGTGATCATGTCAGGGCAAGATGAGTATCTTATTGTCGGCTAGTTCAAATGTCTTAACTAGCTGGATATAAGAGTATTCTGAACTGCATATTCTATGTCTATTATGTTACATTAGGGATTGTAGAAACATTTTTAAAAAATGTATACATTCTCCTTGAAAATTTGTTGACAGACATTGCACCTCTGCATTCTCTGGGGTATGTTCAAATGTTGTCCCCCACAGTATGTAGATAGAGTGAAAGAGCAGGGATATCTCATCAATGAAGAAGGTGCATCCAGCACATATTTTACCCCCAACACAAACTAGTACAATTATGGAAACTAAAGCAAATTAAGGCAAAATCACCCGCTGTGTCCTTCACCACTGTATCCCAATTCCCAGTGCAGGAATTTTCGACGCAGAGCATGAGCATCCTCTGAGTGCTCCTCCACCAGCCATCAGAATTGGTGCCAAGTGCCTCACAGCAGGACGACCGCAGTTGTTCTTCTCCCCTTCAAGAGGCCGCCTGGCCCCTGAAATGCATCTACTCAGCGTATCCTCCCCTCTTTAAAATAAGCCATGTTTATTCTTTCCTCTGTCTCCGTCTTCACTGAGTCCACGTCCTACCACACTGTATGGTGAAAAGGGACTGCTTCCTGCTCAAACCATCACTTCTCCAACAATGTAAGTAGCAAAGGTATGCAGCACGAAGGAGTAAGGTGCACACCTAGACAACATGCAATGACCAACCACCACCACCAATGTTCTTGATCAATTTTTCTAGGGTTCCCATTGCCCAGAGTAATGCCTGTGGTTCAGATTAATTCAAAACCTCCCACCCATCACTTTTTTTGGTTTCAGTATGGCTCCCTATGTGAGAGAGGGTATGCCCAGACGTGGGTCCCGTGCTCGCTACACCATAGGAAACCAAGCTGCACCTCACTGAGGAGACCCAACAAGGCCGAAACATGTCTAGGGTTGCTTGTATTTTCGTGTAGAGGGCACCTGGCCTGGCAGATCGGGCAGGGCTGCTCCCATTGGTGGCAGTACCTGGCTGATTTACATATGGCTAGACCCCTTTTGCAATGGCGCAAACTGGCTAAAAAACAGTGGTGTGAGAGGTTGCCGAGAGCAATGCCAGTGGTTCAGATTAATTCAAAACCTTCCACCCACAACATTTTTGGTTTTAGTTTGTCCCTCTATGTGAGAGAGGGTATGCCCAGACGTGGGTCCCGTACTCGCTATGTTATAGGGAACCAAGCTGCACCTCACTGAAAAAGCCCAACAAGGCCGAAACATGTCTGGGGTTGCTTGTGTTTCCATGCAGAGGGGAACTGGCCTAGCAGTTTGGGCAGGGCTGCTCCCATTGGTGGCAGTACCTGACTGATTTGCATATAGATGGACCCATTTTGCAGTGGAGCAGACGGGGTAAAAAACAGTGGTGTGGAAGTTTGCCCAGAGCAATGCCAGTGTCAGATTAATTAAAAAACTTCCACCCACCACTTTTTTGGTTTTAGTTTGCTTCCCATTACATGGAATCAATGGCTCCCCCTGTTCCAGAACTACATACAAGCGCTGGGTGGCACTGAGCATTCCCCGAGAAGGAAAAGGCCAATGTTGCTACATTTCTGAGGAATGTTCCATGAGAGGATATTTGCCAGACAGAAATAAGTCTCTCTGCCTGGGGATCTACATCACAGAGTCATCGAAGAAGCAGTCAAGAGGTTGCTCATGGGTGGTCAACAGAGTTGTTTAAAATGCCAGTGTCATATTGTGCAAGATAACCTTTTTACGAGAATCTAAGGTGCAAATGAATTGTTGGATAACTACGTAGTAAGTCATGGTGATTTTTCTGTTGCATGCAATTACAAAAATCAAACTGATACCATGATTTGCATCATAGTTCGAGTTCAGACAAAGGATTTTGAAATGCAAGACCATTTCATATGGATCCCTAGAGAAAGAAGGGAAACTATATAACCAGAATGAAGGGGAAAGGCGAGAGATCTTTCAACAAAACAGACGCCGTAAGTTGCAACTGCGAACTCCACACAGACAATAATCGTAATTGTCCTGCCATATACAGAACATGTGGCCCAATAGGCCACTTGAGTAAGGCCTCCTGTCAGAAGTTGCATCGTAGTGTGGCCGCACTAGAAGAGAGAGTTGGAGAAGGAGTCGGCAGTAAAGAAGACTACAGCTCTGTCACAGGTATCGACCGTGAGAAGGCCAGAGTGCTGAAACCAGACTGCATGGGTTGAGTCAATTGAATTTGCCTGATGCCAACTTCAGCTACGACCTCACTGTGAAAATGTTGTGCCAAGACAGAGTTTGAGTTATGTCAGTAAACATCCAAAACATCCAACACAGAGTGCTTAGTGCTTAGTGGTAGCCATGCAGATCTCTTAGGCTACAGTCGTTGCATCATTGAGTTCAAGGGATGCATGCCTCCTGGGAAAGTGTACTTTGCAAAATATGTCCCAGCTATCCTTGGATGGTATTCCAAAAAATCCTCAAGATAAAGTTAGTTCCCTGCAGCTGAAAGCAAATTATGAGCCTGGACAGAGAAACGTGTTAGTATAAATTTAGGAGTGTTTGGCCGAGTGTGGCCACGACAAGAGACTTCTGTGTTTCTTCCTTTTTTTGCTGGGATCTTGCCTGCAGAGTCTGTTTGCTCTGCCTACTGCGAAGAGGAGGAGCCAATCAACCAAAACACTCACCACGAGCGGAGCGTGGCGGAGTGTTTGGCCGAGTGTGGCCACGACAAGAGACTTCTGTGTTCTTCCTTTTTTTTGCTGGGATCTTGCCTGCAGAGTCTGTTTGCTCTGCATACTGCGAAAAGGAGTAGCCAATCAACCAAAACACTCACCACGAGCGGAGCGTGGCGGAGTGTTTGACCGAGTGTGGCCACGACAAGAGACTTCTGTGTTTCTTCCTTTTTTTTGCTGGGATCTTGCCTGCGGAGCCTGTTTGCTCTGCCTACTTCGAAGAGGAGGAGCCAATCAACCAAAACACTCACCACGAGCGCAGTGTGGCGGAGTGTTTGGCCGAAAAATGGCCATGACAACAGACTTCTGTGTTCTTCCTTTTTTTTGCTGGAATCTTGCCTGCAGAGTCTGTTTGCTCTGCCTACTGCGAAGAGGCGAAGCCAATCAACCAAAACACTCACCACGAGCAGAACATGGCAGAGTGTTTGGACGAGTGTGGCCACGACAACAGACTTCTGTGTTTCTTCCTTTTTTCTTGCTGGGATCTTGCCTGCAGAGTCTGTTTGCTCTGCCTACTGCAAAGCAGAGGAGCCAATCAACCAAAACACTTGCCACGAGCGGAGCGTGGCAGAGTGTTTGGCAGAGTGTGGCCAAGACAAGAGACTTTTGTGTTTCTTCCTTTTTTTGCTGGGATCTTGCCTGCAGAGTCTGTTTGCTCTTGCTACTGCAAAGAGGAGGAGCCAATCAACCAAAACACTCACCACGAGCGGAGCGTGGCAGAGTGTTGGACCGAGTGTTCGGCTCAAGTGGAGTTGCCGGCCCGGCCTGGCACCTTTGTAGCGATAACAACAAAGGAAGATCACAGGAACAGTGCGAAGCGCAAAGTATGGAACACATACTGACTGATTAGCTGTTGGGAGATGCGCCGGCTGCAACATGCATGGCGAACACCAATGAAGTGAGTGGCGTGGTGACTAAAGGTGTAGAACCTCCTCCATGCCTGTTGAATTGTGTCCATGTAATTATCACCACCCAAACAACTTCGCCCCTTATGACAGCCTTACCCAATCACTCAGCGCTGGCCCTTCAGACTCCCATTCCGACTGTGCACATTCAGAGCACGACACCCCTGGCATCGCACCATACAGGAACGGTGGATGCTCTTTCTGCTGGTCATGGGGAGGCTGCGTCTGAGCGAAGGACTGGCCGCACTGTATGTGCCATCACTGAATCTTTACTTTCGGCCGCTGAACCCTTGCACGATTCTCAACACATGAGTGAATTTCAGATCGGCAAGGTTAATCGTGCAGTGGGTTTTGAGTCGCTTTGTGTGCCCTCACATTTGGGTCAAACATTTCCGTCCAGGATGTTTGGCATCAGTTGTTTGGGGAAGAGGGTGGACAGCGCTCCGGCGATTGAGTCAACGTCTGGGCTGGAAATGGAGGGTATAGATGTCTGCACCAAACCCTCAATTATACCACAAGTTTTAACTGGGCAATCAAAAATAGATACAAATGATATTGTTCTTTCACCAGCTTGCCCTGCTTATCCTGAAGCTGAAGTGCTACAAGCAGCACCGCCTGCACAAATTAACTCTTGTGTAAGCGACAAACACTCACTTGCCAGTGATAAGACCTTGCAGTTAGCTGACGCCCACATGCACAAACCCAGTAGTGAAGTATCACTGGCAGGTGGTAAAATAAAGCAATGTTATATTTTTCCAAGAAAGCAGCTTTCTATGTCCTACCATCTTCTGGAAAAATTCATATGGAATTCTGGGAGCAGCAATAACTGGCGCCTTCACCGACATGAAAGGCAACAAAATGGCAACATACGCTTCCTCCCCACTGGGTCTTATGACCTACCTTTTATTGGGTTTGCAGGTCTCTGATCAACAGTTACTAGACAGCTTCATCGTTAGAAGCACTAGAAATTCAAACAAAGGAATTATCCATAGTTGTGACTGAAAAAATGAGGCCACATAACAAAAGTGATCCCAATTCTAATTTGAGACAACAAAAGTTGGATCATTGTACTGCCCCCACTCACCATTGGAATCCTTCTAGGAGAGGGATCGCACAATCAAATGACTCTGTGAGCAACAAACCATATAGACTAATAATTGGTAAAGTGAGACTCCGGGATGATGCAACTCAAACTGAAGATGCACCAAAAGGAACTACATATAACAATCCAGTACCTGCAGTCAACTCTGAAACAAATTTCACTTTGATTACAACAATGACTGCGATCATGGCACCATTCATGAAGCTGCATGAGCAGATGGCCGAACAATTAAAGAATCAGACAACAGTTATGGCCATGATGACTTCAAAAATAATATTCGTAGAAGCATTCATAACTGCCATACAGAAGGACATGGATATGAGTCAAGCGAAAGTGGCTGCCCTCCTCCATTCAATACTTGATCCTGTGATAAAAGAAAAGGAAAATTAACATCTATATAGATGATCTGAGTCAATTGATGTAGAGACTAATACAAACAGGTCAGTTGATCATTTGGTGGATCCTTTTGAAATCCCAGAGGGTACTTCCTTAACACTAGATCTGCCACACAAAAATGACAATGATCAGCCCTTTGGTGACACCACGCCATCATTAAGGATGGCTATAGTGACTGACAGGAGTGAACTGTCTCAAAAGAAAGGGTCTGTTGAAGTCGCTCCATCAACTGGCATGGGTACTGTCCAAGCCCCATGCGAAAAACCATCTGAACAGATGTGTCCTATATTTGTCAAAGGAACCACAATGTCTAAACCCAAATCTACAAAAAACGTACTAAGATTTAAACAGGATCATAAGACAAAAATCAAAGCAATCAATTCCAAGCATAGTCAAAATAAGAAAGAAGTAAGGAATCAAGACAGGATTGAAGCATCAATAGCGACCAACTCAAAGCAATTGACAGTCAAAACTAGACAAAAGAAAGACCATGGATCAAAAGGAAGAAACTGGATTAAAATCCAATCCTCCAAAGTACCCTTGTTGATTAAGAACTTAAGCAACCTTGTGAATTGTTTGCATTCGACAGGAGGGATTGAACCAGTGAATTATCTCTATTTAGAATATTTGAGAAAAAAATCAAAGTTGATCTCATTGAAGAATGTATCTCATTGTCATGCTCATGATGACCAAATCATACTCCAAAAGAAACTGAGGAGACAATGGGCCTCATTACGAGTCCGGCGTTAACCTAGGCGGTAAAACCGCCTGGTTAACGCCAGACTCGTATTACCATTCCGCCTCCGTGATTCCCGGAATTACCGGGGCATCACAACCCCGGTTTTCCGGGAATCACGGAGGCGGAATGGTGTAAATCCCCATTCCCATTGAGTCCTATGGGACTCAATGGGAATCGGGATCATGGAAACACCGGCAGCATCTTGTAATGCTGCCGGTGTTTCCACGTCCGCCTGCAGGCGGGCGGTGTTAAACCCGCCAGGTCAGACCTGGCGGGAACATCACCTCCCGCCTGCAGGGGTCGGGATCAGGCGGTCCGGAAACAACGGTGGCGGCGGGTTTACCGCCACCGTTATTTCCGGACCGCCAGGGTCGTCATGAGGCCCAATGTTTAAATAATTTGAAACAAGATAATTCCACAGCAGCTACAATCAGCAGCTACAATAGAAAGGACAACAATTCACCAATACTATCGCAACTCGCTACGATGTTATAAAAAGGTATTACAACGAAATGATGCAGAAAAGATGCTAGACATCATCAAATCTTCTAATACAGTGGAAACGTGGAGACAAATAAATCAGCTGGAAGTTGATCAAAACTCACTAATGATGATGCGAATCCCTCCTGCTACTTGGGTCTCCCATTTTAGTCTTACCTTTAACCAAGAGAGGTTAGCATGGTATCAGCAAAGAACAATGAAGAGTGGAAACTAATAGACATCTCAGTGGAAGCAATTGAAACTGTTATCAAAAATTAATCTAGATCAAAGGCGTGCAGACCTGATGGCTTGAGTAATATGGCCCTTAAAGAAGACTCAGAACAATGGGCAAACTTTCTTTCAGTTCTGTTTAATTACATTGTCAAAGCTCAAAAGATACCAACCTCAGGGAAAGAGTCCATAATCATACCCATTTACAAGAAGGGTAATCGAGCAGAACCAGCTAACTATCGCCCTGCAGCATTGCTGGACACCCCGGGCAGGATTTTTAGAACTCTTGTATTAAGTTCACTACGAGCATGGGCCACATCATCTGATCATATAGACCGATGGCAATCAGGATTCATGAGAGGAATTGGGACTGCACTTAACATCTTTATACTAAATTTGCTGAAGAACGAAAGACATAAAAACGTATATTGCATTTATCAATCTTACGCAAGTGTTTGATAGCATCTCGCGCCCTAGCTTATGGGCCAAATTGACTCAATGGGGATGTCCGTCTTCCATCATAGATCCCATTAAGGAATTCCATCAGCCACCACTCTCCAAGTTCGACTGAACAAGGCTGATCTATTAACCAAACCAATCCCTACTAACAAAGGTGTAAAGCAAGGGTGTCCAATGGCCTCTGAAATATTCAACGTATTCATTTCTGACATAGATTCTGCAGTTGAAGATGTACGATGCTTTCCTCCATCGATAGCAAACATCAAAGTGGGACGGCTGGTGTACACTTATGACGTGGTCCTCATAGACCAGACTCCAATAGGTCTTCAGCGACAGCTAAATGCACTACAACGTTATCTGGCGAAAAATGGGCTCATAATCAACCCAATAATCAACCCAAAGAAATCTTCCATATTGCCTTTGGGCGCTTAAAAGGGACAATCTAGAGCAAGAATCATGCAGTGGTCCCTACTAGGAACAAAAATTCCAATAGTTCGATCATTTGTGTACCTAGGAGTATGTCTAAATTCAAGCTCCATTGAAACTCCTCAATATCAAGCACTAATAAGAAAGGCAACAAATTTGGCAGGCCAAGGAAAAATCATCCTGAAACTTTATTGTGGATATAGCCTAATCCCTCTAATCAAGTTTTACAAAGCTAAGGTTATTCCCATCCTAACCTATGGTGCTGAGACTTCCTTCAACTTCAAAAAGAAAAACTGGCCCATACTGGAGGGCCGCTTTTGGAAAAACACACTTCGATTACCTAAAGGCATTCCGATACAGGCAGCGTGAAGGGAGTTGGGCTTGACATCTCTGGTAGCAGTTGTTGAATTGAAAATACTCTAATTTTACAGAAAATATATAGAAGGAAACCCCAAAGGAGCATTTAACTGCTTCAAGAAAGCCCTGATGGAAGAAAAAGATCCTGCCCTGATTCATTGGCAAGTTGGATGCCGAAATTTACTAATAACCTTCGGAGAATAAACTGACACTCTGATTAACAATCCAGATAAAATCAAAAATAAAATCTACTCCCTTGATTGGTTTAGAATGCAGGAAGAGAGGCGAACATGTAAAACCTATGGTAAACCATGGGAGGATAGCAGGAAACCAAATTTGCTACCAAACTATATAAGATTGTTTCCTCATTGGTATTTCAGAGAACAGTTTTTCAGATTTCGGCTGAATCTAATTAAAACAAGAGAAACCTCCTGGCCTCGAAGGCATGTAGACAATCGCTTGACTTGTAGATTGTGCAATGAAGATGAGTTTATTGAAAATATGAATCATTTGATGATGGACTGTCTAGCCTTATCGACACAAAGAGAAATTATAATGAACACTGTCATAAAAAAAGTATGGACATAGATCAAAAGATTTATGGTGGAAAATGATGCAATCTAGTGAAAAAACATCAATATCATTAGCTGTGGTAAAATTCTCAATCACCATTCAGAAGAAAGTAATATCATTTGATGAACCATGAACTTTCACTCAAAGGAAAAGTGTTCTTTTTTCTACATTTTTACTAATGGAATTTGTGACTAAAGGTTGTCAACAGTATAACCATAAATCACATTAAATAAATAAAATAAAAAATATATATTTAGGAACAACTCATGGACATGTTCTCCAAAGGAAGGTCAGTGGAGTGTGGTGTGTATGTGCTCGTGTGCACAAGTGCGCATGTGTGTGTGTATGCGAAGCCCACAAAGACCTACTGCAAGATCTGGAGACAGAAAGGTTGATAGGCCACGTCGAAGCCACACAATGGCTGTGATGTAATGGCATAACAACCCTTTGAAGGCAGTGTTGCACAAGTTGCAAAGGACTAGTGCACTCACCAGAAAGGGAAAGTATGTTTTCATGTTGGCCACCATAGAATTCCTGGGCTACACCATCTCCATTGAAGGAATAAGGCCTAAGACAGGCCTCCTCAAGGCAACTATTGATGCTCGGAACTCCAACAACAGTGAAGACCTCCAACACTTCTTAGGCCTTTCTGGGACTTTACAAAGTTTTTTCGAACAAGCAGAATCCTTGCTACTGTTGCTGAAGAAAGGAGCTGAGTTTAAGTGGAAACGAGAGCCGGGAGCAGCATTTGTAGAAGTGAAGTCAGACATTTTGAATGCACTATGTCTCAAGCCTTTCCATTCCAGGCTGCACAAGCACATCACTGTCGATGCCAGTGCCTATGGATAAGCAGCAATGTTGATATATGCTGCATAGGCTACCCAGGAATTGCTGCTATTGAAAATACTGCTAGTAGCATTCTGCGTTTGCCCCGTATATAGCTGGGTATGGGGAACTTTGTATAAGGGGGTAGAGAGCGATAAAGCGAGTGAAAGGCTGAACCCACCTGCAAGAAAAAAACACAATGGTGCAAGCAACGGTTTCAGCGTCCACCCTTCCTGGGCAGCAAAGTGACATAGAAACAATGATAACAAAGTGGCCTTTGCAGCCAAACAACTGGCAGCATCAGAAAGGAAGTCTTCAGTAATAGAGAGCCTATTACATAGACGGTTACCTAGATCAAAGAGTATATATGGGCCCATAACGTCTGCTCCAGACTGATCACAACCCAATAGAGCTGGTGCTCAGTCTGGGTGAGAACAGGTCTTCTTCCCAGAGGTTAGCAAGACTAATCACACAATTGCAATATTCCATGTTCACAGCTGAACATGTCCTTCTTTGTAAAGCCAATCAAGCTGAGTGCATGCTTATCTGCCCTGAAAGGAACCAGCACCCTCCACATTCATAAAAGATGAGCATATGTTTGAATTGTTAGAGGATACGATCAGTGAGGAAACCATCCAAAATCAGCGAGCTGGAGTGACTTGAAGCTAGGTATGCAAATGATGCACTAATCTGACATTATGCAATTGACGGTTGATCAGATGTAAGGTCACTGACACTATTGCTACAACCATACAGACAAATCAATTCTTCTGAACTCTTTGATGCAGAGCCCATAATATTTTGAGGAAATGTGGTCACCGGACCTTTCAGGAGGAAACCTATGATCATAGCCGAGGTGCATGAAGGACATCTCAGGTACACGTTCTTAACTGCAGAGTGAAAGAAGCATACTGGTGGCCTTGGATGGATGACGATGGATGAAAGTGCAGTTGGCGTGTGCAAGAGTGTTATACCAGTGACCAGAGACTTCACACTGCACAGACCCCACTGCAGAGTGTTGATGCTCTGCAGGAACCCTGAGATGATGTAGTACTAGACATTATTGGCCCTTTGGATCAGATGGATCCTGACAGTTGATTTAGCATACTCATGGTGGATTACCTCTCCAAATAGATTGAACATCATGTTGTCCCTGGTGTGGAAATTGGAACACTGATGTATTTCCATGCATGGAGGTTTTCACAAAGAATTGGTAACCAACAACAGAGTTCAGCTGGTAAGCAATGATATGGTGGGGCCTTTTACAAAAGAATACAATATTCACAACTCAATCACCCACAATACGAAGGACAAGTGGAAAGGTTAAACATGTTGACCAGAGAAGTCCTGAAGGTGGTATAGCAGCGCACAAGAATCCCACCGTCACAGCATTAGAAGCATTTGTGGCTCATAGATTGGGGCCAAACAGAAACACAAACGTATCACATTCCAAATGATGAGGGGGACTAGCACAACATATATTTGCCTTGGTCACCAGATGTCAGAGATATCATGACAAAAGAAAAACATAATCTGGCATGTCAAGAAACAGCAAAGAAAGCATATCAAAGTCATGCAATGAATGTTCCTGGCATGCATCCTGGTGAGAGGATTAAAGTGAGATTGAACAATACGAACAAGGAGACACTCCCAGTGTACTGTCGGCACCTGCAAGTGTTAAGAGTTGGACAGAACTATGTCCTCACAGAAGATGGCGGAGTTTGGAACATGGAAAGAATAGCCCTGTACAAAGGAAGGATATCCAGGAGACATACAGGTCTAAGTCAACGAGTTGGCAATGAGCAATCACAGAACCATTCCAACAAGAGTCAAAACAACACACAACTACAATAACAGACAGTTGTTCACACTGATCAAGTGGAACAAAATGACAACTCACAACTCCCAGAAGATCCAAGACAAATTGACTCTCAGAGTCACATGGTAGGCAGTCACTTTGTGGTGCTTGCAGCCAAAGTCACTTAGGAGGAATTCCCCAATGGCGAGTGCAAGAAAGAATACCCATCAGTTTGAGCGACTATGAAGTTTGAGAACTAGACACCCACTCCTATTGTGATGTGCGAAAGGGAGGTATGCAGTGCCCTTTTTTACTGACCTTCTCCACTATGGTCGCACAATCTAATTCACAGAGTACCCAAATGGAGCCCGTGCCAGTGTACCACAGTGTTAATATAGCAAAGATGGGGAATGATGCAGAGCGCAGGGCGGCTGAACCTCTGGGGCTGATGTGCTCCTCTCTAGTGTGAGTTGGCACCTGACCACACTACGCCTGTGCTTATATGGCAGAATTATAATCATAGGATAAAAATGATCCTATATAGGTTACTGTAGGTGATTTTTTTGGTGTTTCTTTGTTTTTCTCATATGCCATAGCTGCAGTTGAGAACCTGATTTGCATATGGTGGCATTCAGAGCTGTACAATAGCTCAGATGGTAGCTAACTGCATCTGCAGGTCATTGATCTGAGCGCCAACAGGGGCAACTCAGCCTTTTATCCTTCAATTTTAATAAAATTAGTAATATTTGGCTGGACCTAAACCCTATCTTTATAGCACGACGACGCAATTCAGTTTGCGATGTCAGCTAGGTGGCCTGACACTGTCCACCGCGGCAGTTCTAAAGCCCGTGGCACAGCGGGAGTATGTCTACATGTGTATTTATAACTGTGTACAACAAGGGAGCAGCCATTTGGCAGGTCGAGCGCCCGAGCGAGGTAATCCAACCCCTCCAGAATGTGAACACTCACTGGCTGGGCTCTTCCGCCCACTCCTGCAGGGACACACAGGGGTATTCCTGGCCTTCCCATCACTGTGACTTGGCATTTCACAATAAACTGTGGAACCGCTAGCCCTATGAACATACACTCTAAACAGTAAATACATAACACAATACGCAGAAACTTGTTTTGTGTTGGCAATAAAAATGCTGTGGTTTTTAATTAAACATAATACTAATAAAAACATAACTTAGTAATAGGGGTATTCCCTAACGAACAGGTGTGCAGTTTGTTTCTTATTTCTGTACTTTTGGGCACTTGGGCCAGGAACTGGAAGTTGCCCTTCTTTGCACACAGGGTGCCCCCAGCGTGAGCTCCCAGGACAGTGTGTTTGGGACCTGTAAATTGGCTGGTGAGCACTCCTGTGCCTGAAGGCAGTTTCATTCCAGGCCATTGCCACCACACCTGAGTGGGTTCATGGCCATTAGAGATCCGCCAAAAGACCCTTGCTCTGCCTAACTCCCCTTGTTGCTAAGGCGTTCGGGATCCCTGTGTGAAACAGCTCCTCCCCTTTCACTGATAGGTGGTTTCCATCGCTGAGAAATCGGGAAAAACCTCTACTCCTGTGCCTGACTAAATTCAGGTCCCTGCTGGTGCAGGATTTTTCTACGCTTTGTTCAGCTTTCTCTTAGCTATGTCAATGGCTCGGATGGACCAGGCACCCTCCCATGACACTCTTTCTGACATAAATATCTCAGTTTCTTTCCCGCTTCTTGATATCCCTGTTAGGGATGTTCAGATGTCTTGTGTTGGCTGTTTTCTTTCTATTTCTACAAGCTCATTGCCCCCCAGCTATACGACTAGGTATTCTGGGTGGTTCTCAGAAGCCCACCAGGTCAGCAAGCCTCTCATGTATGTCATCCCATTTCATGTCCCTGGTGGCCCACCAGGGGGGTGATTGTGGTTCTAAAACAGGTAGTTTGTCTCTGCTTTCCTCGGACCACCTTCCTATCCTGCCCATAAAAGAATTCCCCCATATTTAGGTTTATTTGTGGGGGCCTTCCTCATCTGTTCACAGATATTTGTTTAAATTAGATCTGGCCTTATGTAACTTCTGAAACACCCCTATGTCCAGCCCACTATTTCCTTGAGCCCTTGTTGGCCTATGCCCCCACTCCATGCAAATGTTGCTGTGCCTATTCTGAAGGAGTGGTTTCCTTATTCAGTGCCATCCCAACCAGCTGTGTCAATAGCTTTTTCTGAGGGTGGCCTGGGGCTGACTATGGCTGGGGGCTTTACTGCGTATTAAGAACTAGCCCCCAAGGTGTGCACGAGTCGCAAGAAAAACATTTATGATGCATAATGGATAGCTTGACCCTATCTTCAATGCAGTATAGGTTGATCAACCTACCTTTTCTCGTTTTTGTTTTTCTTATCTCTATCTCTATAGACCAGCCCCTTGTGCACCTTTAACCTGGCTAAACCATCATTGGCTCTTGTATTAGTGGCCCCCAGGTAGGCCAGCGCAAAGTTGCCCTAAATACTTGGTCTCATATATGTGTGAACATATTTCACCCATCTTTAACCTTACTGTTTACTAGCTTTTCAAACTTCAGAGTCTTTCCCAGGCCCCTAGAGATTACTCCAACCCTTTGAAAGGTTCTCCCAGACATAGGGGATGCAGCGCTAATGTCCAGGGCATCCTGCCACCTTCTGCTGCTGCGGGGCCTTGCAATTGTGGGCTTAAAGAGCTAAGGAGTCTCATGCATTCCACCGCCACTGGTGGTATACACTTAAATGGGTTTTCACTCATTCCCCATGGCATTATAAACTTCAATGGAGACCCACTCATTTTCGCCACTGATGTTACTCCTTCAATGGAGTCTCACTCAGTCCCACCACTGACCTCACATGCTTCAATGAAAACCCACAGTTATATACGTCAATGATTTGTTGTTTATATGCAAATCCGAATAAACTTGATGATGATATACGTCAATGGAGTCTTACTCATTCCTACAACTGGTGTTATTCACTTCAATTATGTCTTGACCATTCCCACTATTGCCAGTTTGTAGTCTTGACCATACCCACCACTGGCCTCACCTGCTGAAATAAATGCTCACCCATTCCCACCACGGGTGGTATGCTCTTCAAATGAGTCTCACTTGTTCCCCCTTCTGGATTCAGACACTTCACTGTATTCTCACTCGTTGCCACCCCTGACCTCACTTGCTTGAGTGGAGTCTCATTCATTCCCTTCCAAAGGAATTGCTAAGGAGGTCCGGGGGAGGGCTATTGACCCAGGTCTTTTGATTGTAGCCCCGGATAGAAGCTCAGGGGCTACAACCAAAAGGCTAGCTATCCCCGAGTCCAGACAATCACGACATTAGTGTAGACCCAAATCTTTTCCAGACCTTTCAACACCCCCACCTTTTACCACCTCATGCACTTCAAATGCTGAAATTACATCTTTTAAGGGTGTCCCACTCATTCTCATTGCTGGCCTCACAAATTTCAGTGGAGTCCTACTCATTCCCACCACTGGTGTTATGCATTTCAATGGAGTCTCACTCTTTGCCACTTCCAGCACCATTCACTTCACTGCAGTCTCACTCATTGCCACCGGTGACCTCACTTGCTTCAGTGGGGCCTCATTCATTCCCTTCCCTAACTCAAGCACTTCAAATGCTGAAATGACATCTTTTAGGGTAGTCACACTCATTCTCATCCCTAGCCTCACAATGCAGTCACACTAATTTTCAACACTGGTGCTGTACACTTCAATAGTGTCTGTCATTCCCACCACTGAGCTCACACACTTCAATGGAGTCTCATGGAATCCCATCACTGTGGTTATACACATCAATGGATCTCAGTCATTCCCACCACTGTGCTCATACACTTAGCTCATTCTCATCCCTGTTATGACATGAAATTTTGTACAACGCGCAGTCGCCCGAAGGCATCATGGCACTAGAGAGGAGAGGCCATAGAGCCAAGGCACAGAAAGGCCGATCGGAAGAGACGCTGAATCAGAACAGAACACTCTTTAAGGCTTTCCGGAAGATCAGATGATTAGATAAAAGTTTCAACCATTGTGAGAGGGCATTCCACAGCTGCGGTGCCAGAACGCCCGGCCACCCACTCGGGAAAGCCCACTTAAATGTTGATGCCGTCCTACTTCCCAGTACTGATTTTCCACACTTAGGCTTCCACTTATTGGGCCTCATCAGGGCTTGGGCGGAGCAGTAAAATGCAGCGGTAACTCTATTACTGCCGCATTTACCACTCTGCTCAATCCCAAGTTGGGCCAAAAGTGGGAGTTTTACCTCAAGCTTTTTGCTGCAGGTAAAAATCGTTTCTTTCCGCCTGTTTTCAGGGGTTTTAGCGCCGGACTGAGTTGCTGTAATACTAATAGCATTGGGCGGTATCCGGGCGCAATTTGCGTTGTGATACCACCCAACCCCTGATGAGGCCAATTGTTTTATAGCTGGCATCAGGCACTTCAACAGTCACAACTTTTCCCTTATAACTTTCCCCGTGCACTTTAATGCAACGCACACTTGGAGGGAGACTCACTGAATGGAGGGTGACTCACTGCTTCACCACTTTACTCACACAGACCAAAGAATGCTCAACTATTCCCACAGAGCTGGCTTTCCGATCAGCCGGTCTAATTTCGCCAGGATTTCTGTACCCTTTTTTAAAATAAATAGATGGGGGTTTGGGTAAGGGCATAAATAAAGGTAGGGAGATATGGGGGTGGGGGGTGGGCGGGTGGTAGTTTGCTAGGGTCTCCACTGTCATTATTAAAAAAAAATAGCAACAAAAAAAGCACTTTCAGAATTCGACCAAAATGAACCCGTTCTTTTGAGCCTCGTTTTTTTTCTCCGTCACTCCACCAGAGTCCACTCATTCTATTATGACTGATTCTCCTCAGTCCCATCGCTTACTTCATGCATTTTGCTTGAGATGCACTCATTCCCATCTCTGGACTAGGAACCTCACAAATTTCCCTCATTGATATCAGGAACTCTTTAGATGGGGCCTTAAAAGTAAGCAATGAATACAATTGGAGTCACACACATTCCCATCTCACTGCCCATGTGAAAAACACTGGAGACTCATGAATTCCCATCACTGCCTTCACCCAACTCCTGCCCATCGCAGGGTTCATACCTATCCAGGTTCTGCAACCTTGGGATCTCCAGATGTTTTGGACTACAAGACCCATCGCGGCCCTAGCCAGCAGTGCCAATGTCGAGATACCATGGGAGTCGTAGCCTAAGGGCAGAGGTTGCAGTCCCTGGTATGGTTCCTGACATCAGGCTCATAAGCTGCCCTGAAATTCCCCCTGGTATAAAGGAAGTGCTGGCACAGGTAACTGCCCCCTTTTAATGAATGGGCTACATAAGGAAAATATTCATGATTTTTTTCAGATTGTCATGCAACATTTTAACCCTATCGCCGCCAGTGGTTCTCGGACTGAGAAGAAATCCCTTGATGCATTTCCCCAGGATTTCCAAGGGGGGTAGGGGGGGTACAGTCCTTGTTGAAGGGCAGGGACAACACGTCCATTAGTTTGTATTGATCCCGGACAGCTACATATCTTTTAGGTTTCTGCTTTCAATGTACTGACCTGGCACAAGGGGCTAAGAAGTGCCAGGGGTACAGGCTGGCATCTTGTCACTGCAAGAATCAAAGGCTAGGTACGGGCCTGGGGACATGGCTGAAAGGTCGCCTTGCGTATTTCTGTATCTCTGGCCACAGCCACATCTGGGGCTCACTCCATGGCAGCCTGATATCTGAATAAGTGGTAGAACTTGCAATGCTCCATCACCAATTTTCTAAGGGGATTCTGATGTAGACAGGGGGTCTCCGATATGGCCCCATTACACAAACCCTGTACCAGGAAGCGATTGGGAGCTGTATGCCAGTCACCCTGACTTTGAACATGAGAAAGTCACAGAAAGCTCTTGGATAGGAAAGCTGTATCAGGATGAGGAGGTTGGCAACTGCGTTACAGTCAGCCTGACCTATAACATGAGAAAGTCATAGGAATCACTTAACTAGGAAAGCTGTACAATGAAGAGGCTGGAGAATGCACGCTAGTCAGAGGCTTGCAAACGTATGCCAGTCAGCCTGAACTATAACATGAGAAAGTCATAGGAATCACTTAACTAGGAAAGCTGTACAATGAAGAGGCTGGAGAATGCACGCTAGTCAGAGGCTTGCAAACGTATGCCAGTCAGCCTGACCTATAACATGAGAAAGTCATAGGAATCACTTAACTAGGAAAGCTGTACAATGAAGAGGCTGGAGAATGCACGCTAGTCAGAGGCTGGCAAACGTATGCCCGTCAGCCTGACCTATAACATGAGAAAGTCATAGGAATCACTTAACTAGGAAAGCTGTACAATGAAGAGGCTGGAGAATGCACGCTAGTCAGAGGCTGGCAAACGTATGCCCGTCAGCCTGACCTATAACATGAGAAAGTCATAGGAATCACTTAACTAGGAAAGCTGTACAATGAAGAGGCTGGAGAATGCACGCTAGTCAGAGGCTGGCAAACGTATGCCCGTCAGCCTGACCTATAACATGAGAAAGTCATAGGAATCACTTAACTAGGAAAGCTGTACAATGAAGAGGCTGGAGAATGCACGCTAGTCAGAGGCTGGCAAACGTATGCCAGTCAGCCTGACCTATAACATGAGAAAGTCATAGGAATCACTTAACTAGGAAAGGTGTACAATGAAGAGGCTGGAGAATGCACGCTAGTCAGAGGCTTGCAAACGTATGCCAGTCAGCCTGAACTATAACATGAGAAAGTCATAGGAATCACTTAACTAGGAAAGCTGTACAATGAAGAGGCTGGAGAATGCACGCTAGTCAGAGGCTGGCAAACGTATGCCAGTCAGCCTGAACTATAACATGAGAAAATCATAGGGCGCACTTAAATGGAAATATTTACCCGGAAGAGACTGGCAACTGTTTGCCAATCAGCCTGACCTGTAACATGAGAAAGTCATAGGGCGCACTTAGATTGAAAAGTTGTACCAGGAAGAGGCTGGCAACTGCATGCCAGTCAGCCTGAGCTGTAACATGAGAAAGTCTTAGGTGGAACTTAGATTGGAAAGCTGTACCAGCAAGAGAGTTGCATGGGTATGCCAGTCAGTCTGGCCTATAGCATAAGAAAGGCATAGGGTGCACTTAGATTGGAAAGCTGTACCAGGAGGAGGCTGGCAGGTGTTTGCCAGTCAGCCTGACCTACAACATGGAAAGGTCAGAGGAATCACTGACATAGGGAAGGTTGTGGGATGTAAGGCAACCAGCGTATTAGGGTTTCACCAGATGGGGGCCCTGACATTGTTTGCCGGGGTGTCCAGAAGGTAACTGAGGGGAGGAGTGAAGGAGGATGTCTACTTCGGTTTCAGGATACCCTTTAATAGTCTAAGCAGCAAAGGGGGGGGGTGAGCTATGGCCGTACACCTGGTAAAGAATTGGCTGAGTAATCTGCACAAGACCTTGGTAAGTGAGCATCGCTCTTAAGATCACCCTGAGTAAACAAGTGTAGCAAGCGGAATGGACATGCAAGCCAAGTTGCAAGCTTTTCCTAATCTAAATGAATTTGAAAACTCCATCATGAATTGAGGCACGGGCAAGGGCAATTCAGAGTTCTGGAGCAACATGAGCAAACATTTCTTCAGATGAAGGGTAGCAGTGGGGGGGGTAGTCATTGGAGGTCCATTGATTGGTTTTAATCCTGCTGCATCACCGCTCAGGACTGCAATGGTGGTGTCCTGTCTTGTGTGAGGTTCACACAGTCGTTTTAGCATTTTGCCGTGGGGCATCTTGCAATGGCGGTGTCCTGTGTGAGGTGTGCTTGGTTAGATACTCATTGACGGTCATCTCTAAGTATGGCAGTACTGGTGCTCTGTCCTGTGTGGGGCATCAACTTTGAATTATGCAATGTGGGTGACCTGTCAGTATTGCAATCATTGTGTCGAGTCCTATGTGAGGCGCACATGTTTTCTGGTGGAATTTGGGTGTTGTACCACAATTGTGCAGTGGTTGTGCCATCTCCTGCTTGAGGTCACTTGTTTTCACCCTGCGAAAAATCAGTGTCACACTTTGCAGTGGTGGTGTCCTATCATGTGTTAGGCATTGTTTTTTTAGTCCTCCAGTGAGTGTCACATTTCTGAGTTGCAGTGGCGGTGCTGTGTCCAGTGTGAGGTGCACTTTCATCAGCACTGCAGTGACCTTTCACTACTGGACTGGTGGTGTCTTGTTTAGGTTTCGGTTGTTTAATCAATGCTGCAAAAGTCACCTTGCAGAATGGAGGTGCCTGTGGTCGGGGAGCAGTTTCTAATATCACAATGTTTGGGAAACACAGAGATTCTCTCTGCTGTGGTCAAGAGGGGCCCCTGATTTGGTGTGGAAATGGCTCCATTATTGTCACAGGTTTCCCCCTTTCTTACCTGTCCGTGTTCTTTATTGGAGCTCTTTGAAGGAGCCTTCTTGCGCACAGTTTGGGTCTTGTATAACCCTGTGCGAACGTCCTCGGGTTCCAGCGTGCGTTTAGCGTTCCAACTCCTGGAACATTCAGAATGTCCGGGAAGTCCTGGAAAACAATGAAGAGTGTACTCGGAGACGGGTACACGGAGATCCGGGATGCAAGAGGCGCGCACCACTGCGGGGGCGTGTCTTCTTCATAGAACGTGCTGAAGCTGGTAAACAACGTTCCGTGTTTGCCGGCCATGTTGCGAGTACTGCTGAGAGCAAGCCCCTATGTGACAGGGACCAGGAAGTCCAAAAGGGACGCGTCCGATGGTTCATGACAGCATGCCTCTTCCGAAGGCCTGTCCCTCCAGGTTTGCTCGGGTGTATAAGATGATACCTTCTGAGTAATCTAGCGGCCTTTAGGTTTGAGATTGGTTCCCAGGTGCGTTCACTAGGAGGGTACCCTTTCCACTCAACCAGGTACTGTAGCTGACCACGTCTGTACCTGGAGTCACATATTCTGGCCACTTCGTATTCCAGCTGGTCATCGACAATTACAGGGGTAGACCTTGGGGCAGTCCGGGAGGACTGGACATACAGTTTCATTAGAGACGTGTGAAACACTGGATGGATCCTCTTCCAGGAATCTGGTAGTTTGAGTCGGAAGGCCACTGGGTTTATGATTTCCTTTATGGAAAAGGGGCCATAGTACCGGGGAGCCAACTTATTTGGTCGTAAATGTCGAGGCAGTAGTTTCGAGGATAGCCAGACCAGACCTTATCACCCACTGCATAGGAAGGTCCTGGTCTTCTTTTGGAGTCTGCATAATGCTTGGTGTTAGTTTGGGCCCTTTCTAAGTGTTCTCTGGCTTCCTTGTGTACGTTGATGAGAGTTTCAATCCAGTAGTCGACTGTAGGTACTGGTGTAGGATGTGGGAGAATGGAAGGGTGGAATCCTTGGCTGCAAAAAAAGGGGCTGGTCTTGACAGCCGAGTGATCTGAATTGTTGTAGGCGAATTCAGCCAAAGGTATTAAGAGTGACCAATCGTCCTGTACCTTGGTGGTGAAACAACAAAGATATTGCTCTACGGTTTGGTTCACACGTTCAGTAGCTCGTTTAGTCTGTGGATGATAACCTGAGGAGAGGGCGCGTTGGATTCCTAGTATACGGCATAAGTGTTTCCAAAATTGAGAGATGTATTGAGGTCCTCTGTCTGATATGATCTTGGAAGGAAGTCCATGAAGTCGAAATATGTGTTCCAGGAAGATTCCAGCGAGTCCTGAGGAAGATGGTAGTTTATATAATGGTGTAAAATGAGCCATATGAGTGAATAAATCAATGGTGAACATGATAGTCGTGTATCCCCTGGAAGGTGGCAATTCCGCAATAATGTCCATAGCAATGAATTCCCAGGGCCTTGTCGGTAGCGTAGGTTTAAGTAGGAGACCCGGCGGTCTCTTGTTATCATGTTTGTTTTGATTGCAGACTGAACAGGCTTGGATGTGTAGTTGGATGTCAACTTTCATCTTTGGCCACCAAAATTGTCTTTGTATTAGACGGAGGGTGTTGGTGATGCCACGATGTCCTGAGTGAAGGGTATCGTGACAGAGGTTTATAATCCTTTGTTGTAGTCTCTGTGTGGGAATGACCAGGCCATTATCCTTGAACAGATACCCGTCCTTTGTTCTAAGATTCCATCGATTCTTCCCTGTAAATTCCTTCCAGATCTCAGAGGACTGGGTTTGCATCCGAATGTCTTCCAGGAGGCTGATTGCTTGGGCTACAAAAATTGTGTGGGGGAACATCTTTGGGAAGGGCCGATTTTCAAGAGTTTCGTAGTCGGGACGTCGGGATAAGGCGTCAGCAATTATGTTCTGTGTTCCAGGGACATGATGGATCTGAAACTGGTACAGGGCAAAGAAGAAGGCCCAAAGGGCTTGACGACTATTCCTACATTCCAGAGATTGCAAAACTTGAAGATTCCGATGGTCCGTACGGACCTGAACAGGATGTTTTGCTCCCAGAAGTAGATGACGCCACTCTGTGAAGGATTGACGGATGGCTAAAAGTTCCTTTTCCAATACGGAATAATGAGTCTCGCTGGGAGTTAGAGTTTGTGAAAGATAAGCAATGGGATGTTCTAAGTTATACTCAAATTCCTGTTTTAGAACTACTCCTATGGCGTAGTTAGAGGCATCCGTCTCCACTAGGAAAGGTCGATTGATGTCAGGTTGAGCCAGGATGGGGGCTTGTGTAAACTCTGCCTTTAATCGTTGGAACGCTTCATCTTGGGCTGCTGTCCAGAGAAAGGGAGTATATTTTTTCAACAATATAATAATCGGTTGAACTATCTCAGAAAAGGAAGGTATGAATTTCTGGTAAAAGTTGGCAAGTCCCAGGAAAGATTGAATCTGTTTCACGGTAGTTGGAACAGGCCAGGATAGTATGGCTTTGACTTTTGAGTGATCCATTCCAATTCCTTCTGGACTAAGGACAAATCCTAGATAGTGATAAGTAAAGACATGGAAAATGCATTTCTCGGGTTTAACCAGGAGCTTGTGTTCACGTAGCCGCTGTAAGACTGCCTTAACATGCTCTTCATGCTTAAAATGGTCCTTGGAGTATATCAGAATATTGTCCAGGTAAACTATGACGAAGAGGAACAGCATATCGGAAAACACCTGGTCCATGAAATGTTGGAACACCGCTGGTGCATTGGCGAGTCCGAAGGGCATGACCAGGTATTCAAAGTGACCAAAGGGTGTTCTAAAGGCTGTTTTCCATTCGTCACCCTCCCTAATACGGATCAGATGGTAGGCACCTCTGAGATCCAATTTCGTGAAGACTACAGCTCCTCTCACCGCTTCCAGGCTATCTGAGATTAAGGGCAATGGGTAGCAGTCTTTGAGGGTGCATTGATTTAAACCACAATAATCAAGACAAGGCCTAAGCTCTTAAGTATCTTTCTTGGCAACAAAAAACAACAAAGCCCCCACTGGAGATTTGGAAGGACGTATGGTGCCATTTTCAAGGTTGGTACCCAAGTATTCTCGGAGGGCCCTTTTCTCTGGTTCGGATAAAATGAACATCCTTCCAAAAGGAATCACTGCTGAGGGTTCAGTATCAATAGCACAGTCTTCAGGTCTGTGAGGGGGTAGGGCCTGAACTATGGCAGTTGAAAACACATCAGTGTAATCCTGATAGGCCCTAGGAACCTGGATGATATTTGAGACCATGAATGGGCCTTGCTGGTCTGACAGCATACCTTCAGTAGATGTTGACGAGGAATCCAGGGATAGACAGTGAAACATACAATGCTCGGAACCAAGAAACAAGGATCCTGCTGCCCAGTTGATGTATGGGTTGTGCTTCTGTAACCAGGGCATACTCAGTACCATTGGGTAATGAGCAGACTTTATGATGTCAAATATGATCACCTCTCGATGATGGTTTATCGAGAGCTGGATCGCTTTGGTTTGTAGGGTTATGCGTCCTGAAGAGAGAGGTCTTCAATCGATAGCCTCTACAGGTTGCATGATGCCTCGAGTTTCATATGGAATGTGGTGGGTAGTGACCCAATCTTGATCTATAAATATCCCCATGGCTCCACAATCCACCAATGCCAAAATGGGGGAGGTTTCGTTCTTGGATGGCGATAGAAAGGCCTGCAAGATCACAAAATTGTTTAGTCCAGGAGAGTTCAAGGATGGAATAGATGCATTGTGGAGCAAGCATCTCTCTCCCGAAGCTGTGCTACATCTAGGATCGGGAGCTGGCGTTTCCCGAACGCCGTGGAGGAGCTAAGGGACTTTCTCTCACAAGATGTTTGTCTGAGGCGCAATACATACACAGCCCAGTGTGAATCCGCCGCATTCTTTCTTGCGGGGATATGGGTCCGCGGAAGGCCCCCAGTTGCATGGGTTCTGGATCTGTAGTGGGGGCAGGAGTGGGATCAGCTTTAGAGGGAGGTTCTATGAAGGTCTTTTGGTAAGGCACTCTACTCTTCTTCTTTTCTGCCTTCCTTTCCTGGATACGGAAGTCTATCTGTAAAGAGAGGTCCATAAGAGCCTGGAAGGAACCTGGGCGAGCCACTCTGGCTAGCTCATATTTTATTTCTTCATTCAGTCCTCTTCGAAAAAGTGTAAAACAGGCTTCTGAGGACCAATCTGCTTCTTTGGCCAGTTGCTTAAAGCGTGTCACATATGTAGGCATATCCTGGGAACCTTGTTGTAAGTCCAGTAGGCGTTTCTGGGCACTGTAGACCTGTGCTGGGCGGTCAAACATGGTCTTTAGGGCCTGTACGAATCCATCATAGTCATCCAGAAGGGCATCCCCATAATTAACTAAAGGCGTAGCCCAAGTTAATGCATTCCTGGAAAGATGCGAAATCAAAAAGCCCACCTTTGCCCTGGGGGTAGAGAAGTAGTAGGGCTTAAAGGTAAAGTGGACTAAACACGAGTGAAGGAATCCGCGAAGGTTTTTTTGAAGCACCGTCGTATTTATCTACTACTCCGCCCAGCAATACGCTTTCCTTGGTCGCGGAATCACGGGACAGGATAAATTGTTTTAATGCGGCATTCTCGGCTTTAAGATTCTGCACTTCTGTTGTTAACTCCTGCATGCCGCGCACGAGGTCTTGAACTGCCGCCTCCATGTCCGTATCAATTTCAGTTTGTTGGCGTCTCAATCTGTCACAGGTTTCCCCCCTTCTCATCTGACTGTGTTCTTTATTGGAGCTCTTTGAAGGAGTCTTCTTGCACACAGTTCGGGTCTTGTATAACCCTGTGCGAACGTCCTCGGGTTCCAGCGTGCGTTCAGCGTTCCGACTCCTGGAACGTTCAGAATCTCCAGGAAGTCCTGGAAAATGATGAACAGTGTACTCGGAGACGGGTACACGGAGATCCGGGATGCAAGAGGTAATAAAGAGGAAGGGAATGAATGAGGAGGGAAATTTAGGGGCCAGGAACCAGGAATCAAAGAAGGTAGCGAGAGCGAACTACGGCAGCACACGTCTAGCCACTGCAAGCGGTAGTGTTGAGATGCGCAGCGCCGCGGGGGCGTGTCTTCTTTATAGAACGTGCTGCGTCCGACGCGGAAGCTGGTAAACAACATTCCGTGTTTGACGGCCATGTTGGGAGTACCGTTGAGTGCAAGCCCCTATGTGTCAGGGACCAGGAAGTTTAAAAGGGACACGTCCGATGGTTCATGACAATTATACTAGATGGCTATAACCTTGTCAGTGCCCAGGGAGCGCACTTTCCCCACAGAGAGAGAGAGCACTCATGGACCAGATTACAGGCACTTTGCACTAGTGGAAGTGCCAGGTTGTACAGTATTAGCACAAGGGCAATGACTGCCCTATTTCTAAAAACAATGGGACATATTAGAAAACTATTGCACCATGACACGTGCAGTTTAGCGTGGTTATTATTATTACGAAATTTATTGAACACTGACCTAGCTTTGAGAAGCAACGGAGCGCTTCACAGAGGTATACACCAGTACAGATATATAACAGAGCCCTTTACAGAGTGTACAACATTACAGATGCATAACAGAGCGCTTTTCAGTGGTAACAACAGAACAGATATACAGCGGGGTAGGATACAGAGGAGGGGTACAACTGTGCCGGGTGGCGGGGAGTAGAGGGGCAGGCGTCGTCTAGCGAGTCAGGTGGTGCGAGGAGTTACGTGATGGCCTTGGTGTTGAGGAGGAGAGACTCCTTGAAGATGTGGGTCTTGAGTTCTTTTCTGAATTGTAGGAGCATGGGGGTGAGTCTGATGCCAATGGGGAGGAGGTTTCATAGTTTGGGGCGTAGGCAAAAAAGGCTTGTTTTCTGGTCCTTTCCTTTTTGCAGAGGTGGTTTTCAAGTCTGCATGTGTCCTGGCTTCTGGTGATGTGCTGGCTGCCGGAGATGCTGAGTTTCTCTGCGAGATAGCTGGGTGACTTGAGGGCGAATGCCTTACAGATGATGCAGCAAGACTTGAAGGTGATTCATGAGTGCAGTGGGAACCAGGGAAGCATGGTATCAGCACCGTGGCAAACATTGCCCTAGTGCAAAAACAGATACATTTTTGATGCATTTTTCACCATTGCAAAGTTTTCCTTAGTGCTAATACCATCCCGTATTAACACTAGCACAATTTATGCCCTGGTGCAAAAATGCAGTGAAAATATATCTTTGTTTTAGTAGGGCACATTTTGCCCGGGTGCTAATACCATGCTAACCTGCACTTGTCATTGTGCAGGGTTTCTGTAATGTGTCACCTGGGAGGTTTGTGACGGTCAAGCGATTGTTAAGAAATGTAGTGTAAACTCCTTTGGGTGGCTGGTTATATTTTGCATCTTTCTGCTGATGGGGTCTCTGCCTCGCCTGTGAGTCAATCCCTGTTTTATATCCCGAGGCCAGTGCTGATGTTACTGGGGCTTATCCTGACCACAGAGGGTCTGTCGTAATGTCGCGAGACCCGTCTGGAATGAGCAGCCCTGTCTGTGTTTTCGTTTGTTTTCTGCTGTACTTCCCGTGCAAAGCATAACTGCGAGGTCTGAGCTAATGCGGCGGAGGCCTTCTCTGATGCACGGACTCAGGCTTCATGCTGTGAGGCCTGCCTGGGGTGAGCAATTCCAGCTGTGTTTTCAATTGTTCTGGCTCTATTTGCTGCATAAACAATGCAACTGTCAGGACTGTGCCAATGCTGGTGTGGCCTGTCCTGACGTCGGTGGTGTTTCTTCATGTATTGAGAGCGTCCTGGAGTCAGCAATACTGCCTGTGTTTCCAGCTACAGGAAGCTGCACTTACTGCACACACATACAACTGGGCGCATGTGCTGATGTGTTTGGGGCCTGTCCTGCGATGAGAGGGCTTGTCCGCTTTCCTGTCACACCCATCTCCTTGGAATGCCCTACTCACTTGCGTGTTGGGCCTGTCCAGGTAGCACTGTTAGATTGCCACTAACCCTTGTAGCACGAAAACTGGGCGCCCGTTTATTTATTTAGTGGACCCCCAATACAGTAAGTAAGTGCTTTGTTGATAGGCATGTTCTCTTGATTATACCCACCTAAAATCTATCGAAAATCATGCTATGTGAATTTGATCCTGGAATCCCGGATAGAAACAGACATATTAAATCCGCAGGTGCTATCTAACGCCAGTACACATTGGCATAGAGAAAGGTGGGACACTGTGGGAGGAGGTGCTTAATGTCTTTGCACCTTTGGGTTATTCCGGCGAAGGTATGGGTTCAAAGGAAACACACGTACTCGTGATTTACACATCAAATATATCTTGGGTGTTCCCCCCTCTCCCCACTAACCTAACCCACCCCCATGCAGATACACCAGAGCTTAGCGGAGTGCAGGAGTGTAGGTATGTCTGGAAAACATCGGGGACTACGCTAATGTCGAAACTGTCAGGACTGGGGGCTAGCTAGCCTTTTGGTTGTATGCCCTGAGATTCTATCCTGGTCTACAACCAAAATACCTGGGGTTATAGTCCCCGACCCCCAGGCCCCCACCTACTGACGCCTCTGGCGGAGTGGATGTCAGCGTGGAAGACCAAGACACAGGGAGTGGGAGGCGGGGCAATGGGTATAACTGTGGGTGTTCTGCCTCCAAGAACATTTTGACTATAATGGGATCAAACGTTGCATTTTACAGTATATGTCAGCAAAGTAATTGGATAGACATGCACGGTATTTTCAAGCAGTTCTTAAGGAGAACGCCTGAAATATTCCATAACTGGTCAGGCAACAGTTGCCGCAATACACAGGGGCTTTTCTCTGCAACATCAAATAATGTATGCGTCATTAGATTGTGTGTGCCCGATAGAAAGACTGGGGGCGCAGGAGAGCATCATGTGTGAAACTTAATGAAGCAGGGTCCAAGGGTGTGAGATGCCCATTATAAATCGAAAGCAGCAGAAGAATTTACACACGTTTTAAATATTTTAGCAGGAAAAAATAATTACACCATTATTAAATGCTGTGCCAGGAGATATAACACACAAACTAGCAATTAAAATGCAATCAGAATTGCCATTCTATACAAGGTGCTACCACCACATGGTAGGTTACTTCCAAAGTATATGAAAGTCTTGCTCAAATAGTCTTGTGTATTTTAACTATAGCAATAACTCCTGCAGGGGCTTAACAAAGAGCCCCGGTGCCATTACCAATATTCAGCCCATCACCACAGGTGTTATTGCTATTAGTACCCCTGGTTTAAAAACCGGGGTGCTTATAACCATTATTTGTCACGCGAGTGCCTACCCGGTTCTTTGACATACAAACTCACTCAACTTGGATGCAATTTAACAGGCCCCTCTTCCATTTCTATGGTGTCTAGTGGCGATGGAGGAGTGGCACGACAGCTCAGGTGGAAAAAGGTAAGTGGCCGTGGAGAGAGGAGCTGTTGTGATTACGATTAGCTGAGGGTATCTCAGGAGCACAAAGAACTACGCAGCACACCAGTAAGAACAAAATCCACTGGTAGGTTTAGACTACACAGTGGAGTGTCTTCCTCCTGTGGGGTGCATTTAAAGGCCCCAACAGAAGTCCCTTTCACATGAATAGCAGCCATTTAAACACTGCAACCAAAAACGGCCTGGATTTTTCTTTTGTTGTTCATGAAAAATTAAAGAACCATGGGGAAAGGGGCCTACCTGTCCTTATCAATGGACAACCAGAAGTTTAATTCACAAAAGAAGGAGGAATTAAAGAATCCTGTGACATGGAAAACAGGATTCTTAAACATTGGAAGCAAAAACGGTCTGCTCATGTGTCTGGAAATAAAAACAGCCTTAAAAAAGCCACAATGGAAAAAGATATCACTGCTCACAGAAAAATGTCAGGAAAGCAGAACAGGATGTGTGGGTTGACCAAAGCAATGTATATTATGGTTCCCCCACAGAACTCCAGTGACAGTTGAAGAGACACGTACTTCAGGAAAACCTGTTCTGGCTGGGTGCAAAAACTTCATAATGAAAATCCCCACTTCAGCTGGATGTCACAGCTCCCACCTAACAACCCTGCAATACAATTTGATGCTGCTGAAGGTGACACAATTCACTATTCTGCAGAATTGCTGGCAGGAAGCAGGGACTTCAAGAGAAGGCCAAAGCATGATTAAAAGGTGTGAATCCTTGTTGCACCCATTTCAAAGAGCCCACACTAACGTCAAAGAGACTCATAAAAATCTCTGGTCACAGGCTGTCCCAGTGGAACAGGTGGCTGTGGGGGATGAAGCAGCCATACCATTTGCTGAGAGAAACACTCATCATTTAATTTAAAAGACTATTTCATTTTAGGTGTTTTGCCCAGCAATCAGACTGAGGATTTTCATGTAATTTCCAGGTGGTTTTGGGGGTATAAAATGCATCTACCTGTGACTCGGGGAACTGTAATGGCCAGTTAGACTAGGTTTTCTGGCTGATCTGAACATGTTACAAAAGTGAAAATGGGTGAAAAGGTGGAAAATGAATTTAGGAATATGCTTGATAATTTATATATTCATAACGGTTATAAATTTTATGAAAACGACAAAAATGTGACACATGGCCATGTCATGATTCCTGCCCCTCATGTCCCCAGCCCTCCAAGATGTCAGGCTGAAGCCAGGCCACGATCACCTACATGGCCCGCAAGGGCCTCTCCATCCCTTCAAAGACCCACTTGGAGTCAGATTTGGCGCTTGTGGCACCAGGCTCACTCACTCCCATAGGATAACATTGGGGATTGGACTTGTAGTGTATTGATGGGGACAAGATAGATGCCCGCACATATTTCGGTTCCCAGAACTGCATGTGCGGACTAGTCTTTTGGGTGTGGTTCAGCCCAGAGACACCTGGGATACCCAGAGACTATTTAAGCAACACCCAGGCTGAGTAACATACTTTGCATTTTCTGCACCTGCAGCGTGACACTCACTGTATGTGGATCGGTCTCCAGTAGGCCTGCATCTTTCTTCTGAGCTCAGCTCCTGCAAGAACAAGAACACCGTTAGGAACAGCCTTACCTTGCGGCGCTTCTGCCCATCATTCATCGCTCCTTCTGTTCTGCGGGCATCTTCGGCGGTGTCATTCCCATCCCGGCACGCCGCTTCCTAAGGAAAAGGGAAAAGAACAGAAAAAAGGCATTAGTAAGCATTCTGCAAATCTTTGCTTATTTTTAAATACTGTACGAGCTTCAAACGCTTACCTGAATCCAAGCCGCTCTGGGGGAACTCTGTCTCCGGAACTTCTCATCCATCTGCAAGAGGGAAAAGACACTCCAGGTTAGCGTGGAAACATCTAGTGCGCCGCATACCGCGCTTACCCACCGCATGTATTCTTCATAACCGGCATCCATGCTGAAAACGTCGCGGCACCTAAAAGACACAGAAAAAGAACTCAGTTCAATGCAAATATGAAAGGGGTGCATCGCGCATCGCGCTCTCACTCACCTTCAGCACTACTCATCTCAGCAGCACGCCACCATCCCCGGACACCGGCCATCATTCAAGGAAGGAAAGGAACGAAGTTAGAGAACTCTTCAAAAGACTCATACTTACCTGTCGGACTCTTGCCAGTGAAGTAACTAGGCAGCAACGCGCCCGCATCAATCAACACGCCCCTGCGCTGAAAGCAGGACGGAGAGCACACTATCCAAGAAAACAAGGTGAGCTGTGGATCAAAGGGCAGGGTTGGACCCCGGGGAAGAAGGGGTTCAAGCACACAGTGACAATGGGGAGTTAAACTCTACCGATCCTGTGTTTCAGGCCCAGCCTCCAGTCGAATAGCCACCAGGGAAGGGTTTGAGGTCATAAGAGGTCAGAACAGGCTGAGTGACGTCCCCGAGGATACCAGGTGAGCGTTACAGAACGCAAAGCCTCTCATCAAAATCCACCTGGGCGTCATGGAAATGTCAGAACCCGACCAGTTAGCCCACATGTTGGGGCAGCTACGTTCCGAAAGTACATGCAGCCAGGCAGGAGACCAACACCCTGAGGAGAGAGCTGATAGTAGCCAAAGAACGCACTGATGATTTAAGCCGGCAATTTCTCCAGTCACAAGCATGGCATGCACCATTGCCGGGAAGCGTGCCCTCGATGCCAGCGCCATCAGCCAATCCCGTTCAGATAACCTTTCCTGGGGCAGTTCCCTTGGCCCCGCCTGAACGATTTACGGGGGATCGCAAGAAGTTTGCAACGTTCATGAACCAGTGCTGCCTGCACTTCCTTTGTAGGCCAGGGGCCTTTCCGAATGACCAATCATGGGTCGCTTTTGTGCTATCCTACCTGAGTGGTAGCGCCAGAGACTGGTCTGTACCCTTTGCGGCCCAAGACGATCCTTTGCTGCATGACTTCAGGGGCTTTCAGCAGGAGATGGAAAAGCTGTTCGCCCGTCATACTCATGGGCAGGCATTAGACAACGAACTTCTGTCCCTACGCCAAGGGAATCAAGACCTATTAACATACATAGCCAAGTTCAATAGACTCGTAGTTGAAGCAGAATGGCCAGTGGAGAAGAGAACCACGTTATTTCATCAGGGGTTGCGGGGGGAGTTCAAGGATGTTCTCGCACAAGTAGTGAACCCCCTGAAAGACTGCTCAGAATTCATTGACCTTGTTGTTCAACTGGATCATAGGTTGCAAGAGCGAAGAGCAGATCGAACCAGACCGGACCCTCGCCCTATGTATGTGCGTTCAAAGGACAATACTTCTCGAACAACGGAAGGTTCAGGAGAACCAATGCAAATCGGTGGGGTCAGATCCCCCTTGACTAAAGCGGAAAGGGATAAAAGGAGACAACAGCAGTTATGTCTGTACTGTGGAAGGTCAGGTAATTTCCTTAAAGAGTGCCTGTGAAGCCACCAAGGAGGACGTTAGAGGCCACGGACAAGGAAGATACCATCAAGGAATCGGAAAACTCCCCAGCCCGGCAAGTGTAGGAGTCCACTTGTCGAGCGAAGAAAGTGAACTACAGACATCCCATTTTGCACTATCTGTGGTCTTTATCAATCACCAACAACCATCTTGGATGCACGCAGTAAGAGCATACATAGACAGTGGAGCCGTTGGGAATTACATCGACCAGGATCTTGTGGCAAAGATGGGGCTTCTGTTACGCCCTAAATCAACCACTGACACTGTTACCACTGTCGACGGCACATAAATAGCTTCTGGTCCAGTATCCCAATGCACTGCAGCTTTAACCCTTCTGTGCCAGGATGGACACCAAGAATCTATCGTTTTCGACCTCATTAAGGCACCACAGTTCCAGCTGATTTTGGGAATGCCATGGTTGGTAGCTCACAATCCTCGAATCGATTGGCGAGCAAAAGAATTGGCCTTTCCCAAGACTTGCGCCCACACATGTTATCGCCAAGAGAAACAACCAATAGACACCAGAACCTCCACTCTTGCGACTGTGGCAATCGGCACCCTACCAAGTGAATACCAGGACTTTCAAGATGTCTTTCAGAAAGAACAGGCTAATACCCTGCCACCGCATAGACCATACGATTGCCAAATCGACCTGATACCCGGCGCACAAATCCCTTGTAGGCAAATTTACGCACTCACGGAACCAGAAAACCAGCACCTAAAGGCCTATCTTGACCAATACCTGGCCAACGGGTTCATCCGTCCCTCGAAGTCTCCAGCAGCCAGTCCTCTATTCTTTTTACCGAAAAAGGAGGGGGACTTGAGAACGTGCATCGACTATCACGCACTGAACCAGATTACCTTAGAAAATCGCTACCCCCTGCCACTGATCCCTGAATTGCTTGATCAAGTCAAAGATGCCCAAATCTACACAAAACTAGACCTGAGGCGGGCATATCACCTTGTTCACGTAAAACAGAGGGACGAATGGAAAACTGCTTTTCGCACCAAATACGGCTTGTACAAATATCAAGTAATGTCCTTTGGCCTTTGCAACGCGCCTGCTGCATTTCAATACTTCATGAACGATGTCCTACGGGAATTGATTGATGTCTGTGCTCTAGTGTACATCGACGATATCCTAGTATATTCCGCATCAAAGCAGGACCACGTTAAACACGTCCAATCCGTATTGAAGAAACTCTGTCAACATCAGCTCTAAGCCAAGCTCGAAAAGTGCTCATTCCACGTCTCCGAGGTGGAATTCCTGGGCTTTATTCTCAGCCCGAATAGAATCCGAATGGATGTACACAAGGTAGATGCTATCCTGAACTGGCCATCCCCAAATTCATTCAAGGGGGTTCAAAGTATGCTGGGTTTTGCAAACTTACCGCCGGTTCATCCCAGGATTTTCGCAAATCGTGCATCCCATCACGTCATTACTAAGGAAAAGCAACAAAAAGTTCCAGTGGAAAACAGAAGCCAAGGAGGCTTTTCAGGAACTCAAATCAAGATTCACATCTGCCTCAATATTACGCCACCTTTGCCCTGATCTCCCATACCCGGTGGAAACGGACGCCTCAAGCATGGCTATGGGAGTCGTCCTCTCACAAAAGGACCCCGAAACGGGCCAGTTACACCCTGTTGCCTTCTGGTCGCAGAAATTCACACCCCCTGAACTCAATTACGCTATCACAGACAAAGAACTCCTGGCCATTAAGTCAGCCTTTAAGGCGTGGCAGCACTACCTCTTGGGCGCCAGACACACAATCACCGTAATAACTGACCACCGGAACCTCCAGTACCTAAAAACGGCAAAGGCCCAATCCTCACGACAACTATGTTAGGCTCTTTTTTTGCTGAATATGACTACGTGATTACATTTCGACCAGGGGTGAAAAACGAGAAGGCCGATGCCCTTTCCCGTATGGGGGTGGAAGAGCAAGAATATCAGACCCCTGACCCAATAGCAATCATCCTGAGTGACAAGCTCCTAGGAATCACAGCAACCATAACTCAGAAAGAATTGCATGAAGAAATCCAAAACCTGATGAGTCCGGAGCAATTACAAGCGTGGAGTGCACAAGGAGAACATTACATGATAAAAGATCAGTTGCCCTACTTCAGGAATCGTTTATTCTTACCAAACCAAGAACTACGAGAACAAGTCATGTCCGGTTATCATGATTCCTTGATCGAGGGCCACCCCGGAATCGCTAAATCCCTAGCCAAGGTAAAACAATATTATTGGTGACCCACGTGGCGTAAAGACATTATCCAATTCATCCTATCTTGTGGAGTGTGTGTTCAAAACAAGTCATCCAAGCAGAAACCGACTGGGCTATTACAACCATTGAAATCCCACCAGCACCCTGGCACACGTTGTCCCTCGATTTTATTACTGGCTTACCACCCAGTCAAGGGTTTAACACTATTCTTGCGGTCGTGGACCTATTTTCAAAAATGGCACATTTCATTCCTCTTAAGGGGCTCCCAAATACTTCCACTCTGGCAAAGGTATTTCTTGAAGGCATTGTACGGCTCCATGGGTTTCCTTCAGTTTTGGTCTCAGACCGAGGTACTCAATTCGTATCTAACTTCTGGAGAAAATGCTGCTCTATGGCCCAGATCGACATCTGGTTATCCACCAGTCACCATCCCCAAACGGATGGTCAAACTGAGAGGACAAATCAGACGCTCGAGCAGTATCTGCGTTACATGTTACACCAAGCTGAAGGAAGCTGGTTCGACCTATTATGGATAGCAGAATATGCTTATAATAATTCCCTACACACCAGCACTGGGCAGACACCCTTTTATACCTTGTATGGCAGGCACCCACGTACTTCAGAGTTGGACGTTCCTACAACCCTGGAAATGCCAGCAGTCAAAACCTTGCACACAACCATTTCTCAAACCTTTAAAAGGGAAGCCGAACACCTACTTGAAGTTAAGAATCGCCAAAAGAAGTTTGCTGATCAACACGGAGCAAAGGCCCCCAACTAGCAAGTGGGAGACAAAGTCTGGCTGGCGTCTAAACACGTGTCCATTAAAGGAGCCTGAACTTTCCGTCCAAGATACCTGGGTCCATTGACCGTCACCTCTGTGATAAATCCTGTGGCTGTCAGACTAGCTTTGCCGTCAAACATGCAGATTCATCCTGTGTTCCACGTGTCTCTCCTTAAACCTGTTCAACCTGGGACCCGGGTAGCAACGCCACTGCAGACAGTAGTAGTCGCCAGGGAGCCAGAATTCAAAGTCAAGGACATCCTAGATTCAAAGTACGTCAGATCCAAATTATACTACTTAGTAGACTGGAAGGGGTATGGTCCACAAGACAGGACATGGGAGCCCTGTGAGTACATCCATGCACCTTGCTTGCTTAGATGATTTCATCAAAACTATCCAACCAAACCAGGACCAGACAGAAGAGCCACCTTGAGAGGAGCCTTGGGGGGGAGTGCTGTCATTATTCCTGCCCCTCATGTCCCCAGCCCTCCAGGATGTCAGGCAGGAGCCAGGCCACGATCACCTACGTGGCCCTCAAGGGCCTCTCCATCCCTCCAAAGACCCACTTGGTGTCAGACTTGGCGCTTGTGGCACCAGACTCACTCACTCCCATAGGATAACATTGGGGATTGGACTTGTAGTGCATTGATGGGGACAAGATGGATGCCCCCACATATTTCGGCTCCCAGAACTGCATGTGCGGTCTAGTCTTTTGGGTGTGGTTCAGCCCAGAGACACCTGGGATACCCAGAGACTATTTAAGCCACACCCAGGCTGAGAAACATGCTTTGCGTTTTCTGCACCTGCAGCGTGACACTCACCGTGTTCGGATCGGTCTCCAGTAGGCCTGCATCTTTCTTCTGCGCTCAGCTCCTGCAAGAACAAGAACACCGTTAGGAACAGCCTTACCTTGCGGCGCTTCTGCCCATCATTCATCGCGCTTTCTGTTCTGCGGGCATCTTCGGCGGTGTCATTCCCATCCCGGCACGCCGCTTTCTAAGGAAAAGGGAAAAGAACAGAAAAAAGGCATTAGTAAGCATTCTGCAAATCTTCGCTTATTTTTAAATACTGTACGAGCTTCAAACGCTTACCTGAATCCCAGCCGCTCTGGGGGAACTCTGTCTCCGGAACTTCTCATCCATCTGCAAGAGGGAAAAGACACTCCAGGTTAGCGTGGAAACATCTAGAGGCGCTGCGTACCGCGCTTACCCACCGCATTTGTTCTTCATAACTGGCATCCACACTGGAAACGTCGCGGCACCTAAAAGACACAGAAAAAGAACTCAGTTCAATGCAAATATGAAAGGGGTGCATCGCGCATCGCGCTCTCACTCACCTTCAGCGCTACTCATCTCAGCAGCACGTCGCTATCCCAGGACGCCGGCCATCACCTAAGGAAGGAAAGGAACAAAGTTAGAGAACTGTTCAAAAGATTCATACTTACCTGTCAGACTCTTGCCAGTGAAGTAACTAGGCAGAAACGAGCCTGCATCAATCAACGTGCCCTTGTGCTGAAAGCAGGATGGAGAGCACACTATCCAAGAAAACAAGGTGAGCTGTGGATCAAAGGGAAGGGTTGGACCCCGGGGAATAAGGGGTTCAAGCACACAGAGACAACAGGTAGTTAAACTCTACCAATCCTGTGTTTCAGGCCCAGTCTCCAGTCAAATAGCCTCCAGGGAAGGGTTTGAGGTCGTAAGTGGTCAGAACAGGCTGAGTGACGTCCCCGTGGATACCAAGTGAGCGTTGCACCATGCTACATCGTACAGATTTGGCAATCGGCTTATATAATTCCCATGAACAGCTAAAACTGAATATGTGCTTCGTATTGCAGTTGCGAGTACAATTATGAAGTTGTGATACATAACTCGTTCTTGCCAAAAAGTTCAAAAGAGAACAAAGGAGAGTGGCAAATGGAAAAAGACAGATGGTGCCCCCAACCCCTAAACCAATCTTTTCTGGTGGTGCAGAGAGAGAGGGTAACTGTCCAATCCTAGTGGCAGGGATTATTGCAGGGTACTTCCTCTAGATCGTAAAATTAGTGATGTCATTTCTATATAAGGGGGACTGTACTAGGACTCAGGAGAGACACACAACTGGGGAAGACAGAAAAAGGAGAACGGAGAGAAGGCTGCTGAAACTTATCATTTTTGAGAGTGCAGTGGCCAGACCCCTGCCCTTTCTTTCCAGAGTGTCCTGAGATGCAGCTGAATTTCTTAAAACTTAAACAAAGTCTTGCTATGTAAGTAGCAATAACCCCAGACCTAAATTGCATAAGCCCTTCAATTTTGTAGCAGTGCAACAGGCGCCTCAACTGTTCTTGCAGTGCTCAATGATCCTCCGCCCAATTGTATGCAGGACTTTTACAAAAGAGTCAGTGCAAGGGTGTCACGACATGGGCACCTATTGCCTAGTAGAGGAGGATGACAGGTTGTGTGGGGGGCAGCCACACAACCACCAGGATAATCTCCTCAATGCGTCGCACCGCAGGCCAGCATCCACTTACTTAACAGAATGTCAGATCAATTTCAATGGGGAAACTCCAGAGTGCTGCCCTGCTTCTGAGAGCAGCACCGTATGTAGCCTGCTCGCGTCCCACCATCAGTACTCTTTTGCTGACAGTCACTGCAGTCACTGCTGTCTGTTCTGTGACCTGTAGGTGTAGTTCTCTGTGTCCCAGCGTATCACAGAGCCCAGCTTTCCAGCCTTCCAGGTCAGGCTATTCTGCACCGCTCTGCACCCGGCCCCACCCCCTCATGCCCAAGAGCCACTACAGCCCATGTCCAGGCCCTCTGCTGCTCACTCACTGCTTTGGGGGCAGGCAACAACCTCATCTCCACTGGGTGTCTATTACGCGATGGGCACTGCCACAGCCCGCCGCGAGATGTGTATGCCCGGGTAGCTTGCCGGCAATCTCCTCTCTCTCTCAGATGATCCATAGCACAATTACGGGTTGAGGGGGACCAGCGACCCCCTCACTTCGCCCACATCCTCAACGCAGCTGGCATCGCCACAGCCCGCCTCTGAGCACTACAGCTCTGTGGTGCCACCAACAGCCTCACGCACCCAGCGAAATGTTTATGCCGCAGCATGCGCCGTCACACCCTGCCTCGATGCATCCGACATCTTGTGGGAAATCAGCTCTTCCTCTGCCGTATGGCCCCTAATTGGCAGCCCGCAAGTGTTCACGGTGACAGGGCCTCATGTAAACTGCTCTGGTCGCAACACACAAAGGGGAGGTTGCCCGATGTCTATCAGTGCATCGCTGGAGTGCACCCAGAGCAGGCCACGATGATCCTTGGTCCGGTACCCAGCAACCGTCCAGGCATTCAGCTTGCCATCAGGGCTAGGCATGCCCACAACCCTTATAGGTCTTCTCTGTAAATTCCAAGCCGGATACGCCTGATGAATTCTGCCAAGGATCTCAGAACGCACACAGAGCTCACACGGCAGCAGCCATCTGGCTGGCTGCGCAACAGCGCCCCCTACATACACTGATTCTAAATGTATGCACATTTTTTCTCATGAATATTAATGAGAGATTTCCTGAAAACCCATCAGGGTCCCGGCTCTCGAGGCTTGGAATTGGACAATGCCCCAACTACTTGCCTAGCATTTCACTCATCCAGGTCAATGGAGCTCAACTTAATCTCTCATTGGAGATTACAAATTGTGTTTTCCCCATTGCTGGACTCATGCATTTTAATGCGGTTTCACTCATTTTCATCACTGGCCTCATGTGTTTCCCACATAATCGGCCACACGCACTTTAGTAGAGTCTTACTCTCATCACAGCCACTTGCCTGATGCCCTTCAGTGGAGTCTCACTCACCTCAAATCGCTGCCTTCATGCACTTCAATTTGACCTCACTCATTCTTCCTCATAACACCTCCCCAGACCCTATAATCAGAGGCGTAGCCAGGATTGTCTAACAAGTGGAGCCTGAAGCTAATGGAGTTGGGCCCAGCGCAGTGACATGAACATGTGTTAATGCCCACACAGCGCTGCTGAGTGGGCATTTACAGATTTTGGGTGGGTCTTGCCCGCTCAGGCCCTACCCTGTCCATTATAGGCTATAATGGACGCAGACGTATTGCTCCGATGACTGGCCTCACACACTCCAATGGAGTCTCGCCCATACCCCACATCACTGCCTCATACAATTAAATGGCACCTCACTTTTTCCTTTGCATGAGGGGACTGTGACCTCAGGCCTCAGGATAAAGGATGAGCAGCACAGCTGAGAACCCTGAGCTCAGGAGGCAGTGAGTCATGAACACAGGCAGACCTTAAGGTGTAATGCTATACGCTATGCTGCAGGAAAGCCCAGCAGCTGCCCAGTGGAGTAAGCGGCTCCTCACCACCAGGGGTTGGGGCGTCACCATTATGGAGGTGTATTTGCCTGGTGGTATGACAGAGGGGCCGCCTAGAATAGCTGAGCTATACATAAATAACTGTTGGGTGGTACTGGGCTTGCATATTGTAGAGGAAGGGACAGGGCAGGATGCTGCTTCTTTTAACTCATTGGTGAGTCCTGCTTTGATAGACACACGATCCAGCCCGTGCCTCAGTCCTTTTAAACTTTTCTGAGCTGTCTTGACCTTCAGACACTCGCTGCTGACCCAGGACCCGTTCCAGAACTTTCTTGTCATGTCCCCACGCTTGGCACATACAGGTCCTGGCTGCTGGCTAGACTACTGCAGGGCGGGAATGCCAAGCCTTGCGACAGGGCACGTGGCCCTCAGACTATTCTCAGCGCCTGCATTTCCACAGAGTGAGAGTACGTTTTAGGCTCATGGCGCACCCGAAATGACTCACACGCTGGATCTACGGTCGAGAGTGACTACAGTGTTGGGGAGGAGGTTTGGGGGGTCTAGTATTAATAATAACCCAGTGGCGTACGTGCCCACCCGGCCTCAGTGTGTACGCTACATACCGTCCCTGCCTAAATACAACATTAGGCCACGGGAGGCGATGTTGATGGCTCGGCCATCCAATCACAGAGCTCAGGATGTGGGCTTCACTTCATGGTATCGGCCCACATTCAAAGCCTCTTGCTGGCCGGGTCGCTGCCATCTTCCCTCCCAGGCCCAAACACCGCACAGCCTCCCAACCTCTAGTTTACCCCTCACTTTCCTACCTGTCACTGTGTCCTTGCTGCTGCCGCAGCTTCGTCACATCTCCTGCACAGCCACGGAAAGGGAGAAGGGACTAGTAGTAGTTTCCTTCTCCCTTTTCCTCTGGTCTTTTTGATGTGTAGGTTTGTTCAAAACTTTTTAAACAGGGACCAATTAAAAAATCAGCTAGTGGCACCTTGGAAAGCAAGTAATGAACCTATACTTCTCGGTGGGGGCATTACTGCCTCATAATGATGCATAGCTCTCAACTCACACGCTTTTGGCAGGTGTCACCCGCCTTGTAAAGGGCTGACTCACCCGCCAAGCCTCCTGCACGCCCATTCATTCCAATGGGCGTCTCACCCGCCAAAAACAAAATCGGGTGATTTCATCCGCCTTTGGAACACAAATGGTTGAGAGCTATGAATGATGCCAGGCAGGGCCGTCCTTGGCTTTGACAGCGCCTCATTTCATTACAATAGGCAGCCTACCACGCCTTCACCCACCACATCAGCTTGGGAGAGCCGTTGAAAGATTTCCCCCCCACCCCGAGTTGGCGTGGCAGGGGGCGAATGTGGCGCCCCTGCCAGTCGCTTTGCCTGACATGGGGCTAAAGCCTGCCCTGGTGCCATGCTGGTAACTTGGCCTTCACCAGGCGGTGTATCTCACACCTCTGGGGTTGTTGCTTAAAATACTCGCTTACTTGGGCAAAGTTAATTAAGCAATTGTCATGTTGACGTATCCTGGACAACGGGGGCGGGAGGGACCCGGGCGGGAACAGAAGGGAAGTGACGCTGGAGGGGCGGGGTTAGGCAGTTCATGTTGGAGCACAAATAAAGATAGAGGTTTTGCAGCACAGCCTGTTATTGCTGCGACCCGCGCTCGCTCCCCTATCCCAGCAGGGGACACCACAGCAATAACCCCCAAGGTGGGGGTTTTACAGCTTGGTAATGGCCCAGGGACCACTTTTGAGACCTTCTCTTCTCTCGGACCTGTGACTTGCGCCATGATGCCACTACCAGGCAGTTAGGTGGCATGACCCACATCGAAAATATCTTCCTGGTACTATTCATAAGTCATCCTATGACCCCATTATTTAACAATCTGATGGACTTCAGGTTGGGGTGTTTCACTTTGTAATTATTATTTTACACCTTTAGAAGCATGAAATATTATTTCATTTTCATATTCAGAACTTCGGGGCATTTTCTGTCATTGCCCCTTTTGTCTGCTGCACGGGGTGCATAGATGTGCAAATACTTGGAGAGGAGTAACATGACTATCCCACAAATCAGCACTCACGCCGTTATGTCACTTTCCTTAAGCCTTCATCGGCTCACTTCTCCACTCCATCCTCCCATTTTGAGTAAAGAAGCTGTGACTAAAAGTAATGCCAGGTGACGCGTCTCACTCCGTTGTTTCCCGCCATGATCAAGAAGAGGAGTTTATGAAGCATAGTTTGGGGGCGGGGTTGAGAACACCAGTCCTTGTAGTGCGCCTATCTACCTGAGTCATAATACAGAAATAACTGAGTTCCAAATGTTTTCTGGGCAACAGCGCCAGCCCCATCTTGGCCGGTGTTGTCTGGTTTTCAAAGCAAGACTTTGACCTGAGTGAAGTGAAGTTGGTTGGCATTTGGAGAGAGAGAGGGGAAGTTCCACGCCTACTGAGCATTTGTAGAGTAGTAGCCTGGCTTCATCACCCACTGGAGTTCAATATATGGGCAATAGAAGTGTGATGATGAAAGGTCAAGGGTGCAAGACGCTGCTATCAGGGCCAAGCAATCTGGCAGTGGGACAAATGCGGGACAAAATGCGGTTACATGTCTTTTCATCGAAAAACAAAATCGGGTGATTTCATCCGCCTTTGGAACACAAATGGTTGAGAGCTATGAATGATGCCAGGCAGGGCCGTCCTTGGCTTTGGCAGCGCCTCATTTCATTACAATAGGCAGCCTACCACGCCTTCACCCACCACATCAGCTTGGGAGAGCCGTTGAAAGATTTCCCCCCCACCCCGAGTTGGCGTGGCAGGGGGCGAATGTGGCGCCCCTGCCAGTCGCTTTGCCTGACGTGGGGCTAAAGCCTGCCCTGGTGCCATGCTGGTAACTTGGCCTTCACCAGGCGGTGTATCTCACACCTCTGGGGTTGTTGCTTAAAATACTCGCTTACTTGGGCAAAGTTAATTAAGCAATTGTCATGTTGACGATTGTAAAGACATGTAACCGCATTTTGTCCCGCATTTGTCCCACTGCCAGATTGCTTGGCCCTGATAGCAGCGTCTTGCACCCTTGACCTTTCATCATCACACTTCTATTGCCCATATATTGAACTCCAGTGGGTGATGAAGCCAGGCTACTACTCTACAAATGCTCAGTAGGCGTGGAACTTCCCCTCTCTCTCTCCAAATGCCAACCAACTTCACTTCACTCAGGTCAAAGTCTTGCTTTGAAAACCAGACAACACCGGCCAAGATGGGGCTGGCGCTGTTGCCCAGAAAACATTTGGAACTCAGTTATTTCTGTATTATGACTCAGGTAGATAGGCGCACTACAAGGACTGGTGTTCTCAACCCCGCCCCCAAACTATGCTTCATAAACTCCTCTTCTTGATCATGGCGGGAAACAACGGAGTGAGACGCGTCACCTGGCATTACTTTTAGTCACAGCTTCTTTACTCAAAATGGGAGGATGGAGTGGAGAAGTGAGCCGATGAAGGCTTAAGGAAAGTGACATAACGGCGTGAGTGCTGATTTGTGGGATAGTCATGTTACTCCTCTCCAAGTATTTGCACATCTATGCACCCCGTGCAGCAGACAAAAGGGGCAATGACAGAAAATGCCCCGAAGTTCAACATCGAGTATATTCTAACGAAAACCTGTAAACTGAATGCATTTTTTGGGGGCGGGAGGGGTTCCTTCGTTAAACCCACCCGAAACATTTCCCAAACAAAATTAACCCTTTACCCAACCCAAAAATATATTTGGTGAACAGGTTTTCGTTAGAAAATACTCGATGTAAAAAGTTTAGGTGTAACATTTTTCAGTGAAAAGGCTGGATACCGACACATGCTTCAGATGATCTGGGCGATGCCAGCTGGGCATGGAGGGAGTACCTTCCACTAAATTCCCTGCTTACATTTTGGCAGCCAGGAGCACTCTTTTAAGAGCCTTATTCCGGAAGTACAGTTCTCTTATCCCATGTTTACTTGTAAGTAGCAAATACAGGCTAACTTGCAGCACTTTTTAAAAACAAGTCAACTGGGTAGTGTTTATTTTGTCTCTTTGTCCGTTAACTCCAATTTGTGTGTGAGCTTCATGTATAGGATGTGCAGCACTAACAAAGTATGCTGGGAGGATGGGGCAGGTTCGCTCTCCCATCACAAATATCACAATTACATTTCTAAGGGGAATAATGAGCATAATAGACAAAGTGCTAATTTTCCAGGAGATGGCCGGTTCTAAACCAAGGGACAATGAATGGCATGAGACAATGAATGGGGGGGGGGACCTTCAGCTCCAGCAATCCAAAAGGTATTATTGGGGTCTGTGATCTTTGAATGGTCCCATCAAGTCCGGTGTACCTGGAGCATTGACATTTAGAACCTTGTGCGGATCATCTATTATTGATTATTCTTTGATGCTTGTGTTGCATTGGAAGTTGATTCTAGATTTTAGAGTGGTACAATACATTTTCAGTGATTACTTTCCATTAAAGTTAACCCTAAAGCGGGAATGTGCTCATTTGACCTTAACCCCCAATCCTCAATTGGACTTATGTATGTAGAAGAAACCTTGATTGTAAACGCAGGTTGAAGTGGACAAAATATGATCCAGGCATCCTGCAGCAAAAAAAGTGCTGTCATTAAATGTACACCCTGTCCTATCAATTATTGAGCCAAATAAGTCAACAGGTTGTACTCTTCAGCTGGTCGTGGACTTGATGGGGTCTGTGTCTGATATTTTTCAGCGTGACTTCAAGCTCACGCACAACTAGAAAAGCGGTTGGTTTGATGAGCCCTATAGGAGGGCAAAAATACATCTTCTGAAGGTAGTAAAGGACCAGCCAGTCACAAGGGAGATATTACTAGGGCAAGGACTGATTACAAAACAGCCGTACAATCTAGAAAAAGGATGTTGGGCAATCAGGCCAGGGAGGATTTGTGAACTACATTTCCCTCTAGAAATTCAAAGCGGTTCTGGGAATATGTGGCAGGGGGACCTGCTTACAGAAGAGTACAGACGCCAAGGCAAATTCATGTGGAGGCCAGGATGTGGGTCGACCATTTTTCGTCCTGGTATCAGGGTCCTAAAACTGAGGGCAAGAGCGGAGGAAGGGGTTCACCGATCCTCCTGTCAACAGATGAGGTGGAGGATACAATTCGTCAACAGGCCTCAAATCGGGCATCAGGCCCGGATGTAGTGCCGGCTGATCTTTATAAGGAAGAGCCTGACCTATAGGCACCACTGTTGACTATTTGCTTCAACTCATTCCACCACACAAGGATTTTTCCTCAATCTTGGAAAAGGGCAATTATATGTCCAATTTTTAAGAAAGGTGACTGCAGGAGTCTCCTACCCTATAGGCCAATATCTTTACTAGACACCTTGTTTAAGATCTTGGGCCGTGTTATATTGAGGTATGTGGAGGAATGGATATCCACTGAGAAAATCCTTACAGACATTCAGTATGGTTTCAAGCCAGGTTTGGGGACGTTAGATCAGGCACTTAATTTGTACTTGGTGGGGCCACACTCTGTCTTTATTACGGGGGAAATAATTTATTTGTCATTTATGGACTTTAGTACCGCCTTTGATAAAGTCAACAGAAAGACATTATGGCAGGTGCTGGAGTCCATGAATTGTCCTACTGAGTTAGTGAGGATTTTATCGATAATTCATGAGGGCAATACTGCATGTGTGTGCTTTGGGGAAAAGGGGCAGTGCACTAAATATTTCAAAGTGGCATCCAGAGTGCGCTAGGTGTGTGTTTTGCCCATTTCCTATTAACATTATATATTAATGGCCTGTATAAGGCATTAGTTGAGTCAGGGTTAGACTGCCCACAGATTGCTAATAAACCATTTCCACTTTTGGTGTATGCTGATGACATGGTCATTCTTGCCTGCACACCTAAAGTTCTTCAGAAACCTATCAATGTGTATACTGACTTTATGGCAAATTTGGACTTAAAAATAAATACAGGCAAGTCACAGGTGATGGTAGCCACACTGGGGAGAGCAAATAAATTAAAAATGCTCAGTATGCTTAGTAATGGTTCTGTTATCCCGCGGGTAATAAAAATCGACTATTTGGGTATTAATTATTGAGAGAATTGGAAGGGGACAGCACATATTTGCAAACAACACACTAAAATGAGACAAGCATTCGGGGACGTAACACGTTTTACAGACCAAGGCTGCAACTAACTATGCAGCCTCACTATGGGGGTTTGAAAATGTATCTGTGCTTGAGTCTACAGAAAATAGCTTTTTTTAAATTACTGGGTTTGCCCTACTCAGCCCCAAATCATGCAGTGCATGTGGAGCTTGGGGTCCCCCATATTAGAGACGAATGTTATCGGGCCCCGCTCACGCACCTGCTGCGCATTTGGTAGAACCGAGAGCTTTTTTGACTCAAGAACTAATAAGAAACTTGATGCATGGGGCCTATTGGAGGAGGATACCATGGTTGAAATGTGTACATGAATGTTTAAATCAAGTCAATCTGTGTAAATTACAATGTCCTGCGAAACTAATGACTATGGAGGAGAGGAAGTTCTACAAAATGTGTATATTACACTCCATTAAATTCAGACTTGAATCAAGGGGGTGGCTCTTAGGCTCAAACAGGAAACATGCAGCTATTTCAAAAACATATACTTTACAGCCCTACCTGATACACAGTAATGCACCACTGGATCGTTGGATAGTGCAAAGAGCGTGCTTTGATCTATTGCTGCTACAGGACATCACAAAGAGTTGGAAGGGGTATTTTTCAGAAAGAATTGGGGCTGCAGGGACCTTCGAAACATTGACCCTTTTGAAGGTTTTCTTTTTAATAGTTTATTTTCCTTGGCAATTGTCCATGAAAACAGCCAACAGTTATCACCAGCAGATTCCTCACAAGAATATAAGCAAAGAAACCGCAGGCTATCAGACACTACTCACCCACAGAAAAGCTCTCAACGCAACTTGCAAATCCAACTCCAGAGTCAACCCCGAACACAGGACAACATGAGCGGCAGGAGGACCAGGTAGACTAGCACACAGCCAGGAGCTGGCACCTGGTCCAGCACAGTGTGCAAAAAACGGCTGCATAGAAGGCGTCACTCGGGCGGGTCGCATAGTCCCATGTGCTGGTTGCAACTCACATTGCGCTTACATCTTTGCACAATGGGATGTGCAAAAAATATTCTTCTTTTCACTCCCTTTGATACCTGCACACCCCCCGATGAATTTCCCGGGTTCACCCCTGGATCTCATTACCATATCCCCCCACCTCCTTATGCAAAAGAAGAATGATTCAGGCAGGGTGAATAATGTGCACTTGCCCCAAGACATTAACTAGTGATATTTGACTCTAGGCGAGTAAGAAATGGTGTGCGGTGGGAACATATAGAATTCAGGTGGAGAGTGGCTTTATATGGCTGGCTAGTAGCTTGCAACTTGAATTTTCGCTCCCTGATTCTGGCTTATGTTATCCATCCATGGCAAGTATACTAGTACCAAGTTATTATGATTATGATTATTATTATTTTTATTATTATTATTATTATTATTCTTATTCTTATTATTACAGTATTTATTGAGCACAGACCTAGCTTTGAGAAGTAACTGAGCGGTTTACAGAGGTATACAATAATACAAATACACAACAGAGCGCTTTCCAGATGTATACAACAGTGCAGATGCATAACGGAGTGCTTTTCAGAGGTAACAACAGAACAGATATACAGCAGGGGGAAGGATACAGAGGGGGACAGAAGAGGGCTACCGCTGTACAGGGTGGCATGAAAGAGAGGGGCGGATGGCGTCAAGCGAGTCATGTGGCATGGGGGCAATGTGATGGCCTAGGTGTTGAGGAGGAGAGAGGTGGCTCTCGACTTCTTTTCCGAATGGTAGGAGTGTGGGGAGAGTCTGATGCTGACAGGGAGGAGGTTCCATAGTCTTGGGGCTAAGGCAGAGAAGGCTTGTTTTCTGGTCCTTTCCTTTTTGCAGTGGCAGATTTCAAGTCTGCACCTGTCCTGGCTTCTGGTGGTGAGTTATGATGTGGGGGTCACCTTTGCCCCTTTTGTTTCAAGAGCACCTCTTGATAACAAGAGTCGATCAAAATTGAATGTACCTTCCTGAGGGAATGATTTAGCTGTGTTGTTCCGAGTTCTGAGACTATTACTTGTGTGATTTCATCTGTTTTTCTTTATTGTATTGTAAATCTTTGAATGCACCAACACACAGCCTCGTTGACATTTATGATGTGCAGAAGTACCTTTAAAATTGTATAAAAAAGCAAACCATTTCTTGAGCTAAATAAGCACACCTGAAAATATTCTTGCCACAAGCTTGTGACCAGGGTCAGATTGGCCCATCGGCCACTCGGCCTGTGGCCGGCGGGCCGAAATCATGTGTAGTCCCTGGGAAGCCAGTTTCTGCCCACGCCTGGGCTGGTTTGAAAAAAAATCAAAAATGTGAGAAAAAAAAATCATTCTTTTTTGAAAGCATGTTTTTTTCTGCCATTGTCTCTGTCACGATCATCACAAGACATTCCATCTCGGTGTCCTCAGTAACTTGACAAAATCCTTCTGGCTAAAATCTTCTGTACAGTGTAGAAATATTTGACCATAGCACATCAAGTGGCCATTTACTTCATTGTGCCACAATGAATGCTTTGTTGTAATTTGTCTATCTTTCCCATCTCCCTGGCATGCTGTTCAGGATGTTTGTGTGCATACTCTGAGCGCTCGTTACCTCATTCATTATGAGGTAACGAGTGCTCAGAGTATGGCATATCCTGTGAGTGCACTGCTTTCCCTACTTTGCCAACCTCTGAAGCCTGAAAGTAGATTCATTTATTTATTTGCATTTTTAAAGCACTCACACAGCCCGGGCGCATCAAGGCGCTGCTATAGGATTTTCTTTTTGTCTTAGTTGCATAATTATAATGCGCTTATTTACCAGAGGTTTCTAAGCGCGGACTCGGGGATCAAACCTGTGTTGCTTCGTGTCATCTTGTTTCCAAGGTGAGGATGTTGCGACCGAGCTATCCTCCGGGACTGCTATCCTCCGGGATGCACACAGGCTTGACATGCAGCCAACTTTGCACCAGACCTCCTGATGAACTTAACTGGTCTGCTGTTAAATCTCAGTTACCAGTTTAATTGTATCCACTACAGAATAATTTCTTGTTTTACTATAGCCGATATGATAGCTGAGTGGGTTGAGCGGTTGCTGCTGCAATGTGTGTGTGATCTGCAAGTTGCAGGTTCGAATCTCAGCCTTTCATCCTTCTGAGGTTGATAAATGAGTTCCAACACAGGTGGGTGATAGTGTATGCAAATTTGTCCTATAAAAAGAGCTTAAGTGTAAGTGCTATACAATAACATATTAGCATTTGGCCTTGGACGTCTGCTTGCATTCACAGTAATTTGACAAAATGATCTATACACTTCCTGGTTTGTAAAGGGGTGAAAGGTCGTGTTTCATCGCTTCCCGGGATGTCACTTTCGGGTGGGGTCAAATGACATCACTTCCAGTGATGTAATCAAGGGTCATTAGGCGAGCGGTGGGCCACTTTTTTGAGGCAAGGGGTAAGCCACTTTTTCTTGGGTGTCTGGGCCTATTCCTTGTCCCAGTCCGACCCTGCTTGTGATATTTGATCAGCTCTTTCATCTAGGACCCCTTCACTCAAATGGCCTACATAAAAATGAAGGATCAGCAAAGGGTTAACCAATGCCATCAGTTTGTGAGAAAATACGGAAGTAGGCATAGTACTATGCACCGAGATAAGATGATTTGTTCAGGATCAGTGTATTGTCTGCTGGCAAGCCAGCACATGAGCCTCAACACTTTGGTTCCATAGTCTTGAATTTGACTACCTAATCACCTCTCCCGACTAACACTTCATGCTCTCTATTGAGTTTAGTGCTCGTTTTTGCGATCGTTTGAGGGACCCAAGCTCTGGACCTGCATCATACCGATGCTATGTTATGTTACTTTTTTAGCTGGCGCTATCCAGTGCAGGTACATTGATTTGTAGCTCTGTAGGTGTTACTATCCCAAAAGTATACATAGACACAAGTTTAGCAGCCTCCGACATAGAAAAGGCTGTGTCTGCCTTGCTGGAATTTGGTACAGTTATCTGGCATGTGAGCGCACATCTCTGTAATGGGTGTTTACCACGCTACACTATCTTCTCAAAAATTGTGGCACTCAAATTTATCAATATGCATTAATTTCAACTTTCGGGATTGCACATGATCAATATATTCCCTGCAGAGAGGTGTGTTTGCTGTAGTGAACGGACAAACTTGTGAAGATTCTCAAAATTAGTGCAAATAAAAAAAGCGCATAGAATGTACATTTTTCATTTGTACTTATGTCAGAAATGTGCAGGTCACCTTATTCTCAAAATGTTCTGCACATGTCAGGGGTGAATGGAAAATAGAATAAAGATGTGCTGTCCAGCACCCTTAAGGGTATTAGTGTTAGGAGCCTCCTCATAACCAAAATGCATTACAGCCTCTTGGCACCCACAGGTGCTTGGAGCATATTTAAGAGGGACACACCCTTAAAGGCCCTTTCACCGTGAGATGAGGTAAACAATACAAATGCATTTCTATCCTTGTATGAATGATAGAACTGCAAAAATACATGAAATTAACCCATTGTGCATTGAGTTTTTTGTAAAAGAAAATGGGCACTGGCTTCTTTGATTCAGGCAGCCATGTGGCCACCCCCCCTAAAAGTGAGGCCCGGCCACAAGCCCCTTTTGCTCTCCCATGAAGATGTCTCGGCCCCCAAGCTACCCCCTATTATCTGGGTGATACCTCAGGAAGCTCTGCCCCTCCAACCTCTCCTCTTCCTCTTTCCCACCCTTCTAAACTCCCCAGTCCGTTTGCCCCCTCCTCGACCCACCCATGACCCTTCCCAACTTAAAACTCCTTCACCATCTCTGTCCTGCCCCCTTTCACTTCATGGTATTTCGCAAAGGACATTTCATACTTCTTACGTGTGTAATGTCTGCAGTATAATACAGGGGAACACTCTGTAACACACCAAGAAACGGGTTGTGGAGGCTTGACACAACTCATTTAACACACCTCACCTCTCACTCTCACCACAATCATCACACTTACCACATCACTCATACACGGTATTTTTTTATCTGGCCAGAAGTGTCACGCATGACACTGTGACAAATCAACTTCCGGGGCACTGGTGGTCCAGAGATGAATATCATTTTCTAAACTATCAATCAGCCTCACACCTCTAGTACACCAGAAGGGATCCGAACAGATTGGAACACAAGTCAATTATAAACCTCCTTGTCCAATTTTGGTAACATGGACAGAACGGCAGGCTTATCTCTGCACCTATCTGCGTGAACTGGAGTCAGCGAAAACAGACCGGAAAACTGTCCTAGTAAACAGCGACACCTTCAACTGACCCATCTGTGGCTTCAGTGTACAAGAAGTATGGGAGGGGATTGGTCTGCTCCTCAGTCCCTCTGTCGGTCACTAATGCCATGACCAAGTCATTCCAGCTATTATGGGGTTTTAGCCAGTTGACATGAAAGACCCTGCACATCTGTTTAAGTCCTTTCACGTCAGCACTCAGTAAGGCCCAGTCCACTTGTACTGAAGGGCACTGGGTTTGACAAGCTCCATAATCCACACCCGCTGACCTGGAGAATAGACTGTCACTGTAGCCTTCTGGTCGTGCCAGTGCTTCATCAGCTCCTGACTGGACTGTAGGTTCTTTGTTGACTGTTCCATGTACTTTGCCATTCGAGACCAAAGGCTGAGTACATAGTCCACCACATCTTGTGTAAGGGATAAAGGTTTGCTTTCCCATCCCTCTTTCACTAGACTGAGGGGACTTTATACAGGGTGTCCAAATAGAAGCTCAAAGGGGGTAGGTGAACAGACGGCATGGCAGGGGAATATCCAATGTTCTCTCAGGTGGTCTTCCAAGCCACCCATCATGCCTTTCTGGGCCTTGTTGAACGGCTCAACAAGCCCATTTGTTTGTGGATGGAAGTATGTAGACAACCGGTAGGTGACTCCCTACTCTTCCCACATAGCCTTCATATACGCTGATATGAAGTTTGATCCCCTGTCAGAAACGATATCCTTGGGGAATCCAACATGGTAGAATATCCCAATCAGAGCCTTTGCAATCACGGGGGCATTAATTCTCCTCAGAGGGGCCGCCCCAGGGTATCTTGTGGCGTGGTCTACCACCACCAAGATATATATGTTCCCTGAGCTAGTCTGACGATCCAAAGGACCCACAAAATACATGCTTATTCTCTCGAAAACCCACCCAACCATGGGTAATGGAATTAAGGGGACCTTTGTGGTACCACCTGACTTGCCAGAAGCTGCACAAGTCAGGCAGGACTGGACAAATTCCTTAACTTTTATGCCAAACTGCGGCCAGTGAAAGTATGCAGACAACAGGTCTGATGTCTTAGTCACTCCCAAGCGACCCGCTAAAGGAATTTGGTGAGCCAAATCCAAAAGGAACTTTCTGTGGCATTGGGAAATCCCTAACCTCCTGGTGCCCTCACCCTCACAGTCTTTTGGCTCACTGTACAGGAGTCAATCCTCCGAGTACACTTTGAACAGTCCAGGGGCCTCTATCTTAGAATGCTACTCCGCCTGCTTCTGCAGACCCGCCAGAGTGAGACACTCTTTCTGGGATGTGAAAGTCAGTCTGACCTGGGCCCCCAGCTGATGCGAACTCATCCAGCTTGGGCAGGCCCTTCAGATCTACGCCCACCTGGTCCTCCACCTCAGGTTCCTGCACTGTGCAAGGTAACTCTGGAGTCACTGAGTCCCCCGCTACCAAAGTAGGGTTCTCAATGGCTACTAGACCCTCTTCTGCAGGAGTAGGTGACTCAGTAGTCTGTGGACTAGGGGCTACCGGCCACGCCGGTCCTTCCAACAAGCCCTCTGGAAGCAGTCCAGGCCCTAAGGCTCTGAGATTGTTCAGCCTGGCAATCTCTTTTGCCCTCATTGGTGAAACCGCGGCAACTATCTCAGTATCAGGAAGATCATTACCCAACAAACATGGAACAGGTATGGAGTCTTTCACTGGTACATGGCGCTGGGTCGTTTCACCTCGCCAGCTCAACTCTACCATTGCCAAGAGGCACTTATTCTTGCCATCAAACCCACTCACGCTACAATCAGGCCCATCTATATACTGGCCTGCCTGTACCCAATGCCGGGTGACAGCAGTGACGGTAGCTGCAGTGTCTCGGACCGCAGGAGTTTTGTGTCCATTGATATACACATGTTCTAGATAGAGTAGAGTATTATTGGAGACCCAGTACTGTTCCCACCCAGTGTAACTAATCCACATTTGGCCACTCCCTGGCCTAGTGGGATGTCCTCCTCTACAAGGCCCACAATAATGATGGACTCTTCCATGAGTCCAACATTCACTATGGCTTGATTGGGTAATCCCTTGCAAGCAGGAACCCCTTTCCTATGGCCCAGCTCCTTACACACAAAACAACCTTTGGGTGGTGAGAACGCAGGTGTCCCAGTGTTAGGGGCACCTACGCTCTTCTTTTCGGTGTACTAGAGTTTTGGGATTTTCCTTCATTCTTTTGGGGACCTGAGTTCGAATAGGATTGGGTTGGACCAATGTCCTTCCCATCATTGTTTACTTTTTTGTCTGCCGATTTCTATACCGGTTTGGGTGTGCTTGCCTCAGCCTTTTTCTAGACTTCAGCACTCACAAACCTGTCGGCAGCCTTTGCAAGCTGCCTACGGTCTGTTATTTTCTTGTCCACAAGATGCTGGTGTAGGTCAACCTCACAATTTTTCAATTCATGCTCACACGCAATCAAATTGTACATCCCTTTAAATGTGTCAACTTTGTTACCAGTCACCCACCCGCTCAGATATTTCAACGACAAGTGTGTGAACGCTTCAAATGATTACCCACATTTCTTTCTGAGCTCTCTGAAACTCTTGAGATACTGTTCTGGGTTTTACAGAACTTCCTGAGGAGTGCTGCCTTCATGCTCTCATAAACAGGCCTTTCCTCTGGAGTTAACTGAAGAATTGCATCAGTCCCTGGTGTCGGTAAGTGACTCATCAGGGCTGCACCCCACAGTACCTCATCCACCTCCTCTAGCTGGAAAGTCAGCTCAAATGCTTCAAACCAGTCAAAAATATCCTTCCTCACTTCATAAGCCTGTACTATGTCTTTGGGGATGTGCCGTCAGGGTTTATCATTGGCACTCTGGTTTGTGCCACTACTGCTGCTTTCACTTGAGGTGGATCTGTTGACCTCCTTCCTTCTACTCTTCAAGCACCAGCTTGCGCAGCTCTATGATGACCTTGTCCCGCTGTTTATGTTCCTCTAGCGTTAGTCTCCTCTTCTCGAGCAGGAACTTTCTGGCCGCTACCTCACTAACAACCGGAACAATTACTGGGCCACTTAGAGACTGTGCTGAGGCCTAGGACCTATGAGATGCCGCACTATCCCCTGTCCTCACTGACACTCTCTAGTGTTAAGAAACCACACTTGCCCCCAGCGGGATGAGTTGCGAGAAACACTGCTCATGAGGTTGTTCTCGTCATTTTCCCCCTCTGGAAGGTCTTGTCCGTTTGGGTACACAGGGCCTAGTCCATCCCCTTTGGTCTTCTCCCCAACCGCCCTCGCTACTACCCAACCTTGGAGACTGGTCAGCAACTCACGTTTATTAACCTTTGTGCTGTGGGGAAGTCTACTCTCTTGACATATGATGCGCAGGACATCCTTGGTCATGCCTTTTATAGTCTCTGTGTCAAGCTCCATGACTATTACTAATACCTAGCAGTGACTATACGTTGCCTGCAACAGTACTTTTATTGTTTGGTGACTAAGCTGTGCGCAAGGCTCCAGCTGATCCGACTGCTTGCCACCAATGTGACGAATCAACTTCTGGTGCACAAGTGGTCCAGTGATGAATATCGGTTTCTAAACCATCAATCAGCCCCACACCTCTAGTACACCAGAAGGGATCCGAACAGATTGGAAAACAAGCCAATTATGAACCCCCATGTCCAATTTTGGTAACATGGACAGAACGGCAGTCTTATCTCTGCAAGGTTGTGGATCGTTGATTAGTTGCAACACAGCAAAAATACAATTTATTACCCAATGATAACAGGGACTGTCCATTCAAGGTTTTTTAAAAATATCTGCTTTATTATTGCTACAGCAGACAGTTCAAGCACACTACAAAATACAACCCACCATGTAAAGGAACACAGAGGACAGATGGTTTCTCGAACGAAAGGGATGCACTCTGGATACTGATAGGAGGATAGTCGGTAAAGCAATTGGTCTTAACTGTTCAAGGTTATTTGGTTTCATCACAAAGGGAGCAAGGGGTCATAAATGTCACTAGGGGTCTTCAGAGAAGGACCAGGAGGACAGAACCACAATGTATCTGATGCTTGAGATGATCTTGATGCTCGACAGCATTGAGTCGGTTCCAGGATGCTAGCAGCACCTGTGAGAGAGTTCAAGACGGGAGACCGCTGCGGGAATCAGGCGGCAGACAGTTCAGCAAGCGAGGCTGGACAGATGGCTGCAGGCTGGCCTACTGTTACGAACAATCATTATTGTATTCTCGGCAGATGGTCATTCTGGCGCCGTTGGCGGCGTATCTCGAATATACAAACTCCCCAATCCAAGATGGCCGGGGTTTTACCGGTGGACAGTGCAGTGTTTCGGGAGACCGCAGACCAAGCTCCTCCCATTCATCACAGGAACGTATTTCCGGTCCCGGATCCATCACAGCATCGAGTTGATACTGTACACAGAAGCCACGCTTCGTGAGTATCGCTTCTAGATTTCTCGGACGCCGAATATCAAGAGGACTTTATCTCACTGCCTTTATTCTTTACTCCCTTCCGTTAGGAACCCTCACGTCCACCCCCCGGAACTCCTGAGCCAGCCCTTTCGTAGCTCAACACGACACGGAAACCTCCGGGACCCTTCCACTTTAAGTAGGCAGCATTCCTCATCAGTCTTCCATGATATACTCCCTCCACTAGCGCTTGTTTACCCTCTCCTCTGTTTTCTCTGTACAGCTCAACCCACATCTTGCACGCACACGGACCACACCTCCCGACTGCCACTGCGGTTGGAAACCAAGTCCTGGCCCTCAGATACTAGTTCCAACACCCAGTCGGGATTACGGTACGGGAAGGAAGGTAGACTTCCGTAATCGCAATACTTTCTCTCTTGGAAACTGCATTCATTTACCAACGTGTCTGTTTTCACATAGATATTTACCTCCATCCTGCACGTGGGATCCAATCTCTCTGCATCTCCGTACAGTCTCACTCCAAGGGTAGGTTCCACTTGCTTGAACCTACTTTCCTTTCTCACTTACCTTTCTATCAGGTATAACCTCTCCCCTCTCATTTTCAGCCGACACGGACAGCTGAGGGAAGGAGACGTTGAATTCAACACAAAGGAATAAGACGCCAAACCTACTCTACGGACATACGCATCTATATCCCGTCCCGTCCAGCTTCTCATCTGTTGGACTTCACCAGCGAGGGTTTTCTCCCCCTTGAGGGTTTCCCTGGCGTCTTCACTCTGCGCCCATTGATCAGCGCCGAGAGAGGGTGTCAGGTGAATCACTCCCTTCCTCCGAATACCCTCCGAAGACCAGGTAGGAGACGCCTTATTCATATACTCGAGTGATTTTGGGAAGGTGATTGTCGGCACATCCCGAATATTGAGGGACGCCATTTATATAGGCTGATTCCCCATTAACAGCCATAACAGCTAGCAACGGCCAAAAAAAAAAAAAAGAGAGTATTCTACTCGATCACCTTCCCACGGGTATCCGGACAGGAAATCTCTTAGAAACATGGATCAACAGATCCAACAACTAGCGGCAGCCATGCAGGCCCTATCCACAGAGGTACAGAATCTCAAACAGGAAAATGCCTCTTTAAAGAGTCAAGTGGGTAGATCAGCTCAAAGCTCAGAGGTACCCCCAGGTCCACTTTCCTCTGGCAGGTTCAATGGAAACCCTCATCTTGTGAAAGAGTTCCTAGAATCATGCACTGTTCAATTTGCCTTCAAGGCAGCCTTTTTCCCAACAGACCGTGATAAGGTAGGACATATGATTTCTCAAATGACCGGAGCAGCCTTAGCCTGGGCCACTCCGTTAGTGACCAATAACAATCCTATTTTGGATTCTTACACTGCCTTTTGCAATAGCGTAAAGAACATGTTTGGCAGACAAGAGGTGACTATAGCTTCTCAAGAACGTCTTTTGTACCTAAAACAAGGCTCTCAAGATATCCTGACGTATATCACCCGTTTCAAGCAGATGGCGGCGGATACGGCCTGGGCAGATGATGCCCTAATAACATTATTCCGTAGAGGTCTGTCAGAGGAATTAAAGGATGAGGTCTCAAGGGTGCCTCGACCCTACAACATGAGTGAATTCATAGCCCTAGTAATGCAGTTGGACTACAGACTCCAAGAGAGAAACAGAGAGAAAAGAAAGGGAAGAAGCAGTAGATCTCACTTGGAGAGAAGCGCTATGCCAAACAAATCAGTTTCGCAGAAGAACCCATGCAGTTGGGTGCCTCACGTGGACCACTTACCCCTGAAGAACGATTTAGAAGAAAATCTCTTGGGCTCTGCATGTGTTGCGGGGCAAACACTCATACAGTCAAAGAGTGCCTCCTAATCCCCACCAAAAAGACGGGAAACGCCAGTGCCCGGCCGTAAGGGGAACGACGGTACAGGGCCCATTCCCTTCAAATAGTTCCCTCTTTAGTGCTTTTTCCGATCCCCAGAGCCCAAATCCCGAAAACGGTATGGTGGTTTTAGGAGTATCCATCGCCTGGGAAAACATCCGACTGGAAAACGTTCTTGCTCTGGTAGATAGTGGAGCCGCGGGTAATTTTATAGATGATTCCTGGGCTCAAAGGCATAACATTCCAAGAACCGCAAAAACTATATACATCCCCGTAGAGAGTGCAGACGGTAGTCCCCTCATTTCTGGCCCCATTAAAGATCATACGGGTTCCCTGGTCTTGACAATTGCGACACACCAAGAACTGATTGTGTTGGACATCATACGGACAGCTCACTATCCCATCATATTGGGAATTCCGTGGTTAAAATGACATAACCCGTACATTAATTGGGCAGCAGGAACTTTATTCTTGGGTTCCGAGATGTGTGTCCAGCAATGCCTTACGGGAAGGAAGACCTATTCTGGAACCTGTGAGGCAGGAAACTTGAAACCTCCTGGAACACACCTAAACCAAATCTCCATTATACCTCCAGAATACCAGCAATTCCAATCTGTCTTTACCCACTCTGAATACACGGAATTACCTCCTCACCGAAGAGATGACTGTGCCATAGATTTAGTACCCAACAGTCCTCTCCCATTCGGACGCATGGATATACTCTCAGCCAAAGAGAAGGAGGTGCTGAAGGAGTATTTACGAACCCATATCCAAAATGGTCTAATCATGGAATCAACTTCCCCGGCGGGAGCTTCCCTCTTTTTTATACCAAAAAAGAACACCTCAGAGCTCCGCCCTTGCATTGACAATCGCGGCTTAAACAAGATTACGGTGCCAGACAAGTATCCAATGCCACTTATCCCAGACATATTGGAGGCCGTAAGGGGCGCACGCGTTTACACCAAACTCGATCTGCGGGGGGCTTATCACCTTATCCGAATTAAGTCAGGGGACAATGGAAAACAGCCTTCCGCACTCCATTTGGCCATTACCAATACAGAGTTATGCCCCTTGGTTTATCCAACGCCCCAGCCGTATTTCAGCGGTTTATGGATCACCTATTTGCAGATATTTCCCTACACTATGTAATAATCTATCTAGATGACATCCTGGTCTTTTCCCCCTCATTATCTGAACATATCCACCACGTACAGGAAGTTCTCTCCCGCTTACAACAAGCTTACAACAAAACCACCTTTTTTGTAAAATAGAGAAGTGCGAGTTCCATAAACCCTCTGTCGCTTATCTAGGATACATACTTTCAGGGGAAGGCATTGCGATGGACCCTTCCAAAATCTCAGCAATCTCAGAATGGCCAATTCCGAAATCAGTGAAAGACATCCAAAGATTCCTGGGATTCGCCAATTTTTATAGGCGTTTCATTCCCCACTTTTCCTCTCTTACACATCCTTTGACACATCTCCTAAAGAAAGGGGTGCCCTTCCATTGGTCATCAGAAGTACAACTCTCATTCATGGAACTGAAAGAACTTTTTACCAAAGCACCAATACTATCCATGCCTGGCCAACAGAAGAGGTTTATTGTGGAATCGGATGCATCACACCATGCTCTGGGAGCAGTCCTCCTCCAACCAGGCACTAATAACTTGGAACAGCCCATAGCCTATCTATCGAAGACTCTTACTCCAGCTGAACTTAATTATACCGTCCTGGAAAAAGAATTACTGGCCATCAAACGTGCCTTTGAGGAATGGCGACATCTGTTGTTGGGAGCCCGATTCCCAGTTGAGGTGAGAACGGATCACCACAATCTCCGCATATTACAGTATGCCCAAACTTGTAACAGTCGCCAAGCTCGGTGGGCACATTTTTTTTCTCCCTTCCGCATCAAGTTTACTTTTATCCCAGGTTCAACAAATCTGAAGGCAGATGCATTGTCTCGGAGAGACCCGGTGGAGGAGACTCCATTCAGGTCCGAACCTATGTTCCCTAAACCCATGAGGGTAACAGTGGTCCGAGACTTCCTTCAAAAGATCAAAGATGCGTCAAGAGAATGGGAAGTCTCACAGCTAGACTTAATTGGGAGATACCACTTGATTCCCAGCCAAGGACTGTTCCTCAAAGATCAAAGAATCTTCATCCCTCGCAGAGTTTTGCATCTAGAAGTATTACGTCTCTGTCACGATTCTAACTCGGCAGGTCATCGAGGCTGTGCAGGCACGTTAGATCTTATACAAAGACAGTTCTGGTGGCCAAAAGTCAAAGAGGACGTCCGAGAATACATAACATCATGCCCTATCTGTCTCCAAACCAAGAGCCCTAGATGACCTCCCTTGGGAGAACAGGTCAAAATGCAGATACCTTCCAAACCTTGGCAGATCATATCCACTGATTTTATAGTGGACCTCCCGATCTCGGAAGGATGTAATACCATCATGGTGACAGTAGACTCCTTTACAAAGATGGCTCATTTTATTCCACTTCAAAATATTCCATCCGCTGCTGTGATGGCTAGGGTATTCTTGGATCGAATATTCTCTCTGCATGGACTTCCGGAAGTCATCATATCCGATCGAGGCTCTCAGTACACATCCAAATACTGGAAACAGTTATGTCATATCCTCGGAATCTCCAGAGCTCTAAGCTCTGGGTACCATCCCCAGACAAATGGACAGACAGAAAGACTCAACCAAACCCTGGAAGCCTATCTCAGATGTTACATTTCAGCCACACAAGATAATTGGAAGAGTCTATTACCCCTGGCTGAATTCGCTTATAACAATGCCCCACATTCAGCAATACGTCTCAGCCCGTTTTTTTGTACCTACGGATTTCACCCTTTGGTATTCACACCGCTTTCCTCTTCTCCGTCATCCTTTCCGGACATCAACGGGATGATAGACATCATTCAGAAAGGACAGAAAGAGGCAAGGGAAGCCTTGATAGAGGCACAACTCAAAGGCAAAATACAAGTAGATAAGCATCGAACTCGAGCCCCCCCAATACAAGTGGGAGACAAAGTGTGGCTATCGAATAAATTCCTCCCTAAGAGACTGGTCACCTCTAAGTTATCCCCTAAGTATTTCGGCCCTTTTTTAGTTTTCAAACAAAAAGGTCAGGCAGCCTTTCAATTGAAACTTCCATACTCCTGGAAACGCATACATCCCACATTTCATGTTTCTCAGTTGAAACCAGACATACGGAATGAATTCCATTTACAAACCACTAAAAATCCTCTTCCAGTACTTACGGACACCGGCCCTGAATATGAGGTGTCCGGAATATGCGATTCCCGCTAGAGTAGAGGGAGGTTACAGTTTTTAGTGGACTGGAAGGGATATTCCCTGGCCGAACGATCTTGGGAACCGGCTTCTGCAGTTCACGCCCCTCGACTGGTGCGATCATTTTATCGCTTCCATCCAGGTAAACCCGGCTTTGTCGCGTATAAGAGGGGGCATACTGTTACGAACAATCATAGTATTCTCGGCAGATGGTCATTCTGGCGCCGTTGGCGGCGTATCTCGAATATACAAACTCCCCAATCCAAGATGGCCGGGGTTTTACCGGTGGACAGTGCAGTGTTTTGGGAGACCGCAGACCAAGCTCCTCCCATTCATCACAGGAACGTATTTCTGGTCCCGGATCCATCACAGCAGCGCGTTGCTACTGTACACAGAAGCCACGCTTCGTGAGTATCGCTTCTAGATTTCTCGGACGCCGAATATCAAGAGGACTTTATCTCACTGCCTTTATTCTTTACTCCCTTCCGTTAGGAACCCTCACGTCCACCCCCCGGAACTCCTGAGCCAGCCCTTTCGTAGCTCAACACGACACGGAAACCTCCGGGACCCTTCCACTATAAGTAGGCAGCATTCCTCATCAGTCTTCCATGATATACTCCCTCCACTAGTGCTTGTTTACCCTCTCCTCTGTTTTCTCTGTACAGCTCAACCCACATCTTGCACGTACACGGACCACACCTCCCGACTGCCACTGTGGTTGGAAACCAAGTCCTGGCCCTCAGATACTAGTTCCAACACCCAGTAGGGATTACGGTACAGGAAGGAAGGTAGACTTCCGTAATCGCAATACTTTCTCTCTTGGAAACTGCATTCATTTACCAATGTGTCTGTTTTCACATAGATATTTACCTCCATCCTGCACGTGGCATCCAATCTCTCCGCATCTCCGTACAGTCTCACTCCAAGGGTAGGTTCCACTTGCTTGAACCTACTTTCCTTTCTCACTTACCTTTCTATCAGGTATAACCTCTCCCCGCTCCTTTTCAGCCGACACGGACAGCTGAGGGAAGGAGACGTTGAATTCAATACAAAGGAATAAGACGCCAAACCTACTCTACGGACATACGCATCTATATCCCATCCCGTCCAGCTTCTCCTCCGTTGGACTCCACCAGCGAGGGTTTTCTCCCCCTTGAGGGTTTCCCTGGCGTCTTCACTCTGCGCCGATTGATCAGCGCCGAGAGAGGGTGTCAGGTGAATCACTCCCTTCCTCCGAATACCTTCCGAAGACCAGGTAGGAGACGCCTTATTCATATACTCGAGTGATTTTGGGAAGGTGATTGTCGGCGCATCCCGAATATCGAGGGACGCCATTTATATAGGCTGATTCCCCATTAACAGCCATAACACCTACACAGTGGATCAGGGTCAAGAATCATTGTCTCTGTGCTTGTTGGTGGATCTGGAACAGTGGTCGAGGAGTCTCAGACAGCTTTAGTGACTGCAGCGTGACAACAGTCAGTGGTGCAGCCGGTCGCCGTTCGAGGGCTCGACTGCCTTGAAAATTTCCTTAAAATATAGACGCTGGTTGATGCTTGTTCTGGCACTCCTCCTAGCTTCTTCGCAGGGCTCGTAATGTCCTTTAAGGCGGACGGCCCAAAGCCAAGGAGAGTGTTTTCAGGCAACAGCCTTGTCCTTTGTTCAGAGACTCTCTGGCACTTCCCAACTAGGAAGCTTGCTAGCAGAACCTAGCAGGGCACGCCGTGTGCTGGCTGGGTACCAGTTCTGGAGCTGCTGAGCGGGTACTCTGAGTCTGGTATCTCCCTCTGTTCCCTGGGAGAAGTTAAGGGGAGGGAACTTGCTCACCTCTTGGAATTACTGGCCTTCCTTCACTGGCGGAAGCTCTAAGGCAGACTTTACCTTCAGCCAGGGTCCAAATGAGTCCTTCTTCTTACTCCTTTTGAAGTCTTTGGATGTTCTGCTAAGTGATGGTCTCAGCCCTCTTTTAAAGCCAAATGGGCCTCAGTGATTGGTGGTTACCAATCCGGGTCCCCACCAACAATCTTCTGTTATGTGTGAGGTCAGGACCAGAGTGCTTTGCAACAAGGAAGGTAATAGGTGACAACATGTACTCCTAAATCCCACGCATCGTCCTATCTGTTGTAGATCAAAGTGTCTCTCTGGTTAACTGAGCCCTCTGTGGCTCTTGATCATCACGCAGGTCTCCCTTGAAGTTTGTGGTGAGAGCAGACTTCTGTCTCCCTCAAATCACATACTTTGTCCCTCTGAAAGAAGTCGGGTTGGCTAGGCAGGGTTTTCCTATGGTAAATAGTTGACCCAGACATGCCATGCACTGTCCTTTATACAGAGGGGTGGGAGCTAGCTTCAAGGTGACACATTGCATATCAAAGAGGTGTTAGTTTTCCTGCCCATTGTTAAGTTCTGTGACCAGGCCTATTCTCAGGCCTGCTTCAATTAACTCTCATCAGTATGCACTGCCACCACACAGAACTTAGACAATAGCACAGGGCGGATTCATGGAGCCTTTGATATTTAATTAGGCTGGCCATGGGAGGAGGAAGGTGTTGCCCTGCTCCTCTGGATATTTTCATGCACCCCTCACTGTCACCTGTCAAATAAATGTGACAGGAAGGACTGCGCCTGTAGGCTGTGTCCCCCAGAGTACACTGGACTATGCGTTTGTTGTTCAGCGAGAATTAGAAAATGTGTGCGGATTAGCCCCACACATTTTCAGAGGTTGATCTCCCATCATTCCATTTCCTAAAAAATCATCAAAAAAAGCCCAGGCGAGCGCGAACTTCCTGTGTAGATGGTCGAATCCCTCATAGACACCCAGTCTTCAATGTCAGCTTTAAGGATAGACTTCAACCCTTTCAGGAACTTTTAAGTTTTGATTCCCATTTGCAAACCTTGTATATTGTTCCTTTTATTTCTAGACACTTGCTTTGATGAATTATTTAGCTGTGCATTATTTACTGACTATGGAAAGCAGTTTGAGTCCTACAACCCAAGTGTGGCAGACCCAGACATCAGCTTGGTGCTGTGCTATGTGGGCCAGCCCCTGACAGCCCACGTAACGTTGCTGAAATGGCAGAAGTGTAAACCACCCTCTTCGGAGTTATGTAAGCACATTTCTCAGAGTAAAGATTCTGTGCATATGGAACCCCATTCTAGCAGGGCTGTTATGGGTGACATTAGAACAATAATTCCAAAGCACCAAGAACAGACACAGGGGAGTAACCATAAAGTCAAGGTGATGTTTGGGTCTGTCACAGCCCTCTGCCTGCTAACTAGACTAAATAACAAAGTTGTAACCCGCACCTAGACGCGCATGGGTTAAGTGTGCACTACAAATGCATAAATAAATAAAAAATAAATAAACAGGCCTGGAGACGAAGTAGAGTTTATAGAGTTGCAAAAGTCAAGAAAATGGAACGGCAAGACAGCTTTTGTGGTCTTTATTTGCTGTCAGAAGGCATTAACTGCAGCCCAGATAGAGAATGGTGAAAATGCCCGGATTGTGCAGATAACACTCAGAAGACACTAAATGCCACGCAGATCAGAATTGTCATCACCATGAAGGGCCTGGAAGGCTTCGAGAACTTCCAGACAGCCTGGTCCAGGGCATTGCATGCAGAGGAGCAACAGATCACATCCCAAGTTGCCTGTAGTTGCACCCAGGCTTCCTGCCTTAACACCCTTGCCGTTTGCTGGTGGCCTAGATGTTGAGTAGAGGGTTTTTTCTCTACCCTTTGCTGGGTGTTGCCAGAGCCCATTCGAGCCCATGCTCTCCTGACTGAGCTTGTCTTTGGCTCATGGCAACCGATGGTGGTATTAGGAGCAATATCATACTGTTTTGACTTGCAACTGCATTATGTCTAAATGCTCCTAATTTTGCAGGCAGGGAAATCCAAGAATAAAGCTCATTGATCTATTTGCTTAACAATATTCCCTTGAGCTGGTTGCTGTGAGGATAGGAGGGTGACAGAGCAATGCTAGACAGTGAGGAACACAGAGATTTCCTAAACACACACCCCGTAGGAGGGAGGCCTGCTCAAGTCCTAGTGGGCTTTGCACTCTTCCAGGACACTTGCTCTTACCCCAGAGTCAGCCTGCAACCACCTGAACAAAGCAGCGGAGCTCCACCAACAACAGGGAGAAGTCTAGCTAAGAACATGGCTTATCTCTCCTCGTGCCCACGCCCAGGTTTTCTTCCAACACTGAGCATTCTCATTCACAATGCCCCAATAACCCTTGTTTATAGTGTTCCCATAGTGCACTGTAAGAAGATTGTTTAGGCTGACTGTACTTTGCATTCTGGTACTTGTAGCTATCAATTTAGGATGGGGAAAATACAACTGCAGACATGGTTGTTTCCATAAGAATGTAGTCATAGGTCAGGTGGGTATTTAATGTGCATGTTGTGTTTTTCGAGTCATCTCTATACAACATTATTATTATTATTTTAGCTCTTTAAAACCAAACATTTTAACACATGTGAGAAGATATGTTGTCAAGTTTCTAGAGCCTTGACTGTTCGGTTGGAGGTGGGAAGGCAGACTCAGGGTGAGGCTTTTGTGTTCCGGGGGAGCTCGATGACAGGAAAGGGACTTGTGCTGGCGGGCAGGGTGGAAGCAGGTTGCCAGTTATGCGTCTTTTGCTGGCTCTGCTCTGGCCTTTATAGACCTGCTCGCCCAGCTATGGCTTGGATTTACCCAGGCAAGATTTATCCTGCTCCCCCGAAGAAGACCTGAGCCATCTATAGTTAAGGATGGAAAGTTAATTGCCATTAAACCTTTCCAAAAAGAGAAAACAGATGAACTGTTCCTGTGAGAATGCCACGAACACACATTGAGGTTTTGATTCTGTAACGTGCACACATGGTTTCTCTGCAGCTGGTGTTTACACTTTGGAAAACAATCTGTAATCTTTTTTAATGTCTAAATGGCATAATTCCTGAGAAACAACTAGGCAAATATGCCTACAAATGACAAATGACATCACCACAATTACAGCAGCGATTAACAGATTCACTGGACTGCGCTATGGAGAAGACATTTAAATAGACATGCTGTGAGCATGAAAAGAGATCTTTAACACGTGTGCAATACTTGGTTGATCATACAGCCAAATAACTCTCAATTCACCCGCATTTGGACGATGTCATCCACCTTGGAAATATGTTCACCCGCCTAACGCACCACTGTCTACCGTAGACTTCAATGGGATCACCCATACACAGAGCACGACCTTATTTAACCCGTTTGACTTCAATGGGATCACCCACTCACAAAACACTCCTCTTGGAGAGTCAAAATATTGAGAGGTATGCACTAAAGAGGTTGTGTATGTATGAGTTGCTAGAAGCACGATTACCAAAAGTTGTACAATTAGTGCCATCATCTCCTGCTCGTTAAACTGCAGGCCTCTCCCCTGCCTTCGAGCCCTTCCTTATCCCCCTACTCAGGAATCAGAGGAAAGAGCAAACGTGTGTTCACCAGAGCCTCCATGTTAATGTCCAGCCCCGGTTTTGAGGTTCTTATTCACACCTTACTAATTGCGATCTGTTTGCCCTTCAGCCAAAACCAATGGATACGAGTCCCAAGAGCTCCAGAATGTTAAACAGTGAAGTTCTAAAACCAGGAGCAGCTCAGCCTGCCACTGGTGACTTGGAGTTAAACTTGACAAACTGACAGATTGACACATAATTTCTCAAAGTAATAACTAACCGGATGTTGATTGCTGAAGGAGACTGGAAGGGCCGATGTACCACCCACTCCTTACCAATCAATCATGCTTTGGGTTTAGCATTTTGTGGACTAAGGTTGCCTTCACGCAAATAATATGCATTGATTTTCATTCATGTTTCAAAGAGCATCCCAGAATGTAAGCTAAGTGGAGCGCCCTTTGGGATAGTGGTCATGTGTTTTACATGTGTGTCTTTCCTCAGGGCCAGTGCAAGGATTTTTGCCAAACTAGTCGAAAGGTCGTTTTGCTACTCCCAACTTCCAACCCCATGCGTCCTTCAACCCAGATGTGTCCTCACCACTTCGCTCGTGCCCCGCCCACCACGTTCACAAGCTGCAGTTTCTCCATCGTGCTTTAGACATTTTCATAACAGGGTAAAATTGAATCACTCTGACACACACACACACACAATATATAATACACAGGTTGGAATAGAAATTATGACCAGAAGGATTAGTAGAATTGATAACAATGACACTCATACATCCCCTTCCAACCTTCCGACACCCCATCTTCCAGCTCCCCACCACACCCACGTGCGTGTGCCTCATTGAGGAACTTTTCAAGGCTATTTTGTGCCACTTTAATAACATACAGTAGGAGTCCGTCTGTTTGAAGTTTGTTGGAAGGAGGCCTTTTCATCTTCCCCCTACCCAACAGGCTCTCTGCGAGCACCCCCAATTTGGAGATGGAACTACCACTGGTTTTGCTTGCCGTATCTCTGCCTCTGACCTGCCTCCACATGCATGCATTAAGCCTCCACTAAAGAGAGTGGCAAAAACCACTGCTTGAGTCTCTGAATGTAAGAGGGTGTTGGTGGCTCTCAGTAGCTTTGCTACCAACACTGCTAGCTCTGGACGGTGGTAGCCCCCTCACAGCCTCTTTCCAGGTATCATGGATGGCCGAGACATACACTTTGCTTCATTGCATTCACACGAGTGGGGAGGGGATTCCTCTGGTGTCTCAGGGATTGAGTGGAGAACAGGAGTGAGCTAGCCCCTGCCATCCCCAAGCAGTTGGTCCGCAACCCAAGGCACCATCTGGTGTTTCAGGGAGTCCACCTGGTGACAATTGTTTGACCAGGCTGATTAACAGCAATGGACTCCCACTAGCGCCATATATGAAAATGGGGCAAAGGCTCTGACTCCCATTCAGGCGGCCATGAGATGGAGGGGAGATGTGCTGAAAGCTAAGCTCTTTTTCCTCCAGGTTTTCTAAACGGGGGCATTACTGCACTGTGCAGCTGGGAGAGTTAACCAATTTTACTGACCCATTGTTCTTTAAAATGTCTAATTCATCACAAACTGCCCAAAAAAGGTACTCCTGGTACTACTCAGTTTGCTGTGTAAAGTCATTAATTGTGTTCCATGAATGTGTGCCACGCCACTTCCTTAACTCACTAAACAGGTACAGTGCTGGCACAAACAGTGCACACTGTATTCACACAAAGACAACACACGCAGCAGAAGTTGAAACTTTACTGACATACAGAAAAGGTACACATGGGTATCAGAGGAAGTGGCCCTCACACAAAGAACATGATTAAACACTTTAATCACACGCTGGCTAGATGCATCATGGTTAGCAACACTGCAAGCTATCACACACCAAATTGGTACAGCATGGGAAGCAGCAGGTATAGATTTCTGACGCAGGAACCCATAAGTCACAGGCTAGGCAGCATTGCTGCAAACTTCACAGAAATAGAAGCTTTCCTCACAAATACAGCATATACAGTTACTATATGAATTGGGCAATCACATCAACTGTAAGGATTGTGCTGCTCTAAGAGTAATGCTAAGTGGAATTTATTTCCAACAAAGTGGTAAAAAAACAGTACATAAATAAAAGTAGCTCTAATTCCTAAAGCTCCTCGCTATGAATATTAAACTGTACTGTGTGCCCATAGAGAATCATGCTCTTCCTCCGTAGCACCAGTTACCAAGAGGTCTTCCTGGAAGCAGATTACACCAGTTTCATCTGTGAACAGGGCATGCATGACCCTTTGGAAAAATGCAGCTGTGGAAACTAGGCCAAATGGCATCCTCCTGAAATGGTACATCCCTTCCAGTGTTATAAAGGTCATCAATTCTCTAAAGCTGGGGTGCAGGTTATTTCGATAATAGGCTGAGGCCAAATCAAATGTGCTGAAGACTTTGGCCCCACCTACCAAACTCATAATTTCCCCACTGTTGGGGAGGGAAACCTGTCCACCACCAACTTCCTGGTGAGTCCCCTTAAGTACACACAGAATCTGACCTGCCCCTTAGCCTTCCTAGACACTACTATGGGCGCCACCCCTTGCGGGTTGAGGGGCAGGTCAAGCTTGTGAATCTCTGTGGTCAAGACAAACAGAAACATGCCTTGCGTTTCACAACCTCTGGCACTGTCCCCGGTTTAAGGTGAATTTGATGCGGATATTCCTTGAGATACCCCAGTTTCTCCTCAAACACATCTCCACATTCTAGGTTAGGTCTCGTACCACTACCGATACCAATCCAGACACTGCTGGGTTCAAGAGGATGTGCATCACACTATGTTCATACCATCCGAGCAGACACCCTCCACTCTTGGACACAAATCCATCTGCAACTGGCAACCATCCCTTACACAAGTGTGCCTTAAAATCCCCCACATTTTCAATCTTGACATCCCTGTAAGCATTTACCTGACCCTGGGTTTGTTGAGATTCTTGTTATTCCCATCAAAACGGGTTACTCACGTCTTCCAATCCACTATGGTATAATGCAACCCACAGTCTATTAGCATCAACATTACAACTACATTAATTTGAACTTAGCATGTGGCTTTCCACCTTTCCTGGATTAAGCCCATACCTGGCTAAAAGAGAAACTCGCACCACCAGCATCAACAACCTGTCCACAAACATCACTCTCCTCATCGTATTGTGAAATTTCCCTAACCCGCCTCAGGAAAAGTTCTTGCAACACCTTTCGAAATGTCCTCAGTTTCCACACTTCCTGCACTATGTATTTATTTCAAGACAACTCTCAGAGTTTGCAAAGGGAAATGTGCTCCCACATCGAAAGCACCTTTTATCTAATTTTCTCCCTCCCTGCAGTCATCCCTTGCCTTGTTCTGCCCCTCAATGCCTTTGTAACCCAGTTAGGTGGCCCTGGGTTCTGTCTCCTCCATTCTTGTTTCATTTCCGTCTTGATGGCTACACTCCTTCCTTTCTCCCTTGACTTGTTTGGCTTCCAGTTCCTTCGCACACTTCATTGATTTTCTTTTCCATGTCCAGAACTTCATCCATTCCCAGACCTTACCACCAAATCTCCTCTCTTACTTTGTGCTCCCACACGCACTGCATGAATTGATCTTGAATATGCTCATTGTAGGAATCTCCATAGTTGCAATGGTTGGCTATCTTCCTCTTTCCAGTGACAAAATCTTCTATAGACTCACCATCGGCTTGCTCACGTATTGCAAAATAATACCTCTCCAAAATTGGGCTGCACTTCTTTCCAAAATGCAAGTCCAACTAATACAATATTGTTTCATAAGGGTTGAGTGGTTTCCCAGCAGCCTCCTGTCACTCTATGCCATTGGTTGTCAGCTCTGGTAGGCTTTTTAGCACCCTCCACCCTTCAAACCACAAGCAGTGCATTTATTTATTTTATTTATTTATTGGACATTTTATGTCTGTTTTGAGGCGCCACAAGACAAGATGGGGAGTTAGGGGGAAAGGACAAGGGATTCACAAAAAGAACAAAATCAGCTATATTGGCCTTGTGACAATCCTACTGTGCAAGTGCATGACAAGGTGGTAAGTGCAAGGGGGGTAGAGGGAAAACTGCAGGAGTGGGGTGCCTCAAGGGTGTGGGAGGGAGAGTGCTAAGCCAGTCAAGGCAGCAAGTACAAGCGGAAGAGGGGGGAAGGGAGGATGAGTGCAGGTGGACAGGGAGGACCAAATTGGGCTAGTCCGGGTAAGGGAGGACCGAAGGCAAGTGCTGGGGGGACTGGTATGGGTTGGTCTCGCCCCTGTATGAACCTGAAGAGACCAGGCCCCAATTGCAGAAGGATAGTTAGCACAGGAGGGGGATAGGGAAGGAAGAGGTGAAAAGGAAAGTCTGGAGAAGTTTCCTGGACTTAAGAAGATTCAGCCCAAGTCTGAGGGAGGCAGGGAGGCAGTTCCAGAGGGAGGAACCAGCCGAGGACAGCGATCTACCTCCCACTCCTAGCTTGGATAAACATTTGAACTGCAGAGAGTTGGAGCCAGAGGACCAAAGGACTATGGTCGGGAGGCATTTAGGGAGGGACAGCTGGATGTGGAGAGATCCCAGGCCACAGACAGCCTTGTGGATGATGCAAAGGGCCTTGAATTTGATCCTTGCGCTCACTGTGAGCCAGTGGAGAGATTTTAGGGCTGGAGAGATGCAGTCCCTGTGCTTGATGTCAAGGATATGATATGATATGATAGTTTATTTATATAGCGCTTATACACCATGTGTTTCAAAGTGCTTCAGGGCAAGGGAGGGAACACGGGAAAAAACAATGACATTCTCACAGGCCATGAAAAGTAAGGATGTGAAATTAACTATCGTACTCGGCCTGACGACATTTCAGATAGTGCAAGAGCTAAGCCATAAATAAGGAAGGGAGGGGGGAGTGGGAAGGAAATGGAAACAGACAGGCGACCACCGTACTAGGCCTGACAACATTTCTGGTACAGCCTTAGAAAAACAAAAGGTTAGGGAGAGGGATGCAGATTGGTAGGGGATGAACAATGCAAGCGACTATCGTCTAGGCCTGACGACATTTTAGATAGTGCTGGGGAGGGGGGCAAGTAAGGGGTGGGGTAAGGAGACAGACGAGGTTGCTATCATATTAGGTCCAGGGACAATTCTAATAAAGTGCATAGAAGAAAATAGGGAGGGGAGGAGATAGGAAAAGGAGAAACGGAGAGGAGGAGAGAACAGAGTAAGCAGTCAAAAAGAGTGGAGAAGCAAGAGGGGAGAGCAAATACAATTGCAGAAGTCCGTACTAACACATATTGTTGAAGCCAGGATACAAGAGGGAACAGCATGATTCAGGGCCACCATGAGTACAAGATGCAAAGGAAGTCCAGCATGAGAGTTGAGAAAGAGTGACACACTGTGAATCAATGAAGTCCATAAAAGTCAAATCCAGCATTGGCCACAAGACAGTGATGGGGAAACCAGAATGTATCAGGACAGAGTCCTGCTGAAGTAGGCTGGGGGTGGGAGGCAGGGTAGAAGAATCAAGCAAAACAGGCAACACAAGGATAAAACTTGCAGTCCTATTCTGGATTAGTTGAAGTGGACAAAAGTAGAAAAGAGGAAGATTGAGGAAGAGGCTGTTGCAGTAGTCCAGCTAGAGAGAACCAGGGCTCTGGAGACATTGAGCTTCTGGCAGACGGCGAGGAAAGGTAGAATGCCCCTGAGGAGGTGAAGCTGAAAGTTGGAGTTCTTGGCAATATCTGTGATTTGTGGAGAGAAAGAGAGAGAGGAGTCAAAGATGATCCCAAAGTTTTTTGCCTCACATGTGGATGAGTGGAGGGGACCCAAGGAGTGAAGCCAGATTGGGGAGAAAACAAGGAGCAGGCGTTCCCATGAGAAGGATCTCTGTCTTACTGGCATTAAGGCAGAGATAATTGGCAGAACACCATGCCTGAATAGCAGTCAGGCAGTCACGTATGAGGGAGGAGGCAGAGGGGGTACAGGATGGCAGCTTGAAAGCGAGCTGTGTGTCCTCTGCATAGCACTGGAAATGAGGAGAGAAGGTAGAGATCAGGTGGGCCAAAGGGGCCCATGAGGAGGACCCATTTCCAGTCAACACTATGATTTGGGCCATGGATAGCCAACACAGAATTATGGAAGTCTTCCTTCCATATTTCCCATTTTATCAGTGGCTCCCCAAATTGAGAGAGGAACTACAGGGGTAGGTTTCTCATCACACCCAATAATGCGTGTCAGCAAAACTTTGTTAGAGCTTTTGAATTGAACACCTTTCCAGGATTAGACTTGTTGACTGTTTGAAATGTTCAGCATTTCTGGATATATAAGACACTGCCTAGGCTATTATGCCTGACTTCAAGATACCTGGTTGGTAGGAAATGTCTCAACATCGCTCTGCCTAAGTCTCAAGATGTTGTCCAAGTCCTGGACTCCGGCAGTGCCTGACCTAAAGATGGCGCTCGGGAAGCCACTGTTTCACATCTTGAGGGGAACCCAGCACAGAGAGACTGTCATTCTGCATGCCCCTTTTCACCGCACACCATTGGCTCTCCTGCCTCACCTGTGCCTTTCTTGTTGGGGAACAGACTCCACACATCTCCTTGCCTCGTGCGGCCCACGCTGTACGCTTGTCACCAGTTTTACAGTGCTGTTTTATGGAAAAGCAAGGTCAGAGGCGGTGAGGGCTTTTTCCCGCGGTTTATTTCAGATAAGTATAATACAGAATGCACAAGGGTAAATGGTCCCCCTAGATCATTCAAGCTCCTTCAGTCTCCTTCACCAACCTTCTGTCTGGAATCCTAGCTCCATTCCAGAAGCCTGATTGTCTAACATTCTTCCGATGTGGGTGCTCTAGAAAGCCCCATTACACAAGCACACCTTTCAACCACAACACATAAACTACAAGCCCATATATAACAACTTGCTTAAACATCCAGGCATTCAAAACTATGCAAAATCATTAGCTAAAGCCATGGTCTCAAGCAGTGACCAAAATTGTAAACCTTGAGATATGAAATAGCATGCTATCCTCTCACCCCCATTTTGTCAAGGTTATCTAGTATTCTTTTACTTTTATTAGGACAGTTAATCCCATTAACATTCCAGGACATTACCTTAAAACTCTGTTTAGTTTGGTCCTTCATAATCACATCATTTATAACACAGTCTGTTACATAACCCAAGTGGTCAAGGAGCAAAAAGGGAGAATTACAAATAACCAATTAAGAAACCGAAGAATTAACAGAAACATTTCTTGGTACTGTCAGTTCTGATCAAGCCCCTCAAAGCCGTAATACTGTCTATTATTAAATTGCCAAACCCCCATCTTCAATCTCGCATCAAAGTAAAAACGAATACATACATTCGTATAACCTAAGTTATGTGATCCAATTGCGTCACACACCATTATCATCTTTAGAAAAAAGGACACGTTGAGTATTCGACCGACAGAGCGCTATCTTGTTAGAGAAGCCTAATAAATCTGCTGAAAGAACACCCATTTGAACATCATTGAAGGTGTTGATTGGCTCAAAGTGACATGAGTGATGATACCACAATGAATACCACAGGATGAATACTGTTACTGATTTTAAAAGGTAAGACCACCCAGGGATATTACAACAAAACCTGCAGAGCATGGATCAGTGAAGTGAAGACTTTAAATAACATGGGGTCATACAGAAACAAAAAGTCCTTACATTTTTTCTTTTATCTTAAAGTGCCCAAAATATACATGCTTTCTATATTCACTTTAATTCTTTGAAATTCAGCATCACTAACACAAATGCTGATTTAAAATCCTAAATACTCTTGCCAGGAGACTAGATACCCCCACTTAGTGATTCAAACTTTCCTTGTACCTCCTTGCTAATATTACAATGAGATGTTAATACGTAATATCAAGAAAAGATAGTGTAGCCTTTAAGATAGCTCAGCAGGTTGACCACTCACTGCTGCAATCTATGTGTGCTTTCCAGGTTGCAGGTTCAAATCCTGGCAAGGCCAACTCAGCCTTTCATCCATCCGAGGTCGATAAATGAATACCAACTTTGGTTGGGATGATACATGTATGTAAATATGTTCTCTGCAAAGCGCTTTGGCTTAAGGCACTATATAAAATAACAAATCATTATCATTAAATTATTACCTTCGTTGGGTTTACAGTTTTCAATTTTCTAGGCCCAATCGCAGGAATGAATTTTCATAGCGTAGTCATTGGGCTGCTGCATCTGACTGCTTTACACAAATTTCACTCTTGCTGAACGAGAATGGATAAATACATGCTTTTAATGAGTCGGAGCTCCACGATTGTCAAGGATCAAAACTGAATGTATTCCTCTGTTGGACTTTGTAGGAATTCTGAAGTTCTGGAAAATCATCAGCAGCCAATTGACCAAGCTTGGTGGATTGGACGTGTGCAAGTGTTTGAAAGTGCTGTACCATGCAGAAACTCAAAGCAATATTAGTCTATATGCAAATGTAGAGAAGGCGATGTACTCATCACTAATGGAACCCGCCCCCTCAAATCTGTCATATTGGAAGAACAGCAAGAAAGCACTGTGCAAGACTGCTGGTATCGTCCCAATATCGCAACGAAGATATGAAAGACGTTAGGTACTCAAGACAACCGTACCGAATGTACCCTCAAACTGAAGTGGTAGAAGGAAGTCTGCAGACACCATCAGACATGGAACAACTATAAGTGAAGTCTGACAGGTGTAAAGTGATGTTATGAAGAAAAGAGGCGTTGACCCACTGATCGATATGCAAATACTAAAAGAATGAAGATGTAGCTGAAGTAACAAAGTAAATGACTATGCAAGTATGAAGAAATCACATAGATCCTGAGATGAAAAGTAAGAAGAAATGCAGTAGATGCTAATACGCAGAAACGCAAGGTAGATGAGACATATAGACGCTTTCTATAGTAGAAAATATAACGTGGGCAAAGCAGCCATGATGAGAAGAGAGGTGTTGATTTTGTGTAATAGTAAGCGGAAAACCCCAAGGGGAGAAACCATGGCAGAAGAGCTGACAGGCACTGAAATACAGATTCGTACAAGAACAAAGAATATTTGTTTGGCCAAAGATCAAGGATGCCACAGTGAGAAGCAACTGCAAATTACAAAGGGCATTGAAGAGGATAAGCCATGCACGTACGACATATTTCTCTTAGATTAAGCAAACATTTACAAGTGCCAAGTGTTGGACAATTAAAGGTGAAGAAAGCATACGCAAGGCAGAGCAACCAAGTCTCCCGAGGCCAGGAAGAGAAATAGCACCCTGTATCATTGCAACGTTACACTTCACGCTGTTGACATGTCCTGAATGAAGCAACCATTATATTTATTGTACAGCACACATCTACAATGAACCAAGCAGTCTTCATCATTATTATGTTCATTGCACAGCACAAATCTCTACTTTCTATTTTACCAACACCAGATGCACCTTGTTTAGAATTCATGGCATCCGACTACATCCCGTCCCCAACTTTGGCACTCACATCAGCCAACCTGACATACGGATTAACGTATTCCCATAAGCAAGTTGTTTTACCATACACGGGTAACACCTGACCACCCAGACCAATCATATTATGGAGCCCTTCCATCAATCCGGGGACCAGAATTAGAGCCAACAGGCATGCATTTAATACAACACTCAATCATATCCATCACCGGACCAATCTACCGGCAGACACCACTGAGTGTTATTAAGGACCTTTCTCATTGAGGTAAGTGTTAACATAATGTATTTAATATAAATGGTTTCACCTTTTGCACTCAATCACCGGTCACTTTGCACCCTTCACGATGATGTCCTGATATGATACTTAATATCTTAACTAAATATCTGTCAATGGTTGTAACCTTGATAAAGACCTTTAGATGGTCGAAACACGTTTCAGCACTTTTGGTGATGAAATACAAATCCACAATGGTTTCAAAAATAAACGAGTGGACTATACCTTGTATGATGAACAGTAAACAAGACATGCATTTATAAGGATTTATAAGGATGTGTACAAGTGCCATTTATGTAGGAACCCAACAAAAACCTATCTAATCTCATCTTGGGGCATCAGAGCACAGGCCCTTTGCTGCCTGCAACTGGCTGCATGTACCGTCAAACCTGGTATCTCATTAGGAATTAGGTGCAGCAACCAGCAGTTCCTAGTGCTCTCACCACTTCCTTGACTACAGAACAATAGTTATACATTTGACTGGTTATTAGACCCTAAAATAAAAGCAATTGGCGCCAATCAATCAAATCAGTTGAAAAAAAAGAATGAAATAAGATTCTTAGATTGTTAATAGTAAAAGCAGGATAGTAAGAATCGATAGAACTATACACAAAGAAGTAAAATGAATATTATTGTGTAGGCTTGAAAAATTGTTTGAAGAATTGTTTTTGGAAAATGGACGGCGAATGATGATGCTTGCACAAATTGATTGCTGTGGTATAATTGATTAAAGTGATAACAGAATAAAAGAACAGTAAGTATTGCCAGTTAAAAATGTCTTGGCATTAACGAGAACACTCCTCTTTTACATTTGTGCAAAGCATTATTGAGATACACACTGAAGATTAGGAAATACCATGCCAAGTGGGTAAAAGGCACGGCTGACAAAATGTTCATGCCTTGGCCTCACAAATGTTTGCTATCAAGAACAGTATTACAACACATGACCACATACTTATATGCTGCATACTCAGGGAAGGAGTTACAGAAAAGGGTAGCTGTTTTAGAGCTATGGAAAAAGTACCCGAGTGAGAGAGAAGATCGGCGCAAGAAAGAGGGGATGTTTAATCAGAATAAAGAGGAGGATGTAATGCCCTCGGCTCCTGTTTCCTCTCGTTAAAATTACAGTACAACTGAAGACAAACAGGGAATTTATTCTTTAAAGAAGTTAAAAGCAGCAGCGGGGTATGTTAATCCAACATACGCGACCACCATTTATAGGAGTGTGGATAATATGGAAGAGAGCAAAATTAAGGAGTTAAAATATATGTCCTCACACAATGAATATAAAGAATGTGATGAAAGAAGGAACAGGCAGATAGAGATGGAAGAAGAAACTAAGAGACAAAAAGGAGTGAAAGACAGAGCTAGTGGAGTGACAAAAGCACTGAACGAATGGATGGGAGAACAGATACTACTCAAATTAGATTGAAAGTGTATTGACGATGTTAAAGAAAGAGACGAATGGGAAAAGAAGGACAAGGAACAAGAAAGGGTACATAAAGAGGAGAAGGAAAAACAGAGGAAGCGAAACGAAGAAAGTATGAAGATCAAAAAAAGAGAAACAGAGAACAGAGCAGAAGGAAGGTTAAGAAATAGAAGCACAGAGTGAATCTAGTGACATTTATAGCAGAACTAGTTGGGAAAGAGGACCATGTACACGACTGCACAATGTATACTGAGTTTTATCATGATATTACCCATGTTAGAGAAAATGCCCTCGGACGGCATAAATTCTATTCATTGACGGTTGTTCAAAAATTCATCAAATGACAGGAGAAAGACATACAGGGTCGGCAGTGGTGAAGTTAAAACACAATGGTGAATTTGAAGTAGTGTCAAGTACAAGACTGCCTTCACATTGCTCAACACAGGCTGTAGAATTAGTGGTGCTATCACCGCACTCCAGAGATATGAGGATGAGGAAGTGATAGTGTATTCTGGCTCCGCCTATGAGATGTCAACCGTTCACGTAGGGTTTTCACATTGGAAAAGGGGAGGTTTCCTCCGTGCATACGACACATGCGTCTCTATTAGACAAGCTTATTAAAGTACTAAAGCTCCCATTGGCTATCGTTGTGGTGAAATACGCAGCCCATACTAAAGGTGGAGACATGACTTCATGCGCTCACGATGCCGCAGACATTGAGGCCAAAAGAGCAGCATATTTTCCAAATATTTCTAATTTTGAAGTAGAAGATGTTAAGCAAATGTCAGAATGTTGCATGCTGATAAAGCACAGTTTTAATATGTTATCCATTGTACAGTTAATTGAGCTGCAAGGTCAAGCTCCACAGGAAGAGCAGGATTTATGGAAGAGACGAGGGTATTCTTTATCCTCCACGAGGCTCTATGGAGACAGGATAGCACAGTAAAGCCAGTTATACCTTTAGCATTATTGAAAGTTGTGCTGGGTCAGCTTCGCTATCCTGCACATACAACCAGAGAGAATCTTGCTGCCATGATTGCAGAAGACTGGTTTACTCCAAATTTATTAGAACACGTTGCACACTTTCTTGTGAACTGCATTGTTTTCCAAAAGTTCACACCATGGCTTTCCTTATGAACAGTGAGAGGAGCAATCCCTAGAGCCACTGGTCCTTTTAAGCATCTACATATAGATTATGTGGATATGTTGCAAACATGCAATGGCTACAGATACATGTTAGTGGTAGCATGTCCCTTTTCGAGACGGATTTGAGGCAGGCCCATATATGCACAACAATGCCACATGTGCTGCCATGTTTCTCATATGTGAGGTATTTCCTAGATGGGGTGTGTGCATAAATCCTGCGGTCTGATAATGGCCTGCATTTTGTAAATGAATTGTTCCAACAGATAGCTCTTCTATTACGCATAAAGCACAAGTTTCTATCTGCTTATCTCCCACAGGGTAATGGTATATGTACGAGGCTTGAAGGACTCCTCAAAGAAAGGATAGCTCAAATGAAAATAACTTTGAAGAAAGGATGGCTACCACTTAACTCCTCATGAGTTGTGAACTGGATGCCGTATGAGAGTACCCCCTGCTCCTTCAACTCAAATACAAACTGATGCCCATAGTGTAGCGAAAGCAGGTGATGAGATGCATGATTTAACAAATATGACCGTTAGTGTTTCTTTGACTTCTCAACAGGTCAAAAATCAGAGGGAAGGGTCAAAGAAGATTGATGACGACAGCCAAACAGTTGATCCTATTGATTTACCAAAAGCACCTAGCTTGTACCCTGGGGACCAAGTACTTGTAAAGAGTTTTGTATGCACTTGGAGTAAGCCCTACTTTGAAGGACCATACCTAGTAAATCGGGTCACTCCTACTGCTGTAAAACTCGAAGGAAGAAGAGCCTGACTGCACTTGAATGACATAAAGCTGTACAGAGGAGAGACCCTGAGCCCTCCTGCACCCGCTGATAGTGAAGCAAGATAAGACGTTCCAAGCATGCAGATGATATTGGCTACCAAGAGCCAAAACAAACAAGAAATAAAAACAATTTGAACTATGAACTATTCCCAAGTTTAAAGGGAAATCACCAAACCCTGTCGAATTTGCATAATTACACCAAGATTGCACATGACACTTTATGTTGCCTGAAACATTACACACATTTCTGTATGCTTTTTTCGTATACATACTTTGATCTTATCCAGCTTTAGTGAGATAACACGTTGACGTTGTCACATTTTTTGGGAAATCCTAAAACAGTCCTATGATTTGAAGAGTCATCGTGGAAATCATATTACAATTTCTGTTATAAAAGTGTGGTTTATAAAAGTGAAAGAAACTGAACGAATGCATTAAAAGAAAATGTGAATCTTCCATTATATAAGATACACATTGCTAGCAAGAAGACCGCCTACTGTACAGGATATAATTTGACACATGGATATTCTTGCAATACTTCTTGCACAAACACATCTTTACTTTCTCATGCTTATAACATTTTGCCTTCTGATGTTTTATAATACAGATGGAATGGTTAGCATGAGATATATATTTCTATCCCTAACAAAAGCAGGAGTGATATTTTCCTGGATATTTTCAAACAAATTATCTGACTTAAGAGAGATGCTGGGGAAGATCATGGGGCTATACATTCATATCTTGATCATTAGGCCCATTTAAAGAATAACATGTGGTACCAGCACATGAAGGAAGCGGGGAGGAGACCGTCAGATGAACGCTGCTATCTTTGTCCACTATGCCATGAGCACAACCAGACATTCATTGCAAGAGAAATACCTATACATGACGCAAAGTGTATCAGCCATCTAGCAGCATGCACAACACAAGGGCAATTTGAAGGAAGATGGGCAACCCTTAGATGGATGTTGAAAAGAACATTTCCATATGAAGATGGTTACATAAAAACGAAGAAAATGGAAAAAGACCTAGATTTGAAAAGTAGAATGGTCCTATATTAATTCAGTTGCATGACTGGAGATCAGAAAAGACTGTCAAACAAAAGGGACTGGGTTGTGGAGATGTATGGGAAACACCAGGAATGCTAGGATGCTGGGAGAGACCTCAGCAATTGGTATATGGGTGAGTTGCCACCAGCACAGGATGGGAAGATGGAATGGTAGAGGGGTAGGCACACACTTATTGATGACAGAGCCAGTACAAGTAGTGCAAGTAGTGAATGATGCATGCCTAAAGGACTGGGCCAAGTATTCGAAATTATTAACATGGGTTGAAAATTAAGCAGGACCTATGTCCATAATATCAATGAAAAATGCAACACTGTGTTTCAGAAACAGAGGACTGACCACAGTTAGAGAAAATAAAGTATGTAAGCAAATAATTAAGGTGCCAGGAATGAATGAAGGAACTGCTGTGTTAATGGACCACTATTGGGCCTGTGGATCCAAAGCTTATACGCAGCTACTAAAAAATTGGGGATGAGTATGTTCCATAGTGATCAAACATGTTCCTTTGTTTGTGATCTCCCAAAGTGATCTCCTCATCACTGACTTTCCAAAAATGGATGCACACCAGAGGAAGAAGAGGTCGCTCAGCCTCACCCGACAGAAGAGAGAGAACTATTTTTTGGCAAAATCAATAGAAGCTTACCATGACATTCCAGATGAGCACAAATTGTTCAGTAGAATGGCAGTGATATTTACAGCCATATTCATGGTAGGAATTCAAACTTCAGTAAATGCCAAGTGGTTACAAATCACTCGGTGGGAACTGCTACAGGCAATCAACACAACAATAAAATAATTTCATGTGATTAGAGAGGAATTGAGGGCCATCAGGCTCATGACCCTCCAGAACAGGTACATCCTGGACTTGATTACAGCAATGGAAGGAGGCTTGTGCACCAAAATCGGGCTGTCTTGCTGTACATACATACCTGCCCACGATGGAGAAAATGGAACCCTGATAGAAGCAATAACTATGCTGTTGACCCTGCATACAAAAATTGTGGAAGAAGTAGATGAAGATTGGTTTTTGTCCCTGTTCTCATGGGTTCCAACCTGGATGGTACATGCCTTCAAACTATTGGGAGCAATACTAGTGTTGGTATTGCTAGGATTCTGTCTTATAAGAATAATTACCAGACAGTGCAAGAAGACAGATACACAGTATACAGTACAAAATGGAGGTGGATGCACCGTTGGTGGCACACATAAATTCGATTTTAGCCAAAAGCACTCAAAAGCAGTACAAAATGGTACTGAGATACACAGAAGCTTGCTACAGTAGAAAATATAACATGGGTAAAGCAGCCACGATGAGAAGATGTACGTCGGTTTCGTATAATAATAATCTGAAAACCCCAAGGAAAGAAACCAAGGCAGAAGAGCTGACATATGCTGAAATTCAGATTCATGAAAGAACAAAGAATATTTATTTGGTTAAAGATAAAGGATGCCACAGTGGGAAGCAACTGCAAGGTATAAAAGGAGTCGAAGAGGATAAGCCATGTCTACAAGACATATTTCTCTTAGATTAAGCAAAGGAGTAAACATCTACGAGTGCAAAGGATTGGACAATTAAAAATGAAGAAAGCATTTGCAAGATGGAGAAACCAAGCCTCTAAAGGCTCTAAAGGCCAAAGCGAGTGATAACAGCCAGTATAACTGAATCAAATAGCATTAAATAGGAGCACACAATGGACAAATCATTGTCTCTTCACACGTGGTGCAAGACCAGAAAACAAGGCCTATTCATTCCACTTCAGACAAAGGTAGCAATGTACCTTCACTCCCATAAAAGCCCTGGAGAAAACAACAGTCAGCACGGTCAACTACAAAGAAGAGGCCTTGGCTTAGGTCCTGATGAGAGATGGTATGCTAATTGGCCAAGTCGGCCGTTTTCTGATGTTGTTCCCAGCACCTGGGTTTTGTTTAGCTTACGTGCTGCTAACAAGCCAAATGTCCCAGGTTGGAAGAGGGTTCCAACCAATCAGGATGGCCTATGTGATGATGGACTATATATTGTTCCAGAAGCCAATCCACTGCTATTATTGTACTATTATTTGTGTTCTCCAGCATGGGGTCTGGCATGGATTCACATGCTCATGAATATTCCCTGTCGTCAGGCTGGGAATCCTCGGTAAAGAAAAAATCAGTATCAGTTTCGTTTCTGATCTGTCTTTCCTAGTAGTAACCAATCACTGATCTCTGCGTCATACTGACCACAGCCAATGACTGCCCTCTACCTAAGCCCTGTCTCTGGCAGCCATCTTCAGATTTTTACCGCACGTTCAAGTGTTGGGAGTCCTCGTGCTTAGCTCTCGAGCTTTTACTGCGTGTTTTGCGCTTTTTCAGGTGAATTTTCACTTTTTTTTTGGTTAATCGAGCCTCAAGCTCACCGTTTCTACTCCCGTTAACGGCTACCCGTTGCGGGATTTTCCTACGCCCCTCAAGGGTGAAGATTTCGTCGAATCAACTTCTTGGAGGATTCCAGAAGATTTGCGGCCTACTTCGAGATGGCCCAGGATGCGAGTTCGTCGCCCGGACCCGAGCTGTTTCGCAGCTGCCCTGGATGTGGGCTGCAGAATGTGTTTAAGGAAGACGAACATTCGCGATGCCTCTACTGTCTTCATGGGGACAAGACTCATGTGGAGAAGGACTGCCAGTTCTGCAAGAACTTGTCGGAGCGGACCATGAGGGACCGTCGATCCCGTCTCGCAAGCTGGTTGGAGAAGGGCTCGACGGGTGAGAAGAAGAAGAAAGGGTCCGAGCGGACTTCTAAGTCCTGTGCGGGCGCCCCGGCGACGGGGGCCCAACACCAGGCCAAGCGCTGCGAGTCCGCTGGCTCCGGGAGCGCCGAAAGGTCGAGCTCTTCGGTCGCCAGGCAGGGCGCACCTTCCCCGGCACCGTCAACCATGAGCAAATGCTCTGGTTCGGGGAAGAGAAAGTCCGAGACCCCGGGTAAGTTTAGGGAGAAGCCCCGTCCGATCTCGGAAGAGGGGGAGCGAGGCGTCGCTCCTCCCCCGAAGGAGAAGGCCCGGGACGCACCTAAGGTGGTGAAGGCCCCTACCCAGCAGGCGAAGGCCTCTATCGAGGCTATCGCGGCGACTCTTGCCAAGCCGGCAGAGACACCGCCAGCGGAGACTGCCTCCGGGACTACAGTTTCCCTGCCGCCAAGGAGGGAATCCTCTTTTCAGCCCATCGTCGTGGCCGCCATGATGGAAGAAGCGAGGGGGGGCACGGTGCCCTACTCGAGCTCGGAGTCAGCCTTGGAGGAGGAACTGACCGAGGCCGTGAGGAACCTCGAAGTCCAATTTCGAGAAGGTTCGATCCCGTCAGGAAGATCCTCGGGAGATAACCGAGGAGGACGATGATGGTGAGGATGAGCGGCCTTCCCTTCCGGCGCAGCTGGATCCTAGGCCTCAGGATGGCTCGGCGGCCATTTTGTCTGCCATCCAGTCCTTATGCTCTGAGATAAGGACGAGATTCCCACGGCCCAGGCCGGAGGACCCGCAACCTGGCCCGTCGGGAAGTCCTCAGAACAAACGACGGAGGACCCAACCCACTCCTCTGGTCGCCCCCGTAAGGCCTACAGTTCCCTCCTCATCCTCCCACGAGTCGGGAGATGACGGTGCGTTGGGCTCGACGATGGGTTCTGAGGGCGACGACGACGAAACGGGTCTCTCGTCTCCCGTCGCACGGGCCTCGCCGCCCGACGAGATTGGCTCATTCCACGCCATGATCGCCAGGGCGTCCGAATTGTTCCAGCTCTGCCCGGAGGAGCAGAAAAAGGAAGGTTTCCTCTATCAGCGCCAGGAGGCCAAGTGGAAGACGGTCATCGCGGTGCCCCTAATCGATGACATCTGGGAGGAGGGCCTGTCGGTTCTCAAAAACTCCTCCACGGCACCAGCCAAACGGGACCGGTACGAGAAGAAGTACCGGGTCCCCGAAACCGCTCCCCTGTGCCTCAGGGCCCAGCCAACGCCAGACTCGGTCGCCTCGGGGGCGGCGGCGAAGAAATCGGCGGGGTCAGGAGCCTCGACGTCGAATTCCCCGCTGGACGGCAAGGGAAAGAAGTTGGACACCATGGGGCGGCGGGTCATTTCGTCGGCGGCGACGCCGATCAAAGCGGCCAACGCCCTGGCCTTTGTGGCCCGTTACGACAGGGAGCTCTGGTTTAAGCTGGCCCCCATATTGGACTTCCTGCCGGACGACAAGAGGTCCGAGGCCCTGGAAATACTGCAAGAGGGCGAGGTGGCGTCGGACCACGCCATAACGGTGGCAACCGATATTGCCGATACCGGGTTCTGCCAGCTGGGCAACAGTGTTTGCCTACGACGACGGGGTTGGCTCTGGGCGACCGACTTCCGTCAGGACGCCCAGGCCAGGGTGTTGGAAATGCCGTTCGACGGCAGCAACTTGTTCTGGAAGGCGGTGGACGAGTTCCTCCAAGCCATAAAAACGGACACGGAGACGGCCCGCGCCCTAGGAGCCCTTCAGCAACGACGGCCCTTTCGGAGCTCCGGAGGCAGACAGGGTGCCTCCAAGGGATCCAGCGGTGGCTCGTCGTCCTACCGCCAGGCGGCACGCTCCTCGTCTCAGGAGGCCTACAGGGGTCGCGGCAAGCAGGGAGCGCCTCACAGCCATCGGCAAGGTGGCCAGGGCGGCAAGGCCACCACCTCCAAGCAGGACTGAACCGGCCGTGGTCTCGGGCCCCCACCGAAGCACCCCGGTGGGAGGCCGGCTGACAAATTTCGTCGGCGTGTGGAAGTCCATCTCCACCGACCGTTGAGTGCTGGATACCATGGCAAGAGGACACTCTATCGAATTCCTGAAGAAGTGCCCTCACGTTCCACCTGTGGCCAGGAAGGAAAATCACGTCCCGCAACTGCTGTTTGAAGTACGGGCGATGCTCAAGAAAGGCGCCATCGAGCTTGTCCCGAAGAGGCTCCGGGGCTCCAGGGTGTACTCAAGGTTCTTCCTCGACAGGAAGAAGACGGGCGGCTGGCGCCCCATCCTGGACCTTCGCCGTTTGAACAAATACATCAGATCACAAAAGTTCAGGATGTTCACCCTCCAGCATGTACTGGGACAGCTGGAGGAAGGCGACTTTCTATCGTCGTTGGACCTGGAGGATGCATACTTCCACGTTCCCATCCTCAAAAGTCACCGAAAGTTCCTCAGGTTCGTCGTCCAGGGACGCCACTGCCAATTCAAAGCATTGCCGTTCGGATTGAAGTCGGCCCCCAGGGTCTTTACCAAGTGCCTAGCACCAGTGGCGGTGCGGCTGCGCCTACAGGGGATTCACGTCTACCCCTACCTGGACGACTGGCTCATCCGCTCAAGGACGAGGGAACTTGCCGTCGAACACACTGCGAGGACCGTCCAGCTACTCACAAACCTGGGATTCGCCATAAACTACCCGAAGTCGCACCTGGTGCCGTCGCAGGTGGCCCTGTTTCTGGGAGGGAAGCTCGATACAGTGAGGCGCCTGGCGGCCCCGTCGGAAGAACGGACAAAGACCATTCTAAGCAAAGTGCAGTGCCTGCTAGCCACGGACGTGGTCAGGGTGAGGTCCATCAAGTCCCTCCTGGGGATGATGTCCTCTTGCATCTACCTGGTGCTTCTCTGCAGACTACGGATGCGCCCTCTTCAAGAATTTCTCGACGCCCGTTGGATACAGGTGACGGGCACCTTCGAAGACAGGGTCCCCCTCAACAAGGTGTTCCGGCGGGCGATTCAGTGGTGGGGCGTTCAAGCGCACCTCACGGCGGGCAAGGACTTTCAGACGCCGGCGTACCAGGAGACGGTGATGACGGACGCCTCCCTGGAAGGTTGGGGCGCCCATACCGGAGATCTCCACGCAAGAGGCCTCTGGCTCTCGGAGGCGAGGCTCCTGCACATCAACGTCCTGGAACTCCGAGCCGTGTTCTGGGCTCTCAAATCGTTCCTCCCGTCGCTCAAGGGCAAGGTGGTGCGTATCTTCATGGACAACACCACGACAATGTTTTACATACGGAAGCAGGGAGGCACCAGATCCCCAGCCCTATCCAAGGAGGCACAAGATCTTTGGCACTTGGCGGTCGCCCAGGGGATGTTCCTGGTTCCCTTCCACCTGGCAGGAGAAAGCAACACCATCGCCGACTCGCTCAGCAGGGAGCTGCGCGCGTGCCACGAGTGGGAACTGCACCAGGATCAGGTGGATCAACTCTTCCGACGATGGGGCAAACCCCAAATCGACCTGTTCACAAAAGCGACGAACTCGAAGTGCAAGAGGTTCGCCAGCAGGTTTCCCCAGCCGAGAAGCATGGGCGATGCGTTCTCGTTCCCCTGGGACGGCCTATACCTGTATGCGTTCCCTCCGTTGCTGCTTCGACTCATCAGCCAGCTCAAGAGGTCCCGGTGCAGGATGATCCTCGTCGCACCGGCGTGGCCGAGGCAGATCTGGTTCCTGGACCTTCTGGACTTGTCAACGTCCCCTCCCATCAAGCTGTCGGCGGACGCGGACCTTCTCTCCAGAGAAGGAGGTGCCATCTTCCACCACGACCCGGCGTCGCTGAACCTGCAGGCTTGGCTCCTGCAGCGCTAGAGTTTTGAGGCTACGATATACCGGCCGATTGCAGAGAGGTTCTTGCAAAGGCCAGGGCGTCCTCGACTCTCAAATGCTACGGTCCTAAGTGGAAGAGGTTCTCTATCTGGTGCCGAGAACAGAAGATCAACCCCCTACGGATTACGGCCCCTCAAGTGCTGCCGTACCTGCTATCGCTGGCGAAGGCTGGGCTAGCCCATGTCTCCATTAAGATTCATCTGGCGGCGATCTCCAGATGTACCAGAACCACAGGACGGACGTCCCTGTAGTCCCATCGACTGGTAAAAGAGTTTATGAAAGTACTGTTCCGGTCTTTCCTGCCGGTGAAGGCCCCGGCCCCGGCGTGGGAACTTAACGTGGTGCTGTCCAGGCTCATGGGGCCCCCATTCGAGCCGATGCACTCTGCACCTATGAAGTTTGTGTCGTGGAAGACTGCGTTCCTGGTGGCCATTACCTCTGCACGACGAATGGGAGAGATCCAGGCCCTATCCTGCAAAGCACCGTACTTGACTTTCCATGCCTCGAGGGTGGTGCTTAGGACGCACCCCTCCTTTATGCCCAAGGTGCCGTCGGATTTCCATCTTAACGAGCCCTTGGTGTTACCTGTTTTCTTCCCGTCTCCTTCGTCGCCGGCCGAGAGGACTTTGCACTCGCTGGATGTGGCTAGAGCGCTGAAGTTCTACCGCACAAAGAGTTTCCGGAGGACATCACAGCTGTTCGTGAACTTTGGACCTGTGAATCAAGGGAAGGCTCTCTCGAAGTCTTCTATTTCCAGATGGCTCTCCGGCTGCATCATGCACTGTCACCGGTTGGCTAACTGACCGCTGCCAGGCCGTCCGAGAGCCCATTCGACCAGAGCGATCGCTGCTACTACGGCGTTCTTATCTGGTGTGCCCCTGCTGGACATCTGCAGGGCTGCTACGTGGAGGTCGACGCACACCGTCACGAGATTCTACTGCGTCGATCGGGATTCCAGGGAGGAGTCCAGGGTCGGTAAGCAGTGCTGCGCAACCTGTTCGCTTAAGGTGAGCCTGGTGAGGAGGTAAGAGATGCTTAATGTTGAGTTTTTTGTATTGCTTAATGTTGAGCCTTTTACCACCCCCCGTGGTTGTGCATGTGTGTACTGCTATTTAATCTTATATTCATGAGCATGTGAATCCATGCCAGACCCCATGCTGGAGAAGGAACAAGTTACTTACCTGTAACTGTTGTTCTCCAGCATGGGTCTGGCATGGATTCACATGCGAACCCTCCCGCCTACCCCTCTGCGGCTCTTCACCTGGTCATACTGCCACTTCACGTGCTACCAAATCTGAAGATGGCTGCCAGAGGCGGGGCTTAGGTAGAGGGCAGTCATTGGCTGTGGTCAGTATGACGCAGAGATCAGTGATTGGTTACTACTAGGAAAGACAGATCAGAAACGAAACTGATACTGATTTTTTCTTTACTGACGACAGGGAATATTCATGAGCATGTGAATCCATGCCAGACCCATGCTGGAGAACAACAGTTACAGGTAAGTAACTTGTTCCTTATATGTAGTTAGAGGTTGTTCCAGGCGTGCCTACTAGATAAGGGGCAGCCAATGCTGTTACTAGCACCTACATAAGTTATAGGTATATATATTCACTTAACCTATCCCTCCACTTGATAGCTTTTTACTATTTGCCACATAGGATGATGTCATAGCTGATGTATAGTGAGGTATAAAGCCTTTGTGTAACTGAAATGTATTCAAGAGTGTGTGAGCTACGACTTGTTATTCTTGCTAGATTTCCCTACTTTATTGAACTGATAATAAAGTAGTACTTTGCCATATTCTTTGAGTCTGTCCAGTTATTTGGGCCCGAAATCAGTTATTTTGTTAATCCCATCCAGCACTTAATACGCTCTAGATGCTACTGCACAGCCCTAACAGGCAATAGCTGCTGCACGCTCACTGAGCACAGCATCTGTAAAAGGTAGTGAGGTTTGTAATGGCTCTCAGTCTGCCAATAACATACTAAGGAAGGTGAAGTGAATGCCTGTGGTTTTCATGTCTCAGGCAGCCTTTTCTCTGAACCGAAGGTTACTGCTTCCCATAACATTTAGTACTTCTTTTATGGTAATGAGCATACACTTTACACTGACCGGTCATCCCTGCCCCCATTTCCCAGATCCTTGTTGTGTACAGTCTGCAAATGTGGGGTATTTCCAGCCCCAGCATATTGATGGACTGCAGCAGGCTAAGTTAGACCCAAAGGTGCTGGAATATAAAGAGCAAACTGTTGAATGTCAGACAAAGGGCCAGCACTTGTGGTGGGAGTAGGCAGGCAGTCTGCAGGCATTCCTACTGCTGAGAAGAGCACTTGCAGATAGCTCTGTGTGCCTCATTGGAGCTTTGGAGTACGGAGAGGAAGACCCACCTTTTCCTATGTAATCCCGGCGCCTCCACAAAGCGGTCGCAAAGTGGTGCGGAAGTGGCAGGCAGCCTGCAGTCTGCAGTCTAAGATAGTTTAGCAGAGCAAAGGGGCAGGGGTTTGCTGTGGTTCGGGGCATCAAAGAAACCATTGACACAGCATGTACTGGACTTGTTTTTACATATTGCCAGTGCCGACGGATGCCGCTGCAAGTAAGTGATTCCCATGTGTTAGGGAGAATTCTCAAAATGTGCTAATTCCTCTTCAACGTAGAGACCCTCAGCTCTTTTGCTGGACTTTGGGACTCTGTACTTTTAAATTCTGTTTGTTTTCTGTGTTTATTTCATTTGGTTATGGAGTTTTAGACAACTCCATAGGCATCATCTTTTTTATTTGTGTCACACAGCACCCTCAGTGCAGTGACACAGGGAAGCCTTTTAGGCTGTCCCAAGGTTTAAATAGCTTCTCTGGGATAAACTACTGTTTCCCAGAGAATGTAAGGTTACATTTACTTTACTAGTCTTTTTAAATTCCTAGAGCCAGCACACACTATCTTCCTATAGAGTGCTGGAGGGGTTACCTAGTTTCCCCTGTGTCTAGAAACTCATGTAACAGTCAAATGCTACCCTTTCCTATCGAAATGGCTGGTGGCAGTGGTTTTACAATTAACTACCATGATTTTTCCTGACCGCGAACACCGGTAGCTAAAAATCACGGGAGCCATGTTTTTCAAGATGGCACCTTAAACCCCATTTGTTTAAACAGGTCCCGATCTTCTTGTGCGCCAAACCAGGTTTGGTCCATTTGTTTCTATGCCTTTGGTGGGCTTCAGGACTGAAGACCACCTCTGGCGTCTGAGTGGCTGGGGTGGGCAGGAAGTGAGAGAGGTGCCTGAAACTCCCTGTGCTTAGTCTCCTAGGAGACCCAAATGCACTCTGGTGTGATTGGCTGGCTGACTGTCCGGCAAGAACAGCCACCATGCTGGGCGAGTGGTAGCTAGGCTGGAATGAAAGGGAGAAAACTGTTTAAAAGGTGAGGAAAGCAGAGTCGACCACTGGTACGAAAGAACCGAAGACGAGCTGGAAGAGGACAGTTGCTTCAACCCCTGCACCGTTGGTTTGCCCGGTGAAGCCCTGCTGCAGGTCCGAATCGCCAAGTTCATCTCGACAGAGAAGCCGCTTCAAGGACGACTTCTTCCTTTGAGAAGGTGGGACCAATCAACTCGTAAGCCACCTCGATACCATTCTCGGAGCTGGATAGGATTAACCAGGGGGAAGGACACCAGCTTGTGTGCTTGACGACAGCTACTCAAACCGAAAATCTTCCATTTTGCCAGCTTGTTTGACCCGTTCCTGTGCAGTTCAGGAGTCCCCTGATGTCCTTCCTCTTGTCCCCACGACTGAGGCTGAGGAACAGCGAGATCTGCAGGAACTGCCAGGAACCAACGTCTTCAGCTGCATCTTTTCTTCATATTAAGGTACTGTGCAAACCCGATTGAGAGTACTTACCTCTCGCAGTGAAAATTCGTGAAACTTTCCCAACTTGCAGGCCTAATCAGCTTGTGACCCAACATATGATTCTTTTTCGTACAAACTACTTCTGAGAACTTTGGCAAAGACTTTTCCATTTACTACAAGAACTACTCTTTCCTATCCAAGACACTAGCCCATTGACTTTGGCCTAGGCCTATTGAACTGAATTGAGTCCTCTAGTCAACTGAAACTATTTGCACTGCCTAAGAAAGTATTTGTGATCTATTCTATTAACTTGTGCCTTTTAACTCCCATTCAAAGTAACTGAAATGCCATTTTGCTCCTATTTCAGGGGAGCCTAATTTACTCAGAAACGTATTGGTTTGGTATTGAAGTATATTTGTGTATAATATTAAGTTGCCTCCTTCTAGTGAATGTTTTCTAAATGACTGTGTAATAAATTAATAAGTGTTTTACCAAGAAACCTTGAGTGTAAATGTCTACTTGAACCACTGTCATTGTAAGACCTTTGTGTAACATCCTTGTACTACTCACATTCCCTCTTGAGATAAGCCTGGCTGCTCAGCTCGCTACCACAAACTGTGTAGTACAGACTTATACCAAAGGTTGGTTTTGCTTACACCTGTAGTCCTAATTGTATGTGGTGGTCCCAGATGGTCTGCATGCAATTCTGCCTAACATCATCCGTACCATTTGTCAATTGACATCTGTTTCTTTAAAGCATGGTTCAAAAGACCACAGAGAAAATCAAGTCGGCATACTACCTGCGGAGTGCCGTGAAAGGTGGCGTTCCATCACAAGTTGCATTTCTGGACGGAGGCTGTTGAAGTGTGGAGAGGTAGTTATCAAGCTCCCCCACCTCCACCTGTTAAAACCACTAACACTGTGGGGGCTCTCCCGCAGAAAGGCAACCAGTCGGTATTTAGGGTCATTACAGACTACTTTTCCTTCATTCAGAAAGGTATTGTGTGCGATCAACAAAAACGGGGCTCATCCGATCTAGGAATGGGGGTGAGTGTGGCTATGTACTCTGGTCACTCCCAGCCCCCCTTAGTTACAGAAATGCTGGTAGTAGATGCCCGGAGAGGCACAATGATTGCGAGGCTGTGGACCAGTTGCAGGAGAGTGATGACACAGACTCAGACACTTCACAAACATCCTACACATCAACTACATTGCCCGCCCAGCATAAACGACTATCACTGCTGATTAAAAACATTGATCAAAGAGTGGGTGACCCTCGTGATCCCCTACTGCAAGAAACGAATCAGATACTATGTGCATTAGTCAATCTATTTGGGAACTTAAAGCACAAAGTAAAAATCCATGGATCCCTTCTTGACTTGATATTGGCGAAACTAAATCAAATGTTGGCGAAACCTAAAAGTAATTTGCCTAATTTCAGTGAGTGCGTACTGGCACATCTAGAAAGGATAGCTTGTTTGGGGTCTAAACAAACATTGCAATGAGTGTGTATGGTTGAGGAAGTGTCTTTAATTCAACAGGTTGGTCAGGAGAGTGCCCAGCCACTTATTCCAGCTTCTGTAGGTTCTGAGTTTAATCCCCATATCATTTAGAGGTAGCTGGGAAGAAAGATGCGCTTATTCCATTCCAAACTCTTCCCTCCAAAAAGTGTTTGGAAAAAGCGAAAAGAAATTGTCTAAAAAAGAATACTATATATTTTTTTTAAAACAGAACAAGAAACGGATGTACAGAGTCTTTTTTGTGAAATCAGGCCGCTCGCTCTACACAAGCAGACTCAGGAACAAGCTGACAGTGCCAAAGCAGTGGTGAATGGTGCAGTGGTTTATCTGGTGGTGCATAATAGCGAGATTGGTGAAATGGAAGGAAAAGCTGTTGGGTGTGGGAAGGAAGCTGTGTTACAAACTGTATGGCCAACCCACAAGCAAATACAACGCTGTGTGACTGAGCTCTCCCCCACGGTCACAGGCCCTGCTTCCCAAGTAAGGGGGCTGCTGCCCAAACAAAGTAATGATGAAGTGACTAGATACACTAAAAGACACTTGGTCCTACTTCAAGTAGGTGTTATGCGGAAAGGTCAAGCAGCATATTAAGGGGGACTTGCAGTGTGGATTTCACTGAACATCAGATTGGGTTAACCAATGGGGCCACTAAGCAACCTAGCAGTTTGAAAACGAAGGGTATGGTTAAGAAAGTCAATAAGGTGAAGGGTTACGAAGGTTGGCAAATTCGGGTGGAAAGTCGATTCCCTGAGAATCGGAATCTGGTGCTGAACCGCTTGTGTATTCTATCCCTACTTTCGGAAATCGCCTTATTAAGGGCTATATAAACTAAGGACTTGGCTCGAGTTAATTTCATTCAAGACAGGACCGATGTCTCGATTGTGGATATTCACTCTAAAATTGTTCTTGATCTAATTCTGAAGGAGGCCTCGCACCTCCATCAGTATGGGTACGAGTTTTCCCCGGTTGGTCAACTTTCGAAGTTGTTCAACAAACAAGATCAGTTCTTGCCTGGAAGTAGGCAGAATACTGACTTGAAGATCCACGTTCAACAAGACCTGATTGTCCAGCGACAAGTGAACTGGGTAATTAAGGATACATAAGGCATTGCTGACTCTGGTAACTGGTCTTGGGTGGCTGCCTCTCTCAACAATCCCTCCATACTTTGGCCTCACTGCTGCTGATTCCTCTCTAAAAATGTTGTCATATAACAGCTGTGGCCATATGAATTTCCCTTTGAATCACTGTCTTTGAAAAACTTTAAAGGGGCATTCTATAATTCTACTTCAAGATACCTGGCTAATGAACTGCCCAGTCATTGATGGGTACACCACATTTATCCTGAGAAAGGACCATGTGGCAGGACCCCTGGGGGACTATTGATTGCCATTAAAAAGGCTGTTGGCATCTCATTTGACCATTTGCTACCTTCGGTTAATGGCGTTTTGGCTTACAGGCTTCTATTTTGTTCAGGGGTGTCAGGAGAAAATTGCTCTTAATAAATAAATTGGCATCATTATATCTGTTCTATTGAAGTTATATTATCCAATTTGTCCGCCTGTATAATTAACTGGGTATAAACTGTTGAGTCTTGTCTCATATGCTTAGGTGCGGATTTAAACTACACTTTTGTGGAGATGGGAACTCCGAGGGCTAATTTGGGCAACAGAGGCAAGATCATTAAGTCTAGAAATGGTAGAAATGGTTATCATGTATGAAGGAGTTGGGATTGTATCGCCTCAACAGAGGTACCGGAGGACATGCCAAGTCACCCTTCTTGGTCTAGGGGAGGCAAGTAGTCCACTCTGGACAATATGTTTACCAATGATGCTTTGTTCAGCTGTTGTAATGCATTCTCCGTCAAGACATGTGAGTGGAGTGATCATGAAATGATCATTTCCACTTTTGAACTTCCTAGGGAAGTTAATCAACTTAATGTGACAAAAAGGTTATTAGTAAATCAGGGGGGCAATCGTATTAGGTGGACAGAGCATAAAGTGGTGGAATTTAACAACAATGTGAATGAAACTGTGCAATCCTCAACTTTGGAGTGGAAATTTGACATGTTTAATTGATCAAATTTTGAGTATTTTATCGATGATCAAGTGAAAGGTTTGATTCCAATGTCTGGTGGTGCTAGGACTACTCATACGCACTGTTTTGATCAGCATGTCGTTCTGGAAAAGCGTAAAACCAGGGCAAAAATTAGAGCAATTACTATTAAACATGGTGCAGTTAGATCTTTTGATGAACCTCATTAGTGAAGCCCTTTGTGTGACACATTTTAAAACAGTCGTTGGGCGTGCTTATGAAGAAGGTGTCGCATCAGTTATCCCATAAGAGGTTTTGATTAGCAAGTGGGATCTTGAATTTTATCAATGTACGTTTCATGAAATCATTATGGGTAGTAGTTGCTCGAGAGCACCTGCCCTAATAAATTATCAAATGTTGTTTTTAAACACAACCCTTCCATGTGGTCCTGGATTTTAACGATTTATTTTAGAAACATTATTGTCTCTCAAGCACTTCCTAACTCATGGCATACTGTATTTGTTGTTCCGGTTTTTAAAGGAGGAAACTGCACTGATCCTAAGAAATACAGACCCATTGCCATTTTAGATGCCGATAGTAAGGTCTGTGCAGCCTTACTCTTGCAACATCTAACGTCATGGACTCTGGCAACAAAGAGGTTACAAAAATGGCAAACTGGGTTCTGTAAAAAACACTGCACCGCTCTGCATGGCTTTCTCTTGAGAGCTGCACAAAACATGGTTGGGAACAAAAAGGTGAATTCCTTATTCGTGGTGACCTTTGACATGACAGCAGCCTTGATAAGGTGAACAGAAATCTTCTAAGGATGAAATTAGCTACTTGGGGCCTTCCTTTGGGCTTATTGCGCCCAGTAATTGGACTGCACTCTGACTCTAATGTCAGGGTTAGACTTAATAATCAGGCAGGGAAGACGCAGGAGATTCCCACTTCCACCGGGGTCAGACAGAGGTGCATTTTAGGCCCATGTCTTTTTAACCTGCATGTTTCAGACATTGGAGATTCATTAGAAAAGGTTGCTCATGCTTCTCCTAAAGTAAAACAAGAAGACGCTGATATATTGCTCTCTTATGCTAATCATTTTTTTATTATTTGATTTAACCCCAATGGGACTCCAGAGGCTGATTGAGGCTTTTGGTATCTAGGTGAGCCAGAATTTTCTACAAATTAATGTGAAGAAAACCAAGGTCATGCACTGTACATCAAAAAGGTTGGATACTAAATCTGTTTTCCGCTGTGGTGGGCAGAAACTAGATCTAGCATCTCTTTTTAATTTATCTGGGTTTCCAGATTTTCAGCAAACCATCTAAGTCTGCCATTTGCGACTTTCTATGTGATAAAGCAAAGGGATTGAGCAATCAACTTGTACAAATGGATGGGAGATTTGGTTGATTCTCCATTCTGCCTGCTGTCAAATTTTATAAGGGAAAGATAGTTCCGAAGGTCATCTGTGGTGTGGAGCTGTTTGATTTTACATATCTAAATATACTTTCTTACATTGAAGTCATGTTATGGAGGAGGTTATTAAAATTGCCTAGATCTCTGCCAGCTGCTGCTATTTGTTATGTGTTGGGGCTGAGTTGACTGCGGTGTAGTGGAATGTGGCATTTAAAAAAATGTTTGGGTATGAATTTGAGTGCCATTCTAGGAACATTGTATGATGGCCTAAATTCAATCATGAATACCCAATCTGTATTGGGAATAGGCATGTCTGTAAAACATCTTTGCATCACATGTGAGAAACTGTTGAACGACATAGGATCCAGTCGGGAAGAATTGATGTACCAGCCTGATCATACCAAAGTGCACTAGCAATGATAGGACTGGTAATTACCACTTGATAAAATGAATAGCTATGTCCCATCAGCCCATTTGGCTGAAGACCACAAGAAGCTTGGCATTCTTGCCCGTTTTTGTCTATTTACCCTGGTAACAACGTTTGTGAAGTATTTTTGATATTTAGGTGGAACTGTATCTTGACTAAAGACATTTTATGCAAATACAAGAAAATAACTTTAGAACACATGGCATGTAGATTCTGCAAGAATCATCAAACTGAAACTTTGTACCATTTTATACTTGAATGCTCCACATTAAAACTGATTTGTCTTAGATATTTTAATTGTTTTTTTGTACCATAGCTTTTATTGACAAAGAGTGGTTCGGGAAAAGATGTTTAAAATAGGCAGTGTAACCTCAATTGTGGACACAGTGGTTGGATTCTTGGGCTCTTTAAAACTGGAAAATTTGGATACTAACTAAATTGTTTGAAATTAATTTTGTTTTTAAAATCTTTAACTTGTTATCAAAGTGTTGTATTGAATCTGACTGCTATCATGAATTAATTTCTTTTTTCAATTTCTTCTTCCTTCCTCCTTTTATTATTATGATGAATTTTAGGACATTGTATTGTAATGAATTGTAAATGATGGAATAAAATGTGGAAACAAAATGTTGTATATGCGTTTTTAACTCTTTTATTGTGCCATCTTCTCTCTTTCTTTGGTTAAGGTTCTATATGAACCAACAACTATAAATAAAACAAACAAAAAGGCAGTACCTAACTCTCAAATATTGCTTTAAAAAAATAAAAATAAAAACTCACTGGGCCCTGTGTCTAAGTAACAGGCCTTCTTCCCACTACATTACTGAAGCAGTGGAGTGCAGTTTTGCCAAAAGAGAGCTGCCATGAAAAGGTCTGTGCATTTGGCAACTTGGTTTGAACAATGAACATATAAGAGATGAAACTCCAAGGCACACATTAATGAGGCTTGTGACACTGTTAGCACATCAAAATTGCATTAAGCTAAGCGGCAAGAATGAAGATGGAGAAAAATGTATATTATGGAACACAAGATATTGATGCAGGCCCCATGTAAAGAAAGAAACTGCAACATTTGAAAACACTAGTTTCTGTGCATGAGAAGCTGAACTCATCCTGTGCTTAAGCAAGAAAAGCTTCCACCATCAGATCACAAAGGTCAAACACTCCTTCACCTCTCCATTTGGTCAAACCCCTTTGAAGCTCAGCAGAGCCAGGAAAGGGGATAGAGCGTGTGCCCCAGGCAGAGTTTTATTGGGTTGGAATGACCACCACTGAGTTAACAAAAAATGAAGTCCATGGACCCTGAACTTTCTAACATACTCAAAATGAACTTCAGTTTGTGGTGGAGTTGTGAGCTGGCTGGAAGCTGACATGCAACTGGAGAATGTCACATGATTCAGGGGTGAAGTTATGCCCCTCTGCTGGAGGGGATAAGGAAACACATGTTCAGTTCATAAGCCTTGAAAGAATGCTAAGTGGTTTTATTGCAGACTAAGTCAACAGAAGGCAGATGACCAACCCTACATCTAAGTTTTGGGAACATGATATGATATGATATTTGTAACGCGCTTAATACCCAGAGGTTTCTAAGTGCAGACCCAGGAATCAAACCTGTGTGGCTCTGTGTCGTCTTGCTTCCAAGGCGAGCACGTTGCCCTTGAGCTATCCTCCTGAGACAAAATGGTTTATTAATTTAACATAAATGATTTATTAATTTAAGTGAAAAAGTATGCATGTAATTAAAAGGGTCACATATGATTCTATGGAAAATCATACATTGCTCATGAATTGGGGAACTGTAATAGATACAGAGATGGTTCAAACCATTCTGGAAAGCACAAAAAAGCCCTATCTGCCCCTCAAAACTCGACCTGGGGAACAGAAGTTATAATAAAAACTATGATTGAAGCTCCCCAGAATGAAATTCAGATCGGAGAGCCAGGTATCTTGTAGCTAATGGAACCAGATACCTGTCTGTAATGTATCATGATCCTAACTGTAATTCATTTGGGGGAAATCACAAAAATGTATGATTCAAACAGGCAATCACCTTCCAACACCAGACACGGTTTATTGTGATCAGCATGATCAGACCAATTTAGAAATATAACGGTTTTCACACTAATTAGAAAATTGGAGAAAAGTGTCATGTTGAAGATATTAACTTAATTTTTTTAAACAGTTTTTATTGCATTTTTACAACAACAATAAACTACACCAAACTGTATAATATCAAAAATCACAACATTTTCAAATCAGCGTTTCAACTCCCTCCCTCCCCACTAAACCCCCTCCCCAGCCCAGCCTAAGTATCCTATCCCTTATATAATCACAATCACTTTGCACTCGCATCTCTCGATGTAGTCTCAGCGGCCTCCCCTCCGTCATTGTCAGTGAATATTTTCACGATTAGCGCGATTCAACGTTGATGTCCATTCCCATCTCTGCCTTTTGTTCATTCAATGCTTTCTCTCAAGCCCCTGTCTCTGCCGTAACCCATTTTTCCAGCTCCCTCCACCATCTGGCTATGCACAGCGCCTTAGTGTCTTTCCATCTCATGGCTATACTACGTTTAGCCAGTATGCACATCAAATCTTTGAGTTTAGTCAATGGTTTATCCTTCACATTCCTCTTTTATCGGCCCAGCATGCAAGCCTCTGGTGTCTGGATATCTAGCTCTATCCCACCCTGGGCAGCTTTGCATGCCACTTCCTTCCAGAACTCACCTCCCTTCGGGCATTCCCAAAACATATGCGCCAGGCCAGCCTCCACCTCTCTACATTTGGGGCATTCCTGTCTGCTTGCTCCCTTAAACGTAGCAATGACAGCCGGTGTAAGGTATGCTCTTTGCATGATGTACAATTGTATGAGTTGTAATCTAGCATTTCTGGAAACTTTCTTATGGTATTTCATTACTTTCCCCCATTCGCTGTCCTCAAATGTTTCCCCCAATTCCACTTCCCACTTCTCCCTGCATCTTAGGACTGTTTGTGAGGTGTGTCCTATCAATATTTTGTTAATCCAAGAAATAGCATGCCCTCCTTCTGCTACATTAAGAAGTGTTTTCGTTTCTTCGCTGCCTATATCCTCCTCCCCACTGATAGGCCATCTATCCTGCAACACTTTAATCACTGTGTTATGCAACAAAAACTTCCCTGCGTGTAACCTTGTGGCTTCTTGTAGTTCAGCTAACAACAGCAGCCCCTTTGCATTCTGCAGATCTCCCACCGTGGCTACTACGCACTCTTCCCATATCGCTCTTAGCGCCGCCCCACTGTCTGGTTTCCCATCTAGTATTGCTGCTATCGGGATTTGTGGCGAAAGCGGGTCCACCTGCCCCATAACCTTACAGGCCCTCCTCCATATTCGTATGCCCAGTTCCACCAAATATGGATGTTTCGTATGTGTCTTGGTGGGGATCCAAAGTAGGTCCCTCAGGTATCTGCTCTTTATGACTGGCTGCAGTAGTGTTGTCTCTGCCGTGGGATCATCTGCCATCCATTATAATAAATACTGGAGCTAGCTCGCCAGGAAATACAACTCGAAATTTGGTACCCTCAGACCTCCGAGTTCATATGGTCTTTGCAGCATGCCCAGGGCCACCCTATTCCTCCCCGTCTGCCATAGGAACCAACTGCACATCCCCTCCAATTCCCTGAAGAACCTCCCTGGAATGTCATACGGAACGTTTTCAAAGCAATGCATAAGTCTCGACAGCGCAACCATCTTCAGCAGCACTGCTCTACCTATCACTGGCAGGGGCAGTTTACCCCAAAACTCCATGGACTTCCCCCACCCCTGTCTGGCTCGTACTGTATTGCATTTGTATTCTTTTTTGGGGTTGCGATAAATGTTGACTCCCAGATATCTGAAGGAGTGATTGCTCCAAGGTAAGGGCAGGACTGGCAAGTTCTCTTCCACCACTCTCGCCAATGCCGCAAGTGGGAATAAGCATAACTTGCTTTTGTTTATCTTAATTCCTGTCAGTCTACTCGAGTTGTCTAGTACCTCTAGTATGTATGGCAGATTCGTCGCCGGATCATTCAGATATAACAGCACATCATCCACATACATAGATACCAAATGCTGTACCCCGCCTATGTTTATACCTGCATCACCGTACTCCTGCTGCAGATACACCTCCATGGGATCTGCTGCTATGATATATAGCATTGGGGACAGTGGGCATCCCTGTCTTGTACCTCTATACAGTCTCCATGCTTCCCAGTATGTATCCCCGGTTCGGACTCTAGCCATTGGCTGTTTGTATATCAACCGGATCCATTTCATATATCGTGGTCCAATTTCCATCTTTGTCATTGTGGCATACAACCAATCCCAGCGCACCGAAACAAATGCCTTAGTCACATCCAGGGAGGCCGCTGCGCACTCTGAAGCGTGGTCTTCCATGCTATAAATCATATGGTGCAGCCTTCTAAGGTTTTCTGAGATGTTCCTCCCTGGTACGTACCCCATCTGATCTGGATGGATCAGCACGTGAATAACCTTGCGGAGCCGATTTGCCAAGATGGTTGTCAGGATTTAGCTGTCTTGTTTCAGCAGCGACAGGGGCCTATAGGATCCACAGTCTGTGCTTGTTTTCTCTGGTTTAAGTAGAGGGACTATCAAGGCCTCTCTCATGCTCCCTGGTAGTATGCTGTCTGTGTACACCTCGTTGTACACCCTGGCCATCAGTGGTGCCAGCGTATCTGCATAGGCTTTGTAGAATTCACTAGGGAGCCCGTCTGTTCCCGGTGCTTTCCCCGTCGGCAGCATTCTAATGGTGGCCATGACCTCTCTGAAGTTATTGGAGCCTCTAGCGCCTCCACTTGGGGTGCATCCAGCATGGGCAGAGTCACGAGTTCCAGAACATCCTGTATGTCTTCAGCCTCGTTCCCTAAGGGCTCTGCATAAAGTTCCTTGTAGTATTCCGAGAACACCTCATTTATGCCTACTTGCGTGTTCACCACCTCTTGCTCTCTGTTCCGAATGGAGCATATAGGGGATCTTATCTCCTTCCTCTTATACAGTCAGACTAACATCCTCCCAGGCTTATCCCCTTGTGCATAACTCCTTTCCAGGTACTTCGCATAACTCAACTTCCCCAACCTGTCCCACTGTGTCAGACATGCTTGTTTCAATTTGATTACTTCATCGGCGTGTTCTGTGTTCACTTTCGCTTCCCTTTCCAAAACCCTCAGCTTCTCTTCTGTTTTCTCGAGGTCTCTGATTATGGCCTTCTGCACACCACCTGATTCTGCTATCATTACCCCCCGAATGACCACTTTGTACACCTCCCAGACTGTGCCCACCTTCTGCACACTCCCCTCATTTACTGCTATATTTTCGATTGCACTGTTCTGAATATGTTCAGCGAAAGCTTTATCTAACAGTGATTCGCTCCTCAGTCTCCATGTGGGAATGGGTGGCCTCGGAGCAGTCACCCACCACCTCGCTACAAGTGGGGAGTGATCTGACAGGACCCTGGCTTGGTACCCCAGTTCAGTAAAGTCTATTCCCTGCTTCTCCCCGGTGAACAAGTAATCAATTCTAGTGTATACTCTGTGTGGGGCCGAGTAGTGAGAGTATGTCCTTTCTTCTACGTTATTTACTCTCCATAGATATATGAGTTGGAAATGCTTCAATAATGAGTTTAATACCTTGGCCGGGGGTGACGGTCGCTTGTGCCTTGCGTCTGATCTGTCCAAGACTGGGTCTAGCGTCCAATTAAAATCTCCACCCCAAATCAATGTGCCAGCCATGTAGGGGCCCAACCTTGCATACAGAGATCTAAAAAACACTGTTGCATCATGATTCGGGGCATAAATATTCACAATGTAGACCTCACATTTTTCTATTACTCCATGTAACATTATCATCCTACCCTCGTCATCTGACCTTGTTGTCAACACTTTGAATGGTATAGTGGAGTCTACCCATATGAGGACCCCTCTCGCATATGTAGAGTATGTGGAACCAACCAATACACCTCCCCACGACCCCATTAGGTTCTTCTGCTTCTGCGCATCTAAGTGCATTTCCTGTAACAGTGCTATCTCCACCTTATTCCTTTTAATATATCTGTGCACTCTCCTCCGTTTCACGTAAGCTTTAAGCCTTCTGACATTCCATGTCATCATCCTAACCGTATCAGCCATAGTCAGGCAATTCCTGGGGGATCAATGAGGCCTCCATCCAATTGCCAGTCTCAAAATAAGTTTGATGCAATGTGTGAACATACATGGCAGGCTCCACTCCACTAACCCCCCCCTCCCAACTCCACTCCCCACAAACCACAAACCAAACTGGTTCAGCATTGCTAGGGATGCTAGGACTTTCACGTTTCCGCTTCATTCGACCCAGCCACTAGACCACTCTCTTGGTGCCCTATGGGCAGACCCCAAAAAAGAGCCCAAAAACTACTTCTAGGGGGGGTATTGGTTCCGCTTTGGCATTCCCTCTACCGCCGTTTCCACTGCTCTTGCACCTCAGTAACATATCCTCTAGCTTCCTGTTTACTCTCTACTCATAGAATTTTGTGTCATATTCCACATATTGCTCAGTATGTATACATTTGTTCTCAGTCCATAGTACTCAGGTAGACCACTTCCAGGGCTCCCAGATGAATCTAGTCTTGTGGGCTCAGGTCGGCAGTGTCTGGCATCTGAACCATATCCATCCAATCTTGCGCCTCCACTGGGGTCTCGAAGAAGAGAGCCTTTTCTTTGTGTATCACCTTTAGATTTCCTGGGTACAGTAGCATATATCGTAGGACAGCCTTCTTGAGTCTGGCTTTTGTTGCAATGTATTGGACTCTCAGCTTTTGAACTTGAAAGGTGTAGTCAGGGTACATCAAGATATTTGCTGACGCCATTTGTATCGTTCCATCCGCCCTAGAGAAGGCCAGGATCTTCTCCCGATCTCTGTAGTTTAACACCTTAGCTATCACAGGTCTTGGTGGAGCCCCTGGTAGCGGCCGCCTAACAAGGACACAATGGCCCTCATTACGACCCTGGCGGATTTTTTCCGCCATCGGCGGACTTTTCCGCCATGGCGCAAAGTCCCTTTACGCCATGGCGGATGGCGGACTTACCGCCCCATTCCGAGGTCGGCGGGGCGGTAAGTCCCCATTGACCCATTTACCCTTCCCCATTCCCATTTCGGCCCCATAGGGCTCAATGGGAGTGGGGAAGGTGTTAATTACGCCACCGTACATTACGGTGGCGTAATTAACACCGAGGTCCCATAGCGCCATGGATTTTTACGCCCGCAAAAAGCGGGCGGAAAAATGACCATGGCGCTCTGGGAACTCGTAGTTGGCGGTAAGGGGTCGGCGCAGCTAACGCTGGCGCAAACCCCTTACCGCCAGGGTCCTAATGAGGCCCAATGTGCTCTCTTGATCGCAAACCCACCTCTATTTCTTGTATCAACATGTCTTCAATGTAGGTAGTGGGATCCGACCCTTCAGCTCCTTCCGGCAGTCTCACAATTCGAATGTTATTTCTGTGCACTCTGCCTTCCGCCTCCTCCGCTCTGTCTTTGAGCATCTTAACCTTCTGGAGGAGGAAGTCTACATCTTTGGTCGTTCTAGCGCTCACTTCCGTATTTTTCTTGAACTGCTCCTCCAACTTCGCTGTACCCTCCACTGTGGCGCGCACCTATAACCGCAGCTGTCCTAAATCCAAGATCACTGCATCAATCTTGCTTTCTAGCGTGGTTTGAAGAACCACAATGGCCTCCAGGAGTTGTTGATTGCCCACATCTGCTACTTCCACTGATGGGGGGTTGTCTGCTCCTTCGCTGTGATTCCTCTGTCCCCCTCTTGGCGGCTGGATGGGCATTTTGTAAAAGTTTCTAATGTGGCTTGCTTCTGCTTTGGTTTGTTATTTTTGGCCGACATTATGTTTGGACCGCCTGGTAGTGTCTCCTGCGTGTTCTGCTCACAGAAGGTTGCTCCGCATCTACCGCCATTAGTGCGCAGTCTACTATAATGCTCCCAGTACTCAATAGTGGGTTGTTAGGTTGTCTTTCACCCTGGCCGTCAACTCGCCTCCTGCGCCTCATCGGTTAGGGCCCCATTAGCATGCGGTCCTCCCTCCATCTGCCTTGTGGCCAGCGGTGGCCTCCATATCTGAGGGACATTCACGTGTTGAGGCCCACTCTATTCAAGGCTCCCCTTCCTGCCTTGCAGTTTCATTTGTGGGAGGTGGTCAGAACATGTGGTTAGTGTAGTGTGATATCCACCCTTTCTTGTGCAAGTGTTCACTTGTGTCTCGCCCCACTAACCTCCAATTGCTCATCAAAGTCTCAACGAAGGGGCTTGCCTGATGTGGTGGCATGGTCTTTTGTTCATATTAGGCCACTCTTTTGCACTGGCCGCACACCAGTTTCCAGTGTGTTTCAATTTTGTGTGATCTGGGCGGTTGCTGTCCTCGGGGTCTGTGAGTCTGAGTATTGTCCTGTGTTTTACCTTATCTCCTCCACTGCATTCATGTGGGAGTTTATACAAATCTTCCCAGCGGTGGACCAAACCCGCTGGGGCGCGAGTCTCGGTCTGCAGCTTGTTTCCTTCTTCCCGTTTGTCTACCTTTAGATGGTGAGGCGTCCTTTGACCTGGAGGACGTTTCACTTTCTGGGGCTTGTGTCAGTTCCTGCGCCCCTCCGTGCTATTGTCTATGGCCGCTCAGCTGTGTCAGCTTGAGGGCCCTCTGGTGACCCCTTCTCCAGGATTGTGTCTGTTCCTGGCTTGTCTTGGCCCTTTTGCTGCTCTTTTCGCTCCATACCAGAGCTTACATACCACGTGTCCCTGCCGTTCAATAATCCCGGGGAGGGATCCCCCGCCTTCTTAGTGACGTTACTTGACTTCCAGCACTGCGGCGCTGTGGGTGCCGGATCCCTTTAATGTCTTAAGGGTGGGGGGGTGCCCTGTTTTCATGTAAATATAATTACAATTCTTTTGTTGCGCCTTCCCTCCCCCCACTCCTTAACATCTTCTTCAGCGTTTCCGGATCTCCTTCCCGAGTTCTTCTCAGGTGCCATCTGAGCAACTGCCCGGTGGAATGTGCTTCCTCTCTCCCACCGCAGCTAAGTCTGTCCCTTTGCTGGTAGCGGTGTGTTGCCAGCTCTGTCTCGCCTGCAAATCTTCCCGGAACCGTATGTCACCGGGCGCAAGCTTCTCGTACGCCTCCCTCCAGTTCCGCGTACCCAGCATAGATGCTGCAGCAGTCTGGCTGTTCCTCACTATGGCCCGCGGGTGCCTTTGTTCCCGTCTCCGTGCATCATGTGCCCCTCTGCCTTCTTCCGCACTGCGCCTTCTCTCGAAGACCCTTATCCGCTATGGCCTGAAACTCGGCCCGGACCAGTCATCCACCCGGTCGCTGCCTTTCTCGGTCTGTCCGGTGGCTTCTCCTGTCTGCAGCGGTCTCCCACTCTCTTCGTTCTCTGCTCCTCTCAAGCCGCAGTCGCCATTTTACTCTCCTCCGCCTTAGCCTCCGCGTTCCAAACACTCAGCGATAACTCACTGCGGGTGTTGTTTCAGGACTTCTCTTTTGGTCATTAGCTTTGCGGATGATTCATAATGCCATAACTTTGTTACAAGCAGGTTTGAGCATATTTTCATTGGTAAACAGACCTTCTCTTTGACGGATCTGCAGGAGCACTGAGAGAGTGCGCCCACCTCACATGGCTTTCGGCCACACCCTCCAACTTCATATTTAAGTTGTTCAGAAATACAATTTCAGATGGGTGGAGCAAGAACTCCCAGAAATCGGGCCTACAGACCAGAGAACCAATCACGGGGACTAGGAGATTTTAAAAGAAGACGCAGAGTGAGAAAAGCGGACTGATGGAGACAAGAAGGCAAGAGAGAAGATCTGAAATATGAAAGAAATAACATTTCCAGGAAGAGGGACTACAATCTGGAAAGGCAGAAATATGGGTTGTCTGAAGTTCCATCCAGGAGAGGCAGACAGAAGGGCTGATGCTGGAGGCCATCCATCACTGAGTCTGGACAGGCAGTCCACCCAGGACCCATTGCTTCTAAGGAGACAACCCTGTATCCCTGTTGACTGCTCCGGTGCAGAACACAGAGTTGTTCAAAGTAAGATCATTATTCCAACTGAACAAAGAATTGGTGGGGATCTGTTTGAATTAATATCTCTCCCCTATTAATGGGGTAGGCATCCAGAAATAGATCCTAGCAATTGCCTTATTAATTAATAATTTAATTAATTCCACATAGTCAACGGGCACTAGAGTGATTTTGAGGAAATCATAAACATGTGTGATTCAAGCAGGCAATCATCTGCCGACACCATACATGGTTCATTGTGATCAGCATGATGAGACTGATTTAGAAATGTATGGGTTGTGACGCTAATTAGAAAATTGGAGAAAATTGTCATGTTGAAGATTTTATCCTCATAGTTAAGTTTTTCAGAAATGCAATTTCAGATGGGTGGAGCAAGAACTCCCAGATATGGGGCCTGGAGACCTGAAAACCAGTCAGGTGGAAGGGGCAAGGCCTTGTTTAGGGGGAATAACAATGGAGGTCCAATCTGAATAATTAGCCAATGAGCCAGTACATCCTCATTTAGATATTTTGGGAGGTGGCTAGGAGATTTTAAAAGTAGACATAACGAGGGAAAAGGCGACTGATGGCGAAAAGAAGGCAAGAGAGAAGAGGAGGAATCTGGAAGGACTAACATTTCCAGGAAGACGGGTGGCACTTCAATCTGGAGAGGCAGACAGAAGGGTTGTTGCTAGAGTTCCATCCAGGAGAGGCAGACAGATGGGCTGATGCTGAAGGCCAACCATAACTGAGTCTGGAGAGGCAGTCCACCCATGTCCTATTGTTTCTAAGGAGATGACTAAGGATCCCTGCTGACTGCTCCTGTGCAGAAACCAGATGGATTCAGAGTAAGTGCATTATTCCAACTGGACAAAGCATTGGTGGGATCTGTTTGAATTAATATCTTCCCCTTATTAATGGGGAGGGCATCCAAAAATAGATCCCTAAAATCTCCTTATCAATTAATAATGTAATTAATTCCCACACAATCAACAGACACTGGAGCGATTTGGGGGAAATTTAAAATCTCCAACATCTATCCAAGGGCTATTGATGATATAGTCGTTTAAAGTAATTGGGTATCACCTACATTATTTTTGCCAATGTCTGGTGGTCAAGGAGGGTCTCCTCTATTATGACGGATTCATGTTGCGCACACCATATTGATGACGGTGGGATGGCAGCAAACTGGGATAGTGTTGCAAATCAATTTGAATCATGTTGAGAGATACAATATTACACCGCAAATGCAACATGAACACAAATCCACAGACTGTGGCACTTCTTTCCACAGGTAGGTGGTACATGTGCATTCTAAAGTAGCAGGGACATTCTTGACAGAAAAGAGAATAAGTTACCTTGTAATAAGGTAATACGAGCAGAGCAAGGTTTACAGTCCTTGCAAGGGAACAGATGTTATCTTGCCCTTTATATTAAAATCTTTAGAGGGGATTAGTCATTTGTTTGGTGGTAATAAACATAATTCCTGAGGCCAGGGTCCGACTGTAAAGTTTTTTTCCAGGTCATCAGAGGTTGTACCTGGCCGCATAAATTAGATAAAGGCGACAGGAGTCTGTGGAATGGAGATCGCAATCTTTAGTTCAAAGAAAATCCTGTTTATGCAGATCTTTCTTTATTTGCCAAAATACGTCAGCAGGACCACGTACAATCATACTTAAAGTTAAAGGCTTAGGCCAGTTATTGCTAGCAATGAATTGTGTTTTCAATATTAATGTTTAACCATGCACCAACGTCTTGACCTACTACAGACAAATCCCAAGAAGACGTGTGTTTTGGATATGATCCGAAGATAATAATGAAGATACGCCTGGCCAATCAAAATGGAAGAAATGGAAAAAGATGGGATTTCTTTGAAGAGGTTTTGTCCAATCATACTTGGGGGTTGATGGTAATAAAAGTATCCAGGAGTGTTTTAAATTGTTGCAAAAGGTATATAAACTGCCAACTTATGTTGTATTGTTGAGACTTCAGTTAGTTTGGTCCTGCAACACCATCTAACCTCTCCCCGCAGCTTTTGTACAATAAACTTACTTTATGTACTACTGTGTACTTTCTTCATAAGTGGTGGGCCTGTTTTTGGTTAAGGGGATTAAAGACCCATCCCCACACCAATCCCTACTATCCTCTAAAGGGGAGGGGTGCATTAAAAGCAAATTTCCCAACTGTTCAACACTCCCCGGACCCTGCATTAAAGCAGAGGGGGTCCAAATGGTAAACTGAATCTCTGCGTCTGGGCTATGCAGCAAGGTGACGTCATGTTTAAGCAAAGTGAGCATAGCTTCTTTAAAAGCACACTCTAGACATAGAGGGAACAAGGAACTCCAAATCGAATGGGAACATTCACACTGTATAGCGGCCAAGGAAAGGTTTTCATTATATGATGAGGAGAGTATTTCATTAAATGCTTGTTATGCTAGAATGTTGTTAGAGATGGAAAGTATGCAGGAATGCCAGAAATGAAGGGTTCTGTGCATGTTATTCTTTTGCCCAGTAGAAAACCACTACATGTATTCAGGTTAGACCACATACCATTAACACTGTCAAATAAAATTATCATCTCATGTTCTAGGGTGCTGCATCGATTATCTTTAAATTAGGAGTATTCTTGTGAGTGACCCCATTATCTGAGTAATTCACTAGACCTGTGTTTTTCTTAACATGTGACCAGGGGGGACGAGAGATCAGAACTGAAAACTATACATATTGTCATGTCTTAGTGTTTCTGTGATCTTTTATAACCAAAAAACAAGCTGTGCTTTCAACTTGTTTGTTGTGAGGTTTGTCAGGAAGAAACGGTTTTGTGCCACAGAGTAAGGTGGTGTGCCCCTTGATAATCATTGTGTAGTTATGGCTATTGTATATTAATTAATTAAATGAAATTAAATTATAGTATTTCTGCACATCGGCCTGCTTCTTGACTTTCATATTGCAAAAGGGGTGAGGGATTACTGTGATCTTATATGTTTCAAAGGCAGAGTTAGTTAGAATCCAATTAATTGATTTATTGGTGTACCACTCCCTGCATTAATTGTCACCCCATAAATATATTCTACAGAACGTACTCGAGAGAGATAGAGATTGAAAGAGAGAGAAACAGAGAGAGAGAGAGAGAGAGAGAGAGAGAGAGAGAGAGAGAGAGAGTGTGCAGGTTTGACAGTGTTAAAGTAAGAAAGTGAAATGGGAGCTGCCTCCAGAGGCCAGTGGTAGGATTCAAGGAGTAGACCAGGATGTCCTGCCTTATTTGGACTTTTTTTCTATGACTTTTAATACCTAATTATGCCTTGTATGCCTTGCTGTGCCATGTTACGTTTTGCAATATATGACTTCAAGATTGTCTACATCACTCACCAACCTGCCCATTGAGGTATCCACTGGTTGCTCCATTCCCCACCAGCATGCCCATCGACATATCCACTGGTTGCTCCACCTTTCTCCAACCTGTCCAACAAAGCACACTACCACACATTACCACACTAACGCAAACTTCTATGTTTCAACAAAAAATATGCATACCAACAAACCACCCCACAGATGAAAATGTAACACACCTCTCAACAATCAAACCGCAGAACACTTCCCCTCTGCAATCAAATTACATTCCAGAGCCCCCTCCGGTGCATTCTAGCACAACCAACACAGGAGTCTCCTCTCCGGACATAAGTGATGCTTGACACAAAAAACGTAGAAATTAACCTACGCCCAGAGTTTAGGGCATCGCCTCCTACTAACCTAAACCACACTCCTCTCTTTCAGATCCACCAGATCATCTAGTAAAACTGGCATGTGATCCACTCATGCCTTAAAATCAGAAAGAGACACATTTCTTCTATCCAACACAGGCTTGAGAAATCTCATTTCATCACTCTACAAAATATTGGCAGCCCCCCAAAACGGTCAGTACAGTACATAAATAGTTGGGGCAACACCCTTACAGGTGACATAACGGAGAAGCAATAAAAAAGAGGCACTATGGAATGACCAACCCAAGGTTGCCAAGGCGATACAAATTACAATGGCATTACACACCTGCCAAATTGCACCCCATGTACAGAGAAATCCCACGGGAATTCTGGAGAGAATGGGCGGAAAGGGGAAACTTGGTGGATCCGGCCCAAAATCACACCATTCTGGAGGGAGGTGAAAAGCACATTGACGAAGGTATTGGGATTCCAGGACCCAGAAGGGGTCTCTTTCTATTTATTAGAGGTGTGGCCTCCAGACCATGATCAGGTCTTGGTGATAGACAAGAAGGTAGAGGGACGCCTATTGGCAGACGCGTGGCTTTGGATAGCCAAATGTTGGAACCGTTCCAGGGTTTCACGAATGGGTAAGGAAGAGCTGGGAATTCCTGGCGCTAGTATGGGTAACCTATTCCCTATAAGATGACTTGCAGCCTAGAGGAGGGAATGGGCTAAGATTCTAGACTTCTTAAGGCGTCTATGTGTTGCAGTGGTGTCCACAGAGACTGCAAGTGTTCAAATTAAACTGAGGCGTGCTGACCCCGAACGCTGCGCTTTTGAAGAGCGTTGGAAATCCTGGGACAGAGGTGGAGAGAGGTTGGGGTTGAGCTATAGCGGTTAAATGCGTTTGTTGGGTGTATTCTTGATAACGTTTTCATGCTACTGGTAATCAAATCAATAAAAACACGTTGAAAAAAGAGTAATCAGAAGCGCCTGACACGTGCTCTGCCCCAGCCCTGGCAGCCTTTAAGAGCCTCTGTTTTCCCGAATAGGCCATTTCGCATGTGCTTGGCTCTCTTTGTGGCGCTGTTTCCCTGCTGGAGGGTGTGTGCGTTCTCGGGTTAGAATCACAGGCTGGGAGCTTCGCCCAAGCTGGCAGCCTTGTTGTTTGACAGCTGCAATGATGAGTGTTTGGGTTGGTGAGGGGCCCGTGCAATGTCTGTGGAATATCCCAACAGTTTATGCGAGTTCTGCGCCATGACACTTGGCATGCGACCACGTCAGCCTGTGCCTGCTGACCTCTCCTCCCCACCCCCTAGCAATGGAGCCGGAACTAAATTCTCGCACAGCACATCCTGCAAGCGGGCCCACACAGGTCGCCCACCTCTACAAGACAGGGTCCGAGATAATCGCAGCACTGTTGGGCTTGGGTGCCATATTTGGATTGCCTTTATGGGGTGCGGGAGGAGGGGTGGTTTGGAGAAAAATTCCTTCTCAATTATGAGCAAGTAACCGAAGCGAGGGAGGCTGGCTCGTCCCGGCAAGAATTATTTTTAATAGTTTAGTTGGTCATAATGGTGCATTTTAGAGCATATTTTTCATTCGTACCCGGCGAGGGTCAATCAGAATGTAACAAACAATCTGTATGGCCCTCGAAAGGGCTTTACCAGATGCAGACTCTCTTGCCTTCATATGCCTGGTGGGGAGGTGTGGCAGCCCCTCAGCCAATGAGGAAGCTCGGAATGGGGTTCATCCACGGTCTGAGTCACCACATGGCTGGAGGCTACCATCCTCGCCTGCTGGTGATCCAGGTGTTTTCTGCACCCCCTTCAACCCTCAGCCCCTCACACAATCCCCTCCCCTCCCAACCCCACTTACCTTATTTTTGCTCTGTTTTCAAGAGCGAACGCGCTGGGAACACTTCTGTCCCCAGAGCGTCTGACCCAATGGTCGCCATGGAAAGGGAAAACAGACTCTGTTTTCCCTTCCCCGGCAGCGTTTCGCAACAGAAAAAGAATGCTATTAGTACCCCTGTCTTGGGGGCCGGGGTACTTGATGGGGCCTGTAACTATGGGCCCTGGAGCATTACCTGACTCTGTAATGCCCCTGCAGCTTGGGGCTTATTGCTTAAGTAAAAGCTGCAAAAGAAATAAATAAATCTGCAAACCGTTCTGAACTCGTGATATTTCAATGTTTCAATTACAAAATATGATAGTTGCTGAGAAGAGTAAAGAAAAATTAAGAACATTCTACCCTGCTCTGCTATCCAGGATGTCGGTATACAAACACTTTCTTAGGATTCACTGACGCCAGTGTGTCTAATATGTGGTGATTGCTTATATGCATTTAGCATAAGTCTGCCATATTCCCTGCCATTATACAATTTACTAGTTGGAGTACCCGGCGTTGCCCATGTCCTGAGCGAGTGGTGTCTCATGTTTCCTGGAGGATGTTGCTTTTGTCCTCTTGTCAGTAAGTTTTTCTTCAGTTTGCTCTGATGTCTCATGTGCCATGGAGGATGTTGTGCTTATCCTCATGTCAGCAAGTCTTGCTTCAGTTTGCTCTGGCATCTCATATGCCCTGGAGAAGGTTGCTCTTGTCTGCTTATCGGCAAGTCGTGCTGCTGTTTGGTGTTGTGTTTCAGAAGCTCTTGATATTGATTTTCGCTTTGCATCAGATGGCGCTGTTCCAAGTGATGTGCGTTTTTTGTGTGGCATGTTTCAGTCACTCAATGGCTTCAGCACATTTGAGAAAGTGTCCAAGAAAGATTGATTGTGCTCTCTTCTTGTAAATGAATTTAAGTAAAGTGGAACCTTGCCATTTCCCCTAATTGGAGTGGCGTGATAAAAAAGTAAATGTCATTTTGTTTTAATTCCCTTTAAAAATGCTTTAATAAACATGTTCACGCTGTATACAGTAGTAATAAATTTCAAAGGAATAACCAAGACATCAAACTTTTTGCTTCAGACACTTTTCAAAATGTTGCCTCTTTCTAGTACTTACTGCAGTGAATCGGGAGGAGCATCAGTGCATGAGGGTGTCTACAGAGTGCATTTTTTGCATCCAGACATAGACTACACTCTTGCCCCAGACAAAGTAGGAATCCATGCAAAATTCAGTAGATGTGGGTTCAATGCTGTGGATTTGTATAGCCGGACAAACACACACACACACATACATATACATTCCGCTTTATATCTAAAGATTTCACATTTCTGTGAGAGATCCTGACTCACAGCTGATGTTGCCATGAGAGAGCTACGAGATAAATCAGCTTGAAGTGTCTTAGCTATCAACCCTTTTCTGTCCCCAATTGGGATGAAAACAGAAGATTTCCTTTTTGGCGGATTAGAGCCCATTGAACTGTATGGGCAGGTTATTGGTTTGGTGACTGAACAATTCCATGGGGGCGGGGTTGACAACCGCCAGAAGCGTGTGGGTTAAGATGGCTGCAATGTGCACTGCATGAGTCCTTAGTAAATATATAGGGAACAAACCATGTATTAACAAGACGTTTTCGCAAAGCACACACTAAGCTCAATCACTGCCAGCCAAACCCAATTTTGGTAGTTAAAGAAAATAGGTCAAAATTAGCAAACGTTTTTTGCTCAGGATCACACGATGTGGCAAATGGGAAGCTGAGATTTGAGCCCTCGTTTCCCGGTTCCACAATTTATAATTTATGCAGCAGATTAGACTGTGTCTTCTCTTATTTCATCTTCAGCTTTGCAAGCAACATACAATGCTTTCTGAGGAGTTTTCTTTTAAGGACAAAACGAGTACTTTCTTCAATTAATCTAACTTCCAGAGTTCCAACTCACATGATAAATAAAACCGACAATAAATAATAAATCTTAATAGAAACAGGTTTGCAAAAACAATGATAGTTAACACCTTCAAAAGAATGTGTTAAGTCTGAGTCACAAAGATTGAAACAGGTGCTGTGGCATGCAGGTTTTGCACACAGTCACTCAACCTGCTGAGCTATTATCTTTCCAGCTTTGTGCATGTTGTACATCTCCTGATACTGCTCTGTATAAAGGCACTGCTAACAGTGCAGTTCCTGGAAATTATCTCAAAGCAAAAAAGTGTTTCATCCCCAGCAACCTCTCCACTGCCTCCAATCTCATTTGCATGGACAGTCGAAGGCCAAAAACTGCAAACATCTCTATGGAGGCAAATTTGTGTAAGGGTATAACCACTAACAGGTGCGCTTGGCCGCTTTGATATGTGTTGTGGTAAACTGCGTCACTGGTACCAAGGAGTCTACCCAAACAACTAGCATTAAATGACTGTTTATTGGTGCTGGCAGGTCGACCTATGCCTCTAGAGTTTGAAATATACAGCACATTTTAATCATTTACAATAAAGTATTGAGATGTTCCTTCTATTTGAAGTTTATTTTCTAGTACCAGCCGACACGTGTTTCGACACTCAGTCGTCTTCAAGTTGATGTATTATCAATAGTACACAAATAGTATGTACATTTACATTGGAAAATAGATTATTTAAACATAAAAGAAAAGTACATATGTATAAAGAACAAATTAAGAATAATATGTGATTACAAGGCCAAAATCATATCAAATGGGATGGGAGGTATAGCAAGAGGAAAAACAGACAAGATTTAAAAAAAAGCCACTGTTAATTAAATGTATTAATTTGCAATCGGTTGCAATTTCACATTAGTAGGTTGGTTGTGTAGAGCACCATAGCTTAACATGCCTGCTATAAGGATAAGCCCTTGTTGTAAGGTGATTCAAGTTGATAACGTATTGGTGCATTAGTATGCCCATATCACCATTAGTGCCATTATAAAGATAATGCCCCTCATTACGGGTCTGTTGGTAACCCTGTCGATGATACCAGTGGGTTGGCGCCAGAACTGAAAAATGTTAACAACGCCTGACTTCCCGGTAACACCAGGGTATTACAACCCCGGTGGCCGGGAAGTCAGGCGCCAGTAATTCTGTTAGTCCCCAAGCCCATGGAATCCCGTAGGACTCCATGGGAATGGGAACACAGGAATAGATGTAACAATTGACACCCAATATACGCGCTTCTATTACAGAGACAGGGCATTACAGTATTCAATTCTTAGGGCTAATATGTGGCCGTTCTTATGCCTCCTATTGGACCATCCAGAACCATTATTTTGGACTAAAAGTAAAAATTCACTCGCGAAGAACGGCAGGAAATGTCTCCAATTACCCACACTCAGGAACATAGTGGTCGTGTTTCCTACAATACTCCCGTTTAAAAACTAGTATAGACAGCATGGTGATTACAATTCAAAAATACAATACCCAGGCTCCGTAAGCCTCCCGAGTAGCCCTTCTCCCGAATGCAAACCGCGTTATAGAGCACGCAGGGACACTCAGCGAGTAAGATATACACTTTTAAGATATACACATTCAAGCCTTGGCAACAGAATACATCATATGCCACATCTCTTATTAATCCATATAACAACATTACCTTGGTCGCACTTAAATTAAATATCTTCAAGTTGCGACATGGATTGATATTCCAAACAGAACCACAATTCCCATCACACTTTGGGAAGAATTGTAGTTCTCAGCATCACGTGACCTACGCGAGCTTGTCTGAACAAATACAGAAAAAACACAAGATGGCGGCCGTGATCGCCGTTACAGAACATGGACGTACGAAAGGAGAAGGAACCAGGGAAAATAGAGGTAAGAAATAGCAGGGGAATGCTTGGAATACAACACGTAGCCAAGACAGATGCTCGTGTTGAATATATATAAAAAAGGAAATGGCACGAAGCATCACAGCTTCATTATGTCGCCATTAGACATTCTAGGACTTTAAACTACACTATGTGAATTACCCTGTAAGGAGAATAACCAAATAGAATTGCCTGGAATAGAAAGACCATAGATTGGTCCCTCCAGCAGCTAATGAATGGCACAATTGTAAGATGCAGTTTCAATGTATCGATGGACACGAAGAACTGATCCGATGGACACGAAGAACTGATCACATATGGTTTCCTCTTTATAATAACACTCTACATCAGAGCGTGATGAGGACTGAACTCCACAGAGTGGCCAGTACCTGGAGAAATAACCTACACAGCCTGACAAGAGGGGACCCACACACTACAGGTAATGGACCCCTATGCATAAACAATATATCTGCTTACGTACCTGCTAAACATGCTTTTTAAACATAGATTTTAGAAAACATGACAAAGAAGGATCTCTTTTGTAGGTTGTTCATGTAGGAAGACACCAAACAGACCGGTAAAGCCGGCAATGCAACCATAACTACTAGAGAGGAACGAGGCAAACAACAGGTAAAAGAGTCCTTCTTTACCGTTTGTTCCCCTAGTGTCTATTCCCAGTATATTGTACTAAATAAGAACACCCCTTTACTTATGACGCCCCATTGTCCATTTTTTTAATCCTACAGGGATCGGGACACAAGCTGGCTTGCCCGTTGGAAACACCAAGACGCTCTCCAACCATCCGAGATGTGGAGACTTTAGAAGAAATCCCATACTTAATTAGAGAATGCAATATTCTCCGTCCTGAAGAAAGCGGCTAGTCATTAGAACCGCTGAAACCAGTTGAAAAACAGAAGAGTTGGGGCTGATGACCCCTACTTCGAGACCCAACATACGCTTGAGGAAAGGGCTTGATTGATTAATCATCTTTTTAACTTTATCCAACAGTAAAGGTTAACTTACTGACAGATATAAACCCATTTTAATTTGTAGTCGACCACATGGTCGAATCAGTTATAACTATAAGACACACAAATTGGGGGCAGTAACATTAAAGAAGAAAACCGACCACCAATAAGTGTGCACTTGACCACTTAGATACAGGAAAGTAGTGAGAGAGTTGAGGGCAAGGATCTCTACACCCTTATTGCAGGTGGCACGCCATCGCTATCTAGGGATGGTTGGACCTCACTCTGGATGTATGAGATATTGGAAAACAGGGCGAAATAGTCAACAATAGGGACTTAGACCCAGGAATAAATAATAAAATAACTACTGTCTATCTTGTGTTATAGATGTTAGGGCAGAGACAGGTAGTGGAAGCCCATTGACTCCTACTGTCATTACCTATTCTTCTGGCGGTGTCAAAAACTGTGAGTTAGTGTACTAAATAGGAGGACACTTTAAATACAGAATAAACACGGACTTGGGGACCAATTTGGAGTGACTTTACTGTCACAAGGAAAATAGAAGGAACTAAAACACTAGATGACAATAGCAGAAGCCACATACTTAGCCTTCGCAGAAGAACTCGTAGAAGGAATTTTGGCCAATCCCTCTATCTTAGGAGTTGAAAACAAGCTGCCGTAGCAACAAAGGGTGATGAGTGGAATGAATTGGAGATTCTCAGGAAAAAACTGATAAGAACTGAGCTACACGCAGCCATCATGACTGAAAACTTGCGGGCACATATTGCCCCTAATGGCCTTTTTATTAGAATTGAACCCAGAATCTTCTTGGAAGAACTACAATTTAGGAAAGACGGGAGCTTTATAGCTAACAAATGCATAAGAGACTGGATCATTCTAATAATCAACACTTCTAAAACCGTGTCTGAGAGACTCATGAATGAGATCATCACAAAACAGGATGCCCTGTCAACCAAAACGATAGTAGGGGATTACCTTAAGAACATGGCAGCACTAGATGAAACAATTAAGGAGTTCAAGGAACTAAATTTGAACTAGAAAGTTATCAAACTGAAAAAAGACATTTTGTTGCATTTTCTCATGAGAAAAAAATATCCATACACGACCAATGAATACTATGAGGAAGCAGAAAAAAACGGCAATGCCCCCAACAGCAACTTTTCCACAAGAGGCAGACAATGGGCCTCATTACACGGTAGGCGGTGAGCCATGGCGCTATTAGCGCCATGGCTCATGCCGGTAAAATACCGGTACCGCCTTGGTGGAAAGGGGATTTACCGCCCCATTCCAAGGTTGGAGGGGCGGTAAATCCCCCTTCCACCATTGCCCTTCCTCATTCCCATTTCTGCCCCATAGTGCTCTATGGGAATGGGGAAGTAGCTAATTACGGCACCGCAATTTTGCGGTGCCGTAATTAGCTCCAAGGTCCCTTTGCGGGTTGGATTTTAACGCCTGCAGAAAGCAGGCGTTAAATCCCCCAACCCGCAAAGGGGCCTCGTAGTAAGGCGGTAAGGATTTACCAGTACCAGTATTTTACCGGTACCGGTAAATCCTTACCGCCATCCATGTAATGAGGCCCAATATCAACCTAAGAATAGACCAAGACCAGGAAACTGGAACTTTTCGAGTGGGAGCTCAGATGAAGACTCAGGAAGATCCAACAAAACCCTCCGTTTCGAAGATCAGGAACAGAACAGAGGTGGAAAAACTTCAGGCCCCAAGACGACGTGGCAGATCAAGAGGGTGGTGGCAAGAGCAGTCCCCCAGGGTCACCAGGAATCGCGGGAGAGGCTGGTACGAACAGAACCACACCCAAGAATGAGAACTTGTCCGGAGATTTTCCAGACAGAATCCTTGGTAGTGAACCTTTCAAACTTGGCACTTACACAAGAACAGCTTCAAGTACTTGAGAAGGGGCTCTCATTTGTACCCACAGCACCACATGGCCCTTTTCAAACTAGAATTGAGCTGACTCAGCTCATGAGAAAAATCCGGTTGAAACAATATTGTTCTAAAAAAACTTATGAGGGAACACAAAATGTCACTCAATTACATAATAAATCAACATTCTACCCCCCCTTCACACACAATAACAGCGGAGTCATTGACCTTCAAAAAAATAATCCTAAAAAAACTCAAAACCATTGAGAAGGAGCAATATAAATAGTTTAACAACATGACCAAGTTGGAGAGAATAGCACTGAAGGAACTACAAACCAATGACGATATAATTATAAAACCTGCTGACAAAGGGGGTGCTATCGTTATTATGAATAGAAAAGACTACGAAAATATGGTGAACACCCTGATTGAAGATGACAACACATACCGGAAATGGGGGAGTGATCTTACAGAAAGACTAAGAAACTTGATCAATCCCATTATAGAAGAAGCAGAGGCAGAAGGCCACATCAGTACAAAAGAAGTTGACTTCTTGAGTCCTAAACATGCCATATGAGTGCAAAAGAAGTCGACTTCTTGAGTCCTAAACATCCTAGATGCCCTGCCTTTTACGCACTCCCAAAAATCCATAAAGGAATCTCATCACCACCAGGAAGACTGATAGTGTATGGCATCGGCTCCATATTGGAACCTTTGTCACAATTCACCGATTTCTTCTTGCAAAATGAAGTCCAGAAAATGCGATCCTACACTAAGGACACGACAGCAGTCCTTACATGCCTCGAAAATGTAAGTCTGGTCAACCCGGACATTTTTATTGTGACTATGGACATAGAATCCTTATACTCTAGGATTCCCCAATGAGAGACACTGAAAGTAGTTGAAAGGGTTCTACTAGAAAAAACAGGCACTCTGGAAATGCCCATTGTGCTTATCTTACAATTAGTGGAGATTGACTTTACAAAGAATTTTTTCCTCAAAGAAGATACCTACTATGAACAAATAGCTGGGACAGCTATGGGAGCAAAGTTTGCCCCAACCCTGCCTAATCGTTATGTCACAGCATTTGAAGAAAAACATATCTACCCCAAAAACAACCCATATTTGAAGAACATCGTGATTTGGCGTCGTTACATTGACGATATCCTCATGCTCTTTGAGGGAGATCAAAACACCTTATCTGACTTTATCACATGGATAAATGGACTGGATCCATTTCTGAAATTTACCCATGATGCAAGTAAAATAGAAGCCACGTTCCTTGATTTGAAAATTACAAAAACAGGACAGACCTTCGAGACTACTGTGTTTCACAAAGCTACAGACAGGAACTCCCTCCTAGAGACCAAAGGTCCCTCAAGGAGAATCTGCCCTTTGGACAATTCCTCCGGTTCAGGAGGAACTGTACTACCCAAATGGAATATGACAAACAGGCTAAAAGCTAAAAGACTCACTGCCAATCTGAGCGAGAGAAACAATCCCAACAACATTATAAAACAAGCACGTAAGAGGGCTAGAAATATACCAAGAGAAGTAACCCTCACACAACATGGAAAAATGGAAAGGGGAGCGGATGTCATCACAGCAGTCTTCAGTCACTCTCCAGTAATTAACCGTCTCAAGAAAGAAATCAAAAAGTCCTGGCACTTATTGAATATAGATGACAATAACCTACCAATGCCACGTTTTACCATCAAAAGAAGAAAGAACCTTAGGGACAGTCTAGTGCATACATATCAGGAAATAAAACCACCTGCAACACACACCCTTTGGAACACACCAAGATCGCTTGGACATTCCCCCTGTGGAAACTGTTCAATGTGCCAGTCACGAAGCGCACAACCACAGTGGATATCGGTTGGAAATACCCGTGGGAACAGAGGACTTTCACGAATTGTAATACCACTAATGTAGTGTACCTAATTCAGTGCCCATGCAACATGAGGTATATTGGAATGACATCAAGGGCAATAAAAGCACGGATCTGTGAACAAAGATCTAATATCAGGACCAAACGACGTACAGCCCCATTAGTTGAGCACTATATGACAAAGGGCCATTCAGAAAATGAAATAGCATGGACAATACTAGAAAAAGTCACGACACCGAGAAGAGGCGGTAACATATCTGCACTATTATTAAAAAGAGGACAAGGGGGCGTGGCCTGGAGCTCATGGTGGAAGGAGGCTAAGGCGCTGAGCTCTGGCCGAGACGCTGCATTACGATCCTTGTCTGACCGCATGCAGTTCACCTCTGGGCGACAAACTCAGACACAGGACGGCGGAACACACCGCCGAACAGCGACAACAATCCCAAGAAGAAACGGAGCCGGGAAAGTAAAATTCAGCCCTGCACGATCCCTCCCCCTCTCCACCCTCGCCTGTGCTCAAAATGGCGGCCTCCGCGTTGCACTAACGCGGCCAGTGTTACCGCGACGGGCCATCATCGTGAAGTTCAGCACACGGAGAAGCAGGACAATAGCGGATGTGATTCCGGGGAACATATCCCCACACAGCTGCGAAACCGCGCACTGGGCGCCTGAGGCCCCACCGACACGCAAGGCGCCGCTAGCCACAGCCAACGAGATCCAGAACTGCTCCCGCTGAACGGGCGACGGCCAAGACGCAGCTTCCTACGCGCCCGCATCGTCCTGCCAGGAAAACCCTGATCGCCGCTGGGGAAGATCAACGGACACGGCGCGAGCCAATACCCGACCCCCCACCCGAGGACAGCACCAGCATACCTGCAGCGGAGATCAACGCCCACGAGGTGAGGAGATAGGGGGGGCCCCGTGAAACTCCATAGTGGCATCAGCAACCACCACACCGGCTCTGAGCCCCGAGCCCAGCACTGCTCAACCTCCCTCGATCCTGCTACAGGAAGATAATCTGAGCCCCAACAAACATTATCAACCCATCTCACGCTGCCTGGGAAGAGCAAAACACTCTCGCAAAACTTGAGGGCCACTACCTCCCAATGCATCATCAAGACAACATCACCCAATCCCCACCTAATCCAACCAACGTGGGGCGCACCACGGTTACCTGCCCGCGCCACATTCCCGCAGACCTGCCATGTCCTCTAGAGGCAAACCAAAACCCGCTACAATGGACAGCTATGTCTCTACAAAACTCAAAACTACGGCTGACCAGCACCCCCCCCAGCCCTGATCCTACAAAATCAAAAAACACAGACCCCACCGAGAGCCAAGCACAAGTGCTGGAAGCCATAGCATCTCTGCGCACTTTTATTGACACCAAAATTGACGAATTTAGGTCGGACATTCAGCTTGTGAGACAGGATGCCAGGAATTTAACGGACAGAGTCGCCACCTCTGAGGCAACCATTAAAGAGACAACAGAAAACACTGTGGAGCTGAAGGCTAAGGTGATGGACCTTGAAAGAAAGGTGGCCTTTCTCGAGGCGAGAGCCGAGGAGGCTGAAGGGCGTGCCAGAAGGGGCAACATCAGGATACTGGGAATTCCTGAAGGCGTTGAAGGCCCGAACCCCACTGCATATATAGAAACTCTACTGCAACAAGAGGTAGGCGCAGGTAAACTCACGCAAGGTTTCGCTGTCGAAAGGGCACACAGGTCCCTCCAAAAGAAGCCTCCTCCGGGCTCGCACCTTTGCCCAATAATGGCCAAAATACTTAACTTCCAGGACAGGGAAGTCATTCTGAGGCACTCCAGGGAGACTGGCCCATTTGAACGCGGCAACTCAAAGATATCCGTCTACCCAGACTACACCCCAAAAGTGCAAAGAGAAAGAAACTCATTTGTTCCAATCAAGGCCAGGTTGCAGCAACTAAATTTAAAATACAAGCTGCTTTATCCATCCAGGTTAAAAGTCATCTTCAAAGGCCGCTCGATTTTCCTGGAGTCCCCAGCGGCTGCCAACATGTGGATGGAGGACAACAACTTAGCCCAAGGCGCAGACACCCATCCCAGAGACAAATGATCGAAGCTATAGAGCAGGTCACACGCATCGTGCATGTTCGCCGACACAAGATCCCACCACAAACACATGCACTCTGCAGCACAGAAGCAATTTACACTACAGTTCGCTAGATAAATGCGGCTCTCGCTTAGCCCCACACTGGACACAGGACTTCGCCGCTGCGAACAGACCAGGACAGGCCAGTTGCCTGACCGACCCCACTCGAACTCAACGCCCGGATGGGTCCCGACGGTGCGAGAGCCCCTGAGCACAGCAACGTGAATGCAGTCGCTAGGCCACCAGTTACAGTTACGTTATTTGTTATGTTAGATGCACAGTCTCCACATCATCACACTCGAACGGACATCAGAAGAAACCGACACAGTACCTAAACATAGGCAGGAACGAGGGCCAAACGCCGAATCTCCTCATCAAGAAACCAAACCTTCTGGGCAGACCCGCTGGGGAAGGGACAAAAAAGAGCTCCCACACATCCAAATGACATCACAACTAAAGATAATGACATGGAACGTGCGCGGGATGAACTCCTACCTGAGAAGAAATCGGATTCAATCCTACCTTCGTAGAAAGAAGATTTCTATAGCAATGCTCCAGGAAACCCACCTGACGGCGGAATCCTCGTCCAAACTGGCAGAGAGAAAGGGAGGCATTGGAAAGGGAGCATCATACTCCAAATACGCACGTGGAGTCTTCACATGGGTCAACCCAAGCGTTCTGTTTCGCCTACAGGGATTGGAAGCTGACAATGAAGGCAGATACCTGATACTATGGGGGACCATTGAACACACCGCGATTTTCCTGGTCAACTCCTACTTCCCACAACACGGAATACCATCGCATATCACAATGTTGTGCTCTAAAATAGCCCACCGCAGAGAGGGCACCTTCATTTGGGGAGGCGACTTCAACTGCGCCAGCAATGGCGAGATGGACAGGTCGGCGCCCCTACAGCAACCGCATAATGCCGCTGCCACGGCTCTCAACAACGCCCTGGAACACTTAGACCTGGTGGACATATGGACAGCGCAGCACCCAGAAGAAAGAAGTTATTCGTATTACTCTGCCCCGCACAAGATTCACACAAGGATTGACTACCTTTTCATCGACATGGAACAAGCTGCATTGGTGGATGACACCACATACCTAGCCAGATCGATATCTGACCATTCACCGCTGGTTATGCAGTGGAGGCTGAATGGCCCCAGGCCCCCGATTCCGAAATGGAGACTGTCCCCCATGGCACTCACTGACCAGGAGTTCAAGGAAGATCTTGGCACTAAGCTCGAAGACTACATTGACAACAACAAAGGGTCCGTATCGAGCTGGAGTACGCTATGGGAGGCGATGAAAGTGGTAACACGGGGCGAAGCCATTTCTGGAGCGGGAGGTATTCGGAGACGCTTGAAGGAGACACTGGAAGAACATGAAGCAGAGATAACACGCCTCGAGTCCCACTTAGACACCACAGCTGAAAAGGAGGAGACCCTGAGGGGGCTCCGAGACGACTGCCGAATGGCCTGGGACAGACTGGCGAAATTCGACTTTGCAGCCAACACCACCAAGGCACACAAAGAGGCCGATAAATCAGGTAGACTACTAGCATGGTTGTGCAAACGAGAACATCCAAGGCACTCCCTCACCGAGATCCAGGATGAACGTGGAGTAACACATAAGTCACAACTGGATATTAACACCGCATTCGTAAAATTCTACTCTGAGCTCTACTCCCACGACAACCAAGTACCCAGAGAAGACATCAGAGCCACCCTTGACGAGATCGGACTCCCAAGACTGACCGAAGAACAGCGAGAAGCACTAGACACTGAGATCACCGCTGATGACATCAAGGACGCGATCAGATCTCTAGCCACCAGCAAGACCCCGGGGAGCGATGGTCTCCCGCCCGAGTTCTACAAAGCCTATGAAGCCACCATTACCCCGATACTACTGGGGGTCTACACGGAGGCATATGAAGAAGGAATTCTCCCCTGCACCATGAAGGAAACCATCATAATCCCCATGCTCAAACCAAACAAGCCACCCGAACGCTGTGATTCCTATCGCCCGCTAGCGATGCTAAACTATGATGCCAAGATTCTGACCACCATTCTGGCTAAGAGGCTCGCGAGGGTGATTGGGACCATTGTACATGAAGACCAAAATGGGTTCATCCCGGGACGCAATACCACGGCCAACCTAAGGAGACTACAACACGTCATAGCTGAAACCCATGAAAGTGACGAGGATCTGGCGGTGCTGTCATTAGATGCCGTCAAGGCCTTCGACTCCATCTTCTGGAAGTGGTTAATCGAGGTGTTGAGTGAGTTTGGATTTGGAGAGGGCTTTGTGAGATGGGTCAGGGTCCTATATAGCTCACCCAGGGCCAGAGTGAAAACCGGACGAATAATATCTGAAGCCTGGGCGATACAACGAGGCACCAGGCAGGGCTGTCCGCTATCACCCATGTTGTACATCTTGGGACTGGAGCCGATTGCCATCTACTGCAGGAAGCAGTTCTTTGATGCAGGCATAAAACTAGGCAACAGGCACTTCATAATTTCCTTATACGCAGATGACATACTCTTATACCTAAAGAACCCACAAGAGAATGCGCAGGTCTTGCTCGATGTCCTGGACAACTATGCCCGGTATTCCGGAATCAAATTTAGCAGATCAAAATCTTGTGCATTCCCGCTAGCCAAACTCAACAAGGTGAGAAAGGAAGATTTGCCGGAGGTGGGAATAAAATGGCAACCAGGAATGTTTCGCTACCTGGGAATCAACATAACGCATACTCCAGAGCTCACCCACGACCACAACACTGAAAAAGCAACAAAAGCACTCCGCAACTCCATGAAGTTCTGGTCAAAACTGCCACTTGCCATGATGGGCAGAGCAGCAATCGTGAAAATGATTATCCTACCGAGATTCCTCTACTACTTTACAAATGTCTGCTACTACATCCCCTACCCTTCTTCAGAAAGCTGGAATCACTAATCAGAGACTTCCTATGGGGCCCAGCTAGACACAAGCTACCCCTAAAGATCCTCACGCTGCGACACAAAGAAGTGGGGGTGCAACTCCCAGATCTACACATGTATTACTTAGCAGCTCAACTCAGCCATGTGACAAAATGCCTCCACGACGACCCAAATGCAGAATCAGGATTAATAAGGCTAATACCTTCCAACCTGTTCCCCAAGGAATCACTCTGGAACCCACTGAAACAAACACGTGAAGTCCCCATGATTGTGCAGCTGGGTAGACAGATTTGGACTAGAACCTGCTCCATCCTTCAACTGACTCACCCGTATTCTCCTGACACCCCCATCCTTGTGGACACATGCCAAACCATAACAGATCTCAGGGTGGCAAGAAACTGGGAGCGCGCTGGGATTTACACTTGGGGCGACATGTTCGAAGACGCCAAATTCAGAGAATTCGAATCGATCCTGGAGTCAGAGGAACTAAACAGAGGCCAATTCCTGTGGTATCATCGTCTCAGACAGGTTGCAAAAACGAAATTGCCAGAATGGCCGGAAGAACCAAATCCCGACCCCCTGCTCAGCGAGATGCATGTACTTTCAGACGGCTGGAAACCAGTAACCCGACTCTACGGTCGACTGATAGACAGACCCAACCCTAAAAGTGCAGCACTAAAGGAAAGATGGGAACTTGACCTCCAGGTCACGCTCACGGACACTGAATGGGAGAGCATATTACCTTACCCCAATGAGGTCTCCAGGAACACTAGATTCCGACAAATCCAACTCAATGTTCTCTATAGAACATACATGACTCCGAAGAGAGTGGCCGGCTTCAACAAAAAGACATCATCAAACTGCCCTTGGTGCGGCACCAACGCAGCGGACCTACTGCACATGTTCTGGTCCTGTAACAAGGTGATGCAACTCTGGTCCAAAATAAAGCAAACTTGCATGGAAGCTGGCATTACCAGATACAACTGGGAGCCCAAGTAATGCCTGCTTGGAGCATACCCCAGACTGAGCAAGATCAAACACGTGGTCAAGCTGATGGACATCTCTTGCATCCTGGCCAAAAGAACCATAGCCATGGCTTGGAAGTCAAAACCGGGCCCGAGATACGAACACTGGTTCAGAGAACTAGATCGCTGGACCACAGCCGAGACCAGAGCCTGGCAAGATGGAGCTAACACTGGAGCAGTCGACATAAACAACACCCTTGAAGCATGGAATGCCCTCCTCCGTGACATACCCTTCTCCGCAGACCACAAGCCCCCCTGAGGTATCTGCCCACTCTAATATTAAATAAGTATGGAACTACCCAGAACCTGGACTTTGATCTCTCGTAAGCCTTGGAACTCTGTCTTCACACTCCTTTCCTCCGGAATACAAGCTGAACAAGGACACCCTCACGAAGAGACTGTGCAGTTTGTTGTTATTTTTGTTGTTACCTGTTATTATGTCACTTTATATGGCTAACAAGTACCTCTACTAAACGCAATTCTGAAGTGCAAACTCACCCAAATGCCAATAAAATGTGTTTAAAAAAAAAATTAAAAAGAGGACAAATGTGGATTTTTAGAATCCAAAGCCACAAGAATGGTCTGAATGAAGATATTTGCTGGCAAACTCTGGCTATGCAGTAAGATTGCTATAACAACAGCAGGATCCAACCAGACTGGCCCCTTTAAACTCTGTTCATTGAACTTCATTCATTGGAACAAGACTTCATTCCAGACTTTCAACCTCGAAAAGATGTAACAATTGACACCCAACATACGCGCTTCTATTACAGAGACAGGGCATTATAGTATTCAATTCTTAGGGCTAATATGTGGCCGTTCTAATGCCACCTATTGGACCATCCAGAACCATTCTTTTGGACTAAAAGTAAGACTTCACTCACGAAGAACGGCAGGAAATGGCTCCAATTACCCACACTCAGGAACATAGTGGTCCTGTTTCCTACAATACTCCCATTTAAAATCAAGTATAGACAGCATGGTGATTACAATTCAAAACTACAATACCCAGGCTCCGTAAGCCTCCCGAGTAGCCCTTCTCCCGAATGCAAACCGCTTTATAGAGCACGCAGGGACACTCAGCGAGTAAGATATACACTTTTAAGATATACACATTCAAGCCTTGGCAACAGAATACATCATATGCCACATCTCTTATTAATCCATATAACAACATTACCTTGGTCGCACTTAAATTAAATATCTTCAAGTTGCGACATGTATTGATATTCCAAACAGATCCACAATTCCCATCACGCTTTGGGAAGAATTGTAGTTCTCAGCCTCACGTGACCTACGCGAGCCTGTCTGAACAAATACAGAATAAACACAAGATGGCGGCCGTGATCACCGTTACAGAACAGGGACGTACGAAAGGAGAAGGAATCAGGGAAAATAGAGGTAAGAAATAGTAGGGGAATGCTTGGAATACAACACGTAGCCAAGACAGATGCTCGTGTTGAATATATATAAAAAAGGAAATGGCACGAAGCATCACGGCTTCATTATGTCACCTTTAGACATTCTAGGACTTTAAACTGCACTATGTGAATTACCCCGTAAGGAGAATAACCAACTAGAATTTTCCTAGAATAGAAAGACCATAGATTGGTCCCTCCAGCGGCTAATGAATGGCACAATTGTAAGATGCAGTTACAATGTATCGATGGACAAGAAGAACTGATCACGTATGGTTTCCTCTTTACAGTAACACTCTACATCAGAGTGCGATGAGGACTGGACTCCACAGAGTGGCCAGTACCTGGAGAAATAACCTACACAGCCTGGCAAGAGGGGACCCACACACTACAGGTAATGGACCCCTATGTATAAACAATATATCTGCTTACATACCTGCTAAACATGCTTTTTAAACATAGTTTTTACAAAACACGACAAAGAAGGATCTCTTTTGTAGGTTGTTCACGTAGGAAGACACCAAACAGACAGGTGAAACTGGCAATGCAACTATAACTACTAGAGAGAACAGAGGCAAACAACAGGTAAAAGAGTCCTTATTTACTGTTTGTTCCCCTAGTGCTCTGTTCCCAGTACATTGTACTAAATAAGAACACCCCTTTGCTTATGACCCCCCATTGTCCATTTTTGTAACCCTACAGGGATCAGGACAGAAGCCGGCTTGCGCGTTGGACGAAGACGCTCTCCAACCATCCGAGATGTGGAGACTTTAGAAGAAATCAGGGAGCATTTGGCCAGTCTCAACAGCAAAGATCAGAAGCTCCCACTTGCGGTACTTTGGCAAGAAAATCACCAGTTTGCTGACAAGAATAATTTAAGGTTTATTGGTTTGATAAGAGCCAAAAGTGGCAAGAGAGGGGGAGATCTCAAACTGAAATTGAGGCAAATGGAATCAAAATGCATATGCCATTTGCGCTGCATTATTGAAGGTTTGAATACTAACCATGAAATTAGTGTTTTTCTGTAGGTTTCTTGTTGGAAACTCAGCCAGTCATTGTGGTAACACTATTATGTCAAATGACAGACTGTATATTGCATAGTTTTGTTTGTTATGTTTTAATAGTTGTTATAATTAGGCAATGCACACATTTTAACATGACTGATTGTATAATATGCCTTGGCACAATCATGAAAGCACATTTATGTATAAGAAGCATATAGTGGAAGACATCAGGAAGTTGGTGTTTACAATATAATGTTCAATAACCAGTAATGGTCATTCAACCAGTACTACACAAAATCTATCACCACTTAACCCGAGCAGTGAACCTAGAATTATCCATGTGAATTTAGTATAAACACAAAGAATACTTGTTAAAAGCGGGCAGCTTTGTGTGCAGCACGCATGCTTACATGGCCATTTACTCTTCAGGTAGAACAACTGAACCAAATATCCTGAACAGTAGATTAATATGTGTATAATCATAACAGCATAAGGACAGTACAAGTCATACAACTTATTCTCTACATTGGCAGACCACGGCAATGACGTCACGCGCACTTTGTTAAAGACATCATATGCACGTCCGCAAATGTAAACAATGAGTTTACATGGCGGCGACATATAATACACACGCGCGTCACCCGGGAGATAGCCCGTATATACTTTGAGAGCAAATCACAAAGGTAAGACTATTGAGATTATCTACTGTAAATGGCAAAAAAAACCTGTTTAATTACACATGTTCTTGTTTTGGTGCAGATTAGACAGTTGTACTTTATATGAGTAAGGTTACTATATCAGAACACACATTTATGTTAGCTTTTATTTAATTTAGGAATAACTCAATTGTAACAGGACAAGTTATGGAAGATAAATCAGTGACTCAAGGATTCTAAGGGGAAGGAAGGGAAGCGATGTGTTGTTCTTTATGGACAAACATATAATAGAGCAGCTGTAGCTCACCAGATGACATTTGCTTACTACACAAATTATTGATTTTCAGATACCTCAAGGAGGTCTATAACACATTATTGGAAGACTAATCAGTATGAAAGGCTAGCGCGCATTAAACTGGTAAGCGGGTGATTTTTAGATAACGCATTATACACTGGTATTTGAGCAATGGACATTACAGAGGAAGTGAGCCCTAAATATTTCACTTTCTATTCGTAGGAGTATGAGAATAGAACTTTTGACATTGGGTGAGTTCTCTATCAAATCTTATGAATCACTAAAGAGGTGGTCTGGTCTATTATTCTGATGCCAAAGGAGGGTGACATTATCTTTATAATGGCACTAATGGTGATATGGGCATACTAATGCACCAATAAGTTATCAACTTGAATCACTTTACAGCAAGGGCTTGTCCTTATAGCAGGCATGTTAAGCTGTTGTGCTCTACACAACCAACCTACTAATGTGAAATTGCAACCGATTCCAAAGTAATACATAAAATTAAAATTGGCTTTTTGTTCTTGTCTGTTTGTCGTCTTGCTATACCTCCCATCCCATTTGCTATGATTTTGGGTATGTAACCACATATTATTTTTAATTTGTTCTTTATACATATGTGCTTTTCTTTTATGTTGAATGCATACATTTATTTCACAATGTATATGTACATAATATTTGTGTGCTGTTAATAATACATCAGCTTGAAGACGACTCAGTGTCGAAATACGTGTCGGCAGGTACTAGAAAATAAACTCCAAATAGAAGGAACATCTCAAGACTTTATTGTGAATGATTAAACTGTGCTGTATATTTCAAACTCTAGAGGCATAGCGCAAGCCGCCAGCACCAATACACACCGTGTCTCTATGGTGGCATGTGAGGTTTCTGCAACCATTGCTAACCAGGAAAATGTGAAGTTTCCCCCTTCACCCCAATTTGCATGACTCTCACAATATTTAGGACAGAGTGTATGTTGCTGCAAAGTAGGGCTTGACAGCCCAGTACCTACAAAGGATGGTATGACTGTGACAGGCACGTTCTTATGAAATGTGGCTGAATTTGCCCCAGCCCTACCAGACTTCACAGTCACTGGCCACCATGCTGTATCATGGGAATACTACAATGCAGCACTTGTGCTTTTAGTGGCTTAATCCTAATTTTTGTAATTGGGTGCTTCTTTGCGCAATGTTGCTATCACATTATTATTTATTGTGATTCTGGTTGAAAGCAGTCAACCTTACACAAACTACAAAAAAAGAACATTCACTACAATCCATAAAATATATAACACCCAATATATGAACTTTAAGCATACACAAAACAGAAGAGAAAACAGAAGAACGCATCACAATATTACAAGAGAATTATCTAAATGTCACTTTTAAAATCACTCTAGTATAGATCCATATATGTCTGCATTCTATTATAACTCAAACCTTGTACCACAACAACAGCTAAAATGCACGGTCCCTGAAATGGAAATGCATACGAAAAATCACATTGTATCACATATACCAGTTACAAATGTAGTTTCAATGCTCTCAGTCATAACTCCCCTCTGTGCAAAATATACAATCAAGAATCAAACACACTGGCTGATGTGTACTTAACACACCACGGCCTCTCTTAGTTAAGAGTTTAGTAACTTTGCAGGTCGTCTCCACTCCCATCTGTACAAATATGCAGTAGTGTGCAAAAAAATAGGTAAGAAAAGGTCCCTCCTCCTCTGTGGGTGCATCACTTATTGCTTCAATATTGATCTGGGGCATCAGTTTACGTGTTCTTATGATCCCTCTTAAACTGAGATCACATCTAAGCATTTAGTGGGGCAAGCCAGTCCCTAGACCTCTAAGAAACACTAATTTTCCATGTTGCTGCCAATAATTTTAGTGTTACTATTGTTAAAAGAGTTCCCTCCCCGCTAGCCAGTCTATAGAAAATGACACTATTGTCTGCATAATTAGGACCCCATACAAATCTGTTATGAAGATCCATTGCTGGACTTTGAAGGCCTCACAATAAACCAAGATGTGTTCTCTGCTCTGTTTCACATCTAGTTCTCCACATAACAGACAGTTTCCCACACCTTTCTCATCCCTCTTACCCTTATCTTCCCTGATCCATCAGAGCTCACCTGTTTTTCTTTACCAGCCACGGGTTTGCGATCAAGGATTCATTATGTACAACACAGTCATTCAAAATGTGGTCCGCTACAAATCTAAGGGTCAGCAAGGGAGGATAGTTTCCCCTGATCATTGTTGCACCCAAGTTGCTGTAAAGAGAATCCCGGGATGGACTAAGTAATAGTCTATATTGAGATCAGTTTTTTCCATTTCAGGCTATAAGACAAGGAGGAAAGGCACAACTCCAGATGCAGGGCGGGTATTGGCAAACGATTGGGCAAGGCGAGGGCTTTCCTCCATATCGTTGCCTCTATCTTTTCCCAGTCTAGCCTGTGAAAGACATCAGCAATTTCCACTCCATACATTAGTGCAGGTATGACTTTCAGGCGATAACTATCTATCACCAGCACGAGTGAGAATTTACAGTACTGGACACAGATCCTCCTCATCTGTATCGCAAATTGCAGTGCTTTCGACTTTAATCTACCAATTCCATTTCCTCTATTAGGGATAGAATCAATAACAAAACCCAAATACATGAAACTCGTTTTTGGAGGAGCAACAGGATCTTTGCCTAGTGACCATGAGAAGCCCAATGGACTTTTGCTGTATTTACAGAATCTTAAGATTGAGATGTTTTTGCACAATTGATGACTTATTTATTTCATTCTGCATACACTTCTAGGGCACGGGCCAGTCTCTGTAGACCAAGCTGTGAATGGTCTAGAAAAATTACGTCATCTGCATAGGTCAGGTACGAGACTCAAAGCTCCCCTATCCAAGGTGAGACAAAGGACGCATTCTTCCCGGTCCTCCAGGTACAGATTGAACAGGCAAGGGGCCAACACACATCCCTGCCTCAGTAGGAATCTCTTGGGAGAGGGACTCCTGCCTGCTCAATCTAACCTGTAGAACCGCCCCCCTTCGTAAGTGTATCAGAATAGCCAGAAATGGTTGAGGTATTCCCCAAGCCTGCAATTTACCCTAGAGGCGTGAGCGATTCACTGAATCGAATACCATTGAAAAAGTGATTTCCATTACGAAAATCTGCTGTGACGCCTACCGCCCATGCCTGTTCTTGAATGCATGATTGCACAAGGCCATTCAAAGATGTAGAGAGGCCCTTTCTCAAGCCCGTCTGGAACTTCGTTAGGCCTCCAGCGGCAGTCGCCCATGCCTCCAGCTCTTTCAGGACTAGGCTGGCAAAAATCGTACGAGTCGGTAGTGAAGTGGTTCATTCCTATCACCTTTCTTGAAGATAGGGATGCTCACTGAGCATTTCCAAGAGCTGGGGGTTGTCTTACTGCTCAATACTGATGGAAATAGAAAGAACAAAACTATTGCCCAAATTCTAGAGTTTGACTTTAAAAGGATGTTGGATATACCATTTGGCCCTGCTGCCCTCAAGTTAGATGGCCTTTTGATGATCTCTTCGGTCTTCTCAACATCCACTTTTAGGGTCCATAAATAATTGGTGACAGGTTCAACCACTGTAACCGTTGGACACCTGTAAAGATTTTCAAAATGTTGACATCATATAATTGGGTTTTTGAATGCTGGTCTCCCTTGATGCATTTACGAATAGCCCACCAAAGATGCTCTTGTGGTGTTGGATCTATTAGGTTTCGTTTCCAATGCTTTAAGTGGGATCAGAAATTGGGGTGGGGGGCTCTAAAAGGGGATGTGGCCTAAGTCCTGTGCATGGACTGAAGAGTGCTGGGTGTGGCCTAAACAGGGACAGATGGTTTAGACAAGGGCCGCCTGCACCAAAAATACGTTTTGAGAAGCTGCAAATACATATTTTGGGTCACTTAGTATGGTCTCAGCTGGTATTGTCCCCATCCAGTCTGCATATTGTGAATACATCTCTCTCTGGATCGGATTGTACTTAAATCTCTGTAAATAAATAACTTTCTCAGCATATAAATTATTCAGTCAGTCAGTAAATCGACCTAATTCTGCAAGCAAATCTCTTTTGAGAAAGGGAAGGGTGGCAGGTATCACCATTGTGGGTTCCCGGTTACTTTGAATAAAATCAAACAGCATTTTGGGAAATAAGAATGACCACATATTTTATTTCCATTTGACAAATATGGTAGTGATAGTGTTGGAGTGGACGTTCGAGGACCCAATGCAGGAAAAAGGTTTACATTACGCAAGTTGTACTGGGCCATGATGCAGCTGGATTAGATGCAATGTTGCAACTAATTAAGTGTTTTCGTATAGCTAAAGGAATCAGAATTAGTGTTAGTTTATAGTTTTGGATACATTTTCATTTTGCAGTAGGTAGCAACATAATTACCAGTAGCATGGATATAGTGTTATTGTGCAATGTAAAACTTGTGGCGCTTAGAAGCATGTAACAGGGAGCTTCATGTACACAAGAGAGAAGCTCGCCAAAGGGGAAATAAATGTGAGGGGATGCCGTAATCTTGAACAGTTTACATGTGGGGATTCGACCCTGGTTTAAATTGCTGACACATTTAAGGACATTGGGAAACATCACGTAGTGTGGTTTTCACTTAGTTGGGGTCTGAGTGAGCCGCATAGTCTTTTGGTTTTGCATTAATGTTTTTTTGCTTGGCTTGAAAAGCTGTATGACCAAAGACATGAAAGGGGGTAGGTAACAACCAGCCTTTGGGCAGCTGGTGATAGCATGGCCAGATTGGGTTTGTAGATACAAGATGCAATCTTCCTGAGAGCACATAGGTTTGTTGTTCAATGGCCAGGGAAGTGTGGTTACATGGTGGGCTGAATTGGGGGTTAGTTAATAAAACACATGCAAGGGATGCTTAAGGGCAAATCTTGTCAGTTGTGTTATGGGCTCTCAGGAAAATATGCAGGATGTGTGCTGGGGGCTGTTTGATTTGAGATGGGAGTTGCAAATAAGGTGATGAGAAGGAATGCAGGAAGAATTAATACGAGACGCAAGCGCATCTGGGGTTGATAAGAATTTTACTGCTGGTTCAAAGGAACGATATTAGTGTTTTTCAGCCACCTCTTGTTTTTGAAGTGTTCAAGAAAAGCCTTGCACATCACATACTCGGTTAAAGTTTCTCTGACAAATGGGGCAAGTTAACAGTTCAATTGTTTCTGAGTTAATAAACCAATTACATTTTAGGTTAGTATGACCAACTTTGGAAAGAGACTAGGGGCCTCATTATAACCTTTGTGGAATGGGTTAACGGGCGCCGCTAATGGTGGCGGACCCGTTAAACCCATTCCGCAAGATTACGAGGTTCCCTCGGGGGACCCGATGTGGACGTCTGGTTTCACCAGGCGTCCACACGGGGTCCCGCGAGGGAACCAAGGAGCTAACAACGGGCCGGTCGTCATCGGCCCGTTGTTAGCTCCCGCACCCATTCCCATTTGAGCCCTATTGGGGCTCAAATGGGAATGGGGAAGGTCCGGGCTTGGGTTCCCTGTAGGAGGAATTACCGGGCCCTCCAAACCCGGAATGGCCCGGTAATTCCCCATTCAGGGAACCCGAACCCGGTTTTGGTGGCTTGGCTACCGCCAAAGTGATAATGAGGCCCTAGGTGTTGAAGGGGATTGTTTTTTGTTAATTCGTCCAATTGGGTTAGAAAATGTAAAGGGATTAGATTTCTTTGTATTAGGGTTAGCCAATGGGATTTTGTGGGATGTCCCATGAGTAGATGAGTTTCCCATGTAGTGTATATATTGACTAACCCTGGAATATCATGGTGTGTGGGTTAAGGGGAAATTAAGAGCATGCAGGCAGGGGAAAAGTTTGCCTTTGCAGTGTTTTTCTTTATACCAATCTTATCGGTCCAGTGTTTCGATTGCCTTGTCACACACATTCATACATGCAGCACTCAGTAATGTATTATGCCCCAGGACCCCCACAAGCATGTGCCCCAAACCCCATACGAAAACTATAGGCACAGCATATTAACAGGGTAATTCATAGAAATTCGCACAAAAGTGGCGCACGCGGCTGGCGCACAGCGTGCCCGTGCGAATGTCTGCGCCAGCCGCGTGCGCTAAAATCGATTTCCGCGCACAGCGTATTCATGGATTTTCGCATCCAAAACCAGCCGTGGCGCAGCGACCCTGCAGCAGCGCCAGTTACGCCCCCAAGAACGCCCTCGCGCAAGGAAAAGCCTTCAAAATCCCCAAATAATCGCAAAGGGCTGCGCCAACCCTGGACCAGTTCACAGGGCTGGCAAACAGCAAACGCTAAGCGGGGAACGTGTATTTCAGTGGTACGTGGGAAGTTCCACACGCGATTGTCCTGTGTACGTGTGCATCAGGGGTGCGTGGGAAGTAACACACGCAAAAGCAGCAGGGTACGTGTATTCCAGGGGTGCGCGGGAAGTATCACACGCAAAAGCAGCAGGGTATGTGTATTTCAGGGGTGCGCGGGAAGTATCACACGCAAAAGCAGCAGGGTATGTGTATTTCAGGGGTGCGCGGGAAGTATCACACGCAAAAGCAGCAGGGTACATGTATCTCAGGGGTGCGCGGGAAGTATCAAACGCGATTCCATCAGGGTACATGTATTCCAGGGGTACGCGGGAAGTATCACACGCAAAAACAGCAGGGTACGTGTATTCCAGGGGTGCACGGGAAGTATCACACGCAAAAGCAGCAGGGTACGTGTATCTCAGGGGTGCGCGGGAAGTATCACATGCGATTCCATCAGGGTACGTGTATTCCAGGGGCGCGCGGGAAGCATCACACGCAAAAACAGCAGGGTACGTGTATTTCAGGGGTGCGCGGGAAGTATCACACACAAAAACAGCAGGGTACGTGTATTCCAAGGGTGCACGGGAAGTATCACACGCAATTCCATCAGGGTATGTGTATTACAGGGGTGCGTGGGGAGCACCACACGTGAATTGCACATGTGGGTCCTCCCAGGTGTTCCCTCTACACCCTCCACGGCCCCTGCAGGTGGCCCACACCACAGGGGCCTACCCTGCACATGTCCTGCAGGCACCCCATCCACCATGTCCATGCCCCCCAGCCAACCCACATGTCACCTTGCACTACTGCCCACCAACGCATGTCCCCCTGCACCCCCAGCCACCAGGGGCAGCCTCCACCAGGCCCCCACCCATGTCTACCACCACCGCCACCCCCCAGCAGTGCAGGGGCAGCCTCCACCAGGCCCCCACTCATGTCCCCTATCACCCCCACTCCCCAGCAGTGCAGGGGCAGCCTCCACCAGGCCCCCACCCATGTCCAACTCATGTCTCCCTGCACCTCCACCCCCAAGCCACCAGGGGCAGCCTCCACCAGGCCCCCACTCATGTCTCCCATCACCCCCACCCCCCAGCCACCAGGGGCAGCCTCCACCAGGCCCCCACTCATGTCCCCTATCAGCCCCATCCCCCAGCCACCAGGGGCAGCCTCCACCAGGCCCCCACCCATGTCTACCACCACCGCCACCCCCCAGCAGTGCAGGGGCAGCCTCCACCAGGCTGCCACTCATGTCTCCCATCACCCCCACCCCCCAGCCACCAGGGGCAGCCTCCACCAGGCCCCCACTCATGTCTCCCATCACCCCCACCCCCCAGCCACCAGGGGCAGCCTCCACCAGGCCCCCACTCATGTCCCCTATCAGCCCCATCCCCCAGCCACCAGGGGCAGCCTCCACCAGGCCCCCACCCATGTCTACCACCACCGCCACCCCCCAGCAGTGCAGGGGCAGCCTCCACCAGGCTGCCACTCATGTCTCCCATCACCCCCACCCCCCAGCCACCAGGGGCAGCCTCCACCAGGCCCCCACTCATGTCTCCCATCACCCCCACCCCCCAGCCACCAGGGGCAGCCTCCACCAGGCCCCCACTCATGTCCCCTATCACCCCCACCCCCCAGGGGCAGCCTCCACCAGGCCCCCACCCATGTCTACCACCACCGCCACCCCCCAGCAGTGCAGGGGCAGCCTCCACCAGGCCCCCACTCATGTCCAACTCATGTCTCCCTGCACCCCCACCCCCCAGCCACCAGGGTCAGCCTCCACCAGGCCCCCACTCATGTCCCCTATCACCCCCTCCCCCCAGCAGTGCAGGGGCAGCCTCCACCAGGCCCTCACTCATGTCTCCCATGACCCCCACCCCCCAGCCACCAGGGGCAGCCTCCACCAGGCCCCCACTCATGTCTCCCATCACCCCCACCACCCAGCAGTGCAGGGGCAGCCTCCACCAGGCCCCCACTCATGTCTCCCATCACCCCCACCCCACGGCCACCAGGGGCAGCCTCCACCAGGCCCCCTCTCATGTCCCCAATCACCCCCACCCCCCAGCCACCAGGGGCAGCCTCCACCAGGCCCCCACCCATGTCTACCACCACCGCCACCCCCCAGCAGTGCAGGGGCAGCCTCCACCAGGCCCCCACACATGTCCCCCTGCACCCTCACCCCCCAGCAGTGCAAGGGCAGCCTCCACCAGGCCCCAACTCATGTCTCCCACCACCCCCAACCCCCCAGGAGTGCAGGGGCAGCCTCCACCAGGCTCCCACACATGTCCCCCTGCACCACCACCCCCCAGCCACCAGGGGCAGCCTCCACCAGGCTCCCACACATGTCCCCCTGCACCCCCACCCCCCAGCCACCAGGGGCAGCCTCCACCAGGCTCCCACACATGTCCCCCTGCACCCCCACCCCCCAGCAGTGCAGGGGCAGCCTCCACCAGGCCCCCACTCATGTCTCCCATCACCCCCACCCCCCAGCCACCAGGGGCAGCCTCCACCAGGCCCCCACTCATGTCTCCCATCACCCCCACCCCCCAGCAGTGCAGGGGCAGCCTCCACCAGGCCCCCACTCATGTCTCCCATCACCCCCACCCCCCAGCCACCAGGGGCTGCCTCCACCAGGCCCCCACTCATGTCTCCCATCACACCCACCCCCCAGCAATGCAGTGGCAGCCTCCACCAGGCCCCCACTCATGTCCAACTCATGTCTCCCTGCACCTCCACCCCCCAGCCACCAGGGGCAGCCTCACCAGGCCCCCACTCACGTCTCCCAGCCAACATGTCACCACAATGTAGATCCCTGGCCCTTATGGTCAGCCCCCAAATGGCAAACACCCACCCGAGTATTGCATCCACCCACTTAGAAATTGCAAAAACATGACAGAAGCCCAATTGTGAGTTTTGAAATGAACACATGTCCCTCACATACACCCAAAGGGTGTCAGTGAATGTCAAAACCCATATCATGATATGCATGAAACCAATGAGATGATACTACACATTGAAGTTTGAAGAAAACATATGTATTAAAAGCAACATAAATTGAATCAAAAATAAACAAACAATAATAGAAATTTAACACAAAAAAACAGCAGGCCTGTGAAAAAATGCTAAACCACAAATCATAATGCAAAGGAAAGGTGTCCAAAGTCACAAATTAAAATCGAAAACCATTGCTCCATGGCAAAATCATAATAAAAATTGAAAATCCAAAAGTCAACTATGTACAGATAACTATCCAGGGTCCATGATCCCAACCGAAGAAATGAAACCTATCTAATAACACTACCTAAAAAAAATAACTATATACAAAAATGTGGCCCATTGTCCAAAAGGTCCAAAAAAAAAGCCAAACCAAAGGAAACCTAACACTAACTATATAACTATTTACAAGGGCAGCGGGCTAGTCCGACGGCTCACTTCGGGATGTTCCGGGCCAGGGCATCATCGAACTCCTGCTCAATGTCCCGGAGGCGCTCCTCCTCCATGGCCCCGAGGGTCCGCAGGGCCGTCCACATGTTCCCCCCAAACTCCCTGCGGATTGCCTCGAGGCACTCGGCACGCCTCAGGGCCCTCTGCATGGAGTTCTCCGCCCTGACCATCGTGAGCCGTGCCTCTTCCGCCCGCTGCCGCTCCGCATCTATGGCGTGGCCCAACCGCTGCCACACGGAAGACACTTCCCGTCCTGGGTCCTCCTGCCCTCCGGCCAATGCCTGCCCCTCCGATGTGGAAGGCCCCGAGCCATCATGGCTCCCACCACGTTGCTGCGTTGGAGGGGGTCTGAGCAAGCCCCATCAAACGGAGGAATCCGGCCTGGGTGACCTGTCCCAGTAGGCCGACGCGGTCAACGAGCCATTCGAGATGACGTGCAGTCTCCTCATGAAAAGACTGCAGGTCACCTCGCATGGCCCGTTGACGCAACGCCACACCAGTCAGGACAGGCTCAACCCGGACACGGATAGCCACGTCCGCAGGCAGAGGAAGGCCAGTTGTCGTGAGCTCATCCCCTGCCTGAAAACGGGTCTGGACGTAGGCATCCCTGCTGGTGCAAGATGATGCAGTGACAGGATCAGGGACAGGATTGCACACAGGCACCTCCGCGGCGACCTGTGATGCCTCCTGTCCCTGGTCCTGCACTGCACCCCTAGCACCAGTGGAATCCCCACCTCCTGACCCCGTCTCTGTTGCTTGCACGGCCTCCTCCTCCACCAAACCCCCCACCAACCTGGATGACTCCGTGCCATCTTCCCCCGTTGGGCCCTGTGGGGTCCCAGCTGCCCCTTCTGCTGCCGAGGAGTCCAACTCCGACCTCCGCCTCTTGGACCTCCCCCCGGCAGCTGCGGCCTGGGACGCGGCACCGGACTCCTCACTCCCCGACGAGATCACAACCTGGGAGGGGAGCCGGACCTTGCGTCTCCTGCTGGCGGTGCGATCCCCGCCGCTGTGCTCCACAGCACCTTCTCCGCCCTCTTCATCAGTTGACGCTGCAGACAGGGAGAAATTAAACACAGGCATCAGGGCACTGTACAATGGACACATACACACATGACAGTTGCACATGAGTGGCATTGGCAAACCTCAGACATGGCATCCCAATCGGCAACACACATGTCATTTCAACTTGCATACATGAGCCATACCACAGCCACATCCCAACTGCCAGCACCATCCATACACATACAACAGCATGAGCAGGCAAAGGTGAGCCAGACATCACATGCAACACAGGGAGTGCACTACACATGCACGCACACCACCACACTTGCATGCATGTGTACACCTCAGCCAACTGTCGCAGTGTTCTGATGGGCATCCATGTCACATCTGCCAATCAGGCTTCCACATCCCGCTGTCACATGCATCCATGTTGCATCACTGTTGCACCCTTGTCAAATACACACACATGCACATGTACACAGTGCTGATACATGCAGCTGAAAACAACATAGATGCGTGACATCACGAACATGCCCACTTACATACACATTCATCCAAACATGTGTGCCCACACAACTGCATTTGGCATGCAAGCCTACACACACAAGCACCATCCATGTCTCACACATGACAGCCCTCGCATGTGTTAGCCTCACAGCCCTGTACACCCCCACCCATACTCGGCCCCATACAAACAGATGTGCAACCGGCACACTACTGGCACATCACCACACGCACAGCTTACAATCATGATGCATGTACACTTACTGCTCGACTCCAGACGGGTCTGCCTCTCAAGGACGTGGACGTGGAGCACTGGGGATATGCGTTCCAGGACCCTCATCTGATCTTCCGACAAGTGGCCCCGGTGCCCCTTAGCATCTGCTGCCTTCAAGAGGCGCCGGGCCTTGTTCAGGGTCCTGGACCTGAAGTCCTCCCAGCGCTTCTTGACATGTTGGAAGTCGCGGACTGCCACCCCCTCCGCGTTGATGGCAGTCACGATGTCCGTCCAGATCCGAGTCCGTCCTTCCTTGTCGGCGCGCACACTTCCGTAGAGGGCATCATACTGCCCAAGGACTTGCTCCACCAGGACACCAACTTCCCTGGCACTGAAGCTGGTGCCCCGCTGCCTCTCTGGCCGGGGGTTGTCAGTGGTGCCAGATGTTGCAGTGCCCGACATGACAACCCCAGAGGCAGGAGTGGGTGGGCAATTGGGTCCTGGGGCTGGGCTGTGGAGCGATGGAATCCCAGTCGGGAGTCTTCAGTTCCAGCAGGGGTGGTCACAGCAACAGCACCCATGGCTGATGTGCAGGCAGCAAATGGCAGGGCACGTGGGCAGCAGGCAGTCAGGCAGCAGCAGATGGCAGGTGGGAGCATGCTCGGGGCTCTGGGGGGCAGTAATTCGGCCTTCTGGGCAGGAGCGTGGTCTTCTGTGTGCTTACGCGTGGCCAGCTTGATACGGAGTGATTTGGCACGTGAAAATCCTGCACGTCTGCGTGTGAATCGAGGAAAGGCCCTTAGCGCGTATGCACGTCAGCACGCATATGCGATTTCATTGGACCAAAGGCCCTTAGCGCGTAAGCGCGTCTGTGACGTGACGCGCGCAGGTGTTTCCCTCATTACACGTGATGACAGAGCACATGTGGATTTCCACCAATCGCGTGTGGAACTTCCGGCGCACCCCAGAAATACACGTACCCAGGCCATTCGCGTGTACGCTCACTTCCCTCCGATTACACGCGATGACACTCGGACGTGCAGTTTTACCACGTGTGCTCGCATATGCGATTTCATTGGCCCAAAGGCCACCATGCGCAGCTGTGACGTCACGCGCATGGCCGTAGAGAATGGCGCGTGTAAAAATGAAGAGATACACGTCCGAGTGTCAAAGCGCGTAATTGGTGGAAATGTCCTCATCGCGTATGCGCGTCTGTGACGTGTGTATAAAAGGTACGTGTAGAACGCCATTTCCTTGTACGTGCTTTTCGTGGAGAGCGAGTGGGTGAATTCTGTACTTCTTGTCATTTCACACGCGATTTACTTCACTGCGTTTCCAGTTCGTACTCCCTGTTACCTCTGACAGCTTTTTCTCTTTTCCTCTTTTTCCTGGGCCTGTTTCCTCAAACAGCGTTCCCTTCTACTGTTGTCCTGTCTCCTCAGACAGCGTACAATTCTTCTTTTGGCGGGGGTGTTGCCAACGCGCACACGTGCTTATTTTTCACGCTTTTGTTCCTGGCAGACGGTGAGTCGCGCACGTATTTAACATCTGTGCTTGCCCCGTGTGTCGCATACCCCTTCAGAGGTCATTCTAGGCTGCGTGTGACACGCATACGTTCATTCTTGTGTTTCTGGGTGCCACAGCGTAGCGCAGGTTTATTTTTCAACGCACGTGGTCTAGGAGGGGTTGCGTGCACCGTACTTCGCTTTTTAGGGGTGCCTGTGCGTTGCGTGACCCGTCATCTTTCCCCAGGGGTGACATACAGCTTTGCTAGAGCACTAGGGTACGATTACCATCTGGTACCCAACCCCTTTAACCCCCAATTGCCCAGGACAATAGTTCACATCGACTCCCATACGCACAATAACATCAGTGCCATAGCTGGGAGGCGACCAAGCCGTAAGGGTGGCAAAGGTGGCCGAGCCCCAAGTGGTGGCCGTGGTGGATCCAGTAGGGGACGTGGCCGTGACTTGCAGGGTGCCCCTAGCCCCCCATGTGTGGAGGAGCAGTCAGGGACACCCATGCCCCCCCCTGGTTGAGGTTACTGTGGCTGACACCATCCATGCTCAGTCCTTGTTGGACCAGCCCACTGTGGAACCAGACCTGGCAGAGGGTGACTCCATGGCTGACTTCCAGGTCAGCAGGTCTAGGCCACGTGCGCCGGTGAACGTTGGTGTCATCAGGCCACGTGGATCAGGGGCAGCTTGGTCATCTGCTGCCCCGCGTAGGCAGGCTGGGGAGGCTGCAGGGGCAGCTGCGGCTCCATCCACCCCACCTCTCACACACCCATCCAGGACAGTGTCAGTCCAAGTCCATCATGCTGACATTCCCCCTGACACCATCACACTTGAGCTAATGCCTGCACCAACTCCCATGCTGAGTGTGCAATCCCACGCTCCTGCCCCTAGTGTCCAGAGCGGCGTAGGACACTCAGGATCCCCACCACCTTCCAGTGCTCGTCCAGTAGAGGCTGATGCCCCAGACACGGCTACACAGTCCGGCCCGTCAAGGAAGCCCAGCTTCAATGAGGCCGAACTGAATGCACTTGTAGAGTATGTGTCCGCACATGACCGCGAAATGGTGATTGTTGCAGGATCCAAGACCACACCTGCACAACGTCAGGCACACTGGCAGACCATTGCCGACATCATAAGTGCCCTTGGAATCGTGAGGCGCACAGCTAATGAATGCTACAAGCGCTGGAATGACCTGAAGCGCAGGGCAAAGAATAAGCTGGCCGCAAGTCATGCCGCAACTCTAGTGACTGGAGGTGGGTCTCCAGCAGACGACATAGAACTCACTCCACATGAGCAGGTTGCTGGGACCTACGTCACGGAGGAACAGATCCAAGGCGTGGGAGAACTGGCAGATTACGAGGCATTGTCCGGTGAGTGCACATGCATGTGTGTGTCACCCATGTGCATGGTGTGTGTGGGAGGGCTTCTGTTTGGGTGCCAGGGGAGGGTGTGTGTGCCTGAGTGGTTCGGCTCACCCATGTGCCTCTTCCTATACATTCTTGGCACCAGCATTTGGGTATAGCAGCATCCCTTCGGCCAACATTAGACATCCAGCCCAACACCACGCCAGTTGCCCTTGGAGTGTCATCTTGCCACAACACTGTTGCTTATTTACCTCTGTTTATTCAGGCAGATTGTTTGCATTACACCACTTTTACTCGGGATTTCTCAGTCCTATTGTCACATGTCTGACATGGCTATGGTACAGTGGACTGGCTCAGTTTCCTGGACATGATTAGTTTAGACATGTCCCTGTGCTATAGGACCATTTTTGACTGGCAGCTGCAGGTTAAACATTTGAACCTTTACAATGAAAATAAGCAATTATATGAGCAAACTGGACTGAATGAACAATTGGTGACCTCCTCTCCCTCTTCACTTCATGGCTAGGGTACATGCCATCTGTGTGATGGCATGTGTATTTGACCTGCCAATCACTGGCCAATATGTGATGCCACTGCTAGGCAGCATGCAGCAAATGTGTTCATCTTCCATCTTGGTGTCATCAATGTGTGCCATCTGCCTCCCCATCACACGCAGTGACGGTGCATGCATGGGAGTGTTTTAGTCATGTGGGACATGTGTCAATCAAGTACTGTTTCTGTAGCCTCTCAGCCCTAATTGTGTGCCATAGTGCTAATGCCTGTTTCCATTTGTTTTCTTTTATGTCTTTGCAGGGGAAGACGCACTTGATACTGCTGGGGTTGTGGAGATGGTGCAGACCCAGGAGGGGTCTGAGGGCCGACCGACCACCAGTGAGGGTCGTGGTGTGGTGGTGGGTGAGAACCCACAACTGCTGCAGGTCGTGCTCTCAAGGGGTGTCTCTGGCTGCACCTCCCCCGAGCTGTATTCAGGTGTCGATTCGGATGATGAGACCTACGTGCCGTCGCTGGTGAGTGTTCCTGGGAGGGATTCTGTTCTGTCCGACCCACCTGCACCAGGTTTAGAACCCTCAATGGGGATGTCAGTGTTGGCAGGTATGCCTTTGGTGGTTACGGATGCAGGGTCACACTCCGCGACATCTGATCCTGTTCATTGGCCAGCAGATCAGAGGGGGAATGCAGTCCTGCAGCCTCAGGCAGTGCCGGCACAGCAAGGCGCAGTTCGCCTTGCCCCAGACAGGTGTGGTGCCCGCCGACGTGGTGGCCGTACGCCACCTGGCAATACTGCATGCGAGCAATCCATTTACGGTATGGCAACCCAACAGGCAGCATCATCAGAGATGATGGCTCAGGCCATGGATAGGGTGGCCACTTCCATTGTCGCCCCCGAAAGGCTGATGGAGCGACTGCAGCAGGCAACCGACTCCATCTGCCAGTGAGACAGGGAGGACATGTTGGCGTCCGACAGGGACAGGCGGGCGGCACTGGCGACTCTGCAGGAAGCCATCTCCATAGAGTCCCAGGGCCACAGGGAAGCCCTGAGGCTGTAACTCCTTCACCTCAGGACGACTCTTGTTGAGCTTGAGGCTTCAACAAACCGAAGGACAGAACAGCAGCTGGAGCGTCTCACCCGTACGCTCTCAGCTGAGATGCAGGCAACTAGGTCGGAGGTCCGGGCATCCCATGAGTTGTTGCATGGGGACCTCCGCACACTTATCCTCCAGAACGAGACCTACCACACCCGCATGCTTGCAGCCATGGAGGAACAGACTAGGGCTTTGCGTGGGCTGCCTCCCATAGTGCCACCACCTCCTGATGCAGCTGCAGAGGGTGAGGATAGCGACAGCAGTGATACTCCCACAATAGGGTAGCCGTGTAGGCCATGAGCCAATGGAGGTGTTTTTTTTTCGCAAGATCCACACAGGTGGGTTTTGGTGTGCACCCTGTCCTCGGACCTCCTGGGTGGCCTCCCCAACCCCCCCGGGCCCATTAATGGCCATTTTTGATTTTTTTTTTTTTTTTGGGACAGTGTGTTGCCTTGTGTGGCTCCCGTGGGCATATGCTGCATTGTGGCTGGGCACATGCAGGCTTGTCATGGATTTGGTTCAGATGCTTGGGTTTTTGTCACACACACCCCTCCTGCTTCCCGTTTCCATGGGCTTGCAAAGGGTGTGCCCAAGTGAAATTGACGTACATGGTGACATTGGACTCCCATGAGCTGTGTGGGCAGTCTGTAGTCAATACTGTGTATACATTCATAGTGCATATTGTTGTTGTATTGTACACTGCATGGTGTATTGATATGTGCCTCTGCATCCATCTCATCTTCCATATTTGCAGGTCCATTCCTCATGTCTTCACAATGCGGTCCACCTTGGAACTGGAGTCCATGTTGTAAGCAGTTAGCCTACACTCTTGCGTGGCGCTAACACTGTATACTTGGAAGTGTTCGGAGGGCTGTCATCATCAGGTGGTGAGGCTAGCTAATTTTTAAGTCTGTAATGTCATGTTTAAGGTAGGTTGGCGGTTGTGTAGGTGATTGGTATTCTTGGTAAGTATTTGGTAATGTGGGTTGTAGGTCCTGCATTACTGTGAGCATTTCATGTGTGGACATGTTTCCATTAGGGACACTGTAGCTGGTGACACTTGGGGCATGTTGTGGGGATTAATTTCTTTCCTCTCACATTGCATGACATGCCATGGTGTGTTGTGTGGCCGTGCCGGGGAGGGGGTGGGTGACATGGCACTGTTTTCATGTAGTATTTTGCGGGTGGGTATTCATTTCTGCAGCATGGAAGTGTCTTTTCATGACACTGCATTGGTGGTGTTTGTGTAGGTAGGGATGCACACATTGTGACACTTCCACATGAACAATCTCAGGCTGCTATGGTTCTGACAGTTGACAGTCCCTTTGTTCGTCTTAATTGTCAGGTCGAGTCATCATTGCTTATCAGATGGTATGTGCCAGGCCTGTGTGCACTCCACTGGGGTGTGATTTCTATGTGAAGTAATTAGCCACCAGCTGCGTACGGGCTGCCTCACCCCGTGCCCTCTCCCCTCCCATGCGCAGCGGCCGTGCATGTGGTTGGGGATGTGGGGGCACCACCATGTCCACAGCCAGGCCACGGCGTGTTGCAACATTGTGCAGGACACATGCTGCCACTATGATCCTGCACACTACTGGGGGCGCATATAACAGCTGCCCGCCAGAACGGTCAAGGGAGCGAAAGCGTGACTTGAGCACTCTGAATGTGCGCTCCACTATGCCCCGGGTTGCAATATGTGCTGTGTTGTATCTTACCTCTGGAGGCGTGATGGGGTTCCGAATTGGCGTCATCATGTGGGTGCTCAGAGGGTAGGCACTGTCCCCTGGTGAGGAGGTGATGGGTATCATTAGTGGGGTAGTGACATAACTCTGCATCTGACATGCATGCATGTGCAGTGGCATTCATACTCACCAAGCAGCCATGTATCGCCATGCCGCCCAGCTTCTAGGTCCCGGCTTAGGGTAGACATTCGGTAAATGAAGTTGTCGTTGGGTGGACCCTGGATAGTTGGCATATACTGAGGTGATGATTCCCTTAGCATTACATACTACCTGCACGTTGATGGAATGCCAGTGCTTGCGGTTCCTATAGATGTGCTCAGATGCCCTGGGGGGACGTAGTGCCACATGGGTGCAGTCAATGGCACCTAGCACTTTTGGGAATTGTGCCACACCGTAGAAATCGAGGGTGGCAGCCTGCCTTTCTGCAGGTGTCCTGGGCAGGTATATGTGCCTACGGACTGATGGGCGTGCAGTGATGATGTTCAAGACCTGGTGTAGGCAGCGTGACTGCGTGGCCTGTGACAACCCACCCACTATGGCACTTGTCCGCTGAAATGATCCTGTGGCCAAGAAGTGCAGTACATTGAGGACCTTCTCCAGGGGGCTGAGTGCTTGGGAGCACAAGGTGGGTGATGTGAGGTCATCCTCCCACTCACTGACCAGGTCCAGTATTATGTGTGGGGGAAACCTGTACCTCCCATACACCTGGTCATCAGGCATCCCAAAAAGGCTGGTTCTGGGAGTGAAAATCCAGGCCCTCACTATCCTCCTCCTCCTCCTTTGGTAACCCACAGCCACTGCTGCTAGGAATGGTATATTCATCCTGGCGTATGAGCTTGTTTGTTGTTTGCGTGCACTTTTATGCTGCGCGGGTCGACGTACGCCTGCTTCAGGCTGGCGTACGTGTCTCAGGATTGGACCATTTATTTTTCGGCACGTCGTAGGCGAACGTGTGAATCTTCCCGCCCACCCCAGGAATACACGTAGCACGCTCTCCCAGGCCCAGTCGCGGGTAAATATTCCCGCCCACCCCTGGAATACATGTACCCCACTCTCACAGGCCCAGTCGCGTGTGGAAGTTCACGCGCACCCCGTAGTACACGTACCCAGGCCAATCGCGTGTGGGACTTCCCGCGCACCCCGAAGTACACGTACCCAGGCCAATCGCGTGTGGGACTTCCCGCGCACCCCGAAGTACACGTACCCAGGCCAATCGCGTGTGGAAGTTCACGCGCACCCCGAAGTACACATACCCAGGCCAATCGCGTGTGGGTCTTCCCGCGCACCCCGAAGTACACGTACCCAGGCCAATCGCTTGTGGAAGTTCACGCGCACCCCGAAGTACACGTACCCAGGCCAATCGCGTGTGGGACTTCCCGCGCACCCCGTAGTACACGTACCCAGGCCAATCGCGTGTGGAACTTCCCACGCACCCCGAAGTACACGTACCCAGGCCAATCGCGTGTGGGACTTCCTGCGCACCCCGAAGTACACATACCCAGGTCAATCGCGTGTGGAACTTCCCGCGCACCCCAAAGTACACGTACCCAGGCAAATCGCACGGCTGGGGGGTGGGGGTGCAGGGGGACATGTGTGGGAGCCTGGTGGAGGATGCCCCTGGTGGCTGGGGGGTGGGGGTGCAGGGGGGCATGTGTGGGAGCCTGGTGGAGGCTGCCCCTGCACTGCTGGGGGGTGGGGGTGGTGGTAGACATGAGTGGGGGCCTGGTGGAGGCTGCCCCTGGTGGCTGGGGCGTGGGGGTGTTGGTAGACATGGGTGGGGGCCTGGTGGAGGCTGCCCCTGCGCTGCTGGGTGGTGGGGGTGGTGGTAGACATGGGTGGGGGCCTGGTGGAGGCTGCCCCTGCACTGCTGGGGGGTGGGGGTGGTGGTAGACATGAGTGGGGGCCTGGTGGAGGCTGCCCCTGGTGGCTGGGTGGTGGGGTGCAGGGGGACATGTGTGGGAGCCTGGTGGAGGCTGCCCCTGGTGGCTGGGGGTGGGGGTGCAGGGGGACATGTTTGGGAGCCTGGTGGAGGCTGCCCCTGCACTGCTGGGGGGTGGGGGTGGTGGTAGACATGAGTGGGGGCCTGGTGGAGGATGCCCCTGCACTGCTGGGGGGTGGCGGTGATAGGGGACATGAGTGGGGGCCTGGTGGAGGCTGCCCCTGGTGACTGGGGGGTGGGGGTGCAGGGGGACATGTGTGGGAGCCTGGTGGAGGCTGCCCCTGGTGGCTGGGGGGTGGGGGTGGTGGTAGACATGGGTGGGGGCCTGGTGGAGGCTGCCCCTGCACTGCTGGGGGGTGGGGGTGATAGGGGACATGAGTGGGGGCCTGGTGGAGGCTGCCCCTGGTGGCTGGGGGGTGGGGGTGCAGGGGGACATGTGTGGGAGCCTGGTGGAGGCTGCCCCTGGTGGCTGGGGGGTGGAGGTGGTGGTAGACATGGGTGGGGGCCTGGTGGAGGCTGCCCCTTCACTGCTGGGGGTGGGGGTGATGGGAGACATGAGTGGGGGCCTGGTGGAGGCTGCCTCTGCACTGCTGGGGGTGGGGGTGATGGGAGACATGAGTGGTGGCCTGGTGGAGACTGCCCCTGCACTGCTGGGGGGTGGGGATGATGGGAGACATGAGTGGGGGCCTGGTGGAGGCTGCCCCTGCACTGCTGGGGGGTGGGGGTGGTGGTAGACATGAGTGGGGGCCTGGTGGAGGCTGCCCCTGCACTGCTGGGGGTGGGGGTGATAGGGGACATGTGTGGGGGCCTGGTGGAGGCTGCTCTTGGTGGCTGGGGGGTGGGGGTGATGGGAGACATGTGTTGGTGATCAGTAGTGCAAGGTGACATGTGGGTTGGCTGGTGGGCATGGCCATGGTGGATGGGTTGCCTGTGGGACATGAGCAGGGGTGCAGGGTAGTACCCTGTGGTGTGGGCTGCCTGCAGGGGCCGTGGAGGGTGTAGAGGGAACACCTGGGAGGACCCACATGGCCAAATCACGTGTAGCATTCCCCGGCACCACCGAAATACACGTACCCTGCTGAAATCGCGTGTGAATCTTCCCGCGCACCTCGGAATACACGTACCCAGGCCAATCGTGTGTGGAACTTCCCGCGCACCATGAAGCACACGTACCCAGGCCAATCGCGTGTGGAACTTCCCGCGCACCCCGTAGTACACGTACCCAGGCTAATCGCGTGTGGAATTTCCCGCGCACCCCGAAGTACACATACCCAGGCCAATCGCGTGTGGAACTTCCCGCGCACCCAGGAACACACGCACACGCTATTTTTCACACAGCGGGTGTCCGTGTTTGTCGGTGCCCCTTTGCACCTCATTTGTCCTAGAGGGCCACTGTATGGCCCATTCATCATGGCTGTATATGGGTGCTTTTTGTTAGCGCACATTTTGGCGCACATTTTTTTAAGTCGCAGGGGCGCTACCGCCTGCTTTCTTGTGGCGTACTTGTTTGGCCCTGTGCGCGTCTTTGACCGTGCGCTGGTTTGCCCTATTCGATTCCATGAATACGGGTTGTAGGCGAGCGTGTGGGTGTTCCGCGCACTTGCCTCCTGTACTTCCCCCGTGACGCCCATATTTTCACGCGTTGTTCCCCATTCCGAGTGTTACGCCCCGTGTTCCGCCTACTTTTGTGATGTGCGCCGCGCTATGCGTGATTTTGCAGTGGACGTGGCGCACGCTGTTGAATGACCTGTGCGCCGGCGTGCGCGGCGCACATTTTTAGCGCACATCCAATGTTTTTCTCGCGCACGGACTTCCATGAATCGCTGTGCGCTGGTTTCCCTGCGATTTTCGCACTTGCACTGCAATTTTCGCACTTTTCCTGCGATTCGCACGTTTTGGCATCTCTGCGCGGGAATTTTCGGCACACATTATTTCCATGAATCGACCCCTAAGTATCCAGTGAAAGGGCACCTACAGGCCTATGAACACAAAAGACTATGTACTGCCCTGGGGTAAAATTACCTTACCACAAGGATCAGTGTTACATTTTACAGGGGTGAGTGTTTGGGTGTAATCCCTTTTTTTTACTAGGAACAGACACAGGAGGAAAGGATGTATCATGTTTATAGATATTGGTTGTTAAAATTGGATATAGAAAAAGTAGGGTTTTGGAGTTTTCAGCTGAGCAGGTTGGGAACAGGTCATTATTAGTATGGTTAAGTGGGGGTTATTGGTGCAAGCATGTAAGAGAGCATTCCAAATGAAGGCAAATCGGTAATGAGGTAGACAGCCTCCGGGGTGGGTTTAAGTGGTTATGACATGTACACCAAGCTCACACGAAAATAATAAAAATAATGGTTTATCATCAGTGAATAGGTTTATTTTACAATATGGGAAGGAAATGAATGGTTATTTGTTGAATAGTAGGGATAGGAGTAGGTGAGAATATTATGCATTGATAGAGGATGGAAGAGAAGGTATCACTATAGTGATCCAGGAGAAGAGGACCATGAGAAAAGTTAGTCAGCGGCAATGGATTCCTTTTTCATTATTGGTGTGATCTTGGGCACACAATGAGTTCATGACAGAGATTGATTTGGGAGATAGGGGTTTTTTGGTTGGAGTGGAGGTGCCATTATTTGTGCCTTTGGCAGTTGGGAAACAGGGCCTTAGCCTAGGCTGCTAGTTTCATGAAGAGGGTGTAGTGGGGATACACATAGGAGGATAGTTGATCGGCAGGGGAAATTGGCTTCAGCTTGTGGAGGCAGGGCTGAAAGAGTTGTGGAGAAATGGTAGTGATGTAGGTGCAGGGTTTTTGTTTCGATAGATTGATTATGAGGTTTTAGTATGTTGAAGAAATAGGAGCTATATGAGGCAATATCTTTTCAAACGCCATGTGGGCACATATATTTTTGTTGTTTCTAGGAATGTAGAAGCTGAAATAAGGAGCTAGTTTGTTAACACCATGGATATTGAGAATGTTTGCCTTACCTCCGGTCAGTGTAAAATTTTAAAATGATAGATGTCAGAGTTCTAGATCTTTTAGAATTATAAGAAGGATTTATAGGTGAGTTTTCATGTTTTGTTGTTTTTTATTTCAGTTATGTTTATATTGTGCAGCTTAGAAAAATATAGTTGAAGCCTATAGTGTGGTCATACGAAAATCAGATGATTTCTATACAATACGTTGGGGATACAACCTTACTATGGATATGAATCCTTATTATGGATTTAACACTCTTTGGGGGCCCAATGTTTAAGCATGTGATTTTTCAGAGCACTGGCAGCAATTGAAACATATTGAACGCAGATACTAACGAGAGGTTCACTTTTCCACTTTTATATTTATTCCGTTATTGAGAAAACATTTAGTAAGACTGTGCCAGGCATCACATTTATTCCTGCAGAGTCCTTTATAGACTTGTATCGTGTGATGAGCCTCAACACACACACACACACAAGGAGAAAAAAGTATAAGGTGTCGTGGGTAAAATGATTGTTTTTTAAAGTTTAGGTATATCGTCAGGCCGTAAGGTACCATTTTTTTTATTTTTTAAATGAAACAGCATCTGTAGGAAGAGCTCTCAAGAGGGCCAGTACATTTGCGGATAATTAATCATAGTAAGTAAGTAATGCATGGCATTTTGAAAAGCATCAGAACAGTGATGATTACATTGAAGCCAGCTGTGATTATATCAGGGGTAATGTAATATCATATGTCAAAGGAAACAGATGAGAGCATACAGCAGACCATCATGTTATTATGAGAACAGGGGAACACAGCAGCATTTTCTGCAAAATGCATGGGTTAGTAGGTACAGATCTTGCATATGTCCCACTTACAGTGCATTCAGAGTTTTCAGGGTTTTTAAATGGCAGATGGGGGGTTAAAAGGAATGGAAGGATAGTACCATATGCAACTTTATTATTGAGTTTAATAGAAGCATTGCTAGAGCACAATAAAAGGGACTGTGGAGAAAGGCAGCTTAGAAGGAAATCAGATAGTTTCTAGCTCAGGGAACGATATAGTAGAATGATTAGCTAAATGAACAGTTTATTTTGCAAGTATTGAGCTCTACGCTATTAACAGAACTGGTTATAGTTATTTCATATTTTCTAAACCGCCCTTCAGGGCCTTACCAATATATAGTTGTATTTATTTGCAGGTACGAGCAGCACAAGAGAAGAAGGATTTGAGGATACAAATGGAATATGTAATGTCCCCTATTGGTTTTCTTTGGAAAAGAAAGAAAAAGAAAAGGAAAGGGAAGGGAAGTGTAGGTACATTACTCATGCTTAGAGCTTTGTGTAGGCTACCATTAGATTGACTGTATTTTTTCAACACACACACAGCGAAGGAGGACATTGAAGAAGTGTTACAGCTATAGTCCTATTTAAAGTCACACTACAAGTATTTTTTGGTCGCACCTTAAGGAAATGGAGGCAGATCTGTGGATAACAAGTACAGTAATTTTGTTATTACAGTATGAGTATATGTTCTCTTTATGTTGTGCATTATTGAAGGTAATTAATTGAAGAAGAATTATATTGAGTATTGTTTGTATTAGTTAGGGACAGATCATTACTGTAAATTGTATTAATTACTGGTAGGCAGACACATGCAAATATCTCTCACAGCTGCACACAGAATTTCAGCTGCACAATTCAGCTCATGTTAGGTGAGGAGTTCCAGGCACATTTTAGGGATTTAACAACATATATCAAGGTTATCTCCCAATGGGACCAACCACATCTGCAACAGCCAGCGTCACCAGTGATCAACAACGCAGCATCCCGGCAGCAACTTCAATTTGTTTCCCAGAGCATTGGATCCATAACTTACATGATCAATGAGACACCAGCACTAATCCTCATCCACAAGAACAAGACCCTAGTGGTGGCCTCTCATGGACTGTGTCTCTTTCAGATGGGTCGGAGACCCTCTTATTTTATGTTATGAGTTTACCTTCCACATGGGTGTGGGTCGTAGACTCGCAGTTCGTTATCATATCTGTTCAGTTCACTCTCCTGCCAAACATATGATCCTGCTTTCTTAGTGGTTCTCGAGGTCCCAGACCCTTCTTTTCCATATGAGTTTTTACCTCATTGCTTCCCCGGACCACCAACGCCTCCTGGAAAACCTGTGTCCTTGTTACCAGCATTTCTTCAGCCACTGTGTTGTTCCTCGAGGCACCGACAGCTTTCGGGTGAACGGCAGGGTCTGCAGCGGTTTCACAGGTGTCTCTCTCTGCCCGGCTGCATGTCCTGCCTTGCAGGCGGTTCACTGGAGACTGGGGCGCCCTGAAGTACGTGTTGTCAGCAGCCCAAATGGTCCTTCCAGTTTGAGTTCTTCTTCTCCTCACTTTGTGGCTTCTCCCCCTTTGGATTTTCTCTGCCCGCCCAGTGCACGGCTCCCACAGTTCCTCTTTGGAGAACCATTCTCCCTCTGTCCCCCAGCTGAGTTCCTTTTGAACTCCGGCACTGGCTTGTGTATTACCCTGGGCAAATGACATATCGTGAGAAGCTAGACCACTCACTCTGCTTCTCCCTCGTAATCCTCAGACTCTCAATGATCTTCTTTTTTGCAACACTCACTTTCAAGTCAGATGCAAGATACTTTGTATCCTCTTGAAGAACAGGTTACTTACCAACTGGTAACGTTCTTTCGACTGGATGTTCCTCCAACGTATTCCACATCTTTGACATGTAATGTCCACAGCTGTGCACTTCGGAAACTTTTTCGGCAGAGGGTGTGCTGCGTCGACGTCGGGGCGATGTCCCTCGAAGGCCTCCGTCAGGGCCATGCTCCCAGCAGAAAACACCTTCCGGGCCCAACCGTCGAAGTGCTTGTCATCCCTATCCGGAGGGATGGTAGGGTACACCGCCTGCCTCGAGGTGGGCGTAGCTGTCTGAACCACCAAACTCTCGGGAGTGGGGTGAGTAGATAGATAGCTGGGGTCACTAACGGAATGGCGGTATTTCTTTATCAAAGACTTATTAACAGCCGGAAGAGATTCCGGGGACTGCCAAGCAGCTGCCACCCTTTTCTGCAAGGTAAGATGAAATGGAAAAACAGGGTCAGAGGACAGACCTTGATCCAAGATGTCCATCAGATCATCCTGCACAAAGTCTTCAGGAGGACTAGACCAGCCCAGATACTCTGAGATCCGCGCCATGAGCCTCCTATAAGAAGACTCTGCATGAGCCCCAGGCTCAGGTCTACCGAATTCCACTTCCTGGGAAGTGTCCAGCCCACTGGCATAATGGAGGGTCTGCCTCAACTCCTGCAACTGACTGTCACCAGAAAAAAAGTGGAGCATCATCAAGTTCACCAGGATCCTCAACCTCAGACCTTTCCCCCTCTTCATAAATATCGTCCAGAGGGAGTTGAAACCCAGGCCTGGGGAAACAAGAGGGCCTTGCCTTGAGGCCAAAACTGGCCTCGCAGACTTCAACGTAGCCTTCCTTCGAGGATCCACGATATCTGGGTACTCCAATGGCAAATTTGGAGAAAAAATCCCCGAAGGCGCTGATAGCGCCAAAGGCGTCAATGTCGAGAGCGTCGACAACCTCTTTGGCGTCGACGTCGAGGGCTGATACGATGGCAAGGTGTCGATGTCTGAATTGGATGGACACAGAGCCGAACGAGTCGACGCTGGCCCCAAGCCCTCAATAAGTTGCTGCAGTCTCGCTGGAGACGAGGACTGAGACCTAGAGACACGTCTCTTCTGACTCTTTGGATCCTTGTCCGAACGGGACCTCGACACCTCCTGATGCTAGTCGCGTCGTGTACCCTAGACCGAAGGCGTGCGAGCCACGGTACGAGACTGATCCTGTCCGGCTTCGTCAGAACGCACGACCGGACCCTTGCCCTGCGATTGAAAAATCACTAACATGGATTGTTTAAACGCCGCCCTTTGAAGAGAAAGACATCTTAATGATGAACACACGAGGCACGCCGAGTCTCACGAAGTTAACATGTTCGCGGAAAAACGGAACTGGGTCTACGGGTGCCGTGTGTCCTATTTATAACATCCTGTGACGTCGTCCTCGACAGAGGCCTTCGAGGGACATTGACCCGACGCCATCAACGCAGGACGCCCTCTGCCGAAATAGTTTCCGAAGTGCACAGCTGTGGACATTACATGTCAAAGATGTGGAATACGTTGGAGGACACACTCCATTTGAATTTTAGGTTTGTCAAGCATATTAAAGTGACTACCTGTGAAAAGAGAACATTTGCTTTGCCTAGCAAGGGGGTGGGATTAGGTATTTGAGAGGGGGTTGGTTGTACTAAGGCGGGGTATATCACATTCCCTGAGAATAGTCATCCCCAATCTCATAAGGGGCTTCCCTCCCCATGTGATCCTCCCTTGGTGCTCCACCTCCAGGGGGACTATTGTACTATGGAAGCACTGCTCTAGCCCTATAGGAAAGGTCTCCTCTTAGGGGAGAAAGGACGACATCCTCAGAATTGTCACATAATGATGAAATAAATCCGAGAGGAATATGAAATATTGAACAAAGTACAATTCAAAATGAAGGAGTGGGTCTGAATAGTACCATGGATGTGGATGGCTTTGCCACAGATAAGGGCAGGCCTAGATCTGGCCTCATTACTGCCATAAGAGCGGGCTCCGGCCTGACAATGTCAAATGTGCTCATGGCATCCAAATTTATTTTGGCCACGACGCTGGAGTGGGAAAGGACAGAACGTTCCCTGTAATTTAACCAAAGCGCAGAGATCTTACTGATCAACGTTTATTGGAACCCTAAACGTGTGACAAACGACTACTTTCTCGCTCAAGTGGAATTTCTAATAGATGCTTTTTTGATTTCATCCAAGTCCAGCTATGTTATCATAGCTGGAGATTTGAATATCGATTTATCCCAGTGTTTCAACTCTCCCCAAAGCAGAAATGGCCTGTGGAATAACTTACTAAACTCCAGAGAGATGCATAACCTCAAGCAGGGGAATGCGGTGGTGATGGAAGTCATTCCCACTTGGGAGAGAAAGGGCCAAGCGGCAACGATCGATCATATCCAGGTGTCCCGAAGTTTATTGTCACTGCTTGAATCCTTCAAGGTCAGCAGGACACAGCACAGCGACCATAACATGTTAATTTCCTCATGGTACTCACGAAGAAAAGAAGCGGTCTATGGCATGCCGAACCTAATCCCGAACCAGACCGGTACGAGGCTAAGACTGTCGGATGCAGCAATCATCAAACTCACAAAGCAATATAAGGAACGCAGTCTGGTTGACCTCCTAAACCCTGCAAACCTGGTGGACTATTCACCTCTTCTAACCTTGTATCAACGGAAAAAAGGAGAGGGAAAAGTGGGAAACAATGCACCACAACATGTATACAACGTACAGCTTGTTGCCCGTAGAAAGTGGGTTAGAAAATTAAAACGAGAAGCAGCAAAATCAATCTCTGTAAAAAAACAGGAAGAAGCGGCCACCGCAGCCAGATCCTATAAATCCTGGTTGAAATCATCTAAAGCCCAGCGGATACAGGAAGATGCGGAAAACATGCTCCGTGCCATTTGTGGGCACAAGGCACGAGATTTTTGGTCACTAATAAAGGGCAATTCCAAAGTGGTGAACCTGGCATTGCAAAACTCAATCGGTGAGAAAAAATGGATATCTCATTTTGAAGATCTATATGGAGTCCTGAACACTGGGAAAGAAAATCACGTACCTAGTCCAAAGGAAGAGTGGGCAATTCCTCTGGACTTGGACACAATCAAATGGAAAATAAACCATCTCAATGGGTCTTGGGTGGCAGGTCCGGATGGTATAACCAACTTTGACATAAAGAATAATATCGAGTACTGGGCTTTGTTTATAAAGGTGGTCTTTTCAAACTGTGTTCAGTTTTCGACGATCCCTGTCTCCTGGAAAAAAGCGATCATGGTGCCCATTTTTAAAAAGGGATCCAAGGATAACCTGTCACATTATCGCCCAATCGCTTTACTTGATTCTATAGGAAAGCTTTTCGGTGCACTAATCTTGGACAACTTTCGAAGATGGATCACCACGACTGCATTGTCGGACCCTCTCCAGGCTGGTTTTGTGAAAAATGTCAGAACTACGGCTAACATCTTAGCGGTGAGCATACTTAAAGCTAAAGTGTTTGAGGGCAGGCCTAAAATCTATATGGCATTCATTGATTTGGTCCAGGCTTTTGACCGGGTAGACAGACAACTACTCTGGGCAAAACTACAGCGACATGCCTGTCCCCCAAGGATCCTGGACCCCATAAAGGCCCTTTATACCGAAACTACAGTGTGTGTTCGGTTGAATAATCAAGGCCTTTTATCGACTTGGATTAAAATGTGAAAAGGAGTAAAGCAAGGGTGCCCATTAGCCCCCGCCTTGTACAACGCATATACGGCGGACTACAAAGACTGCGAAGACAAGGTCCGCATGTTCCCTCCAACCTTGGGAAGCAGCAAAATTTTGCGATTATTATATGCGGACGATATAATCCTTATGGATGTAACACCAATTGGCCTTCAGAGGCAGATAAACAATCTAGACGTCTATCTTAAAGAGAACCAGCTTCTGATGAACCTGGAAAAAACCAAGATCATGACCTTTGGTGGAAACAAAAGGAAGCCGGAGAAATTTTCATGGTCGGTAGCTAACACCCAAATCAAACTAGTGAACAACTTCAAATATTTGGGCGTTACCATAAATAAAAGCAGAAAGGAAATGCCGATGCAGGAAAGCATCATGACAAAAGCAAGATTGCTCATCGCACAGTCCCGGACTATGACAAATAAGTACGGCCACTTTACAATGGCCCCTGCATTGATCTTCTACAAGTCGAAAGTGATCCCAAGTCTCACATACGGGGTAGAAGCCCTTCCTAATCTCCCAGCATCCTTTTGGCTAAAATTGGATGGATTTTATTGGAGAAAGGTTCTCAATCTTCCCGATTCACTTCCTACAGTCCTAATAAGAAGAGAACTCTCATTGCAATCACTGGGTTCCATCGTGGCTCGTAATGAAATCATGTTATTCCGAAAGATCTTACTCCCAGCACCTCCTTTGATCCTGAAAGAAATACAGCGGGAAATTCAACTGGGCTCTTGCAAAATGCTATCGGAATGGGCAACTAAGCTTAACTCTTTGCTACACGGGGTCGGTAGCTCTAAAGAGGAACTAATCCATAATCCATCAAAGGTCAAACAACGCCTCATGGAGAAAGATTGGATAGATACCTTGGAAAAAGCAGCGGCCTCCAAATTGATGACAGATCTTCCTCCGCAGATGTCAAAAGTGAACAAATTAAAAGCTTAACTATTAAAAGGACTGGACAAAAAGGTCCGGGAAAACTTCCTAAGAATCCGCCTCAACATTCTTCATACAAGGGAAGTCCTGGCAAGACGAAAATTGTCAGCTGATGCAGTTTGCAGATTTTGTAGACAACCCGAGATGGCGGAAACTATAAGACACCTCCTGCTAAACTGCTTAGGGGTCACGGGCCCCCGCTTAACACACCTGGGTTACTTATTCAAAAATCTGCACGTGTATGATGAAGAAGAATGGTGGTGCCGGCTCATGAGCGGGGAAAAGACCACATTGGTTATAGTGGTGGAGGGTTTCTTTCGAGGCATTGGTCTACTCACTTGAGGGCGGAATTTGTTGGGTTCAAATGCAAATGCCACCTTTCTAGCATTTTCCCTACCTTTCCTCAGGGCGGTTAACCTTTTTCCTTACCCTCTCCACCTTTTGATCCTGACCTCGCTTTGGTACTTTGCTTCTGCACCCTTCATCTCAAGTTCCTACTCCGCGTGGCATGTTAACGGGGGTTTTGAAATTGAACTGGGAATTTGATCTTGAATTTGATTTGGAATCTGGTGCTGAATTTGAATTTGGAGTTGGATGAGGAGAGAAAGTGCTACGGATTTATAACAGTTAATTTGGGTTCTTCGTTTTGTTTTGTAAAAATTGTTTTATACAATTAAATCAAATAAATAAAAATATATATATAGTAGAGTCACATGAGAAGGTGGGGAGAGAAAGGTCTGCAGATTGTTGTTATATCTGCTTTCTTATCCCACACGCTTCTGGTGTTCCCAGAACATGTATTCCAAGCGTAGTGTCACTAAATATAGCACTGTGTTTGGTGCACCTAGCCTTATGCAGAGTACACGAGCAATTTAAAGGACAGTCAGTCAACGTATCAATCATACCTGTTGTTAAAGATGAGTGTGAGAAGAAAGAAAAGAAGGAGCACGAAAATGTATGGTGCAACTCGAGAGCACGATAGAAAATTGAAGGCTCTGTTTTTTCACAAAACCAATGTGAGCAGGGGGTAAAACGATACAAAGCTGGAGGAATAACGAAGATCACTGAAGAAGCAGTGCTACAGATTAATGATGATTGCACTGATGCATGGAATCTGTATGTGAAATGTCCTACGTGGCTTAAGGAGCCAGAAAAACCTGTCATGATCCAGTTACTTACATGTTTTTTTTCTGTGTTTTAAGGGCAATGGCATTGTGCCTGTTGGCACAAACATGGGCTGTAATCGAGTCCTTCATATCACTGATCTTGCTGGAGGAACATCTGCACTGCTTGATCTTAATTGGTCTTGCTGGGCCTTTGCAAATCTCCAACTTCCTCTAGCTTGACAGGGAGTGTACAGTATCGTTATACTGCACTTCCCAATCATGGTAGTGCCTGAAGCCTATTTGACAGTCTCAAGTTCATCGCCTTGAGTTACCTCATTGTTTTCTGTTTTGTCTCAGGTACCCCTTGCATTAATGTTTTCATCTAATGTGAATGGACTTAAGACTCTGAATGGATATGAGAGAATTGAACTTTTGAGAAGCAGAATTCACCTTCAGTTCTATAAAGGAAAAATAAGAGCCTTGCATCTTATGTCATTGCAGAGCCACTACACCCTTGACCGTCTGACAGCTTTGGAAGGCAGGGTGTGTCCAACAATAGGGAGTACGCATGCACCGGCATGCCCTCCCAATGATTTGTATAATGAGACCCTGTCCCAAACAATTGCAGCACTACATGAAGTTTGAGTGGCCAAAGAGGAGGAGAAACTACTTGGATAGGCTACTTATTCTCCTGTGTGCTCCTGGATGAACATATCTGTGAAGCTACTGATGCCTATTCTTGACTTTTTACTTATCATTTTCTGTTCCTGTCAGGTGCTCTTAAGATGCTGTTCTGCAAAGCTACCTCGAACAGCCACCATGAGGTCAGTTACTCTGTCTACGGGTAGGGCCACTTCCATCTCAAACCATACAGTCATGCAAACTTAGTCAGTTGTGAATCCAGGGCTGATTGGACCTCCAGGTACTGTTTTTTGTCCTCCACTTGAGTTAGATAATTATGTGGCGTGTTGGGAGAAATGGAGAATGGTCATTTTTTACGCTCGATGATATGCTCGAAGTGGAAAAGGCATCGAGGATGTCTGTAGGGTTTGGTGCCCAAAGAGAATTTCATCAAGGAATGAGAAATAAATATGGTAGTTAATAAATTAACTAAAACGGGGAATGGGTGGGTGGACGTTCTAAGTCCCAATGTTGTACTTATAATAGACCAGGATGCAACTGGATTAGATACAATTTTGAAACTAAATATGTGTTTTTGTATAGTTAAAAGAATCAGAATAAGTGTTACTTAGTGTAGAGTTTTGGATACATTTGGATACATTTTAGATTTGCAATAGGTAGCAACATAATTAGCAGTAGCATAGACACAATGTTATTGTGCAATGTACAACTTGTAGAGCTTAGAAGCATGTAACAGGGAGCTTCGCACACACGAGAGAGTAGCTCGCCGAGGGGAAATCAATGTGAGGGGATGCAGTAATCTTGAACAGTGAACATGTGGTGATTCGACAATTGTTTAAATTGCAGACACATTTTAGGACATTGGGAAACATGTGGTTCATTGCGGGCGCATGGAGATGTTGCAGAGTGTGGTTTTTGCTTAGTTGGGGTCTAAGTGAGCGGCAGAGTTTTTTGTTTTGACAGGCATGTTTTTTGGCTAGCTTGGAAAGCTGGATGGACGAGGTCATGGAAAGGGGTAGGTAGTGAACTGCATTTGGGAAGCTGGTGATAGTGTCACAAAGGGCTGAAGACAAGAACAGAATCAAAGGCCATCTGGTTCGGGATTATGGCCAGATTGGGTTTGTAGATACAAGTGGCAATTCTCCTGAGACCACATAGGTTTGTTGTTCGATGTCCAGGGAAGTCCGGTCACATGGTGGGCTGAATTGGGGCTTAGTTAATAAAACACATGCAAGGGGTGCTTAATGGCAAAGCTTGTCTGGTATTTTATAGGCTCTCAGGAAAATATGCAGGATGTCTGCTGGGGCTATATGTTTTGCGATGGCAGTTGCAAAAAATGTGTTGTCAAGGAATGCAGGAAGAAATAATATGAGACGCCAGTGCATCTGGGGCAATAACATTTTTACTGCTTCAAATGAATGATTATGGTTTTTCTCCTCGTCTTGTTTTTGAAGTATTTATGAAAAGCCTTGCACATTACTTACTGGGTTAACGTTTTCTCTGACAAATCAAGCAAGTTAACTGTTGAATTGTTTTGAGTTAATCAACAAATTATATTTTTGGATGTATGACTGACTATGGAAAGAAATCACGTGTTGAAGGGGATTGTGTTTTGTCAATGTGTCTAACTGGGTTTGAGAACATAGGGGGATTAGATTTCCTTGTACACTGTTAGCCAATGGGATTTTGTGGGATGCCTTTGTAACAAAATATGTGTATATATGTAAATGATCTAAGTGTATATAAAAGGTGCAACTTTGTTGAGCAGTGCAAGGAATTTTTTTGTTTCCAGTTGGATGAGGCTAACTCCTTCCAGCCGTTAGTATGCAATAAACTTGCTTTTCTGAGAAAGTGCATTTATTCTCCATCAGAGCAGTATTTTTTTTTTATTGTATTTTGGAGTCACAGTCCTAAAAGAGTGATTCAAGTATGGGCTCCTTCTGAGCACTAAAGGCACTCAGACTTTGTACTCCTTCAATTTGTCATAACACTAACAGTAACAGTAAAATGTTTGCAAACCACAAGCTATACTTACTCCTTTGGACAGCTTCAGTCTTCATGTCTGAGGCTTGGGCTGTACTTCTTGAGTTCCCATTTCCATAAATGAGTCAATTTCACTGCTTGTAAATGGATCTCTCAGTCACATGAAGTCATGCTGGGTGCATGTTAGTGTGGGAGTCAGAGTGCATGGTGTGGAAGCATTTTTTTGATATTTAATCCCTTTGTTTTTCTGCCATTGTAGTCCCCTAGCTGAAGCCCAAAACCGAGTCTGTGTTTTTCTACTGCCAATAGTGCCCGCTGCCATATGCGTTTATGTGGTCCAGCTTCCCCCACCCCCACCAACTTCACTAGGGATAATAGTCCCTCATCTGGACTCATTTTGCATACACTTTTGATAGTTTCTGTGTAGTTGGGGATGGTCTGTGTAATTCTATAACATAGAAGTCTGGTTGGTTGCTCCTTGATATATCTCTTATCAACAGGATTAACAAATGTGCTCTGATATTTAGTGTGTTTCTTGCAATTAAACGAACTATGACGAAGAGGAAATGACAGCACTATACGCAAGCAAGGTAAGGGTAAGCACACCATCCTTCTGTGCTGGTTAATTTTGTGAATAGCTGATGTTCATTAGCATCTAGCAGTGCTCACTAGCTATGAAAAGTGACATTATGTAATTGCCGCTCAAACATATGTTGTGAGCTGCATTTGGGTGCCTAGGTATGTTGGTCCCATTTTAAGTGCATATTACTAAGGGGGGGTATTAAAATTAAAATATGGGGTTTTGGCAGGAGGTCGCAGGAGAGGGGGAGAGCAGGTGGGAGGGAGGAAGCGGACGGATGGTTTGGAGATTCAATTGTTCAAGGAAGTACACCCAGAGACTGCCTGCACCCCTCGAGCCCCATCCCTTTTCAAGGACATGCTATGAACAAACACTAATTACTGACTTTTGTTTGTATCAAGAAGCTCTTGTGTCCTTGGGAGCCACTAGCAGTCTGTTTACATTTTCTATTGTTATGAGACGTATAAATGACAATGTACGCACAATCACATCCAATAACATTAATATGTACCCGATATGGGCATGGAATACAATGAAACTGTGAAATACAATTTTACTCATATTTGAAAACATAGCATTAACTTATTAGCTATCATCTGCAAATCATGTGACTTTAAGTATGAGTCTTGTTTTACTTTGTCCAGCATGGTTGCCATTGAGACACACTTAAAGTCAGTGGCACACAGGTGTTTGTCTTTTCTGTCTTTCTCTTCTGCATCCTCCTTCTCTAAGTCCAACCTTTCCCTGATGTAATACTGCAAATGTTCACTTAATTCTCCATCCGCAATGCCAAACTTTCCCTAATATGATCATACTCCTTCTTTTTCTTTAATCTTTCTATTTCCCACTTCTTCCTGTCTCTTCACTTCCAACCTCATTGTGTCAACCTCATCATTGTCTCTTGTTCCTCATTGTGTCTCTTTTTGTCACACCAGTCCCTAGGAATGCAACCCTCTGACTTCCAAAACCGGTGAAGTTGGACTGTCTTTTAAAGTTGTGGATAATAGGGTGAATGGGGCAATAAGCGTTCCGATTGGCTACCTTCCTCCTTCTTGAGTTTCCCTGGCCCTGATTGGCCTAGGGCCCCTGTGTCCTTCTCCTTCCTCTACAGGTAAATCCTGCCCCTCATTTACTTTAGCTGATGGTTCAGGCAACAGTGTCATGGCTGTCTCCTGAACCTTTCATTCACTAGGATAGTTTGCATGGAACTCGCTTCGTCCGTCTAATTTGCGTGGGAGCTTTCTTGCTAAATATCTGAGTCTGTCTGTTCACAAGGGAGATGGTTGTCTGTTTCCTTGAGGGCCATCAGTCTTGCGTTGATTATGTTTGTTTGTTTGTTTGTTTATTTGTTTATTTGTTTATTATATTTATATAGCGCAACCTGACCCTGAGGTATCTGGACGCTCTTAAAGCAGATAAATTGTCACAGACATATCAATATGGTTGATTACAGTCTGGTCATACATAGGAATAGCAGTCAGATAGGCATAGGTTACAAAGAGAGATGTCAGATACAAATAAGTTACAAATGAGGGTTACAGACATAGGCAGTGTTATACGGTTACATTTACCAATGTAAGTTATTATAAAGCTGGAGTGCAGACATAACAAGTGTAAGGATACAATTGTTTTACTAGGTGCCTAGAGTAAGCAGCTGTGGGGTGGGGTGGAGTGTATAAAATAGTGCAAAACAAAGACTATTGACTGGAGAAGAACAAAACATGGATTTTAGCTGGTTTGCATAACCACAATGTATTGCCCAGTGGCTCTAAACTGGAGGTGAAACCCCAGGGATGGTTCCTATGCTACACTGTGGTATGTGTGGCTGGTTTGCTGAAATAGCCTATTGTACGCTCACATTTCAGGTAGAAAGTTTTTACAGGATTTCTTAAACCCACCATAGCATTGATGATATTGTAGACCATAGGGAGCCATTTGTGCTTCCCGCGGGTTTCCTTGAGGTTAGAAATCTTTGTGAATGACCACTTTAAAGGAATTCCACATGGGAATGTTTGGCTTTCTATTTCTAAGAAGGATATTGAACAGTCGGGCTCACAGGTCCAGGCGACATACCTATACTGCATGGCCCCTGCTTACTTGCAATGTACCCATAATCCTTGAAAAATATTCAAAGTGTCTGTAACTGAGAATTCTGAAGTTTTAGGAGAGGATAATGGTTTGAAAGAGCTGTTGCTTTCTGTGTTGCACAGCGATGCACACACCCCCTCTGAGCCCGATGTAATATTCCTCTCTGACTCTTTGGGGCCTTATTCAGAGTGTGGCAAAAGGCTCTTGGAAACAAATCCGCTCTCCATTACTGATTCTGAGTAGCGCCAGTGCAGCGTACTGTACATCGTCGGTCGGCCCGCGTGCGGATCTGCCAATCACACCAGCCCAGCGCTGATGGAAAAGTGACGTAAATCTGTCGCTCAGCCAGTGGATTAAGTGGAATGATAAATCAAGGGGCTCCCATGAGGGGACGTGCCCTAAGTATGTGTGCACTTTGGCCAGGCCCTTCATGCGAGCCCCCCCTCGTCGATGGTGGGGGGAGGGCTGATGAAAGCAGGGGAGCTGGGATGCACTGGCATTACCCTCGGATCTGGATGCACGAAAGGTGTGACACCTCTGTGCCCCAGCTCTCACACGCAGCAGGCAGCCCTTTCATTCAAGGTGCCATGTGGTTAAAAACCACGTGCTCCTTCAATTAAAGGGCTGCCTGCTGTGTGATGACTCTGTACTCCGAAACAGGCGGAGGGCTTGAGGGCTGAGTACCTCCTTTTGTTTCCGAGTAAAGAGTCATCGCGCATCATGAAGCCTCATTTAAAAGGCTTTGTGCTGCATGATGACTCTTTAATCAGAAACAAAAGGAGAGACTGGGCCCTCCAGCCTTCCTCCTGTTTCAGAGTTCAGTCATCTGGCAGCTGTGTAGCAGAAGCCATGGTTACACTGGCTGTCTGCAGATGTCAGTACCTGCAGCCAGGCCGTGTAACTGTGCAGTGCTTCGGCTACACAGCTGCCTGAGGTGTCGGCATGGCTGGGGCTAGTTGGGGTGGGCTCCGACAGGGTCCCAACTCGGAAGCCCTTTCTGGAGACTGCCGGGGCTTGGCCCCAGCTAGCCCTGGTCCATTCAAATCCCTGCGCTCCGCCCCTATCCCGGAGGATGTTTACGGGGCGATAATGGATCAGGCCATCTGCCAAGAAACTGTTGTTAAATAACAGTGAAAGTGCCACAAACACAAATCCAGTGGCAATGGGTACTAAAACATAGAATATGAACCTTCACCAACCCAGTAACATGGCTTTAGAAGAGGCCTATCTAAGTGCACAGAGATACACAGCTTGACAACAAGCAAGGGAGAGCATATTTGAAGCAGAAAATGCATCAGAGGGTGGCCCAGCACCAGAGGACAAAGCAGAAAACCACACGTCGGGTGAGTGGGGCTAAATCAATGGGATCATGCGTGGACGCATGTGCCAGGCAAGATGGTGGGAAGTACGGGAAACAGTGCCTATGTCACATGTAGCACAGCATAGGGCCCACCTTATGTCACACACACCCCTCCCAGCTATTGCTGTGCACATAGGAAATATTGACATGCGAGAGAACTCAGGGTTCACACAAAATGACGGTTAGGTGCGTGTCGGTCGTTAGGACTGGGTTATGCCCAAGCAAAGTGTATTAGCACAAAAGAAGAAGGGCATATTAGCCATGTATTTAAAATGGAGTGGCATATATAAAGCTCTTCAGTGATGTGTTGTACTGAGAGGGTCTGCCCCAGGGTGAAGTACAAAAGAAACTGGTTACCACCTGTTAGTGTCTGCACAGAATCAGCTCCTCAGTTGCGTGTTTATGTGTATCAATTAATGTTGACAAGCAATAGTGGGTATTGAGGACAAAAGGGTGGGCCGAAATACATACTATACTCATTCATCACTGTAAGAAAAGAAAAAGAAAGAGAGAGGGAAATGGCACAGAGGTTGCAGGCTGAGGAAGCAGAGCTAGTACAACAGAAGAAGTTAGCCAAAACAGCAGTTGAAGGGGAGGTCCTGGCAGTGACTCAAACAGACTCAGCAGAGAAGGGAGTGGCACGAACAGATGCAAGAATCACAGCGTTCTGGCCAGGTGGAAGGCAATGGAATGGTGGGTCTCAATCACAGGACCCTGAGTGATACCAAGAGGGTCAGCAGTGAGAAAGAGGGGGGTTTTGAGGAGGAAGAGGGGGCAGAGGTGATTCAGAGGAATGGGGCCAAGAGGGGGAGTGGGACCAGTTTGGTGTTGGAGATGTGGAATAATGGGTCATTTTGTGAGGTAGTGAAGAAGCAGGCTGGGAATGGGATACAATCTGTACACTCCCAGGGTCCCAACACCCCAGCAGCAACATTTTCCAGCACCCCAATGCCCACATCAATACATACGAGACACACCAAGCATATACACAGTTGCCCCCACTACCCCCTCAGACACAACTTCCCGCACCTACCCACATTCCAACACAAGCTGAGCCACCAGGCCAATCATATAGTGCCCCAATGCCCTGTAGCAGTGCATTCCTAATGGGACAGTGATGCATTATCGAGGAGCAAGTGTCATGAGAGGCAACCGTTTCACGTTCCCATGTACGCATACATATCCTGATTAGGACAGTCCACAGAAAGCTCTTGCATGCCCAGTCCTGTCCATAACTACCCACCCGGATGAGGCACCCTTGGTGGGCGCTGAGATAGAAAATACACAGATTATCTTCATGGTTGACACGGATGCCACTAAATCATTCATTAATGAAGGAAACTTCCTGTCATCAGGTGAGACCCTCGACACGCAAGGCTTCTCTGGGGCTGTGGCAATAGTTCCTTTCACAGAAGACGTACCCATCAAATTTGGAGGCAAAATGATGCATGCACCTTTATAATATTCAGAAACCTCGCCAGAAAAAGTGTGAGCAAACTTAATAGGACCATCTCCTTTATAGATCAAGGAATAGTATGTGCTACAACAAGAAAGTGTGCTGTGAGAGCCATGATGATAATGCATGCCATAGGAGGAGAGGTAGTGGTTTGCAGCATTCCTGTGCAACCCGATATGTTTGTGCATGGGATTACAGTCCTACTTAATACAGTGCCCCAGGTTGGAAAAATGTTTTGGCGGATACCATCTGAATTTATCTTTTGACCTGTTGTGTCCCCCAGAGCTTGTGGCAGGGACAGTCATTTAACTGGACTTGGAAGGATTGGTGGTGTCAGAGAGGATGGTTGTGGTTATTGGGATTGATTCAGACGGGGGAGAGTGGTGCACCGGATTGTGCATTGAGCCAACGGTACCCTTGAAAGAAGTAACAGATGCAGAATTGTTTGAGGACAGGGTTAATGATGGAGAAATAGTGCTGGCTATTTGCATACATTGTGAGATAAAGGTGCAAAATCACAGAGTACATTGTCCCATGATGGCCCTTGTAAAAGCACCCCCTTTCACTGAAAATAGCCTAGCACAGGTTCCTGAGAGGTTATGGACAACCAGTGCTCATGAGGTAGGCCTCTTACAGGGAGTGGCACCCATTTGAATAACACTCAAACAAGGTGCAGTGTTGTCCCGAGTGAGACAATATCCCCTGTCCAAAGAAGCAAAGGAGTGGATGTGAGACACCATTTTCGCACTCCTAAATCAAGGCATTATTGTGCCCTCCAGCTCTCCATGCAACACAACTATATACCTGAGAACAAAGGCAAAGGGGTCAAGTTGGAGAATGATACAAGATCTCTACCCCTTGAATGACATTTTGCAGGCAGAATTCTGGCAGTTTCTAACCCTGACACCATTTTGTGCAGCATCCCAAAGCAAGCAACACATTTCCCCATTGTAACCCTAAAGAATGCCTTCTTTTCCATACTCCTACACCCAATTTCTCAAAATCTCATTGCTTTTACACATGGGGGAAAGTGTTATGAGCACACAAGATTACCACAGGGGTATTGTGAATCCCCTAGTATCTTTAACAGAATACTACATGCATATTTGGGAAATATACTGGCACCCAGCACTATCATTCAAAATGTGGATGACATGCTCATATGAAGTTATAATGAACAATGGTGTCGAAGGGACTCTATCACACTTCTACAATGTTTAGCACATAAGGCGTACAATGTGGATAAGGATAAGTTACAATACTGCCTCCAGGAGGTTCTTTACTTGGGCAAATTGATATCCGTCCACGGGAAGAAGATAACACCAGAACGCGCTGCATCAGTGTGCAGTGCTCTTCAGCCAAAAACTGTCAGAGAAATGCAGAGGTTTCTTGGGCTGTGTAATTACTGTAGAGCGTGGATCTTAGATTATGCTGCATACACTAGACCTTGTTGCAAGGCCTTAAAAGAAGCACAAAAGACAGACAATAAGATAACATGGACAGAGGATATTCTCACAAGCTTTAACATTTTATTTCTACCACCCTGGTGTTGGCAAACCGTGACTACACTCAAGAGTTGTACTTGTTCTCCCATTCTGATGGCAGTACTCACTCAAAAGAGCACTATGGGCCACAAGCCATTGGCTTATTACAGTGAAGTGCTAGACTCAGTAATGAAGGGGCAGTTACCTTGCAAGCAAGTGCTTGCCCCTGCCACATTTGCTACAAGAAAAATCTCCACAATCACCATGGGGTGTTTGGTAACATTGTACGTGAAGCATGCAGTATTTGCCATACTAGAATGATCTAAGTGAACGCTAACCACACAGCGGGCGTCTGTATAAAAGGTCATGTTATCCAACCAAAACATCCACATAGTGCGGTGCAAGACAGTAAACCCTGCCACCTTTCTGACATAACTATGTACAGAGGAAGATAGCGTTAAGTGAGTGTATGGCATTTGAGGTGGAGGAGGAAGACATACCAAAAGCAAAGGATAGCCCGCTTGAGGGGGGGAATACCTTTTGTTGACGTTTCAGTGACCATTGACCAGGGGACAGGCCTGAGACATACGGGTGTGGCGGTTGTCCACCTAGTGGGCGGTGAGTATGAGCTACTGGTACAAAAAAGACTGCCCATGAATTATTCAGCTCAGGGAGCAGAGCTCATATCGCTTATTGAAGCACTCCTAGCCTCCCAGGAGTGCTGGGTGACTATTTAATCCAATTTGGCCTATGTACTAGTGCACATTACAAATTCAAATAAATAAAATAAAGTAACAACAATGGTGCATTCGGGCAACACGAGGTAGAAAAGGAGAGGGTTTCGGAGTGCTGATGGGTCCTTGCTTCAGCATGCAGCATTGCTGGATAAGCACTTTCCCAGCCCTCAATGACGGCAGTGGTCAAATGTACCACCATACCAATGACGGAGATGAAATTTCACTCTGCAACTCAGCCGCGGATGTGGCAGGCAAACATGCCACTTATCTCCCAGTGCCTAACATCTCTGAGTACCCAGTAATAGCACAGGGACTAAAGCAGTTGCCAACACCATACACTTCATTTCCAATAGCACAAATGATTGAGTTGCAAGGATGTGCCCCACTGGAGGACAAGGAGGTGTGGCAGAAAAGAGGGTGTACATAATCCCGCACAGACCAGAGATTTTTTATGGCAATAAGAAAGCACGGGTAAAGTTGTTATGCCACATAAACTAAGGCTGGTTGCCTGTGACCAGTTGCATCATCCGTCTTATTTGTAAAAACCTGTCACAGCTGATATACAGGAGGACTGGTTTGTCCCCAATCTGCAGGAAATTCTTACCAAAATGGTGATAAATTGAATCACATGCCAAACCTACAGTACTGGTCACACCCTGAGAATGATACGAGGTGAACTACCTCAACCTACTGGGACTTTTTGGGAGTTCCACATAGATTACACTGAAATGGGAGAGCAGTGTAATAGGTGTATATACATGATTGCTATAGTATGTCACTTCTCCCTGTGGGTTGAGGCAGGTACTTGTGCACATCCAGACACTAAATGTGCTGCCAAATTCTTAGTAAGAGAGGTATTTCCTCACTGGGGTGTTTGCGATGTGTTCCAGTCAGATAATGGCACCCATTTCTTTAACAAACTCTTTAAAGAAGTGACCACGTTATTGGGCATCAAGCATCACATGTGCACAATTTATCACCCCAGGCCAACGGCATTGTGGAGAGGACGAATGGATTGCTAAAGGTTAAATTATCTAAATTGTGTGCCACCCTTAGGAGCAACTGGGTGCAATGTCTTCCCCTTGCTCTTTTTATTTTGCACACACAGCCCTGTAAGGATCATCACTTATCGCCACATGAGGTGGTAACAGGCCGGCAAATGCACACACCTCTATCTCCTGTAAGGAAGGCCTCTGATGCTCAGAGGGCATGGTCCATTCTGGGTGAGGCATTTAAGGATTACTTGACTGTTTTGACTAGATCAATCAAATGTATTTCTCAACAGATAGCACCACAGTGATCTGAACAAACAACCAGCGCTACATCTGCTTCGAAGACATCAAAGCCTCTTCAATTGTCCGGGGTGATCTCATGTTTATTAGGAACTTTGTCCACAGGTGTAATGAACCAAGATACAACAGGCCTTTCACAGTTGTGTATGCCACTCAGTTTGTGGTGAAGGTCCAGGAGTTGCGATACTAGGTATACCTTTCTGATATCCGAAGGGCTCCCAATGCTGCACCCCGCACTGACGTACTTACAAGTAATACATGAGTAGTGCCTAATAACAGTGGGCATACATCGGCAAAGTAATTCACTGGATGTATATATGTATAGGAACTACATACAGATTTTCAGAAATTGTCTATTTGAACTGAATGCAGTGTTGCTTTACGGTTTTACTTTATGCATTAACATATTTCCATTATTTTGGGCAAATTATTCTTCCTTCCTTTGTTATCTAACAATGAAATTACAATTACCTATCGGTGTGCCTATTTTAAACGTGCAATATGAAGCTAAGAAGAGACCTGATAATACTATGTTTGTTTCTGCATATATGTGTGTGATGCATTTTACATTGAAAATTGTTAGTATTTTTATGTTTGGTTTAGGAGTATATTTAGTATGTAATTTTATATGGATGGAACCTATAAAAGTGGGGCATATAGGGGGCATATAGGGAGGTGTACCATGGGCGGTTGTACATATCAGTATGGGGACAATAACACAATATTGGGAATTGACATTAATACACCAATAAATGGGAATGTGATGACACGAAAAATAAATATGAATGTATTTTGAGATGCAAAATTATGTGTGCCATATGCAAGCATATAAAACGTTTTAGAAAATAAAGTGTGATGAAAACAGGATTAGCTTTTGACATGATAGAGGAAGTGCACCACCCAGAGATGAGTAACAGTTGGTACACGGACATGAGCTCAGTGGGGAAACAGAAGGTAAATGGGATTTGTTATATTTGCTCCTTAATACCACACACGTAGGGAGAACCCAAGGTACTAATACTGCAAGACGTTCTGCTCTTGGATGCTCATTGTCTTGTCCATCTCGCACTATGTAGGTTTTGAAGCATGTTCAAAGTGCACAGAGTACATCTTTTGATGATGGATCCAGATGAACAGCAGTGTGCCCATATTGCCAAAAGCCCACAGTGCTTACAAAGACCATACACGCAATTGGAAGGAGTGAAGTTCGTGGCCAATAGGTGGAAAGAGACTGTAATGAGTTGTATGGCTGGAGGACTCATACGATATAGAAAAGAAGAGATTCAAAGGGTAAACAAGGCATGTCAAGAGTACTGGGGGAAGCATGTGGTAAAGCTAACATGGATTGAAGCAAAGGAGAAGCCAGTGAACGTACAGAAACAAGAAGAATAACATCTCTGCTTCTATAATGCAGGACTTGTCCCAGTGGGTACAACTGACAAGGGCAATGTGACAATAAACATTCCACACCTCAAGAAAGGAACAGCAGCAGTGAGGGATATACTGGATCTGTGGCCAGCGGGCATTCTTGCACCTCCCACCATCATGGAGGGGCATTTGCTCACAGACCACTCTGCACTCGACTCTCCTCGTGGTCCCTGAAGCACACTTAACTATGAGACCTTTGGGAGCTTGGTTACCCCCACACCACCACCAGGGCCAACCACCTCCGCATCGCCACTGCAGCCCCCTGTCATTTGGATTTTGCCAGGGAAAAAGGGAACATACTTTTAAAAAGGAAAACAAGGTTTAACTATCTGTCACAAAAATTCAGCTCAATTGCTTCAAGAAATACCTGATCAACATAGACTGTACTATAAAAAAGAGACATTTGTCACTTCTCTGTTAGTGCAGGGATAAAAGCAGCGGTCAATGCTAAATGGTTGCAAATAGTTAGATGGGAACTAATACAGCTGGCGACCGATACTGAACAAGGGTTCAACACAATCAAAGTTGAACTGACCGCCATCCAGTTAATGACGTTGCAGAACCGCTATTTGTTCAATCTGCTCACGCCATGGATGGGGGAATTTGTAAAGAAATAGGAGAATCCTGCTGTACTTACGTACCCCCAAAAGATGCCGTGAATTGGTCTCTTACACAGATAATGGAGCCCGTACACACACTCTGAGAACATATGCAGACAGAAACAGGGGTTCATAAGAGTGATTAGTTTGATGAGCTCTTCTCGTGATCACCATCATGGATGGGAGCAGTTGTGAAAATGCTGGTTCCAGTGGTGGTGTTCGGGCTAGTGATCTTCTGCACTTGACAATTGGGACTTCAATGCTGTGCTAAAGCGATCCCTAATAGTGTGATGGTGATGGTCTCAATTGGGGTAAGCAGTGTACAAAAGATGGGCAGGTACAAACAGATGACCCAAATATGCCCCGTATGGTGAGAATAGAGCAAACAATTGATCCCCCTTGAACAGTCACTACGACACCACCTGATCCTGAAATCTATGAGGAGCACTGGGTTGACTTAGAAGGAGATAGGGGCTGTATGTATATTACTTGAACCCCAGAGCAACAGAGAAAGTTTGCGCTTAGTATTTAGAGTGTGGGTGCCCAGGAAAGGAACATTGAGGTATGAGGAGGCCGAAAGGATGGCAAGGGAGCTTGTTAATATAAAATGAACAAAAGGGGGATTGTTGGGGGTGGGCATGAAAGCCCCAGGCCCCTCTGCGATTTAGGATGAGGAGATTGTAAAAGGAGATGTTTTAGGGGAACTAGGAGAATGGAGGGAGAAGGAGGTCACCCATAGAGGCTGGATTGTAGTGGATATATAGTGAATCCTGGTATTAATATAACGTGTGGAATGAGACTCCATTTTAGAAGTTAGGTGCCATCTTGAAATTGAGGCTGAGTGCCATAGCTATGCCAATACGCTTAATCCCTTCCAGTGGGTTAGATGGGTGTGCGTAAATCTTTTGCTGGCAGCCCTGGCAGCACTGCAGAAGGTTAATTCATCTGAGACGCACAGTTCTCCATTGTTACTTATCATTAGTGCATGTAACCCAGAAGGAATTTTCCCTGCAAGGCCAAGAAAGGTTCAGAACTGATCTTTGAAGAACCATCCCACGAGAAGGGGGGTGAAGGCTTTAGGCCTTTGCCAGTCCAGATCTTTAAGTTATAGCGGCCAGGGAGCCCCAAGTCCAGGACACAAGCATTTCAGTGCACTGGCAAGCCCAAGACCCCTGGCCATTAAACTGTACACTGGCCCATCAATCAGGAAGATCAGAGAGTGGTGACGGGCTGCCTCCACTATCAATTCATGTGATTTGTGATGCAAGGTGCCAGTGGAGAAGGTAACAAATTTAAGCTAATGGTGGGAAGGTTGTGGAGGTTCCAGCGTGTCTGGGATGGAGCAGGGATTTACATAGCTCTGAGAAGTTATCACAACCTCGAAAGTATCCGCATCGCTCATGTCCTTGGTATCAGGTGCCCCGTAGAGCTATGAAATAATGAATTGTGTAACTAAATTGCCAATTAGAGTCTTTGTGCCCAATGACAGAGGAAGAAGATCCCCACATGGAAGGAAATAGACAGAAGTTGCTGCGACCAATTGCCTGGCATCCCATATGGAGTCGGCTATATGTATATAGTATCGCACCAACCAGCTACATGGTTTTGTAACCTATGCAATGTACATCGCTTGTGACATTGAGTATCTTTAAACCCCATTTCTTGTGCTGTTTTTGTCAGAGCGCTCCGTGGCAGCAGAGTTTTGTGCTGGCACTTACTTGTATTTTTGTGCAATTAAACATTATTCTCCTTCGGGGAGGTGTGCTGGGCCTTTTTCCCCAGTGGGTTGCATTTTTTCTGGTGTGTGTGTGTTCAGTGGCTACTCTACTGCCACTTATCTAGTCCTTTTTGGGCCAGCACCTATCTACCCTGAAGGCACCCAACCCAGTAACTGCATCATTTCAGCTGCCAGTCCACGTTTTCCTTCTGTCATCCCTTTCTTTCATGTTACCTTGTGTGTGTCTCCTTAATGCATCTGGTTACGTATTGAACTAAATGAAGACCTAATACCCCAACTCACCAGCAGGACAACATTTTACTGTGATTTTCAATTTTTGGCTCTAAAAGTACTTCCTGTGGATTGTACTTGCCTCGCAGAACTAAGTTGTGCTGGGTGGGTACGTCAATAGTACATTAACATGTACACATAAATAAGTATCACATCAGGTCCATTTTGCACATTAAACACAGTTGCTAGCTTTACCCATGCGGCACAGGTTGGTTATCTCAGCCTTTGGCATTTTTCACTGCCGTTTTGGTTAGTTGCTTAGGGCTTCCTGTTCGATTTCAAGATGGTCGTGAATGCAATTTTAATAACAATGTTGTAAAATGCAAATGTCTTTATTTTATCCAACGCTACTATCCACATTCAACAAAATATACATGCGTCCAACCTCTATTTCCTGCATTGTAAGATATAAACATCTTTAAAGTATTTCAGAATTTAGAATATTATATTTGTCTCACCTTGAGTAATTGCTCACTGAAGAATTTGTCATGCACAAGGATTTGGGACATAGTGCTTCCATGGAAAGGCCTGCGAACACTCGCATAATGTGAACTTAGAAGTACACTCATGTGTTCAAATAAATGCTATCATCGTCATCATCAAGACTGTATTCGATATAAAATAATATTGGGCTTACTGCACAAAATTACCCAGACTCGCTTTTAAGTGGAAAAGGTTGCTTTAATGTGACAGGGCACAGCTCACAAAACCCGCTAATCTGGCTCCCTGGCCTTACAGACTAACATATCCATTTGAACAATTGCCAAACAAATAAATAAATAAATAAACCATTTAAATTCCCCCAAAAAACAAATAAATAAACAATTTAAATTCCTCCCTTTTTGTCCCGTGCTCCCTCCCCTCCCTTTAAATTCCTCTCAACCATCATTCCCACTTTCTTCCATCTTCTCCCCGAGGCCACGCCCCTCCTTCTTCAATACCTCTTCCCCCTCTTTGTACCCCTGAGGTAGTCCGTTCATGCAAACAGCACCACCTCCATCCTTTACCATGCTAGTACCCCATTGCACTTGCCCAACCCTCTGCCAAATGGCCATGTCCCCAGCACTACCGTAACCCCCTTTCCTTCACAAAGCTCCCCTCAACACCAATATCCTCAAAACTATTCTATGACCTGCAGCCAGGCTGACCTGCCACATCAGCAACAATGAACACCTTACAAAATATTTCCCCTTTTACTGCCCCAGCCTGTCACACAAAACTACCACCCACCTCTAAAAAACCACCCCTCACCTTTCTCAGACCCGAAAATTAAAGTAGTGGGAACAAAACAAAAAACCCAGGCCCCCCATAATTACCAAAAGAGGGTGGGAGGGTGGAGGCAAACACTATGGCCCTCATTACGACCGTGGCGGAGAACCATGGTGCTATTAGCACCATGGTCCATGGCGCTAAGTTGCCAACTCCGCCATGGTGGTTGGCGGACTTACCGCCCCATTCCGACCTTGGCGGGGCGGTAAATCCCCAATCCTCATTTACCCTTCCCCATTCCCATTTTTGCCCCATAGGGCATAATGGGAGTGGGGAAGGCGTTAATTACGCCACCGTAAATTACAGTGGCGTAATTAACAACAAGTCCCTTAGCGCCATGGATTTTACCGCCTGCAAAAAGCAGGCGTAAAAATCACCATGGCGCTACGGGAACTCGTACTCAGGCGGTAAGGGTCGGCGAAGTTTACGCCGGCGTAAACCCCTTACCGCCTGGGTCGTAATGAGGGCCTATGACTCTAACAATCGCTTGCTCTCAAACCTTCCCTGCTCCCCTATATATCCTCTGGGATGGCGCTCTGTGCTCAGGCCAGCTCCCAAAACCACCGTGGCGGGAAATGTTTGCCTGTTCCCTCCAGGGCCCCTCTTTGGACTTACAGGATGTAATTGCCCAGACTCACTTTTAAGTGGAAAAGGTTGCTTTAATTTGACATGCCACAGCTCACAAAACCTGCTAACCTGGCTCCCTGGCCTTACAGACTAACATATCCATTTTAACAATTGCCAAACAAATAAATAAATAAACAATTTAAATTCTCCAACAAATAAATAAACAATTCCTTCCAGTCCCTTGCTCCCTCCTCTCCCCTTAAATTCCTCTCAACTTTCATTCCCACTTTCTCCCATCTTCTCCCCGAGGCCACGCCCTTCCTTCTTCAATACCTCTTCCCCCTCTTTGGACCCCAGGGGTAGCCCGTTCATACAAACAGCACCACCCCCTCCTTTACCGCGCTAGTCCCCCCATTGTGCTTCCCTCAACCCTCGTCCAAAGGGCCATGTCCCCGGCACCAGAAAACCCCTCCCCTGAGGTGTTCTTTCTGCCCTACCCCTTTCCTACCCCACTTCTCCTCTAGCTCCAACTCTTTACAATATCCTCCAGAGCCAACCTAACGTCACCCAGGCAGTACATGTTCCCCAACAATGACAAATGCACCCCATCCTCCCGAAGTAATGCAAAATCTTTGTAACTGATCTCCTGGTGCGCCAGCGTTTGCAACCCCCAGGATCTGCAAAATGTCACCATCTCCTGTTGATCTTTTTCCTTGTCCTTTCTACCGCTCCCTCATTCACAGCCTTCCCCCATGCTCTTCTTGGCAACAACTTGGTCCAAACCAACCCCACCCTCTGCAATATCTCCTTCAACTAACTTAGATCCCTCTTCATGTTTTTTAGCAGTGACACCCCCGTATCCCTAACTAGATTGTTCAACCCTGCATGCAAAATGATTGCCGCCAGACCATGACGTTCCCTCAAACATGCTAGCATAGGCAGCAGTTGGTCCCACCTGAGCCCCATACCGCCGACATTCACAATAAAGCAATGTTATAGCTACATCCCAACTGTGTCCCAAAACATTTTTTTGCTGCATCTTTCCCTGCCCATTTCACTATGGAGTGTCCACATATCCAGATTTGCGGCAACTCACCACTCCTCTGTGCCACATCTGAAAAAGAAAAAATGTCATGAGCCTTCTCTTGACCAACTGCATTACCCCCCCACGCCCTACTTTCATTCCTTTACTAACCGACCCCATTACCCTGCTCTCCAATGTATCCCATGTATTTTACCGATTCCCATCACCCCAAACGCTTAACTTCCTCTTCAGACAGACCCATGCTACAACGTTCCGATGCCGCCACATCTCAAAAGAATGAGTACCAAACTCTTCAGCTCTCTCCCACAAAGCCAACAGAGTTCTCATGACACCCAAAACTTGTGCTGCAGTCACCTCAGACCAATTTTCACGCTGGAAAACCAAACCCTCTTTTCCTTTAAATTATTTCCGCAACATTGCTCCCACACTCACTGGACACAAATCTTTACTGCTTTACCTCTATCCAGAGGCATTCAAAAATCCTTTCCTTTCTGATCAGTCTTTGATCTACAAATCCTTCTGTCTATGCTCATTTCTGATAAGTGTACATCGTTCCACAATAGACCTCCTTCACCTCTTCTCCCCTCTACCAGTTCCGAGACACTAAATGCCCCAAATAACAACCATATTAAACAAGTCGAAAACATGTCCCTTTCCCATGATGACCAGCACACCCGCTCCAAAACCTTGGGCAACCTCAATAACAGGACAGCTGAAACTGGTCTCCTGCTATCCTTAAACTTCCTTTTTTCCCTTGCCCATCCGTCCAACATCCTACGTGCCATTTCACTGCCACTGGGTAAAAGGCAATGCCTGCCAATTTCCCTACTATCGTTGCCCTAGACCAAACCTTGTCCATACACCCCAATATAAAATCAACCACATCATCCCTTCTTCTTTCCTCTGCATCCTCCATACCCTTCCAACTGTGTGCTCCCCCTTTTATAAAGTCCAACCATGCCCTCTTGTATGCAGTCCTAGATGCAGTGGCTAGAGAACCCTATACTAAGCACATTGCTCTCAGTTTCCCAGCTGTCACAGCTCCTCTGGCATCCGATGCCCGCTCACGTCTGCTTCTGGTGCCATTCTTCGGAATCTCTGCCACTGAAAACGAGATCATGCATCAGCAATGACATTATCCTTACCTGGCACGTGAGTTGCACTAAACACTAAATTCAACTTCACTCATCACAGTACACATTCCCTCATTAGTCTGGCTTCCCTCTGGTCCCTGGCTGACTGCCTGTTCACAATATTGACCACCGCCTCATTGTCAACGTTAAAATGTACTTTCTTATTCTGCAGCTCTCCGCCCCACAACTCCAGTGCCACTAACAACGGGAACAACTCCAGAAAGGCTATGCTCCTCCCTCCTTTATGCCTATGCTCAGGCCACTTTTTTGCACAACACTTACCCCCCAGAACACCCCAGAACCTCCAGAACCTTTCGTGTCTGAAAAAACTTGAACTTCTCAGGAAATTGGGTCCCCTTGCAGCCACATTGACGCTCCATTGAATTCTTCCCAAGATCTTAGCCAAATCTTTCAATCCTCCCTCACCGCTCCAGACATCCTCACCCTGTGATGCGGATACTTAGCCCCCGCCATAGAACGTGCCATATTCCTACAAAAAGTGCAACCCAGGGCCACTACCGACACGTGAAATTGAGATTCCCCACTAACCTCTGCATGTCCACCAGTTCAATTTATTTGGCCCGCTATCACCTTCTCAAGCAACCCCACAAGCCTGCTCACCTTGTCGTATGGCAAGCATGAGGTCATGGCCATAGACTCCAGCACTATCCCTAGAAAGGTCAACACCACCGCCAGCCCTTGAGTTTTATCCTCTGCCAATGGAATTCCCAATTCCTGCATCAATGTCTGAAAACCCTGTAGCATCCACTTACATTTCTGTTCTTTCCCCACCCCACTGATAAAAAGAAAATCATCCAAATAATGCAAAACTCCCTCGCAACCAGAACTGTAAATAAAGACCCACTGCAGGAAATGGTTTATAGTGATTGCATTGAATGCCAAATCATTGAATGCCTTAGCATCTAAAAAAAAGCAATAAAAAAAGCATTGAATACTATTTTTTTTAATTTTTTTTTAATGGGGGGGTTCCCCTTGAACCCCTGTTATTTTTACCCCTTAAAACCCATTATGCTTAATATAAAACCTTTACTTTTCAAAAAAAATGAATTCAATGCTTTTTTTAAATCCATTTTATTCAATGCTTTTGGCATTCAATGCTTTGTATTCGTGCAATGACTGGATACCCCATAAAGAGCTAAAATGCTCAAACAATGCACAAGAAATTGCACAGCCCATTGGCAATGCTTTGTCAACATAAATCTGGCCCTCGAACTGCATCCCCAGCAGCCACAATCTTCCGGATGCACCGGTAACCACCTAAACGCTGCCTTGATATCACACGTGTCCATGAACGCACCACACCCTTCCTTCCTCACTAATCCCACTTCATGATCTACGCTGGCATAGGACACCTCGTAATCTGCTGGTGCAATTGAGTCATATTGATTTTCATATACCTATTAGACAGAACTCATTGAAATCATTGATCTACTTTTCTGAGTCATGCTGGAGTCCGTAAGACTAAATAGCGTCATCCGCGTACAGCAGCACGGTGTCATCCGCATACAGAAGCACGGCATCATCCGCATACAGAAGCACAGCATCATCCGCATACAGAAACACAGCGTCATCCGCATACAGAAGCATGGGACCTTTGTCAGACCTAAGAGCTGGGTCGTCTGTCATACTTCCCATCACTTTATCAATCATCCCATTGATGTAAATACAAAAAGACACAAACGAATCAAGTGCCACCAGAGGAACTAGCTAATTTTACCTGTCTTCTGTTTACTCTGTTCGTTCCACTCTCAACCACCTTGTACTCTTCTGCATCAGTACCTTGTAAAAATTGCTAAGGTGATTAAATCAAGTAAATACAAAAAATACAAAAAAGCAAAGTGCTGGGAAAACACCCCTGTCGGCCACCTTTTTGTACCTCAAAAGGTGTGGTTGTCTCACCTCCCATACCCCATCTGACAGCTGCCTCATTATTAGAATGTAGAGATGTGATTGACAACAGTCGTGCCATAGGCAATCACAAGTTACTCAAAGAAATGCTCATTTATTTAGGGTACTTTTCTCTCCTGTATAGATACATGCATTTCATATGCATAAAATGTAATATATATATATACAAGTGTACATAATTAAATATTCATCCCATTTTAGAACCAATCCGCTGACAGCTGCCTTCCACTTGTCGTCATCTCCAGTCAGTGCCTCTTCCTGGTTTCCTTTCCCTCCCACTGTGTCCTTTTTTCAGTTGTCTTTTTCCCCCTGTGCCTTCTCCTTGACTCCTCTGACGTAATGCCAACCCTAGCTGCATCCCTCAGGCACTGTCCTTCGCTTTATTTTTCCATACTTGACGGGCTGGAATTTCATGATGGTAGTCCGTCGACATGCCTCTCGGTCATCATCCAGGATTATGTGTCCTCTTAAATATTGGAATCCTTGTAATTCCTTTTTTTCAAAGCACGTGAATTGCAACACTGTTGTTCTAGGCCATGCCATTGCCTTAACGTCCAGCACTTCAGTATTGACAGATACATTAGCAATAGACATATAGAATAAATGAAGTCGAAGCAGTCAAATTATACATTAAGTAATGTTTAATTTGTACAATATTATCTAAACCGTACATATGTTATAATCAACACCGCCTTCATGTATCCAAAGTATGTTGTCCTGTCTCTCCCTGTCCCTTCCCTGACACTTGTCCCTTCCCTGACACTTGCCGAGTACATCTCATGCAGAAAACGTCTTTATATTGCTGAAGTGGGTCTCTTCTTTTTACTTCTGTTTACAGGAGACCAAGATCAAAGTGGCTAATTTTCATGGGGGGCGGGGGTCTTTATAATGGTCCCCCCTGCCTCTAGAACTCATTGCTTCCTGGCCACAGTCACCTTGATGATCACCTGAGATGTACTAAGGCTTGTTAAACATAGCTGTGTACTAGCTGATCTCCCCACCCCTGTCCCCTCCATTAAACCCACTCTGCATGGTTTACCCCACTTTTGCCGACCTACATGTTCACCAAATCACTTTTAACTGAATGTTTTCCACTTGTTTTCCCCAGAATGCAGATGCCAAGTTTGGGTAAGGTATATATGGACGTGGAAGGTGTAATGGGACTGTGGGGGGTCTCCCCCTCCATTTTGCAATATAAATGTGGAAAAATTAGACTAACGTGTAGGTAAGTTAAAAAAAAGTCAGTACATTTTCATAGAACTATCTGCGCAGCACCGAGATGGCCCCTAACAACCTAACGTGTCCAAGAAAGAGTATAAGAGTAACATGCTCTCGGTAGTGGAAATAGAAGAATAATAGAATGATACTTAGATGAGTTGGCATGCACTAAATATAAGGGATAGAAGAATTATTATGTCCTCAGTAGGAGGTATAGATGATTTAGCATGTCCTCAGTAGGAGGTATACATGAGTTAAAATGTCCTTGGTAGGACGGATAGAAGAGTTAGCATGTCCTTATCCACCAGGATAGATGAGTTATCATGTTGTTAGTAGAAGGAATAGATGAGTTATCATGTTCTTGGTAGGAGGGATATGTGAGCTATCATGTCCTCAGGAGGAGGAATAGATGAGTTAACATGTCCTCAGCCAGGGGGATAGATGTAGATGCGTTATCATGTCCTCAGTAAGAGGGACTGATGAGTTAGCATCTCCTTAGCTAGCGGGATAGAGGAGTTATCATGTCCTCAGTAAGAGGGATAAGTGAGTTATCATGTCTTCAGGAGGAGGAATAGATGAGTTAGCTTGTCCTTAGTAGGAGGGATAGGATTAACAGGTCCTCAGTTGTTCTTATCAGATATTTGTAGAGCATAGCATTCATCTGATGTAGCATCTTGGTGCTAAAACAGCTAAACCAACAGTAACTAATGAGCTACTCTTCAAGACAAAAAGAAAGTTCTTGAATTTCTTCCCAGAACAACTGTGCAAGGAGATGGACCTCGATGCAAGATAGTGGATATTCCACTATGAGATAAGAAACCGTGACCACTGACACGTTCAAATGTTACCTGATGAATGCAGTGTGCTCTCTGGCGTGTAAAGATGGAGTCTGATCATAACCAGATCTATTTATCACACAGAGGGCCTTGAATAACACCCTATACATAATAGGAACCAGTATAGGGTGTGCAGGGCTCCTGTTGCTGATACAATGCAGGTGACTGGGAAGTCCCCCCACATCCCACCTATATGTTGGAAGCCTGAGATTGTGTCATGCTTGACACCAGCAGTTGTGGCCATTCTGAGGCAAATCCTCTAGAAAAGGTATCCACTAAGAAAACCCTATCCGATGTACTCCTGCAGGGATGACAATCTCATGGAGGAAATCCCTGAAGGAATATGAAAGAGAGCAAGAAAAGGAGCAGGTGATGTCACAAGAAGCGAGGGTGACGCACAGAGAAGACTGGCTGAAGAAAATGTATGATCCTTATAGAAATTGATGATGAAATAAAGAATCAAGTAAACTTTCATATGCAAAAAGAAGGTTGCGCGTGTGAAGAGCACTGCAGAAAATACAAGTCGTTCAATAAATGTACACATGCTATAATGCAAGTAGATCAAGTAATCTTAGAAGCTGGCTATGAGTAGTGAATAGACTGCAGGCGAAAACACCATTGTATAGATACTGCACATCGGTGTCACAACTTTAGTAAGCTTAAACTCATAGAGAGAAGAGCTGAGAGCTGTGTCACAACAAAGAATTAACCGAGATCATGGATGAGTCTGGACGGGCTGTCTGTCCTGGTGTCAAGGGTGAAGCAGCCAAGGCTGGTTATCTATTCTTGAAGGCAGTGAACGTGAGCTGCTGAATCATCCCTTGTTAGGGTGCAAAGAAAGAACACCATGAGTTCCAAGTTTTGTTCATTAAAGACAATTTAATGCAGTAAAATGGACTAGATCATGGTCTCCTGTCACTTGAGCCAAGGATGGAAATAGAAGCGGGTGAAGAATTTGAGAACAACCGTAGTGCGTGCCCGCACTCCCTTATATTCCCAGAGGCAAGGATACTTTGCAAGGCCAAGTTCAAAGACCATCTTCATGGCAGAAGGCATGGTTGATGAGAGATTTTGGGCTAATTGGGTGGGGAGGTACAGTCAAGTCCACCTCCTAGCACCTGGGGTATGAGCTTACGTGCTGCTAGTGAGTTGAATGTTCCAGACTGAAACAAGCGTGCCAACCAATTTTAGAGGACTGTATAATGAAGGGCCTTATTGTTTGAGAGCCAATACTTACCAATGATGAAGTTGACTTGCACTAGAGGTGGGCACAATGTGTCCACCTGAGAGTAGGGACCCAATCACAACCCAACCCCTTATAGAAAGTATACTTAGATATTCCCCTTGAGTGTATCACAACCCCCCGTAGGTTTACCTTATTTGCCACGTAGTATGATGTCACATATGATGATTTCTTGCTATATAAATGTAATTTTTTGCATGATGCACCGAGAGTTTGTGTGACATCCGTTGATGTCCATTGTAACTCCGTTTTAGACAATTGATAATAAAACAGAAGACCTTTGCCATCTTCCTGAGTTGGTTCCGTTATTTGGTGTAAGAGTTACTCTGCTTCCCCTCCACTGCATGACACGCTACCCAAAGGGCCATACGTTCACCCTATTGGGGTTATCCAGCCTGGTCATCCCCATTGCTACAGTGGCAGGTCTCAAGTCCTCCAATGGACCCATCAGACTTTGACCTATTGGGTGACTTGCATGTCAAAGGGTAGACATTTGTACCGAGAAGTACCTCATTTTTTTAATTCATCACTCTGGGAAAGGAGAGACAACTCAGGCACGGTCTACTGCCAAGGATGGATCACATGGGCCAAATTGCAATGACCTCAGTCTGGCTTGGGTTCCACTTCAGACAATTGACACCCATCCACTCAACAATGATGTACACTGTACCTTTTCACTCTTTGCAAACTTAGTAAAATGTGAGTGTTATCTGTGGAGCTGTACTGACACATTCCAGGCAATAGAGGGTGGTTGTAGGGCACGCTGGGTGAAATGCGGTGGGTAGGTATAAAATCATCAGCTCAGCAAGCCCTCCAGAGTCTAGCTTGTGTTTGATCTCATGAAGGACTCTCCTTTCCACGAGTTTTGTACCCCTTCCTGGTTTTGAACTTGCCTAGAATGAATCTAAGAGAAAGCTTTTTTCAGAAAAATTCCTGTAATTGAAGCAGGACTGCCTTTTCTATAAGTTGAGCTAAGAAATGGATACTTCGTATTAGCCAGACCCGGCATATCCTACACTGATCTAGCGCATGGAGGAACCAGCGGGTCCGTGCTCGTGTGACACCGCTAATAGTGGCTAATTACGAGTGCGCGAGCACGCGCAAACCCCCATGCCGGTAATGGCCATACCGGCATGCCGCTAAAGGCCCTCCAACCCCCGATAGCGCCTTCACGGAACCCGCCGATACCGTCTCCACCTAGGAGGAACCCCTTAATACCGGCCCGGTAATAACACCATGCTAATACAGGGCTCGCAATACCGGACCCGGAAGTAATGTCATCGCGTTGGAACGGAAAATGCGCCGGCGGCCATCTTTTAAAACACAATCCATTGCAATCCTCCCAAACCACCAGTGTTTTACAGGAGAGACCAGGGCCTTCCAAATCACCATGTCCCAGGCAAGCAGAAAATCAAACCCCATGGATGAAGAACTAAACATGTTGGCGGACACCCACGCTGCCCATGCTGAGGAGATAAACACGCACAACCTCAAAAGGGAGGTGCAGCTAAGGAAAAAGGAGATTTGGGAGGAGGTAACCCGCAAGGTTTCTGCGGTCGGCACCACCCCACGGACATTCAAAGACTGTAAGAAATGGTGGGACGACCTCCGCCTTAGGGTACGGAACATCCTGGCCAGCAATAGGAGGGAGGCCATGGCCATAGGCCGGGGGTGCCCACTCACCCACAAAACTAATGCACTGGGAGGAGACGTGCAGTACCTTCATCCAGATGGAGTCCATTGAGGGCTTCGGGGAGATAGAGATGGGTGCCGCAACATCTGGAGATGGAGGTGAGTGACCCTGCAGACCCCAGTAGGGGAAACCATGATGTAGCACAAGTGATCTGGAATAGAGTCTAGGCAAGGCAATGCATGTCCCAACACACACATCAACATATCCATGTCCAGATGAAGGCCCAAACCCTGCCACACTGAAATGCATGCTGAATGCCAATCCCATTAACAACAGACAGCCAACACACACGGACCGTGCCCATGTAAAACATCATACAAACCCCAATACAACGGCATGCCACCAGCCATGCAGCATTCCTGAATTGAGACGTCACGGCAAATGCCAAAATGCCCCCTTCAAACTACACTGTGTGACACACTTGTAAAATAAAATGCATGATAAATGAAATTCTCCACAGCACCATATAATGCATCTTGCATGTAACACCATCATTGATGCCCTACATCTCTTCTACCCCCCCCCCAGGCACCGATGGAGAGGATGCCAGTGAAGCAACACCCACAAGGGCATCCACGTCCCGGCCCAAGACAACTCCCACAGGCAAGACCACCTCTGGGGCAGCCTCGCAGGCCACACCAAAACCCAGGGCGAGTGCCCAGGCCATGCCCGCACATGAGGGCCCCACAACTATGACAGACACCGGAACAACAGAGCTGGCAACACCAGCAGAAGGCGAGGCCAGTGGCACCCATTTGGCAGAAACCAGTTCTGTGGGCGAGACAGCTGCCACTGCCCCACAAAGCAACATTGAAGTTGGAGCAGAGGAGTATGTGGACGAGGAAGGGCTGATACATGTGGCATGTCCACACACCCCAAGCCACCTGTCCACCCCCAACCCCACACTCCGTACACACCCACCAGCACCATCGCGGATCCTGCCCTCCACAGCTCAGACCTCTCCACCACCCCAGAGGCCAGTCCTGCCAATACACGCCCGTTCGCTGCACCCTCAACCACTGCTGCTCCCACAAACCTTGAGGCACGGCTAGCAAGGGTGGAGGCAAAATAGGACTCCATGTTGGAACTAGTAAGACAATGGGCCTCATTACATGGACGGCGGTAACCATGGCGCTATTAGCGCCATGGTTGCCACCGGTATTTTACCGATTCCGCCTTGGTGAATGGGGGAATTACCGCCCCATTCCAAGGTTGGTGGGGCGGAAATTCCCCATTCACCAAGGCCCTTCCCCATTCCCATTTGAGCCCCCACAGGGCTCAATGGGAATGGGGAAGGAGCAAATAACGGTACCGCTAATAGTTATTTGTCCTGAAGTCCCTCAGTGGGTCCCTTCCTTAACGTGTGGTCTGGCCACACGTTAAGGACGGGACCCGCTGAAGGACCTCATAGTATGACGCTAAGGGATTACAGGCACCGGTGCCCTCACCGGTGCCGGCAATCCCTTAGCGCCATCCGTGTAATGAGGCCCAATATGTAGCGGAGTGTGAGGACACAAGCCGGCAGATAGCGCAGGCCATTGCGGGGAACACTGCCGCCATCAATGCCTCTGCGGTGATGATGCGAGACAGTCTGGGGGCCGCCACGTAGGTCCTGACCTCAATCCTGCTGCACATGCAGCAGCAACAACCCGTGGCAGCCGTGGCAATCACTGCGGCAACCACCCCATCCACCACACCCACATCCTCCACAGCCGCTTCCTCTGCACCCTTCAGCCCTGTGCGTCAGACAAGGCGGAGTGCGAGGCAGTCAGAAATGTTGCCCTGGAGAGCAATAAAGGACGAAAATTGTTTTGTACAACAATAGGAGTGGGTTACATGGTGTCGGTGGTGTTCATTGGGGGGTATGAGGTGTTAATTGGGGGGTATGGGGTGTTAATTGGGGGTTATAGGATGTTCATTGGGGGATATGGGGTGTTCATTGGGGGTATGGGGTGTTCATTGGGGGTATGGGTTGTTCATTGAGGGGTATGGGGTGTTTTGGTGTAGTGGGGGAGGGGGTAGCACTTTTCTGTAGTTTATATTAATACACCCGTTGTGTACAAAATCATTCAATGCCTGGACATTGTTCATTTCGTGTGTATTCATTTCATTCATGTCAGTGCACAGTGCCCACCTCCCCACATTCCCTGTGTGCATGTCCACATGGACCCAGTGTTCAGTGTAGTAGTGACACATATCCATCAATGTCCCTGTGGTTCAGAAGTATTCATCAATCAGTGATTGGCGTACAGCACGTCCATCTTGTGCATCACGTACTGGCAGGGGTGCTGCTTCTCCTCCATCTTCATCCTCATCATCCTCACCCGGTGCATGCATGTCAATGTCAGGTGGCAGTGGTACATTTCTCCGGACGCACATGATGTGCTGCATGACACAGGCCAGGGTGATCCTTGCAACCTTCTCAGGCCTATAAAGGAGTGATCCACCAATCTGCTTAGGCTGCGGAATCGCGCCTTCAACAGGCCAAGGTCTGCTCAATCACAACACGGATACGGATATGTACCTGAGTGTACTCCTCTTCGTGGCTGTTACGCGGGTTCCGCATGGGGGTAAGTAGCCACGGCTTCAAGGGATATCCTCCATCACCTGGGTGGGAGTACAGAGAGGTCTGTTTGAGTCATTCTGAGCTGCCACCTTCAGGATTCACAGCAATGGCCGCACCTATTTGCTGTTGACATGCACGTGTCCCTGTACGTATGCACTGAGATTATTTGGATGCATTGTGTACTGCAATATGGTCTGCTAGTCTGGATGGTGTTGTACAGATGATGCAGGGTGTTAACTTGCATGCTGATACGGATGTACTGTGGATGCGGAGCAATGTCTTGCCTCCCGTGATTGCAGTGTATGCTACACTGTGCCTAATCACACGGGCCACATTGTCACAGTTGTAATCATGTTCAGTCATGCATCGCTTGACAGACCCATGGTGGCCTGGTTGGGAATTTTACATGTTTTCATTGATGTACGGCATTGGTCCAATGTGTGGCAGTGATGTGTCATGTTCGGGTTGGGAGGTTCAGGTCAGAAGTGTTTAGCTCTGAGTGCATTGTCCACTCACCGCCCATTCCCCCCATTCCCACCCAGGTGGAGTATGCATCCCCCTCATTCCCACCCAGGTGGAGTATGCATCCCACCACAACACAACCCCGATGCACTGCCATGGGCCAGTCAGGCAACTCAACAAGCAGCCAGGCACGTCGCCCAGCATGTCACTCCATGTGACGGGGTAGCATGGAGTTACGCAGCACCATGGAATTGTGTATGGATCCGGGATATCGGGCACAACAATGTGTGATGATCTTGCTGGAGTCACATACCATCTGCACATTGATGGAGTAGTATTGCTTGCGATTGTGGTACACCGCCTCTATGGCATGAGGGACTACCAATTCAACATGGGTGCAATCGAGGGCACCGACGAAATAGGGCATGTATGCCAGTGCAAAGAAGCCTACTTTGGTGTCGGCTATCTCCTGGGCAGTCCGTGGTAGGGATATGTGGGTGCTAACCTGCTTCAGGAGGGCATCCAGCACTTGGGTCAGCATGCGTGAAAAGAGTGGTTGTGATATACCATGCAGCTGGCCCACTGTGTGCTGGTAGGTGCCTGTGGCCAGGAAGTGGAGCACAGACACCACCTTCAGTAGCGGTGGGGTGGCAGTGCGAATTTCAATGAGGCTGACGCTGTCGTCATGTATCATGTCCACAATGGTGGTGATGGTGTCCCGGTCCAACCGGTACAGGGTGTGGATCTGCTCAGGGGTTAGATTGAATGGACTGGGTCTGATGCGAGAGATTGGTGGCTGCCTACAAGGTACTACTGGCTGCACTGGTGGTAATTGCTGGGCCTGTCTCACCCTCCTTCTCCTCCTGCATCTCCTCTGTGCTGCCTGTTGTTGCTGCTGTAGTTGTTGTTGTAGTTGCTGTAATTGTAGCAGTACAGCCATGTCCTCCAGCCCCATGATTGCAAAAGCTAGTGGTATCATGTTGGTGTGGGAAGGGGTGTGGTGTGTGGATGTACTTCTTTTATGCTGGGACAGGCTCCATTGACTCCACCTGTGGTGATTGTGTGCACCTGTGGCAGTTGCCTCGACTGCAGGTTGCTGTTTACGGGTGGTCCGCGATGCCTGTATGGCTGCCATCATGCAGGCCCTAATTACCGCCTTCGGGATGCCAGTAATTGCATGCACGTGTGAGTTGTGATGTCCTCCAATTACCGGCATCCAGGTATTTACTCCCCGAAGGGGCGCGAGTATGCGCGCAAGCCGGTATGAAGGGGCACGGTACGGGCGGTATTGGCGGGTTGTCAGGTCGTAATGGCCCGGACCCGTTAACGATGCCAGTAATACCATTCCGCCTTCCTATTTTCATTAACTCCATTCTCGTAATGAGGCCCCATGTCTCTGTCTCCGTCTCTCCCTTTCTCTCTGTGGGGACTGTGTTCTTTATGATTAAAAGTAGAGCCAGAGCAGCAGCGACAGATGCATCCCTGCCCAGCCTGGTATCTGGAGACTTACATTGTCATTATGCGTGCCCTGTAAGAATGTTTCCCTCGCACTGAGGGAACATTGTCCAACGTAGGGGTATGTGGGAATGCGGATCGGATCTGCAAAATGTGCTAGGGTTTTGATGGACCTTGTAAGGGGCGACTAAGCAAAACAAAAGAGGTGATGTTGAAAGGTTTAGAATGAATCTTAAGCTCTGCCATTTCTCTGGGCAATAATCCAAAATGTGAGGGCTACACTGTAAATTGACAGGGATTGCCCTAATTTTATCAATCGTTTAACACGAACAAGTAGGGCAATGACCAACTGTATTGTGATTTTAATGAGGAAAACCAAACTCAAATCTGTTTTCCCCACCCCAGGTGATCCACCGGTTTCTCTGGGCAACCCTCCAGACCATCGTTCTTCACTTGCCAAGCCATTACAGAGGGGGAAAGACCATATGCAAAACGGGTTTTGTCCCACCCCAAAAAGGGCAGTCCGGCCCGAACTGCTTGGTCACATCCCGTCTGCACGAGACCACAATTATCCCCAAACATGTTTCAGCCTTGTTGGGCCTCGTCAGTGAGGAGTAGCTTGGGTCTCTAGACCCAGCAGGCATGGGACCCACAGCTGGGCATACCCCTCCCACTCGGGGTGACTAAGCAAAACAAAAGAGGTGATGGCTAGAAGGTTTTAGACCTTGTAAGGGACCAGATGATCAGGTTGCAGGGTCTACAGCTGTGCTTGCTAGTTTCTACTTTTAGTTCATTATTCGTGATTGTGCTTTCCGTTGCATATCTATGGATTCAACTCCACTACCAACCAGTCAGTTTTAGGTTGCCATGGTGCTCACAGAAAAAAGCGATCATTGTTTTAATGTTCGCAAGGCCTTTCCCTTTGATAGGCAAAATGAGTGCATTCTTGACAAAAGAAGCTACTAAAAAAGGAAATTATTGAATTCTTCTAACATTGTGAACAGGTGATTTATGAAATTGTACAATATTAATTTCTAATGATAACTTCCAGTATACACCGCAAAATAAGAATCATGTCTTGCTTAACAAAGCACATAAACAAAACCTAGAACAACCATATGAATTATTGTCTGATAGAAGCATATCACTCCAAGATGGACTGCAAGTTCCCCGATTAATCTTTCAAAACACCCCTGTGACAAAGGAGAAGGGGGACACATATTTGATTTATTTGATTTTAATGGAATTTTCATTCTTGACCTACTCCGAGGTTCTCAGAGCGCTTTGCCAGGTTCAAAGGTTGAAAAGGTAGAACGTGAAACAGAAATTTGAAAATAATTTAAGCATAGCATGGGAAGATTAGGACAGGCAGGTGGAAGCAGGGGAGGTGAGGGGCAGGGTTATGTGTGGGAACACAGGTATGTTTTGAGGTTCTTCTGAAAGTGCTGATCGAGGGTTTGGTGCAGATGTGAATAGGTAGGGGGTTCCAGGCTCTGGTTGCTCCATGGGTAAATGCTTGCTTTTGTATGTATGTACATTTGCAGAGTGGAATGTGTAGGAGATGTTGGCATCCTTGCCTGGCGTTTGTGTTAGTGATGGGTTTGAGTTTGTCATGAAGGTAAGATGGGGTTTTGTGACGGGTGGCTTTCAACACAATGCAGAGTCCTTTGAAGGCAATTCTCTGGGGTATGGGCAGCCAGTGGAGCTGGGCGAGAGCTGAGGTGATATGTGATTGTTTCAATAGGTGGAGGATGAGTCTGGCTGCTGTGTTTTGTATGACTTTCAGGAGGGCAAAGGTGCTGTTGGGTAGTCCAGTGAGGATAGCATTTCCCTAGTCCAGTTTGTAGAGAACCAGTGCTTGGACTGAAGTGCAGAAGGCGTCAGGAGGAAGGATGTGCCTTGTCTGTCATAGGAGGTGTAGTTGTAAGTTGCATGTTTTGGTGACAGCAGTTATGTGGTGTGTGAAGGAAAGGTGGAGGTCTATGGTGAAGACAAGGGATTTGACAGGTCGAACTGATATTGCGTTGATGGTTGTGCCCCCTCTTTGGGCCTTACTCCCTACCCAGGCGTCCTGGGTTGGGGGTTGCTGCATCTACTGTTGCGCCCCTCTGTCCAGGTGTCCCGGTCGAAGTGTTGTTGCATTGACTGTTGTGCCCCCTCTTTGGGCCCTCTCCCTCTATCCAGGTACCTCAGGTCTAAGGTTGCTGCACTGAGTGCTGTGCCCTCCCTGGGCCCCTCTCCCTCTGTCTGGGAATCCCAAGTCTGCGTGTGACTGCATTGACTGTTGTGTCCCCTCTTTAGGCCCCTCTCCCTCTATCTATGTGTCCCAAATCTGGGTGTTGCTGCTTTGAGAGTTGTGCCCCCTCTTTAAGCCCCTCTCCCTCTATCCAGGTGTCCCGAGTCTAGGTGTTACTGCATTGACTGTTGGGCTTCCACACAATCACTGGTAGCTAAGATTCAGGTGCCCACAATCCCTGGTAGCTAAGGTGGGGTCTGTTGATTAGGCGCTGTGTCTTCAACCCAGACACTTCCACAGAGCCTGAAAGAAAATACCACTAAACAACCAAACCACAAGGGTTTACTACACCTGGTTCAACAACCAAAACCAAACGACCCCTAAGATAAATAACAAAAACCAAATAGGAGCCAGAAAGAAAAGAGCAGTAAACAAACCAAATCACAGAGGTTTTCAACCGAGGTTTCAACAATCCACTACCTCACTAACTACAAGCAACAACGAACCACTAACAACAAAGACTAAACCCAAGGACCAGGAAACACACCAGTCCAAAGAGGACGCCCACCCAAAGGAATACAACCCAAAACTCAAACACCATGCCTCGCCTCAAGAAAGACAAAGAAGCCAGAATGGACAACAGAAATAATAAGAAACCCTCAAACGACTCAGGAAGGTGCAGACCAGCATGATCCCACAACTCAGTAAAAATTGACAAAAAACAGCCCAGACAGCACAAGGAGACATACAAAGAAGAGAGCAAAGACAGACTACATCGCCCGCTACCTCTCCTCATATGACTTTGTGGTAAGCAAAAATGGATCAGCAACAACAAACCGGCAGGAAAAACATTTTACTAATACAGAGCCCACCAGGATACCAAACATAACACGACAAGTGGTAAACCATCCCAACCCGGTCCACACCATGGATAATACCCCAACCAGAATCAAGGACAAACTGGAATCCATTACCCTCTACACGCCGTACATCAGCAAAGACTGGAACAACTGATGGGTACCAACACAATTCAACACCCAGAATAAACCAAAACCAACCAACCCTGCCATAAACCTTATCAGTCTACTCAAAAAAGAGACCGATCACCAAAGAACCACACAGCCCAACAGGTTCAACCAGGAAAAACCCACCAGCAACGGACACCCAACCCGACAACACAACCAACCAAACCAACAATACAAACAACAACCTGAAAGGAAAATCCAACAAACTACACTGTAGCCTTCTTAATGTTAGATTCATGGCAAAACATTCAATAGAACTCCATGACCTGCTAAGCGAAGGAGGCACAACCATGCTCTTTCTTAAAGAAACCTAGTTATCAGACAACTACAAAGCCATCGTGAACAAAGCACCACCAGACCATTTTAAACTAATACACGCCAACAGAGAAAACCGAAGAGGAGTAGGAATCACAATCATACACTAAGGACACCTCGGAGCATATCAATCTAGAAGACTGTTAATCCATCCTCATCAAGCTAGAACTCAACGAACAAACCAACATTTTATTCCTCCTGATCTACAGACCACCTTCTTACAACCCCAACTTTGCAACAAAACTAGCAGACGCGGATGCCATTTTATCAATTTACCATGAAAACATAGTCATACTGGGAGACTTCAACATCTGGTTCGAAAAAGAAAATGAACTCACTGCAAACTCACTCTGTGCACTCCTGGAAACTTTACATTTCAAGCAAATATCCACCCACGATGCTGGACACACTCTGGATGGAATTTTCTGCAGGGAATGACTATGCGCATCTGCACCACCTCCACTAATGGTATGGAGCAACATTCTACATCACATCCAAAACACGCCTACTGGCGGGAAAGCCAATGCTCCATTCAAGCAAGAAAAGAAACTGGAGAGCCTAGACCTAGAGGCCCTAACAAACCTTCTACGCTCAACCTGCCTAAGCAAAAATAGAACCCCCGAAACAACTGTAGACACAGCAGAAGACACACTCAACAGTTGGATTGCCAAAGGCCCTTGACCAACTGGCACCAGCAAAACATTCAAAGCAACACCAAAAATACTGGCAGCAAAATGGTCCACAGAAGAACCGAAAGAACTAAAAAAATAAATTTAAATAATGGAAAAGGAATGGAGAGAACAATACACCCGACAAGGCAAAATAAAATACCAAAGTCAAATCAGACTATACAAATCAACAGTCCTCAAAGCAAAAAGTACTATTATGCCACAAAAATAGAATATTGGCAAGCAATCAATAGAAAGAACTCTTCAAAATCATCAGAGATAAAATAAAATCCTTCTTCCTGCAAGAACTCCATCATCCTGACACAAGCACTTAGTGACCGCATCACCAACCACCTGAAATCAAAAATATATACAATCCAGGAGACCATCAACATAGCCCGGGCAAATAGAACCACGACTGTGGGACCACAGACACCAGGCAAAACGAAGATTACCGCAAAACTCACCTGCCTAGAATCAATCACAGAAGAAACCTTTGCCACACTGATCAAGGACACCAACCTTGCAGGATCCGCAAGGGACTCCTGCCCCCCTGATATCTTCAAAGGAATCCTCAACCATCGAACCCCGGCGACACACTTCCAGAATCTCCTTCCTCCTTCAAATCAGCATACATTAAACCACTGATAAAAAAAAGGGATCAGAAAGCGCAGAAGACCCGAGCAGCTACAGACCGATATCCAACCTGCCCTACCCAGCAAAGATCCTGGAGAACCACGTGTACAAAATCCTTCTTAATTAAGCACGTCAAAAAAATTGAATACTCGACTGGTCACAAGTTGGCTTGAGACCAATGAGAGGAACAGAATCAGCACTCCTATTGATATGGGACAACCTGAAAATAAACACAGATGACAATGCCCAATCAGCCCTCAAACTACTGGACATTTCGGTGCCCTTTGTCACAATCAGCCATGCAACACTAATAAAAAGATAGGTGGAATGTGGCATACAGGAATCCGCACTAAAGTGGCTTACCTCATTCCTAACAATCAGAATCGAAAGAACATACCTACCACCCTTCATCTCAAACACCAAATATATGTCCTGCGAAGTTCCACGGGGATCCAGCCTCTCTCCGCTGCGCTTCAACATCTACATGTGCCCACTGATAAAAATCATTCAAACCCACAGCCTTACCGCCTACAACTACGCAGGTGGCACATAACTAACTGAGTGTGAAAACAAACAGAAACTAGGAACAAAATAACCACCCCGACAACTGCCTCACAGACATCTACAACTGGATGACAACGAACAACCTTAAACTGAACCCAGCAAAAATTGAAATCATTCTCTCACCCGCAGGATTCAAGGAAGGGAACCCACAACTGGACTGGCCGACCGGCATGGGAAACGGAACCAAAGATTACCAACGTAGTAAATAACCTAGGAATACTCATGAAAAATGGACTATCCCTATCAACGCAAGTGCCAGAAATACTTGCTCCTACGACTGCTCAGAGGATTAATCCCCTACCTTCCCTTCCCTCACAGAACCCTCACAATCATATCCCTGATACTCACAAGAATTGACTACGCAAACATCCTCTACCTAGGACTACCGTAAAGAATCTCCAAAAAACTCAAAAGGGTGCAAAATACTGCAGCCAGGATCCTATTAAGACTAAACAGAAGAGACCACATCACTCCAGCACTGAAATGCCTACACTGGTTATCAGTAAAAAAGTGCATCAAATTCAAAGCACTCTGCATCGCCCACAAAGCCTTCCACAAACACACAGCTGAATTCCTCCATGACAAGATTAGCCGTTATCGCCAAGGAAGGGACCTAAGATCCATCAACAACCTACAAATAGAGGCAAACATTACGGAAAAAGAAATTTGTCGGAACAGCGTTCTCACGTCTAATTGCTAACATCTGGAACACCATGCCCAAAGAAATTAGAACCACAGAAGACCACATCACCTTCAGGAAACGGCTCAAAACCTGGCTATTCAACAGACAATGACAACCTCGAAGGACTCCGGCAGCAATAACACCACAGATAAAGTGACGAGATGGGCCAAAGAAATACAACTAAGCACCGGGCTAGATACTGTCAAGCGGCAACCAAAGAGCCGTGCCAGAGGCTCCAAAACACCGACCAACACATTGTATCCCTTACTGCTCCTCCAACATAACCGATGCCATACCAGACCCTGTGCTAGACACACTACACATAAACATACCGAGAGTCAATTCTATGTTCACACCCAGCATCTCTAGATGCAAAAGCACACCTAGAGTGAACCACCCACATAGCCCATGAAACCATCAACATCGCAATTGCACACCAAGACACTGGATAATCTTACAGCTGTAGCCACCAGTGACTCTGGATCTCTTATGGACACTATCTAACCAGTGCGCATAACCAGACCCACCACAACCCCACTCACACTAACACCAACACAAAACACTTCCACACACAGAGGCACTGAATCTTACCCATACAGTTGCAACACACGAGGCCTCACGCACAAACTCCCACATGCAAAACAACACTCACAGGTGACAGTTCCTCCTGGTTCTGAAAGGTTCTAGGTCATTTGGTTGAAAAAAATGGTCGACAGGACAAATGGTCGACACCAAAAGGTCGACAGTTCAAATGATCGAAATTTTTTTTTTGTTTTTTCACATTTTTTTATTTTTTTTTGGGGGGTCCCCCCAACCCCCTTTTTTTTGCTAAAAACCCCTTTTTTTCCCTAAACGAAAACCTAAAATATATATATATAAATTAAAAAGAAATTCGACCATTTGACCTGTCGACCAAATTGTGTCGACCATTTGACTGGACACCGTTCTGAACCTATCCTCTCACCCTAGTCTCACTAGCCTCCCCAGCCCCCTCTCTTGCAGAGCCATGTGAGCACCTGGAGACTGCCCCTGGCTGGTAGCAGTGTGCAGTATAAATCAACGTAACATAACAGGTGTAGAGAGGGGTATGTGTGGGTTGTACTGAGGTTGTTTGATAGAGTGGGTGAGTTTAGGTTTGTATCTAGGGGGGCAGATGAGGAGGTATTCTCTTTTGGAAGGATTGAGCTTGAGGAGGTGGGTGGTCACCCAGGTGGTGGTAGCTGAGAGATAGCTTTTGAGGGTGTGACATTGTCAGGGGGATGAGATTTGGAAGTATATTTTGATATTGTCTGCATTTTGGTGTAAATAGGCATTGTGTTTGTTAAGGGTCTGCCGAAGGGATTCAACATATAGGTTAAAGAGATGTGGAGATAAGGAGGAGGCTTGCGGTGTGCTGTACCTGACCGGGGTGGGGTTGGATAAAAAAAAAGGGCATGGAAACAACGTGGGTCCTGTCGTCCTGTCAGTAAGGAAGGAGGTGAACCAGTTGAGGACAGTGCCTGAGAGTTTCGTCCTGTGGTCTAGGAGTTGAATATAATGCTGTGGTTGATGGTGTTGAAGGCTGCAGAGAAGTCAAAGAGTATGAGCATCGCTGTGTTTCGTTTGTCAATGATTTTCTGGAGGTCATCAAGTATGTGAAGTGTAGCCTGTGTCCAGGTCGAAAGCCAGATTGGAAGGGGTTGTTTGGGATGATATGTTGTTGCAGTTGGTGGTGATAACGCGTTCCATGGTGCTAGATAGTGATCGGTCGGTACATTTCAGGAAGCATGGGGTCGAGAGATTGTCTTTTGAGGGGGGGTGAGATTTTTCAAGTTATTAGTACAGTCGGGATATTACCGTGTGTGGAGACAGGAGTTGATGATTAGCCAGTGGGCTTGAGGTGGGCATGCATCATATAGGAAGTGTGCAGGTTTTGTTTTAGCACTAAGGGCGATTTGGGTCTCTGTGTCAATGTGGTGGAAGGTGTCCCATGTGTTGGTACGTTTGGGAGTGGGCGAGCAGAGGGGATGGCTTGCCTGATGCTGTTGCGTTTTGGAGTTTAAGTAGTCCACGGAGGAGTTGAATACTATAGTCGATGGGGGGGTGTGGAAGGTGTGCATGGTGGTTTGGAGAGGGATTTGTCAATGTTGAATAGTTTCTGTGTGCGATTGGTGGTGTATTGGAGATCTTGGGGGTAATGAGTAGATTTGCCTGTGCGTATGGCTGTTTTATATTTGTTGCAGCAGTGTTTGAGTGGTGTTCTGGTGGTGGGGCATAGGTTCTTTTGCCAGGCTTTTTTCTAGGTGTCTAGATTCCGAGTTGATAGAGAGCTTGATAGAGAGTAGGGAAATGTTGAACCATGGTTGATGGTGGTGCCTGAGGGTTTTTGTGTTTTCAGGGGGGACATTTTGTGGAGTGCTTGTGTGATGATGGTGTTGTAACTTTTGAGGACGACGGAGGGATGTCTGTTTGGAGAGGCAGTAGTGGTATGAGTGCTGCTAAGGCTGTGTGCTTAATGTGTTTGATTTGTCTGGATGGGGGTGAGAAGGATGTTTGGGAGGTGGGGGATCCTGTGCAGTATTATTGTGAAGGGGATTGAAAAGTGGTCTGATTGCGACACCCAGATTTCATTTTCTGCAAAGACATGATTTAGCAACTAGCACCAATGAGAGTTCCTGACTGCTTTGCATAAAATCAAAGAGCATTTTGGGAACACAAAATGACCACTGATATGTATATTTGACGAACATCTCTATTATAAAAAGGTTTATATACTTGAATCACTAAATACTTACTATAAACTGGACTTGGTGGTATTTTAATTTTTCACAACACTCACCCTGATAACCATGAACAATATAAACTCATTCTGACAACCTCAGGATGTGGACCAGATAAAATGGCCCCATCCTCTTTGACTCATTGGGTTCCAATGCTTCTCATTCGGAAAGTGGTACAGGATGTCCAAATAAGCCTGAATTCTAGAATAGCTTTGAGGGGTAGCAGGATGTTGGGGTAAGGATATAGATAATTTGTTACACATTCACTGGTGTCTTCAGCATAAAATTCATCTTTACGCCACCCTAAGGATAATGTGTGCACAGGGCACCATTGAGTACCAGGCCTCTCACAGGTTGCTATATTTGTGAGACCCAGTCCCGATTTGTAGACCTAGAATCGGTCATTTTTATTGCACGTTTTTCTTCTTTGTCCTTTCTGAAAATCCGTTCTGTAAAGGAGTTCCAGATAGGACTTTGAAGTGACAGTTTTGATATTTTTAACTTTGGAGTAAATGATTTGTATGAACTTTAAATAGTAATTCACATTCATAGTGTGTCATGTTTGTTGTCTTAAATGTATTCTTCAGATCAAGAAGCAACAATGACAGAGCTCCCCCTTGTGGCACAGAGACGCAGTGCCACTGGTGTGAATTTATCAGCAGAGCAGTGCAGATGGAAGCAGCGAGCAGTGTTTTCATGCATTTCTCAAGAGTGTTGGCTTGACTTTAGGAATTGGAGAAGGCTCGTGCTCATCACCTCTGGTGACCTGCCTTCTGCCAAGAGGATTTCAATTAGGAATGTTCACCTGCTGATGTTTCCACTCCAAATTGCTCAACATGACATTTAAGTGGGTAAGTGTATGCTGATAATGTTAGACATGTATGGTGGTGCAGGTAAAAACATAAGTGGCAGAAGATGAATGGCTAAAGAATGTCAAGGGCACATTGTTTGACCTATGTCCGCTTCTTTTCATGCCATTAGGAATCCCTTTACCCGATCTACGTCATTTTACCTAACAGAAAACAGGGAATGACAATAACACTGAATAGAAAACAGGGAATGACAATAACACTGAATAGAAAACAGGGAATGACAACAACACTGAATAGAAAACAGGGAATGACAACAACACTGAATAGAAAACAGGGAATGACAATAACACTGAATAGAAAACAGGGAATGACAACAACACAGAATAGAAAACAGGGAATGACAACAACACTGAATAGAAAACAGGGAATGACAACAACACTGAATAGAAAACAGGGAATGACAACAACAGTAAATAGTGAATAGAAAACAGGGAATGACAATAACACTGAATAGAAAACAGGGAATGACAACAACACTGAATAGAAAACAGGGAATGACAACAACACTGAATAGAAAACAGGGAATGACAACAACAGTAAATGGTGAATAGAAAACAGGGAATGACAATAACACTGAATAGAAAACAGGGAATGACAACAACACTGAATAGAAAACAGGGAATGACAACAACAGTAAATAGTGAATAGAAAACAGGGAATGACAATAACACTGAATAGAAAACAGGGAATGACAATAACACTGAATAGAAAACAGAGAATGACAACAACAGTAAATAGAAAACAGGGAATGACAATAACACTGAATAGAAAACAGGGAATGACAACAACACTGAATAGAAAACAGGGAATGACAATAACACTGAATAGAAAACAGGAAATGACAACAACAGTAAATAGAAAACAGGGAATGACAATAACACTGAACAGAAAACAGGGAATGACAACAACACTGAATAGAAAACAGGGAATGACAACAACAGTAAATAGAAAACAGGGAATGACAATAACACTGAATAGAAAACAGGGAATGACAATAACACTGAATAGAAAACAGGGAATGACAACAACACTGAATAGAAAACAGGGAATGACAACAACAGTAAATAGAAAACAGGGAATGACAATAACACTGAATAGAAAACAGGGAATGACAACAACACTGAATAGAAAACAGGGAATGACAACAACAGTAAATAGAAAACAGAGAATGACAATTACACTGAATAGAAAACAGGGAATGACAACATCACTGAATAGAAAACAGGAAATGACAACAACAGTAAATAGAAAACAGGGAATGACAACAACACTGAATAGAAAACAGGGAATGACAACAACACTGAATAGAAAACAGGGAATGACAACAACACTGAATAGAAAACAGGGAATGACAACAACAGTAAATAGTGAATAGAAAACAGGGAATGACAATAACACTGAATAGAAAACAGGGAATGACAATAACACTGAATAGAAAACAGGGAATGACAACAACACTGAATAGAAAACAAGGAATGACAACAACACTGAATAGAAAACAGGGAATGACAACAACAGTAAATAGTGAATAGAAAACAGAGAATGACAACAACAGTAAATAGAAAACAGGGAATGACAATAACACTGAATAGAAAACAGGGAATGACAACAACACTGAATAGAAAACAGGGAATGACAACAACAGTAAATAGAAAACAGGGAATGACAATAACACTGAATAGAAAACAGGGAATGACAACAACAGTAAATAGAAAACATGGAATGACAATAACACTGAATAGAAAACAGGGAATGACAACAACACTGAATAGAAAACAGGGAATGACAACAACAGTAAATAGAAAACAGTGAAAAATATCGATTTCTTTTCTTTTTTCTCCCCCAAAGGTTCGTTGTGTGTTTTCTGTTCGCTGTTATTGTATTCTCTGTAATTGGTTTCACTATTATCACTGGAGACCCCCTTTCCCATTTGTGGTCAGTCTATTCTTAATGTCCATATTATAACTTTTGGGGGATATAACAGGCGTGCCATTACATTTCCTGGTATAAATACACTGTAGCCTGTATCTTTCCCACCCATTCGCCCTCCAAGAGCATTGCCGGCACCTGCTGTAGTACCTCCCAGACACTGGGGGAACTCAAGCTCCGTGTGAATAGATCGCAGGTGTTTTTGAAAATATACATTTGTACAACATGAAATCTTCTCCCAACACACACACACACACACACTTCCAAACTGAGTTTGTGTGCACATGACTCTGTTCTTACCTTGATTTGTTGTAGCTTCTCCGTGCAGTGCAGAACTCTTGAGGTCATACACAGGGGAAGGCCAATGAACAGGAGGCGACTCAACTGGGAGCAACCCGTGGGGTACTTTCATGATGGAGTGGGCACATTTCCTGGCATATTTTGCAGGTATTTCATAATTATGCTCGTAATGTACTTGTCAAAGAAGTGCTTTAAGAATAAACTAATGATTTTTTTGTTTAAGTACATGGTCTATATTCACAAACCCCCCACCCCACCACCTTCATTTATCTAAAAACATCTACATATCTTGGATATGTTTACCCATGAACCAGATCAGAAGGGTGAAACGCCGGTGGACTTGCACTCCTTATTCAGGAATGCATTGGGTGGACTAGACCCACCTAGTACCATAGCAGTGTCATATACACTCTTATCTATTTTGACCGAAAAAGAAGGTAAAAAAAAAGAAAATCTAGGAAAATCAAGTGGAACTCACTTTCTAACTCCCTGGCTGTCCACCCCATCCTATTCCAAAGTTAGAGGTAAGTAGTGGTATTACGGAGTTTGACACTGCACCGTTGGTATTGAATATTACAGTTCGCCCGTCGCGGCATGGATCACCATGAAGTCGTACCCACTCTTTCATTCCTTCATGTAAGCAGTTAAATGTTCCCAATTGAGCGTTGAGCGCAATGCTATATTAGATGTTTATAGGTCTTGTGTTTGTTTGCTTGCGTTTTCTTAATTTGTACTTATTGATCCAAGTTAGTTCAGTAATGAATCACTGGTTTCCTTTGTTACTTTCCCAAGTAAGAATTGTAATGAATACTTCAAAAACATCCTCTCATTACTAATTCCAATATGTCCTTGTTGACACGTGTTTCGGCATTAAGCCTTTCTCAAAACCGGACAAAAGTTATATCCTATTCAATTCAGCTTGATACTCTACTTCATTATATTCACATTCTCTTCTCAGCATCTTCATTAAAGGGTTAATCCCTGGTCCCGCTGCTCAAGGAGGCAGTCTCCCTTGTATGTGTGCTTCCAGCGGCCCATCCGATTCTACATCCATTGGCCAAACTCTCAAATCACCTCTCCATCGCGTGTGCCCATCCACTGCACCCCGACGTCAAGGTTTAACCATTTTCAATGATTGCCTCAGGATTACAAGACAGATCATTCTGAAATTGCAAAGCAGGCTGTGATTTTGGGAAACTTGAGTTATCCAAGCTACCTAATCCACGCTGTGCCTCCCCAAAGACCGGGGGTATGCAAACTGTGACTCTACAGATGTGTTTGAGTACAACTCCAATGACTGTAAACCATTGACAATGCTAGCTAGGGATGATGGGAATTGCAGTCCAAAATATCTGGGGAGACAAAGTTATTGCAGACGCCTGCTGTAGACAGTGTCTTCTTTAGGGATGCTCATGGTAAACCCGGACCACAGACACTTTAAGGTGCAAAAAAACACTTTTTGTAGATGCCGGAGAGGACCTGCACTGTTTCATGGGACCTGCACTGTTTCTGTCTCTGCCACATTGGCAACATAGAAGGGTTACCGAATATGAATGAACAGTGAAGGTACACCAACAACTTGCCCTCTCAAATAAGCTTTTTCTGGCATGCTGGGGTCCCTTCTGACCCTGGCACACAACCTATTACCAGCCCAGCACTGTTCTTCCTGCATCGCCAATATTTTCAAATCGAACCCCCAAGCTGATTAATTATGTGATCCAGGTAGAAATGAGGTCTTGTTGGCCATGGGGAGGCAATCTGCAACCGTACTTCTGCATCCTGTTTGAGCCAGTAGAGGTTGCACGGGTGCTGCAATGAGCCCCAATGAATCAGACAGCCAATGCACTGCTGACTATTGTCAAGTTACCTTTTGAAGGTGGTCCCTCTTGAGGATGCTGTCAGAATAAGGATTATAGGGCACTACTTTATGCTGATCACGCCATCATTTTGTCGCTAACCCCAGCTGGCCTTAAGGGGTCTGCTACGCCATGGACTTCCTTGAAACCCACAAATTAAAGCTAAATAAAAGTAAAACAAAAATCTAGATTTTTGGTATAAAGGGGAAACTCTTTAGGCGGGAAATCAAGGGGAAACTGATTGGAGTAGTGGACTTAAATTTACAAGGAACGGCCTCTGGACGGAACATATTAAACAACAGGCGGACAGAGCGAAGGTCAGACTTAAAGGGCTACAGGGATTTTATTTTAAATATGGAGCTCACAGGCTGGACAAGTGCATGAAAGTGTTCAAACTTAAGATGACATCACAGAAACGGGATGCTAGCGAGATCTGGGGATACAGTAACTGTAAGCCTTTGGAAATAGTCCAGAAAGAATTCTGGTGCAAGCCTTCGGCCTACCACCAGTGTGCCCATGCAGCGCGTAAAGAATTGAATTAGGGCTGTAGAGCATTTCTTCCATGGCACAGTCCACATGCAGTCCAGACAGCTGACATATTTCTCCAAACCAAAACTGGGTTATTCAAACATTCCAAATGCCCTGTCTGGTTTCGCTGTGATGGCGGAAGCTTCGGACATGGACACATTTCATGATTCAAGAAAGGGAGTAGTCTTTGGGACAGACTGATATCTCAAAAGGAGATGCATATTTGTGAGACCAATCTGGCTCAATTGAAATTAGCAATCAAATGCTGGGCTAGAGAAAGGGCATTGGCGGAGTCGTACAGCTCCCGGACAAATCAGTGGACTCATTTCACCGGCGTGGAGGAGGTTAATGATTATGACTGGCTTAAAACTGCTTCCGCTCGCCAAAAGAGCAAATTGGCACAAGGCATCACCAAAATTCCTGTCCAGTTTGGGGCTGGATGACGATTGGGTGCATTCTTTTTTTATTTTCCCGTTTTATAAGGCCAAGAGGATGTCATGGATAAGACCCTAGATCCTGGTTGATGACATCAGATCTTGTAAGGAAGCTATGGGTCAAATGTTTATCTGTGTTGAGCCCCAGTTTCACACTGATCTGATCCTCGATATGGCTTTAAATATAAGATTATTTAAAACACAAATAGTGGCAAAGGGTCGAATGTCGAATATTGTACAAGGTCGTAGTTGCTAGTGGGTGAAATCCGCTGGAACATTTGCGTAAAGGGGGTTTGTTTTTTATGTAGGCTTTAATCGCCTGTTTTTAAAGAAGTTGTTGATTAATGCAGATGGCAAAATAACTGAATGTAATGTGGATTCATGTTCTTACGTGTGAATTGTTAATGGAGCAATCAGAAAAACCTTCAATAATGAAATGAAAGAGAAGACCCAGACAGGACTATCTAATGTTACCGGCTGCAATAGAAGGCTAGGAAAGGACAATCTAAACTAGAGGCATTGCAAAAGAAGAGTAGCATTAAACTTGATAAATTGCAAGAAAGAGTAGGTCAGGACTATCTAATGGTAACACATTGCATGAGAAGAGCAAGCTAGGAGTGTATATACTTGACGCCATTCACGACTAGGAAACGACTATCGAATGTCAATTTTCTGCAAGAGAAGGCAGCCATATATATGCATGGGGGCTACCACTGCCTGTGGGGGGTGCTGGGGATTCAAGTCACATCATTCAAATTACTGAGGCCTGCGATTCATAGTTTCCTATTCAAACCACTGCACAATACGACTAGCCAATACGAAAACACTGCACAAAAGTGACCTAACCCTTGAGAGATTTACAATGGGAAAATGTAAAAAAATTGTAATCAACTGGTAGCATAGACTACACAATATCCGGAACGCGCAGAGGGAGTGCAGTTGTTTCCCTGCGCCACGGCCCTGCAAGGATATTAAGTGAATGTTAATAAATGATGTGGGCAGACTAAACAAGAAGAGGTCTTCATGCTGGAAGTCCAGCCTGGCAAGAGATGGCTGAGGAGGATGACTGCATGGCAGTGACGGGGCATAATGCAATGCAATGTGGCTGGCCCTTGTGCTGTGTGGCCCTTGCCATATGGGCGGCCTCTTGGCGCTATGTCATGTGGTTAGTGGGGGAAAAAGGGAGGCGAGACGAGAAACCCAATGCGCTGATGTGAGCAGATCAGAAGGATGCACTCTATATGTGTGCTAGACAGTGTCGGGGAAGTTGGATTAGGGATTGTGTGTGCGGCAAGAGGGGTTCTAAGGTGTTCAAAGCCTGTTCAGCGTCTTTCTAGCGAGTTATGCCAAGAGAGTGCAGATGGGTGTAATAAATACCAAGGCGGAGGTAAGTGAGGGATAAGCTTTATTCCACGGCCCCCGGAGGGAGGGCTGTCAGTTGGGAAAATGACAAACGACGTTCCGTGGTGGAGCCTGGGGGGAAAACATTCTACATTCCGGGTGGAATGAAGTGATGTTTTAACATTGTAACATCTCCTTACCTATGGGCAAGCGGGGGCGGAAGGGGGGGGAACAAGGAAAGGTGGGGTGGGAAGGTTGGCTAAAGGAAGTTAACATGGTTGATAATTGTTGTCAATAGTAGATGAACTTGTTGCTGAAGTTCTGGATGATCTTGCGATTCCTTTTTGACAGACTCCTGGCGGATCTTTCGTCATTGTGGTGACAAGGTTTGTTGTTTATAGAGTATTTGAGGTGGTATGTCTCCTCAGGAATGGGTTCATTCCTTGATCCTACGTCATCATGTGAGTCTTTAGATGTGCTGGATCTGCATATGTCGTTGGGTGTTCTCCTCATATCCTTTCTTGACCAAGTAAGACCCATTCTCGTCGCCAAATGTAATAAATACCAAGGCGGAGGTAAGTGAGGGATAAGCTTTATTCCACGGCCCCCAGAGGGAGGGCTGTCAGTTGGGAAAATGACAAACGGCATTCCATGGTGGAACCTGGGGGGAAAACATTCTACATTCCGGGTGGAATGAAGTGACGTTTTAACATTATAACAATGGGCTGGGGGGAAGGGAGAGGGGGGTTGTGTTGTACAGTGGAAGAATGGAAACAGTGGACTATCCCAGTATGTGTTTGGCTGACCAGTGTGTGCAGTGTGAGGTGGAAAGACAGAGGATGAGTGGGTTAGTGAGGCAGAGGAAGGTTATCACAATCCATGCTTGCAGCTACTTGCGAGCCCGGAAGGCCTTGCTCGCGCTGGAGAAGTGTGATGAACCCGGATGTCCTGCGATCAAATTAGCCTAAAATGAGGGCGGGCCAGGCATAGGCAGTCAGATGCTATTGGGTCTGAATTACATCAAGGCTCAACTGTTCCATCCAAATACAATGCAAGAAACATCTACACAAGGAGGCCCCAGGCAAGCACAAGCATACCTGGGTTTCGTTGCACTAACACCCCACAAAAGAGGTCTGCACAATCCAACCGCCTCATATTATCGGGCTGAAGTGTGAATGTCCGATTGCTAACGCAAGTTAAGAGAGGTTTACTCAAGGCACTGCATCAATAACTGACAGTTACCAGGTGCAAGAGTAGAATGGGTAATGACTCAGTGCCTGCCAACGAGGATCGGCACTCTGACGGGTTTTCGGGATATCACTCATTAAAAAATTGCATACATTTAGAATCATTTAACTAATGAATATTAATCAGGGGTATGCTGAAAAACCTGGCATGGATCCTGCACCTGAGGCCTGGAGTTGGACAACCATAGTAGACAAAATGCTAATGCGCCAGTATGGCAGACTACTAAACGTAGGCACAGGAGGCAGCAATGTCTACAATGCAGCAAGAAACCACTGAAAGTTGATGTAGTGCTAGTGCAATATTAGAGAAGCAAATGCGGCCCCCTTGCAGCTGCAAATAGCAAAATACTGTCACCTTGCAAGGAAAAACCATCTGCACGTGTAAACATCCAATGCTGTCACCTTGCAAGAGTAGACTATCTGCACGTGTAAACATCCAATGCTGTCACCTTGCAAGAGTAGACCATCTGCACGTGTAAACATCCAATGCTGTCACCTTGCAAGAGTAGATAAGGAAATACCCTCTGCACGTGTAGACATCCAATGCTGTCACCTTGCAAGAGCAGACAAGGAAACCCCCTCTGCACGTGTAGACATCCAATACTGCCACCTTGCAAGAGCAGACAAGGAAACCCCCTCTGCACGTGTAGACATTCAATGCTGACACCTTGCAAGAGCAGACAAGGAAATACCCTCTGCACGTGTAGACATCCAATGCTGAAACCTTGCAAGAGCAGACAAGGAAATACCCTCTGCACGTGTAGACATCCAATGCTGAAACCTTGCAAGAGCAGACAAGGAAATACCCTATGCACGTGTAAACATCCAATGCTGTCACCTTGCAAAAGTAGACAAGGAAATACCCTCTGCACGTGTAGACATCCAATTCTGTCACCTTGCAAGAGCAGACAACGAACCCCCTCTGCACGTGTAGACATCCAATGCTGACACCTTGCAAGAGCAGACAAGGAAATACCCTCTGCACGTGTAGACATGCAATGCTGAGACACTGCAAGAGCAGACAAGGAAACACCCTATGCACGTGTAGACATCCAATGCTGACACCTTGCAAGAGCAGACAAGGAAATACCCTCTGCACGTGTAGACATGCAATGCTGAGACACTGCAAGAGCAGACAAGGAAATACCCTCTGCACGTGTAAACATCCAATGCTGTCACCTTGCAAAAGTAGACAAGGAAATACCCTCTGCACGTGTAGACATCCAATTCTGTCACCTTGCAAGAGCAGACAACGAAACCCCCTCTGCACGTGTAGACATCCAATGCTGACACCTTGCAAGAGCAGACAAGGAAATACCCTCTGCACATGTAGACATGCAATGCTGAGACACTGCAAGAGCAGACAAGGAAACACCCTATGCACGCGTAGACATCCAATGCTGACACCTTGCAAGAGCAGACAAGGAAATACCCTCTGCACGTGTAGACATGCAATGCTGAGACACTGCAAGAGCAGACAAGGAAATACCCTCTGCACGTGTAAACATGGGAGGATAACTCAGGGGCAACATGCTCGCCTTGGAAGGAAGACGACACTGAGCAACACAGGTTTCCATCCCCGGGTCTGCGCTTAGAAACCTCTGGGTGTTAAGCGCGTTATAAATAACCTATCATATAATATCATATCAATGCTGAGACACTGCAAGAGCAGACCATGAAATACCCTCTGCACGTGTAGACATCCAATGCTGACACCTTGCAAGAGCAGACAAGGAAATACCCTCTGCACGTGTGCAAATCCAATGCTGAGACACTAGAAGAGTAGACAAGGAAATACCCTCTGCAAATGTGCACATGCAATGCTGAGACACTGCAAGGGCAGACAAGGAAATACCCTCTGCACGTGTACACATGCAATGCTGAGACAAGGCAATACCCTCCGCACGTGTACACATCCAATGCTGAGACACTGGAAGAGTAGAGAAGGAAATACCCTCTGCACGTGTAGACATGTAGACATGCAATGCTGAGACGCTGCAAGACTAGACAAGGAAATAATCTCTGCACATGTGCACATGCAATGCTGAGACACTGCAAGAGCAGACAAGGAAATACCCTCTGCACATGTAGACATCCAATGCTGAGACACTGCAAGAGCAGACAAGGAAATACACTCTGCACATGTGCACATGCAATGCTGAGACACTGCAAGAGCAGACAAGGAAATACCCTCTGCACGTGCACACATGCAATGCTGAGACACTGGAAGAGTAGAAAAGAAAATACCCTCTGCACGTGTAGACATGCAATGTGGAGATGCTGCTAGAGCAGGCAAGGAAATACCCTCTGCGCATGTAGACATCCAATGCTGAGACACTGGAAGAGTAGACAAGGAAATACCCTCTGCACATGTACACATGCAATGCTCAGACACTGTAAGAGCAGACAAGAAAATACCCTCTGCACGTGTAGACATCCAATGCTGTGACACTGCAAGGGCAGACAAGGAAATACCCTCTGCACGGGTACCCATCCAATGCTGAGACACTGGAAGTGTAGACAAGGAAATACCCTCTGCACATGTGCACATGCAATGCTGAGACACTGCAAGATCAGACAAGGAACTACCCTCTGCACATGTGCACATGCAATGCTGAGACACTGCTAGGGCAGGAAAGGAAATACCCTCTGCATGTGTACACATGCAATGCTGAGACAAGGCAATACCCTCCGCACGTGTACACATCCAATGCTGAGACACTGGAAGAGTAGACAAGGAAATACCCTCTGCACGTGTAGACATACAATGCTGAGACACTGCAAGAGTAGACAAGGAAATACCCTCAGCACATGTGCACAGGCAATGCTGAGACACTGCAAGAGCAGACAAGGAAATACCCTCTGGATGTGTAGACATGCAATGCTGAGACGCTGCAGGAGTAGACAAGGAAATACTCTCTGCACATGTGCACATGCAATGCTGAGACACTGCAAGAGCAGACAAGGAAATACCCTCTGCATGTGTAGACATCCAATGCTGAGACACTACTAGAGCAGACAAGGAAATACCCTCCGCACGTGTACACATCCAATGCTGAGACAAGGCAATATCCTACGCACGTGTACACATCCAATGCTGAGAAACTGGAAGAGTAGACAAGGAAATACCCTCTGCATATGTAGACATGCAATGCTGAGACACTGCAAGAGCAGACAAGGAAATACCCTCTGCACATGTGCACATGCAATGCTGAGACACTGCAAGGGCAGACAAGGAAATACCCTCTGCACGTGTAGACATGCAATGCTGAGATGCTGCAAGAGTAGACAAGGAAATACCCTCTGCACATGTGCACATGCAATGCTGAGACACTGCAAGGGCAGACAAGGAAATACCCTCTGCACGTGTACACATGCAATGCTGAGACAAGGTAATACCCTCTGCATGTGTACACACCCAATGCTGAGACACTGGGAGAATAGACAAAGAAATACCCTCTGCACGTGTAGACATGCAATGCTGAGACGCTGCAAGAGTAGACAAGGAAATACTCTCTGCACATGTACACATGCAATGCTGAGACACTGCAAGAGCAGACAAGGAAATACCCTCTGCACATGTAGACATCCAATGCTGAGACACTGCTAGAGCAGACAAGGAAATACCCTCTGCACGTGTACACATGCAATGCTGAGACAAGGTAATGCCCTCCGCACATGTACACATCCAATGCAGAGACACTGAATGAGTAGTCAAGGAAATACCCTCTGCACGTGTAGACATGCAATGCTAAGACACTGCAAGAGCAGACAAGGAAATACCCTCTGCACATGTAGACATCCAATGCTGAGACACTGGAAGAGTAGATAAGGAAATACCCTCTGCACGTCTAGACATGCAATGCTGAGACAAGGAAATACCCTCTGCACGCGTACACATGCAATGCTGAGACACTGCAAGAGTAGACAAGGAAATACTCTCTGCACATGTGTACATGCAATGCTTAGACATTGTAAGAGCAGACAAGGAAATACCCTCTGCACATGTAGACATCCAATGCTGAGACACTGCAAGGGCAGACAAGGAAATACCCTCTGCACGTGTACACATCCAATGCTGAGATACTGGAAGAGTAGACAAGGAAATACCCTCTGCACATGTGCACATGCAATGCTGAGACGCTGCAAGAGCAGTCAAGGAAATACCCTCTGCACATGTGCACATGCAATGCTGAGATACTGCAAGGGCAGACAAGGAAATACCCTCTGCACGAGTACACATGCAATGCTGAGACAAGGCAATACCCTCCGGACGTGTACACATCCAATGCTGAGACACTGGAAGAGTAGACAAGGAAATACCCTCTGCACGTATAGTCATGCAATGCTGAGACGCTGCAAGAGTAGACAAGGAAATCCCCTCTGCACATGTGCACATGCAATGCTGAGACACTGCACATGTAGACATCCAATGCTGAGACACTGGAAGAGTAGACAAGGAAATACCCTCTGCACGTTTACACATTCAATGCTGACACCTTGCAAGAGCAGACAAGGAAATACCCTCTGCACGTGTAGACATGAAATGCTGAGACACTTTAAGAGCAGACAAGGAAACACCCTCTGCACGTGTAGACCTCCAATGCTGACACCTTGCAAGAGCAGACAAGGAAATACCCTCTGCACGCGTACACATGCAATGCTGAGACACTGCAAGAGCAGACAAGGAAATACCCTCTGCACGCGTACACATGCAATGCTTAGACACTGTAAGAGCAGACAAGGAAATACCCTCTACACGTGTAGACATCCAAGGCTGACACCTTGGAAGAGCAGACATGGAAATACCCTCTGCACGAGTACACATGCAATGCTGAGACAAGGCAATACCCTCCGGACGTGTACACATCCAATGCTGAGACACTAGAAGAGTAGACAAGGAAATACCCTCTGCACGTATAGTCATGCAATGCTGAGACGCTGCAAGAGTAGACAAGGAAATCCCCTCTGCACATGTGTGCATGCAATGCTGAGACACTGCACATGTAGACATCCAATGCTGAGACACTGGAAGAGTAGACAAGGAAATACCCTCTGCACGTTTACACATCCAATGCTGACACCTTGCAAGAGCAGACAAGGAAATACCCTCTGCACGTGTAGACATGAAATGCTGAGACACTTTAAGAGCAGACAAGGAAACACCCTCTGCACGTGTAGACATCCAATGCTGACACCTTGCAAGAGCAGACAAGGAAATACCCTCTGCACGCGTACACATGCAATGCTGAGACACTGCAAGAGCAGACAAGGAAATACCCTCTGCACATGTGCACATGGGTTATAGGTTAAAAGTTCGAATCAAAAGGTTCGAAATACAATAGGTTCGAGTACATTTGCACGAAAACAAAAGGTTTTAATTTTTTTTTTTTTTGGGGGGGTTCTGAGACACTGTAAGAGCAGACAAGGAAACACCCTCTGCACGTGTAGACGTCCAATGCTGACACCTACCAAGAGCAGACAAGGAAATACCCTCTGCACGTGTAGACATGCAATGCTGAGACACTGCAAGAGCAGAAAAGGAAATACCCTCTGCACGTGTAAACATTGGAGGATAGCTCAGGGGCAACGTGCTCGCCTTGGAAGGAAGCCGACACTGAGCAACACAGGTTTCGATCCCCGGGTCTGCGCTTAGAAACCTCTGGGTATTAAGCGTGTTATAAATAACCTATCATATAATATCATATCACTGCTGGGACACTGCAAGAGCAGACCATGAAATATCCTCTGCATGTGTAGACATGCAATGCTGAGACGCTGCAAGAGTAGACAAGGAAATACTCTCTGCACGCGTACACATGCAATGCTGAAACACTGCAAGAGCAGACAAGGAAATACTCTCTGCACATGTAGACATCCAATGCTGAGACACTGCAAGGGCAGACAAGGAAATACCCTCTGTACGTGTACACATCCAATGCTGATACACTGGAAGAGTAGACAAGGAAATACCCTCTGGACATGTGCACATGCAATGCTGAGACACTGCAAGAGCAGACAAGGAAATACCCTCTGCACGTGTACACATCCAATGCTGAGACACTGGAAGAGTAGACAAGGAAATACCCTCTGCACATGTGCACATGCAATGCTGAGACACTGCAAGAGCAGACAAGGAAATACCGTCTGCACATGTGCACATGCAATGCTGAGACAAGGCAATGCCCTCCGCACGTGTACACATCCAATGCTGAGACACTGGAAGTCTGAAACAAGGAAAAACCCTCTGCACATCTAGACATGGAATGCTGAGACGCTGCTAGAGCAGACAAGGAAATACCCTCTGCACATGTAGACATCCAATGCTGAGACGCTGCAAGAGTAGACAAGGAAATACTTTCTGCACATGTGCACATGCAATGCTTAGAAACTGTAAGAGCAGACAAGGAAATACCCTCTGCACATGTAGACATTCAATGCTGAGACACGGCAAGGGCAGACAAGGAAATACCCTCTGCACGTGTACACATCCAATGCTGAGACACTGGAAGAGTAGACAAGGAAATACCCTCTGCACATGTGCACATGCAATGCTGAGACACTGCAAGAGCAGACAAGGAAATACCCTCTGCACATGTGCACATGCAATGCTGAGATACTGCAAGGGCAGACAAGGAAATACCCTCTGCACGAGTACACATGCAATGCAGAGACAAGGCAATACCCTCCGCACGTGTACAGATTCAATGCTGAGACACTGGAAGAGTAGACAAGGAAATACCCTCTGCACGTGTAGACATGCAATGCTGAGACGCTGCAAGAGTAGACAAGGAAATCCCCTCTGCACATGTGCACATGCAATGCTGAGACACTGCACATGTAGACATCCAATGCTGAGATACTGGAAGAGTAGACAAGGAAATGCTCTCTGCACGTGTAGACATACAATGCTGAGACAAGGAAATACCCTCTGCATGTCTACACATGCAATGCTGAGACACTGTAAGAGCAGACAAGGAAATACCCTCTGCACATGCGCACATGCAGTGCTGAGACACTGCAAGGGCAGACAAGGAAATACCCTCTGCACATGTACACATGCAATGCTGAGACAAGGCAATACCCTCCGCACGTGTACACATCCAATGCTGAGACACTGGAAGAGTAGACAAGGAAATACCCTCTGCACGTGTAGACATGCAATACTGAGACAAGGAAATACCCTCTGCACGTTTACACATCCAATGCTAACACCTTGCAAGAGCAGACAAGGAAATACCCTTTGCACGTGTAGACATGAAATGCTGAGACACTTTAAGAGCAGACAAGGAAACACCCTCTGCACGTGTAGACATACAATGCTGACACCTTACAAGAGCAGACAAGGAAATACCCTCTGCACATGTAGACATGCAATGCTGAGACACTGCAAGATCAGAAAAGGAAATACCCTCTGCACGTGTGAACATGGGAGGATAGCTCAGGGGCAACATGCTCGCCTTGGAAGGAAGACGACACTGAGCAACACAGGTTTCAATCCCCGGGTCTGCGCTTAGAAACCTCTGGGTATTAAGCGCGTTATAAATAACCTATCATATAATATCATATCCATGCTCAGACACTGCAATAGCGGACCATGAAATACCCTCTGCACGTGTAGACATCCAATGCTGACACCTTGCAAGAGCAGACAAGGAAATACCCTCTGCACATGTAGACATGCAATGCTGAGACACTGCAAGATCAGAAAAGGAAATACCCTCTGCACGTGTGAACATGGGAGGATAGCTCAGGGGCAACATGCTTGCCTTGGAAGGAAGACGACACTGAGCAACACAGGTTTCGATCCCCGGGTCTGCGCTTAGAAACCTCTGGGTATTAAGCGCGTTATAAATAACCTATCATATAATATCATATCCATGCTCAGACACTGCAATAGCAGACCATGAAATACCCTCTGCACGTGTACACATGCAATGCTGAGATACTGCAAGAGTAGACAAGGAAATACTCTCTGCACATGTGCACATGTAATGCTTAGACACTGTAAGAGCAGACAAGGAAATACCCTCTGCAAATGTGCACATGCAATGCTGAGATACTGCAAGGGCAGACAAGGAAATACCCTCTGCCCGAGTACACATGCAATGCTGAGAAAAGGCAATACCCTCCGGACGTGTACACATCCAATGCTGAGACACTGGAAGAGTAGACAAGGAAATACCCTCTGCACGTGTAGTCATGCAATGCTGAGACGCTGCAAGAGCAGACAAGGAAATCCCCTCTGCACATGTGCACATGCAATGCTGAGACACTGCACATGTAGACATCCAATGCTGAGACACTGGAAGAGTAGACAAGGAAATACCCTCTGCACGTTTACACATCCAATGCTGACACCTTGCAAGAGCAGACAAGGAAATACCCTCTGCACGTGTAGACATGAAATGCTGAGACACTTTAAGAGCAGACAAGGAAACACCCTCTGCACGTGTAGACATCCAATGCTGACACCTTGCAAGAGCAGACAAGGAAATACCCTCTGCACGTGTACACATGCAATGCTGAGACACTGCAAGAGCAGACAAGGAAATACCCTCTGCACATGTGCACATGGGTTATAGGTTAAAAGTTCGAATCAAAAGGTTCGAAATACAATAGGTTCGAGTACATTTGCACGAAAACAAAAGGTTTTAATTTTTTTTTTTTTTTTGGGGGGGTTCCCCCCAACCCCTGTTTTTCTGGTAAAAAACACGTTTTTTTTACCAAAACGAAACCCCCCCAAAAAATATATAATTAAAAAAAAAATCAAACCTTTTGTTTTCGAGCAAATGTACTCGGCCCTATTGCATTCTAACCTTTTGTATTCTCACCTTTACCCGAACACCGTTCACATGCAATGCTGAGATGCTGCAAGAGCAGACAAGGAAATACCCTCTGCACGTGTAGACATCCAAGGCTGACACCTTGCAAGAGCAGACAAGGAAACACCCTCTGCACGTGTAGACATGCAATGCTGAGACACTGCAAGAGCAGACAAGGAAATACCCTCTGCACATGTAGACATCCAATGCTGAGACACTGCTAGAGCAGACAAGGAAATACCCTCTGCACGTGTAGACATGCAATGCTGAGACGCTGCAAGAGTAGACAAGGAAATACTCTCTGCACATGTGCACATGCAATGCTGAGGCACTGCAAGAGCAGACAAGGAAATACCCTCTGCACGTGTACACATCCAATGCTGAGACACTGGAAGAGCAGACAAGGAAACACCCTGTGCACGTGTAGACATCCAATGCTGACACCTTGCAAGAGCAGACAAGGAAAAACCCTCTGCACGTGTAGACATGCAATGCTGAGACACTGAAAGAGCAGAAAAGGAAATACCCTCTGCACGTGTAAACATTGGAGGATAGCTCAGGGGCAACGTGCTCACCTTGGAAGGAAGACGACACTGAGCAACACAGGTTTTGATCCCCGGGTCTGCGCTTAGAAACCTCTGGGTATAAAGTGTGTTACAAATAACCTATCATATAATATCATATCACTGCTGGGACACTGCAAGAGCAGACCATGAAATACCCTCTGCACGTGTAGACATGCAATGCTGAGACGCTGCAAGAGTAGACAAGGAAATACTCTCTGCACGCGTACACATGCAATGCTGAGACACTGCAAGAGCAGACAAGGAAATACTCTCTGCACATGTAGACATCCAATGCTGAGACACTGCAAGGGCAGACAAGGAAATACCCTCTGCACATGTGCACATGCAATGCTGAGACACTGCAAGAGCAGACAAGGAAATACCCTCTGCACGTGTACACATGCAATGCTGAGACAAGGCAATGCCCTCCGCACGTGTACACATCCAATGCTGAGACACTGGAAGTGTAGACAGGGAAATAACCTCTGCACATCTAGACATGCAATGCTGAGACGCTGCAAGAGTAGACAAGGAAATACTCTCTGCACATGTGCACATGCAATGCTTAGACACTGTAAGAGCAGACAAGGAAACACCCTCTGCACATGTAGACCTTCAATGCTGAGACACTGCAAGGGCAGACAAGGAAATACCCTCTGCACGTGTACACATCCAATGCTGAGACACTGGAAGAGTAGACAAGGAAATACCCTCTGCACATGTGCACATGCAATGCTGAGACACTGCAAGAGCAGACAAGGAAATACCCTCTGCACATGTGCACATGCAATGCTGAGATACTGCAAGGGCAGACAAGGAAATACCCTCTGCACGAGTACACATGCAATGCTGAGACAAGGCAATGCCCTCCGCACGTGTCTACATCCAATGCTGAGACACTGGAAGTGTAGACAGGGAAATAACCTCTGCACATCTAGACATGCAATGCTGAGACGCTGCTAGAGCAGACAAGGAAATACCCTCTGCACATGTAGACATCCAATGCTGAGACGCTGCAAGAGTAGACAAGGAAATACTCTCTGCACATGTGCACATGCAATGCTTAGACACTGTAAGAGCAGACAAGGAAACACCCTCTGCACATGTAGACATTCAATGCTGAGACACTGCAAGGGCAGACAAGGAAATACCCTCTGCACGTGTACACATCCAATGCTGAGACACTGGAAGAGTAGACAAGGAAATACCCTCTGCACATGTGCACATGCAATGCTGAGACACTGCAAGAGCAGACAAGGAAATACCCTCTGCACGTGTACACATCCAATGCTGAGACACTGGAAGAGCAGACAAGGAAACACCCTCTGCACGTGTAGACATCCAATGCTGACACCTTGCAAGAGCAGACAAGGAAAAACCCTCTGCACGTGTAAACATTGGAGGATAGCTCAGGGTCAACGTGCTCGCTTTGGAAGGAAGACGACACTGAGCAACACAGGTTTTGATCCCCGGGTCTGCGCTTAGAAACCTCTGGGTATTAAGCGTGTTACAAATAACCTATCATATAATATCATATCACTGCTGGGACACTGCAAGAGCAGACCATGAAATACCCTCTGCATGTGTAAACATTGGAGGATAGCTCAGGGTCAACGTGCTCGCTTTGGAAGGAAGACGACACTGAGCAACACAGGTTTTGATCCCCGGGTCTGCGCTTAGAAACCTCTGGGTATTAAGCGTGTTACAAATAACCTATCATATAATATCATATCACTGCTGGGACACTGCAAGAGCAGACCATGAAATACCCTCTGCACGTGTAGACATGCAATGCTGAGACGCTGCAAGAGTAGACAAGGAAATACTCTCTGCACGCGTACACATGCAATGCTGAGACACTGCAAGAGCAGACAAGGAAATACTCTCTGCACATGTAGACATCCAATGCTGAGACACTGCAAGGGCAGACAAGGAAATACCCTCTGCACGTGTACACATCCAATGCTGAGACACTGGAAGAGTAGACAAAGAAATACCCTCTGCACATGTGCACATGCAATGCTGAGACACTGCAAGAGCAGACAAGGAAATACCCTCTGCAAGTGTACACATCCAATGCTGAGACACTGGAAGAGTAGACAAGGAAATACCCTCTGCACATGTGCACATGCAATGCTGAGACACTGCAAGAGCAGAGAAGGAAATACCCTCTGCACATGTGCACATGCAATGCTGAGACAAGGCAATGCCCTCCGCACGTGTACACATCCAATGCTGAGACACTGGAAGCGTAGACAGGGAAATACCCTCTGCACATCTAGACATGCAATGCTGAGACGCTGCTAGAGCAGACAAGGAAATACCCTCTGCACATGTAGACATCCAATGCTGAGACGCTGCAAGAGTAGACAAGGAAATACTCTCTGCACATGTGCACATGCAATGCTTAGACACTGTAAGAGCATACAAGGAAACACCCTCTGCACATGTAGACATTCAATGCTGAGACACTGCAAGGGCAGACAAGGAAATACCCTCTGCACGTGTACACATCCAATGCTGAGACACTGGAAGAATAGACAAGGAAATACCCTCTGCACATGTGCACATGCAATGCTGAGACACGCAAGAGCAGACAAGGAAATACCCTCTGCACATGTGCACATGCAATGCTGAGATACTGCAAGGGCAGACAAGGAAATACCCTCTGCACGTGTAGACATGCAATGCTGAGACGCTGCAAGAGTAGACAAGGAAATCCCCTCTGCACATGTGCACATGCAATGCTGAGACACTGCACATGTAGACATCCAATGCTGAGATACTGGAAGAGTAGACAAGGAAATGCCCTCTGCACGTGTACACATGCAATGCTGAGACACTGCAAGAGCAGACAAGGAAATACCCTCTGCACATGTGCACATGGGTTATAGGTTAAAAGTTCGAATCAAAAGGTTCGAAATACAATAGGTTCCAGTACATTTGCACGAAAACAAAAGGTTTTAATTTTTTTTTTTTTTTGGGGGGGTTCCCCCCCAACCCCTGTTTTTCTGGTAAAAACCATGTTTTTTTACCAAAACGAAACCCCCCCAAAAAATATATAATTAAAAAAAAAATCGAACCTTTTGTTTTCGAGCAAATGTACTCGGCCCTATTGCATTCTAACCTTTTGTATTCTCACCTTTAACCGGACACCGTTCACATGCAATGCTGAGATGCTGCAAGAGCAGACAAGGAAATACCCTCTGCACGTGTAGACATCCAAGGCTGACACCTTGCAAGAGCAGACAAGGAAACACCCTCTGCACGTGTAGACATGCAATGCTGAGACACTGCAAGAGCAGACGAGGAAATACCCTCTGCACATGTAGACATCCAGTGCTGAGACACTGCTAGAGCAGACAAGGAAATACCCTCTGCACGTGTAGACATGCAATGCTGAGACGCTGCAAGAGTAGACAAGGAAATACTCTCTGCACATGTGCACATGCAATGCTGAGGCACTGCAAGAGCAGACAAGGAAATACCCTCTGCACGTGTACACATCCAATGCTGAGACACTGGAAGAGCAGACAAGGAAACACCCTGTGCACGTGTAGACATCCAATGCTGACACCTTGCAAGAGCAGACAAGGAAAAACCCTCTGCACGTGTAGACATGCAATGCTGAGACACTGAAAGAGCAGAAAAGGAAATACCCTCTGCACGTGTAAACATTGGAGGATAGCTCAGGGGCAACGTGCTCGCCTTGGATGGAAGACGACACTGAGCAACACAGGTTTTGATCCCCGGGTCTGCGCTTAGAAACCTCTGGGTATTAAGTGTGTTACAAATAACCTATCATATAATATCATATCACTGCTGGGACACTGCAAGAGCAGACCATGAAATACCCTCTGCACGTGTAGACATGCAATGCTGAGACGCTGCAAGAGTAGACAAGGAAATACTCTCTGCACGCGTACACATGCAATGCTGAGACACTGCAAGAGCAGACAAGGAAATACTCTCTGCACATGTAGACATCCAATGCTGAGACACTGCAAGGGCAGACAAGGAAATACCCTCTGCACGTGTACACATCCAATGCTGAGTCACTGGAAGAGTAGACAAGGAAATACCCTCTGCACATGTGCACATGCAATGCTGAGACACTGCAAGAGCAGACAAGGAAATACCCTCTGCACGTGTACACATGCAATGCTGAGACACTGCAAGAGCAGACAAGGAAATACCCTCTGCACATATGCACATGCAATGCTGAGACACGGCAATGCCCTCCGCACGTGTACACATCCAATGCTGAGACACTGGAAGTGTAGACAGGGAAATAACCTCTGCACATCTAGACATGCAATGCTGAGACGCTGCAAGAGTAGACAAGGAAATACTCTCTGCACATGTGCACATGCAATGCTTAGACACTGTAAGAGCAGACAAGGAAACACCCTCTGCACATGTAGACATTCAATGCTGAGACACTGCAAGGGCAGACAAGGAAATACCCTCTGCACGTGTACACATCCAATGCTGAGACACTGGAAGAGTAGACAAGGAAATACCCTCTGCACATGTGCACATGCAATGCTGAGACACTGCAAGAGCAGACAAGGAAATACCCTCTGCACATGTGCACATGCAATGCTGAGATACTGCAAGGGCAGACAAGGAAATACCCTCTGCACGAGTACACATGCAATGCTGAGACAAGGCAATGCCCTCCGCACGTGTATACATCCAATGCTGAGACACTGGAAGTGTAGACAGGGAAATACCCTCTGCACATCTAGACATGCAATGCTGAGACGCTGCTAGAGCAGACAAGGAAATACCCTCTGCACATGTAGACATCCAATGCTGAGACGCTGCAAGAGTAGACAAGGAAATACTCTCTGCACATGTGCACATGCAATGCTTAGACACTGTAAGAGCAGACAAGGAAACACCCTCTGCACATGTAGACATTCAATGCTGAGACACTGCAAGGGCAGACAAGGAAATACCCTCTGCACGTGTACACATCCAATGCTGAGACACTGGAAGAGTAGACAAGGACATACCCTCTGCACATGTGCACATGCAATGCTGAGACACTGCAAGAGCAGACAAGGAAATACCCTCTGCACGTGTACACATCCAATGCTGAGACACTGGAAGAGCAGACAAGGAAACTCCCTCTGCACGTGTAGACATCCAATGCTGACACCTTGCAAGAGCAGACAAGGAAAAACCCTCTGCACGTGTAAACATTGGAGGATAGCTCAGGGTCAACGTGCTCGCTTTGGAAGGAAGACGACACTGAGCAACACAGGTTTTGATCCCCGGGTCTGCGCTTAGAAACCTCTGGGTATTAAGCGTGTTACAAATAACCTATCATATAATATCATATCACTGCTGGGACACTGCAAGAGCAGACCATGAAATACCCTCTGCACGTGTAAACATTGGAGGATAGCTCAGGGTCAACGTGCTCGCTTTGGAAGGAAGACGACACTGAGCAACACAGGTTTTGATCCCCGGGTCTGCGCTTAGAAACCTCTGGGTATTAAGCGTGTTACAAATAACCTATCATATAATATCATATCACTGCTGGGACACTGCAAGAGCAGACCATGAAATACCCTCTGCACGTGTAGACATGCAATGCTGAGACGCTGCAAGAGTAGACAAGGAAATACTCTCTGCACGCGTACACATGCAATGCTGAGACACTGCAAGAGCAGAAAAGGAAATACTCTCTGCACATGTAGACATCCAATGCTGAGACACTGCAAGGGCAGACAAGGAAATACCCTCTGCACGTGTACACATCCAATGCTGAGACACTGGAAGAGTAGACAAAGAAATACCCTCTGCACATGTGCACATGCAATGCTGAGACACTGCAAGAGCAGACAAGGAAATACCCTCTGCAAGTGTACACATCCAATGCTGAGACACTGGAAGAGTAGACAAGGAAATACCCTCTGCACATGTGCACATGCAATGCTGAGACACTGCAAGAGCAGACAAGGAAATACCCTCTGCACATATGCACATGCAATGCTGAGACAAGGCAATGCCCTCCGCACGTGTACACATCCAATGCTGAGACACTGGAAGTGTAGACAGGGAAATACCCTCTGCACATCTAGACATGCAATGCTGAGACGCTGCTAGAGCAGACAAGGAAATACCCTCTGCACATGTAGACATCCAATGCTGAGACGCTGCAAGAGTAGACAAGGAAATACTCTCTGCACATGTGCACATGCAATGCTTAGACACTGTAAGAGCATACAAGGAAACACCCTCTGCACATGTAGACATTCAATGCTGAGACACTGCAAGGGCAGACAAGGAAATACCCTCTGCACGTGTACACATCCAATGCTGAGACACTGGAAGAATAGACAAGGAAATACCCTCTGCACATGTGCACATGCAATGCTGAGACACGCAAGAGCAGACAAGGAAATACCCTCTGCACATGTGCACATGCAATGCTGAGATACTGCAAGGGCAGACAAGGAAATACCCTCTGCACGTGTAGACATGCAATGCTGAGACGCTGCAAGAGTAGACAAGGAAATCCCCTCTGCACATGTGCACATGCAATGCTGAGACACTGCACATGTAGGCATCCAATGCTGAGATACTGGAAGAGTAGACAAGGAAATGCCCTCTGCACGTGTAGACATACAATGCTGAGACACTGCAAGGGCAGACAAGGAAATACCCTCTGCACATGCGCACATGCAGTGCTGAGACAATGCAAGGGCAGACAAGGAAATATCCTCTGCACATGTGCACATGGAATGATGAGACACTGCACATGTAGACATCCAATGCAGAGACACTGCAAGAGCAGAAAAGGAAATACCCTCTGCACATGCGCACATGCAGTGCTGAGACACTGCAAGGGCAGACAAGGAAATACCCTCTGCACGTGTACACATCCAATGCTGAGACACTGGAAGAGTAGACAAGGAAATACCCTCTGCACGTGTAGACATGCAATACTGAGACAAGGAAATACCCTCTGCACGCGTACACATGCAATGCTGAGACACTGCAAGAGCAGACAAGGAAATACCCTCTGCACGTTTACACATCCAATGCTGACACCTTGCAAGAGCAGACAAGGAAATACCCTCTGCACGTGTAGACATTCAATGCTGAGACACTGCAAGGGCAGACAAGGAAATACCCTCTGCACGTGTACACATCCAATGCTGAGACACTGGAAGAGTAGACAAGGAAATACCCTCTGCACATGTGCACATGCAATGCTGAGACACTGCAAGAGCAGACAAGGAAATACCCTCTGCACATGTGCACATGCAATGCTGAGATACTGCAAGGGCAGACAAGGAAATACCCTCTGCACGAGTACACATGCAATGCTGAGACAAGGCAATGCCCTCCGCACGTGTACACATCCAATGCTGAGACACTGGAAGTGTAGACAGGGAAATACCCTCTGCACATCTAGACATGCAATGCTGAGACGCTGCTAGAGCAGACAAGGAAATACCCTCTGCACATGTAGACATCCAATGCTGAGACGCTGCAAGAGTAGACAAGGAAATACTCTCTGCACATGTGCACATGCAATGCTTAGACACTGTAAGAGCAGACAAGGAAACACCCTCTGCACATGTAGGCATTCAATGCTGAGACACTGCAAGGGCAGACAAGGAAATACCCTCTGCACGTGTACACATCCAATGCTGAGACACTGGAAGAGTAGACAAGGAAATACCCTCTGCACATGTGCACATGCAATGCTGAGACACTGCAAGAGCAGACAAGGCAATACCCTCTGCACATGTGCACATGCAATGCTGAGACACTGCAAGAGCAGACAAGGAAATACCCTCTGCACGTGTACACATCCAATGCTGAGACACTGGAAGAATAGACAAGGAAATAGCCTCTGCACATGTGCACATGCAATGCTGAGACACGCAAGAGCAGACAAGGAAATACCCTCTGCACATGTGCACATGCAATGCTGAGATACTGCAAGGGCAGACAAGGAAATACCCTCTGCACGTGTAGACATGCAATGCTGAGACGCTGCAAGAGTAGACAAGGAAATCCCCTCTGCACATGTGCACATGCAATGCTGAGACACTGCACATGTAGACATCCAATGCTGAGATACTGGAAGAGTAGACAAGGAAATGCCCTCTGCACGTGTAGACATACAATGCTGAGACACTGCAAGGGCAGACAAGGAAATACCCTCTGCACATGCGCACATGCAGTGCTGAGACACTGCAAGGGCAGACAAGGAAATATCCTCTGCACATGTGCACATGGAATGCTGAGACACTGCACATGTAGACATCCAATGCAGAGACACTGCAAGAGCAGACAAGGAAATACCCTCTGCACATGCGCACATGCAGTGCTGAGACACTGCAAGGGCAGACAAGGAAATACCCTCTGCACGTGTACACATCCAATGCTGAGACACTGGAAGAGTAGACAAGGAAATACCCTCTGCACGTGTAGACATGCAATACTGAGACAAGGAAATACCCTCTGCACGCGTACACATGCAATGCTGAGACACTGCAAGAGCAGACAAGGAAATACCCTCTGCACGTTTACACATCCAATGCTGACACCTTGCAAGAGCAGACAAGGAAATACCCTCTGCACGTGTAGACATTCAATGCTGAGACACTGCAAGGGCAGACAAGGAAATACCCTCTGCACGTGTACACATCCAATGCTGAGACACTGGAAGAGTAGACAAGGAAATACCCTCTGCACATGTGCACATGCAATGCTGAGACACTGCAAGAGCAGACAAGGAAATACCCTCTGCACATGTGCACATGCAATGCTGAGATACTGCAAGGGCAGACAAGGAAATACCCTCTGCACGAGTACACATGCAATGCTGAGACAAGGCAATGCCCTCCGCACGTGTACACATCCAATGCTGAGACACTGGAAGTGTAGACAGGGAAATACCCTCTGTACATCTAGACATGCAATGCTGAGACGCTGCTAGAGCAGACAAGGAAATACCCTCTGCACATGTAGACATCCAATGCTGAGACGCTGCAAGAGTAGACAAGGAAATACTCTCTGCACATGTGCACATGCAATGCTTAGACACTGTAAGAGCAGACAAGGAAACACCCTCTGCACATGTAGACATTCAATGCTGAGACACTGCAAGGGCAGACAAGGAAATACCCTCTGCACGTGTACACATCCAATGCTGAGACACTGGAAGAGTAGACAAGGAAATACCCTCTGCACATGTGCACATGCAATGCTGAGACACTGCAAGAGCAGACAAGGAAATACCCTCTGCACGTGTAGACATTCAATGCTGAGACACTGCAAGGGCAGACAAGGAAATACCCTCTGCACGTGTACACATCCAATGCTGAGACACTGGAAGAGTAGACAAGGAAATACCCTCTGCACATGTGCACATGCAATGCTGAGACACTGCAAGAGCAGATAAGGAAATACTCTCTGCACATGTAGACATCCAATGCTGAGACACTGCAAGGGCAGACAAGGAAATACCCTCTGCACGTGTACACATCCAATGCTGAGACACTGGAAGAGGAGACAAGGAAATACCCTCTGCACATGTGCACATGCAATGCTGAGACACTGCAAGAGCAGACAAGGAAATACCCTCTGCAAGTGTACACATCCAATGCTGAAACACTGGAAGAGTAGACAAGGAAATACCCTCTGCACATGTGCATATGCAATGCTGAGACACTGCAAGGGCAGACAAGGAAATACCCTCTGCACGTGTACACATCCAATGCTGAGACACTGGAAGAGTAGACAAGGAAATAACCTCTGCACATGTGCACATGCAATGCTGAGACACTGCAAGAGCAGACAAGGAAATACCCTCTGCACATGTGCACATGCAATGCTGAGATACTGCAAGGGCAGACAAGGAAATACCCTCTGCACGAGTACACATGCAATGCTGAGACAAGGCAATACTCTCCGCACGTGTACACATCCAATGCTGAGACACTGGAAGAGTAGACAAGGAAATACCCTCTGCACGTGTAGACATGCAATGCTGAGACGCTGCAAGAGTAGACAAGGAAATCCCCTCTGCACATGTGCACATGCAATGCTGAGACACTGCACATGTAGACATCCAATGCTGAGATACTGGAAGAGTAGACAAGGAAATGCCCTCTGCACGTGTAGACATACAATGCTGAGACACTGCAAGGGCAGACAAGGAAATACCCTCTGCACATGCGCACTTGCAGTGCTGAGACACTGCAAGGGCAGACAAGGAAATTACCTCTGCACATGTGCACATGCAATGCTGAGACACTGCACATGTAGACATCCAATGCAGAGACACTGCAAGAGCAGACAAGGAAATACCCTCTGCACATGCGGACATGCAGTGCTGAGACACTGCAAGGGCAGACAAGGAAATACCCTCTGCACATGTACACATGCAATGCTGAGACAAGGCAATACCCTCTGCACGTGTACACATCCAATGCTGAGACATTGGAAGAGTAGACGAGGAAATACCCTCTGCACGTGTAGACATGCAATACTGAGACAAGGAAATACCCTCTGCACGCGTACACATGCAATGCTGAGACACTGCAAGAGCAGACAAGGAAATACCCTCTGCACGTTTACACATCCAATGCTGACACCTTGTAAGAGCAGACAAGGAAATACCCTCTGCACGTGTAGACATGAAATGCTGAGACACTTTAAGAGCAGAAAAGGAAACACCCTCTGCACGTGTAGACATCCAATGCTGAGACACTGGAAGAGTAGACAAGGAAATACCCTCTGCACGTGTAGACATGCAATGCTGAGACGCTGCAAGAGTAGACAAGGAAATCCCCTCTGCACATGTGTACATGCAATGCTGAGACACTGCAAGATCAGAAAAGGAAATACCCTCTGCACGTGTGAACATGGGAGGATAGCTCAGGGGCAACATGCTCGCCTTGGAAGGAAGACGACACTGAGCAAGACAGGTTTCAATCCCCGGGTCTGCGCTTAGAAACCTCTGGGTATTAAGCGCGTTATAAATAACCTATCATATAATATCATATCCATGCTCAGACACGGCAATAGCAGACCATGAAATACCCTCTGCACGTGTAGACATCCAATGCTGACACCTTGCAAGAGCAGACAAGGAAATATCGTCTGCACGTGTACACATCCAATGCTGAGACACTGGAAGAGTAGACAAGGAAATACCCTCTGCACGTGTAGACATGCAATACTGAGACAAGGAAATACCCTCTGCACGCGTACACATGCAATGCTGAGACACTGCAAGAGCAGACAAGGAAATACCCTCTGCACGTTTACACATCCAATGCTGACACCTTGCAAGAGCAGACAAGGAAATACCCTCTGCACGTGTAGACATTCAATGCTGAGACACTGCAAGGGCAGACAAGGAAATACCCTCTGCACGTGTACACATCCAATGCTGAGACACTGGAAGAGTAGACAAGGAAATACCCTCTGCACATGTGCACATGCAATGCTGAGACACTGCAAGAGCAGACAAGGAAATACCCTCTGCACATGTGCACATGCAATGCTGAGATACTGCAAGGGCAGACAAGGAAATACCCTCTGCACGAGTACACATGCAATGCTGAGACAAGGCAATGCCCTCCGCACGTGTACACATCCAATGCTGAGACACTGGAAGTGTAGACAGGGAAATACCCTCTGTACATCTAGACATGCAATGCTGAGACGCTGCTAGAGCAGACAAGGAAATACCCTCTGCACATGTAGACATCCAATGCTGAGACGCTGCAAGAGTAGACAAGGAAATACTCTCTGCACATGTGCACATGCAATGCTTAGACACTGTAAGAGCAGACAAGGAAACACCCTCTGCACATGTAGACATTCAATGCTGAGACACTGCAAGGGCAGACAAGGAAATACCCTCTGCACGTGTACACATCCAATGCTGAGACACTGGAAGAGTAGACAAGGAAATACCCTCTGCACATGTGCACATGCAATGCTGAGACACTGCAAGAGCAGACAAGGAAATACCCTCTGCACGTGTAGACATTCAATGCTGAGACACTGCAAGGGCAGACAAGGAAATACCCTCTGCACGTGTACACATCCAATGCTGAGACACTGGAAGAGTAGACAAGGAAATACCCTCTGCACATGTGCACATGCAATGCTGAGACACTGCAAGAGCAGATAAGGAAATACTCTCTGCACATGTAGACATCCAATGCTGAGACACTGCAAGGGCAGACAAGGAAATACCCTCTGCACGTGTACACATCCAATGCTGAGACACTGGAAGAGGAGACAAGGAAATACCCTCTGCACATGTGCACATGCAATGCTGAGACACTGCAAGAGCAGACAAGGAAATACCCTCTGCAAGTGTACACATCCAATGCTGAAACACTGGAAGAGTAGACAAGGAAATACCCTCTGCACATGTGCATATGCAATGCTGAGACACTGCAAGGGCAGACAAGGAAATACCCTCTGCACGTGTACACATCCAATGCTGAGACACTGGAAGAGTAGACAAGGAAATAACCTCTGCACATGTGCACATGCAATGCTGAGACACTGCAAGAGCAGACAAGGAAATACCCTCTGCACATGTGCACATGCAATGCTGAGATACTGCAAGGGCAGACAAGGAAATACCCTCTGCACGAGTACACATGCAATGCTGAGACAAGGCAATACTCTCCGCACGTGTACACATCCAATGCTGAGACACTGGAAGAGTAGACAAGGAAATACCCTCTGCACGTGTAGACATGCAATGCTGAGACGCTGCAAGAGTAGACAAGGAAATCCCCTCTGCACATGTGCACATGCAATGCTGAGACACTGCACATGTAGACATCCAATGCTGAGATACTGGAAGAGTAGACAAGGAAATGCCCTCTGCACGTGTAGACATACAATGCTGAGACACTGCAAGGGCAGACAAGGAAATACCCTCTGCACATGCGCACTTGCAGTGCTGAGACACTGCAAGGGCAGACAAGGAAATTACCTCTGCACATGTGCACATGCAATGCTGAGACACTGCACATGTAGACATCCAATGCAGAGACACTGCAAGAGCAGACAAGGAAATACCCTCTGCACATGCGGACATGCAGTGCTGAGACACTGCAAGGGCAGACAAGGAAATACCCTCTGCACATGTACACATGCAATGCTGAGACAAGGCAATACCCTCTGCACGTGTACACATCCAATGCTGAGACATTGGAAGAGTAGACAAGGAAATACCCTCTGCACGTGTAGACATGCAATACTGAGACAAGGAAATACCCTCTGCACGCGTACACATGCAATGCTGAGACACTGCAAGAGCAGACAAGGAAATACCCTCTGCACATTTACACATCCAATGCTGACACCTTGTAAGAGCAGACAAGGAAATACCCTCTGCACGTGTAGACATGAAATGCTGAGACACTTTAAGAGCAGAAAAGGAAACACCCTCTGCACGTGTAGACATCCAATGCTGAGACACTGGAAGAGTAGACAAGGAAATACCCTCTGCACGTGTAGACATGCAATGCTGAGACGCTGCAAGAGTAGACAAGGAAATCCCCTCTGCACATGTGTACATGCAATGCTGAGACACTGCAAGATCAGAAAAGGAAATACCCTCTGCACGTGTGAACATGGGAGGATAGCTCAGGGGCAACATGCTCGCCTTGGAAGGAAGACGACACTGAGCAAGACAGGTTTCAATCCCCGGGTCTGCGCTTAGAAACCTCTGGGTATTAAGCGCGTTATAAATAACCTATCATATAATATCATATCCATGCTCAGACACGGCAATAGCAGACCATGAAATACCCTCTGCACGTGTAGACATCCAATGCTGACACCTTGCAAGAGCAGACAAGGAAATATCGTCTGCACATGTAGACATGCAATGCTGAGACACTGCAAGATCAGAAAAGGAAATACCCTCTGCACGTGTGAACATGGGAGGATAGCTCAGGGACAACATGCTCGCCTTGGAAGGAAGACGACACTGAGCAACACAGGTTTCGATCCCCGGGTCTGCGCTTAGAAACCTCTGGGTATTAAGCGCATTATAAATAACCTATCATATAATATCATATCCATGCTCAGACACTGCAATAGCAGACCATGAAATACCCTCTGCATGTGTAGACATCCAATGCTGAGACACTGGAAGAGTAGACAAGGAAATACTCTCTACACATGTGCACAGGCAATGCTGAGACGCTGCAAGAGCAGACAAGGAAATACCCTCTGCACATGTAGACATGCAATGCTGAGACGCTGCAAGAGTAGACAAGGAAATACCCTCTGCACGAGTACACATGCAATGCTGAGACAAGGCAATACCCTCCGCACGTGTACACATCCAATGCCGAGACATTGGAAGAGTAGACAAGGAAATACCCTCTGCATGTGTAGACATGCAATGCTGAGACGCTGCAAGAGTAGACATGGAAATCCCCTCTGCACATGTGTACATGCAATGCTGAGACACTGCACATGTAGACCACCAATGCTGAGACACTGGAAGAGTAGACAAGGAAATGCCCTCTGCACGTGTAGACATACAATGCTGAGACAAGGAAATACCCTCTGCACGCGTACACATGCAATGCTGAAACACTGCAAGAGCAGACAAGGAAATACCCTCTGCACATGTGCACATGCAATGCTGAGACACTGCAAGGGCAGACAAGGAAATACCCTCTGCGCGCGTACACATGCAATGCTGAGACACTGCAAGGGCAGACAAGGAAATACCCTCTGCACATGTACACATGCAATGCTGAGACAAGGCAATACACTCCGCACGTCTACACATCCAATGCTGAGACACTGGAAGAGTAGACAAGGAAATACCCTCTGCACGTTTACACATCCAATGCTGACACCTTGCAAGAGCAGACAAGGAAATACCCTCTGCACGTGTAGACATGAAATGCTGAGACACTTTAAGAGCAGACAAGGAAACACCCTCTGCACGTGTAGACATCCAATGCTGACACATTGCAAGAGCAGACAAGGAAATACCCTCTGCACGTGTACACATGCAATGCTGAGACACTGCAAGAGCAGACAAGGAAATACCCTCTGCAGGCGTACACATCAATGCTGAGACACTGCAAGAGCAGACAAGGAAATACCCTCTGCAGGCGTACACATCAATGCTGAGACACTGCAAGAGCAGACAAGGAAATACCCTCTGCACATGTGCACATGGGTTATAGGTTAAAAGTTCGAATCAAAAGGTTTGAAATACAATAGGTTCGAGTACATTTGCTCGAAAACAAAAGGTTTTAATTTTTTTTTTTTGGTGGGGGGGTGGGGTTCCCCCCTAACCCCCGTTTTTGTGGTAAAAACCACGTTTTTTACCAAAACGAAAACCCCCCAAAAAATATATAATAAAAAAAGAAATCGAACCTTTTGTTTTCTAGCAAATGTACTCGCCCCTATTGCATTCAAACCTTTTGTATTCTCACCTTTAACCGGACACCGTGCACATGCAATGCTGAGACGCTGCAAGAGCAAACAAGGAAATACCCTCTGCACGTGTAGACATCCAATGCTGACACCTTGCAAGAGCAGACAAGGAAATACCCTCTGCACGTGTAGACATGCAATGCTGAGACACTGCAAGAGCAGACAAGGAAATACCCTCTGCACATGTAGACATCCAATGCTGAGACACTGCTAGAGCAGACAAGGAAATACCCTCTGCACGTGTAGACATGCAATGCTGAGACGCTGCAAGAGTAGACAAGGAAATACTCTCTGCACATGTGCACATGCAATGCTGAGACACTGCAAGAGCAGAAAAGGAAATACCCTCTGCACATGTGCACATGCAATGCTGAGACAAGGCAATACTCTCCGCACATGTGCACATGCAATGCTGAGACACTGCTAGAGCAGACAAGTAAATACCCTCTGCACATGTAGACATCCAATGCTGAGACACTGCTAGAGCAGACAAGGAAATACCCTCTGCACGTGTAAACATGGGAGGATAGCTCTGGGGCAACGTGCTCGCCTTGGAAGGAAGACGACACTGAGCAACACAGGTTTCGATCCCCGGGTCTGCGCTTAGAAACCTCTGGGTATTAGGCGTGTTATAAATAACCTATCATATAATATCATATCACTGCTGGGACACTGAAGAGCAAACCATGAAATACCCTATGCACGTGTAGACATGCAATGCTGAGACGCTGCAAGAGTAGACAAGAAAATATTCTCTGCACATGTGCACATGCAATGCTGAGACACGCAAGAGCAGACAAGGAAATACCCTCTGCACATGTAGACATACAATGCTGAGACACTGCAAGAGTAGACAAGGAAATACTCTCTACACATGTGCACATGCAATGCTGAGACAAGGCAATACTCTCCGCACATGTGCACATGCAATGCTGAGACACTGCAAGAGCAGACAAGTAAATACCCTCTGCACATGTAGACATCCAATGCTGAGACACTGCTAGAGCAGACAAGGAAATACCCTCTGCACGTGTACACATCCAGTGCTAAGACACTGGAAGAGTAGACAAGGAAATACCCTCTGCACATGTACATATCCAATGCTGAGACACTGGAAGAGCAGACAAGGAAATACCCTCTGCACGTGTAGACATCCAATGCTGACACCTTGCAAGAGCAGACAAGGAAATACCCTCTGCACGTGTAGACATGCAATGCTGAGACACTGCAAGAGCAGAAAAGGAAATACCCTCTGCACGTGTAAACATGGGAGGATAGCTCTGGGGCAACGTGCTCGCCTTGGAAGGAAGACGACACTGAGCAACACAGGTTGCGATCCGGGTCTGCGCTTAGAAACCTCTGGGTATTAGGCGTGTTATAAATAACCTATCATATAATATCATATCACTGCTGGGACACTGAAGAGCAGACCATGAAATACCCTCTGCAGGTGTAGACATGCAATGCTGAGACGCTGCAAGAGTAGACAAGAAAATATTCCCTGCACATGTGCACATGCAATGCTGAGACACGCAAGAGCAGACAAGGAAATACCCTCTGCACATGTAGACATACAATGCTGAGACACTGCAAGAGTAGACAAGGAAATACTCTCTGCATATGTGCACATGCAATGCTGAGACAAGGCAATACTCTCCGCACATGTGCACATGCAATGCTGAGACACTGCAAGAGCAGACAAGTAAATACCCTCTGCACATGTAGACATCCAATGCTGAGACACTGCTAGAGCAGACAAGGAAATACCCTCTGCACGTGTACACATCCAGTGCTGAGACACTGGAAGAGTAGACAAGGAAATACCCTCTGCACGTTTAGACCTGCAATGCTGAGACGCTGCAAAAGTAGACAAGGAAATACTGTCTGCACATGTGCACATGCAATGCTGAGACACTGGAAGAGTAGACAAGGAAATACCCTCTGCACGTGTACACATCCAATGCTGAGACACTGGAAGAGTAGACAAGGAAATACCCTATGCACGTTTAGACATGCAATGCTGAGACGCTGCAAGAGTAGACAAGGAAATACTCTCTGCACATGTGCACATGCAATGCTGAGACACTGGAAGAGCAGACAAGGAAATGCCCTCTGCACATGTGCACATGTAATGCTGAGACACTGCAAGAGCAGACAAGGAAATACCCTCTGCACATGTGCATATGCAATGCTGAGACACTGCAAGGGAAGACAAGGAAACACCCTCTGCAAAGGTAGGCATGCAATGCTAAGACAAGGAAATACCCTCTGCACTCGTACACATGCAATGCTGAGACACTGCAAGAGCAGACAAGGAAATACCCTCTGCACATGTGCACATGCAATGCTGTGACACTGCAAGAACAGACAAGGAAATACCCTCTGCACATGTACACAGGCAATGCTAAGACAAGGCAATACCCTCTGCACGTGTAGACATGCAATGCTGAGACGCTGCGAGAGTAGACAAGGAAATACTCTCTGCACATGTGCACATGCAATGCTGATACACTGCAAGAGCAGACAAGGAAATACCCTCGGCACGTGTAGACATGAAATGCTGAGACACTGTAAGAGCAGACAAGGAAACACCCTCTGCACGTGTAGACATCCAATGCTGACACCTTGCAAGAGCAGACAAGATAATACCCTCTGCATGTGTTGACATGCAATGCTCAGACACTGCAAGAGCAGAAAAGGAAATACCCTCTGCACGTGTAAACATGGGAGAATAGCTCAGGGGCAACGTGCTCGCCTAGGAAGGAAGACGACACTGAGCAACATAGGTTTTGATCCCCGGGTCTCCGCTTAGAAACCTCTGGGTATTAAGCGTGTTATAAATAACCTATCATATAATATCATATCAATGCTCAGACATTGCAAGAGCTGACCATGAAATACCCTCTGCACATGTAGACATCCAATGCTGACACCTTGCAAGAGCAGACAAGGAAATACCCTCTGCATGTGTACACATCCAATGCTGAGACACTGCAAGGGCAGACAAGTAAATACCCTCTGCACGTGTACACATGCAATGCTAAAACAAGGAAATACCCTCTGCACGCGTACACATGCAATGCTGAGACACTGCAAGAGCAGACAAGGAAATACCCTCTTCACATGTGCACATGCAATGCTGTGACACTGCAAGGACAGACAAGGAAATACCCTCTGCACATGTACACATGCAATGCTAAGACAAGGCAATACCCTCTGCACGTGTAGACATGCAATGCTGAGACGCTGCAAGAGTAGACAAGGAAATACCCTCTGCACATGTAGACATCCAATACTGAGACACTGCTAGAGCAGACAAGTAAATACCCTCTGCACATCTACACATGCAATGCTGAGACAAGGCAATACCCTCCGCACATGTACACATCCAATGCTGAGACACTGGAAGAGTAGGCAAGGAAATACCCTCTGCACGTGTAGACATGCAATGCTGAGACACTGCAATAGCAGACAAGGAAATACCCTCTGCACATGTCGACATCCAATGCTGAGACACTGCTAGAGCAGACAAGGAAATACCCACTGCACGTGTACACATCCAATGCTCAGACACTGCAAGAGCAGACAAGGAAATACCCTCTGCACGTGTACACATCCAATGCTGAGACACTGGAAGAGTAGACAAGGAAATACCCTCTGCACGTTTAGACATGCAATGCTGAGACGCTGCAAGAGTAGACAAGGAAATACTGTCTGCACATGTGCACATGCAATGCTGAGACACTGGAAGAGCAGACAAGGAAATACCCTCTGCATGTGTACACATCCAATGCTGAGACACTGGAAGCGTAGATATGGAAATGCCCTCTGCACATGTGCACATGTAATGCTGAGACACTGCAAGAGCAGACAAGGAAATACCCTCTGCACATGTGCACATGCAATGCTGAGACACTGCAAGGGAAGACAAGGAAACACCCTCTGCAAAGGTAGGCATGCAATGCTAAGACAAGGAAATACCCTCTGCATGCGTACACATGCAATGCTGAGACACTGCAAGAGCAGACAAGGAAATACCCTCTGCACATGTGCACATGCAATGCTGTGACACTGCAAGAACAGACAAGGAAATACCCTCTGCACATGTACACATGCAATGCTAAGACAAGGCAATACCCTCTGCACGTGTAGACATGCAATGCTGAGACGCTGCGAGAGTAGACAAGGAAATACTCTCTGCACATGTGCACATGCAATGCTGAGACACTGCAAGAGCAGACAAGGAAATACCCTCTGCATGTGTACACATCCAATGCTGAGACACTGGAGGAGTAGACAATGAAATACCTTCTGCACATGTGCACATGCAATGCTGAGACACTGCAAGGGCAGACAAGTAAATACCCTCTGCACGTGTACACATGCAATGCTAAGACAAGGAAATACCCTCTGCACGCGTACACATGCAATGCTGAGACACTGCAAGAGCAGACAAGGAAATACCCTCTGCACATGTGCACATGCAATGCTGTGACACTGCAAGGACAGACAAGGAAATACCCTCTGCACATGTACACATGCAATGCTAATACAAGGCAATACCCTCTGCACGTGTAGACATGCAATGCTGAGACGCTGCAAGAGTAGACAAGGAAATACCCTCTGCACATGTAGACATCCAATACTGAGACACTGCTAGAGCAGACAAGTATTTACCCTCTGCACATCTACACATGCAATGCTGAGACAAGGCAATACCCTCCGCACATGTACACATCAAATGCTGAGACACTGGAAGAGTAAGCAAGGAAATACCCTCTGCACGTGTAGACATGCAATGCTGAGACACTGCAAGAGCAGACAAGGAAATACCCTCTGCACGTGTAGACATGCAATGCTGAGGCACTGCTAGAGCAGACAAGGAAATACCCTCTGCACGTGTACACATCCAATGCTCAGACACTGCAAGAGCAGACAAGGAAATACCCTCTGCACGTGTACACATCCAATGCTGAGACACTGGAAGAGTAGACAAGGAAATACCCTCTGCACGTTTAGACATGCAATGCTGAGACGCTGCAAGAGTAGACAAGGAAATACTCTCTGCACATGTGCACATGCAATGCTGAGACACTGGAAGAGCAGACAAGGAAATACCCTCTGTATGTGTACACATCCAATGCTGAGACACTGGAAGCGTAGATAAGGAAATGCCCTCTGCACATGTGCACATGTAATGCTGAGACACTGCAAGAGCAGACAAGGAAATACCCTCTGCACATGTGCACATGCAATGCTGAGACACTGCAAGGGAAGACAAGGAAACACCCTCTGCAAAGGTAGGCATGCAATGCTAAGACAAGGAAATACCCTCTGCACGCGTACACATGCAATGCTGAGACACTGCAAGAGCAGACAAGGAAATACCCTCTGCACATGTGCACATGCAATGCTGTGACACTGCAAGAACAGACAAGGAAATACCCTCTGCACATGTACACATGCAATGCTAAGACAAGGCAATACCCTCTGCACGTGTAGACATGCAATGCTGAGACGCTGCGAGAGTAGACAAGGAAATACTCTCTGCACATGTGCACATGCAATGCTGAGACACTGCAAGAGCAGACAAGGAAATACCCTTGGCACGTGTAGACATGAAATGTTGAGACACTGTAAGAGCAGACAAGGAAACACCCTCTGCATGTGTAGACATCCAATGCTGACACCTTGCAAGAGCAGACAAGATAATACCCTCTGGATGTGTAGACATGGGAGAATAGCTCAGGGGCAACGTGCTCGCCTAGGAAGGAAGACGACACTGAGCAACATAGGTTTTGATCCCCGGATCTGCGGTTAGAAACCTCTGGGTATTAAGCGTGTTATAAATAACCTATCATATAATATCATATCAATGCTCAGACATTGCAAGAGCAGACCATGAAATACCCTCTGCACGTGTAGACATCCAATGCTGACACCTTGCAAGAGCAGACAAGGAAATACCCTCTGCATGTGTACACATCCAATGCTGAGACACTGGAGGAGTAGACAATGAAATACCCTCTGCACATGTGCACATTCAATGCTGAGACACTGCAAGGGCAGACAAGTAAATACCCTCTGCACGTGTACACATGCAATGCTAAAACAAGGAAATACCCTCTGCACGCGTACACATGCAATGCTGAGACACTGCAAGAGCAGACAAGGAAATACCCTCTTCACATGTGCACATGCAATGCTGTGACACTGCAAGGACAGACAAGGAAATACCCTCTGCACATGTACACATGCAATGCTAAGACAAGGCAATACCCTCTGCACGTGTAGACATGCAATGCTGAGACGCTGCAAGAGTAGACAAGGAAATACCCTCTGCACATGTAGACATCCAATACTGAGACACTGCTAGAGCAGACAAGTAAATACCCTCTGCACATCTACACATGCAATGCTGAGACAAGGCAATACCCTCCGCACATGTACACATCCAATGCTGAGACACTGGAAGAGTAGGCAAGGAAATACCCTCTGCACGTGTAGACATGCAATGCTGAGACACTGCAAGAGCAGACAAGGAAATACCCTCTGCACATGTCGACATCCAATGCTGAGACACTGCTAGAGCAGACAAGGAAATACCCTCTGCACGTGTACACATCCAATGCTCAGACACTGCAAGAGCAGACAAGGAAATACCCTCTGCACGTGTACACATCCAATGCTGAGACACTAGAAGAGTAGACAAGGAAATACCCTCTGCACGTTTAGACATGCAATGCTGAGACGCTGCAAGAGTAGAAAAGGAAATACTCTTTGCACATGTGCACATGCAATGCTGAGACACTGGAAGAGCAGACAAGGAAATACCCTCTGCATGTGTACACATCCAATGCTGAGACACTGGAAGCGTAGATAAGGAAATGCCCTCTGCACATGTGCACATGTAATGCTGAGACACTGCAAGAGCAGACAAGGAAATACCCTCTGCACATGTGCACATGCAATGCTGAGACACTGCAAGGGAAGACAAGGAAACACCCTCTGCAAAGGTAGGCATGCAATGCTAAGACAAGGAAATACCCTCTGCACGCGTACACATGCAATGCTGAGACACTGCAAGAGCAGACAAGGAAATACCCTCTGCACATGTACACATGCAATGCTAAGACAAGGCAATACCCTCTGCACGTGTAGACATGCAATGCTGAGAGGATGCGAGAGTAGACAAGGAAATACTCTCTGCACATGTGCACATGCAATGCTGAGACACTGCAAGAGCAGACAAGGAAATACCCTCTGCATGTGTACACATCCAATGCTGAGACACTGGAGGAGTAGACAATGAAATACCTTCTGCACATGTGCACATGCAATGCTGAGACACTGCAAGGGCAGACAAGTAAATACCCTCTGCACGTGTACACATGCAATGCTAAGACAAGGAAATACCCTCTGCACGCGTACACATGCAATGCTGAGACACTGCAAGAGCAGACAAGGAAATACCCTCTGCACATGTGCACATGCAATGCTGTGACACTGCAAGGACAGACAAGGAAATACCCTCTGCACATGTATACATGCAATGCTAATACAAGGCAATACCCTCTGCACGTGTAGACATGCAATGCTGAGACGCTGTAAGAGTAGACAAGGAAATACCCTCTGCACATGTAGACATCCAATACTGAGACACTGCTAGAGCAGACAAGTATTTACCCTCTGCACATCTACACATGCAATGCTGAGACAAGGCAATACCCTCCGCACATGTACACATCAAATGCTGAGACACTGGAAGAGTAGACAAGGAAATACCCTCTGCACGTTTAGACATGCAATGCTGAGACGCTGCAAGAGTAGACAAGGAAATACTCTCTGCACATGTGCACATGCAATGCTGAGACACTGGAAGAGCAGACAAGGAAATACCCTCTGTATGTGTACACATCCAATGCTGAGACACTGGAAGCGTAGATAAGGAAATGCCCTCTGCACATGTGCACATGTAATGCTGAGACACTGCAAGAGCAGACAAGGAAATACCCTCTGCACATGTGCACATGCAATGCTGAGACACTGCAAGGGAAGACAAGGAAACACCCTCTGCAAAGGTAGGCATGCAATGCTAAGACAAGGAAATACCCTCTGCACGCGTACACATGCAATGCTGAGACACTGCAAGAGCAGACAAGGAAATACCCTCTGCACATGTGCACATGCAATGCTGTGACACTGCAAGAACAGACATGGAAATACCCTCTGCACATGTACACATGCAATGCTAAGACAAGGCAATACCCTCTGGACGTGTAGACATGCAATGCTGAGACGCTGCGAGAGTAGACAAGGAAATACTCTCTGCACATGTGCACATGCAATGCTGAGACACTGCAAGAGCAGACAAGGAAATACCCTTGGCACGTGTAGAAATGAAATGTTGAGACACTGTAAGAGCAGACAAGGAAACACCCTCTGCATGTGTAGACATCCAATGCTGACACCTTGCAAGAGCAGACAAGATAATACCCTCTGCATGTGTAGACATGGGAGAATAGCTCAGGGGCAACGTGCTCGCCTAGGAAGGAAGACGACACTGAGCAACATAGGTTTTGATCCCCGGGTCTGCGCTTAGAAACCTCTGGGTATTAAGCGTGTTATAAATAACCTATCATATAATATCATATCAATGCTCAGACATTGCAAGAGCAGACCGTGAAATACCCTCTGCACGTGTAGACATCCAATGCTGACACCTTGCAAGAGCAGACAAGGAAATACCCTCGGCATGTGTACACATCCAATGCTGAGACACTGGAGGAGTAGACAATGAAATACCCTCTGCACATGTGCACATGCAATGCTGAGACACTGCAAGGGCAGACAAGTAAATACCCTCTGCAGGTGTACACATGCAATGCTAAGACAAGGAAATACCCTCTGCACGCGTACACATGCAATGCTGAGACACTGCAAGAGCAGACAAGGAAATACCCTCTGCACATGTGCACATGCAATGCTGTGACACTGCAAGGACAGACAAGGAAATACCCTCTGCACATGTACACATGCAATGCTAAGACAAGGCAATACCCTCTGCGCGTGTAGACATGCAATGCTGAGACGCTGCAAGAGTAGACAAGGAAATACCCTCTGCACATGTAGACATCCGATGCTGGGACACTGCTAGAGCAGACAAGGAAATACCCTCTGCACATCTACACATGCAATGCTGAGACAAGGCAATACCCTCCGCTCATGTACACATCCAATGCTGAGACACTGGAAGAGTAGGCAAGGAAATACCCTCTGCACGTGTAGACATGCAATGCTGAGACACTGCAAGAGCAGACAAGGAAATACCCTCTGCACATGTCGACATCCAATGCTGAGACACTGCTAGAGCAGACAAGGAAATACCCTCTGCACGTGTACACATCCAATGCTCAGACACTACAAGAGCAGACAAGGAAATACCCTCTGCACGTGTACACATCCAATGCTGAGACACTGGAAGAGTAGACAAGGAAATACCCTCTGCACGTTTAGACATGCAATGCTGAGATGCTGCAAGAGCAGACAAGGAAATACCCTCTGCACATCTACACATGCAATGCTGAGACAAGGCAATACCCTCCGCTCATGTACACATCCAATGCTGAGACACTGGAAGAGTAGGCAAGGAAATACCCTCTGCACGTGTAGACATGCAATGCTGAGACACTGCAAGAGCAGACAAGGAAATACCCTCTGCACATGTCGACATCCAATGCTGAGACACTGCTAGAGCAGACAAGGAAATACCCTCTGCACGTGTACACATCCAATGCTCAGACACTACAAGAGCAGACAAGGAAATACCCTCTGCACGTGTACACATGCAATGCTGAGACACTGGAAGAGCAGACAAGGAAATACCCTCTGCATGTGTACACATCCAATGCTGAGACACTGGAAGCGTAGATAAGGGAATGCCCTCTGCACATGTGCACATGTAATGCTGAGACACTGCAAGAGCAGACAAGGAAATACCCTCTGCACATGTGCACATGCAATGCTGAGACACTGCAAGGGAAGACAAGGAAACACCCTCTGCAAAGGTAGGCATGCAATGCTAAGACAAGGAAATACCCTCTGCACGCGTACACATGCAATGCTGAGACACTGCAAGAGCAGACAAGGAAATACCCTCTGCACATGTGCACATGCAATGCTGTGACACTGCAAGAACAGACAAGGAAATACTCTCTGCACATGTACACATGCAATGCTAAGACAAGGCAATACCCTCTGCACATGTAGACATGCAATGCTGAGACGCTGCGAGAGTAGACAAGGAAATACTCTCTGCACATGTGCACATGCAATGCTGAGACACTGCAAGAGCAGACAAGGAAATACCCTCGGCACGTGTAGACATAAAATGCTGAGACACTGTAAGAGCAGACAAGGAAACACCCTCTGCACGTGTAGACATCCAATGCTGACACCTTGCAAGAGCAGACAAGATAATACCCTCTGCATGTGTAGACATGCAATGCTCAGACACTGCAAGAGCAGAAAAGGAAATACCCTCTGCACGTGTAAACATGGGAGAATAGCTCAGGGGCAACGTGCTCGCCTAGGAAGGAAGACGACACTGAGCAACATAGGTTTTGATCCCCGGGTCTGCGCTTAGAAACCTCTGGGAATTAAGCGTGTTATAAATAACCTATCATATAATATCATATCAATGCTCAGACATTGCAAGAGCAGACCATGAAATACCCTCTGCACGTGTAGACATCCAATGCTGACACCTTGCAAGAGCAGACAAGGAAATACCCTCTGCATGTGTACACATCCAATGCTGAGACACTGGAGGAGTAGACAATGAAATACCCTCTGCACATGTGCACATGCAATGCTGAGACACTGCAAGGGCAGACAAGTAAATACCCTCTGCACGTGTACACATGCAATGCTAAGACAAGGAAATACCCTCTGCACGTGTACACATGCAATGCTGAGACACTGCAAGAGCAGACAAGGAAATACCCTCTGCACATGTGCACATGCAATGCTGTGACACTGCAAGGACAGACAAGGAAATACCCTCTGCACATGTACACATGCAATGCTAAGACAAGGCAATACCCTCTGCACGTGTAGACATGCAATGCTGAGACGCTGCAAGAGTAGACAAGGAAATACCCTCTGCACATGTAGACATCCAATGCTGAGACACTGCTAGAGCAGACAAGGAAATACCCTCTGCACATCTACACATGCAATGCTGAGACAAGGCAAAACCCTCCGCACATGTACACATCCAATGCTGAGACACTGGAAGAGTAGGCAAGGAAATACCCTCTGCACGTGTAGACATGCAATGCTGAGACACTGCAAGAGCAGACAAGGAAATACCCTATGCACATGTCGACATCCAATGCTGAGACACTGCTAGAGCAGACACGGAAATACCCTCTGCATGTGTAGACATCCAATGCTGAGACACTACTAGAGCAGACAAGGCAATACCCTCCGCACGTGTACACATCCAATGCTGAGAAACTGGAAGAGTAGACAAGGAAATACCCTCTGCACATGTACACATGCAATGCTCAGACACTGCAAGAGCAGACTAGGAAATACCCTCTGCATGTGTAGACATCCAATGCTGAGACACTACTAGAGCAGACAAGGCAATACCCTCCGCACGTGTACACATCCAATGCTGAGAAACTGGAAGAGTAGACAAGGAAATACCCTCTGCATGTGTAGACATGCAATGCTGAGATGCTGCAAGAGTAGACAAGGAAATACCCTCTGCACATGTAGATATCCAACGCTGAGACACTGGAAGAGTAGAGAGCCAACAACTGACCCCTTCCATAGTTATATTGTGGTATATCTTTTTTTCCTATTGCACCACTCTCCACTGTAGTGATCTTAAAGTGCATAGGCTTCTCCAAGAGGTGGCGAATTATGCCCAGCCCTGGGAATCCAGACCTTGGTCTGTGTAGGAGTAGATAAGGTAATGGGAGCAGAGGGAGGGTAAGTGGAGCAGGGTTTAGACAAGGGCTGAGATGGCATGCCAGTGGATGAAAGGTGGGGGGTGGAGCTTATAATAGTTTACATGCATGTGGTGACTGTAGAAATGCTCAGGGCATACCAACAAAGGAGAAACGGGACCACTCACAGCGCTGCAAAGAACAGGTGTCAGCCCATGATGGTGCTTTCTAGTACTTTCTGCAATCAGTTCATGGGTTTGGAACCAAATGCTAATAAAATTTAGACTAGAGAACCAAATGCTGGCAGCTTTCAAGTTTAGAGAATCAAATGCTGACATGCTCCAAGAGTACAGAACCAAATGCTGGCACGTTCCAAGAGAAGAGAACCAAATGCTGACAGCTTTCAAGTTTAGACAATCAAATGCTGGCACGCTCCAAGAGAACCAAATGCTGACAGCTTTCAAGTTTAGACAATCAAATGCTGGCATGCCCCAAGAGTAGAGAACCAAATGCTGATCAATTTATCTATCTATAGGTTTGTTATATTGTGCCACTAGCCTGAAGGCTTCAGGGCGCTCACATGACATGACAACAAAGAACAACAAAGAAGCTGCTTTCATGAGGTATTGAATCAACCTTCTCCTTTAGCAGATATAATAGTTTTTAGACATTTCTTAAATTGTGCTATTGTAGCACTTCTTCTAAGCTCAGATAGGAGATCGTTCCAGAGAGCAGAAGCCCAGGCATGAAAACTAGAGCCCCCTATTTTCTTATGAGAGTCACGAGGTTGACACAATAAAGCATCTTTGTTGGAACATAAAGTGCGTCTTTTAGGCAGCTTCTTTACCCGTGTGCAAAGACAACCAGGACATCACCGGCCAGGCATTTGTACACCATGACAGCTCCTTTAAATTTAAGTCCTTGACTGACGAGAAGCCAGTGCATTCTTCGACGAGCATGGGATACTTGAGACTGACGTCCAATCCCGCAAACTGCACGAACTGCTCCATTTTGAGTTACCTGCATTCGTTTTATGTTGGCTTGGGGAGTACCTACAAGAAGACTATTACAATAGTCCAATTTAGTTTTTATGATGGCAGCTGCTATCAAGGCCCTGTTAGTCTCTGAAAGATACGGACGAATTTGCCATGGCAAGTGTGAAAGAGGGATAGCACAGAGGCAACGTGCTGGTCTTGGAAGCAAGACCGCGCAGAGCAATAGAGGTTTGAATCCTGAACCTGCACTTAGAAACCAAACTCAGGTATTAAGCACAAGTTATAATTAAATAAATAAGCTAAGAAGAATTTAGATATGTTACACGCTTTTTAAAAGATAATTGACAGTAAAAAAGACCCCCATTGTTTTTACAAATTCAGAGACTTGTATGTTGTTAACAAACATTGTGAACCTACTATAATGGGGATCCAGTTTTTTATAACTTGGAGCCAGTTCCCAGAATAAGCAGCGTTTTTTTTAACTTTTCAGGGCCAATGAGTTCACAGCCATCCAAGATTGTATGGCATTGAAAACTTAATTTACCCTTTCTGAGTCTTTAATGTAGGATCCTGGTAGCTTGAACACAATCTGGGTGTCATCCACGTAGTTTGCGAATTTTACACCCATACACAGTGGTCTGGAGTATACATTAAACAATAAGGGCAAAAGGCACAAGCCCTGTGGAACTCTGCAGGTAAGAGGTGCTGTTTGCGACTGTGCATTGTCCTTAGCCTCCTTTGCCATCATTGGACCAAGGAAAGATCTAAACCAACTGGCGGCGGATCCACAGCACCTACTGATCTTGATCAGTCTATCTGCCAGAAGAGCATAATCAACCAAATCAAAGGCGGCAGAAGATCTAATAGTGACAGTAACACAACGCCGCCTCTGTCAATGATTCCCACTATGTCGACCCATTGCAAGAGTATACAACTGAATGCTGACCGAGTGCAAGAGCAAGCAATTGAATGCTGACAAACCCGCAAGGGTGGACTACCAAATGCTGACATATTGCTAGAGTAGACCACCAAATGCTGACACTGCAAGAATAGACAATTATATGCTGACACAGGGCAAAAATACACAAAGAAAACTTGGAAGAACACTGACACACTGCCTGATCAGCTACCACGTGCTCAACGCTGCAAGTGTATAGACCTGAATGCTTGACACACTATAATGCTGGCACAGCGCAAGGGTAGACAATCAAATGCTGACGCCCTACAATAATAGAAAACCAAATGCAGACGGGATGCAAGCCTATTGACTTAAATGCTGATACACTGCAACTGTAAACAACAACATTCTGACCCATTGCAAAAGCAGACAACCCCTTTCTGAAAGAGTGCAAAACTAGTGTACAGAATGCTGACACCTTGCAAGAGTAGACAACTGAAGGTCGACAAACTGCATGCACAGATCAGTAAATGCTCAGAAACTGCATAGATGTAATAGAGGTTGCAAGAGCAGGTCAGTGGGTTTTAGCATTTATTTTGTTATATAGTTGTTCTGTTGAGCGCTACATGACTTCTTCGGTCTTCTTCAGAAACCTTGCCCGTCAGACGAACTTCGTAGAGATGATAGTTCTATGGTCGGTTAGCAGTCGCGACTGTATGATTGTCCGATGGTTATATCACCAGGAGTTTGTAGCGGTGCTGTAACCAGGGTCGTCCACTTGGTATAGAGTCCAGTAAAGGAAAATATAAGGACAGAATAGCAAATCAAAAACCAAATGATACATATAGGTGAGGGGTCAGAAACCATTTGCTCCTCTGATATTTAGGATTACAGATACATTTATGCCACCCTTCCTATCCAATGGTGAGGGATCATGGGAATTGTAGTGCAAAACATCTGGAGGGCCGCGTGTTGCAGAATGCTAACACAGGACTTCATCCAGCGTTACAAGGAACTCGTTCTATTTAAGAAATGACACCTTCTGCTCAGCTCATCATGGCAGGGCAATCATGGGGCGGCGGGTGGGGTTGCAGGCGGGTCAGACCTCCTAATGCCAAGTGCAGTAAATTACTGCGCTTCAACCAACTCACACAATGTCCCGGAACATTTGAATTATTAGTAAAGAATTCTTCTGTTTTCAATTCATAACAGTGCCATGTAATGGAACTCCAAGTGCAGCTACATGTGCACACAGGCTTTGACATGTCTATTCCCATTCACACCCATCTCACAGATGTGCAAGCACCTGCACACCGGCGGACAGACACTCCTCACAAGAGAAGCACGCTCCGCCACACAGAGAAATGAAATACCAAAACATGTGTACACGCACTACACACAGAACCATTCAACCCACTTTTTCAGACATACCATACAAAGACCCACGCTAACATACAGAAACTCTCAAGTACAGACACAACATATACACCAGTCAGAGACACAACACACACTACACAGTGGCATTCACATGCTCAAGCAAGCTCAACGCTAACATGCACATACAATCTCAATCGACAAGCGCCACACGCCTTGGGCATGCGGCCGGCTGAGCAGGGTGTTCAACCCAAGCCAAGCAAGTCATGAACCGCAGAGTCTTCATTGACTTGAATGGCTCATTATCTCTTCAAATTAAAACAGTAGTAAAATCCCACCTCCCCCGAAGCTTCTACCTACCCAGGCTCCCCACGTTGAGGTCATGCCATCTTGCCACTTATTCTCTTTTGTCAGCCTAGTCTCTGCACAATACCTTCTCTCCAATCATCTGCATGACGGTAGCTTTGTTGCCAGATTCCTCGTCCATCTGTGTGGCTGAGATGAAGCTCGCCGGCATCTGTATCACTGATCTCAAGCTCGCCGGCATCTGTATGACTGAGATCAAGCTCGCCGGCATCTGTATGACTGAGATTAAGCTCGCCAGCTCTGAATGCGCCACATCATCCACCCGCCACTTTCAGCATCTCCGTCAAGGTCTCATGCTTTACATAGTGGGTACTCCAAAGCATCGGTCCAAAGATCCTGCAAATCAAGGCCTGTTTCAACTGACCAAGGCATGATCTTCACTCAAAATCTCCACTCCAGGTTCTTTAAATCCTGCCTGTGTGGTTCTTCCTTCTCAAACCAAACGGGCCAGCTCTAGAATCCTCTTGCATATTGGATCTGCAATCCAGAAGACCAACTCACTTTCTGGAAGACCCTTACATCTTGACTACCACCTCTTCTTCTCCCCACAGACTACCTTCCATCAATCACTGGGTGCAGCCACATAGAGATGTTGTCAGCCAAACCAGCCAGCGACATTGCACACCACCAGGCAGCACCGACAGTAACTGCTATGCTTAATCTATTAGGTGCTTATGTGATAGCTACCCTTGGTAATGCATAGTCGCGGCGTCCGAAGTACAGCAACAAATCCTGCCCTCAAACAGACTGCCTAGTACATCACGCTTAGGAGCCAATCCAGCCACACATTCTGGTACCCACACAACTAGACACCAGCCTACTATGTGTCCGGTTCAGCTCACACAAATAGGAATCAAGATGGACAACAGATGAGTGCTATACGAATGCAAGTTAACATGGCATATATATCACACAGAGCCACATTCACTCACAGCATGCATCAGGGGGGCGGTGCTGGTTAAATAAGTTGCACAGATCTCACAGGATCTCTTATTTGCATGTGAACAGGGTGCAGGGTGGATCATGCTTTGAGAAGGAAGCTTGATTCTCTGCTGGGTTAATGGAACTGGAGGTAGGGGCACATCGCGCCAGGCCACTTATTCATATTCCTGAAAACGTGTTGATGCCACTACAAATACATTCTTCATTGACTTAACTGGAAAAATAATCAACTATGTCCATGTCTGTCACCTTAAAGCTGCAAAGACCACCCCCCACAACAGAGAGGGCAGATGGTGAGCTCCACTCCCACAATATGCCCCTGAGCACTGATGCCCACGTTCTCCCTCGTGAAATGCAGTTGCCACCACAGAGTGGGAAGCGATACAGCAGGGAGGCTGGGTGAAATTGCACCAGAAAATATCTGGTTGGTGGAATTAGTGGGAAATTCACCTTCCGCCATCTGCTTCTCTATTTCTTTATCATCCGGATTCCTGCCATACAGGAGAAACCCAGCCAAGTTTATACACCTTAATCCCGTGAAGTCCACAAAATTATAACATACTTGCATGGGTACATGAAGTGTGTGTCGATGTCTCAGATTTCACGTCAGTGGTTTTGGCACGTAGAAACCAATATTTAGTGCAAAACAAGGTGAATGTGAACTACAAGGTGAATTTTGCTCTGCTGGTGGTAATTCCGTCCACCTCTGGTGCTAGGGCACAACAAGTGATGTTAGTTCATTTCACTAATGACTGGTTTCTGGGAGTGTAAATATGTTGGATGTACAGGTGTTTTGCTAGAGGAAACAGGACAGGATCATGGGCGGATTAGAGACACGCATTCTGTGCCGTGTTCCCAAGTCTAAAGGCCTGCCACCAGACTCTAGCACACCCTTGTCATTTCATGGTGCCCAGATAGTCACCTCACAACCTCAAATCTCTGCACGCAAACCATAGGATTCTAGTTACTGAGGCCACAGCTTCTTACTACTCCACCACCCTTGCAGCAGCCTCTAGCAGGAGCAAGGCCCTCTTTGAAGTAGTAAAGCATTGTCCCAAACCCTCACCCAACCCTGAGGTACCAGCAACTCAGGAGAAATGCGACAGAATCAACACATTTTTATTGAAAAAATAGACAATAGCCGAGAGACCATCAAATCAACCACTCACAGCATTAGCATCCCCTGCACCCTGTCACGCACACTTCCCCTCTGGACCGAATTCTGTACTCTCTTCCCCCTGGATCATCTAAAAATGATTCCCTCAAACCTACTTCTTACTCTGACGATATAATTACGGCCTCCATCATTAAACAATTGACGGGCCATGCGCTCAATGCGCTCTTCAGCCTCACCAATGCCTCCCTCGCAGAAGGATCATTCTCTGACACCTCAAAACTGGTCTCATCCAGCGCCTTGGTGCGTACATGTTCTGCACGTCTTACAAACAACTAAATAAATAAACAAATACAACCTCTTTTGAAAAAAACACCCCTCGAGCCAGATGACCTGGCCAACTACAGGCCCATTACGAACCTCCCGTTTAGTGGCAAAATCTTGGGAAAAGTATTTGCTGCACAGCTACTCACCAGAATCGAAACTCCACCTCCAAAATTTCTATCAGTCAGGGTTGCGCCCAAAGTGTAGCATCCAGACAGCCACCATTCAGGTGGTGGATGATGCTCTCCAAATTATGGATAAGGGCGGCTCATGCCTCTTCGTCCTCCTGGACCTCTCGGCTGTTTCGACATTGTCGACCATCACATCCTTCTCTCCCTTCTTGGTAAAAGGTTGGGATTCTCTGCCACTTTCCTGAATTGGTTTACCTCCTACCTCTCAGGCAAACACCAGGCTGTCTAGATGAGCTTATTGCGTTCCAACCGACTCAAGGTCTCCTACGGAATCCCCCAAAGCTCTATACTCTAACCAATCCTTTTTGACCTTTACATTGATCCTATGGGCACTCTCCTCATAGATCCCAATACAGCCAACCAACAATGTGCAGACAATGCGCAGTTGTAAATGAGAGTAAATAGCGCAAAGGACATCATTTGTCTCTGCGATTACCTAGCCATCATCCAGTCCTGGATGTCGACTGCCTCCCTCAAACTAAATGCATCCAAGACTGAGTTCATCCTCATTGCTTTGCCTGCAAAAAAACAACTTGTCCAACAATGGCTCAATGATATGCACCTTGAAGGATTTGATCCACAACTCTCATACTCAGCAAAATCCTTAGACTTCACCATTGACAGCAAGCTGTCCTTCCAGAAACACGTAACCAAGAAGGTCCAAATTGCCTAGCTCAGAATCTCTACCCTTCAAAAAATCAATGCCTTCATCCCGCCGCAGGACTTCCAGACCTTAATGCAACCGTTGTGGTCTTGCACATCGATGGAGGAAATGCTGCCTGACACGGCTCCCAGCTGCTCACTTGGCTCCCCTAAAAGCAGTCCACCATGCTGCATCAGGTCTTATTAATGGAGCATGAAAATTTGATCTAATTACCACCATCCTATGTGAACTACATTGGCTTCGGCTCCAAGCCAGGATACTGTTCAAAACTGCATGTGTCATCTATAAAGCAGTCATGAATAGCACACCAGTGTACCTGGCGGCTAAGCTCCGCATATCTAGTGGCACACACTTCTCGCTCGCACAGCAAATCGACCAACCGGCTTCAATCACAACTCGTCAGCAAAGAGAGGACCCGCAAACGATCCTTCTCTTGTCATGCACCCACCCTCTGGAACTCGATCCCAGTGTCTGCTCGGAATGCCCCCACAATTGCCCAGTTTCACAAATCTCTCAAAACATGGCTCTTTCAACATCACCTGACCAAGGACTAATTCCAATGGACGCACATACCACATACAGTACTGTGCTACTGTTAAAAGATGCCAGCCAAAATGCTGTCTCCCCACACTCTCTACAGAGCGCTCTGATGCTCTCGAACTAGGTCCACACTTTAAACAATAAAATAGAAATGAGTCCAGGCTAGACACATTTCCAGCAAAGAGGGCTTCCAGGTTTGGAAGTGCATACCTATCAACTGACATGCTTTTGGTGGGTGTCACCAGACTTGGAATCTGTTTACTCACTTGACAAGCACCTTACCCAACATACACTTCGATGGGCTCTCACACGCCAAAAACAAATCCCCTGTTTTCTCACGCCATGGGCAATCAAAGGGTTGAGACATATGGAAATGTTCAGGAGGCATGACATAGGTCCAAGAGATTAACATGATTTGCACACAATGGGAAACAAAAGTGGAAGAAAAGCTGGAGACCAAGCTGAGGCTACAGCAGTTTGCTTCAATAGACCATGGAACAGGAAGATGAAGTAGGAATAATGGTCTTTTTCAGCTGTTGCTTTATATGCATGCACTTATGTACACAGCTGCACACGCACTCGCCTCCAACACGGGCATAGAGACTCACAAACTTACATGTGCATTGAACACAACCCTAAGATGTACAGAGCATACACAAACACAGGATATACAGAAATATTTACACCCTTACATGTCCACAGATGTTGCCTGGCAGACAAACGAAAAGTCAACACTCAAACACGGGCCATAAATATCCAAGCTTACACATGCATGGATGTCACCCCATCGATGTACAGACCATACCCACTCAATTACGGCTGATACACATGTACTCCCACACTCCTCTGGCAACAGACCACACCTCACGGTTCTATAGAGCAAAAACACTCAAACACAGCGCATACAGGCTTACTCACACACTCTCATAGACACTCTAGCGCAGGCCATACAGGTGCACTCACAGGCATCCATGTGTATCTAGCACACCTCATACCATTTCAGAGCATGAGCACTCAGAAATAAGCCAACCAGGTATACTGAAACATGTACATGGGCATAAAGCAAGCATCATAGACATACAGAAATTACAGACTCAGACACAGCCAATACTGCTACACTTACTTCCATGTGTATGGACCACGCCCCATAGATGCACAGAACATACACACACAGACGCAATCCATACGGGTGCAGTACTTGCCATCGACATTCGTAATCTCGGCCGAGACATGTTATGTTATGTTACAGGTACTTATATAGCACGCCGTCACCAACGGAATTGGTCCCCAAACGCTCTGGCAGATCTGTAAACAAGAGGAGGGCAGGTAGGGTTAGTGGAGGAGGAGGGGAGTAGGAGAATGGGAAAAGTGGTGTGCTGTTGGCAGCTTCAGCTCGGTATACACTGAGTGCTGGGCTTTGGTGCAAGTATCGGATCAGGCGAGGCCTTGTGTGTTGTAGGTGCACTCTATGTGTTGTTGATGCGGTGTGGTAAAGTGTGTGCGGATTGCTGGGAGATAAATGGTTGTATGAGTTTTGTGTGGGTTGAGTATGCAGAAAATTGAGGGTTGGGTTAGTGGTGCCTGTATCCTGGTCCAGGTACTTCTGGTTCCATTTGAATTGCATCCCTGTGGGTGGGGTTGTTGCTGGTTCCTTATGGGTCGTCTCGCTGTGGTGGTACTGCGCGTATCCAGCTATGTCATAGTGAGTCTTGTATGGGATGGTAGGTGTGTCTGAACCATTTATTCAGGTGCGGAATGGGTTGGTACTATCTATTCTCTTGTTATCTAATGTGGCATTGGTCAGTTGAAGCTTTGAATGCTTCAGAGTCAGAATGCTGTTGATGAGGCATCCTAGTGCGTCTTTCTTGGTCAGCCTGTTTATTCTGTTGTTAGTTTCCTCCATTCATGACTGGGGTGACATGATGTGCCATTTAACCCAATGTAATCAGCTAGGTGGTCTGTCGAAAACAGAAGGCATAGCAACTTGAGGGACATCGGCTGCCATCTTGGAATGGTGAATCCAGGCACTCTTTTGCACAACGTATGCCAAACAATTTACTATATCCATTCCCTGTCTCCACGTACATTTAGAAAAATTTTAATATTGCGTTGATCTAGTGGTGTATTTTTTTTTAAAACTCCTCCCCCATTCTTAAACATCTTCATTGTGTAAAAATATGCCACAAGGGCTACAGTGTATATGTTAGTTAAAACTCCACTGTGATCTTTTTGCACTCGCAAATGCTTTTTTTTAGATTTGAACTGGCTTGGTTTTTGGATGACTGTCATCTAGTTGAGGGAACAGCATATCTGCAGTTGCATGCCCGGTCAGGGATGCCATACTTATCAGGGAATTTCTGGTGCTCTTTTGTCTTGACGAGAGAAGGATTTCCAGCGATCTCACATACAGCATACTCACACACTTCCATATGTACGGAGTACATCGCTCAGCGCTGCAGAGTCCAGATAGGTTTACTCTTTCTGAATTCAAACATGTTCTACATAGGTATGCTCTTATTTCCATTGCACACACATCTTAGACATCTGCTTATTCATCTGATGCAAGAACACACTCGAATAAGGTAGCACATAGGCACGGTCACCTGATGCACACTTGCACACTCACCAAGCACACATTTGCACACTTACCTAATGTATATGTCTTACCCTATGCACTTAAACAGCTCCTTAATGCATGCACTCAAGCACACAAATGCCAGTGTGCATTACATACAAACCCGATGAACTTACACACACACAACTACAAAAACACGTCTTTCACATATGAAAACACACTCATAACATGTGTAGCTCTGTTTATACAGCAAAGTACAGAACACATTATCACACAGACCTCCTTTTAGTTGTGCATTATATACATACAAGAGAGCTTGTATTTACATCCATCATATACAAACACATGCATGTGCATAAAAGGCATCAGCACACCTCTTATTTACATCACTCATAGTATACAGAAAACATCAAGAAGCCCCTCATTCGCAACTAGCATAGACATGCACATGCATGTCCACAATAGTCATGAACACACTTGTACAGACATACTTCTGAATGAAGGTGGCACAGGCACGTACAAACACATGGCATTTGCCCCCTGCTGCTTACTTGCATGCATGCAGTGTAAAGTTCTTCTCCATGTACTGACGGCAGATTGTTTGCCATCGTTTATGATTGTATGTGACACACATGTGCCTACTCTGACCTCTGAGGCCCTACAAAGACAAGACCAGGCCTCACAATACAGACCTGAGACGGGTCATCTGGCATTTGTGCCAGTGCTGACAATTGAGAAAATTAACTTAGCACCAAATGTGCTGCTTGTGTAAGATGGACTGGAGCAAACAGGTTTTTCCCCAATTCATTTTACCTGAAGGGTTTTCCACAGGGCCAAAAACGAAGAAGTCTGATTTTTGTTTGTGGACTGGCATCGAAAGAAAGGTATATCCGGTGAAAATCACGTCAAGCAAAATGTTGCCAGGGGGTTCATCTACCCATATGTGCACCCTGGCCAGAATTAAAGACTTTCTCCAAATATTCTAGTCCTGGAGTTTAAAATAGTAAATAATACCAGACCTAGAATATTTGGAGAAAGTGTTTTAGGGGTCAGGAATAACGAATCGCCTTCCAGACGACATTTTGCAGGCGAGATTTTCAAATGAAACCAAAAGAAACAGACATTGCCCCCAAAAAATGCCCGAATTTCACACTGAAAGCAGTGTTTTTTTGTTCCCTAGTGCATAAACCGTAAAAAAAAAAAAAAGAAAAATTCTGTTGGTGGTATTAGGTGCCCTGTCTCTTCTCAATACGCTAAAAATGCCCAACTCCATTCCATTTAAAATTCTTTCGATGATATAGATTTGGTCCATGTATTACTCAAGCAGCAAAACGTGCCCTAAGTGTTTTTGCTACGTTTTTGGCACTGGTGCAAACGTCAGATAAAGAAAGGGGAAAAGGGTGTTTGGTAGGAGTATGAAGGCCACTCTACAAAACAGAAATGATGGAACAGTTTGGAAAGAAACAAGCACCAATTTCCCAAACCACATGCATGTCGAAAGCCACGTGTACATGCCTCGGTGCTAAATAGAGGCCACGCCCTTTGCTGTACTAATCCCCTGTTCTAAACCATTCGTCTGTTAGAGATGAGTCACGTGACAGGAACTCATTCTGTCGATTTCGCCCTCTCTGGTTAGCGCCGTGAAAGAAAATGGCTGCCGTGGCGCAGTAACCGCGCGGCCTTGTTACACGTGACTTCGCTGGACTAAACTACAAAGTACAAGGGCACGTCATGGGGTAGGTGACGTAGGTCCCACTTGCGAGTTCTGACTTTGGACCTTGCCGCAGCACCTCGCAAAGAAGCAGCGCATGCAGACTTGTGAAGGAAGCGGAATCCTCGCGGTGAAGGATCGCAGGCATGAGGGGCAAGCCCTCGAGGATAGACTGGGGGGTCCTCCTCGTTCTCCACCACCTCCACTGCACCCCGCGACTAGAAGCATGATCAGCACTGCACCCAGCATCTAGAAGCACGATCAGCGCCCACATTAATACATATAATTAGCGGAAGTCGAGTTGGCCTCTTCGTATGGCTGTAGGCTCCAGGATGGCAGAGACTGAAAGCAGCAGAAGTCCATAGAATTCTTTGAAGAGCCAGTGGAAGCGCAGCAGGAAGCTTCCCGCGTCATGGCTGGCGGGGGCGATGTCCCTGGAGGGGCCCCCCATTTTGCCAGTAAAGGGCAGTAAGTTCAGGCCTGAAGGAGAAAAGAGGAATGTGTGTGTGTTTGTGTCTGTGCTAGGGTGTTTGAAAGAATGCATGTATTATCTCTGAGCGACGTCATGCTGCGATTGCGTGCACCCGCATAACTGTGTGAAATGCATGCCCGTCTCATTGCGTTTGTGTGTCTATGTGTTTCGACAACTCATGTCTTTCATTGCATGCCTGTATATAAGTGGGACTGTGTTTTGGTCCGGTACCGTGCGCTTTAGGCCAGTAATGGTCCAGTAATGGTTAGCAGGAAACGACCACATCTGTCCTACAAGGGCCAAACCAACAGGCAGGGACAGGAAACTGAGCCCCAACATACTTACATTTGCAGGTGTAGCCCTAAGCATATTAGCCTTGATAAAGTTCCAGAGGGGTCGAAACACGTGTGGGAGGACAGTAACAACAATGATGATATTACAACTTAGGTAACCAATGTAAAAGGCAATATCAAGCCTCATTATTGGTCTAAAGCGCAAGGTAACCGGACCAAAACACAGCCAGACTCTACTATGAGGTGTGGGCAACACCACAACTACCGGCCACCTCGCAGCTCAAATAAACCCTCAGCACCCAAGAAAATCTCAAGTGCAGCAAGTCTAGTGCCCAATCCACCCCTACCCTGTATCTGTCCATGTCTGCCAGTGCATGTCGTTGGGCCAGAAATACATATATGAGTATGTGTGCATGCTAATTTGTACCTGCATGCCTTGTTTGTCCGTGTATATGCCCTTCTCAGTGCCTACCAGTCAATTAATGACTGGCTGTCGTGGAATATCTGTGTATTAATTAATGTTCGTGATGCAATGCGTGTATTTGTGTCACTGCAAGTGGCGAGTGATTTGTGAATGCACGCATGTGCATTTCTGCCAGTTCACGTCTGAGTCAGGTACATCTGCTTCTGTCGGTGAATATCTGTCAGTCAATGGAAGTCTTCGGCCCAACGCAAGCCTGACAGTGCACACATGTGCCAGTGTATGATATGATATGGCATTTATAACGTACCTATACACAAGTGTTTCATATGTCTTTCTGACAGTGTACGGTTGTGTCAATTCATAGTTGTGAGCACAACTAAATGTCTTAAATAAATAAATAAAATGAACAGCTTTGTGTCATTGCATGCCTGTGTATCATGCGTTGTTGTAAAAACTTGTGTATGTCAATGTGTGTCTTTTTGCCAATGAATTCATGTGAATGCATGTCTTTGTGCTAATGCATGCCCCTGCCTATGCATGGAAGTGAATGCATGTCTGTGGGTTGATATGTGACTTTGTGGTAACGCATGCCCTTGCCTATGCATGGACTTGAATGCATGTCTGTGGGTTGATGCATGCCTTTGTGGTAGTGCATGCCCTTGCCTATGCATGGAGGTGAATGCATGTCTGTGGGTTGATACGTGACTTTGTGCTAATGCATGCCCCTGTCTATGCATGTAAGTGAATGCATGTCTGTGGGTTGATGTATGCCTTTGTGGTAATGCATGCCCTTGCCTATGCATGGAAGTGAATGCATGTCTGTGGGTTGATACGTGACTTTGTGCCAATGCTAACTATTGTATGAGCATGTATTTGAACGTACGTCTGGCAATGAACCCCTGTGTCAGCGCATGACCGTATGCCAATGCATATTCATTCATGGGTTAATGTTTGTGTCTGTGAATGCCCGTTAACATATGCGAGTGCTTGGGGGTTAGGCCACACCCCCGGTGTTCAGTCCAGCACTTTTTTCAGGCCTGGGTATAAGATGAGAACAGCTGTTGCGATGGCGAGGACCACCAGGGGCCTCCACGCTCCTGAAGGACCCTGCAGAGAGAGAGGAGAGAGCAGGTGTAAGGACACACACTAAAATAAACTCTGCATTCCCCAGATGAGCTATTTACTCAGGCCCCCAGAGCCCCATGCCCCGACCCCTTGCACGCACCCTCCTGCGTCTCGATCATTCTTTGGGCTGAGGGTGCACAAGGTCCCTGGTGACGGCGACAGGTGCAGCAGCCAACTGATTACCAGTCCAAAGAGTCTGCTGGTTGGCCATTGCCTGCCCTGCTACTGTCTGTGTGTTTAACTCCTGTCCCGGGTGCTTGGAGATGTCAAAGGTGGCAGAGGGAGAGGAGCAACAGACGATGCCACCAACCCCGGGGCAGCTGAAGATGTGTCAGGGCTGGTGGGACCCACTACAACATGATGTTTGGGGCCCGGCCCCCCCTGGCTCACAGCTGGCAGAAACAGACAGTGGCACCCGTGGGGTGTTTAAAGTATCATAAAGTTAAAGGAATTCAGCAAGATCATGAATAGCTGCGGGTGATCAGGCAGGCAGCAAGGTGAAGAAACTCTAAGAGCCTAATTCATGGAACGTCTAGCGTGGCGCAAAGTCACTCTTTGCACAGCGCGCTGCATAGTACTTTTGCAGTGCAAAGTGACTTTGCGCTGCAAACATACACTTTGCACAGTTCTGTGAATTAGGCCCGGTGGAACGTGTTTGCTGACAGTGCAAAGTCACTTTTCCCCGAGCTAAACGTTCCATGAATTATGCCCTAACTGTCCACTGAAAAGCTATGCATTGCTCTTTGACAGCAGGGTGCTAATGTCGGGGAATCCTGAATAAAAAAGCAACAAGATCTTGAGAATGTTACCAGAGACTGTAGGAGGGAGGTTACGGCCTGGGGCATCCTGTAACGTGCAGCTGAGCTCTATTAATGTACCAAATTAAAGTCGTTTCTGTGGAATAAGACTTCCAACATGGGAAGCTTTTCGGGTCCCCCAGCGTCTCAAGGCCCATTTCAACTGAAAAGGATGAAAGGCCCACATGCCATCACTGCACCAACCCAGCTTGTTCATCAGTAAGGTCAAATCCAATCAGTTAGGTGGGTCTGCCCCTCATAGAGCGCTCTTCTTTCATGGAGGAGACTGAAAAATCTAAGGGCTGTGGCCGCTGCCACATACCTCTCCTTTGTAATAAGTATTTTTGAAGATGCAATATAGGGGCACCTAGAAAGATACCCCACAGACCCCAGAGAAGAGAACGGACTGAAGAGTCCGGCCCAAATTAGGAGTAGTCCACAAGGCTTTCTGGGGCCTACCTGCTCTACCTCCAACTTTCTCTTCCAAAACATCTTCCTTCTGGAGCTCTTTGCACATCCACCTCAGACGCTTCTCCAAGCAGAGTTGGGGTCAGATTTATCTCCTCGGCTGGGGCCTCCATCTGTAACACCCTCCCTGCCTCTCTCAAACTTGAGCAGAACCACATCTGGTTCCAGGAGAAACTCAAGACCTTCCTTTTAGCTTCCGCTTTCTCTCTTCCTCTCCCCTGCTTATGCACTTGACTGCTCTGCGCACTGGTCACCCTTTGAACTCAGGCCCAGGCTCCTACATGTCCAGTTGCCCTTGCACTGCCTCCGGGCTCCTCAGCACTTAAGGGTCGGTATCTACAACCCTAAAGTCCCTTGTCTCCCGACTGGCTGCACTGAGTGAGTTACCTGCACTTCTCCCTTCCCCGCCCACCGTCGCACTTTTGATATGATATGATATGGCATTTATAACGCGCCTATACACAAGTGTTCTCCTCTCCCTCCTCCTTGCACTTGCACAATCTATATGATACAAGGCCTACTAAGGTCCTCCCTTTGTTTCCCCCTCCTTGTCTTGTCGCGCCTAGAAACACTTGTGTACAGGCACGTTATAAACGCCATATCATGTCATACAAATGGGGCACATGTGACAGGATTTCCTTTCTTTCTCACCACACCCCCGGCTGGAACGCCATTCACCCCTTTCTCCCTCTGAGAACTACGTTCGCCAGCAAACCTTCTCCCTGCACACGTCCTCTACTACCCCTACCAAAGGCAAAATGAAACATTTCACACACCCTCTGCTTCGCTTCCTTGTGTCCGCATCTCTCCCTCAGGGTTTCGCTCTCCTCCGACCTCCTTGTGTCTGGTAATCTGAGGAAGTGACACTGAGGTTCCAGAAACGTATGCAGTACACATACCTGTCATCTTGATATATTCACGTGTCATGGCCCCATAAAAGTTATTATCGATACCACAAAACGCTGCGCATAAACTTTCTTTTCTCACAAACATTAGCCTCTCATGAAGTGTGACAGGCGCACATCCCTGAGACACAAGTCATCCCTCCTAGCCACAGAATTGTTGGACTAAGAAAGTGGTTAAACACTCCCAGGGAAGTTTCTAGCCAACTTATTGCCCAGGGCAAAACATCAGAATATGCCCCTCCCTGCCCCTCTGCCCAGCACACGTCTCTCCCGAACGACACCTCTGTCGTGTGACAAAACGCCTCCTCAATATGAATAAATAAATGCTATATGAATGAATCTGGGTTCATTATATTGTAATTCAAGTACTTTACAGAAGAATTCTAATGTGGAAACATGCTGTTGCTGCCCAAGTAAATGTTTTTTCTGTCACCGGCTCTTAGGGAAGGCTTTGCCTAAATGCAGTTTCAAGCTGTTCATACTGGCACACTGTGGTTGAAAAGCCTACTGGTGTCTGAGGGCTCAATGACTTGGCCTTGTGTTGCAGGTGTTCTGTTCGTACCAACTCACTTGTATTTCGCAAGCAAGGGGCAATACTAGACTAACCATATGAATTATTTTCTGATAGAAGGATATCATCCTAAAGAGGGACAGCCAGTCTGGTACACTCTTAGTGCACTCTTTCAAAATACCTCTCTTGAGAGTGGGAAGGGGACAAATAGCACCAATGAGGATTCATGTATGCTGTGCATCAAATCACAGAGATTTTCAGGACTATAACAGTGACCAGAGATCTACACATTTAATAAACAAGTCTGTGATAAAAGGATTGTATGTGTGAATCTCTAAATTCATAACTGATGTATGGTTTGGTGCTCACATCACAGTTCCCAGTACTCACCCTAACATTAAAATGTTTGTAATCATGAACCATAGATGCTCATTTGGACAGCTTACTTTTTTGGATGAGAGTATAAAATGGCTGCAACATCAGCCACTCAAATGGGGTACGAGGGCTCTTTTGCTTCTTGTTTCTGAAGAATTTTAGAGGAGGAAGGGCTGGTTCTTGGTGTGGGCATGCCCAACCCTAATACATAAACATCTTTAGGGAATTATATCTACAGATAGGGCAGGATACCGAACAAGAAAGACCCAATAAACAATGCACACAAAGGATAGTACCTCTTTCAAACTTTAGCCAGACCAGTAATAAGTTGATGAAGCATTTTAAACAAAACCGGCTTCTAATGCCCGGTAAAGGGTACACAGTTCCTCAGCCACTACCGCCTCACTATTATGCCGGCCTCAGGGGTAATTTCGGCGAAAAAGAGCAGGCTCATGCTTTATCTAACAGAGCTGGCATTAGCATCTCTTATTAGTGCTAGCTTGCAGCTAGTGAAAATCATGTTGTGGCAGTGTAGAAAAGGAGTTTGGCCTATTGGACTTACAATTTGAGCAACTTCTTTGATTGCTTTTATGTGTTTAAGTGTGGGCACAGTATGGCATGCTCGTCAGAGTCACATATACAACACATCCCAGTGTGCTCTTGTATAGACATATCAGACAAAAACAGGTATATCTGATATTACATAAGGGAGCACCACATATACACCATTAGCCAACAGGGTGGCGACATGTGCAGCACTCAAATCATTGCTGCACACATATCACTGTAATGATTTGCCATGGACTGCTGTCTGCACAGTGACACACAATGAACTCCACTTTCCTAATCAAGGTGCCAAGTGACATTGAGTTGCCATCTGGTGTGCTGGCTAGGCAGTGGCTGGCTTGTTCAGACAATGAAAAAACCTTTGCTGCTGAGCATATGCATTTATTCCATGTTCCAAAGCAGCCACTAGACTACTTAAGCAAGACAATTAGAGTTAACCATCCCAGGGATGCACCATATATAACTAAAAAATAATATATATAAAAAAAAGTTTTAGTGTGTCAAATAAAGTGACATAACAATAAAGACAATAGTTTAAAACGTTTCTGTGTGGCACGTTAATTCTCTTGGAAGAATGCATGGGGTTGGTCAGCTAACTGATACTTGTCTGGCCTGGTGAATACAAATGCCTCATCTTCAGTTCTTAAAATTAAATGTTAAGCAGATACCAAGTAAAAACAAATGGCTCGTTAAGTGAGCCATCACGTATAAATTGCCCCACTTGCACGGCTGTCAGCACAAAGAATGAGGGGCACAGGCTATGTGACTCCGGAGCATCTCACACGCTGTGTTTGGAATATGCATTCCTTTCTTTGCATATTCCTAACGCATCGCGTGTCAGCCCAAAGTCTGCAGACAGCAGCCAGCCAGCCGCACATCCAGTCGCACATTGCAGACCAGCGCTCACCGGCAAAGCAGGCTGCTTCGTCTGGTGTCCGGCAGCTTTCTCGGTGTACCCCTGACTGCGCCCACCTCCTGAGCTATTTAGCTCTGCACCCCGGGCGGTTGCCCGCCCTGCTCGGGCCAAGAAACGGAGCTGTGCACTTCTGTGCCCACACTCCACGACCTCACCCTATGCCTTTGAATGCACTGTGCATCTTTGCGGACACTCTCCTGGGCTCTCTCCTGAGGGAGACAGAGAATCAGCGTTACTAATAGGTCGGAAGAAAAATATAAGCTGCACGGCCCTTCAAAAAAAGCCCAAAACAAGATAACTCCCACGCGAATATGCTGTAAAAAATCTGTATGCCACCACCAAAAAGACTTCAGCGACACGCAGCAGCCCCATAAGTTACCTGGCCCAGCGCAAATCAAGAACTCACTCCAGGATGTCAGAGCACCTTGCTGTTTTGTGTCCTCCAACCCCATCTGTCCTCTCGTCCCCCCCCCCAGCCTCGAGGCCCTCTTTGTATGTGTAAGGTTGTAAGAATGAAGCCAGATCACAATAAATAAATAAAAACAGAGCCACTTTCAGGGAGTGGAATGACTATTTAGACACCCAAGAGTGCTTTTATACATGTAGAATTCCCTTTAATAATATCCCCAAAGTGAGCATCTCCTACTTTGATTTGATCGTGATTTGAAATATTGACACTGCTCACTGGGAAGACTTAATTGCATCTGGGCGTAATTTTTTCAAAAAGCAGAAAACATATATTTCCAGCTGATAAATACAAGCAAAGAAAAAACAGAGCAGAAGACCCGAAAAAAGATCTCACCTAAAAAGATAGGTTTTTAGAGCTTTCCTAAATGTCACAAATGAGGTCATACTTTGTAAAGGTAAAGGTAGCATGTTCCATACTCGAGGTCTATAAACAGAGACCGCCTGTCTCCCTTATGTACATAGCGGGAAGAATGTAGCAGCAATACACACGTATCTGTCGAACGAAGTGTGCAAACTGAATGGATATAAGATATCCTATCTGCCAGGAGGGCGATGCAAGTCGATTAATACCCTTACATAAAAGACAAAGGACTTTAAAATCTATTTGCTGCCTAACCACCAATGGAGAGATATCTGTAGAGCGGAGATTGAAGAGGTCTTGGATAGCTTATAAATTAGTCCCACCGCTGCATTTTGGGCACATTGGAGTCGATGTGGCTGTCTAAGGGGGATGCCAGTTAAGATGCGATTGGCATAATCCTGCTTAGAATTAACAAAGGCACCTACTCTCGCTGCATGATCACTTGGAGCAATAAACGGAAGAGCGTCCTATAATAAACGTAGGGTACAGTAGATGGATTGTACCGGGGAGCCTACTTGCTGTTCAGATTCCAAATTCCATTTCCAAAAGCAGCCCAAATTCTTAACATTAGTAGAGAAGGATGTAGGCACATCGAATAGGCAAGGGGGTGCGGATCAGATCTTTGGGCGCAAATAAAATACGCTCTTTCTTGGCGGGATTGAGTTAAAGCTTATTCATTGTCATCCACTGACATACCTCCGTAGTCCACTGGACTATGCTATAAAGTGAGTCAATTATATGTTCAACCTCATGCAGGTTTCCGCAGATTTCATCGAAAGAAAAACCTGAATGGTAAATTTGATAGAATTTCGGCAAAACGAAAAATACTAAACAGCCTAACATTTCGAATAAATGTATCATTCGGTGCCTTTATAGTGAACAAGGGCAGCAGGGGTTGTGGGGGTGTCCCTGCTCCCGATATAATAAAGTTAGACCCTGCAGCGCCCATTCCCATGCGCAGAAGTGAAGGGAACCGGTGTTGCAGAGAGATGCAGGAGATGGCGGCACACAAGGAGGTGTGCCACCCACAGGTAAGTAAGTGGATGGGGGAAGCAGGTTGTCAGAAATGTCCACTAGAGAGAAAACCAATAGTTATTTTCGGTAAAATAACTTTAGGTTGCTTCTGATTCGGACATTTCTGATTCGATTAATTAATGGACGTTCCTCATGTATATCTTCGTATCATCTACATACCCGCGGAAGGGAAGGTTATATTTGGTAAAGATGGAGGACACGAGAGGTCGAATGTAAATGTTGAATAGCAGAGGGAATAAAGAGCCCTGTGAAATCCCACAATACATACACATTGGCCCTCATTACAACTCAGGCGTTAAGGGTTTAACGGCGCCGTCGTTGCCGTTAACCCTTAACACCTGATTACAAGTGTCCCTTTGCGGGTTGGTGTTTAATGCCTGCTTTTAGCAGGCGTTAAAAATCCAACCTGCAAAGGGACTTTGGAGCTAATTACGGCACCGTAATTTACGGTGCCGTAATTAGCGCCTTCCCCATTCCCATTATGCCCTATGGGCGCAAAAATGGGAATGGGGAAGGGCAAATGGTGAATGGGGAATTACCGTCCCACTCACCTTGGAATGGGGCGGTAATTCCGCCATCCACCATGGCGGAATCGTAACCTTAGCGGCATGGACCATGGTGCTACTAGCACCATGGTCCTCCGCCAAGGTTGTAATGAGGGCCATTGACTCAAAGGTGTGACACCCTACTTTAATACATCGAAAACTGTGTGTTAGAAAAGGCCGGAACCACTTCAGCGCTACCTCTGATACTCCAACCACATCTGATAATCTGGAGAGCAGGATATAGGCATCTCCCGTATCCAATGCTGCAGACAGGTCCAGGATAATCAGCAACATCTTCTGCACTTTTTAAAATGTCGTCCCAGACAGCGACCAGTGCAGTTTCCGTTCCAGATTGAAAGGTGTCTAATAAGTGGCATTTCCCAGGATGTGCTTTTAGCCGAGAAGCCGCCACCGTTTCCAGCACTGTGGCTGGCCAAGGTAAACCCGCCACAGGACGGTAGTTCTGTAAAGCGTTCGGTATCAAGGACAGCTTTTTTAGCAGTGGGGTAACAGTAGAGATTTATAAATGTCCCAGGTGAGTGGCATAGGGCTGTGTGACACATGCAGGTATCATGTTAATGTATGATTTGTAGGTTTCAACCTCTGGAGGAGCCTGCGTATGTTATCTGAGGAGACCATTGCAAAGTGAAAGGAAGTCTTGATTGGTACCAAAACATGCATTTGTGGATTTATCTGATATTTTCCCGAATAGGTCAAATTGTTTGCATGAAGAACTCATTAACATTGGTGGATAGCATTACTGATGGCACCAGGCTAGATGAGAAACCAGGCGGGTTTAGAAAGTTCTTTATGGTAGCGAAGAGTTCCCCAGGCTTATTAATACCAATTGTAATGTTATTCTGCAAAACAATAGCTTGAGCCATAAAAATAGCTTTTTTATTTGCATTAAGAGATGATTTGGCCCTGTCTAGAGTGGAGGGGCCCCTGGATATCTCCAATCCTTTTCTTCCGGCTGATATTCTCTTTTCAAATTCTAAAGCAAAGGGGAATACCAATGATTAGAGTATTTCTTAGGGGGTCACAGTTGTAAAGGGGCACTGTTATCACAAATTGTTTTTGGCCCGTCCATAGACACAGCAACATACTCATCTGCGGTAGTTTTGTTATCAGAAAGTGCTAGAGCTGAGACCAGATCATACTGAGAGCAAAATAGGACTATCTCACTCACGCATGAGGACGCCAGTGTGTTGAACCTCTATGATGTCCCCCTCAGCGCACAATAAAACCGCTTGGCAATGGAACTCTGTCTCCATGTATTCCCAGGATCCCAAACCAGATGGCCAGGTCCCATATGTCAATAGGACTCAAAACAACCCATCAGTCCCCCTGGCCAACTCTCAGTACCAATGGGCCATGTCAATTCCTGTGACCACCTACAGGCCTGCACAGAGCCAAAGGTCCAAAACCTGCACCAACCGGCTGTGTCGACTTCATCCAGCTCAGATGGTCCCTCTTTGTTCCTAGTACATTCAATCAGTCCTTACTGGCCCCATCTTTACATAGGTGCAGACCCATACCCAGTAGGCCCTGTCTAGGCCTAATACTCCATCCAATTCCTCACACCAACAGCCAACTATCCCCGTCTACTTCATCCACCCCTAATGGACCTTGCCAACTCTTAGGTCGCATTCTCAGTCCCAATGCATCGCTGGAACCTACGTATCCAGAGGACCTACCCCAGGTTTAACACGCACTATCTGCTATATCCAGTTCCTATGGGCATGTTCATCCTTAATGCCGGCGAAAGTGACCCACTCATTCCAGAGCCGTCAATCTGTACGCCTCTTGTCCAGCATCGACGGGCTACATCTATCCCTAGAATACCAAGCAGGCTGACGGGCTCTGACTATCGTTGGGATCCTCCTTCACCATGGACAGGCCAGTCTAACCATGAAATTCCTGTATTTGTGTTTTATTGAATTTGAAAAGTGCTTTTGCCAAAGTGCTGTATTTGACCAAACAATTCAAAATAGTGATTAAGTGGCAATATTGGGAAAACCTAAAATCACTTGGAAGAGGAGGTCAGAAGGTAAAGTTTCAAATTCGTACAAAAGACAGAGAACGACAGGGCACTATTCAAAGACACAGGTAGGTCAGAAGTGGCTTGTTGCAGTGCAGCTTGACGATCTAGCATTGTAACTTATTCCGTGATGCGGTCCTTTCCTCTAGCAGAATTAATTGAGGAGTCAGAGACATGCAGTGAGAGCATGAGCGGCGCTGCAGACAAGTCCCTGGATGAGTGAGTTCCTGCTGGCAGACCAGTCTCTGAAACTGTGCTGGATCAGTGATAATTTCAAAATACGGCAGAGGATGTTTCCTCCAATTAGCCCACCTTCCTGGGTCAGACTCCTGCGGTGAGAGTGGAACAACTCCACAGCAGGGACATCGAGGTTGGGTAGGGTACGCTATTATTATTACTGCAGAAGTAAACTGGGAGATTAAAAGTAACAAGGGCAGATCAGATCCTTTTGGGGCTGGAGTTGCAGGACATACATGACCACACACAGCAAGATCAGTGTGGGAGTAACAACAGTGCTGATTTAAACGCCCCAATACAAGTGGAGGCTATTCCATCGTTTTTGACAGAGCACCCATCCAGTATCAATTGCTCACCTATTAGGAAAAAAATTCTGCCACCTTTTCCTCGCAAGATGGATTATACCATACGCTGAGGGAATTGGGTAATCAAGTAAGGCTAACGCTCTGGAAATATCGGCGCTGAATACGGAACTGAGCTCATTGGCAGCTTCATATGATAACATCAAGCTGGAAGTGTCTGCACATGTGCTCCAGCTGAGGGACTTAAACATTAATCTGGAGACTATCTATGACACTTCGAAAAACCTAGCTGCAACGAGCACAGCCCCTTCCAAATCCTGTGGGATAGCCAGGGGTCAAGTACTAAAAATTAAGGTGGGGGGACTCATCAACAAATGCATTGGGACGTGACGTCGCCAGAAATTAGCATATCAAGGTGAAATATGCACATGTAATTAAATTGGGTTTGCATAACCATCCAAATTGCACAGGACGAATGGAATTTGACTTTCATAAAATAAACGCACACACAAAACCAAGAGAGGATATTTTCTTCTAATAGTGTTTTTGAAAACGTTAAAAGGTCTGCATGGTTTAAACTCCAAGAACCAATACAAATGTTTTCCCGGGAACTTGCAGTACCGAAATGGGACATTTCACCTTTAGTTGTTGTCTTTTTTTCATCAGGTTATATAGTGCAGTGGTGAAGTGTCCGGCCTGCAAACCTGACGACTGCAGATTCGATCCCTGAAGTCGGCTTTATTCCAATATGACATTCAATGTTTCTCATTTTAGCTGAGGGGGACTGCGTCCACCCGCGTTTACCCTCGACTTGAGCACTGGGGATAGCGAAACCCTGTCCCAAATCTTGGCAGTCCGCCGCCGCCATTATACAACCAGCTACTTTGCAGGGTAGCGATGGACTAAAAGGGACAATGTCAGAAAGCCAGTTTGAGGAAATATTGATAGAATCTCCACTACACGGAAGAGGCTACAGAGGCAGCCCATGTTGTCAAAGAGGCGCGTGATGAAAGTGCTATTGGGTAAGCACCTTTTAATATGGAAGACAGCTTTCGTGATTCAGCTTCTCAAATGGAGGCTCTGGTAGTGCACTCTCTTGGTATGAGTGTGAAATTAGTGTTGGGAGCGGCAACTCTCCCCATCGCTCGGCCTAGGAATACTGGTTGTGTAATGGACGCCGGTGGAGGGGGTCATGCAAAAAGACCAGGTGGGCATCATTGACATGGCAAACCGGAAACCCGTCTTACGTGTTGAAGGAGGGGCCGTGCAAAGAGACTATGTGGCGGCTGTTGACACGCAAAACAGAAGAGTGGACTTGGGAATCCAGTGTGACCCCCAGAGGCGTTGCCAGGGCGGGCTAAGGGGGCTATAGCCCCTGGTCTTTTGGTTGTAGCCCCGGATAGAATCTCAGGATCTTAAACCAAAAGGCTAGATAGCCCCCAGTCCTGACAGTTCCAACATTAGCGTAGCCCCAGATCTTTTCCAGACCTAGCAACACCCCTGGTGACCCCTCTCTATTTGCTCCATATGTAGTGAGCATGTTAAGATGAAGAGTGGATATGGGAGTTCAGTGTGTCCACACCCCATCTGCTCCCTCTGTAGTGCCAACCATGTTTGCATCAGCCATAAATAAACCCACTGAAAGAGAGGCACTAACAATGTGCCAAGATACACATAGGGTTCTGGCTGGTGCAAATAGCATGAGCTTGGGAAGCGACCATTCCGTGGCCCGTGGTGTAACAAGAAATATAGGCGGGTTACCACCAGGTATGTCTCTATGCCCAGATTCCACAATGGTGGAACCTCAGAGGCAACAAATTCCAGATCTTCACAAATGTTTTTTTACTGGAATGGATTGTGCAAGACGACATAGACATTTTAAAGAATCAAGCCAACGTCCTCAGGCTGCTTCATGAAATTCCTCTACATGGAAGCACATTGAGATGGTGTAGTTCCCTGACAACAGCAGAACTGACATTGTACAGTTAGACTTTGTATTAAAATTGATTGTCTATATGGTAATGGCTGAAATTGACTCATTTTGATTGATGGGCTATGATTTAACGTCGAGATACAAGGTCTCCACCAAACTGATATGCTTTCCATTGGGAGGGGGGTCGATTAAATGAGGTGGGTGAATCAATAAAGATAGAAGGATGTCCGTAGCCACCTCAAGTGACCGCCAGAGCTGCCTGAGTAATCACTGCAGTCCTGACCTCAGCTTATGTGCGACAGGGAAACCCCGAAGCGGATGACTTACCCCGTTGGATGGTGGACCTTAACAGTCCCAAGACAAACTGCATTTTGTGCCCTCGCTGGAAGAGCTGCAACCTCCGTAGCCCGTAATTCACCAATACCAGGGGTCCTGTGTCATTTTGCGGTGCAACGCCAACCAAAGCACGGTTTCCTCCAAAATGTTGCAGGCATCCTCCTGGAACTCCTGAAACTGCAGCCCGCACCTGAAAGTCCCCTCAGCTGAGACAAGGACCAAGAACTGGAGCAAAGACTTCAGAACAACAACCACCCTTCATTTGAGACTTGAAAAGGACACCAACGAGCCAGTGCTGCGAAGATCTTCTGCTGGGCATTCAACTCCTTTAGAGCAACCACCAGAGCCATTGTTAACTCTTTTCTTCAGTCGCCAAGAACAAGAAACCCAAATCAGGGTCTGCTCTCGCCTTTTCTTGGGGACTATCCTGCTGCACAAGCTTCTTCACTGATAAGGTACTGTTTAGCCTTTAGTACATACACAGGGGCCTCCTTGGTTGTTCATGTGCTTTGGAGGGTTGCAGTCAAGCTGTTACTTGCATCACCTCCTAGGCCTCCATTCAGCTACATTGTGGTGGACAACCCTTTGTGCTCTCTAGCAAAGACATCTCCTGCTACTTACCTGTAAACCTGAAGAACACTTCAAAGACTTTCCATTGTTTGCTGCTTACTTACTTTTCCTTCCTTTGCCTTGGTCACTGGATCCCCAGTGCCCCCCTTCACTCTGTGAGACTTACCTAGAATAGGGTTCGACCTCTTAAGATTGGTTAAGCAGTGGTTAACTAATTTATACAAGTTGGTCCAAAGTTTACATACCTGTGTCAGAGGCTTCCATCGCTTTTGCATTAGTTTACAAGAGTTCTAAAGTATCTTTTATCCTTTGATATTGCATATTATTCTGTGTTTAATGCTACTGTGTGATAGTACTTAACTTACAAAAAAGTTACAAACTTTAATGTATACACAATAAATGCTTATTTTTATATAACATCTAGTGTGTAAGTGTTTCCTTGAACTAAGTGTATGCTCTGAGTACCGTGTGCCTAACTACAGCCCTCATCCCTCCTACACTAAGCCTGGCTGCTCTTTCTACCAAACCTTTGGGTAGTTCAGGCTAAACGTAAGGGGTGTCCCCCTGTTCATCCAAGGTGTGCTTTCTAAAGTTTTATTACAGATAGAACTTTGGCAAAATCTCCTAACAACCCCACAAGAAATGGGTCGTGAAAAGGATGAATGCTGAAAAAGTGGTTCAAAATAGTGAATGTAATGATTGGCTCTGGCTACCGAGTTCTTTGGCTGATAGCTGGAGAAAATTGGTGGATAGGGGAATGGGACTTTAGCTGTCCCCAAGGTATACCACTGTTTATCTGTGCTGAGTTGGAGCACTAGGGAGGTTAGTAGTTTCACAGGATCATATGATAGAAGCAGTAGATTATTGGAATTCAATTTGTTACACTTGCGGGAGATGTGGTTTTAAAATCAGATAAGTATGGATGGCTACACGCTGGTACAGCAGGTGGCTACCCAAGGTATGGGGGGCAGCCATCAGTGAGCCTAATTACTGCAATTAATAACTCAGTTTTGAAGAGCTATGAAATAATCTCTGATACAATTTATGGTTTGCTATTGGTCAGTGTTACCCTGACAAATGCTATTGTTTCGGGACCTGTGCTTCTAGTGAATATATACTGGAACCCCTGTGTTCCAACTTGGAGTTGTTTTTGTCCAAACTGTCTGAAATATGGAAAACCTTTATGGCGGTGGAGGACGGCCAGTACGTTTTGCTAAACGGGGATTTTAATGCTGAGTGTCTGTCTAACTCTTTTGATGGTCTATCCCCCAGTCAATTATGGGATAAGTGTAAGAAAAGAACTAGTGTTGACGGGAAAAGGTGGAGAGAGTTTTTTTCGTTATGAGACCGAAAGGTGGCAAACGGCTCTGTTGCGGGTTACATATCAGCTCAACCTACATGGAAAAGCGGGGTGAAGAGCTCTTCCATAGACTATATGGTTAAGTCTTCCTCACTGTTGGAGGACTATGTTGAGGTTAAAGTGATTGACACAACACCAATTGATCACAACATGTTAACCTCCAAATTTAGAATGTTCCCATGCAGATAAATAGGGACTGTAGTAATTTAGTCCTTAATGCAGGAAGAAACAGAGTGTCAAGGAGGGTGGTAAATTTGAAGAAATTCAACATTGGGGTTCGAAACTTCTTTTGCTCTACCTCTCTGGAGAAGAAGCTGCAACTTGTAAATGCCAACTCCTTTTTGGTTTTCTTAGGTAGGTGTGGGAATTGTAACAAACCGTCAGGTAGGGCGCTGAAAACGGTTGCACATGACTTTGATGCAGTAATTCAAGAAAAGAAGGAAGTCCTATGAAAAATATTCAGAGTGTAAACAGGATGGACCTTACAGGGACGGAGCATCCTGAGAAAAAAGGATGCTGAAACAGGCCCATAAGAATTGGATTAGATGCTATAAGTCTACCTAGTTGCAAATTGAGGGTGAACAAAATGCTCCAGATTATTTTAGAGAAAGATTCTCATAATGTTTTGGCTGTGATCAATTGATACCTTGAAGTCTCAATACTATATACAAAAAAATCCCATTTCTGAAGGAGCGTGGAAGCAACATTCTAAGGTCTTTTATGATGAATCCGAACGACAATTTCCTTATCTACATCTGTAAATGCCATGAAAATTCAGCTTATCTATTGAATCGATAGAGTTAACTATTAGAAGATCTTTAAATCCCTGTGCTCTTGGTCCGAAAGGAATGGGCAATGCCTTGTTAAAAATGGATCCCCTTCTTTTGGCAAAAATACTTTAAATCTTATTCACCTCTGTTATAAGGTTAAAAACTATTCCAGCCACCTGGAAACAGTCTGTGCTGATATCCATTTATAAGAAGCCTGATAGATCTGATCCCTAATCTATCGCCCAATTCGTCTTTTGGACTGCGATATCAACCTTTCTGCAGCCATTGGCTTGGGGGAATTGGAGTCCTCGGCTATTTCAGCAGGATGTCTGAGTAAATATCAAACGGGGTTCACAAAGAGAGTATCCACCACTCGGAATGGCCTTGTGATAACTTGCCTGCAGGAAAAATCATGGGAGACTGATGCCATCACAGTATACATGACTACTGTTGATTTCTCCCAGGCTTTTGATTCTGTAAATCAATCATTATTGTGGGCTAAACTTGGGGAGTGGCAACTTCTGTCCTACTTGTTATTGATTTTGGTATATATGCACGAGGACTGCTCATTACAGGTGAGATTGAACAGGCGTGGTGCACTAACTGAGAAATTCCAAACGTTCAGAGGGCTCAGACAAGGATGTGCCCTTGCCCCATGCCTGTTCAATCTGTACCTCTCGGACCTGGGGGATCGTCTGGACCAGGCAATATTTGCTTCTTCTAGAATCCATACTTTGCCCATAGCGTATTTGACTTACGCTGATGACATGATCCTTCTGGATAAAACCCATATAGGATCTACAGACTCTGTGAGGCAATATTCGCAACAAACTGGTGGTAAAGCGAGAACAAGACAAATGTAATACACTTCTGTACAAATCCTATGAAGTAGATGGGGTTTATGTGGAAAATGGCTACTCAGGTTTTGGCTCCCATAACAAGTATTATTTATTTGGGTTTTCGTCTGGATGCCTCCTCAAAGAAAGGTCTAGCTCGAGCTCATGTTATGGATGAGGCCGGACAATTGACAGCCCAAATGAAAACAATTAAAACCAAATATTGCTGTTTTTGGCTGATCCCGTTGAAGGATTCCTATAAAAGTGATCCTGGATTTATTGTATGGTATAGAGATTTCATTTATCACCAGAACAATAGATTGGGAGAGGGTGGAGGCCAGAGTGTGGAAGAGGGTTCTTGGCCTGCCTGACTGTGTCCCCATTATTGCCCTGTGTTTTGAGCTGGGCTTGGAGTCCTTGGCGTGCCATTTTAATCGGAAGACTTTGGTCCTATATCGAATGCTATTGGATCCTCCAGTGAAGTGGTTGTTTGTGGAATTGTCATACGTAATGCTGAGGATGTCGTATGCCATGATGATTAAGTTTAAACAGTGTGCAGACCCTATAGTTATGGATAGTGGGCAGGCTGTGAGGGACCTGATTAGTAACCCAGGTTGTGTGAAAAGGAAACTGAAAAAGATTGGGTGAAGACTATGGGCAAGGTCAGGTCTTATAAATTGTATAAAGGCTTATCGTTCCTAGATAAACCTCTAGGCACCATGCCTGCATATCTCAAAAAGTTTTCCAGCTCCTATTGGCGCAATAATTTTTTAAGATATAGATTGAAGCTGTTACCAACAGGGGAGAGACGTCAGATAAGGTTAAAAACACTCACCGGGAAGAAGTTTTGTGTGATATATGCAAAGTGGATGGAGTTTTACAAACGTGAGAACATATTTTCATTGGTTGCATTGCAAACAGACAGATTGTTATTGTTCGGTCATTATTTTATTTATTTTTCACATAGCCAAGATTACACAACGTTTGTCATAGATGGCCATACAATTAAAGTTGCCAAGGAGGTAAAAACACTAGGTTTTTTCCTCGACCTCCGTCTCACCTTGGCTAAGCAAGTAAACGCTATGGCATCCTCCACAGCCTATACTTGTAAATTGATCAGATCAGCTAGACCTTACCTCTCTACAAATAGTTGCACCCCGTTGGCAAGAGTACTCGTGTTGTCCAAATTGGACAATTGCAACACCCTCTATTTGGGGTCTAATAAATATATTACGCAAAAAATCCAAATACTGCTAAACAATGCCCTTAGAGCGGCATTAGGAATCTCCAAGAGAGCTCATATATCATTGACTAGAAGACAATCTAACTGGCTCTCCACAGTCGACAAAATCAAATTAAAAACTGCTTCTCTAACCTTCAAGTGTCTCAACAACTTAGCACCAAGCTGCCTAACAGAGAGATTTAAAAGAACAGTTACATCTAGACCCACGAGAGCTGCCTATACAAACTGCCTATCAGTTCCCCTGTTCAAAATGAACTCCCTCCCACCCTCATTAAGGACGGACCAATCATACCCACATTTTAGAACAAATGTGATTAAGTGGCTTAAAGAAAATGACAGATAGCCCAGCCACACGACCTAGTTGACCTAGCAAGCAAATTGGACTTTGTAACCTTCGTGCGCGACCCGCACCTCCACTGCACTTTGACTACCTATTGTATTGAATATTCATTTGTAATGCATATGTATTACCTGCTGTATTCGTACTAATCTGCATTTTTGCCTTTGTAACCTATATAACTATCAGCAACTTTTAAGCCTAAAACATTCTTGTTCCCGCGCCCTGATACCTTCAGGTCTGATGCGCACTACAAATAAATAAACAAACAAACAAACATTTATTATGTGCATAATGGACTGACTCTAAAGACTATGGAGTTTTTTCTTCGGATGTTGAGTGGTGAAGAGACAATCTTAACTATTGCTGTTGTGAAACTCCATGCTCGTTTACTAAAATTTAATTGGTGAATTTCTATTGACTGTGTATGTTTTATTGTTTAATAAAGGTTTTATTCCACTTAGTAAGATGCCTTCATAGGATGTTTATGTACACATGGTCTATATGTTTGAAGATTGTTTTAATTGTGTATGTATTTGTGTGTAAGGTTGACGTAGAGCAACCAGTATCACATTACAAAAAAGATAAAAAAATACACAGGTCGGAAATTCCAGTCTTTGAGAGCAAGGAGAAAAAAGAATGGGACCATGATTGAGCACAGGGATGCTTAGGAACAGTGAAGAGAAGGTGCAGGCATATAAATAGAGATACGAGAGGAGAGGCAAGGAGGAGCTAGACCTTGGATACACTTGAACACAAGGCAAAGAACATGAAAAAGAAGACATGAATCGAATATAAGCCACCAGAGAAGGAGAGATGGAGTCACTGGGAGAGAGACACAAGAGGAAACTAACAGCAGAGTTATAGACAGAGTGAGGCAGTCACCTGGAAGACCGAATGAAAGGGCCAAACAAGAACCAAGTCGAGAGAAAATTAAAGCACAGAGAAAAAGCTTAGCTGTGCAAAAGGAGAGAAGAGGGAAGGCTTTGGGAATGTTATAAAGGTGAAAACGACAAAAGCAAGCCATATTAGAGATAGGAAAGGGAAAACGAGAGTTTAAAGCTAAAGACAACACCATGATTACATGCAGAAGAGGCAAATGAGAGCAAAGAAGGAGAAAATCAGAGGGATGGGGCATAAGAGGAGGTGCAACAGTTGAAGCTGGGAAAAAGAGAACTTCCTTTTTGGAAGACTTGAGAAAAAGAAAGGGAGAGGCCATCCAGGACTAAAAGGCAAGAAGGCAGCTAGAAAGAGTAGAATGCAGAGTGTTAGAAAAGGAAGAGAAAGATAGAACGATTTGAGAGTCATCAGTATTGAAACGGGAAGATAAGTTAAATGAAGAAATAATAGAGGACAAAAGAATTGTTTAGAGAGAGAAGAGAAGAGGGCCCAGGACACAACCTTGAAGGACCCCAATAGAAAGAGGGAGCATGTAAGATAGCAGACTGTCCAAGAACCCACGTAGGCCCTGTTGTCACTTAAATAGGAGCGAAACCAGTAGTAAGAAGAGTGGGGTGATCCACAGCAGTGAATGAGGCAGAGAGGTCGAGAAGAATGAGAATAGAAGAACGTTTAGCATAATGAGCAGTGAGGAGAGAATTAGCCACGAAGTAGAAAGGACCAAAGCCAGATTGATGAAGAGGAAGAAGGGAATTGTTGTGAAGGTGAGTTAAGGTTGGTGAATAGACCACTCTCTCAGGAACTTTAGATAGGAAAGGAAGGAGAGAAATACGTTAAAGGTTGACAGGAGAAGACTTATCAAGTGGCGGCTTTTTGGCAATAGGAGTAATGACAGAATGTTTGAATTGGGATGCAAAAGAATACGTGGAAAGTAAGATGTTGCAGAAAAGAGGCCAATCCAATCCCCTTTATTCCTTGGATGCTCACCCTCCCAGAGGGTCCCCTTCAAACTCTTGACTCTCTCTGAAGTCTTGTCTGTGCTTAGGACCTATACCCCATAACGTCTGTCAATCCTCAGGACCAACTCCCGCCCCAAGGGCACTTCTAATCTCTCGGATTTCCACCCACTTTCAGAAAAATCCAATCTACTCCTATGGCAGCTATGCAGGCTTTGTGGAATCTGATTGACTGCAGGATTGCTGCAAACAGGCTAAATGTCCCTGTTTATTCAGGTAAACCCCCACACACCCTCATAGGCTACTGGCCAGACACCCCATGGCAGACTCACCTGTACCTGGGACTCACACCAAGTACCGATGCCCCTGTACTTACCAATCCCACTTTTTACTTTCAGGCCATGTTCATATTGAGGTAATGCACATGACCAAAAGGCTTCATTGCGCTGTAAGGTTCGACCCGTAAGGAATTCATCTTCCACTGCTTAACCAAATGATTTTACAGCCTTTTCTCTACCATGTTTCAGGACATCAACAAGGATGGATTCACCCTTTGCCGACTTCCAGAAGGTTAGTTGACATCCCTGAAAATGCCCAACCATGTTTTACATCTTCCGGTCTATCTGCCTTACTGTCTTAAGAGTATCTTTGAAGACTAAGTTCTTCTATGGGACAGCATCTGATTCGATCAGCAAGCACAGTTTGACCCTCCTAAATGCAGCGTTGAAGCATGGAAGCATCAATGTAAATGCTACTTGGAATACCCAAATGCCTGAGGATTTGTGAAGCATAATTTGGTATCTGCGGTGCTCAGACCCGGTAGCTTCTGGTTAACAGAATCAGTCATCATCTTGTGGGCCTGGAGCGGGGCTTTTCGATGGCCTGAGACGGGCCCCAATGCCCTGTAGGCAAAGATCTAGTGGGAGAATTAAAATTGCACTAGAGAACATTTTCCCTGTGTCTAGATTTTAGTACAAACAAAGAAACTAAGAACACAATTCTCTTTGGCACCATTCACGAGCTAAAGTCAGTCAGTCCAAGACTCTGCACACCCATCACTGGTATTGCCTGCAACCTGCTGTGTGGAAGGCCATCCTCTTCATCAGGGCAGGCATTTGGGTATTCCAAGTGGCATTTACATTGATGCTTCCATGCTTCAACGCTGCATGTAGGAGGGTTCACAGACAGCAGCAATGTCAGTCCACTTAATATAACAAAATAACACAAATAACACTTAATAACACAAAAAGGCTGCAGCACTGAAGAGGTAGAGTTTTGTATGTTTTTAAAATGGCAACTGCAGGTAGACTTCCCAGTAGCAGTTGTATGCTTTTGGAGCTGGCCCCACTGAACTGGTATAACCATATACTAGAATATCTGTGTAGCAGGCCCAACGAGGACCGTGCCGTCTGTGTAGCAGGACCTGGATTGCCTCCCACTAGGAAGTTCGCTGCTTTGACATCTCCTGGAAATCACAAACCTCTGATCCCATCCTTCGCCCTGTCGGCATCCCCCAGGGACCAGCCCCTCTTGACCCTATATACCTATGACCAAGGAAGACTTTTGCTTTATTTATCATATCTTTGCTGATGACACTGAAACTTTTTTCTCCTTTCCATCTTCCACTCCAAGAGACCGCTGCAAAGACCATCCATCGTAGAAACGAAGAGAGGCCTATGTCCACTCCTGCAGAAATACCAACTGCACCACAGCTGGCACCATCACACGTTCTTACCGCTAAACTGCAAAAAACCAAACCACAGCTCGCTTCATAACTATGTTATAATTGTATGGATGGTCTGAACCCTTGCATTCCCGTTCTCTCTTATCTTCAGTTATGTTGTAAAATAGATAATTGTCAATTTTCCATAAAAGATTCCCCAGTCCACACATTATTTTATATTTTTTGCAGGTGTAATTTCCATTACTGTGTTCTCCTAGTTGCATCTAATTGTTTTATGTAATACCTAAGACGCCTCACTTCTAAAGAGAAAGCACGCAGTGAGTTTACAGCCACCAATCTGAGTAGCTTAATACGTTTTGTTAGCCTTGTCTACCCGTGTGAAATCAACCTAAACCCAATATGCAGGGATTGCACTCAGGTCAAGAAAACCTCAACAGCTCTCGCGGTACTCATGTGCTTTGGGAGTAAAGAGCAATCATCACACCTCACCAGTGTCATTGCACCTTAGCTTGAGTTGGTCCTCAGCTGATTGGCTCTGAGCGTGTGAGGAAAAATGCATGTGATGCTCCCCACTAGGGGTGTTGCTAGGTCTGGAAAAGACCCGGGCTATGCTAATGTCAGGACTGTCGGGACTGGGGCTAGCTAGCCTTTTGGTTGTAGCTCCTGAGATTCTATCCGGGGCTACAACCAAAAGACCAGGGGCTATAGCCTCCTTAGTCCCCCCTCCTAGCCATGCCTCTGCTCCCCACTGCGAGTTTGGAGGTAGCTCAAAAACGGGCGTAATCTCCAGTTTTGTTCAGTTCCTGTGATTATGCATTGCCAACATAACAGCAGTACCTCCAGCAGAAGCATTGAGATATTCGGCCTTCTTACGAATTTGGTGGGATCTCAGCAGTAATACCACTGACATACCACCAAACGGTATTAACGTTACCATCATTTGGTCCGGCTGAATTACTGCTGGATTACAATTGGTGACAGGGGGTGTTAGTTCCCATTAATTGGAGTCCATAGAACTTCATGGGGATTTCGGCGGTATATAAGCTAATGAGTGAGTAGAAGGCAACATTTGGAACAGCCAGTGGCCAGCCTGTTTCATATTGTAATATTCCACCAGTACATAAATAATTTACGAAATCCATGTCACCACATGTTTTGGATCAGTTTGTGATCATACAACATGACGCCATTCTGACCGAATGTTCCTAAATGGGATACCATAGCGCTCATTTGCTTGAGGCATGTATACAGTTTGCGTGCTAACCATTCATTGTGCCATGCATGCAAAGTGCGAGGTTGAAGGGGATATGGAGGACTTGTAAGAAGTTTTAATTTCTTTTGGAAAGGCTTGCACCTCGTTCCCTTAAAGAAGCCCAATATTTGTTTAGGGTTTGCATATCCTTATAAGAAGCATTTTCAGAACATGTTTATATGGCGTCTGACATGTCTTGCCCTCTGAAGAGAACATCATTGAATGTTTTTGCTGGGATGATTTATCTGAAAGGGCCTTTGTGGACACCCAACAGGCCATTGGACATGTGGTAGAGTTTGTTGACATGATGACAGTTTGAAAACATTGATTGTGAGACCGCTGCATGCGATAGAGATAATAGAGATGTTCCCTTGCAGATACTGGGGGACGATTGTGTGGAGCATCCAGTTTTCTACCTGCCTGAAATCCTAAATCTATTATTAATTAATTAATCTTTTATTACGAGGTTAACACTGGAGACAGGTTTCTAAGAGCGGGAGTTGAACCTGTGTTGCTCTGCGTTGTCTTGCTTCTAAGACAAACGAGTTGCCCCTGAGCTATCGTCCTAGTCATTGGCCCTCATGAGTTTACCGGTAAACCGCCAGTGCTACCGGCAGCCTACTGGCAATCTTGATTTACCGTTTCTACCATCCTATATTCCAGCAATACAGGGATATTACGGGTGGCAACGGAACAGTAAGTTCCCATTCCCATGTAGAATGGAAACCCTGAAGCACCGCTAGAGAAACCTGTTGCCTACATTAGCAGGCGATTGACAAAACGGGAAAGCAACAGGGCTGTCATTGAAAAAGAGGCTTACACAGTCGTGTGGGCCATAAAGAAGCTGAAACCCTACATCTTTGTGACGCACTTTATGATCCAAACAGACCACCAGCATCTTCGATGGCTAATGGCCATGCAAGGGGACAACCTTAAGCTTTTGTGTTGGGCCACATTCCTTCAGGGATTAAATATGGACATCCAGCACAAGCCAGGCTCCCAGCATGGAAATGCAGATGGCCTCAGCCAGTACTTTCCCCTCGATGATGAAAAAGACCCTCAATAGAGTGGTGCGTCACATTTTGAGGCTGGGGGGTATGTGTGGAATTCGACCATCTGTACGGTGGGTGTGCGCTCACCGGGGCTTTTTTTGAAATGTTAAATGAAATTGAATGATTGTCAAGACTATCACAACTTGTTTGTGGGCTCTCCTGTTGAGGCTTGGAGTGCTTTGTCTTCGTTGGTTCTGGCTACCCGTGTTTCTTGGAGGTGCGGGTCTTGTGGAGGTAAGGACGGGCTTAACCTGACACCACACTGTCAGTAGCAGATGGTCTTAGGAGTTCAATGTTCAAGACGTAGGCAGGTGCCCGGGAGGAGAGGAAGCGGTGAGTATACGTCTTGTAAGGTCTGGGAAGAAGGAACCCCAGGAAGGATTAGCAGCGGAAGGTAACTACTGCACAGGAGCCTGGAAGGAGGGGGAAGCAATCCGAAGGCACAGGAAGTCCTGGGTGAAGAGGTAGGGCGGTCCGAGGGCAACCCCGGAAGAGTAATCCTGGAAGGGGGAACCGCGGAAGTCGGCAAGGCACGGCCGCGGTCGGGCAGTCCAGGAAGGCACAAAAGGGAACAAGGAAGATTCCAAGTAGCGAACGCTAGGAACAGCAGCCGAACTAGGAACTGTGAGCGAATTGACACGTGCCGATCCACAGGGGCGGGGAGCTTATCTAGCCAAGCTAGAAGCTATACCGCTGATCTGAGAGCGGTGTCCGCCATGTTGGGGGGTGCATGTAACCATTCTGGCATGTTGCCATATGGACCAGAACGTCTAGAGGGGGTGGTAGCGTGGTTTCATGACAGTATACCCCCTCCGAAGCTTCGTACCCCCTGGTTTTCCAGGCTGTAACCGATGGAACCATTGTACCAGTCTAGGGGAATTAAGGTTGGAGACTGGTTCCCAGGTACGGTCACTAGGCAGATATCCTTTCCATTCCACCAAGTATTGTAAGCGTCCTCTTCTGTATCTAGAATCGCAAATCTGGGAGACTTCATTTTCAATTTGACCTTGGACGAGCAGAGGAGGAGGGCGAGGAGTGTCTTTAGTAGAGTGGTGATAGGGTTTTAACAAAGAAGTGTGGAAGACAGGGTGAATTCTGTTCCAAGTTGTAGGCAAATGTAGTTGATAGGCTACTGGATTGATCTTTTTGGCTGCAACGAAGGGACCGTAGTATCAGTCGTGCCAGCTTGTTTGGTCTTAAATGTCTAGGTAAATACAGGGAGGATAACCAGACCTTGTCCCCAACATTATAGGATGGAGCTGAATGTCTCTTGGCATCTGCAAATCTCTTGACGTCTTCCCTAGCCTTAGACAGATGGTTCTTAGCCTCTTTATTGATTGATACCAGTTGAGCAGTCCAGGAATCAACAGAAGGAACAGGACTAGGAGTGGGTAATACCGAAGGAAGTACTGAGGGATGAAAGCCTTGGTTACAAAAGAAGGGGCTGGTCTTTATTGTGGAATGTTCAGAATTGTTGTAGGTGAATTCTGCAACTGGCATCAAAACAGACCAGTCATCCTGAACCTTGATGGCAAAACATCGTAGATATTGTTCAAGGGTCTGGTTCACCCTTTCCGTAATGCCATTGCTCTGGGGAGGATATCCAGATGATAGGGCTCGTTGGATTCCTAATACCTTGCAGAGGTTTTTCCAAAACTTTGAGATGTACTGAGGTGCACGATCAGAGATGATTTTAGATGGAAGCCCATGTAGGTGGAAAATGTGTTTTACAAATATTCCGGCCATCTCTGGCGCAGAAGGGAGTTTCGATAATGGTGTAAAATGGGCCATGTGAGAAAAACGATCAATGGTTACCATTATGACTGTATGTCCACTGGAGGGAGGTAGATCAACAATGAAATCCGTTGCTATGGCTTTCCAGGGTCGGGAAGGTGGATTAGGTTGGAGGAGCAATCCTGCTGGTTTTCTGCTATCTGTCTTGTTCTGGTTGCAGGCAGCACATGCTCGGATATGCGCCTGAACATCTTTCAGCATCTTGGGCCACCAGAAGTTTCTTTGAATGGAGAGAAGGGTACATCTGACTGCACGGTGTCCGGAGTGGAAGGTGTCATGGCATAGATGTATTATCTGTTCCTGCAAAGACTGGGCAGCAATCACTAGTTGGGATTCCCAAAAAAGGAACCCATCCGTATGCCTAAGGGCCCAGGAATTGTGTCATTGGAAATCCTTCCAAGGGCCTGAGGTTGTGGTTTCACTCTTAATGGACTCCAAGATGTCACAAGCCTGAGTGATGAACAAATTGTTGGGAAACATCTTGGGTAGGTCGAGCATATCCTGTGAGGGATAGTCGGGACGTCTGGACAAGGCGTCTGCTATGACATTCAAAGTCCTTGGAATGTGTGATATTTGGAATTGGTATTGATCAAAGAAGAAAGGCCACAGTGCTTGTCGACTGTTTCTGCACTCCATGGATTGGAGAACTTGTAGATTCCTGTGAACCGTCCACACTTGTACAGGATGAGCGGCACCCTTGAGGAGATGCCGCCAGTCTTTAAAGGCTTGATGAACAGCAAGCAATTCTTTTTCCAGGACTGAATAGTGTGTCTCACATGGAAGCAAGGTCCGGGATAGGTAAGCTATAGGATGTTCGAGACCATCTTTGGCTTGTTGTTTCAGAACCACGCCTATAGCATATTCTGAAGCATCTGTTTCCACCAGAAAAGGTTTTGTAATGTCAGGCTGTACAGAATGGGTTCTTGAGTGAACATCTCCTTTAGACTCTCACTCATAACAGAATATTGTTGGTGGGGACCCAGGATTGGTTCATTAAGGTAGGTACAGCCTACACCAATCACTGGAGCCCATTTGGCTTTAAAAGAGGGGTGATCCCCTCCTTTGGGAGATCATCTGAAGACTTTGCAAGGAGTAACAAGACAAACTCATTTGGTTCCTGGCTGAAGTTACAGTCTGCCTTACAGCTTCCGCCAGTGAAGGAAGGCCAGGATTTCCAAAGATGGAAGCAAGATCCCTCCCATAAACATCTCCTAAGGAACAGATGGAGATACTGAATCCAGAGGACACTCAAGCAGTTCCAGAACCGGTACCCAGCCAACACACAGCATGCACTGCTAGGCTCTGCAGCAAGCTTCTTAGGTGGGAAGAGCCAGTAGTCTCTGAGCCAAATCAAGGACAACGCCAGTGCCTGCAACACTCTCTTCAGCATTGGGCCATTAAGGGACGACACAAGCACAGCGAAAAAAGCTAGTAGGAGTGCATCAAGAAGCATCAACCAGTGTCTGCCTTAAAGGACATTTTTGAGCCAGTCGAGTCACTCGAGGTGCAACCGACTGCACCGCTGGCTGTTGTCATGCCGCAGTCGCTAACGTCGTCCAACTTGATTCGACCAGTACTTAAGACTCACCAACTAGCACTGAGACTCGATTCCTGACCCGAGCAGCCATGTAGGCCAGCCTGCAGCCGCCCGTTCAGCCTCGCTCACCAAACTACCTGCCGCCTTATACCTGCAGCCATCACCCATCTTGAAATCTGTTGCAGAAGCTGTAAAGCACCCTGAAACTGTCTCGATGCTGTCGAGAACCAAGAACATCTACAAGCACAAGGTACATTGTGGTTCCATCCCCCTTGTCCTTCTCCGAAGGCCCCTAGTGGCATTCTGCGACTCATTGCTGCCTTTGTGCTGAAACCAAGTATCCTTGAACTATTGAGATTAATTGCTTTACCGACTACCCTCCTGTCAGCATCAAGAGTACATCCATTTTCCTTCTTGAAACTGTCTGTCCTCTGCATTCCTTTACAGGGTAGGTTGTATTTTGTAGTTTGCTAAAACTGTCTGTTGTGATAATAATAAAGGATATTTTTCATACAACCTTAACTGGACTGTCCATTTTGTCATTGGGTAGTAATTCTATTTCCGCTTTGTTGCAAGTAACCAATGATCCACATCCTTGCAGAGATAAGCCTGCCGTTCCGTCCACGTTACCAAATTGGACAACGAGGTTTATAATTTGCTTGGGTTTCCAATCTGTTTAACCAAATAGTGTTATTATTTTGACCAATGCAATCCTTTAAATAACAGCCCTAAAGCACTTTTTGCAATACTTCAAACTATCAAAAATCCTTCCACATCCAAGGAACCTTGAACGGTTGTCAACAGATGTATGGAATTTTAAATATTTTCTATGAGTACAATTTAAGACAAAACAGACAATGTCACCTTGGCTGCCCATACTCCATGGCATAATTGCCAAACTCATCTGTTTATTGATCTGATTTTACCATGCGTAAAGATTATGAAATGATGTGCTCATGTAGCATAGATGTTATGTTAATTTGATCCTCGCACACAAGTGTGTGTTATGATATTTGGCTAATCGCCAAGCTATACGAACTGAGATAGCTCACATATTGTGGCAAGCATCAACGCAATATACACTGTGAGTCAAGCTATGCGGAAAGCTCTCAGCACGGTGCTCCCTCTCTTCACAGGAGTGCTTTGTGGAGAGCAGTCCTCTGCCGGACCACAGTCGCAGTCCAGGTACTAGAAATCCCCCCCAAACTGTCTCCTCCTTAACTTAGTGGGTAAGGACCACGCCCCCATCTGCTGCAATCTTGGTCAGACCACACGTGGCCGACGCAGACCAGGCTCTTCCCCTTAACCACACCGGATTGCCACGCCATTACTTTGCCAAGCTGTGCTGGGCCAGCATAGCCGTGCAGTTTTGGAAAACCCCACCCTTTCCTCCTCCCTCAGCAATTATGAATTGGAAGACAGTAATGAGGGGCCCAAACATTTTGAAATCTCTCCACCTGATGTCCAATCATTTATTTACACCTTAAACCATTGCAATGCATTGGAGTTATGGGGCTGTACACCTTGTTAAACACCCTCACTGCGCTTAGGCCTTTAACTCAGTTTTCAGAGCACTTAACCTCCGGTTTGGCCCTCGAGCTAGGCCTAGAAGTCTTAATTAACACATGGGACCTCATTTTAAGTGACTGCTTTGGAAATAAAGTTGCGGGTAACAATTTACCTGCACCTTGTCCGGACCGGGTCACTGCGAGCCTGCCTGTAGGGGCACTGAACTACCGGCAGGCCTGATGTGCCAGGAGTTCAGGCCCCTACGGGCAGGTTTTTCACTGAAGCACAGGCACCGTTAACAACAGTGATGTGCCGGTGCTTCAGGATTCTCATTCCCATGGAGTCCTGGAATGGGAACTTCCCGTACCGCCGCCTGTGATATCCCAGTCGCACTAACGATAACACAAGGTTGGTGGCAACCCGCCGCTGCTACTGGTGGGTTGCCGCCAACCTCGTAATGAGGCCCATGGATTCAATTACAGGCTTCCTCCCAGCCAATCAGAATGCTCAGAATGGAGTCTATTTATCTATTGTCTAGTCCCCTTTCCAAACATCCAGAACTGGGAAGCCGCCTAACAAGTGGCATATAAACAATTGTCTTCAGCTGTGTAAAGGAAGAGAGGGGGGTGTGCAGTTCAATTTGCCAAGCTATCAAACAGCAATCAGACCCTCCAGCTTATAGTGATTTTGCGATCCCGCAAAATGCCGCGAAAATGGCCGTTTTGCGCAAAATGCTGCGAAAACGGCCGTTTTGCGCAAAATGCCATGAAAACTGCCGTTTTGCACAAAAACAGCAAAAATCTGCAAAAACGAATGTTATCAAAAAAATACTCACGGTGACAGGTACTCAAAACTTTTTTTTAACGCAAAAAATGAAATGCGCTAACACATCTCATCACTTGCGCCCAAAAAAAGAGCAGCCCAATCCACAAGGGACACCTGAATGGGCACATTTTATAATTGCGCCCATTCAGATGGCCTTTTTCACATCCTTGAGCAAATCAGGGGCCGTTTCTGCCAATTTAAAAGCGCATCCCACATTTCCAAGCAAGATGCACTTTAAATGTGCAGAAATTGTAGTCAACCGTACATGCACGGGATGTAGGGGTGCCACTGCATGACAGGGTCTTTCCTGACCCTGTCATGCATTTTTTTTAAGGTATGAACCACTGCCGTCATTCTAAGGTGTCGATCGAAAGGTACAATTTGACCTATTTTGGCTAGTTCCATTCGATCAATTTTTATAAATACCGAACATGTGTTGTGGGGGTGTCACCCGCTCACCATGTTGAGTATTTTTGGGCTTGGGAGTTGCAGGGGTGTCCCCTGCTTCCTCAAAATTGGAGGCGGGGGACCAAAAAAAAATAAAAAAATAACTAAAAAGGGCCCCTGCGGATCCAACCCGCGGTAGAGGGACGGATCTGACACCGCAGAGTTGCAGGAGAAGCAGCAGCAACCAAGCAGTTAATAAGGGAGACAATGGGGTGGTGGTGAAGGTACATTTTGGGTTGTTTGGCTGGTGCAAATCAATATGCGGCGAAAGTGACTACGGTCAATTCCGCTGCATATAATTACACTTCGGCCAAACAACCCAGAACCCTATTCAAGGCAGCTGGCCAGCGCACAATTTGCGCTACAGCTCAAGCCCATGGAAATGCGCCAGTCACCTTTGAGAATAAGGTGACCTGCTCATTTAAAAAAATGGGTTGTCTAAAAATAGCATATCCTCGGCTCTATTTTTAAATGCCCAATTTTTTGAGGATCTGGGTCAAAATCTACATTTTAAAAAAATTGAAAAATGGTCACACTATGAGGGGGAAAGAAGAGAGAGGGAGAGTGATGGGGGAGATGTGAAGTGATAGGTAAGAAAGCAGAGGGTCAGAGGAGGAAGCGGTGCACAAGAGAGCAGAGGAAGCAGTGATGCGGTGGGCCAGAAATCTGAGAGTGAGCGGAGGTACAGAGAGGAGACTGAGCGTGTGGTCAGTGAGCCAGAAAGCAGAGAGGAAGCGGTTGGCCGGAAAGAGGCAGTGAGCTGCAGATTGGAAAAAAGTATCAGTGAAGAGTGCGATAGAATGGGTCAAAGGATGCAAGATGCAGAAGCAGCACAAAAGAATGAAAGACAGTATATTGCGGGAGGAATTGTAGAGTGTAAAGTGCGAGTTGGGAGTATGATTTGGAGTGTGGCAGGGGCTGGCGAGTGCAAATTGTGGCTTGACAGTGTGACATAGCATGTGAGCATTTGTATGACAGAGAGAGAGGTTCAGGATTGCAAGTTGTGATGGGAAGTTGGTTAGATGTGCGATGTGTGTTTATGAGAGAGGTGTTTGGGGGATTGGAGAACATAGAAGGGGAATATGTTCAGCATTACAACTGATAATGATCAATTTAATTAAAACTATTAAATAGGCATGCACATTAAACCAAATATCTAGCCAAATCAAACACTGTTCTGTCAAGCCAGAGACATCTGGGAAGCTTCCTATTAAATTAATACAAAAGATACATAATAATGATACCCTGGCTGTCTTGTAGCCTTGCACTCTGCCCCTTTCCTGTAATGTGGCAATCTTACACTCTCCAGTTAATACAAAATGTCCCACAAAAATGCCGCAATAAATAAAGGTTTGTGCCGCAATATTTGCCAATTCATGCCGCAAAATTTGCCATTTTATGCCGCAAGATCCTGGAAGGTCTGAGCAATTAAGCACACAATGGGCCTCATTACGACCCTGGCGGTAGCCGTGCCCTATTTTTTACCGGGTCCAAGAAAAGGGCAATAACCGGGTTATGCCGGCCTTAGCAGACCTGGTAATTGCCCTTTTCTTGGACCCGGTAAAAATCAATCCCCATTCCCATTTGAGCCCCATAGGGCTCAATGGGAATGGGGAGGATGCTAACAACGGGCCCGTTAATGACGTGCCCTTTGTTAGCATCCTGGCCTGCTAGCGGGTCCCGCTTTTCACATCTGGTCAGACCAGATGTGAAAAGCAGGACCCGCTAGCAGGCCTCGTAATAGGGCATCCCGTAATGAATGGTGCCAGTCCCGTACCGTATCTGCACCGTTCATTACGGGAGCGCCAGGGTCCTAATGAGGCCCAATGTGTAAAGATTTTTATCAGTTCCATGTTCATTAAAATAACTGTACAGTTTGTATTTATGTTTTCCCTGCAACAAAACTCTTTCCTTTAGGGCTTCTCTTTGCCATGCTGTAGCAGCCTTACAAACCTTGAGAGGGACTATATTGCTTGGGATATTGACCCTTCCCCCAACTTGTAATCCTCTGTTTCGCCTCGGGTCTAGGGACTAGGTTCTGTGGCGATTATTGATAGTCTGCAACCTTGTATTATGGAGAAAACATGTCATAGATGTATCTCAAGAACAGATGTTTTTCTCCTCTTCTTGATGATGCTTGACACCTGCTGGATTATTAGAGCTCCTCCCATTAAGGCTATTGGCCTTCTGAGTAGCCTTTGACGTGATCGACGATGGGGGGCTTAGGAGCGTCCTACGCCTAGACGTTGCTATCAGCGTAAGGCTGTTGGAACGTGTAGCTCTTACACTGTTGGCCATTCTCAGTCAGAGAGATTGAAGACAAGTCCACGCTCCTTCCAGTGTCTTCCAGAGCACCCCGTGTTTTTCTAATTTGTACATGGTGATGCTGGGAGATATAATGGCTGGCACCAGGAGATGGGCCCACAAGTGTCACCCATTGTGGATGCCGATAGGTTAAGGCACGTATGTCAGTTCCTGTTCTCCAAGTGAACACCGAGATTACAGAGAGTCTGCTGTTTGCTAACTAGTCTCGCCCGCTGCCTATCTACTCATCTATGCTTCATCTGGCTGCCTTTGGGCATTCTTCCACTTTGCCTCTCTCCATCCACTCATCAATGCTTCTTCTGGCTGCCTTTGGGCGTTCTTCCACTTTGCCTCTCTCCATCCACTCATCAATGCTTCACCTCGCTGCCTTTGGGCATTCTTCCACTTTGCGTCTCTCCATCCACTCATCTGTGCTTCACCTGGTTGCCTTTGGGCGTTCTTCCACTTTGCCTCCATCCGTCGACTCATCAGTGCTTCACCTGGCTGCCTTTGGGCGTTCTTCCACTTTGCCCCTCTCTATCCACTAATCAATGTTTCATCTGGCTGCCTTTGGGCTTTCTTCCACTTTGTGTCTCTCCATCCACTCATCTGTGCTTCACCTTGCTGCCTTTGGGCATTCTTTCACTTTGCGTCTCTCACTCATCTATGCTTCACCTGGCTGCCTTTGGGCGTTCTTCCACTTTGCGTCTCTCCATCCACTCATCTGTGCTTCACCTGGCTGCCTTTGGGCGTTCTTCCACTTTGCCTCTCTCTATCCACTCATCAGTGCTTCATCTGGCTGCCTTTGGGCGTTCTTCCACTTTGCCTCTATCCGTCGACTCATCAGTGCTTCACCTGGCTGTGTTTGGGCGTTCTTCCACTTTGCGTCTCTCCATCCACTCATCTATGCTTCACCTGGCTGCCTTTGGGCGTTCTTCCACTTTGCCTCTCTCTATCCACTCATCTATGCTTCATCTGGCTGCCTTTGGGCGTTCTTCCACTTTGCCTCTCTCCACCCACTCATCTGTGCTTCACCTGGTTGCCTTTGGGCGTTCTTTCACTTTGCCTCTATCCGTCGACTCATCTGTGCTTCATCTGGCTGCCTTTGGGCGTTCTTCCACTTTGCCTCTCTCCATCCACTCATCAATGCTTCATCTGGCTGCCTTTGGGCGTTCTTCCACTTTGCGTCTCTCCATCCACCCATCTGTGCTTCACCTGGCTGCCTTTGGGCGTTCTACCACTTTGGGTCTCTCCATCCACTCATCTGTGCTTCACCTGGCTGCCTTTGGGCATTCTTTCACTTTGCGTCTCTCACTCATCTATGCTTCACCTGGCTGCCTTTGGGCATTCTTTCACTTTGCGTCTCTCACTCATCTATGCTTCACCTGGCTGCCTCTGGGCGTTCTTCCACTTTGCCTCTCTCCATCCACTCGTTTGTGCTTCACCTGGCTGCCTTTGTGCGTTCTTCCACTTTGCCTCTCTCCATCCACTCATCTGTGCTTCACCTGGCTGCCTTTGTGCGTTCTTCCACTTTGCCTCTCTCCATCCACTCATCAGTGCTTCACCTGGCTGCCTTTGTGCGTTCTTCCACTTTGCCGCTCTCCATCCACTCATCTGTGCTTCACCTGGCTGCCTTTGTGCGTTCTTCCACTTTGCCTCTCTCCATCCACTCATCTGTGCTTCACCTGGCTGCCTTTGTGCGTTCTTCCACTTTGCCTCTCTCCATCCACTCATCTGTGCTTCACCTGGCTGCCTTTGTGCGTTCTTCCACTTTGCCTCTCTCCATCCACTCATCTGTGCTTCACCTGGCTGCCTTTGTGCGTTCTTCCACTTTGCCTCTCTCCATCCACTCATCCGTGCTTCACCTGGCTGCCTTTGGGCGTTCTTCCACTTTGCCTCTCTCCATCCACTCATCTGTGCTTCACCTGGCTGCCTTTGGGCGTTCTTCCACTTTACCTCTCTCCATCCACTCATATGTGCTTCACCTGGCTGCCTTTGGTCTCTCTGCAAAATCTCGGGGTTACATTTAGAGACTCTTCAGCCATGATCGTGCATGTCAGGACTATTGGCTGTTCTATCAATGTTCGTCTCCGTTCCCTTTGAGGTATAATTACTGCTCCCCGTGTTGGACTTGGGTGGAAATAGTGCTGGACACCAGAAACAAATGAGCCCATGATGGCGATGTGCAAAGTGTGACTTTCCACCAAAGAACGTGTTCAGTGTCATTTTCCAGTCCCGCTGAGTGGTACAAATAGTGTTAACAACAGGTTTAAAAGGTTTTCCGCTGTTTCACCAATCTAAGAGATTTTCTAGGTTTTGGCAGGCAGAGTGGGGGACCCCACCATGGTTTCCTGCCAGCATGGCCTATTATACTGGCATGGAATTATTGGAATCCATAAAATGTCTTCTGCCATGAGAAAATATTGGGAGGCATTTACACTTTTTTGCATTACAAAGTGAAAAAAAGTGTGTTAACCTGGACCCTTTGGGTTTAACACTTTCCTGTGAACTTCATAGTACACAGAGGAGGCTTAAGTGCACAGAACTAACCACCTTGGTGGTCACCTTTATGCAAATAACACTGAACGAAATTACCCCCTTACATTTCAACTTGACGGTTTACATTTGTGGGAAATAGTGCATTTTTAAGTGCATTGGGTAATTGCCAGTGTTTACAATGTTCAACAGGACAGTACACCAAGTCAGTAAAGTGGCCCAAATTGGCCTACAAAAATGTCCCAAATAGGCTTCTCAGGTTTACTCTTCGGTCACTGGCGCTCCAAGAGTGACTGCTATTGGCTTTAGAGCAATAATTCAAGCCAGGCTCCTCCCATGGTTTCCTTGTTGCAATCCTCGGGCACATTTTCCAAAATCTGCCTCGGTCCTCTGCGTGTAGTGGCTCACTTGCCAGCCAGTAGCCTGGATACTTGACTGCATCACTCAACCACAGGACGTCCTCAACCAAGCTGGTTACCACTGCCTGCAAATATCCTGCTTCATGTCATTGGTCTCGTCTTCGGAAGGGCACCTCAGGTGACCCCCATGTATCTCGCTGAGAGGCTCAAACTATATGAACTTTCTAGGAGCCTTGGGACAGGTAGACCAGTTGATAAAGGTTCTTTGGTGTAACAGGGTCTCTTACTATATACAGATCTTTTTCTGCTAGTCTAGCAAATGCCTACGATAATTTGCTGAATGGCCGCCATCTTGTTCCCTACAAGCTTATCTTCAGGAAACTATTAAAGATGCTCCTTTTCCAACAATATTTGAAATAACCTTTTATGCTGTGAATGTGTAGTTTCATGCTGTTAAATCAATCATCTTGATATTTCATTGTAATGCATACTTGCTGCTTTTATTGTGACCTACCTAACATGTTGCATATTCTGCAAATCCCGCTAGCTGTGGTTTGGTGAGTAGTCCACCCTGTAGAGACCAGAGCATGAAGTCTGGTTTCTGGAATCAGTGAGGTCTAGGCCTCTTCCGGACCAGATGGCCAGTGCTTTATCAATTCTGAGATCTTAAGAACTTCAGGGCGACTCCACAAGGTATTTCATGTCAACCAACTTAAACCCCAGTATAGAAGAAGCTGATGTGGAGCAACTTCTTATGGCGTCAGAAGAGGAAAAGGGAGGAGGGTGACCCACCCATCAACTTACTGCATGGATGGGAAAAGATAGGTAAGCAGATGTTGTGGCTTCTCCAACACAGATGACTAACTGGCAACAGAGAAGGGGACAGCTGGCACTTACCACAGCAGTTTCGCCCTCACCCTAACTGGCAGGTCGGCATGTACAGAACCTCAGCACAGTGATAGTGTGTCGGTCAATAATACACCATTCAGGGGGTCGGAAAGGCAAGCGATTAGAGGCTGATTCTATCGATAATGCTTCCCAAGCATCTGAGGTAAATGTCAGTTTTAATGCCCCAGGAGCCACTCCCAGAAAGCAATCACTCTTTCTCAGATCCCATCAACACTTCTCACACATTCCAAGAAAATACCAGCAGACGAAGTGAAACTAGTGCAGAACAAATTGGTGAAGGCCGCCGCCATAAACGCCAGCGCAACTGCTAATAGAGAGAACGGGGGGGACGAAAGTGTGGGAAACAGACCAGTTGGAATAGCAGCACTGTGGGCCGCAGGAGAAAAAGGACAGTGGAACGGAGAAGAACCACAGGGAGGACCGCAGTGGCAAGAACGACCAAGCAGAGGAAGAGGTGGGTACCGCGGCCAGAGAGGGGGGTTCAGAGGTATGGGAAACAGAGGTTTTGGTGGGCAAAGGATGAGAGGGGGACAGCAAGGGTCATGTTGGAATTGTGGAAGATGGGGACACTATTCAAGAGATTGCAGAATGCGGCCGTCAGGGTACTTTCAAGGACAACCATCCATGGACAATGAACAGGTATGGGGTTGCCCACACGCAGGTAGTCCCTATGGACTACCAATGGGGAGTGGAAGACCGCAGGACCAGTGTTATAATGAACCCCAAATGCAACAAAGACAGCCACCCCCACAGCCACATCACAGTGCCTCACAGCCCATGGCACGACAAAACACTGTAGGGAACGCCAGCAATAACAGCTTTACAACGGCTGCAAACGGTGCACCTGCCCCATTCCATGGTGTAACAGTAGTTGGAGATAATGGGCCTCATTACGACCCTGGCGCTAATTGTTTACTGGCACCGTAAAAGGCTGCGGCGCCGTTAAACACTTAGCGCCTTACTACGAGGTCCCTTTGCTGGAGCCGACCTTAACGGCTGGTCTACACAAGCCGTTGAAGTAGGGACCCGCAAAGGGACCTTGGTGCTAAGTACGGTACCGCAATTTGCAGTGCCGTACTTAGCGCCTTTCCCATTCCCATAGAGCCCTATGGGGCAAAAATGGGAATGGGGAAGGGCCATGGTTCAATGGGGAATTACCGCACTACCAACCTTGGAATGGGGTGGTAATTCCCCTTTGAACCATGGCGGACCCGTTACAACACCGGCATCAACCATGGTGCTAATAGCGCCATGGTTTAGCGCCGGTGTTGTAATGACGGCCTATGTCTTTTCAGTACCAGGACAAGAAAGGTATGCAGATTAGGACAGCCCACAGGGAGCACTTGCGTGTCCAGTCCTATATACCACCCTATGTGCAGAAGAGGGACCACTAGTGGGGGCAGAGATGGGAAATAAGCAGTTTATCTTTATGGTAGACTCAGGAGCAGAATAATTATGTCTTATGGAAGGGCGGTTTCCGCTCTCAGGCAGGAATTTGGAAACGCAGGGGTTCTCTGGGGCTATTTTAAAAGTTCCTTACACGAAAGATCTTGATATAACGGTGGGGGGAAAAACTGTGGGCACACCCTTACTGTACCACGAAGATGCACCAATTAACTTGCTGGGAAGAGATTTGTTAAGCAAATTGAATATGACCATTTCATTTACAGAGCGGGGAATAGTGTGTTCCACCCCAGGAGTGCGCCCAGTACGAGCAATGTTGATGATCAGTACAATGATGAATGAAGTTGTAGTGTGAGGGATACCCATTGATATAGACATGTTTATCTATGGCATCAAGGTGTTAGCCCGAGTAGTGCCTGAAATAACAAGAAAAGAGTGGAGGACAACATCAGACTTTATATTTCGCCCAATCACAAGTGTAGATGTTGTGCCAGGCACAATAATGTCCATAGACATTGAGGGAGTTCAGGTATTGAGTAAACGTATTGTGGTCATAGGATTGGACATGCATGGGTGCGAGTGGAGAACTGTGCTGTGTATAGATCCCAACATAATGCTCAGAGACATAACTGATGAATTATTCACTGATAACGAAGACGATGGAGAGATAATAATGGAAATAAGCATACCATGTGACATTATGATCCAGTACAGAGAGGTACACAACCCGCTTATGGCCAGTGTTAGTGCCACACCAACAATATTTGAGGAAGACATGGCAAAGGTGGCTCCAGAAATTTGCACTACAGGCCCTCATGATGTAGGGTTACTGCATGAAGAGACACCCATAAAGATAAAACTCAGACCAGGTGCCATACCGCCGAGAGTGAAACAATACCCAATATCCAGAGAAGCAGAGGAAGGAATTAGGGAAACAATAAATGCACTCCTGAGCCAAGGTATCATAGTGCCATCAAACTCCCCGTGTAATACGGCAATCTTCCTGATCAAAAAAGCAAAAGGAGGGGCGTGAAGGATGATCCAAGATCTCTGCTCACTCAATGACATCATCCAAAAAGAATTCCCATTAGTGCCTAACCCATCATCAATACTGTGCAGTATACCCAAAGAATCGACATGTTTTACTGTGGTTGACTTGAAGAATGCTTTCTTCTCTATACCAGTTGGCCCAGGATCACAGTACCTCACAGCATTCACACTGGGAAACAACAGATATGAGCATCGCAGACTCCCACAGGGGTACTGCGAAAACCCCAGCATTTTTAACATGGTACTACGTGAAGATATTGGGAACATAAATATAGAGAGCACCATTATACAATACGTAGACGATCTACTTGTCTGCAGCAAAACAGAGGAAAAGTGCAGGGAAGACTCCATAAATATTAAACGTGTAAGCCGCAAAGGGGTACAAGGTGGATAAAGGGAAATTACAATACTGCCTTGCCGAAGTTGTATACCTCGGACAGTTGATATCAAAAGACGGAAAACAAATACTCCCAGACAGAGCAGCTGCAATACGCAGCATAATCATACCAAAAACAGTGAAGGACATGCAAACATTTATTGGCATATGTAACTATTGCCGAGCATGGATCCTTGATTACACAGCATACACACGTCCATTACTGCAAGCTCTAAAAGAAGCACAGAAGAATAGAGCCCCAATAAAATGGACACATGACATGATGAGTCAGTACTTTAGACTAAAAGACCTCATTGCAGACGCTCCAGTCCTCGCAAACCCAGATTATGAGAGGGAATTTTTCCTGTTCTCACACTGCAATGGAACACTGATGACAGCAGTACTGACACAAAAAACATCATTAGGCCACAAACCATTGGCCTACTACAGTGGAACACTGGACGTGGTGATGCAAGGTCACTTCGCGTGCGAACAGTCCCTCGCAGCTGCGACCTTCGCCATTGAAAAGAGTGCCACAATTGTGATGGGATGTTCAGTAACACTATATGCCGAACATTCATTATTTGCAATTCTCGAGCCGTCAAAGTCGACACTGACAACACAAAGAGCAGCAGCATATGAAATAATCATTTCTAGCCCCAATGGACATGTAGTTATGTGTAAAACGGTAAACCCAGCAGCGTTCATAACAGAGCCATGCACAATGGAGGACATGCAGGAACATGACTGTGCAACGTATGAGGGGGAGGGTGATGATATTCCCAAAGCAAATGAAAACGCCCAGAAGGAAGGAGAAATATACTTCATCGATGGCTCAGCATCAATAAATCTGGAAACGGGAAAAACATGCAGGCATGGCAGTAGTATGAATGGAAGAGGGCAGCTATGAAACAATCGTCCAAAAGCGCCTCCCGTCCCATTACTCTGCACAAGCAGTGGAACTAACCACATTAATTGAAGCATTATGCACAGCCAAAGGATGCACAGTGACGATATATTCAGATTCAGCATATGCAACTACCACTGTTCATTCAGGACTATCGCACTGGCGTAGGAGGGGGTTCAGACGAGCGGATAGCTCACCAGTACAGCACACTGCACTATTGAATGAATTGATAGATGCATTAGCGGAACCATCGGTAGTGGCAGTGCTGAAATGCCAGGCCCATACCAACAACACAGATGCGATCTCCTTGGGGAACGTGGCAGCCGACGCAGCAGCGAAGGAGGCCTCTTATTTCAATACAACACCAGCAACAGAATGCATTGTAAAAGCAGCTACTACAGAACCACTAGATGAAACTTATAGTAACAACCCATAGCACAGCTAATAGAACTACAGAGGAGAGCACCACCGGAAGAGCAGGAGTTGTGGAGCAAGCGGGGGTGCAAACAATCAGCCACAGACCTCATATGGAGACAGGAGACAACAGGAAAAGTAGTGATGCCGGTAGAATTACTAGAAGTAGCATTCCAACAGCTGCACTTCCCAGCCCATGTGGCGAAACAACACATTGCAGCAGACATTCAGGAACAGTGGTGTGTCCCTAACCTACAGGAGCATTTGTCAAAGTTTGTCATAGAGTGTACGACATGTCAAACATACAATTCAGGGATGACACTGAGGACATTGCAAGGTACTTTGCCACGACCAGTAGGGCCATTTAGAGAACCCCATATTGACTACGCTGACATGGGGGAGAGATGTAACGGAGCAAGATATCTAATTGTGGTGGTGTGTCCCATCTCAAGGTGGCTGGAGGCGGGTCCGTGTCCCCACCCAGACGCAAAGTGTGCAGCAAAATTTCTAGTACGAGAAGTGCTTTCCCGGTGGGGATTATGTGATGTGATAGACAATGGCACACACTTTGTGAATGACCTCTTCAAGGAAGTGACGACACTCTTGGGGTGAAGCACAAACTGTGTTCCATTTATCATCCGATGGCCAATGGGGTGGCGGAGAAGATCAACGGCCTGCTCAAGAGCAAATTATCAAAGTTGTGCAACACACTAAAAAAGAACTGGGTATATTGTCTACCCCTAGCACTGTTCCAACTCAGAACGCAACCATGCAAGGACCACCATCTGAGCCCCCAGGAAATTGTGACTGGGCGGCAAAAACACACACCGCTCTCCCCAATTAGGAGAGCGTCAGACACACACAGGGCTGCCACAGTGCTGGGGGAAGAATTTAGGGAATATCTAACTCAGCTGACGCGCGCAGTTCGCAGCATAGCGCACCAAATAGCACCACCATTCACTGAGAATGTGGCCACTGATACTACCACACCAGCTACAGACAGCTCCAGCAGGCCACTGATGCCGGGGTCACAGGTGTACGTCCGAAGCTTTGTGAGGAGATGGAATTCACCTACGTTTCATGGCCCCTACGAGGTCATATATAGTACACTCACTGCAGTCAAAGTTAAGGGACTGAAATATTGGGTGCACCTCTCAGATGTGAGGATGGCACATGATAGTACACTCCCTCAGATCGAACAGGAATGTGCAACTGGTACTACAAACGATGTTGAGAAACAATGACAATGTGATTAAATGAAGAAGGAACATGAAAGGATGTTATGCCCTCTGGTTTGCTCTGCCACATGTTCGTATCAATTTCCTCTCACTGTCCTTTATATCTCTCTCTCTCTCTCTCCCTCTCTCTCTCGATAGAAATGCCTAGAACAGAGAACGTAATTGAAACACAGGGCTGAGAAATGCATATAAAGATGAAATCACAAAATGGAAATAATGAGTAAATATGAAATGTAAATATATATAAATAAATGTACATATTATGGTGACTAAACAACTTTGTATCGCCCCTCCAGGTGACAAATGGCCCAACGAAGTACAATTGCGGCAAATGCAATTATGTTAGATAGTGATAGGGATGCCATCAGGGTAAAAAAGTTTAGCAATGTTGAATGTGTTTTGAAATGTGCTGCAATATTGTTTTCAGTGATGCTGTTTTTTATGGCCTGGTACTATACTCTCTTATCTCTGGTTAATGATTTGCACAAAGGGGGGAGCGGGGCTCATATAATACAAGAAGGTTCGACCCTAATATGGACTGGAGTAAAGACAATGTGGGGAGAAACTTATAACATTGGTATTAACGGTACAAATGTAACGCAACCTTCGGGACACGCCATTGCAGGTCCAACAATTGTCTCATTATTACATCCTGGCATAAATATGAGTAATGATTATAAATCAAAGGAATATGATGGCGACTATTATTGGCCGAAAGACTTAGCTAATACAAGTGCACATACAGAGGCAGCTATAGAACCTACATCATATTACGCTGCTACCACTAGTGAATATACACAGGCCATGTTCAACAGCAATGACACGACCTGGGCTGGAATGTTTCCAATACATTACCAAAGAGTGAGAAGCCACAAGGAGGGAAGGAGAAGGAAAAGGGGGGCGGGAGGGAAAAGATACGACATTTATCATGACATGGGGTTAGATGAAATAGAAGACCCCCGCCACCCTGACCAATCTAACAAATGGTAATCGGACATGAGTGCTACGGCAAAGCAAGCAACAAATGAAAGCTGCTATGTTTGCTCACTCATTCCTCATGCATCAGGGACACCAAAAATGTTGATACCGCAGGAAGTGCCCTTGTCGGAGGCTCAGTGTTTAATTCATTTAGTTCTGTGTAGGATATAAAACACCTTCCAGACACACACCGTCAGCCTAGAAAGAATGGAGAGTGAGAGAACATGCACAAGCCGGCGTCAAGGAGTGATTTGCCTCAGAGAACCATTTCTTGTCATAAAGGGGACGAGCTATGCAGAGAACAAATGGCACAATTAAACTATTGAGTGCAGAGCAGAAGCACTCCGGGGCCTGGCCGAAGACGCATTCCAATGGATAAAGGGAGTGGGCACGCCTATCTGGTCACATCATGTTGCTAAACTAACATGGATTACAGCGCTGGAAAAGCCCGTAAAAACACAAAAAGAAATACCGCACAAACTATGCTTCCGTGGAGAAGGAAAGGTGAACATGGGGGAATCAAGAAAATGCAAGAAGACAATAATAATGCCAGACATGAAAAAAGGTACTGCAGCCCTCATGGACATGTACTGGGTTTGCGGCAAGCAAGCATACCTGCATCTACCCGCATCCTGGAAGGGTACTTGCGCCTTAGCCACTCTCCATACAGCACTGATGGTAATACCAGAAAGCCATATCCAAGGGGCAGCAGGGGATTCGGCTGGCAGATCGGCAGCAGGAGATTCGGATGACAAATCGGCAGCAGGGCAATCGGCTGGTCCATCAGCAGCGCCCCAACAAGAAAACACAGAACTTCCAGCTTATGAACTATTGTCAGAATACGAGCTGAAAACAAAGTTGTCATGAAGCAAAAGATCATCCAACTATATTTCGTCTGAATCATCAAAACTTATTGCTGAGATCCTGCAAAAATACAAGCTGTTCTCATCTGCAGAGACATTATTTGCACCGCTCCTAACACCAGGGCTAGAAGCGCGAGCAAATGCCAAATGGTTGCAAAGAGTACGCTGGGAGCTCATCCAACTGGCCAACGACACTGAAGAAGGATTCAACGTTATAAAAATAGAACTCCGTGCCCTACACCTAATGACAAAGCAAAACAGATATGTTCTAGATCTCCTCAAGGCAATGGATGGTGGTTTTTGCCGAAAAATTGGGAGGGCCTGTTGCACATTCGTGCCATCCGAAGATGCAGATAACGGGACACTCTCACATGTGATAACAGCAGTCCACAATCTAGGAGAGAAGATGAGAACAGAGGGCGGAGCGGAAGAAAGTACATGTTTGACAACTTGTTCAGCTGGATACCATCATGGGTAAATGTGATGATGAAAATACTAGTTCCCATCATCGTCTTTGTGTTACTATTCTTCTGCGTGTGCCAACGGGACTCCGGTGTTGTGCAAAAAGTATGCCTACCTCGACTATGATGATGGTAACAATGGGCCGACCGACAACAGTAGCAACTATGATAGATGCTCAAATACAAACAGGGGAACATAACCCCCCAAAGTACAGGATGACTGCCATCTACAGGCAATATGTGGAGAGGGTCGATAATTTATACCACAACACAATCAAGGAACCAACAGAATTGCAATGGTACAACGAGGTAGGGGTAGAGTTGGACGGGGATGGTGGGATATACCTAACATGCACTCCAGATGAATATGCAAGAAGAGGGAATAGTTTGAGAAGTGTATGCAGAGCATGGATGCCAATAAAGGGTACCTCAGCCTGGAAAGAAGCAGTCGCTGAAGCTGAGTACTACCGAAGGGAGAATGAAAAGAATAAAGTGTCATAATTCGTTACTTTAGATGTAACGAAAGGGGGGAATGTGTGGGAGCGAGGGACCATCAGGCCCCTCGCATCTTCTACCTCTCAGTACAAAACTCGGACCAAGTGTCTTTAGTAGTGGGTTCGCCCCTTGCCCTTATGCGATGTTAACCTTGGTTGACTTTCGCGTAGATGGGACCACTGAGCAGGACACGGGGCATCCTTTTTGTACCCCCTTTCGACTCCATCTTGGTGTCTAGGCCTCACTGCGATAGTACAAAAACGCTTCTCTTCCCTTTTCTCGCAGCAGCGCGGCCAGGCGCGCAGGACACAGGGCCCCCACCCTCGTTCTCACTCTGACTGGAAAACTTTGCGGGTCCATTCTCACGCTGAAGCCGGAGATGCTTGCACCACAATAATAAATGTAACACATCGCTCTTCCTCTGAGATCACTGTCCTGCATGTGAACCAGCATGAGCTAAGCACATAGCCCGTCCATCTCCACAAACGTTCCATTGCCCCTCCCGCACCCTTGCCAGTGGAAACTTACTGCCATTGTGACCCTGTGTCCCTGCAAGATATTCCTTTCATGTGCCAGACCACTGACCATGCCATGATGCCCACCCAGCAGATCCTCAACTAACATTAGACCCCTGCTGCAATATATCATTGCCTACCACTAACAAATGCCACATACCAGAGATTCTTATGTGTACGGACCTTAACTTCAACCAGTGTATTAAAGCGGTCAAGATCCTTAACCTAAGACTTGTATAATCCTATGTTATTGATAGTATAGATATATGTGTGACTTTTATAGAGAGAGACATGATAAACTACTGAAGGTCTTTTGAACAATTATTATTTAGTGCAATCAGTTTTTGAGAATATATTATGTTAGCTTAGATAGGGACCATCTTGCCTCCCAGCGACCTGACCTTCACCCATGCGGAGCACAAATGACTGACGTCAATCCTCCTGCCAAAAAAGCGTCCAACCCGGATGAAGAGATGCCACCCCACCTGAGACATCGAGTGAACTGACCAATCCGGGACCAACGTAGTATTCTATGTTAGTTGCGTCATTTACCCTATAAAACGTAATGTAATGATAATTTGTGCAGTGCGCTCTCAGATATCTCTTGAATACTATTCACCAGATAAAACCTTTTCTTGAACTCTCGCAGCCTGCTCTCTTTGCCTTATTCCCCATCAGGGGTGTGTTTGTTTTATTCTTTTGCACGTCAAAGATGGGGAGCGCACAAACAGTTGTCACCATAACTCCTTTTTCACAAACTAATTTCTTACTGGAAATGTTGGACAAGGTGGACATTCTTCAGATTCCACATTAAACAATCAGGTTTCAGAGTAAATCACAGCACAGAGACAACCTTGCTTTATCTCCAAACTAATATGCTGGAATCTTTGGACCAAGGGAACATAAGTTTACTTGTCCGACTAGATCTTTCTGCAGCATTCGACCTCCTGGACCACAGTCGCCTACTTAAAATCCTGACTAACTTGGCGAACTGTGCTCCAGAAGCTACAAACTGGATTCTTTCCTTCCTGTCGCACAGACTATCTTCTGTGTGTCAGGGTAATGCCTCTTCCAAGCCAGCCCCGATCCACTGCGGAGTACCACAGGGTGCTTGTATATCACCCACGCTATTTAACTTGTACATTAGACCTCTCTGAGATCTGTTAGAGAAACGGGCGTTCTTTTTTACGTTTACACTGATGACACGCAGCTAATCATGGAAATCAGTGGAGATTACGATTCCGACATTACTAAACTCAACTCCATATTCGACATGATTGATCAATGGATGATGGAAAATAGGCTCTGCCTAAATGAGGGTAAAACAGCTGCTAATAATTGGAACACTAGCAGCTAGAGCTTATCTGGGGAAGGAATACTCGAGCTTTCATATCAAGGACTGTACTATATTGGTACTACATAAAATCAAGACATTGGACGTTTTTCTTGACTGCTCACTTAGTGCCAAAACCCAGGTTAACTACATTTTCAGCCACTGCCACTACTATCTTAGACTTTTAAAAAGCATTAAACCTTTCATTTCTGAGGTAAACTGCTCATCAATTGTCCACTCAATCATTCTCTCCCACCTTGACTATTGCAATGCATTGCTGATAGGGGCCAATAAAAAATGCATACAAAAACTTTAGACACTTCAAAATGATGTTGTCCTCATTTGCAAAGGAATCTCTCAATGAGAGCATATATCCTTTCATAGAAAAACATTACATTGGCTCCCGATACTGGCCAGAATTCTTTTCAACACAACGACCATTGTGCACAAATGTCTCTATGGGAAGGTCCCAATCTACCTGAAGGCCCTTGTAACTCCCTACGTGCCTAAACAGAATTTACTCTCGACTCACATGGCACTTGTCAATAGACTTAAGGTGAGACGGGTAACCGGACTAGGAAAGGCTTTCCCTACCCTACCTGCCCAGCAGTGAAACTCATTACCTCTCACCCTACGACTGAATAAGAACCTAGATTCTTTCCGGTCGTCACTAAAAACCCTTCTCTTCAACTAAACCTCAATTCAGGACGACTTAAATTTTGTACCGTGAGCTATTTTGTCCCTTCCTCTTATATGTATTTTATGTGTATCTATGTGGCATGTTATACATAAAACAAAATAAATTAAATACATGATAGTACCAAAGGTAAGGGCGCAGTAACCCAAGTGTGCAATCTAAGACTAATTAAGCCAGCCGACCAGCACTCCCTGAACACGCCCTTTGGGTCTGGTTCCCAAGGCGGGTTGAGCAGAGCCAAGCTAAGGGCTGCCACAAGTTTCAAAAGAGTTTAGAATTATAGCCAACATATCAGCCATCAGGCCTTTAGTGCCATAGCAAAAGATACCTAATTTTAAAAATGACAAAATATAAGCACTGTATATAAGGAAAAGAGCACCATAAAAAGACAATTTAAACGACACAAAGCATCATACATCAGTACCTTTAACTTAATCAGCAGGTAATGGTAGATTGCATTTAATGAAGGTGTCCGGGTGAGGTTTGAACTATAAACTTCAGAGGGTCACTGTAAACTTCAAAGGGTCACTTTCAGTCTAATTCCAGCAGTGCATCAACTAGGCCATTCCTGTTCCTGGCATAGAAGAAATCAGCGTGGGATGTCATGGTAACATTGCTGTGCACAGCACAAGCTGGAACCACCACTTGGTGGACCTTGAAGCTGGTTTTTCGGATGGCGGCATCACCAGTCTGACAGTCATATATAAGTCTCAACAGACTTTACTGAAAGTTTGTTAAGAACTATGAGAGCTTTATAGCACCACTTCATGAGCTGACTTGAAGGAACTAGAACTAACATATGCTGCCCACTTCAATCACTGAGTGCAAGAAAGATATTGAGACCTTCAATGGCAACACACCCATCCTCTCTGCAGCTTCAGTGCTCAAGGCACCTCCTTTTTAACAGGTGTTCATTATTTTGACAGGCATATCCACATCTGGAATTGTGGAAGTTCTATGCAAACACAATGAAGTAGATAAAGATCAAGCCATGGCCTTCACCAGTAGGACACAGCTGCGGAGGAAGATGAAGAGGGCAGTCATATAGGGCGAGAGTTTTATCACATAGGAAACAAGCCAATTCCTACTACACACCCTGACTCTGGAACATGTTATCACTGCAGATAATCACCCCACCCCACATCCTGTCCTTCAAAAAGGACCTGAAGACCCTAATCTTTAAAGAACATTTTACCTATGGCTGATCACTCAACCTTACTTCTCTGCTTCTGAAGCACCCACCAGTCCCCTAAACTCCATGCCCATTACAGCTCTTCCGCTAGCCCCACAGCATACCTGGTACCTGGTGGGTGTGTCCCCGATGTACAGCGCTCCATTGCTTCTCAGCTAGATTTTCACTTTATAAATCACATACATTACAGGGCCTGTGATAGCAGCCCTGTAGTTATGGTTAAGTTGCTCAACTCTTCAAAAAATAGCACTTTTGGTGGCTTATAACTTTGCTGCCATTTGATGAATCCTCACCAAACTTTGCAAAACAAAGTAGATGGCCACCTTGGAATGAAGTTTGGTGTGGTTTCGTCTAGGGGGGAAAGGTTATAGGGAGAACCCAACATTTTTTAAATCCTCATAGACACATTGGAAAAAATGTTTTGCTTGCGCCTACTGCTGAAATTGCTGGACAGGTTTTCACCAAACATGCACCAGCAGTGGTGGCTTGGTCCCAAATGTGTGCTTTTGTAAAAGTCGTGTAACTCAGTCCAGTATTTTACTTTTTTTAAATGGCCAAACAGTAGGTAAACATTTTTTTTGTGATATCTGAGTCTGGTCCACAGACTCACTTCCTGATTAGGAGTCCGCAGACACCTTTGAGCCAATCAGGGAGTGTCTCAATGTCCACAGACACCGAAGACGCACGCTGATTGGATGTTCAAAAACATGAGGTGCAACAGATTTATTTAAACGCCCACTATGTTGGATTTGCGGACACCGCTGTTGACCGCAGACAGCGCTGTGAGCAAAAGGGGTGGAAAATACATTTGGAGTGACTTTGTGGCCAAAAGAGGGCCTGGATAAGATGGGGGAGTGGAAAAAAGTTGATAGGGAGCAGCTTTTATAGGTGAAGAAAACGGTGCAGGTGCCCAGAGTCTGCAGTCATTTTTACTAGCCGCGGATGTCATTGGGAGTGGGGAGGTTCTGGGTGAGTGTTGTTATTTGCAGGTGTATTGTATGTACTTGTTATATGGTTTAATTCTATTGTGGTGGTTGTGGCCAGTGTTGGTAGAAGGGCTGCCCTGTGCGACAGTGTCCACAGACACATGGTAGTCCGCAGACACTGTGGTAGTCCACGGAACCGTACGTACCATCCAGGTCTTTTCAGGATGCCTGGCATGGAAAGAGGACATCAGGGGACTAGCCAATCAAGTTTTGTGGGTGTGGAGGAGGAGTTGAAGTGTACAGGAGTACAGGGAAGCAAGTGTTTTCTTTGTTGTGTGTAGTGAAGATGGCTATGAAGAAGCAGAGTGGGTGTATTGTGGGGGATTCTTGGGTCCATTCATTGATGGTTTATACTGAATCTCGTGGCAACTCTGCTACTATTGGACGAAGTGGAGGTTTTGTGGTGTGCAGATTGTGGGTTATACTGGGTAACCTTATTACCATTCTGTAAGAGTATGTTTCACTTGAAACGTCCAGATATTATTATTGTGCATTTTGGAGGCAACTGTTTGGGCTAAGTGACTGCAGGATCTTTGCAGTTTGCCATGAAGGATATATTGAGAAGTCTAATGGAACTGTTTCCAGGTGTGAAGATTTTTTTTCCCCAAAATTAATCAAAAACAAATATGGAGATGTACAAACTTGTTTTGTCCTCAAATGGAAGCAGCTAGACAGCATGTCAATAAAGGTGTATATGCTTTTTTATATGCTTGATGGATGCCATCTTTTGACAATCAAAATATCAAGTTGGATGGTGTAAATATTTTTCGTGGAGATGGAGTGCATTTGGCTGAAGTTGGAAATCAGATTTTTCTTATGAATATACAAAATGCACTGAAACTATTTTTATGAACTCGTGAAATATGTTGGGAAGTATTCTTTTAGTAGTTGTAGTAAATAAAAAACAAAAACAGTTAAAAAAATTAGAAGCCGTTTTTGTTAAAGTTGTAAAAAATAAATGAGTTCTGTAGAACATTCCTTAGTTGTAAACACTCTAAAAAATAAAAAAGGTTCTTTTAAGAGCCACCATTTTTGAATGAAAAAAAAATTAAAATGATTTTAATTCGCCCACCACACGCCTGGAATGTTCTAGGCATCCGCTAACTTTCGTACTATCTGTTGACCATACAGACTGCAAATGCTCCTGTAATTTTTATTTTTAGTTCTATTTTTTCACTCTGAAAGGTGGATCCTAAAGGATCAATTTTTGTTATCTTTTTGTCTTTTATATTTTTTGTCTATTTTGTTTTTTGTCTGAGAGGCGAGGAGGCAAGGTGGGTGAGGGAAGGGAAGGAAGGTGAACCAACCACAGATACGGTGAGGCAGGTGTACGTGGGAAGATGTTGGGTGGGCCTTAAATCTAAGGTAGGGGACAGTGTTTCCCATGCTCCTTGACTGTGGCCTCGAAATCACTCCGAAACTGCTCCCTTCTGTAGAGCGGTGTGTTGCAGTACATACAAAGAAATGTGACCCTCAAAAGGTAAGAATCAACAGCCTCCTGTATGGCCTGTGAGGCAGCTGCAGGATTCTCTGCCCCACAGGAGTAGCCTGTGTGGTGGCAGGATCGTTTGAGAAAGATGGGGTAGACGACATTATTCTGCTTCTCCCTGAGAAAGGAACAGCCTTTCTCACAGCAACTGGGTAGTTGGATCTGGTGTGACGGCACATGGAGGTGGTCCCCACCCTCAATGCATTTCACCAGGCAGAGCAAGCTATCGGTATACCCAAATGGTGGTAAAAAACTGCCACACCCATGACTCTCTCCGGGTGCTGGAGGTAGGCACTTCCTCTACCTCCTGTTCCTGTTCCTTGTCATCCTCCTCTACATCACTGCACCTGGTCCTCTGTCCAAGCCCTCCATTTGGTGGTTGCAGTGTTGGTAGTGGTGATGGCCCCTAGGAAGGAGGGATGGCCATGACAGATGCCATTGTTAAACTCCTGGAAGTCTCATGGAAGTATCTCTACTAGAAGATGCTCTCTCATGGTGTGCCAGATTGAAAATGATTTAAAATAATGGGTGGGTCCCATCAGAGAAACCGTCCGCAGACTGCTCGACTGTCCGTGGACTACTGAGCCAAAAAATAGGCCTTGGAAAGTTGTAAAAAGTTGACAGATCAAGTAAGAATGAGTCAAGGAGCTCTGGATGGGTAAACTTTCGTAGATTGGCTGAAAATTCAGTTTCAAACTGTCTTCAGTGATGGACACAGTTTGCGGATACACCATCACACTGCCCAGGCATGGTCACATAATGATGTCCAAGGAGGAGGTGGGAGCCCACGAACAGTCTCGAGTGGCAGACGCCGGGCGCACGTGCATGAATGTCCGTAAATAGGCCTGCTGTCCGTGTACTAATTAAAAGTGTGTCATGTGAGACTAGACATGTGCGGACACTGAGCGAAAGTCCGCGGACACCCTATTTCATAAACATACCCCCGAATAGTCATGCAGTCTGCGGGCTATTAATTGGGGTTTATAAAAAAAAAAGGAATGTATCACAGAATAATATAAAAGATATTTATAATATAAAAAATAAATGTATTTATCAAACTGATGGGGTATAAGAATGAGAAACATAAATGGAATAATTTGTAATATGTAAAGTCATCATCGGGGAGGGAGGAAGGGATTTTTATATAATGAATGGTAATAATATCATTGGTTAAGTTGCTCAATTTATAGAAAGAGTACTTTTTGGGCAGCTTATAACTTTGGCACAGTTCTATGAACGGTCACCAAACTTTGCAGAGAGGCGCACGCTGATTGAATGTTTCAAAACATGATGTGCGTCATCATTTTTGAAACGGCGGCCATAGTGTCATATTGGATGGGCGAATCACAGCCTTTGACTGTGGACAATGTGGTGAGGAAAAGAAGTCTCGAAAATATATTTTGGGATATTTTGTGGACCAAAGAGGGCCTGGAAAGGGCGGGGGCTAGTGGATATAGAGCCCTTTTTATCGGTAAAAAAAAAGCTGTTTAGGTGCTGACGTGTGTGCCGTGAATTTTTCTGTTCATTGACGTTATTGGGACTGGGGGTGTGAGTCTTGTTATTTGAAGGTGTATTGTACATACTTGTTTTATGGTTTAATTCTATTGTGGTGGTTGTGCCAATGGCCAGATTCTTGGGGGCATGGCCATAGGCTGCATACCATTGCAGGCCACTACCTGCATAAACTATAGTAATATATAGAACTATGGTTGTGTTTAGTTCAGAATTTGAGAGGTGTATGCAGAAGGATGAGTTTTTAGAAGGGTTGGATAGTGGTCGTGCCCTTTACTACCCCCTTTGTTATGACTAACTTTGGCCCATATGCCTTCCCCTGCCGTACATTCTGGTGTTCTGCAAAAGTAATGCCCCTACAGAGCATGCATACGTGTGGGTTCCCAGAAGGTTATTCAGCGACAGCCTCCCTGCACCCCATTTTCTTTTCTCCATAATGTATTTGAGTAAGTGCACCCAGGCGCCACACCCCCTGGAAAGCATGGAAGAATGGTGCTATTTTACCATCCACAAGACGATGGCTCCTTAGCCTCCATTGTCAGGCAAGGGCTTAGCTACCCTGTGAGTATATGGTGATGGGGGACTGTCAGGGGGACTGTCAGCTCTTCTGGCAGAGACCCACCAGGGGAGCTATGAAATACCTAAGTCAAAAGGATTGGCTACCATGGAGAATAAGGGGCTATACATAGGGAATGGAACGACCACCAGAACATTTACCAATCACCATTTTAGACGGACTACAGGATGTGAAGTGGGCGATTTGGAATGATATGAGGCAATACTCACCACAAATCCACTCCACAAAAAAAAAGGTGGTTTGTGACATGGAATAAGGCCATAGACAATTGTCAGGTGATGTAGGCTATGAAACCATCAAAAACCATAGCCATAGACCTTAATGTAACGTCAGTCTGATGTGCACTTCTCAGTAGCACCTGTAGGGTTGCTGAACTATGTCTCAATACTAAGAATAGCCTCTCCTGCGTGCAGTGGTCCCACGGAGAGCAGATATTGACTTTCAGGTCATTGTGAAGTCGATCACTCTCATGGGCTGTCAGAACCAGTGAGGACCCACGCAAAACCCTGTGCAGGGACAGAAGCCAGGACCACTGGTGGGACTGAAGCTCCCAGAAACAGCGAGTCACAGATCCTGGCACTAGATCCCTAATCTTTGAGAAGGAGGGAACAGGAATCCGCAGCTGGACAGAATAAGGGGGGCCTGGATGCAGCCATCATGGCAATTACCCGTCAGCACAATGACCTCAATACTCTGTTGAAACTAGTGGCAGTTGTGTATTGGTGCCCAGCAACATCTTGCCCCAACTTCACCATCTGACAGCAAAGTCTGAAGAGCTCTAAAAACAATACATGCCTACAGACCCTGAGCGTTGGAACCTCCGCATTGTAGAAATTCCCCTTGGTGCAGATGCTGTGTGAACCCAACCAGGATTAGCCGCTGTGCCCGAACATCCGTTTCCATCTAGAGCCCTCTGGGCCATACAAATATGCTCTCCAATGTTGTACCCTCGATACTGGCACACTCCAGTGGGTCCCTGACAGAGTTCACCAGTGATGGCGTAAAGACTCATCACTCCAGGAGTCCCTCGATCAAAGTGACTCCACAGAGGACTTGGCAGCCAGGAAATCTGTTTTGGCCTTGGGAGTCAGTGCCTGGTCTTGGGGGCCCTTCGCTCACTGCCTTCCTTGTGGGCTCTGGATCATCCATCAATGACAACAGATGAGTTTTGGTGAGATTACCGTGAACTGTCTGGAATGTGAGCCTTCCCACCTTGATCCACTATGAGGACCCCATCTAGATACCTGTGGTACCTTAGGCACACAGACCTATTTCTCCCATTAGCTTGAGCAGAATTGCTCTCCTGACCTGACACAAGGGGCTGGAAATTAATCATAGAGGGATTCTGGTTGTATACTGCTGGGTCCCTGAGGCACTCGAGGGAGTGCTCGGGCAATGCTGGAAGTTTGGTGGCTTCTCTAAATTAGTAAAACTAAAGTTGTAATAATTGGAGCTGGAATGAGGAATTAAATCCCTTTTAGGTGGACAATAGATGGGAAACTTCTTGAATTAGCAGAGAAGTATATATAGCTTGGAGTCCTGGTCAAATCCTGCCCACAATGTGACTTCTATGGTGATTTTATTATGCCCAAAGTTTAGAAAAAATTGTTGGTTTTGAAAAAGTGTATCAGCACTAAGGGCGGTTTTAAGATAGATGGCCGTATTACCACTTATCGGACCAGTATAATCCCTGGGGTTCTCTACGGTCTTGCTGTACTCCCTGAATCTAGCATGACGTGGCTGGAGAAACTGGAGGGACAGCTTCTTCGCTCCATACTTGGAGCATCGGTTGCTGTCAAAGCTCTAAGATTAGAGTTTGGCCTTACTTCTTTGAGATCACTGTGGCATTTTCAATTGTGTAAATTGATATTGTCATTATACTCTGCTCTCCAGGTGGTAGAACAATTATTGTGATTGATTGCCAAACAATGTCATCTGGCACAAACTAACTTTTTTTTGTTGGAACTCCGGGCAAAAGGAATGGCTCACCTGAATAATATTGGGCTTACCATAGAGCCATTGACAGGTCTTCCTAATGTCTTCCTAATGCACTGAACATCTTGAGAAGTAGAACGAATGTCTGGGATGCAGACGCTAACTTGAGTCATCTTCATAAAAAGAAACATTATGCAGTATATAGTCACCAAGGTGTTCGTCCTAACTTACTGTGCACTTATTTAAATAAGTCAGGTTGCAGACAGAAAAAGGGGGTTAGGTGAGGGTTTAACCGTTTGTGAGTGCACTTAGGTCGTTACGCTTGCGGTGTGGAAAGCTGCGTCTCCAGTACAAAGAGGTTTTACACTAAACCTCTTGTAATGAGTAATAGCAGGTTGTTTGTGCTGGTGATTTACGCTATACCTGTAAGTAATTTATGCTAATTCACAAAGTATTCCACAAGTTCTTCTGTACAATACATAAATTAGAAAGGTCATAAATTGTGCTGCTCCAGATTTATTCTCTTGTTACAGCCGACACGTATTTCGACACTGTGTCATTTTCAAGGCTGTTAAATTGAACAGAATCATAACAAAATCATAACATCTGGTTATAGTATCAGAAAGAAAAGTAAATTTACATACCATATTAATCATTTATGGGCAGGTAGGTATGACATGAGGAAAAATAGATAAAAACGCATGTCCTTCAAATATTAGTATTCTTCCTGTTGGCAATAGCCTCATTCTCTCAAAAATATTTTTGGGTAAGGATTGTATGAAGCACTCAATAACCCGTGCCCGCTCCAAACGTCCATGCGAGCTTTTTAGTGCTGGTAGTACACCGAAAACCATTTTTGTGTGTTTGTGTCTTGGAACAAGTGTTCCCTGGTAAGCAGTGAAATGGGTGATTGCTGCCACCTGATTCGTAAACCTCAGTGAAACCCACTCTCATGTCCCCACAGGGTAGGCAAACAAATAGTAAATAGAGCTCACCACTGGTGATATAGTAGTGTTGCTTAAAAAATAATTAATGTGCAAGTTTGAGTCTCTGTATTTATTATGTTATTAATATTCATCTAAAAGGTGTCTGCAAAATTGGGATGCTTATCCGTCGGGTTATCCGTCGGGTATATACTATCTTGTCTTGATTGTCCAATGTGTTAATAGTCATCTAATGTTATTCTTGATTGGTTTGCTGAAAGGGAGTGATAAGTACTGGAGTTAGTGTCAGTTAAATACTATGCCTCAATAGTATGGAAGGCTGCAAAATATTCTACCATAGCTTACCTCCAATAGTGTTTCTTTCCATTCCTGTTGTGACGTGAATTGACTATAAAATGACCTGGTCTCTTGAATTTGTCCTATGAAAGCAATGAGCCATGAGGATGCAGCCTCTGATGATTATTAAGTTGCACACATTTACTAAGGTGCCCTACCAGTTAATCTTTCTTTGTATGCCTGCATACAATTATTGTATGTAACTTCATATAGCTGTTACATTGTATTTGATTTGTCAGACTTAGTACGAGCACAACAGTGCCTCACCAGATATTCTTTCCTCAGCTAATGCAACACTAAGAGCTCATCAGTGCCTCCTCAAATATTCTTACTATAGCTAGTAGGGCAAATGCCCGATCCCTCAAGATTTCTCTTAAAAATATTTAAAGATTCTGTTGCTGGTCCTGTAAGAGGCTGCAGGTTTGATGCACTTGTTCTAACCTTCAAAAATCCCTTCTTTCAGTTCATCGGGTGCGTGTGGGGCATTCTGTCACCACTTTGGTTGTTTATTTATGGAGTACTGTGTGTGTGTGAAGTCACACGCAAATTGCGTGTGAAGTCACAGCTATGTTTACATCAGCGTTTTTTTGAGAATGCTTATTCATCCACCGCACAATCCACATTGGTGTGGTTTAGTGTTCAAACTCCCCTATGTGTTGCTAGTTAATAGTATGCATATGTTTTAACAGTGATGTGTTTTTTAATAATTTACTGTGAGTGGGCAATGGTCCCGCATTGGTCACATGTCAATGTGTGAACACTGTTTCAACTTGGTTGGTGAGGTATTTCATTGTGCCTCGCCTGGGGTCCCGATATGATTAGGTCTAACATGTAGCATTGGTCCCTTCACAGGGATTAGAAAAACGGGTCCTCTGATGGTGTCATATGGTCTCAGGTGAACCTGGCAATGGTGCATTTGGTGTTCTATACAACCCCTCTGATTTGGATATGTTGTTACATAAATAACACAAGAGGCTAACATATCAATCCTGATTGTAATGGTCATTCATGTCTCAAAATGTGAATTAACAAAAAGCATGCAATATATCGGTTCTTTAGTGTTGCAAGGGTCCCTAATCACAGAAAGACTTTCATCTTGTGTTCAGTGTTGAGTCCTTCCTTGACACATCATAAATAACAGATACATTTGGACTCCATGCGCCTCAGTTTCAATTTCACATCTCTTCCTCTTATACCACATTTGGCCCTCATGAGTCCAATGAACCTCAGATCATGTTTATCTTCCATCTGGTGGCACTATTGCCAATGTACGGCAAGTGGCAAAGTATGGTCTTGGCTATTTAGGCTTGCTAGGTGCTCTCTGATTCTAACCCGTAGCTGTCTGATGGTTCTCTCCACATGCAGTCTTTTTTACACACACAAATATGTATTTAACTGTACCTACATTGCACATGCTGTATTAGACAATTTGCTCCCTACTGTCTTCCAGCGTAACCTGGAATTCTGTATTTAATTGTACCCCATAACACTGCCTATTCTGTACTTTTAGATTCCGCTCTGCTCACACCTCTATCACTACTGTCCACACAAGTCACACCAGAGTAATCATCCAGTACCACTGACTTTATGGTAATTTACATGCCCGTATATTCAGTGGCTTAACCTGTCAAGATAACACTGTAATGTTTTACATTTTTACTTTGCCCTGTCTACTCCACCACACAGCACTGCATACTAGCATCCTTACCTTCCACACCCTGCCACACCAGACTGCCATGTCCTCCACACAAAATAGCAATCTGACCTGTACCTCCATATGCACCAAAGACTCTTACATATATAAAGACACATGCCTGGCCCATATCTGCTGCCCCAGACATCACCCCATACCCTGCCCAATGCCATTTCTGCCCAAAATAGCAGCCTTCCCCGTAGTTAACAAAACTGATAACTCATCACTAGCGTCCTGCGGAGGCACGTTAGGCACAGTACTCTCCATCTCCTCATGCCCACCTACCCAAGTAAGGGTTGTCAACAATCCTACCACCGCCTATCCGACCACCCCATCCTTAGGTTCCATGCGCCAATCACGCCTAAGAGTAAGAACCTTAGCACACATCCCGCCCCTCATGAGACCAATATTAGGAGTAACCAGGCGACTCAGACTTTCCTCACTGAACAGTTCAATCCCCAATCACTCCAGGACCACCAATAACAACTCACGCAGATTACACATAAACCCTACCCTGAAGCTAACCACCTTGCCCATTGTAGGTCAATCCAATTCCCAACTAGCCCATACCAATGACCAACCTACTAACATAGTACTCGCAGATCCACCCCTCTCATCCGGCCTAGGCAACTCCACTCCCATCACTCTCCTGAAAGGAGGACTACTGAATGTGCGATCTTTAGGAGCACATGCCATTGATGTACATGACCTCATACTAGAATACCAACTAGACTTCCTCGCTTTGACTGAAACCTGGCTCCACCCAACCTCAGGTCCCTCACTGACACTAGCGATCCCACCGGACTATACCATTCTTAGAACTGACCTCCAAGAAACTATGGGAGGAGGAGTAACCATCATTGCCAAATCTTCTTTACAGCTCAGTGCTTGCAACACAGACAGTTTAGACAGCTACTAGCCCTTAAATCAACCACTGACCCTAAAACAACTTTCAATTTCCTCTTATTTTACAGAGCACCCAGTTCCTCCAATCATCCAGACATCGATATCCTGTTACTCATTACCCCATTACTCAAACCCAAAACCAAATTTGTGTTACTAGGCGATATATACCTGGGCTTCAATGACACTCATGATCACAAAGCCACAGCCTTCCAAATAGTCAATGCTCCCACCCACACCAAAGGCAGAATCCTAGATTGGATTCTAACCCTGAATACTAAAGCATCCCTTGAAGACATCACACAAATTTCATGGTCAGACCATTTCCTAGTTTGATTTAATGTTTCAACTGCCAAAACCCAAAGACCACCCTTACCACCCCCCACACCAATACTGGTGAGAAACCCACGTAAGCTCACTCCAGAAATTCTGACCCCTATCCTCAACAATCTAATTGAGGCACAGCCTGAAATGACCACTAACCCAGATAGCTTATCCTATTTCTATCATTCCTGCTTAAAAACCGCTATTGATGAAGCAGCCCCACTCAAATCCAAACTGCCCACACCTAAACGTCGCAACTCCTGGTGCAATGACGAACTCAGAAGAAATAAAAGAACATTAGAACATCTCACCAGGATACATCTTTCTAATGAGGCCAAAAAAGAACTCCAGCTACTATCTCAGAAATACAAACTTGCAGTCATCACTCACAAAGCCAGTACCCTTAACTTACGTATCACCAATGCTGAGTTCAATAGTAAAGAATTGTTTGCAATTCTTAAAGATTTGGCACACCCATCCCTCCCATGAGCACAGCAACTGCCAGCAAAGTATGGTGTACCACCATACAGAACGCATTGGCTTCCAAAATCAAATCCCTCCAAGACAAAATCATTTAAAAAAGAAATCTTTTGGCCCACAGTGCTGACCCCACCCTGGATGTCTCGACTGAGAACCCAGCCCCAGCATCCCAGTTTAACTTCACCCCAGTCACCCAAGACCAAGTAATAAAGACCATTGCCTCTCTCAAACCCTCACATTGCAAAGGAGACCGCTTTCCTGCTAAACTAGTTAAGTCCTGTACTTCTACATTAGCTCCCATTATCACTAAATTCATCAACGCTTCCTTCAATACCAACTCAGTCCCATCAGATATCAAAGAAGCCTGGGTCCCACCACTATTGAAAAAACTCACCTTAGACCCCACCCTTTCCATTAACTACAGACCCATCGCCACAGTCCCTTTCCTTCTCAAAATAATGGACAAAGTTGATTATACCCAAGTGCAAACACACTTAGAAATCAACCACCTACTAGGCAACAGACAATCAGGCTTTCATCCCAAACACAGCACAGAGACAGCTTTACTTGATCAAAAGAATCAGATGGACGCTATCAGAGACTCAGGCAGTCTCTGCCTCCTACTATTAATTGATCTGTCTGCTGCGTTCTACTTAGTGGACCATGATAAATTATGCCTAGATTTAGCTAATGACTTTCAATTTTCACAAAATGCAACTTCTTGGATTAAATAATTCTTATCAGAATGAACTTCTAGAGTAGCCATAGGCGAGGAGGCGGCAGATCCCATACCAGTCCCCATAGGGGTACCACAAGGGTCATGTCTCTCCTCCACGCTCTTCAATGATTACACAAAGCTTCTCTTTGCAGCCTTAGACGCCATGAGAGTAATCAATACCAATTTTGCGGATGATATACAGATACTCATTCCAATCTCTGGTAATCAAGAACAAGATACCATTCTCATAAACAATATCTACTCTCTCATCCAGAACTGAATGGCAACTAACAGACTCTGCCTAAACGGCGAAAAGACCAAGATTCATATGGTAGGATCACCAGCCCAATTGTTAAAACTTCATAAGGACTATATTCATATTGTCATAGATGGCACCTCTATTCCCATACAACCAAGTCAAGACCTTAGGGGTCAATCTAGATTCCAGCGTTACCATGAACAAATATATCAACTCACTCGCCTCCTCCACAGCCTACACAGCTAAACCCATCTCCCTCAGTCAACAATTTCTCTCTACACAGAACTGATCCCACTTGCAAGAGCTCTCATTATGTCTAAGTTAGACTACTGTAACATACTCTTACTAGGCACCATGAAGAAATATTTGGCCAAATTGCAATTACTGCAAAATAAAGCCCTCAGTGCAGCTCTGGGAATAAAAAAAGAGACCATATATCACAGTCTAGGAGAGAGGTACACTGGCTACCCATACAAGCTAGAATACTGTACAAAACCCTCACCACCACACATAAATGCATCACCCAAAATTCCCCCACCTACTTGAATCAGTGTCTTATGAAAAAAGTATCTACCAGACTTCTTAGGTCAAACACTAGGACCCTCTTACTCACCCACCGTTTCAAAAATTCTAGAACAGGACAATCCAGTTTCCCAATAGCAGTTCCCAGATTATGGAACTCACTCCCCGCTAACATAAGTAATGAGCCTTCCCATTTCCACTTCAATAAACTCCTAAAAAACTGTTTTTTCAAAAAATTCTAACCTACCTGTATCCATAGGTTTGCAGTTACTGCATAGTGTGTAAACTCTAATGTTTATAATTTCATCTGCTAATGTTTCTAACTCTGTCAACCTGACCTCCATGTAACGAGAATGCCATTTCTTTTGCCATTTCTTTTGTTTAAGTATTTACTTCCTCATTTGTAACCAGCAAGCTGTCGTACAATCCTGTAACCTACACCGTGATTCCTCCGGGTTTGGGCGTATCAACAAATGCAATAAATAAAAATAGCATAGACTACAAAGGTCATTGTACAATTGATGAAATCCTTGATCTTGATATCTACTGATTTGCTGTCAGTATATCCTCGACAATTAGCATGTGCATACCTGCACATGCTGAAGGTACCGCACTTGTGGAAGCCTGTCAAAGTTCTCATCCAATCGCTCCCACTCCTCGTCTTGGTGCGGCTGGTGTCTAAAAATGAGGGACACAATTTGTTTCTGGTGGCAGGTGCTCATGTGAACACAAATTTGGGTTTACTGTCTAAATACTGCCCTAAGTAAGATTCCATGAGCAAAATATGGCAATGTCTTTGCACTATTCTGTAAAGGATGTGTGCGTCTTTGGAGTATTTAGTGATGATGTCAATATTTCTATGTACTTTGTACTTCTATTTACCCACTTACTAGTGGGTGGCAGCATGGTTGTTCTGTCAAGTTTTTTGGTTTTGTCATGTGATTTATGAAAAACACTGTGGACACCCTTTCTCTTGAAATCTCTTGGTCAAGAGGTGGCATTCACTGTCAAAATGTGCTTCATCGCTGCAGTTCTGGCATGCAAGGTAGAATGGTCCAGCTAGTATGTTATTTACGGTGGATTTTCAATGACAGCTCCATGCATGCAATGTAGAGTTGACCTCTGTGGTCTTACAGTATGTCTTTGTTTCAGTTTTACCATCTGCAATGTAAATGTGGAGGTCGAGGAAGTCTATGTTATTTTGGTCACAATGCCCTGTTAGTGTGATACCAAACATGTTGTCATTCAAGTATTGAATATAATACCTCTCGAAGGCCTTTTGTGAAACATGCCAGATGACAATAATGTCATCAATATACCATCTCCATATAATGATGTAGTCTGCAAATTTGTTGTTTCTTAGGGCATGTGTCTGTTGGCTTTGAGCAATAAAGAGGTTGGCCAAAGGGGGGCATATTTGGCCCCCATAGCCACTCCCTTGATTTGTATATAGTATGTATCGGCAAAAAGAAAAACATAATTAAACAGAGTGAATCTTAGAGACATTTTCAGCATTTCCACATGTAACCTGTATGACGCTGAACATTCTCCATAAGTATAATTGATTGCTTTGATAGCCAATTCATGATCAATAGCTGTATACAACACTGTCACACACATTGTTGCTAATAAGTAAGCCTTTTTGGATAGAATTAATCTAGCATGTGCCAGAATTTGCAAACACTTGCATCAACAACTCCCAAAACGTGTTGATTCTACAGGTCATGAACTAGCTCAGGACCCCAGACTTCTTTTAGTTTCACTGCCATTTCAGACAGTGATGCGGCAGATATGCTGCAAGGTATGCATCCGACCAGTTGTCCTGGGGATCTTCTCCATTCAAAAATGTATTCTCGAGAAATTGGAAGTTTTCGTGCCTTTCTTCAAAAGGTTTATTAATGCTTCATTAATTCTTCAAGGGCGAGGATGTCTAGGAAAACTAAAAATATGCCAGATACTAAAATTAAGGGGAGGAACTCCAATCTTAGAGCAATTAGAAACATACCAGTTCAAGAAGATCAACTAAAATTGCGCTAGAGTGTCTACTGGCTCGCAGCATTTGGGGGTTTCCCCTTCACTGGGCTCACAGTCTTTAGCTCCTGTAGTGAGTGAAAGACCCCTTACAGGCTTACAGATAATTGGGGCACAGCCCACAGTTAACAAAGAAAGTGGGCCGGCCTCTAATAATATGACTACGGGTGTACTGTCCACAGGCTTAATGATCCCATTGGGTGGTAACATTATATAGGGATACCTATAGCTAAGCCTGAGGAATTAGTCCTAAATGGGAATAAGGAGCTGTCAGTTCCTGAACAGACGGTTGCTTCGATTAACACAGGTAAAATCAATTTCTGGATAAATAACAATAAAACAGATCAAGTATCCAATCTTAATAGAACTAATCTGTTAAATATCTTTAAGAAGATCCCCCTACTTCGATCTATAACCACTGACGACATTGATGCCATTTCTTTGCCAGCACATAACAACCTCTGAATGGTATGTAATTTCCATTCGGAGATGGCGGCAGATATGGTTAGAGACCAAGAAAAAAATCTTGAGTTATTGGGATTTAACCTGCTGACACTCTCTAGCGCCAGGAGGCTGACATTTTCCTTGCTTACAAGGCACCCACGACTATTCCAGTGGGGCAAATGGTACATTCTGACTCTAATCCATCTATACATTCTGTACCAGTTCTGTCTTTGATTTCCAGTCTGCTAAACAATGGACAGGACTGGTCTTGGCTATAGCCAGCCCTCAAAACGCTGGAGACCCTAAGACAGGGTTCAGGATGTGCATGACATGACTAACATAGAAGTTATTTCATGGAATAAATGTGGGAGTTTACATTTGAGCACATTTCTTCATATATATTCCATCAATACTCTCCCACGCATATACTTATTCCAGGAAACCATGATGGTCAATCAACTGAGCATAGAGGGCTTCAACACTTTCTCACAACCTGCCTAGGGGGTCATTCAAGTGGGGGCTTGATTATAGACATAGATCGCAATTTGGGGTTCAATAGTAGAGTGGTCTGTAGTAGGGATTGGCTCTTGTGTATTGCATTAGATATAGAGAAAGTGCTAGAGCCTATGTTGCTGTTGAATCTTTATTGGAATCCGTTGAAAGTGGCATTTGAGAAAGTGGAGGAGACCCTCACTGAGATTTTGGGGGAATGGTGTGAGAAGGTGTCAAATCCTGAGGGCCACGTGGATTAGTATACCTCCGTCCCCGAGCACCAGTACTCGCTGACCGGTTATTGGAGTCACAGATGGGGGAAACAGGAAACTCCAGGTTCCGGGTGGCTGCAAAGAAAATACCAGGTTAGCTAATGGCTACACGGTATTCACAACAAGCACAAACAAATAATAAGAAAGACCTACCCTGGAGGAGAATGATGAGTGAGTTGAACCTAAGTGAATTTTCCCCCCAAGGTTCAGATGAGTAGTGCAGAAGGGATAACGGGACCACGGGATCTGAAGGGGAGAGGAGAGGATTTGATTGTAGGTGCACAGTTCTTGACAAAGTTCCAAGAGTTCAAAAGGTAGCTGAAGGTTTATCAAGCGCCAAATCCAAAGGTCAATCCATAAACAATCCAAGAAAACAGTTCAAAGTTCAGATAATCCAGTTATACAGGTCAGAAGAAATCCAAGCGCCAAAATTTAAGGGCAATCCAGAAGAAAAACGAAGTCCAAAATCCAAGAAATTCGATAAGCATGAAGTTCAAAACACAGGAAATCGCTAAACGCCGAAAGATCAGCTGAGAAGCAATGTGTGCAAAGGCCAAGCCCCTTTTATTGCAGTCTTCCTGATTCGTTGGCCAATCGGGGACGATTTCCTGGTCACATGATCTTTCACTTGGTCACATGATCCATTTTCCTGGTCACGTGATCTTTCACTTATTCACATGATCCAGTGGTTCATTTGGTGCCTGTTTCCTGAAAGCCATGTCACATGACCCCTTCTTCGTGGCGATCCGCGTTGAGCGGAGGACCGCAGTATGGAGTGGTGATCTCCTCCGCGCTTGCAGTCTCCAAGGCAATCCCCACTGCAGGCGTGGAAATCGATGCCAGGGATGCCTCAGAGTGTAGCGTCCCACTAACGATCGAGCAGAGGTGATCGCGGGAGGGGTCCATGTTTCTCTCCGCCGCCTGCATATCACCCGGTCGTGATTGGGTGAGTCTGAAAGCATGACAGAGCCCCCCCTCAAAGGCACACGTCCTCGTGGGCTATGGGGGTTGTTCTTATGAAACCGGGCAACTAGGAGTGGGGCATGTACTTGATCAGCGGGTTCCCAAGATCTTTCTTCCGGGCCGTAACCCAACCAGTCCACTAGATAATAAAGACGGCTCTTCGTGAGACGGGATCCAAGAATATCATTGACCTCGTACTCTTCAGAAGTACCTTTCATTACAGGAGAAGGGGGTAGGATGATACTAGTGGGAAGAGGACATGGTTTGAGAAGGGAAGTGTGGAACACAGGGTGTATTCGCCAAGTGGTTGGCAGGGAAACCTTGTAGGCTACTGGATTGATGACTTTGGTAATACGATACGGTCCCACGAAGCGAGGAAGCAGTTTACGACAAACGGGTACAGGTAGGTGTCTGGTGGAAAGCCATACCCGATCCCCAACTGCATAAATGGGGGCTGTAGTTCGTTTCTTATCAGCAGCCCGACACATAGAAGCCTGTGCTTCCTGAAGATGTAACGTGACCTGGCCATGGATGTCTTTAAGATGCTGTACACATGAGGAAACAGAAGGAGAGAGTAGGGGAGGTACATCTGGAATAGGAAGTATGCGAGGATGCTGCCCGTACAAGGAATAAAAAGGTGAATAGCTGTGGATGAGTGGGGTGCATTATTGTATGCAAATTCAGCTACATGCAGTAGTTTGTGCCAGGATTGTTGATGTTGTAAGGAGAGACAACGAAGATATTGCTCCATGGTTTGGTTGACACGTTCGGTCTGCCCGTCAGTTCCTGGATGGTAAGAGGACGAGAAACATGTGTCGATACCTAGTTGTCTCGTAAGGGACTGCCAAAATCGGGAAGTAAACTGGGAGCCCCTATCCGAAATGACAATAGCAGGTAACCCAAAAAAACAAAAGACATGGCGGAAGAAGAGGTCAGCCAGGGCAGGTGCTGTAGGTATACCGGTGCAGGGAATGAATCGGGCCATCTTCGTGAAGGAATCAATCACTACCCAAATAGTATCAAACCCACTAACTTTAGGTAAGTCAGTGACGAAATCCATCGTAATTGTATGCCAGGGTTTACCTGGGAGAGGCAATGGTTGTAATAGGCCTAGAGGACGACCTTTTCTGTTTTTGCATTGGGCACAAACTGAACAGGAAGACACATAAGCCATTGTATCTCTGTTCATGGAAGGCCACCAACACCAACGTTGGAGCAAGGCCAAAGAAACGCCCCCAGGAATGCGGGAAAGAGCGTCCGCTTTGCCGTGGGCTATGCCCGGTCGGTGCTTAATGACAAAGTCATATGCTTCAAAGAATAAATGCCAGCGGACTTGGCGGTTATTAGTGCACTTGAATGTGGCCAAATCCTGAAGATTGCGATGGTCAGTATAAACCGTGACCTGATGTTTTGCCCCAAGTAAATGGTGACGCCAGACTTGGAATGCATCTTTAATGGATAGAAGTTCTTTCTCTGTGACTGTGTAATGGATTTCAGCCTGAGTGAATTTTCGAGAATGAAAGGCAACCGGATGTAGGAGATCTGTGGAGGGGCATGATTGAGACAAGACAGCTCCCAGAGCATAGGAAGAGGCATCAGCTTCAAGAATAAAGGGGAGATCTGGATTGGGATGCTGTAAAATAGGAGCTGTGGTGAAAGCCGTTTTGAGAGCTGAAAAAGCATCTTGTTGAGAAGAGGACCAAACAAACGGGATACGGGGGCTAGTGAGTTGAGTTAATGGGGAAGCCAAGGCTGAAAACCCTGCAATGAATCGCCTGTAGAAGTTAGCGAAGCCAAGGAATGACTACACTTCTTTAACAGTTTGTGGAATGGGCCAATCTGCGACTGCACGGATCTTGATTGAATTCATAGCCAAACCGCCAGACGTGATGTGAAAACCTAGGAAGTCTACTTCCTTGGCGTGAAATAGGCATTTTTCTGGTTTAGCGTAAAGGGAGTGTGTGCGCAGCCGGTTCAGGACTTCTCGTACATGAATGACATGATCTTGGTGTGATTGAGAAAACACCAAAATATCATCCAGATATACCACCACGTAGTTATCTATGATGTCATGGAATATTTCATTCATAAACCTCTGGAAGGTTGCGGGTGGGTTACATAGCCCAAAGGGCATGACGGTATATTCGAAGAGACCATATTTGGTACAAAAAGCTGTTTTCCATTCATCCCCTTTTCGGATGCGTATGAGATTATACGCTCCTCGCAGATCGAGCTTGGTAAAAATAGTGGCATGTGTGAGACGATCTAGCAGTGGAGTGATAAGGGGTATAGGGTATCTATTCTTGATCGTAATGTTGTTCAAACGGCGATAATCAATGCAGGGGCGAAGATCGCCTTCCCTCTTGGATACAAAGAATATAGGACTAGCTGCAGGAGACTGTGAGGGTCTGATGTGGCCTAAACGTAAAGAATGTTGTATGTACTCTTTAAGAATCAGGTCTTCAGATGCTGAAAGGGAGTATATGCGTCCGTGGGGCACAGGGACCCCTGGTTCCAAATCTATCGGACAATCAAAGGGACGATGCAGGGGTAAGTTTTCAGATGATTTTTTATCAAACACTTCCAAGAAGTCATGATATTGTGAGGGTATCTGGGCCGAAACCAGACCTACCACATGCCTAGGAGGGTCAACCTCCATCTGTGATTCTTGTAAAGACAAATGAGCTAATGCCCCGAGCGCTTGTTCTGGCGTCGTTGCCTGCTCTGGGGATAACAAACAATGTTCCTAACAGTACAAGGATTCGAAAGAAATGGAGCCCGAGGACCAGTTAATGAGCGGATTATGTGTGCGTAACCAGGGAATACCAAGGATAATACCGTATTGAGGGGTAGTTATCAAGTCAAAACTAAGGGTTTCCTGGTGTGTGTCCTGCAGTATGAGAGTTATGGGTGCCGTCTGTTGCCTGATAGGGCCCGAAATCAACGGAGAACCATCAACCGCTTGTACAGGTTCTGGATGCTTTTTATTTTGTAAAGGGAGATTTAGGGACGCGGCCAAAGCACTGTCCACGTAATTACCTGTTGCCCCGGAATCGATGACCAAGTGTACCTGATGTTTAACATTGTCAGAGGAAAACAAAATTGCCGGAAGAAACAAAGGGCTGGTTGAATCCGACAATGAAGGGGGTATGTACGATTGACTGGTAGGCTCGTCCGCGCCCCCTTATCTAAGGACGAGCCTTCAGAAAACCCGTTGGCTTTTGTTTGGGTCTTCGGGGACATTCCTTGACAAAATGACCTGACACTCCGCAGTAAAAACAAGCATTAGCCTGTCTGCGTCGTTCTCTCTCTAAGGGTGATATGGGTCTACGTATTCCCCCTATTTGCATGGGTTCGCTAGTTTGTTCTGTAGAGTTCGAGCTTAGGGAAAATACAGGATTCGTTCTCTTTGTTTCAGTGTTTCTTTCAACTTGTAAGACCAAGTCAACCAATTCAGGGTATTGAGTAGGTAAGATAGGTATGACGGACAGGGCGTCCTTCAAACGTTCGCTGAGACCTTTGTAGAACACAACCGCCTTTTTTTCTTCTGGCCAGGCAGTTTCGACAGACAGTTGGTTGAATCGTGTTATGTATTCTATTAATGTGGTTTTTCCTTGGGTCAAATCTAGGAGTTCGAGGTCCCGTGTTTGCGCTTTATGTCGTGTGTCAAAAACCATAGTCATTTCTGCAACCAGTCTATCAAAATCATACAAAACGGGACTATTATTCTCCAACAGGGGATTCGCCCACGTAGCGGCAATGCCGCTCAAATGAGACAAAGTGAAAGCTGCCTTAGTAGTTGAATCAGGGAAGGCCTGTGGTCGACATAAAAAATGTAGCTTACACTGATTTAGGAAAGTGCGAAATTTACGTGGGTCACCCTGGAATTTCTCGGGGGCTGCCAAAGGAAATGGGGTGGGGACGTAGACTGGGGCTGGTGCAACTGCCCCTACAGGTGGTGCAGCCTGTTCGGGTGCATCTCCAAACTCCTCATCTGGTGGTAAGGCGTGTCTTTCACTTTGTATGGCATCTAACCGCTGATGAATAGCCGTGTTAGCGGCTGTCATGTCAGCCCTTAAGACAGTGATTGCTTGTACAAGCGCAGCCACCGGATCCCCGGCGGAGGTATCCATAATCCAGTGGTAAAAGGCTTCTCAGTCTGTCAAATCCTGAGGGCCACGTGGATTAGTATACCTCCGTCCCCGACCACCAGTACTCACTGACCAGTTATTGGAGTCACAGATGGGGGAAACAGGAAACTCCAGGTTCCGGGTGGCTGCAAAGAAAATACCAGGTTAGCTAATGGCTACACGGTATTCACAACAAGCACAAACAAATAATAAGAAAGACCTACCCTGGAGGAGAATGATGAGTGAGTTGAACCTAAGTGAATTTTCCCCCCAAGGGTCAGATGAGTAGTGCAGAAGGGATAACGGGACCACGGGATCTGAAGGGGAGAGGAGAGGATTTGATTGTAGGTGCACAGTTCTTGACAAAGTTCCAAGAGTTCAAAAGGTAGCTGAAGGTTTATCAAGCGCCAAATCCAAAGGTCAATCCATAAACAATCCAAGAAAACAGTTCAAAGTTCAGATAATCCAGTTATACAGGTCAGAAGAAATCCAAGCGCCAAAATTTAAGGGCAATCCAGAAGAAAAACGAAGTCCAAAATCCAAGAAATTCGATAAGCATGAAGTTCAAAACACAGGAAATCGCTAAACGCCGAAAGATCAGCTGAGAAGCAATGTGTGCAAAGGCCAAGCCCCTTTTATTGCAGTCTTCCCGATTCGTTGGCCAATCGGGGACGATTTCCTGGTCACATGATCTTTCACTTGGTCACATGATCCATTTTCCTGGTCACGTGATCTTTCACTTGGTCACATGATCCAGTGGTTCATTTGGTGCCTGTTTCCTGAAAGCCATGTCACATGACCCTTTCTTCGTGGCGATCCGCGTCGAGCGGAGGACCGCAGTATGGAGTGGTGATCTCCTCCGCGCTTGCAGTCTCCAAGGCAATCCCCACTGCAGGCGTGGAAATCGACGCCAGGGATGCCTCAGAGTGTAGCGTCCCACTAACGATCGAGCAGAGGTGATCGCGGGAGGGGTCCATGTTTCTCTACGCCGCCTGCATATCACCCGGTCGTGATTGGGTGAGTCTGAAAGCATGACAGAAGGGTCTTGGTCAACGCATTGTGATGGAATGAGATTTTAATTCTCTATGTGTCGAAGGTACCGAGTGGAATGATAGGGGGGCTATTTCTAACATTCTCTATCCCAATTTTAGCAGGGGGATCCAGTGGGACATTTTTCTGGATGGTTGGGATCTGGGGAAGTTGGTCCACCCTTGTAATTCGGAATTAGCCAAGCATACGTGGAAGAGGGGCTCTAACAGCTCCAGGATTTATTTCTTCTACGTGGCTAATGGATGGAAACAAGTGTGTGGGAACTTGGCTCACATAGATACCGACCTTGGGGATCACACCCCTTTAGCCTTCACTCTGACTTTGGCCCTTCCCGGTATCCAAGTAAGGCCTGAGTTTATGGGTCTTTCAGTGGTGAAACAAGGGAGATCGGTCAATTGGAATACTAATACCATTAGGAGATTTAATACCTTCCTTACAGAACACTTAATAAAAGCCGCCCAATCTGATTTGGGGAAAAAGTTCCCACTTACGAGGGGGGAATTTGTACAACAACATTATGCTGACCTGTGCCTATAAAATTAGTAAAGTGGAAGGCAACATCATCAATAAATGTGAGAGCTTTAGATGGGACTGTAGAATTTATAATTCTAAAATTAACAAAGGAAGGGACCTGGTGGCTCTCAAAAACAGTCCTTATCATTAAGGGAGTTTTTGGTTCTAAAGAAAAAGATAATTCTGAGACACAAAAACCTGGTTAAATCTCTTAGGATGGATCATTATCTGAAGTCCCACCAGAATATGATGGAAAGTCTCGGTAAGGGTATGGATGGCTAATTCTGAGCTACTGTCAATAGGACTTTAGTCCTCTCTAAGGGCAGTCTAGACTGTCCAATCCAAGCTGTGGCTTGGATCACCTATTATATAAACAAATTTGCACTGCCCTCGAAATTTGTTAAAGGGCCAGGTATGGATTTGGGATCTCCAGTTTCTAGAGGCTGTACATGGGACCACAAGGACATTATATGGGCCATTCATAAATTTAAGCCGTCCAGAGCCCGGGCCCAGATGGCATTCTGCCATTTGTTATCAAGGCTGCCCCTGAGCTATGGGCCAATCTCTTGAAACCAGTATTTAACCACATCTTTGAGACCCACACTGTCCCGGAATCTTGGGTTCCATCCATCATCGTGCCCATTTATAAGAAGGGAGATATCTTAAACCCTAGCAATTATAGACCCATAGCGCTCATTGACGCGGCTAGTAAGGTTTTTGCCATCCTGCTCTTAAGAGACCTTAACAAAGTGGTCAGGCACAATTCGTATCTTAGCAAATTTCAAGTTGGCTTCAGGGAAGAGCTGGGGACCAACCTCAATGCGACGGTTCTGGCACATTTAAGAGATTCGGTACATCAGTCCAACATAGGAGATGTGTTTATAGCATCATTGGACCTCTCAAACGCATTTGATGGAGTGATAAGATCAAGATTGTGGTCCAAGCTGCTAGCTATGAAGATCCCGCGTAAGATTGTCCAACTCCTTGCCTTCATAGAAACACAACCATTAAGGTTTGTTTGATTAAGGAGGGAATTTTGTCCAGGGAACTTATTACTTATGTGGGGGTCAAGCAGGGCTGCTCATTGGCACCAATTCTCTTCAACCTGTATGTGTGCAATGTGGAGGGAGTGTGGCAGGGACCTTCCATTGCAGCGGCCAGGTTGTGGAGGATGGCGGTCGAGTGGATGGCCTTTGCTGATGACTTTATTTTCTTGGACTGTACACCATGTGGCCCTAGGAGAAAAAATGTGTCTTTTTTATCTTTATGCAGTTGCTAACAATCTTTTGCCTAACGCATCCAAATCTCGGATTTTGGTCTTTTCTAAAAGAAGAAAGATTCAGACTTACAAGTGGACCATGGGTGACGATTCAGTGGACCAGGTCCAGGCCATTACATATTTGGGGTACAATCTTACAAATAGGGATAGTGTGAAACTATGGAAACAGAGCCTTGACGAGAAGGCATGCAAACTTAAATCCCAAATGAAATTTTTGAGAGTGAAGGTTTGCAGACTTTCTCTGATACCAATAAGGCGATACTATCTTGCCAAATGTGAGCCCATCTTACTTTATGGCCTCGATATTTGCACCCAGGATATCAGTCTGATTCTTAATAGCATTCAGCGAAAGTTGTTGAAAGAGCTACTGGGTTTATCTATGGCAGTGCCCAATGGAGTTTTCCTCCATGAGCTCTGCCTTATATCTCTCAAAGCAAGGTACCTCTAGAAACAACTTTCCCTGTTTAGGAACATAAGTGACCCGCCGATAAACACTCTATATGAAACTTTAAGAGAGGTTGCACGATCGGAATCAGTTTTATCCATGGGAAAGTTTTGTGATAAAATTAACTTAATACTACTTTCCCTTGGCTTAACTAGAGAACATCTCATGCAACGCCCAGGACTGGTGAAGAGGTTTCTCTTTAGGGCAGACTGGGTGGAAACGGTCGATTGGGTCAATTCTTACTCTACCTATTAAGAATATTCAAATGTTGGCCACGCTCGGGTATGCCTGCCTCTTTACCTTCAGAGGTTTCCGTGTCATAGGGGAAGAACCAGTTATATGCATTTTAGGCTCAACCAGGTACCGACTCTCGAGAGGACACAGCACTGGGGTAATAAAGATGCATCAGGGTCTAGTCCTCTTGACTGTCGGTGTCGTTTTTGTGGAGATATCAACTCCCAAGAGACACTCAAGCACTTAGTGCTTACTTGTCCCTATTTTGAGCCTGCGCGTGTCCTGACTTTCGAAGATAGGTTTGTGAAAGATTCAGAGCTGTCAGTGAACCTTTTCTGGAGTAGATGTATGTGGGGGCTAAATATATCCCTAATTGTGGCCTTGAATGCGTTCCTGCAAGGTATAACTAAAGAACTGGAAAAAACTAACTTGGTCATTTAATGCTAATCACAGATGTTGGAGCCTCCGTTTTGAATGAACTTTGTAAATTTTATTCTGTGATTAATTTAACGTGACAGGCTAAAGTGATGTATCATGGATTTTAAGGGTTATGCATTTTGTATGATGTCTTTATACATTTTTGTAAGCTAAACACGCAACAATAAAAATAAAAAATAAAAAAGAATGCTTCATTCGCAAAAGGTTCGGTCTCTGCAGCCATCAAGGACGTAGTGGTGACCCGCTTTTAAAAAAAAAAAACTGGTTTAGATCCTAAGGATTACTCCTACCTAAGACCAATAACCAACACTCCTCTCCTCCTGAAAATAATTGTCAAAATGGCCACCAGCCAGTTGCAATATTATATGGACGCGATGGGCCTTCTCCATAAGAAGCAATACGGTTTCCACAGCACTTACGGAACCGAGAGTGCCATGCTTGATCTTCACGCTCACATGCGTACCGCTTTAGAAAAGAGTTTTTGGAATTGTGGCCACAAAGAAAGGTTTCCATCCATGTTACAGCTTCTTCTGAGAGGCGAACGGTATGACTAAGTGTATTCAGAAACTGTTTGTGGTCCAGAAGGTTGAAGGATGCGATCATCTCTGAAATACTTTCTGAATTTCTGTAATTTAATCTCATCTTGATAAATCCTCAAGATTTCATACATTTTACTGTAGTTTTTCTGTTTGGTGACCTCTACATTGGTCATTTCTGCAATCTCTTGTTTCGCCTTTTCTATTTGTTCTTGTATCCTTGAAAACACACATGGGTACAAGAACAAATATATGAGATTACATTCGGAAATTTGGAAAGTATTTCAGAGATGATCAGGACTACCGTGAAGATCTAGTATACACCTTTTGGACCACATTTGATGAGATAGACAAACGTGAAGATCGAGTATACACCTTTTGGACCACATTTGATGAGATAGACAAAAGATCAAGGGAGAGTACACCGAATATATCACCGAGCAGCTCTGACATAGAATCTGATGGAGCAAGTATTAACACTACAGAAATACCCACAAATAGTACAGAGACAGACAAGATCACACAAGGAAAGGATTTTTTAGAACAAATACGACGGTACAGAAAAGATATACAAAGAAACATCAAACAAGTAAGATTTCAAGACCCAATTGTGCAAAATATTTCGACATGGAGCCCCACATCAGGGGCACAAAGGGGTGGGTGTCAAGAGGAACTCAGACAAGGACACAGGACCAACAGGCATATTAACACGACCCAGTTCCAAGAAACAGCCATGGAAATGATTGTGAACAATTTGGATGTTAACCTAGTCGATAGGCAGCTCATGAAGGCAGAAGAGGAAGTCTTGAATAAAGCATTATCTTTTGCTCCAACCACAGGGGCTGATTTCACCAATTCCCAGATTGATGTTTTTAAGTTTGTCAGGAAACTCAAGTAAAAAAAAAGGTTTGCCTCCCAGGTAAAAACATTTTTTCCGAAGTCAACACAGGACCCATTGAGTGAATTTGTTATAGGTGACATTGAGAATACCCATTTACTGTCTCTTGAATCGGAGACTAATCATGGACAGGAAGATATCTGCACTGATCTAGAGGTACATGAAAGGCATCTGAAGCTACAAGAACTTAAACCTAAATCTAAATTCACGTCGTAACTGTCCAATGAAAGTGTTAGAGAAACATTTCACAAAGATGTCACTAATGAAATATATCAGTATCTAGACAAAGGGTGTCATTATGACTCCGGCGGCAGCTGTGCCGGTAAAAACAAATCATTATTTTTCCGGCACCCGGGAATGGGCAATTAACGGGGCATTACAGCCCCGGTGGACCCGGTAATTGCCCATTCCCAGGCGCCGGAAAATATCACTCCCCATTCCCATTTAAGTCCCATTGGACTCAATGGGAATGGGGAGGTTGGATGCACCGGCACCATTCGTGAATGGTGCCTTTGCATCCGACATGGTCTGCTCGCGGGTGCAGGTCCGCTCGCCAGGTTAGACTTGGCGGCTGAAAAGGCACCCACGAGCAGCACTGGTAGTTTGCTAGTCCGGTAACAACGGTGCCGGTAGCTTACCGGCACCATTGTTACCGGACTGGCAAACTTGTAATGAGGCCCAATGACTGCAAAAAGAAAGGCAGAAACAGGCCCAATACCAGTTGGAAACAACTAGCAAAAGACACCATTGCTGGTGATAAAGATATAGTGATTAAAGAGCTGGATAAGGGTGGCAATGTTGTAGTTACGAATATACAAGACTACATTAATATGGGTATGGCACACCTAGTAACACCAGGATGTTATAAGAAATTGAACGGTAACCCGACGAAGACGATAGTTCAAGAACTGCATGCCTTCATACAAGAATGGTATTGGTTGGGTCTCTTTACAGATGATGAGAAATGTTTTTTAAGTAAAACAGACCGCACCATGCCAACAATGTATTTCCTGCCCAAAATACACAAGAAATTTGAGATGCTCCCAATGGTTTGCCCAATATTGAGCGGCATAGGGTAGACAACTGAAGGCTTGTCACAATATATTGACAACGCAATCAAAGAGCATGTCCTGGAACTTCCATCCTATATCAGGGATGGCACGCAGGTTTTGCAGTTTTGTCGGACATAACATGGCGAGAGGGCTACTTATTAGGAACAATGGATGTGTCAGCGTTGTATACAGCTATTGCTCATGAATTGGCTATCAAACCAATCAATTATATTTATCGAGAATTCTCAGCGTCATACAGGTTACATGTGGAAATGCTGAAAATGTTTCTAAGATTCACTCTTGTTAATAATGTTTTTCTTTTTTCTGATACATACTATGCACAAATCAAGGGCCAAATATGCCCCCCCTATGGCCAACCGCTTTATGGCTCAATACGAACAGACACACGCCCTAAGAAACAATACATTTACGGACAACATCATTACATGGAGACGGTATATTGATGACATTATTGTCATCTGGCATGGTTCGCACCATGTTTTCGAGAGATATATGCAATACTTGAATGACAACATGCTTGGTATCACACTAACAGGGAACTTTGACCATACTAACATAGACTTCCTGGACCTCGACATTTACATCGCAGATGGTAAAATTGAAACAAAGACATACCGTAAAACCACAGAGGTCAACTCTACATTTCATGCAGGGAGCCTTCATCGAAAATCCACAGTAAATAACATACCAGCTGGAGAGTTCTACCAAGCACGCTGTAACTGCAGCGCTGAAGCACATTTTGACAGTGCATGCCAACTCTTGACCAAGAGATTTCAAAAGAGAGGGTACCCACATAGTGTTGTTAATAAATCACATGACACAAACCAAAAAACTTGACAGAACAACCATGCTGCAACCCACTAGTAAAGTGAGTAAAGTACATAGGAACATTGACATCATCTCTAAATACTTCAATACTCCAAAGATGCACATATCCTTTACAGAATAGTTCAAAGACCTTGGCATATTTTGCTCATGGACTCTGACTTATGGCATACAGCAGTATTTAGACAGTAAACCCACATTTGTGTTCACAAGAGCACCTACCATCAGAAACAAATCGTGTCCCTCATTTTTAGACACCAGCCGCACCAAGACGAGGAGTGGGAGCGATTGGCTGAGAACTTTGACAGGCTTCCACAAGTGCAGTACCTGCAGCAAGTGAATATACCAACAAAGGGGGCATATAGATCAAGATCAAGGATTTCATCACCTGTAGAACGACCTTTGTAGACTATGCTATAATTTGTGTGTGTAAAAACCTGTATGTGGGGAGTACCATCAGACAGCTACGGGTTAGAATCAGAGAGCACCTAGCAAGCCTAAATAGCCAAGACCATACTTTGCCCCTTGCCGTACATTGGCAATAGTGCCACTAGATGGAAGACAAAAAGGATCTGAAGTTGATTGGACTCATGAGAGCCAAATGTGGTATAATAGGAGGAGATCTGAAATTGAAACTGAGGCGCATGGAGTCCAAATGTATCTGGTTTTTACGATGTGTCAAGGAAGGACTCAACACCAAACACAAGATTAATGTCTTTCTGTGATTATGGACCCTTGCAACATTAAAGAACTGATATATTGCATGCTGATTAATATATCACATTTTGAGACATGAATGACCATTATAATCATGATTGATATGTTAGTCTCTTGTGTTATTTATGTAACGACATATCCAAATCAGAGGGGTTGTATAGAACACCAAATGCACCATTGCCAGGTTCACCTGAGACCATATAACACCATCAGAGGACCCGTTTTTCTAATCCCTGTGAAGGGACCAATACTACATGCTAGACCTAATCATATCAGGACCCCACGCTAGGCACAATGACATACCTCACGAACCAAGTTGAAACAGTGTTCACACATTGACATGTGACCAATGCGGGATCATTGCCCACTCACAATAAATTATTAAAAAACAAATCACTATTAAAAAATATGCATACTATTAACCAGCAACACAGAAAGGAGTTTGAACACTAAACCACACCAATGTGGATTGTGGGTTGGATGAATATGCATTCTCAAAGAAAGTAAACATATGCCGTGACGTCACAGTACTCCATAAATAAACAACCAAAATGGAACCAGAGTATCCCCCCTGCAGGAGGTGCCCAGAATCAATCCCGATCAACTGAAAGAAGGGTTTTCTGAAGGTAAGAAGGACAACAAGCCTGCGGCCTCTTACAGGACCAGCAACAGAATTATTTAATATTTTTAAGCGTAATCTTGAGGGATCGGGCATTTGCCACACTAGCTACTGTAAGAATATTTGAGGAGGCATTGGTGAGCTCTTAGGGCCTCATTACGACCCTGGCGGTAAGGGGTTAACGCCAGCGTTAGCTGCGCCGACCCCTTACCGCCAATTACGAGGTCCCCTAGCGCCATAGTGCTTTTAACACCTGCTTTTAGCAGGTGTTAAAATCCATGGCGCTAAGGGACCATGGAGTTAATTACGCCACCGTAATTTACGGTGGCGTAATTAACGCCTTCCCCACTCCCATTATGCCCTATGGGGCAAAAATGGGAATGGGGAAGGGTAAATGGGGATTGGGGACTTACCGCCCCGCCTAGGTCGGAATGGGGCGGTAAGTCCGCCAACCACCATGGCGTAAACGTAGTTTACGCCATGGTGGTAAAGTCACGGCCCAGGCGGTAACTTACCGCCTGGGTCGTAATGAGGCCCTTAGTGTTGCATTAACTGAGGAAAGAATATCTGGTGAGGGACTGTTGTGCTCGTATTAAGTCCGTATTTCACTGACAAATCAAATACGATGTAACAGCTATATGAAGTTACATACAATAATTGTATGCAGGCATACAAAGAAAGATTAACTGGTAGGGCACCTTAGTAAATGTATGCAACTTAATAATCATCAGAGGCTGCATCCTCATGGCTCATTGCTTTTCTGGACGAATTCAAGAGACCAGGCCATGGTCTAGTCAATTCACTTCACAACAGGCGTGGAAAGAAAAACTATTGGAGGTAATTGTAATTGTTCATTTGTAAAGCGCTTATACACAAGTGAAGTGCTTCAAAGCGCTTCAAGGTGGGAAGGGAACAAGGGAAAACAGTAGTTATTCTAAGGCCTTGAAGTTTCTGAGTGATCTAACAAAATTAACCAGTATACTAGGCCAGAGGCATTTCTACTAGTGCAAGTGCATGACAGGAGTGAAGGAGAGAAGGGAGGGGGAGAATGGAAGAGCAACAATCAATAAGCTGCTGTGTTACGCCTAACGACATGCCAGATCATCCAAGTGCATGACAGGGCGTGTGGAGAGAAGGAGGGGGGAGGAGGGGAGGACATACAGAACAATAAACTACCATGATAGGCCTCGTGACAATCATATTGAATGATGATACGTCATCATTAATAATGCGCCTATGCACAAGTGTTTCAGCGCAACCAAGCTAGGGAGGGAAGACAAAAGGAGGAGAGGACCAGCGATCTTGCTAGGCGTAGTGCATTCAAGGTCATGCAAATGCGCAGACAGGAAGTGCGAGGGATGTGGAGGGGGAACAAGTGCACCCAGTCCATCAGGTGACTGGGTTAAGTGCAGAAGAGGTTGCCTATCACATGGAAGGTATTCCCTGTGCAGAAGTGTGAGGCAGAGTGCAGAGGCCCGGAGGCAAGTGTAGGACTGCCAGGGGTGCCTGGAACTGTGTGGCTCTGGAGAAGCACCAGACGATCAGTCAGCGAAACTGAGCAGAGTTGGGGAGGAAAGCAGGAGAGAGGAGAATGGGGGTAAGCAGGGGAGAGGGAGAGAGAAAGAGGAAGGTCTTGAGGAGTTTCCAGAACTTGAGGAGATCCGGCTCAAGACAGAGAAAGGCAGGGAGGCTGTTCCAGAGGGAGGTACCTGCAGAGGATAACGTTCTACCCCAAATCTCTGTTTGGAGGAACGCCTCACCCGCAGAGAGTTGGAAGAGGCCGAGCGGAGGGCTCTAGAGGGGGAGTATTTAGGGAAAGAGCATTGAAAGAAGTGCAGGCCACGGCCCCAGAAAGCCTTGTGGACTATGCAGAGGGACTTGAACTTGTCCTTGCAGCCACTGGGAGCCAGTGGAGAGATTTCAACAACGGAGAGATGCGGTCCTTGCGCTTGAGGCCAATGATAAGTCTTGCATTTCTATTCTGGAAAAGTTGAAGAGGTTGGAGATTAGAAGTAGTAAGATTGAGAAAGAGACTATTGCAGTAGTCCAGTCTAGAGAGAACCAGGGCTCTGGAGACGGTGAGCCTCTGGGGTAAAGTGAGAAAAGGTAGAATACCTCTGAGGAAGTGCAGCTGGTAGTGGGACTTTTTAGAGATGTCCGAGATGTGAGAAGAAAAGGAGAGAGTGGAGTCGAAGATGACCCCAGATTTTTTGCCTCACTGGTGGGTGAAGGTGCAGGACCAAGGGAGGCCAGCCAGAGTGCAAGTGGGAAAGCAGAGTCAGGGGTCCCAATGAAGATGATCTCTGTCTTACTGGCATTAAGGCAGAGATCATTAGCAGCACACCGGGACAGAATTGCGGACAGACAGTCAGGGATGAACGAGGAGGAGGACGAGGCCAAGGGTAGCCTGAAAGAGATCTGTGTGTCATCTGCATAACACTGAAAGTTGGAGGTGAAAAAAGAGATCATGTAGGCCAAAGGGGCCATGTAGACATTGAAAAACCAGGGAGATAGATTAGATCCCCGGGGAACACCACAAGTAGAGAGAGTGATAGCGGAGAGAAAGGAACCAAGTTCCACTTGGGAAGGAGGATCTGTGAAAGGACGCTAGCCACAGGGCCTGCTCTGTGATGCCCAGGGTATCACGCAGATGGGAGATCAGGATGTTGTGGTTTACCGTATCGAAAGCAGAAGAGAGTTCAAGAAGCATGAGGACAGAGGGAGAGTTTGAGTCAAGATTTGAGAGCAAGTCTTCATGGGTGTTCAGAAGAGCAGTTTCTGTGCCTCTGGATGCTCTAAAGCCAGACTGATGGTCATGCACAGCCAACAGATTCGGTGTGAAGGGTAATCTGAGCGATAGCCAGCTTCTCCAAGAGTTTGCCAAGGAAAGGGGTGATAGAAATTGGGCAATAGTTTGCCAGAATGGAAGGGTCGGCTAAGGGTTTTTTGAGCAGAGGGTGCACAAGAGAGTGCTTGAGAGAAGTGGGGAAAACTCAGTGGTGAAGGAGCGGTTGCAGAGGTCTGCCAATTCCAGAGCAAGAGAGTCAATGATGTCCTTGATGGTTTTGAAATGGCAGGGGTCCACCTGTTTGGAAGAGGCTTTCATAGACCTGAAAAATTCCTCAAGTGTGACAAGGGAGAGGAAGGAGAGAAGAAGATGGGGAGTGGAGAGGGTGGTCGAGGGGGGCCCAAGGGATGATCGTGCATGAGTGGGTGCGGAGGAGATAGAGAACAGGATGCCCTATGTTTTGGTGGTGATGTTGCCAGCCAGGGCCGAGCAAAGGGCCTGGGTGAGTGCAATAGAGGATGAGGCTGCAGTAAGGTTGGCTAGTTCCTTGCAGACTTTCAAGAGTTCAGCCATGTTGTTGGATGCCACGGAGATGCAGGCTTCAATATGGACTCTTTTCTTGGACCGGATGCAGAGTCTGTATTGCTTTTGAAGAAGGCGGCAGGCCAGTATGTCAGAGGGTGCACCTGAAGTTCCCTATTTCCATTCCGCTGCCCTGCACTTGCGTTTAAGGTCAGCCAAATCAGAGTCGTACCAAGAATTGCACTTTTGGCAGGTTTCAGTTGAACCATCACGACAGGGGTGAGGATGTCGAGAGTGTTGGAAAATGGAAAGGTGAAAGTTAGAGAGGGCTGTGTCAGGGTGGGAGTCAGCCGCAAGAGTAGGAGGCGGAGAGTAGGTAGAGGCAAAGGCAGCCACTGGCACTCTTTTCATGGGTCGAATGACCTTGAAGGTGGGAGGCAATGCAGGGTGTGCCAGTGTTAGAGGTGCAGCAAGCTTCAAGTGAGAAGAGAGAAGAGAGTGAGCAGTCCAGTGAGAGGGATAGAGAGTTGGATTTCAGTGGAGATGAGAGCATCCAAGGTGTGGTCAGCAGTGTGCGTCGAACCAGAGGGTAAAACATAGAGAGAGAGAGAGTCACATAGGTTGCAGAAAGGTCCTGAAGAGTCAGGAGAGTCAAGATGGATGTTAAGATCCTGCAGCAGGAGGAGTTGGGAGGAGGAGGAAAGAAGAGAAGATGCCAGGTCAGGTGAGCAGAGTAAGAGAGGAGACAGGCAAGAGAGATACTGCAGACCAGGCATTCAAAGGAAGAATAGGGCTGAGAGGGAATGATGGAAACAGGGATCCACGGGCTACTCCCCCTCCTGGCCTGTTGGGCCGGGGCACAAAGAGGATCTTGTAGCCATCAGGAAGAAGTGTGTCAAAACGCGAGACAGAGCTGTCCTTAAACCATTTCTCGGTGAGAGCAAGAACATCAAGGTCAAGGTGTTCAAGGAGGTGGCAGATGTCAGAGGAGTGCTTGACAGCAGAGCGAGAGTTAAGTGTGGAGATGTTTTCTATTTCTGAAAGACTTACAAGGGGGTGTGCAGGGGACAGAGGCACTGTGAGCAATTCGACCATCGACACAGGGAGAGTGCGCTCGCCTGGGCCTTTTGATTTTTTAATAATGAAAATGAATGATGGGAGATCATCCTCTGAGAAATGTGCGAGGTCATTCTGCATACATTTCGTATGCTTCCTCCACAAAACACATAGTCACGTGTACTCCGAGAAGACACAGCCTACAGGCGCTGTCTTCTCTTGTCATATTCAGCTGGAACGGGGCATCCCCGGGTACACCATAAAGGCTCCATAGATCTGCATTCCTTTTGTCTACTCCAGCGGTTGGCAGTGCATATTAATGAGAGATAATTGAGGCAAGCCTGCTGAGGGGGCTCGCTTGCCGGATAGACAACAGGAAAGGCAGGTCTAACACCCCTTTGGTATACAATGTGTCAACTTGAAACTAGCTGCCACCCCTCTGTATGAAAGGCAGTGAAATGAATTTCTGGGTCCACTATTTACTGTAGGCAAACACCTGCAGAGCTGACCCCTCTCAGAGGGGAGAAGTATGTGGTTTGGGGGAGACAGGAAATCCACTCCCAGCCCAAACTTAAAGGGAAACCTGTGCTTTAGTAAAGAGTCACAGAGGGCTCAGTTAACGAGAGAGGCACTGTGATCTACAACAGACAGGGAGATGGGTGGGACTTAGGTATATGTTGTCACCCCTTATCTGTCCTGTTGCAGACCTCTCTGGTCCTGACCTCATGCATAACAGAAGATTGCTGGTGGGGACCCATGATTGGTTCATTAAGGTAAGCTTAGCCTACACCAGTCACTGGGGCTAATTTGGCTTTAAAAGAGGGCTGAACCCCTAATTTAGCAGATAATCCGACGACTTTGAAAGGAGTAAGAAGAAGGACTCATTTGGACCCAGGCTGAAGGTACAGTCTACCTTACATCTTCTGCCAGCGAAGGAAGGCCAGGAGATCCAAGAGGGAAGCAGGATCCATCCACTAAACATCTCCCAGAGAACATAGGAAGGTACCAGAATCAGAGGACAAGTCCAGCCGGTCCAGAACCGGTACCCAGCCAGGACAAAGGGTTCCCTGATAGGTTCTGCCAGCAAGCTTCCTAGGTGGAAGTGTCTGAGAATCTCTGGACAAAGGACAAAGCTGTTGCCTGCAATCACTCTCCTGAGCTTTGGGCCGTCTGCCTTGAAAGAATGATACAAGCCCTGCAAAGAAGCTAGGAGGAGTGCCACACAAGCATCACCCTGGGACCATCTCTAAAGGACATTTTCGAGACAGTCAAGTTCTCAAACGGCAACCGGCTGCACTGCTGACTGTTGTCACTCCGCAGTCACAAGACCCGTCCGAGCCACCCTGACCAGCATTCCATATCCGGCAACCAGCACAGAGACAATGATTCTTGGCCCCAAGCCGTCAAGCCAGACAGCCTGCAGACGTCCATCCAGCCTCGCTTGCTGAACTGCCTGCGGCCTGGTACCCGCAGCTGTCTCCCGCCACTAACTCTGTCTCAAGGGCTGCGAAGTGCCCTGAAGCCGCCTCAATGCTGTCGAGCAACAAGAACTTCTTCAGCACCAAGTACATTGTGGTTCTGCCCCCCTGATCCTTCCCTGAAGGCACCTAGAGACAGTTACCACCCTTTGCCCCCATGGTGCTGGAACCGAATAATCTTGAATAGCAAGACTGATTACTTTAGCATCTACCCTCCTGTCAGTATCCATAGTGCATCATTGTCCTTCGTGAAACTGTCTGTCTTCTGGGTTCCTTTACAGGGTGGGTTTTATTTTGAAGTGTGCTGTCTGTTGTAGTAATAATTTGTGCACAACCTTGACTGTACAGTCCCTTTTATCATTGAGTCATTAAATGTATGTTTGCTGTGTTGCGACTAACCAACGATCAACGACCTTGCAGAGATAAGCCTGCCCTTCCGTCCACGTTACCAAAATTGGACAACAGGTCTTACAATTCACTTGTATTCCAATCTGTCCGATCCCTACTGGTGTACTAGAGGTGTGGGGTTGATTGATGGTTTAGAAACCGATATTCATCCCTGGACCACTGGTGTCCCGGAGGTTGATTCATCACATCCCCCCCATAAGCGGCGCAAGTGCCTGCAAGATAGAGGCAGGAGAAGGCAGAGAGGCCGAAGATGACAAAGATGTTATTGAGGAGAGTGTAGGCAAGGGAGCCAGAAGGGCCTCAGGGTACAAGGGAGCCCCAGATGTGTCGGCAGTGGGTGGCAAGGGCACCAGCGTGGGAGAGGTTGATGAGTTGAGATAGGTAAGCTATGGTAGAATATTTTACAGCCTTGCCTACTATTGAGGCGTAGTATACAAGTGACACTAGGTCCACTACTTATCACTCCCTTTTAGCAAACCAAGCAAGATTAACATTTGAAGACTAACAACACATTGGACAATCAAGACAAGGTAGTATACAGGTAAGCATCCCGATTTTACATGCACATCAGATGTTATATTAATGACATAATAAATGCAGAGACTCAAACTTGCACACTACTCATTTTTAAAGCAACACTACTATATCACCAGTGGTGCGTTCTATTTACTATTTGTTTGCCTACCCTGTGGGGACACGAGAGTGGGCTTCACTGGGGATTACGAATCAGGTGGCACCAATCACCCATGCCACTGCTTACCAGGGAACATTTGGTCCAAGACACAAACATAGAAAACATGGTTTTGGGTGCACTAAAAAGCTCGCATGGATGCTTGGACCGGGCACGGGTTATTGAGTGCTTCATATAATCCTTACCCAAACAAATCTTTTTGAGCAAATGAGGCTATTGCCACCAGGAAGAATGCTAATATTTGAAGGACATGTGTGTTTGTCTATTTTTCCTCATGTCATACCTATCTGCACATAAATGATTAATATAGTATGTAAATGTACTGTTCTTTCTGGTACTATGACCACATGTTATGCTTTTGTTAAGATTATGTTCACATTAACAGCCTTGAAAACAACCCAGTGTCGAAAACAAGTGTCGGCTGTAACAAGAGAATAATTCTGGAGCAGCACAATTTATGACTTTTCTAATAAATGTATTGTACAGTAGAACTTTGTGGAATACTTTGTGAATTAGCACACATTACTTCCAGGCATAGCGCAAATGACCAGCATAAATCACCAGCTCTTACTCGTGTTGCAGGCAGTTGAAAAGATTCATTACTTATATGAAGGTTTAATATTCTCCCTACCCGGGAACACATTGGCAGCTGGGCAGGGATTTCACATTAGGATAGACTTTGTCAACTATGGACCTTATCGATAGGGACCCGTCAGCATAGTCTTACTGGCTGCCCGAAATTAAACAGGGTGTATTTAAAGGATTATACAGCTTTTACCCTAATGATAGTTTGTAGAAACGGATCAGTTTTGGAACTGTATTTTTGGTGCTAAATCTATAGTGAATACTGCTGCAGCCGTCTGCATTTGCAAATTGCGACTATTGTAATACCACCTTGCATTTATGAATCTAGATACATAGGAGATTACTTGCTGGTGTGTACTCAGGTTAACCTATGCACTTTACGGTAATTCAATGAACATTTTAATAATTGTTATTTTATATATTTTTATATATTATCATATTGATGAATTGCATTTTAATACATATTTTACACTTTCCATAATTCATGTTTTTGAGTAATCATGCAATGGACATAATGGTATATTTAAGTGCAGTACTTGTGGAATGTATGCAAATGTTATTGTATGTGAAAATAATATGTTTGAAAATCTGTTTTTGTTATGCAGTCTGCTAAAGGTTTTATTGATTAACCAAATGCACTAATACATTTAAAAAATAATAATAATAAACTATGCTTGCTACCCCATGGCAATCTCCCGCACGTTAATTCTGTGGCTGCCAAGCCTGAGCGAAGAGTGGCACACACAGTCAGGGTAGACTGTCTATAAAGGTGAATAGTGTTGGTAACAGAAGGTAAGTGAATAGAATGGTCAAATTAAAGAGGCCTGGCACCTTGATGTCAAAAATTTTACTATTAAGATGTTGTCATGTCTTGCTAAACTTTACTTTAGTTCATAAAAATAGCTTGTCTTTCTGTACACCTTCACATTTAATTTTTAGTGTAGAATAACAAGCTGCATGCCTGTATCAAACGCTAACTACCAGTAGGTTTCCCCATAACACTTTCATGTGTTGTGCCTTTCAGTCTTAAAAGTACAGATGCAAAATACAGATGACAGTTTTTAGGCCCAGATTAGTTTGAATTCTGGTACTTGTAAACTTCAGCTAAGGATTGCCAAAATCACAACTAAAATCATATCTTTTTTGAGTAACATGTTTCTGTGAGGATTTATTGAGTTGTCAGTTTGATGTTGTCAATTGTGTACTTTTTTCCGTAATTTCCCTAAGGCAGTGTACTCATTTACCCCTTGGATGCCAAACACATTAAGACAGCTTTGTGCCAACTAGAGCTGAGAACATATCTGGCCAAGTGCTTAAATTGCAGACTGGGCTCGAATCGTAGATTCACCACTTAACTAAGGGGTGTGATCCTGGGCAAATAATGGTAACTCATGGTGCCTTATCTGCCAACGTTGGGTGTCCTTGAAACTAATTTACCACACAATGTACAATATTAAAAACAATCTCAATCGTGGTTAATTGTCTATGACAGTGGTCTGCAAGCTTTGACTCTCCAGATGTGTTGGAATAAGTCTGCCATCAGCCCTGTCCAGCATAGTCAATGGCGAGGGATTGTGGCAGTTATAGTCCAAAATATTTGGAGAGATGCAAGTTGCCGACCTCTGGTCTATAATCTTGCATCATATATAATAATGATGTTGACCGTTCATAAAGTACACATAAGGTACTGGACCCTTGGCTCACATATGGTAACTCCTTGTAATGTAACTTCTTCCTGTGATACCCGCGAGTGTCAAAGAGTGATACCACTCCCACTTACATCTTAATCTGTGATTGCACTTATACACATATCAACACATATGCAAACTGGGGGGGAGGGGTGGGGGCACACACATCTGTTGCTGCACAGGGCGTTGAAAACCCCGGTACCCGCCATGCCTGGGAGTATCTTTATGCATTTATCAGCTTAAAAAATTGTCCCTAATCATAAATGCTTCTCTTGTCCAAAAATGTAACACTGTTTTAAGATGATGGCCTACTAGCATCACCTTTCAAACATAAGCCAAGCTGTAACATTTTCAATGGTTCCCTTGGTGGTGGGAACAGCCCACTCTGGGGGAATTGGGGGTGGGGCAAGCTACCCACCCTACCACCCATGCGCTGTAGTGCTCCTAGCCCATAATGATGTCCTGAATGAGCCTACCATATAAACCTCTTTTATGGGTATAGGCTGCACTTCCCCCCTTTCTTGCAACCCTGCTCAACATTGCTTGTGTGTATAGAGTCTGTGTTGTGCTACGTTGAATGGGTTTCTGCCTAAGGTACAGACTGAGTGCAACAAATCAGATTCATCCATTCACCAGACACAAGCCAGTTGCTGTGTTATGAGTCATATACCGAACCGAAATGAAAAAAAGAGAGAGGAGCCAGAAAGAAGGTCCAAAAACAGAAGAAGAAATAATGGAAATGGAAATAGAGATGAAAAACAAAAAGAAAGGGGGCAGGTGTGAATTCAACAACAGATGGAAGAGAGTTGCAACGGCAAAGAAATAAAAAGCTCCCAAGGGACAGAAGATGCATAGGGATGCAAGGGGTGATAAATAGGGTACTAGAACAGAACACTGATTACGAACAGGCATTCCAAGAATGTAGAGAGAACGGGATTGCCTAACGCAGTGTCAAGAGAAAAGTGACCAAAGAACAGAGAAATGACCTGTATAGTTAGCCTAAGAATAAATCCAAAAACAAGGAAAGAAACGAGAAATGAGATGGAGGAACAGAAGAAGGAAAGAAGGAAAGGGTCACAAGAACATAGAGAAGGAGAAGACAAGGAAGCCCAAAGAAATACAGTAAAAACAGGAAAGGAAAACTAACAATGAAAGAAGGAAAGAGAAGATAACATGAAAAGAGTAAAGAGGCAGGAAGATCCACCAACAAAGATAAAAGACAAGGGGGATTCGAGAGAAAAGATAAAGGGTATATACAAGAACCAAGAGAGGAAAGAAGGAAGCCAATCCAAGACAATAAGAAGTGAAGGAGAAACACGAATAAAGGAAGTGTGGGGTACATTTAAGGCCCTAAACAGAAATATTTTTCCACCTGAAAAACCAAATTGAATCTCTGCACCAAAAACGACTCTGCTTTGCTTTCCCTGTCACATGAGTGGCAAGCAGTTGAATCCTGCAATCCAAAAACGGCCCTGTATTGCTTTTGTTTCACTTGAATGACATGAAGTCAGGCACTGCATCAAAAACGGTCTTATTGTACTTTTCATTCACATAAGGGGCAAGAACTGCAATCCTACAACCAGACACAGCTTTTGCTTTTCATTTCACTTGAACATCTGCCCTTTAAAACGTTGCAAATGAAAAACGGCCTGGCCTTTTCTTTTATTCAGTGTCAAATCAAAGAACCCTCTGGAAGCGGGCCTACCCCTCATTGTCAATGGACAACAGCAAATGCCAACTCACTCAAAAAGGACAAATTAAAGAATCCCAGGACATACAAAATAGGAGTTTAAACATCAGATGCAGAAACAGCTTGCACACATGTAAAAAATAAAGAAGTGACTTTAAAAAGCCACTGTGAAAGGATAGCTTTGCTCGCACAGAAATGTCAGTGAAAAATGCTCTGGGGAGGGGGTTGACTAAGTCATGTAGATTATATTCCCAGCCATAAGACTTCAATCACCTTGGAAGAAGCTCACAATACTGGAAAAAACTGTTTTTGGGTCAGACAGGAAACTTCTTAATTGAAAGCCTCGTTCTCCACTGAAAGTCGCACCTAGTAGTGAATCAGCCTGCAATGACATGTGATGTACTGTGGCGTTATAATTCCTTGCTCTGCCACACTTTAAGGCAGGGGCTCAGGGACTTCAAGGAAAGCAAGTGTGGCTAAAAACTTGACTGGGAGGTGTGAGTTTCTCCTGCACCCACTACCAAGAACATGCTGACAACTTCAAAGGGAGTAATAAAAATCTCCGGTCACCGGCTGTGGGGGATAAAGCACGCCTGCCACAGAAGGGTACAGATCTTCTAAATTGACATTAGAGGACTGAATCAATTTTTAGCCATTTTTGTAAAAATAAGAATGAGAAATTCTTTTATTTTATGCTATGTTTTTATGTCATTTCCAGGGGGGGGGTTAAGAGCAATAGTGCATTTTCCTAGGACTTTGAGGACTGAAATGGTCAGTTAAAACCAGTTTATGGCTGCTCTGAAGATGTGACAAGTATGAGATTTGATGGAGAGATGGAAGGTGAAATTAGGAATATGCTTGATCATTTGCAAATTCATAACTGTTAGATATTTTAGGAAAATGACCAAAATGTGCCTAAAGGCTGTGCTACCTAATACAGAGTTGGCGATCTGCTTACCTAATTCCCTATGACCTCCTCATATCTAATGCATATGTCAGGGGCTAGTAGACATATGAAGTTATGAGACATAACTGGGTTTTTGCCAAAAAGTGGCCAAGAGAACAAAGAAGGGTAGTAAAATGCAATAGACAGATGGTGCTCTCTTACCTTGGACCAATCATGCCAGGGGGCGGCGAGAGGAATGGTAAACTGTCCTATCCGAGTGGTAGGGGTAATTATAGAGTACTCACCCTAGATTGTAACAAGAGTGATGTAATTTGGGCTATGTAAGGGAGACTGCACTAAGTCAGAGTGACACAGACAGAAATCTGGGGAGACAGGAGGAGGAGGAGGAAGAGGAGGCAGCTGAACCATACCATCCTTGAGAGTGCAGAGACCAGACCCCTTGCCTAGCTGTCCAGAGGGTCCTGAGATCCAGCTGAATTTCCAGAACCCTAAACCAAGGCTTACTTTGTAGGTAGCAAATAACCCCAGCACTAAATTACATAAGCCCTTCCTTTTTGTAGCATTGCACCCATTGAAAACCCCAATTAAAAAATCCAATTGACAACCTCACATTGCTAGTGTAATTCAGTCACCTTCCCATAGAAGAATCTGTGTTTAGCCTGTGTATGTTAGCATATTCCCTTTGGTAAACCTCTCAGTCTGTGTGTAAATCCTTAGCATATGCTTAAGTAAACCAATCAATTCCCCATTGAAATTCACAGTACAAGCTGGTTAAAATTCTAAATTAACCCCCTTGTCCCTAGTGTCTTTCTTGTTTTTTTTTGTTTTTTTCTTGTTTTTTTTTTTTATTGAAACACCAGCCTGATATGCCTCAATGCAAGCATTTGGCATCAGACTTTTATTACAATCTATCCATATATACCAAAATTCCAAAATTCTCTAAAACAATAACTGTTTCATGGATCCACCTTAGATGGTCCAAAATAAGGAGATCTTGTTTCAATTAGAAATTAATTTCAAGTCGTAAAGAGTCCATGTAATTGACTACGGCACAGCTTAGTTTGATACAATGTCCAGCTGCCGCATATGACCACCAATCTCGACTATTGCAATCCACCTGAGTATAGTCTCCCAAATGCTGCATCCGTTTTGTGGTGGTTTCCTTACATCTAGTAAGGAGATGTTCGGAAGTTTCAATTTCACAGTGACAAAAGCGACATAGATTGTCCTTCGCTTCTTTAAAGTGACTCCTCCACACCATTTGTTTTAACGGCGTTTAAACAGAACCGTAGAAACTGCTCACGATGGTGTCGAGACGGACAGTTTTTTAGATAGTTGCTTGTAACATTTAGCTTAAGTGCCCCGATTCCAGCATCTAAGGTGGTCGGCATCAAAAGACGTTGATCGTTGTTCGAAATCCAGCATCATTGTTCAAACTTTTTTTTTTGCAGATTGTGGTCTCATCAACAAGTCATTCAAGTTGAGATCAGCAGTGACCAGAATTGACAACATGATTTGTTTCCACTCCTCTAAGAGTTTCGATTTCCCCGTATCGCTTGTTGCAGAAAGAATTTGAAATGCAGGAGCTGTTGGAGTCAAGTTCATCTTGCGCATTGCTGTTAGAGATTTCCACATTACATGGGAGTGTAGCGAATTTAATGAGTGTTCATGTCTAATTTGGATCATCGAGATGTAAGTAGGAAGCTTCAGGACACGCCGCCAAAAAATTCCTTCCAGCTTTTGCCAGAACGAAACATCTATGTTCCAGCCAGATTCTGAACCAAAAATGATTGCAGGTACCACCTTTTGGGTGTAAAAGGTCAAGATCGTTGCTAGAGTGAACTTGCCGAAACCTCTATTCAGCAATTGTCCTGGAATGCTGAATTGAGTCATTCGGTTGACCATGTCGACCTTCCAGTGATGTTCATGCACTGAGTTGTTAAAGGTGATTCCCAAGAATCTAATTGAGTTGACTACATCAAGATGGTTGTCATCAATTTTCCACATAAAGATTTTCTGTCTTTTTAAGCGGCTTTGACCGATGATGACGATCTTAGTTTTTTCGATGTTTAACTCCAGGTCATTTTTTTTCAAATAATCATGAAGATTTGTTAGTTGACGTTGTAGACCTATCTGGGTCCTGTCCAGTAGGACCACGTCATCGGCATATATTATGCATCCTATTTCATTATTGTTTAATTTTGGTGGAAACATCGCACATTTTTGCGATGAACTGGGATGTCAGAAATAAACAATTTGAAAAGTTCGGTAGCTAAAGGGCAACCCTGTTTCACACCCAAGCTTGTTGGTATCTGCTTGGATAGGGTGCCTTTATTGTTTAGTTTTATGCTGAAGGTGGTTTCTGTGTGTAGTGCTCTGATAGCAACCAGATTTCTGGGACAGTTCCAATTTGTCAATTTTTGCCACAGTTTACTACGATTGACACTATCAAAGGCTCCCCTCAGATTGATGAAAGCTAGGTATAGTCTCGTCTTTGCCTTCAGACTTTCGAGTTTAAGAATGCTTAGTAGCAACAGATTTACCTCCACCCCCACGCCTTTTGTAAAACCTGTTTGCCGATGTCCAAAATTTGCTCTGACATAGACCATACAGCTAGCCTTTGTCGTAAAAAAGAGGCGAAGATTTTTCCTATAGTATCTAGCAGGGCAATCGGGCGATAGTTGGTCGGATCAGCCCGATTACCCTTTTTGTAGATTGGCACAATGATCGCGTCACGCCAGGATTCGGGAATCGTTGCTGATGTAGACAAACGTGCAAACAATAGTTCAATAAAGGTAGCCCATTGCTCCTCGTTCTTTTTCAGTATCATATTTGATATTAAATCTGGGCCTGCTGCATGAGAACCTTTCAGGGTCCGTATGGCGACTCTTATATCTTCTACTGTTATTTGGAGTTTCCAAGATGTCAACTCGTATGCGGGTTCTCTCGTGTCCTCGTTAGATGATTTGCAGAAAATGTTGGAGAAGTGTTGTTCCCATGTATCGGCATCAATCTCATTAGATGGTGTTGAGTGGTGCTTCGATTTACCTGCATTCAGGATTGCCCAGATTTCCCGAGAGTTCTTTTGGACTAGATGCTTCATTGGATACTTGGCTTTGTCTTGCTCAATTATTGATTTTTGCGATTTCAACCAGTTACGATATTTTTGACGACGCGTACGAATTGCGTCTTTGGTTGCATTTGCATCGCTGGCTGATTTGCAAGACTTCTTTAGGGTTCTTACATCACGTCTCATCACCTGTTTGGCTTGGGTCAAGATTATAGATGAGAGGTGTTTATGTTTGGAGCCCATTGCGCGATCAGAGGCTTTAACTGTGATGAAATCAGAAAGCAAAGGTGCGTAATTTATGGATAAATCTGTGTTCTGACGCCATTTCTTGCTTAATTTCTCGATCCCAGAACTATCAATCCTAAAATGGTTTCCGCCGCTGTTTACGGAAATTGCAAGGTCGTATTTTCTTGGCTCAATTGTCCATTCTACCATGCAGGCCAACCGAAGAAGGTTGTGGTCACTACTTGACATGGAACTTATTGACAATGTCAAGTCACTTTCGAATAGGTTTTGTGATACCCAAAAATAGTCAATTATTGACTGAGCTTTTGGGGATGACCAAGTTTTCTGAGGTGGTTGATCGCCCGGTACTTGTCCATTTACCATATTGCAATTACGATTGCGTAGTGCCTGACTCCACTTAAGCTCCCGACTTGTTACTTCGTCGTTTGTTAACAATTTAAACAGCTGAGTGTCGTGATCATATTTGAACCATGAGCAGTTTAAGTCACCTGCACAAATTATTGATAGATTCTTGTTGTCTATTAATGTCTGGTCAATACAGGAAGTTATTGAGTCTATGAAGTTTTTAGTGCTTATTTTAGCCGGGTTCCAATATCCGTTTAGAATAAGCAAATGTTTCCTTATTTCCGGGTTTTCATCAGTGGTCTGGAGCAGTGCACTTTGCACAAAAGGATTGGGGCTGGAAGAATCAGCAAGGCGCCACCTGGTGTTTATTTTAATCATGATTACTAAGCCAGAAGAAGGTCGCCCCTTTGCATTTTTAATTGCAGGATTTAATAGTGTCAGAAATCCGTCTCTTGATGGTGGCTCACACAACTATGTCTCCTGAAGACAAATGACGAAAACCTTTTCCAGGTCTGCTTCGAATTTGTTGAATAGATGGATAAAACCTCTGGTGTTCCAAGAGATAAATTTGCGAGTATACTTGTTACCGTTAACTGGTGGCTAACGTCGACCAGTGGTCTCATTATGAATGCCATTTTTCGTAGAATGATTGAGGTTTGTACTTGAGGTCTCTGTAATTGCCATTGCTCTGCGTAGCTCAACACGTCGATGCTCTTGCGTTCCTTGAAAGGTGTTCCTTAGGTTTGTGTCCGACGTGTCAGACCTGAAGCTCATCGGTTCAACCGATATGTCGAACCCAAACATTAGCATTCCTCGGATGCATTCAGAATTGTATTTTGGTCTGATACTGAGGTGATATGTAGCAGAACCTGGTCACAACACTTTTCAGTCACGTACTCAACTATTCGTATGTCCTCAGACAAAATCGTTCAAAGAGATGGAATGCAAGAAAATAATTTCAGTACATTTTTGCGATTCAGGTTCAAGTCACGGTCTTCCCGATGTAGATTTTGTAATCTCAATTTGCAATTCAGAGAACTTGCACCAGCTCTCAAGGAAGAGGAGGCATGTGAGGAGTAACAGACCTGCTTCTTTTTTTGAAATCAGGTGTTTTTGGGGTTTAACCGTGTGTGCAGTTTGAGACTGTCCTCAAAATTCTTCGACCTGTTGTCATGATTCATCTCCTGCCTCACTCTAGGGTTTGCCCTATGTGCAGGTTCGCGCTGAACATCGTCAGGAGCCACATTAGAGGAGATGATAGGATGAACGGTTAAAACTTCATCGGAGTATGTGGAGAAGTTACATATGTCGATTACTGATCCCGATGACTTACTCGTAAGACTTTCGCGGTCTGATTTGACTCTTTGTCTCTTACTTGCTGGTGCGACAAAACGGTCAATTCCACTGAAGTTGTTGTCTACGTGAACAGTTTCTTGGTCATCAGGTTTTGCAAATTCTGTTCTACAGAATAAGCCAGTCCTGATGTCGAAAGTAACATTTCTGATGAATTTCTGCGACTTCATTTGCTGGGCACGTTTTTTAAGATCGGGTAATCTTTTCCCAGGCACTGATTGCCTACATTTTGGTTGAAGAATTTTTTGATCTAACCTCGTGGAGGCCTTGATTGATTTTGCCGGGCCTTCAAAAATTCCAAAGGAGGCCAAAGATTTTTCAGAAGTCAACCTTGGATTTAAACAGTTTGCTTGTTCGTTCAACGATGACACGGGGTAGACTCAGAAGGATGCACGACCTGGTCTCTAGCTTCAGCTTGAACAGCCGGGACTGTTGCTGCGTCTGTAAGCTTCAAAGGTAGAACGTTAACATTTGTATTTTGTGTTCGTTCTTGCAATGTATTGAGGTCTTTAGTCAGTCGTAAAGATGCTTGAAGATTTGTAGGTTCGATGCTTAAGCTCATCATAGCTGAAGAATGTCTCATCTATTTTATGGCATCAAGCAAACCGTCAGATAAAGTGTCATTCTGACAATGGTGACGAGCGGCAAGGTCACCTAATCGCTCTTGCCATTGCATTGTTTGCTCAGCTTCTTGTGTCAGTTGTGCTTGCAAGAAGCTTGTCACAGTGTCAAATTTATCCATTTTTTCCTTTAAGGTTGTTAGAAGTGATGTCTGGTCTTTGTAGGCCTCATGCAGTGACTCATACATCTTCAGAAACGGAAGAAGTGCTGCAGATGAAGCTGCCAGAACGTTGTTGTAGATCTGCATGCAGCTACAGAGAAAAGACTTGGTTTTGACTCTGAGCTGGTTTTATCAGCCAGCCATGAATGCGAGCTATTTGTATTCTCCAATTGTGGATCGATTGCCGACGACATGTTCACAACCGTAGTAGCAAGGATAGCTTGTGAGGGTTGTGGTGTTTTAGGTTGTGAATTCGCATTTCTTGGTGTACTGGATGGATCCATGTTGAGAGTTTGTACTCTAATCTTGGTGTAAGATGTGCTCGTAGTGCCATCTGCTGTGCCACCAAGATTTCGTTTGTCACGTAATGACGGACAGGTTTTGTTGCTGTTCCCCATTGAAGCATGGCCAATGTTTCCACCAAATCCTTGTGGATGTTCGACATGGTTGTCGTAATTGCGACTCTATTGGTGGGCTATGTGTCGCTGACTACCATTAGAGTTCATATTCCCATGAAGAGACTGAGTAGTACGTGGCGTCACATGTTCCTTGGCTCGTTGGAGCTGAGAAGACTCGGAAGTTCTGTGCGGCATGTTAGCAATTGAAGGGTGGTTAGTCGCAACCACAGGATCTTTATCCAAACACGTCGCAATTGACATTATTTCATCAGTTTCGATCAAACTGTCGGTTCCCTCTTCGTCTTGCGAGGCTTCCATTATTTCCCCATCCGTAAGTTCGAAAGGCGAAAAAAATGTGTCAACTGTTTCTGAACTGATCCGGTTTGACGTGAACTGAGATGTATTGTTAAATTAAAATGTTCTTGAAGAATTTAAGCCAATGGGGAGTACGTTATTTAACGTTAGTAATGGTCTTTGTGACAATGCGTTCGAGCTCGGGACGGCCTTGTCAGGCGAAGCACCCACTACGAGTGAATCGCTCACGTCGGCCTCCTCGGGCACTGACACAGGCACAGACCCCTCAGAGGTAGACACAGGCACAAACCCCTCAGAGGTAGAATCAAGCGTGATGTGTTCTCCCACATCAACAGATTGTTTATCAGCAGTTTGAAGTGGTGATGCAAGCTGCACAAAGTCGATGGGGTTGATGTGGGCAAGGGTCGGCTGTGTGATGGGATTGGCGAGATTTCCAGGTGACAGAAGGCGATCGTCTATTGCTCGTTCTGCCCCCTTTTTGCTTCCTGGTGAGCACAGCATGTTCACAGATAAGGCATCGGAAGGTTTATCAAGTAAGAGGGGAGTCGTGGAGGGCTCAGGGAGGGTTGCAAGGGAGGACACAGAAACTGTCAATGTTTGCTTTTTTCCTGTTAAGTCGACAGTTTCAAATAACACTTTGGACGCACGTTTCCATGAAACAGTGCTTACCTTTGAAGTATCAGAAGCCGCGTCTGCCTTCAGGGCTGTCCACGGATTCTGCATCCGTCGTTGTTGAATCGTCTTCCGCCTTGTTTGAGGGCCCCCCTGGCCTGATTGAGCAGTCATGGCACAGAGTACAGAACTGCCAGTCGCGGACTGACGCAGACTGACTCTGCGCACGACTCTGCGCACGACTCCGCTCGGGCTCTGCGTCTGGTTTGAAAATATATAGGTTTCCGCCCAGAGCTCACGGCCGGCAGAATTAAAGCGGCAGTGCTGGAATTTTTTGCTGGGGCAGGAACACGTAGCAGCAGCTCCTCTCGAGGCACAAAATCCAAGTAGACTGACGCAGACTGACTCTGCGCACGACTCCGACTTTCTTTAATAAGCATAGTCATTAAAGTGTTGCTTCAAAAGAATTAGTCTCCTTGTAAATGAAAACCGATTTTGCCTGTGCATTGTGTGCATTACCCCACAAATTCCTATTTGCATCTGTCCCATTGAAAACCTCAAACTGTGGTCCCATTGAGAGCAATCCCTTTTGCCTACAAATCTATCCATCATGTTTCTCTGTCCGTGTCAAGGAAACCTGATTTCCCTATTCTGGGCTATACCCCTTCCCTGAGCTGCCTGTCGTTGTAAATCCAGTGTAAAACGAATTTCCATTTGCCGTTTGTATTTTTCCTTTTGCATTTGCTTTCTCCCTAAAATCGACTTCCTACTTTATTTCCACGTTGTCCTGGTGTGCTAATTAGTAGTCTCTAAGCTTCCCTATCTCCACAAGTGTAGCAACACAAATGTCCTTTTATTCTGTCCCATAGCAGTTGTGAGTAATAATCAAAATCCGATTCTGCCGTTTTGTTCCAAAAATGGGTTTTCACTTTCTTAGCAGGCCTACCATCCTGGGGTGGTCGGCTTTACTCAAAATCCGATGTTCTCTCTCTAGCTCCACCCCTTGCCACTGCCTTCCATTCAAAGGAATCAAGTTAGCTAATGTTTGGGGTGAGTGTTGCAGGGGGGAGTGCTAAACCATTCGGGTTATCTCTTTCTAATAATTGCTCTTTTTCTGTGTTGCCATTAAAGATTGTGAAAATTGTAACAGTATATCTTCACTGAATTGTTTTGTAGATATTAGTGCAATTGTGTACCACAACAGTAGTGGCTGTCAAATTGTTTCATTTTCCCTTTCCATTAAATAATACATTAATAAATATCTTCTTAATACACACCGGCCTGATTCCTGGTCCATCGTGACATGGGATGTTTGTGGAGGTTGGGAGAGAGACGGGTTGGAGGCCTACTCAAATAAAAGAACATGTGGTTTATTAAAAATAAAAAGCGCTTTATTGTACGCCACATTCATTGTCGGGGAAGGAGTCCCTGGCTGGTGTGTGCCATGTAATAAAACAATAACAGAAGGGAAGAGAGGGAGTGGGTGCAATAAGAAGGGAAGGACTTCAATTCATAGAGAAGAAACAAATCAAAAGACCAGAAGAAAAGAAGAAGGAAAGATACTCAAGAACAGAGACTAACACAGTAACTGGCAAACCAATATCAGAGGAAGGAGGAAGAAAAGATGGGAAGAAGAACAAATGGAAGAAAGAGGGGAAGGGATCAAGCACACAAAAAGGAAAGAAGGAAGAGGATTGAGACAAGAAGAAGGAACGTAATATCCGACGAGGAAAGGGTGAAGGGGATCCAAGCACAGAACAACAGAATATGTAAATAGAAATAAGAACAGAGAAAAAAGGCTGAACTGGGATCCAAAAACAGAGTAAGAAAAGTGTGGGGGAATCCACGAGTAGGGAAAGACATAAGAACATCAAAGAACACAGAACAAGAGAAAAGTGGGATGGAGTACAAGAACAGAAGAAAGGGATGGATAAAGAGACCCAAGAACAGAGAGAAAAGGTGGAACTGGGATCTAAAAACAGAGTCAGAAAAGAGTGTTGGCAATCCTTGCATAGAAAAAGGAAAGACAAAAGCCAACCAAAGAACAGAGAGTAAAATGGAAGAGGGAAGGACTGAGAGAACAGCAGAAGGGAGGAGTTAAAGAGAATCCAGAACAGAGAGGAAAGGTGGAACTGGGATACAAGAACAGAGTGAGAAATGAGGGGTGGCGATCTAGGAATAGAGAAGGACAGAAGCAAATAAAAAAACAGAGGACAAAGGAAAAGAGAGAAGTGGTGCAAGAACAAAGAAGGGAACATGTAAAGGAACCCAAGAACGGAGAGTAAAGATGGAACAGGGGTCCAAAAACAGAGCCAGAAAAGGAAGGTTGCACTCTATGAATAGAGAGAGGAAAGACAGGAACAAGCCAAAGAACAGAGAACAAGAGGGACAGAATGAGAGAAATGAGAAGGGAAGAGTTAAAGAGACCTCAGAACAGAGAGGGAAGGTAGCACTCTATGAATAGAGAGGGGAAAGGCAAAGGCAAACCAAAGAACAGAGAACAAGAGGGACGGAGTGAGAGAACAGCCGAAGTAAAGAGTTAAAGAGACCTCGGAATAGAGAGGAAAGGTGGCACTCTATGAATAGAGAGAGGAAAGGCAAAGGCAAACCAAAGAGCGGAGAACAAGAGGGAAGGAATGAGAGAACAGTAGGGAGGAAGAGTTAAAGGGACCTCAGAACTGAGAGGAAAGGTGGAACTCTATGAATAGAGAGAGGAAAGGCAAAGGAAAACCAAAGAGCGGAGAACAAGAGGGGAGTGTGAGAGACCAGTAGGAAGGAAGAGTTAAATGGACCTCAGAACTGAGAGGAAAGGTGGCACTCTATGAATAGAGAGAGGAAAGGCAAAGGAAAACCAAAGAGCGGAGAACAAGAGGGGAGGAGTGAGAGAACAGTAGGAAGGAAGAGTTAAAGGGACCTCAGAACTGAGAGGAAAGGTGGCACTCTATGAACAGAGAGAGGAAAGGCAAAGGATAACCAAAGAGCGGAGAACAAGAGGGGAGGAGTGAGAGAACAGTAGGAAGGAAGAGTTAAAGGGACCTCAGAACTGAGAGGAAAGGTGGCACTCTATGAATAGAGAGAGGAAAGGCAAAGGAAAACCAAAGAGCGGAGAACAAGAGGAAGGAGTGAGAGAACAGCCGAAGGGAAGAGGTAAAGAGACATCAGAACAGAGAGAAAAGGTGGAACTGAGATGTGAGAAGAGTGGGGGCCTCCCTTCTTTGAGATCACTGTGGCGTTTTCAATGGTGTAAATTGATATTGTCATTACACTCTCCTCTCCAGGTGCAGAAGGATTATTGGGATGGATTGCCAAACAGTATCATCTGGCACAAACTAACTTATTCTTTCTTGGAACTTCGGGCAACAGTAATGAATCACCTGAATACTATTGTGCTTACCATAGAGCCATTGACAGGTCTTCCTAATGCACTGAGCATCTTGAGAAGTAGGCGGAATGTCTGGGATGCAGACGCTAACTTGAGTCATCTTCATAAAGAGAAACATTATGCAGTATATAGTCACCAAGGTGTTCGTCCTAATTTACCGTGCACTAATTTAACTAAGTCATGTTGCAGGCACTTGAAAAGGGTCATTACTTAGCTGAGGTTTAATATTCTCCCTACCCGGGAACACACTGGCATCTGGGCAGGGATTCCCTTGGCAATCCTTGCACAGAGAAAGGAAAGACAAAAGCAAACTAGAGAACACAGTGCAAGAGGGACGAGGGAAGGAGTGGGAGAACAGAAGTAAAATTTGGGAAGTTGAGTATTTCTCAGACTGCTCCTCAAACTATTTTCATTCTAGCAGTGTGCAGGTTTTGTGTGAGAGGAGACATTTCTAAAGAAGCCAGCTTGTGCCCATATAGATTTTTTATTCATTAATTGATTGATGGTAGTGTGTGCCATGCTGAAACAAAGAGTCTTTGCCGATGCTTGCTGCTCACTCTTCTGGGTGTTTTCTGAGACTCCGAGCATCTTACTGGGCATTGGGGCACGTGCCTCTGGTCAATGCCTGATGTGCACTGTCTGCAGTGGGATACCAGGCAGGGACAGCGTGGTCCTTGTGACACATTGCCAGCCCATACCAAGGCCTCTCTTGAACCCGTAGGGACAGTGTGGTCCTTGTGACACATTGCCAGCCCATACCAAGGCCTCCCTTGAACCTCCTGGAGTGTCACTGAAGTGCATTTTTTAGTCAGTGCTGCGGAGGCGGCACCCCACAGCTAAGAAAGCAGGGGTCAGTATGCAGTGGACCAAAGAGGACAGGAAGGGAGAGGGGCATGGCACTGGCTGTCAGAACAACAGCCAGTTGGTAGGGAAATAAGTACAACACCTCTCCCTCACACCTACTCCAGACTCTTGGAGCCAGGCAGGATCAGGGGCCATGGGGGAACAACCCAAAACAATAGGTACAATAGGGGTGATCACTTTCTCCTATCCTCCCACCTCACCCTCCCTACCACACAGGCAAAGCCACCCTTATCATTGCCACCCACCTTCTCGGCCATCCGACCCATGAAGCGTGTGTCAGTTGCGGCTTTCGCTGCCACCTTCTCTCCTCCCCCTCCCCCTTCGGCTGACTCCCACCCTGACACAGCCCTCTCCTTGCTCCACTCTGCTATATCTGATACTCTTGATATCCTTGCCCCTGTCATGAAAATACGCCTGAAGCCCAAAGCCAAATGTAACTCCTGGTATGATTCGGAACTCGTCACCCTAAAACGCAAGTGCAGGGTGGCAGAGAGGAAATGGCGTGCTTCATGTTCATCCTCTGACAAACTGGCCTGCCGCCTGCTCCAAAGGCAATACCGTCTCTGTTCTCACCAAGAAGAGAGCCCTTATCCAAGCCCGCATCTCTGCAGCATCTAACAACTCGGCTGAACTCTTTAAAATCTGCAAGGAGCTTGCCAACCCTGCTGCAGTCTCTACCTCTCCTGTCCCCTCCCAGGCCCTCTGCACTGCACTGGCCTCCCACTTCATCTCTAAAACTCAGGACATCCTGTCCTCACTCTCCTCCTATCATCTCCCCCCCTCTCTTCCCTGCTCCTCCTCTGACCCTTCTGTAGCCACCCCTCCACCCTCCTTCTCTGCCTTTCCCCTTTTTTCTGCTGACGAGGTTTCCAGACAAGTTCGATCTATGAAAGTCTCGTCCAAACAGATTCACCCCTGTTCCTCCAAAACTATCAAGGACCACATCGACTCCCTGGCTCCTGCCCTGGCTGACTTTTGCAACCACTCCTTCGCCTCTGGAGTCTTCCCATCCCCCCTCAAGCACTCCCTTGTGCACCCTCTCCTTAAGAAACCGACCCCTCCTGTCCGGCTAACTATCGCCCAATCTCCATCACTCCCTTCCTGGGCAAGCTCCTGGAGAAACTGGCCATCTCCCAGCTTAACCTCCATGCTGAAGCTGTTGACAGTCTCCAAGACGATCAATCTGGCTTCAGAGCGGCCAGAAGCACGGAAACTGCTCTCCTGAACATCCGTGAGGACCTGCTCTTAAACCTCGACTCCAACACTCCGTGTGTTCTCATTCTGCTCGATCTCTCTTCTGCCTTTGACACTGTCAACCATGCCATCCTGCTCAACCATCTCCGTGATAACCTGGGTATCACTGGTCAGGCTCTGGCGTGGCTGACCTCTTTCCTTTCCAATCGACCCTCCCAGGTCCAACTTGGGTCCTTCCTCTCTGACATCTTTTTCTCCACCTGTGGCGTTCCCCAGGGATCTAATCTCTCTCCCTGGCTGTTCAACCAGTATCTGGCACTCCTTGCCCACCGCATCGCCGCCCTCTGCCCCAACTTTCAGTGCTATGCGGACAATACCCAGCTCATTTTCAGGCTACCCTCAGCCTCCTCCTCTCCCTCCCTCATCTCTGACTGTCTGTCTGCTATCCAGGATTGGTGTTCTGCCAATGACCTCTGCCTTAATGCTAGTAAGACTGAGATCCTACTGATCGGCACACCCACTCCCTCCTTCCCTGCAGCTCTCTGGACGGCCTCTCTTGGCCATCTTCCTGCTCCTACCTGCAAGGCAGAAAACCTCGGGGTCATCTTCGACTCCACACTCTCCTTCTCTCCTCATATATCTGACATCTCTAAGAAGTCACATTACCAGCTGCACCTCCTCAGAGGTATTCTTCCCTTCCTCTCCTTCCCCCAGAAGCTCACTGTCTCCCGAGCCCTGGTTCTCTCGAAGCTGGACTACTGTAACAGCCTCTATCTTAATCTGCCTGCCTCCACTCTCCGCCCTCTGCAACTCATCCAGAACAGAACTGCGAGACTTGTCCTTGGCCTCAAGCCCAGGGACCGTATCTCTCCAGGACTGAAATCTCTACAGTGGCTCCCAGTGGCTGCGAGGATTAAGTTCAAAACCCTCTGCATTGTCCACAAGGCCTTCTGGGGCCTGGGGCCTAAATACCTTCAACTCTCTCTTCCTAAATATCTTCCTTCCCGAGCCCTACGCTCATCCGTCTCCAACTCCCTCAGGGTCAGCCGCTTCTCGAAGCAACAAGCTGGGGGTAGATCTCTCCCCGCGGCAGGTGCCTCCCTCTGGAACAGCCTTCCTGCCTCCCTGAAACTTGAGGAGAACCATCTCCGGTTCCAGAAGCACCTCAAAACCTTCCTCTTCGCTTCTGCCTTCTCTCTCCCTCTCCCCTGCTAAATTCTTCACCAAAACTGCACTGATTCTGCAACTGGGCCACTCTCACCGACCTCGGTCCTGGGCCCAGTCACTCTTCACTTGCACTGCCCCCCTGGCAACCCCTGCACTGCAGGACTGTCTGTGTATCACTACAGCCCCCGCCCCCCCAGCACTTGTCTGCACTTACCTTGCACTTGCCACCAGCTGGCCCTATTTATTTATTATTTTATTTCTATTCTACTATTTGTACTGCACTCCCCCCCTCCCCCTTCCCCTTGCACTTTTTCCCTTCCCCCTACCCCTGCACTTGTGTGGTCTGAATGACACCTGGCCTAGTAGGATCGCTGTCTGTCTTCCCCTTGTTCCCCCCTCCCTGCCTCGTCTCGCCTTGAAACACTTGTGTATAGGCGCGTTACAAATGCCATATCATATCATATCATAAGGTGCCTAGGACCAAGGTCAGGGGAAGCAGGTAACACCCAAGAAGAAACAAAAGGCACCCAAGGTGCAAAATGCCGTCGGCGCCAGCCGGCTGCGGGCTGGACAAGCCCCCAAACAGGCAGAAATAAGCCCCGGCAATATAAGGAGCTGCCCAAGCAGCAAGAAGGTACATTCAGTTTTGGACTCCGAACTGACCACCAAACAAAGTATCTGCGTACGCAGCTTACATTTTCTTTTCCCAAGAACCCCCCCAGCCAAGAAAAAGGGAGAGAAAAGAAAGAGAATACATACAGGGCAACTAATGACGTGGGAAGAAGAAGGCGGCACAGGCCAGAGGGCGCAACCCTGGACCTCATGCCCAAAATTACACATTATGTATTATTATGATGATTATGATGATTGTGTATTATTACGTAATATGCAATAAAAACCAAGGCCTTTTATTGCCAACACTTACACAATGTTGTTGTGGTACCTGGGGGAGTTTTGTCACCAGACTCTTGGGCCCACAGGTTATGCCTTCACTCGTTTGTTTCCCTGGGCTGCAGTTATTGGCAGGCAAGGACACTTTGTTTCAACCTCTGGTGATTTGAAGCATGTGCGCATTGAACCTGTAAAATGAGACTTGCACAGAAGACTTACCTGTAGGGGAGATAATGAGAGATGTCCCTGCACTGATGGCATCTCCAGTGTGGGGCTAATGGAAGCAGGAATGGAAGGTTGTACCTTTTTTAAAGTGACCACCACTACTGTGCACTGCAGATTTAAAAGTCCATCTAACTTGGGTGCCCAGCGAACCACCAGGTGTCACTGTAGCTGACAGCCCATGTGCAAGTTAGCACTTTATCGGTATATAATAGCTGCCACCTATAAGAAGTTAGGCTTTTAACTTTAATATTGATTGTAGTGGATACCTTTAATGGAATAACCCAGATGTATAGCCATAATGTAAACGAGTGTGGGCTTAGTAATGTGATTTGCTCACGCCTGCGTATTAAATGCCGGCCACTTTCCTTAATGTGTGCCAGCTTCTCTCTCCTTGGCAGGGTGCCTCTTGTATTTGACGTGCCCAACAGAGAGTGGGCTTTATCCCAGAGCGAGGAGTAGCATTCCACTGGACTCGCAGTCCAGTTCTTCGCCTTTGGTGGGCATGGGGCAAAGTGCTAAAGCTCTAGACAGCGCACTGCCACCATCTGCGCCTGCCGTGTAATTCATGAACGTTTCTCAGAGAGTCTTGGTGTTACTGGAAGCACCCTTGGCACTGCCAGTCTCCCAATAAATCGCCCCAACCTTTAAGGACGAGAAACCTATGGTTCTCCGAGAAATACCAAAAACACCCCCTCCACACCTACTAGACCAATCTACAGCCACCGTCTGACCACGCCACGCTTTATGCTCACTAGAGCTGCTTCCCAGCCACCGCTGCCTGTCTCTGGAATGCTTTCTCGTTACACCTGTGTGCCGAAACCCCCAACTGGAAACAACTCAATACCAGACTTTTCACCTTAAACTAGACTGTGCACTTGTTTGTTCCCCCATCCTCTCCCCCTTGCCTGCCCGCTCCTCTCTACACCACCTCTGTTTTGTTCTGTAACCACCGCCCCAATGCCTGTGGGTTATGCTATGTTATGTGCTTGTTTATAACGCGCCGATAGCCCGCAGGCATCAGGGCGCGGGAATGTCCAGAATAATCCAATGCGCATAATATTATGTGTTATAGAGAGGGGTCAGAGATAAGAGATTATCATTGGAAGAGGTGATCTTCCAGAAGTTTCCTGAATCTCAAATAGTTCTCTTCCTGCCATAATGTTAATGGCAATTTGTTCCAGCATTGTGCTGCCTTGACTGGGAAGGATTTTCCCCACACTTGCACACGATTTACTTTAGGAATGTTCAGATAAGCCTTGTCCTCTGATCTAAGTAGTTCGGGGCTTTTCCATACAAACATCTGTGAACTATGGTCATCGCCTTGAAATGTACTCTCTCTTCCACCCTTAGCCAGTGTAGGGATCTTCTCCCTGTTGTGACATGCTCCCTTTTTTTGATACTCTTAATGATTCGAACTGCATCATTTTCCATGACTTGACACTTTGTACATCCCTCTTTGTGGCTCCTATCAATAGGGCATTGCCGTAGTTGAGGCGTGACAGGATAACAGCTCTTGCTATAGTTGATGCATTCACCTCATTAATGAATTGTCTTATATGTAATAGGCATTGTTTTTCTGCAGGTAATTAACCTGAGCCTCAGATCCCACGGATGCTTCCACAATCATCCCTAGGGTTTTTACATAAGGCATCACTGGGATATTTGGCCTGTTTGGTGGAAAAGGCCTGATATTCTGTCCCTAGCTTGGATCTGGCCTGTTGTGTTCTGAAAATCATCAGTTCGGTTTTCATATTATTGAGCCACATCCAGTGAAGTTGCATCCAATTTTCAATGATGTGGTAAACATCTATTATTTTCGCGCTGTCAATACTGTTTTCTCCGTTGAGTTAAAAAATGAGCTGCGTGTCATCGGCGTAGTTGGTAAACATGCCGATTTGTTCCAAGAGCTCGCATAAACTTCTCATGTATAAGTTTAAAGCAGTGGCGATAGGCTAGCTCTCTGGGGAACACCATACAAGATGGGGGCAGCCTCTGAAAATGTATCTCCCTAGTGGATTTTAGCACTCCTGTCTTTCAAGAATGATGCCAGCCAATCCAACACCTTAGGAGTGCAACCTGCTATTTTTGCCAGTGCCTCCTGCAGGAATTGGTGGTCTACCAAATTGAACGCTGCTATGAGGTCTAATAACATGAGAATACCTGTTTTGCCCTTATCTATCAGGTCTAATATGTGGGTCTGAAGATCGAGCATAGCTGATTCTGTGGTATGAGAGGCACGGAAGCCTGATTGCTGTTTGTGCAGTAGTTTCCAATCTTCTACATGCTTTTGTAATTGATTAGTTGTGATTTTGTCAAGGACCTTCAGGATAAAGTTCAAATTCGTTATAGGAGAATTAGCAGAGTTAGCAGGTCCATGGCAACTTGCACCATGTTGCGCAGATTTGCATTGTTGAAGTTCTTCAATAGAGTTCAGCGATGCCAAATAACCAATCCACTAACAATTTCACCCCTGTGCATTCACCTCTCAAACTCTAACCAAACACACCCACAAGCGTAAAACGCAGCAGTCCGCACAAACTTCACTACACTGCAACAATAAAACAAACCGCACATAGACCTGCACAACAGCACACAACGACTACCGACCGTAAAACACCCCAAACCCAGCCGACGGACCCACCGGACTGAGTCTGCCAAGAGCACATCAGTGCCATCTTGCACTTTTCCAGCTCACTCCCACTAACTCACCCCACCTTTCAGAGCTACCAGAGCACCAGGGGACCACTCCGGTGGTGATAGTGAGCGGTACAAATATCCTTTAACATTAACATTAACATTAACATAGGTCTCAGATTACTGGGATCCTTCGGATCCAGCCCTGGTTTCTTCACTAAAGGGGTGATAGTTACCTTCTTAATTTCCTTTGCCACTACCCCTTCCTTAAAGGAAGCATTGACTATCTTTATCAGTACTGGGGTGAAAATGTCTTTATTGTCCAGTATGATTTTAGTAGGCAGAATGTTCTCCGCACAGGAGGTGGGTTTCCTATTGGCCATGACTCTCCATAATTCCTCCTCAGATGTGGGAAGGAAGCTGAAACTCTCTCTTCCTTCCAGGTTGATTATTTCATCTGGAAGGATAAGGGGCTCTCCCGCTCTTCTGGCTGTGATGATGTTATTTCGAGCCTTGGAGATCTTAGCCGCGAAGATTTCTTGTACCCTGTCACAATCTTCCCTGGTGGGAGTGTGTGGAGGGGAGGGTGATTTTGGATTTTCAAACCTTTAAGTATTTTGAAAATTTTGCTAGATGCATTAGCTGCTGTCTCTATTTCTTCGTTACAGTGATTCTTCTTGGCTTCCCTTATGCCTTTCCTATAACTATGATCGCCCCTTTTGCAGTTTTCTTTATTTACTTGAGTGGGATTTTGGCACCATGATCCTTCTCTTGTTTAGGTTTATTTAGTTCTTCCTATACCAGTTCTGGTGATTACTATTTTTTCTCACCAGTTTTTGTTTAAGTTGGGCTTTCTCCTCTACCAGTTCTTGCAAATATTTATTATATTTTTCCAACATGCTCTCGCACATGTCTTTTTCTAAGAAGGAATCTGTGATTTTCTGTAAGCACGGTTTCAGAATCTCAGGGCCAAAGCTTTTAAAGTTTCTACTCCATACCTTGGTATGGGGATTTTCAGTGTAGGTGGACGGCGAATTCATTTGCACCTCAAAGGTAACTAAGTCATGGTCTGACTATATACATGGTTCCATAACAACGTTGTGTGCTTTCAAAGTCTTGGTAAACACCCAATCTAACTGGATCCCTTGGGGGGGGGGGGGTTGTAGATTCATTATTTAGTACAGAGAAATCTAAGTTTTTCATTGCTGTTTCCAGCATTATAGCCTCCTTGTCCTCTTTATTTCCTCTCCTTCTATTCATATCACCAACTAACATAGTAGATGCGTTGGTAGATGTGAGTCGAGTAAATTGGGATGTGACTTCATTCTCAAAGTCTGAGACTAAAGAAGGTGGTCTGTATATGACAATGATATTTAAGCTATCATTTCGAGTGTATGTGAGTTTTAATTGAATAGTTTATGCAAGCTTTAAAAATACAAAATTAAACAAATAAAAAAGTAAGGACACTGAGTGTGTATGGCTGGAGTTAGGGTTGTCACCCAGTGCCAGTCGCTAAGATGACCCAGTAATGGTTCTTTATTCTGTATGAGGTTTCCAAGGGGCTGGGGTCCGCAGGAACCCTTGCTTGCCCAGGTAAAGGAGGAGCTTGTAGGATTAAGCTGTCCAGCAAGGCGAAGGAGACCATAAGTGGGAAGCCAAGAGACCCATCAAAAGGAGCAGATAGCCCCCCCAAGGGATGGTGGAGCCCCAGCTCTAGAGGCCTGAAGAGGCATACGACTCCCTCCCCAATGCTCCAAAGCTCAGGAAAGCCACAGTGAATATTTACCCGTATGGCTCCACCATGCCACTCCCCTTCAAGGGTGTCATCTCAGCCGTGTGCACGCACAAGGCTCATGCAGCCAAACTTCAGCTGCATGTCCTCAAGACAGAAGTAAACATTGGCTGTATACTCAGCTTCGAACAGCAGTGGACATGGGGCTTGTGCACATACTGTACCAGCTGATGGCCCACAAGTACTTTGCAAGGCCCGAGGACATCAAAGCGGTGTTCCCCAATCTCTTCAAAGGGCTGGGCAAGTTGAAAAACAGGAAAGTCCAGCTCCACATCAACCCGGATATTAAGCCTGTAGCACAACAGTACAGGGGCATAGCCATCAATATCCAGTGGCAGGTGGAAGAGGAAATCAACCAACTCCTAAAGCAACATGTCATTGAGCCTGCAACAGGGCCCACCTCATGGGTATCCTCTATAGTACCTGTCCCAAAAACGTCCCCAGACAGCTCCATTAGACTGTGCGTGAACATGAGGAGGGCGAAAGTGGCGATAGAAAGGGAACGGCACCAGGTGCCCAGAATAACTGACATGATACACCTATTGCATGGTGCCAGGTTCTTTTTTTGAAGTTAGACATCGCAAAAGGATACCACCAGATCGAGATAGCACCAGAATTACAGTATATCACCACGTTCGTCAGTCACATGAGCCTGTTCCAATATAAACGCCTCCATTTTGGCAGTTTGTCTGCGGCAGAGATTTTTCAGGAAGAAGTAGACAAAGTCATTCGCCATGTCCCAAACTGCCTGAACTACTCAGATGATGTGGTTTTTGGCAAGACGAAAGAGGAACATGACGCGGCCCTCTACAAGGTATGCTCAGCATTAGAGGTTGCAGGGCTCACACTCAACAGGGCAAATGTGCGAGCTCAGGAAAATCTCCCTCTGATTCTTTGGCCACATATTTTCCAAGCAGGGCATGCAGCCAGACCTGGAAAAAGTTGCTGCCCTCAACACAGCACAGCCACCTCAATACGTCTCGGAGCTGCAGTCATTCCTGGGACTGGCCAGCTACTGCTCAAGGTACCTGCAGAACTATACCACTGTCAGCAATCCCCTCCGCTTACTCACCCGGAAGGACCAACCGTTCAAATGGTCGCCATACTGCCAACTCGTGTTTGAGACCATCAGGAATGACATTTCCAAAGCCGAGGACATCGCCTATTTCGATGCAGACAGAAGGATGGAGGTCATCGTTGATGCCAGCCCGGTCGGCCTCAGCGCCATCCTGACTCAAAGGGACCCTGCGAACACGGAAGTCAAGTTCATTGTAGCATATGCCAGCTGCAGCCTCACGGCCACCAAACAGGCACATTCGCAGGCGGAGAAGTACAGCCTTGCAGCGGTGTGGACCTGTGAGTACTTCCATCTCTTCCTGTATGGGAAGGCTTTCACAATTGTCACTGACCACCAGGCCCTGCTAACGGTATTCAGTGACCCCAAGAAAAGAATGCCCCCCAGAATCACCAGGTGGGATTTGTGCCTGAAAGATTACAAATTTGAGATCATCCACCGCCCTGGTAAGGTACAGAACCCGACTGACTATCTGTCACGGCACCCCACAGAGTCCACTTAGGTCGGCCCATCCATCGCTGATGCGTACATCAACTATGCCATCCACCACCTGCAACCCCTGCCTGTTGAATGGACCACCCTGAGGAATGAATCGGAAAGTGACCCAGTCATGGTGATAGTGACTCACTGGCCCTCATTAGGACTCTGGCGGAAAACCATGGTGCTATTAGCACCATGGTCGATGCCGGTGTCCGCCTTGGCGGAATGGGGAATTACCACCCCATTCCAAGGTTGGCGGGGCAGTAATTCCCCATGCCACCATGGCCTTTCCCCATTCCCATTTTTGCCCCATAGGGCATAATGGGAATGGGGAAGGCGGTAAGTACGGTACCGCAAATTGCGCTACCGTACTTACCTCGAGAGTCCCTTTGCGGGCCCCTACTTTAACGGCTGGTCTAGACCAGCCGTTAAGGTCGGGTCCCGCAAAGGGACCTCGTAGTAAGGCGTTAAGGGTTTAACGGCGTCGACACCTTTTATGGCGCTGTTAACCCCTTAACGCCAGGGTCCTAATGAGGGCCACTGTATGCCCGGTAAGGATGCTGGTGCCGTTAACCCCCTATTGCCGCATTCCGAGGTCCCTTAGCATGTCCCACTAAGGCCGCCTAAGGGACCAGGGAACTAATAATGGGCCCGCTATTTGCGGGCCCGTTATTAGCTCCTTCCTCCTTCCCCATTCCGATTGAGCCCTGTGGGGGCTCGAATGGGAATGGGGAATGGTTTTCAGAATGGGGACTTACCAGGTCCTCCAAGGTTGGAATGACCGGTAAGTCCCCATTCCGACAACCTGGACCCGGACACGAGTTTGGAGGCAGCCATGGCGCTAATAGCGCAATGGCTACCTCAAAACTCGTAATGACCCCCGTTGTCTTGAAGGGCTGCAAAGTCGTCATCGCTGTCTCGTTGAGGGAGCGCACAGTCATGCTGGCGCACGAGGGCCACCGGGGGGTGTTTTCCACAAAGTGCATCTTATGCCAGAAGGTGTGTTTCCCTAAACTGGACACGCTGGTGGAGGAAATAGTTGGCAGATGCAACACCTGCGCTCTGGTGGCTCCCCCGCCACACCCCAACCCATTACAGATGTCCCCTCTCCCAGAAGGAGGCTGGGAAGAAGTGGCGGTGGACCTTTTTGGACCACTGCGCAATGGGATGTACGCGGTGGTGTTAATCGATGAACACCCTTGATTCCCGGACGCCCAACTGATAGACTCTACCTCGGCGACGTGCGTCATATTGAAGTCAGACAATGGGCCGCCATTTATGGGCCAGGAGTTTGAGAACTTTGCAGGATAAATGGGGTTCCAACATCGCAAGATAACTCAGCGGTGGCCCCAAGCCAACGGCACTGTGGAACGGTTCATGGCCAACATCAAACAGGCCCTGCAAACAGCCAACTTGGTCAATAAGCCGTTCGAACAAGCGCTGTAACAACTCCTTCAGGAATACCGACATACATCACACAGCACCATGGGGATCATCCCATCTGATCTCATGTTTCAGCGAGTCATCAGAACGAGATTTCCAGAAGCACCTGTTGTGCCTTATACTAAACAGCAAGAACAAAGGGCCCAAGTTAGGGACCAGGAATAGAAAGAGAAAATGAAAGAGAGGGCGGATGCCTGGCGAGGGGCAACAGAATGTTGCATTGAGCCAGGAGACCAAGTGGTGGTATGCCAACCGAAAGTGAGAAAGGAGGACGCCACGTTCATGCCAGAATGATTGATAGTAACCAGCAGAAAGGTCACCATAGTGACGGCTAGTGGAGAACATCATCACTCCACTACAAGAAATGCATCTCACTTTAAGAAAATAGTGGGCAGTCTGCCCCAGCTATGGGAACAGTTGCACACCTTCACGGATGACCAGTCCTCGAATGACCCGTATCTTGGAGACGGGGAGCCCTCGGAAGGAGAAGAGAATAGTGAGAGCGACGACGCGAGAGCACCCGAACTTGGCCCACACCGGAGACCTAAGCGTTCCGCATGAAGCCTCAGAGACTTATCGAGGAAATGGGGTAATGGTTCTTAGTTGACTGCATGTTAAAAGGGGGGAGATGTCACGTTGCTAGGTGATGTACTGGTTTGAGGAGGAACAGGAAGTTAAGTGGGTATTACGCTGATGGGGAATAAAGGAGTTTGTGCCTTGTACCCTGCCTATGTCCCGTTCTTGGTGTGCGTGTAAACGTGAGAGTGCCATCTGACTCGGGGTGTGTGAGGCCAACCTCCCGAGCCGACAAGGCCCTCCATGAGAGTGTGTGCACCACACCCCTGCACCTGCATCCAGCCTTTAAGCACCACACATGCCTAGGCCTTCTGCAGTCTTAGGTCTGATGCACAGCCCACCAAGGGGAGGCGTAGCCCCAGCACTAGAGGCCCTCCATGAGAGTGTGTGCACTGCACACCTGCACCTGCATCCAGCCTTTAAGCACCACATATGCCTAGGTCTTCTGCAGTCTTGCGTCTGATGCACAGCCTCCTCACAAGGGGAGGCGGAGCGCCAGCTATAGAGGCCCTCCATGAGAGTGTGTGAACTGCACACCTGCACCTGCATCCAGCCTTTAAGCACCACATATGCCTAGGCCTTCTGCAGTCTTGGATCTGGTGCACAGCCAGCCAAGGGATGGTGTAGCCCCAGCTCTAGAGACCTTCCATGACAGTGTGTGAACTGCATCCCTGAACCTGCATCCAGCCTTTAAGCACCACACATGCCTAGGCCTTCTGCAGTCTTGGGCCAGATGTAGAGGTCCTGCCTTTCCTTGACCATCCAATGGGCAGTGGAGACAGAATTCATCACAAAGATAGGCCAGTGGAGACAGAATTTAGTCCAAGTAAGAATGCACACCTGTGCACAGCAGAGGGCTGCAAGCCCAAATGGCGCCCTTCTCCCAAAGGTACCGGCATTCCCTAAGGGCTGTGCGCGCTCCCTCGCACCCATCACCCAAGCACCTAGGTTTCAAGGCTCTACCTGTCGGCATTGACAGCACCCTTATGACGATGAAAACATCCCTGATTTAAGAGACGCCCTGAATCTTCAATTGCACCTCAAGAAATGACAAGAAATGGATAGAAATTGCAAGGTGTACTTCACACCCGAAGCAATCAGCTGATTTTCAGTTCTGCGGAATCTATAGTTTGTCCGCCTGCCACTGCTGTCTGGCCTCTAGGCAGCCCATCTGGTCTATGTAAATACCTACTCACTGTGAAGCATTGTGGTATTTATTTATATATTTATTAGTTTGCCTGTTTATTTATTGGGGTTTTAAGAAATATACAGTAAAGAAAAAGCAATCTTCCCTTTCCGAGGAAGATTTGAAATTTTTCCAAAAATTAAAAGGCCTTATATTTACTGTGGTGCCTTATTCTATTTGGGGGGGGCGGGGCAGGGAGGGGAGAAATCTGTCCAGATTTTCCGCTATTCACTGTTTGTCAAATTGTCTCTCTTTTATCTTTGTGAATGTTATATGGACACTCCATCATTCGTAAATGGATAAACAGCGCCTTTCATATGTGAATGTTGAGTACAGTAAGACCAGATACAACAATTTTCCAACGTTTTGGTGTAATTTTGTTAATTGTTATAATTTCAACACCACTCAGCATTTGCATAAGGTGTCACCTAACTTGTGTCCATAAATCAATTATTTACTTTACACACTAATCTGATTTGACTTAAACATGTGTTGGGCCATGTTGTGTCCCTTGGTGTGCACCAGAGAACCTGTGCCCTCTCCCACAAACACACATAACAAAGCCGCCAGAGAATTCACCCATTGACTACTCAGTCAGACAACCAGGGGAACTCGGCTCTGGCATCACAGAGGGCACAGCAGGGATGAGGGAGGGGCTTCAATAATAGAGGAAACGTAGTGTGAAGAGGATCCAAGAACAGGGTGCCTAAAGAAATGAGATCTAATATGGGATGGGAAAAATAAAAGATGAACCAAGAATAAGGGAGGGGAAGAGGAAGGATAACCAGGGAAAGGCGAAGGAGAACCAAGAACATAGGATGGAAAGAGGATGGTTCACCAATGAAAAGGGAAGGAGAACCAAGAACAAAGGAAGGGAATCGGGAAGGAGAACTAAGAGCAGAGGAAGGGAAGAGGATGGAGAACCAAGAACAAAGGAAGGGGAAAGGGAAGGAGAATTAAGAGCATAGAAAAGGAAGAGGATGAATAACCAAGGAAAAGGGAAGGAGAACCAAGAACAAAGGAAGGCAAACAGGAAGGAGAACTAAGATCATAGGAAGGGAAGGGGATGGCTAACCAAGGAAAGAGGAAGGAGAACCAAGAACAAAGGAAGGGAAACGAGAAGGAGAACTAAGAGCATAGGAAGGAAATAGGATGGATAACCAGGGAACGGGGAGGAGAACCAAGAACAAAGAAAGAGAAGGAGAATCAAGAACATAGGACGGAAAGAGGATGGTTCACCAATGAAAAGGGAAGGAGAACCAAGAACAAAGGAAGGGAATCGGGAAGGAGAACTAAGAGCATAGGAAGGGAAGAGGATGGAGAACCAAGAACAAAGGAAGTGAAACAGGAGGGAGAATTAAGAGCATAGAAAGGGAAGAGGATGAATAACCAAGGAAAGGGGAAGGAGAACCAAGAACAAAGGAAGGCAAACGGGAAGGAGAACTAAGAGCATAGGAAGGAAATAGGATGGATAACCAGGGAACGGGGAGGAGAACCAAGAACAAAGAAAGAGAAGGAGAACCAAGAACAGAGGAAGGAAAGAGGACGGATAACCAAGGAAAGGGGGAGAACTAATAACAAAGAAAGAGAAGGATAACCAAGAACAGGGGAAGAAAAGTGGATGGATAACCAAAGAAAGGGGAAAGAGAACCAAGAACAAAGGAAGGGAAACAAGAAGGAGAACTAAGCGCATAGGAAAGAAAGAGGATGGATAACCAAGGAAAAGGGAAGGAGATCTAAGCACGTACTACGGAAAGAAAATGGGCAACCAAGGAAAAGGGAAGGAGAACCAAGAACAAAGGAAGGAAAGAGGATGACTATATAGGAACGAAGAGGGTGGATAACCAAGAAGAAGGTAAAAGGGAAGCAGGATGGATAACCAAAGAAAGAGGAAGGGAAAAGGGAAGGAGAACCATCAGCACAGGAAAGAAAACCAAAAACATAGGAACCAAAAAGAATAAAGAACATTAGTTTCAAGAATGTAAAGAAATATGATCAGATAACTGAAAGAGAAAGAGAAGGGAAAGCTAAAAACAAGGAAAGGAACGAGGGCAATGGAAGCCAGGAACAGCACACCCCCAAAACAGACGGAGGGTAAGAAGAAGATGCCAAGAAGTGAGATAATGTAGAAGGGGTGACTTAAAAGCAGCAGGGGTTTGCAGCTGTGAATGAGAGACACAAACATGGACTGACGAACCTAAAAACCAGTGGACATAAGATAGAGAAGAAAGAAAGAAAGAAAGAAAGAAAGAAAGAAAGAAAGAAAGAAAGAAAGAAAGAAAGAAAGAAAGAAAGAAAGAAAGAAAGAAAGAAAGAAAGAACGAAAGAAAGAAAGAAAGAATAGTGGAGGGGAAATAGAGAGATTGAGGAGCAAAAAGGTGTGGCACTAAGAAAGGAATGGATGGACGCGCAGACAATAAACAGGTACAAAATAAAATAGAATGAAAAATAAAATAGAATGAAACAGAAATATGGGTGACTGGGAGATTGAAGCAGAGATTCACGGAGGCGGGAGAATGGGACACAAAATGAGGAGCAAGAAGCGGTAAAAACGAGGCAGAAGGAAGAGACAGGAAGGCTCACACACGTGGTGACGACTGCGGAAACAGGAGGAGGGGAGAGCTAGAAGACAGACAACGGAAGTGCAAGCGGAATGGTCAGGGCAGCGCCATCCTGCCACGGGCACCGCTGAGTGTAAGAAGCTGCAGAGAGACGGCAATACCAGTACCTGATCCGCTTTACGAGGTCTCTGCCCACCAGCACCAGAGCAGCGCCACTATAACAACCAGTCCTACGAGGGGAACGGAGAGAACAGGGGGGTCAGAAACAGAGGGGTCCTAAGAAACAAGGGATGAGGCAGAAAGGGGGAGCCAGGCAAAGGTGGCAGAGCATGGAAACATGAGGGGGGCGTGAACAATGATGCACAGATGAAGACAGACAGCAACACCGCGAGGGAGTCAGGGGAGCAAGAGATGAGGGGGAGACGGGGTAGGACATGATAGAGGAGAGGACGAGAGAATAAGAGAGGAAGCAGGAGTGAGGTGTGAAGAAGAGGAGAGAAGACAGGAGGAAGGGAGGAGAGAAACAGGACAAAGTGGCAAGAGAATGAAAGAAAACATGGAGGTAAATGATGTGGTTAGAGAGGGGTGGAAGGAAAAGTAAGCAGGCACAGCAGGAGAAAAGAGTGAGGCGGCGGTATGTATGTGGGAGAAAGAAAAGAAATGGGTAGAGTGGAAGAGGAGGCAGGATTTGCAGGAGAGAAAGTGAGGAGGAGGTGGGGCATGAAAAAAGGGGAAGAGGGAAAATAAATAACGCAGATAGAAAAAGAAATGGAGGCAGGGTGTCAGAGAAGGGGTGTGGGCGAAACAGAGAGACACAACCAGAAAGAAAGTAAAAGAAAAAATAAAGCAACGTGGAAATGAAGAAATACAAAGGGGCATGGAAAGAGAAGAGTGTGGGGGAAGGAAAATAAAATGATAACAGAGGAATGAAGATTGGTGGAAAAGAGGGGGAAGAACATGGCAAAGAAAATAGTAATGGGGGATATATGGACAGCAAATGGAGCGGAGAGAGCGAGTGGAAAAGAAAATGGCAAACAGAAATAGAGACAGTGAGGGGATGGGTAGAAGAGAAAGGGGAAACAACAGAGGAAAGAACAGAATAGCAAATGCACAACAATGAAAAGCGAAAAACAGAAAGCACGAGAGATTCATGAAGGGAGAGAGAGAAAATGGAGATAGCGGTTTGGCAAAAAGAAACAGCGAGAGAGAGAGAAAAGTGTGTAGGAAGAAGATGTGTGAAAAAGATACAAAGGGTTGCAGTAGTCAGACGAATGTACGAGAAGAAGGGGAAAGGGTGAATGTAAGAAAGGACAACGGTACAGGACAAAAATCATGGGGGGAACAGGGAGTGCCAAAGGAATGCCGGAGAAAGGGCAGGAGGCAGAGGAAAGAAGAGGGAGAGGTAATGTCAGAGACAAAGAGGCAGGGGGATTGAACATGTCAGAGGAGTGGGGTGGAGGAGGCAGATGGGCCCGGGGCAATGCAGAGACAATGTTAGAGAGAGGTGGCGAGACACAGACGTGCACGGAGAGAGTGGGGCGGACAGGGATAGGAAAGTGAGAATGCCAAAGACAGAGGGGAGAAGCAAGGGCAGGTACCAAGCATGTAAAACAGGCGCACATGAGTAGAGAGGGACAAGATAGAGACAGAGAAAGAGGGACAGGGGAAAGAGCAGCATATGACACAAGGGGCGAGAGTAAACGAATAACCAGGAAAGCGGGAGAGAGAAGGAAAGACAAAAAAGCAGGAATCAATAGAAAAGTGATAGGAAGAAGAGTGGGTGTAAGGGCAGATGGAAGAGAAGAGATAGGGCATAGAGGAAGAGACAGAGAGGTAAAGTAGAGAATAGAAGGGTAGCCAGGGAAGTAAAGAGAATGCAGAGTGTTGCAAGGGCAGTCACAGAGGGAGATAATAAGGAAAAGGGTGGGGAAGGCATCCACATTCATGTAAAACAGGTGAAGTGGTGGATGCAGAAGGGAGGGTGAGAAATGGGGCCATGATTGAACAGCAACATGTGAACGTGATAAGGTTTCGGGGTGAGGCAAATTAAGAGACAGGAGGAGAAGCAACAAAGGTAAATGAAAAAAGGAGACAAAAGAGAGAAATTGTAGTTAAATACACAAGCAGACAAAGCTCCCTTTCACGTCTTTGCTCCATTAATCCCTCGACTCTCCCACAACCACGAGAAGAAGCAGCGTTTGTCTTTTGTTCATTTCTACAACCACGCTGGGAAGGGAGTTAAAAGTCCAGCGGGAGGGATGAGGACACGAGTTGGGCTGTAGCCCTTAAATGTGGTGGTAACGGTATTACTGCCGCATTTAAGGGCTGGCCCTTTCACGAGTTGGGCGGTAAATGTGATGTTTTACCTCCATCCTTAATCTGGAGGTGAAAATCCCTTGTTTTCGGCTGTATTACCGCCGGCTGTATTAGCCCGCATAATTAGCACTGAAAATGCCCCATTGAATCCAATGGACCCAATGGGGAATGGGGATTTACCATTATCAACCAACCCGTGATCTGGCGGTAATACCACCGGACCAGTCCGTACTAGGGCTATTACAGTCTGGCTGTATTACAGCCGGGATACAGCCCAACTCGTGATGAGGCCCTAAAGAGATGGGGGTTACTTTCCACGCAACCTGTCCCAGTTACGCTGTGCCAGGCACACCATCCTTTGCCTGAACATGGCTAGCCAATGTTACCTGTCAGGAAATTCATGCTAATGGTAAATGTCCTGTGTCATGTTAGGGAGTGATGAAATGAAGACCCAGCAGAGAATTTTGAAAGGTATATCATACACTAGTTGAATTGGGCATGTACGTCAGTAATGTAATGAATATTTAAACAGACCTTAAATTATATAAACAATGTTATTTCTCCTGCCAGAATGCAATTGTTGATCTCTATGACCTTGCAAAAGATATCGGGCCTCATTACAAGTTTGGTGTTGTGGAAAAAAAAGTGGCAGTAATTCCGTTACCACCACTTTGGCAGATTTACCGCTGGTGGAATTACTGCAGGGTAAATTTTTGGAGGGAAAGTGGCATATTCACCTCCAGCTTCGTGTTGAAGGTTAATCCTCCACTTTACCTCCAAAAATCAGCAGATTGGCTGCGCGGTAATTCCACCAGAAGTGAATATGCCAAAAAAAACTTAAGAGTCCTAACAACACCAAATATGGGGAATTACCACCACTTGTAATCCTGCGGTAACTCCACAGTACCAGGTGGGGGTAACAGTAATTTAGTTTGTTGGTAGTTTGTCAGATTTACCACCGAATTAGAGCCAAACTCGTAATGAGGCCGATACACCAGGATTACTTTTTATGATTTACAATTAAGTTTCTCTTTTGAAAAATTAGGATTGTAACCAAGCAACGCTCACATTATTTGTCTAATTTGATTTCCTTTTAAATATTCATTAAATTAATGATGTTCACAAAAAATTCAACAAGTGTAGGCTAGTCCTTTCGTTTGTTGAATTCCTTTCAGGCAAGGATTGTTCTTGTTTGGTTGTATACAGATATTTCAAGCTACCTGATACTGAATAACGATGAGTAATATTCATATACCAGTGTGGGATTATCCTGTATTTACCTGATAGAGTGTAGACCCTTCATTTTGCAGGTATGCATAGAAAATATTGAATAGAAATATATAGGCTCCAAATATATTGAGGGAAAAAATGGAGGCCAAAAAATAAAGGTGCAAAATATTGACTTACAAAAATGTACACTGACTAAGGTGTTCCACCTAAATCTCAAACTAGCGGTAGACAGAAAAGTGCAGCGGGAGTCTATGATGAGCCCTGCCACAATAGTAAAAGGGTTGGGGGCAAAAGTAAATGCTAAGTGCTCGCAGAGGGTTGGACTAAAATGATCAAAGTCATTTGTGTATGTGTGTGCATTACTTCTGAGCTGTTGGCCTTCATTACACCCGTGGCCGTGATGATAAAACAGCCAGTATGAGGGTTTTGAAAGCCTTCTTGTGAGTTCAAGTATGTTCTCCCCACACAATGGCAGCAGGGCTGCAGGTACTAAAACTGCATGCAGTGATCCTGCCAATCCACAAAGAAGTCCTTACAGGGCTGTAGAATGGGGGGTAACCAATACACCCTAATCGCGCCTGGAATTTCCGATGGCAGCAGGGGTGTAGGTGCTAACACTGCATGCAGTGATCCTGCCAATCCACAAAGAAGTCCTTGCAGGGCTTTAGAATGGGGAGTAACCAATACCCCATATAAGGTTTGGAATGACCAATGGCAGCAGGGATGTAGGTGCTAACACTGCATGCAGTGATCCTGCCAGTCCACAAAGAAGTCCTTCCAAGAAAAATACTGAGGTAGTGGTCTGTTTCTCTGGACCAAACAACAAATATACGGTACAAAAAGTACACATTCACACCAATTAATATTTGAGGTGTAGTAACATGCTGGGTTAACTTAATAAAGAGTGGAAGAAAGAAAGAAAGAAAGAAAGAAAGAAAGAAAGAAAGAAAGAAAGAAAGAAAGAAAGAAAGAACGAAAGAAAGAAAGAAAGAAAGAAAGAAAGAAAGAAAGAAAGAAAGAAAGAAAGAAAGAAAGAAAGAAAGAAAACAAGCTAGCACAGTGGCGGATATTCCAAGCATGGCAGAGCACAATCGGATACTGAAGGAAATCCAGCAGAGGAGCATAGTGCTAGCAATGGAGAATTGCCTGGCTCTGGAGTGCCCCACAAGCAATGTAAGGGATACTGCTCAGTGCAGAGTGCTAAGTGCAGTGGAGAGCTCACTGATCTTTTAGATACCTCTAAGCTCTAGAGAGCATCCCATGCACTTTAGAGGATCTTGAGCAGTGGATATTCCCCTACGCTATTGTCCAGCACCTCAGCCAGTGGAGAAAACCCTGAGCAGCGGAGAGCACTCTGGGCTGTTGAAAGGACCCCCAGGTGTAAGGAGTACTCCTTGACTTTGGGGAGTAGCCCTGAGCCGTCAAAATAGACTTCAGCTTTGGAGCGTCACCCCAGCCGTGCAGACTATCTCCTGATTGGGCACCTTGAGTGACGGAGGATATCCTTGACTCTAGAGACCAGCCCCAGCTTGTGAAAAGTACCCACAGCTGCATAAACTATCCCAAGCAGTCCAATCATTCTTCCCAGAGCAGTTAAGAAGACAACTCGCCGTGCAGAGTACCCGGGTCCTGAAGAGTACCTCGAGAAGGAGAACGAGCAGTGGAGAGTATCCTGAGTAGTAGAACGTATCCTCTGCAGGAGAAAGTATCCAGTGAAGGAAAACCCAGCGGGTTCTCAGGGAAGTGAAACATGTTTCAAGCCATGGAGGGTACTGTAGACTGCGGACAGCTTCGTGATTAATCGAGAGGGATTCGAGACTTTACAGACTACCCAGACGATTGAAGCATGAGATTATCGCGGCGGGAAAGTATAAAAGTATCCTTAGAAGCCCAGCTCTGCAGAACAACCCCAGCAATGGAAGCTGCCCCTGGCAGTGGCAGATAATCAGAGCAGTGAGAAGTATTCACAGCAGTGCACTGCACCCTCCATGGAGAAGAGCTTTCTGAGCAGTGGCGATTACCCCTTACTGAACGAGGGTCGTGAGCCGAGGGTTGGGTCATAGTGTTCATTGAGGAGGGGAACCTGAGCAGTGATATGTACCGCAACAGTGAAGAGTACTTTGGGGACTTGAGACTGTACCAAGGCAGTGGAGAGTTACCCAGCATCAGAAAAGTAGCATGAGCAGTGGGGCATTTCAGCAGTGGTGAATATTAGGGGCTCATCACGAGTTCCCCGGTATCCCGCTGGTAATTCCGGTGGGATGCCGGGGAACTACCATACTGTCTCCATCGCCCGATATCCCGCTGTTACCGGGATATTTCGGGTGGTGGAGATTTGGGATGGGGATGCCACAATCACTGACACCAATGCTACCAGTGTCAGTGATTGCGGCAATTGTCTGCCGGCAGGGTCCTGAAGGGGCAGGTCAGGCGTTAGATTGCAGACGCTACTGACAGACTTGTAATTTGCCGTCTGGAAAGGTGCCGGTACACACTGTTACCCCACCTTATTTCTGCACCACCAAACTCATAATGAGGCCCCACCAACTAAGTGAAAGCCATGGTTTGTGAGAGTAGCCATACTCCCTCGAGATAAGAAGAGCCGAAAGTACTCTGCTGTGTGCGAGCCGAGAATCCCAGACTGTGGAGACCACCCTCAACATATGATATGGTATGATTGGTTATTTATAACATGCTTAATACCCAGAGGTTTCTGAGCGTGGACCAGGGATCGAACCTGTGTTGCTCCACTTCGTCTTGCTTCCAAGGCGAGCACGTTGCCTCTGAGCTATCCTCCCGAGACATATCCAGGGATGGGGAGAGTGCCCCAAGCCATGCAGAGTACCCAAGCCTTAGCAGATACCACAAACAGTGATGAAAATTCAGAGTTGAGGAGCATGTCCAGAGTAATGGAGACTGCTGGCTTATTGAAAGGGTTACATATCTTTATACTGAGATAATACATACCGAATCACTTATACAGCGAAACATATACTTTGAAAACCTGAATATTGATTTTTTTTGTTTTTGTTTTTTACATTTATTTTTTATTTCGGGGGGTCTCCTAAAATCCCATTCCGACCACCGTTTCCCCCCAAAAATTAACCCTTTTCCCCACCATGAATATATTCGATATAAGGGATTTCTAGGTATATGTTTAGATATATAAGTGTTTCGGTACATAATTTTCGATATAGAGACTGAATACCATTGAAAGTAACCTTAACAGTAGACACTCCTCTCCCTCTCCCTCTCCAGCACCCCCTGAGTGTGAAGGCCAGGGCCAGGGATAATGTCTTGAGATGGGAGGGTGCTCAGAGCAGTGGGTTACCTGTGAGCTGGAGCCCTTCAGCCGGTGGATCTCCTCCCGACACTGTTTCAGCTCCTCCTGAAGCTTCTCCTGCTCCTCCTGGCTCAGCTTGTGTCGCATCTGGAGCTCCTGGAACTCACTCAGCAGCCCCTCACACTGCAAGCCATGGGAGGGTGAGGGAAAGGAGGAAGGGGGCAAGGGAAGAGGGTAGTAAAGGGGGAAAGGAAGAGCAAGCAGAGGCAAGGACAGGGCAACAGGGAGAACACGGGGTGCAGGTTGAGAATGAAGATGTTATGAGGGGGGAGTGCGGGGTAGTAACATTGGTGGAACGGAGAAATGTGTGGGAAAGGGCAGTGGTGTGGCGAGAAGCGCGCGGAGAGGAAGGGAGGGCAAGACAATGGGAACAGTAGAGAAAGACGGTGTGATGAGAGATAACAGGAAGTGACAAGGTGACAAAACAAAGGGGATGACGAAGGGTGGGCGGGGGAGGGGAATATGCATAGGGGCGGAGCAGCAAATTAAGAGAAGGGCGAGTTGATCAGCCGAGAAGAAGAAGAGGGCATGGGATGGAGGGAAGAAGAACATTAAGTCAGACGACGTGTTGCCAGGTTTCCAGGACAGTGGGGCACATTCCACAACATCCAAACCCAAAGATCTCCCCCATTAAAGTTAACGTCAGAGCCCAGCCTCGGAAATCCATGTTAGAGGTGTGACAGAGGGCGCCTCGAGCACAGTCCACACTGTCTCTAACTAGAAAGCCAGCCGTCAAACAGAACCAGTCGTATTAAATGCCAGGCTGAATCCCTGCTGGCAATTGGTGAAGTGATACCGTACCACTATGGGAGGCAAGTGATGATGGGTGCTGAGTAGAGTGGCAAAGCACCACACTGGGCACTGAGTCACTGTTGCCATGGTGGTAGGAGTGCCTCTAACTTCTTTGCGCATATTGAGTGAGAGGTGGGTCAGCCAATCACGTCATTGGACCAGTGCCAAGCCAGTGGGAAAGTGCCCTTAACAGCATGGGCTGGCATAGTGTATGGGCTGGCATAGAGGGAAGAGAGTGTTGAGCCAGCTGGTGTGCATGGAGACAGAGCTGGGTAAGAGGGTAGAGTGCCCTTGGCACCAGAGAAGTATTTGCTCTCTTTTGTGCCAGCGGGACAATCCAACTAATACCATCTGTATGTTCTCTCTATTTGAGTGTTTCTGTAGATCAAACCTGTCCTGGTATTGAGTCACTGCAGCCAAAGGGGACAACGTGAACCTAACACTGTACTGGCAACAGAACAGAAATAGATTAGGGGCAGGCTTGGACTGGCATAGAGGACAATAGGGCAATGCCTGGACCAAAAATGCAAAAGGCTAGTGTGGGCCAGTTTTTTTGGTCAAAGTGGGCTACTTTCTTGGCCAGTGTGGGCCAGTTTGATGAGTTACTTCACTATGCGGCTAATAGTTTGGACCACTGTTGCTGAATGAATATTCTATATTTTTTACAATTTGCATCACATATTATCAAAAGCCTCCCCTTGGGTGCTGTTCAAACAGTGTGTCACAAAAGGAATGAGTTGCCATGCGCGACGGTGGGCCACTTTTTTCATTGGTTCCGAGACAAGTAAATGCCCCGGTCTGACCCTGATGAGGGGAAAGAGTGCCACTACTCAATGGTGTAGTGGATGAATCCTGACTCGTAGAAAAAGGGTTCAGCTAACATCACGCCTTGCTTTGGGTCAGGGCTTGTTTCCAAAACGCCACTCTGAGCATTGGCTGAGTGTGAGTGTGAGTGCTAGTCCAGAGGGAAGCGGGCCACCACCACCACCTAGGGACCGATGAACCAAACATCCCAACAAGACTCCGATACACTTTCCCAATCTGACACAGATTGAAGAGTTGCTGTGCTACCATGATTGCCAGCGAGGAGTCAGCATAAAGGGGAGAGTGCACCTCACACCATATTGGTTTGGGTCATTGCTGGCTCAACTGCATTTAAAGCAGGACCACCCCACAGAGCCCCAGGGGTTCACCTCCAAGGACCAGTGCGCTAGTTGTAGGGCATGTTAAAACCACCAGGGCATACCTCGTTCTGTGCTAGCTGCACCTTCTCCTCCGCACTTTGCAGCTGTTTCTTGAGTCCGAAGCCCTCATCTTCTCTTTGAATCTTTGCCTCTTCTCTGTTGCTTGCCCCTGCATCAGACGCTTCTAAGGGGACAATGGACTCTTCCTGTACCTCCTCTTCCTCCTCTTCTTCTATGAGTGTTGGCAGGCCTCTCTCTTCCAGGCCTGATTCACTCTGCCTCCAGCAAGGAGTGCATTCAGTTTTGGGCTCTGACTCAGTTGGCTGGAGTTCTTCGCCTGAGCGCTCAAACCTGTCTTCCTCCGGGTCATCATCACGGCCTCCACCATCATCTCCGCCGTCTCCTGCTTCAGCAACATTCCGGTTCCTGAGAACAGAATGAAACACATCAAAGGTCATTGGGTTGGGATTTTAATGTGTTGGGCTGAACGTTCATGATTTGTAGAGAAGAATTAATGATAAGACAATGTTACACTATATGAAAGGATAAGGATGCCACTGAGTATGGCAAGATCAAGATTTCTACCAATGAATGGCATTTCAGATGTCTCAAGTTCCAAACAATGATGGATGGAAAGCTTTGAAACGATCTCAACTACGGTTCCATGTGATGATGTCTCCTGGAAAAGGTCGCCAGGGAGCCGACCTTTTTTCCTGACCCCTAAAATACTTTCTCCAAATATTCTAGGAGGTGTATCATTTTATGTTATAAATTCCAATCAGTTGTGGTCCCATGCAAAAACCTGCAGTGCAGCCCGTGCTCCTCCATCACATTCTTTCTGCACAAGACCACAAGTAACCATAGACATGTTTCAGCCTCATCGGGCGCCCCCACCGAGTAGTAGCCTGGTAGCCTTGGCCAGCAAGGTCAGGTCCCACATTTGTGCATTCTCATGCTTCTTCTGGCCAACCACTGAGACACCAAAGAGGCGGTGAGTAGAAAGGTTTTACTCAATCACAGCCTCTGGATAATTGCGCTGGGCAGCCTTCACAGCTTGGGACAGCAAGTGTTCCTGCCGCCACCGTGGGACGGTGGAAGCTTCAGGTAACTGGTGTACGGGTCGTGGTGAGGAGGCAGTAAAGCTGAAAGTTCAGGGGAAGGAGGTGAGGGATGACCTACCTGTTGCCCAATAGGGAAGATGGTGGACTCCCGCTTGAGAGGAGTCACGGAACGCAGGCAATACCATGAGGTATGGCCTGCACTCTAAGCTTCCTGATTGGCTGAGAGGCCCCATGCACTACCTGCCGGGCGCTAATCCAATTTAACGCTACCCAATGCATAGGCCTGAGAAGAATAAAGTGCTAAGCCGGCCCTAACAGGATTCAAATCTGTGTTTTAAAAGCAGGACAAAGTTTTGCCAGGAGAGCACTTCATTTGCAGAGCTATTATGACACCAACTCCTACAAGGACAAGGAGCAGGACCCACAGGAGATGGCCAAAAAGAAAGTCTATGGGCCTCATTACGACCCTGACAGTAGGGGTTTAACGGGGCCAGTAGAGCTAGCGGCCCCGTTAAACCCCTACCGCCTCATTATGAGGTTTGCTCACGGGACCCGTTAAGGACGCCTGGTAAAACCAGGTGTCCTTAGCAGGTCCCGCGAGTGGACCAGGATGCAAACAACGGGCCCGTCATTAACGTGCAGGTTGTTTGCATCCTCCCCATTCCCTTTGCACCCAAAGGGGGCTCGAATGGGAATGGGGATGTACATGGTCTGGGTTCCTGGAATGGGGAAATACCAGGCCCTCCAAGGTCGGAATGGCCTGGTATTTCCCCATTCCAGGAACCCAGACCCGGTACCCGGCATGGCTACCTCCAGGGTCGTAATGAGACCCAATGTTTGTCTAGGCCCACAGAATGATCTCCACTTTGGGGGAAAATAATGTTTTATTTTTCATTAACTTCATACCACTGCATCACCCCCACCTGCTACAATGTAAGCAGTGTGTTTGGGGCATTGTTAGAAGATGGACCAGTTACACACCTGAATCAGTCAGTGAAAGCTGAAGGATGCTGGCAAAATAAAGGGTGGAAATTCAACAAACCGTCCATAGACCAAAGCAGTGGCGTGCTGTGTACACCCTGGCTCAGGGCCCAAAATGCAGAGAATACACAGTTTAGGGCATAATCTAGAGATGGTGGCAGTGAGCCGAATGGGATTGCTGTGATTTTATCGAACCCAAAAATAGATCTTAACGAAGCCAAAACACCCCCCAAATCCCCTGTTTACTACCCCACCCCAAACCCCTCCCCGCCAGATGTAACCCGTACCCCACCACCACACATCTTTTTTATTTTAATGGGTATTTATTTCGGTATTTTCTATTCAGTAAAATGTCATTTTGTATTTTTTAACTGGTAAACGCACTGGATACCATATGTATGTTGGCAGCATGCATATGACTGGCACGATGAGTGAGAAGTGGGGTGAGTTGTGCGGCCCATTTTCCCAGTTTGTAGGATGTCAGATTAGGCCCTAGGATGGTTTGCCTCTTTTCTTACAAATGGCAGTGCTTGTATTTACTCGAGCGTTCCAGAATCCATGTGGCACCCTAAAGGGCTCCCCCTGGTCCTCTTTACCTTGCAATATATATATGCCATGACACTACAGGGCCTTCTATTGACTTGGTACCTAGGGTGCCATTGCTAAGCCGATGACACTCAATTCTACTTTAACCTCACCACTTATGATCGTATAGACGATGCACGCCTTATGACAATTCACAGTGCTTAAAATCTAGAAGGATCAACATCGGCTGAGCTTAAGTAGCACTAAACCTGAGCTCACAATAAACTATGTTGCATTTAATGGTATCAAGAGAGGCGTCCAGGTGGTTTCCTTCTTTCTAGACACTATTCCTATATCAATTCTTACCAAGGTAAAAACCCTTGGTGCTGTCCTAGATTTCCAGTTGCATGTGTTATTCTCGAAGATTAGTTATATCATCAGCTCTGCAGCCTACTATAGGTACTTGAAAGGGAACATTCAACCGTACCACATAATTACGACCCGGGCGGCCGTGGTATGAACGGTGCCGGTAATGAACCGGCACTGTTCATACCGGGCCTCCACATTACAAGTTTGCTCGCGGGTGGCAGTATGCACGTCTGGTCTGGCCAGACGTGCAGAGTGGCACCTGCTAGCAGACCAGGATGCTAACAACAGACCCGTTCTTAACGGGTCCGTTGTTAGCATCCTCCCCATTCCCAAGGGAATGGGGACGTACCGGGTCCGGGTCTCGAAAATGGAAATTACCGGGCCCGCAAAAAAGTCGGAATGGCCCGGTAATTCCCTTTTTTCAGGACCCGGACACAAGTTTGAAGGTAGCCATGACGGTAATGACGGCATGGCTACCTCCAAACTCGTAATGGGGCCCAATGTCTGCATATAGCCCACGCCATTTCTGGTTTTAAAATCTTTAAAAAAAATGAAAAATGATCTCCCGCCTTCATGTTCTTCAAACTTAAATTGCTAGAAGTGTGGTTAATACCCCCACCTATCTTACATACCTGCTATTCTTCGCAAGTTCTACGTTCGTCCGGGAGAGGCGTGGTTTCTGTTTAAGGTCAGCACTATAGTTCCTAAATACCTCGCACATAAAGCTATGGACTATTTTCTAATTCCCAATCCCATCACACCTTCCAGTTCCTAAATTCATTGGAACTCAGCAGGGGGAAATCTTTTGGAGTACAAGGTTCTCGTGTTTGGAATAACTTTCCTATTCCCACAAAGTCGCTGACGGATATAAAGGTCCTTAAAAAATATATAAAATGTCATCTCTTCTAACTCTATTTGCTTGGCTTTTTACTTTAAATACATTCTTATATCTGCCACTAAAGCCCTACATGTTCTTCATTCTATTTGGGACTGCAGACTATTAGCCACTGACATTTCTCTTACCCTGGACCAAAACTCTGCAGTTAGGTGAAGATATACCCAAAGGACTGTGCACCCAGTCCGGTCCTCCATAGTCCCAACACACCAGGTTTTCAGGATTACCACTGGCTATGCAAGTAACTCCCATATTGTATGTGGATTTCCTTAAATCTGGCTTTTGAGAATGCCACTTGGATACTCCGGAGCAACACTCTCCATAGTGAGAAAACCTGCATAATATGTCCAGTTTCTAATCTGGGATGGAGGATGGATTTGGAGCCCAGAAGTCTCCTATGGCCACAGTTGGTTGACAAAATTACTAAACCTGCGTCACTGACAGGTTACAGAAAATGGACACAGTCGCCAAACCATAAAATTGGGTTTACCCCAAAATTTCGAAAATAAAGGTCAAATGCATGTGCATTCGACCTACTATAAAGAATCAAAGCCGATAATACCTAATAAGGACAGCGGGGGCTGCAGGGGTGTCCTCGCTCCCGTTTTTTGGTATTATGGGCTGCAGGGGTCGCAGGGGTGTCCCCACTCCCCTATTTCAGTGTTATGGGCAGCAGGGGTTGCAGGGGTGTCCCTGCTCCCTTATTTCGGTATTATGGGCTGCAGGGGTTGCAGGGGTGTCCCCACTCCCCTATTTCAGTGTTATGGGCTGCAGGGGTTGCAGGGGTGTCCCCCGCATACATGACATAGCCAGCGAGGAAAAAAAAACAAAATCCCCAAAATTTGAATTACAAAATGCAAACAAGTGGGCTTCCTAATTTTGTAATTCCAGTTTGTGGGATTCGTTTTTATAACGTAGATGCATAATATTTCCATAGGGAAGATCACAGCTTCCTCTGTGCCATCTCAAAGGACTGGCATGAAACGGTGGCAAATGTGGTTCAGCAGGAGCTGCCCAGTGGCTGCAAGCTGTGTCCAGGTTAGCAACATGTATGGAAATATTCAACAGAGGCGGTAGTGTCTGTTCTCCACTCCAGCCTGTAGCAGTCGCCTGAGGTGGGCGTCAGCATGCACCAAGAGGCAGCCAGCCTCTGTGGATCGTAAAGGCACTGGGGGTTCTGGCGCAAGAGTCTCTTCCCTTCCGAATTACCCAGCTTTACCTAGAACATCTCAAGCAATGATTGTCCCTTGGTGGGAAAGACCTATTTTAATACAAAGGCACCACTAGCTCTATTTGTTCCCCTGGCAGGAGCAGCAAGGTCAAATCAGGAGTCATCAACATGTCTTCCAGCCAATAAGGGACTTCCTCAAGAGCATCTGCCCCTACACCAGCAAAAGCAAGTAGGGGTGGACCGATCAGCCCTCCATTGACTCTGCAACTCGAGTGGAAAATCCTCGTTTCTCTCTGCACCTGAAAAAAAGAACATCTATGTAATGGATTTCTTTTTAAGGTCAGGTGCCACCTTGCAAGGGAATCCCAAAAGGCCTTGCTTTCAACGCATTGGGCCTCATTACGAGGCTGGCGGTAAGGCAACAACAGCGCTGGTTTTGCTACCAGCAGGGTTGCTACCGTACCGCCATACTAGGACTTCTGCTCCCAGGTGCCCTTGCAGCCACCTGGTCTGACCAGGTGGCCGTACCGGCACCCGCGAGCAGAACATGACGTAGCAACGGTGCCGCTGCTACCATCCTCCCCATTCCCATTGATAGGGCCTCAAAGGGAATGGGAATGTACCGGCTCTGGGACCTGCTCAAGGGGAATTACTGGTTCCGCCGAGGTCGGAATGGCCCGGTGATTCTCCTTTCGCGGGTGCCGCAGCCGGATGCGATTTTGGAGGTAGACTTGCTGGTTAAACTGGCAAGGCTACCTCCAACCTCGCAATGAGGCCCATTGTCTTCTTGTCAACTCTGCTGGCCAAAGCAAAGCCACTAAGCTTACACAACTAGGGCCTCTTTATGAGTATTGCGATAACAGAAAACCCCCCAAAATCTAGCTGATTGTGAGTGGAGGTGACTCCTCCACTAACAATGGGTGTAATGTCTGCAGCATTATTCTCGTTGTGGTAAGCCTGCAGCCCCCCACATGTGGGACTTGAGAAGATGGAGTAATCATAATCCTAAATTAGGCAGGGAATTACTGTTCTTCATCACGAGTTGGGTGGTAAAAATGCAGTGGTAATAGCGTTACTGCCGTATTACTGCACCACCAAACTAAGAGTTAGGAGGAAAGTTGGGGAATTCACCCCCAGCCATCAGCTTGAGGTAAACATGCCAACTTTCTGCCCATTTTAGGCACAATTACTGTGGCGCAATTACTGCCGCAGTAATTCCACCGAAAATGCCCCATTGAGTCCTATCGATTCAATAAAAATGAGGACTCACACCGCCACTTGTAATCTGGTGGTAATACCACGGGACCAAGGGGCGGTAACAGTAATTGCACTGGGCAGGATTCTGGCAGGTTACTATCCAACTTGTGATGAGGCCCATGATGGCCTCATTACCAGTTTGGGTGGTGTGGAAAAATGTTGAGGTAATTCCGTTACATCAATTTTTCCTGCATCGTCAAATTACACGTTTTGGCAGAATTACCACCGGTGGAATTATGAGTGGTAATTCCGCTGATTTTTTGAGGAAATGTGGAGGATGGTAGTTCTGGCAAAAATCCCCAATGGAGTTCCATGGGATCCAAAATATGGGGATTTACACCGCCTATCCTGTGGTAAATCCATGGGCCCAATTGGTGGTAACTGTAAATCCGTTGGGTCGTATTCCGGAGGATTTATCTCCAAAATACCTCCAAACTCATAATATGTGTAAATGTTATTTAAAATGTCATAGCGCTCCCACTTTCCCCACACTTCTGAAGGGCAGCCTTGGAGCTAGTTACGAGCAGCACGGCGGGTGCGATATGGGGTGATTTATCAATTCGCTTTCCTTGGGCTAGTGCAATGCTCGCGGTATCAGGTGCTTCCGGGAAGAAGGCTAAAGAGTTCCCATCATGTCAATGGGCCTCATTACACGGATGGAGGTAAGGGATTACCAGCACCGGTAAGGGCACCGGTGCCGGTAATCACTTACCACCCTACTACGAGGTCCCTCAGTGGGGCCCGTCCTTAACGTGTGGTCAGACCACACGTTAAGGACGAGACCCGCTGAGGGACTTCAGAGCAAATAAAGGTACCGCTAATTGCGGTACCGTTATTTGCTCCTTCCCCATTCCCATTGAGCCCTATAGGGGCTCAAATGGGAATGGGGAAGGGCCATGGTGAATGGGGAATTACCGCCCCCGCCAACCTTGGAATGGGGCGGTAATTCAGCCATTCACCATGCCGGAACTCCGGCGGCAACCATGGCTCTGCTAGCGCCAGGGTTACCGCCATCCGTGTAATGAGGCCCAATGTGTGATTCCAAGATCTCCCCGATGTCCCACCCACCCATCTGTGAACAGAATTCCCATACATTGGCATTGTTGTCCATCAAACATGCTACATTTTGCAGTGCCGGTTCAGAACACAGATGCAAAGCCATTGACATCATGTGATGGCTGCCAGTGAAACATTATGGGGTACATTTTGGTGCAGGTGAAGTTGTGGGCAGAGGAAAGCACCCTGCCAGTAAATTACCAATCATGACCTTTTAATTTATTTACAAGAAGGAACCTGGGGGATGGAGTAAAAGGTCTGCCACCCCCTCTTTCAACAGCTCTGCACTGCATATATGCCTGCAGCTCTGCCAACATTAGATTTCATGGGTGCGGAAATGGGGGATTCCCTATGGATTACGGCTGATTTCCTTTACACCTCAAAAATATAGGAAGAACCTATATGGATTCAGGTTAATGCTGCCTGCCATTAACATGCATCGCACATAGGATTAATGATTGTTTTCATATATCACACTTCATCTTTAATTCACTTCCCTGTGGACAATCCATCTGGACCCAGTTTTGACCCACCATGATTTTACCATGATTTTTGTATCATTTTTGGGACCATCTTTACTGCGCTTACTCTACAGAGCTGCAACACCGGGCATATGTACTCAGCCAGGGATCATTTTGTAGTTTGATGCTGAAAGAACTGTAAGCACACATGGGGACTCATTACGAGTTTGCCGGTATCTGCTGGTATTACCGGTGGGGTGCCGGCAAACTGAAGTACTCTTTCCGCCACTTGGTCTGCCGGAATTACCGGCAGATTCCAAGTGCCAGAAATACTGGTAAATCCTCATTCCATGGAGTCACTTAGGACTCCATGGGGGAATTTGCCTGTATTACCAGCACCAATGTTACCGGGCTGGTAATACCAGCAGTTTTTTGCCAATAGGGTGACGGAGGTAAACCCTCCCTTCTGCTGGCAAATTTATAGTTGGCTGGTGCGGAAAAGTGCTGGTACACGTTATTACCAGCACTTTATTTCTAGGCCGGCCAACTTAAGTTGAGGCCCATAGTGTAATTGTATCAGCCCCCGAGACACCACGATGCAGACCATGGGTCTCTTTACAACTCTTGTTCAAAACGGCAGCTGCATTTTTTCCGGCACCCACGAATGGGCAAGAACCGGGTCATGGCGGACCCGGTATTGCCCATTTGCGGGTGCCGGAATCAAGGGCCTCCCGATCCCCATTCTGCCCTATAGGGCTGAATGGGGATGGGGACGTCGGATGCACCAGCACATTCAGAGTTCTGTCGGTACATCCGACGTGCTCTGCTCGCGGGTGCCGTTACACCCGCCAGGAAAAAACCTGGTGGGTGAGACGGCACCCGCGAGCAGAGCTGACAGTATGGCGGTCCGGGAACTACAGTACTGGCATGCTTACCGGTACCGTAGTTCCCGGACTGCCATGCTCGTAATGAGGCCCCATGTCCCATATATAGAATTATGAGCCATGTGAGGATTTATACAGTCAACACAAAGGGCCTGATCACGACTTTGGCGGTAACGCTGGCGGTATAAGAGCTGGCGCTATCTGCCCTACCGCCGAACTCCCCGGCGCTAATAGCGCCGGATCACGAGTTCAGCGGTAATGTTAATCCCCATTCCCCATTGAGCCCATTCGGGAATGCCCCATTCCCCATTGGGCTCAATGGGGAATTTTCGCGCTCTTACCGCGGGCGGATTTCCCGCTGGCGGTAATAGCTCGAATTTTCGGCGGATTTCCCCCCAGCTCAGAGCTGGGGCTAAATCCGCCGAAGTCCTGATTTGGCGGACCCTTAAATCCGGCGGTAATAGCGCTACCGCTGGATTTAAGGGTTACCGCCAAAGTCGTGATTAGGCCCAAAGTCAATGGATAATCCAAGTATGTTCATTACGCCGCAGCACAATCGGTCAACTGCATAAACAAAATCAAAAACAGCCTCCAAATAATGAAAGTGTTCCAAAGGGAACAATGGTATACCACACGTGGTAACTCAACAGAAAAGAGGAAGTCACTTGCCTCTCAGGGGGCAGATATTCCAATACCAGCATAGCTTTCAGTCATGCAAGTTGTAGCATTATATTGAGAGAACACCCTTAACGTGGGGAATTCCTCCCCTTCCCACAATCAGACAGCCCTACTATACTTCACTTAAGTTTTGTTTTAGCACTAGCCTTATTGACGACTCATATGGAGCCACATAAATCCCCCCCCCCATGCCCAAAGTGAGCCAGAACCAGGCCGGGGTATAGAAAGAATATATATTTGGGGGCGTGGCCAGCAGACGTAGGATGAGGACGTGATCCCTCGCTGCTCCCGGCCGCCAGCCCAATCCTACACTCATCCTGCTATTAGAAATATACATGCAAAGCCTTAAAATACTGTAGCGGCAGCTGAAATACTGCCGCTTTGAATCGGAACATTGCGGACCAGAATCGAGATATAGCCCACAGCGAACACAGGCTGTGGACCGTGATCGGCAACCAAGATGGCCGCCTGATGACGAGGGAGGCAGAGACCGAGAAACCCTGAAATTGCAGCCACCCCAGGGAAATACGAAGTGCGCGCAGTCACCTACCCGTTGGCTGTGAGGAGGGAGGCGACTGCTCGGAGCCACTGCATACTCGCCTTCCGGGTGCAGGGCCGCGTGCCGGCTGAGCGAAGCAGCGATGGGTGCTCCCGCGCGCGCGACTGTGCGGGGAGACCCAGCCGCCACACTCAGACACCAACAGATCCGGACGGCTGACAGCGGACACACGGAGCACGAAGTCCGGTGACCAGATCGTGGGGGAGAGCGTGCGGAGAATCACATCGTCACCTCACTTGGCGTGTGGGAACCGACGGGGACTCACCTCACCTTCCCCCTCTCCCCCAGAGAAATCCAACGCGGTGCGGAGACCGGCCTGGACTGCTGGCGACTCCTACATCACGGATGCGGGCGCTCCGCTCCGCGTAGAGCCCCCGAGCGTCCTCCCCAGCTGAAACACGGTGCTAAGAAGAGAGGGAGGAGGGAAATGAACAGCGACCCTCGCCTCCTGGCCCAAAATACGCATGCCGCACTGCTGCACGGTGACACTCACACCGGCGCGGCTCAGAACGGGCCCTACCAACCCACAAAGAAGGCTGCCTGAGCAACCCGCCGGTCCGGGCCATACGGAGAGTATAATACGGACACTGTAGCTGCAACGACGCCGCGGGTGCTCCGAGTTGAGTTGAGCACCCGATGAGCTCCGACAGCAGCTCCTGATCATCTCCCCGGTTGCTCGCTGGCGACCCGGGTTGGCGGTAAGGAGAGGGGGAGATGGGGGATTGGTCCCTGACATCCTGTGTGACATTTCCCGGCCATATATGAGCAAGTACCATGCTCTGGGTGGAATAAGTGCATAAACCCAGCTCCCAAACGTATCAGTGGCACCTTCTAGAGATACCCCTGCTGTGTGTGACGCCGGCACGACACGGCGAGTGACTTTAGGCCCCCCAGCTATACATAAAAGGGCATTGAACAAACCACGCTGCTCCTGCCGGGCCATGCATGCCCACTACCCTTGAGCCCCCCTGGCTTGGACAGAACCGTTATTGATCACCCGCTAAACTCATCCTCGAAATCAGCCAGCGCCTCCCTCCCTCTGCGCACTCAAAGCGCACCCACACACCATCACAAGCGATACTGGGTGAGGCACCCACACAGTCGCGGTGCACAGAATTTCGGTCCCATGGCCGGATCAGACCATCTGTGGAGTTTTCCCCCAACACGTACCCAGATGCGAGCTCACGGACTGTAGATATCCCTCCTGCAAAGTGTTGGAAGTGCGGAGCTGCCATACTCAAATCTTCCCCCCTCAATAACACTCGCTTCCCTGCCCTCCAGCGGGCTTCTCCCTCCAGGTGCGATCTGGACCTCTACAGCCACCTCACTAGTATACCTGCAATGGGGAAAGATAAGCCCAGGAAGACCTCCACACAAAGCAGGATTGAACAATACGCAACCATGCCACTCTCACGTTCCCCGGAAAGGCCAATACAACCAGACTCAGACTGCATGGAAGAGAATATCTCCCTCAGAGACATTATGGGTGCTATTGCCAGTTCTAGAACTTCCATGGAGAAAAAGATGGACAGTATTGGTGCAGATGTATCCTTGTTAAGACATGACCTGCAAAAGCTGACCTCGCGCACCGGGGAGGCGGAGATGCGGATCTCCGAAACCGAGGACAACATTCGCGGAGTGAACCGACAGATGTCTGGCATGTTGGCACGCATAAAGCTCCTGGAATCAAGAGCAGATGAAAGTGAGGGCAGATCAAGACGTAACAACATCCGCATACTGGGTCTTCCAGAAAAGGCAGAAGGAGATTGCATGGAACTATTCCTTGAGGGGTGGCTCGCGGATATATACGACGCACAGTCCTTCTCCAAATTCTTTTCCATCGAGCGAGCCCACCGCATTCCTACCGGCAAGATCACGCCAGGAGCACCGCCACGTACAGTCATCGCAAGGTTCCTAAACTATAGAGATAGAGACACAGTACTGCAATTGGCGAGGTCTAAAGGAACTATTACGTACAATGGGTCAAGAATTGCTTTTTTATCTGACTTCACCAGAGCAGTACAGAAAGCGCGCCAATCATTTGATCCCCTCAAAAAACGCTTGCAATCAATGGGAGTGAAATATGGGCTAATATTCCCTGCCCAACTTAAAATATTCCACAAGAATGCAACAGTGCACTTCACTGATCCTAGGGAGGCGTGGAGCTGGGCTGAAAGGCACATAGACGGCGACTGGAGCGCTGACGGAAGAAGGAGAGGAGAACCGAATAGACCTCGTCCTGACCGACCACCTGATCAGGAGCCGCAGCAACAACAACAGGTCGGAATCCCACAACATGCGGAGGATTAGAAGACATTGCCAATATCTCGGATATCCAGACCACTACTAATATACCGTAAAGGTGCTGTATTGCACATCGTAAATGTGACGATGATGGCAACTCCGGCTGGCGGCCGCCCAAACAGTGCCCCCCCCCCGGTCACTAAGCGAATTCGGAACACCGTAAAGCGGAGTTCCACCGCCCTGCCTTCTGTTTCTCTCTGAGACGCAACATCTGGCACATTTGTACTCTAGACTCGGATTGTCACAGGGCAGGCAGATGTAGATTACAGTTAAATTGTTTTAAAGTTAACACTGGGTCGACAGATGCTTCAGTTGTGGGTGGAGTATGGGGAGGGGGGAGTTGAGTCTGTTACGTTTATTCAATGTTTACCATACAGAGGCAAGATGAGTACGCTATACAGGCCAAACATGGCAGAACTGTCATGTATGCAACCAAGGAAATACATCTGTGTAAGCAAATCCCACACTGACAATGGCAGCTGAGACTATTTCAACCCAAAGAAAGCTTAAACTCCTGGCATGGAATGTGAACGGATTGGGTGCCAGCATCAAGAGACGGCTAGTCCTGCAACATCTAAATAGACATTCCCCAGACATAGTCATGCTGACCGAAACACATCTAGCTGGAAACATATGCAAATTTTTCCAAAGATCAAACTACCACACCGCGGTACACGCCGGCTTCTCCATGGGAGCGAGAGGAGTCCTCATACTAATCCACAAGAGGCTGCCGCTGGTGATCAAGAACGTACTACAGGACAGAGGAGGCCGGTATGCATACATCCAAGCAACACTGTGGAATCAAACACTGGCACTCATGGTGGTGTACTCCCCACGAGCTCTCCTCAGCGACCTGCTAAACAAAATTACCCCCATCCTGGCAATGAGACCTGCAGACACAATGGTGATAGGGGGAGACTTTAATGAGGTCATGGACTATACGCTTGATCGCACGCACCTGAGAGCCAGAAACCCCGCCACCACGACCAAGTTGGCTTCTTTCGTGTCGGCAATGGGCCTATGTGACACATGGAGAGTCCTTCATGCTCAGGCTCGACAATATTCCTTCCACTCGGGAGCCCACGCCTCGACGTCTAGGATAGACTACTTCTTCTTCCCACACCAAAGTTTTTACAAAATAAGCAATGCATCCTTCCTTCGACGAGGAATCTCTGACCATTCCCCACTGCTGCTCGAACTGGAAACGGCAAGACCACGACCGCCCCCCTCATGGCGACTAAATTCCTACTACTTGGGATTCCCTGAATTTCAGGAGATGATGGAGACAGCCGCCTCCGATTCCTTTGAACTTAATACAGACTCGACTGATAGCCCCAATACACTGTGGGAGGCATACAAACCAGTCCTGCGCGGAATAATTATATCATGGATGTCCCATAAGAAGAAGATGCACCGTGAAAAAATCATCGAAGCTGAAACTGAAGTCATGTCCAAAGAGCTCGACCACATTGCCAGTGACTCCCCGGAGACGAACAGAGCCTTATTAATGGCACAGAAGAAGTTGCACAATGTATCCTTAGACTGTGCCAAGAAAGCACACGCTGCAATGAAGGCACGTGTATATGAAACGGGAGACATAGCCGGCAAAATGCTTGCGTCGCTAGAAAAACGAGACAAGGGACAGTCGAAGGTGAAATGCATCAGAACCCTAAACGCAAACCTAGTCCACGTCGATGCAGAGATTGCAGAACGCTTTGCTGAGTTCTACGAGAACCTCTACGAACACCCCACCAATGCTTTCGATAGTACCATATTAACTGATATCGACCTCCCAACACTCACCATAGACCAAATTACTGCTCTAGACAGCAAAATCACTACTACCGAGATATCAACTGCCATTGTGCAACTCCAGGCTGGCAAGACCCCAGGCCCGAACGGGATCCCAATTGACATCTGGAAATAGCTAAACCATCTGGATATACCCGCACACTTGCTCAATGTGTTTGAACACTCCCTAAACCAAGGCGAGCTCCCATCTGATCTCCGCAAAGCCACCATCATAGTGATTCCCAAAAAGGGCAAACCCCCAGAAGAATGCACCTCCTATCGACCCATGTCCCTCATCAATAGCAAAGCCAAAATACTGGGCAAAGTTCTAGCCAATAGATTACAACTAGTCATCACGTCACTGATCCATCCGGACCAATGTGGCTTCATGCCCCAGAGGTCGACCAGAATGAACATTTGCAGATTGCATCTGGCACTAGAGAGAGCCCCGGCCCTGCAGCAATCACTGGCTCTGCTGGCCATAGACTTCGAGAAAGCATTCGACTCTGTTCATTGGGAGGCGCTATGGGCCATAATGCGCAAGATGCACTTCGGGGAACCGTTCATAAAATGGGTACAACTCCTATACAATAACCCAGTAGCCGAGGTTAAAGTAAATGGGTGGCCGTCGCGTACTATCCGATTAGGGAAGGGAACCAGGCAAGGTTGCCCACTCTCGGCAATGGTATTTGCACTGATAATAGAACCATTAGCAGTCCTCCTGAGGGACACTACCACGTGGACTGGCTTTAGATGTGGTCCGAGTTGGGAAGATAGAGTATCCCTCTATGCAGATGATCTCCTAGTATACTTGGGCGACCCAGCATCTTCCTGCCCTGTGGTCACGCAAATCCTAATAGAGTATGGATCCTTTAGCGGACTTAAAGTAAACTGGTCCAAATCTGTGCTGTTCCCAGTTAAAGGGGTAGACTGCATTCCGACATCGGGTTCCCCATATAAAGTTGAAATCAATCAGTTCCGATACCTGGGCATTCTAATCACCAATGGGCTAAATAGCTATGTAAAACAAAATCTACATCCACTTATTAAAAGATACGAGCAAGACGTAGCCCACTGGCAGGCACTACCACTGACACTGTTAGGCAGGGCAGCGCTCTTCAAGATGCTGACCTTACCCCGTTTTTTATACATTCTCCAGAATGCCCCTCTCCATGTCCCCGCTGCAGAATTTCACAGTATAGATAGCACAACACGTACACTCCTATGGGGTGGGAAACGCCCGAGAATTGCCCTCAAAACTCTCCAACGCTCAGTTTGGGAAGGGGGAATAGGACTCCCGAATATCCAGATCTATTATTGGGCGACTCAGATGGCAACAGTCAATGATATATTACACGGAGACCCGACCATCCCTCACATAAGAGCCGAACTAGCGGCGGGACATGGTATGTCCCCACTCGAAAGCCTCTATTGTAAACAGACTCGCCCGCCTGAATGCACGATAGCGGTACACACAGCCTTGGTATGGAAGGAAGTACATAAACATTTAGGTTGGGATAACAAAATTACCCCAGTCCAACCCATCTGGAACAATGCTCACCTCTTGAATCTTGCCAACCTCCCGAAATGGCCAACCTGGGCTGCAGCTGGCATACAGATAATCCAACAGATAGTCGTGAACGACCAGCTGATGCAGTTCCCTGAGCTTGCTGCAACACTTGGCCTGCCAGAGACCGAACAGTATCACCATAGACAGTTACAACATGCACTTACCGTGCACAGGGCCCAACTCGTGGACATGCCGGAATGCACACCTATAGAAAGGAATATAGTAATTGATAGTGTAAGCAATAAGGCCATATCTACCATGTACAATGCTATTTCCTCATTTGGCACGAAAGAGCTGCTGACCTTGAAGACGAAATGGGAAAGTGATACTGGCCCTATATTACCTGAAGATTGGATTGAAATCCTGATGTATCCTAGAGAATGCGCAATTTCGGCACGAATTAGGCTTATACAACTCAAGATACTACATAGGATATACTATCCCCGAATAGCCCTGTACAATTGGGGAAAAACGACCGACCCCAAATGCCTACGCTGCAAACAAGAAGAAGGATCCTTCTACCACATCCTCTGTCAGTGTACACGCATACAACGCTTCTGGCATAAATGTAGCGCAAAGCTTTCCAGGGTCATAGGTCGCCCAGTTCCGACGGATCCCAAACTCCTGCTTTTGGGCATTGCCGACACACTAGAATTGTTGCGATTTTAAAAACTACTTGTCTCGACTACCACAGGAATTGCCAAAAGGAACATTGCGCAATTGTGGGGTTCAGAAAACACCCCGAAATATGATCATTGGATATCGGATGTGGATGCAGTCATCTTAATGGAACGCCGAGTCTATCAAGCTAGAGGCTGCCTGGGCAAAGCAGACAAGATTTGGGGAAAATGGGAACAGACAATATAAATCTGATGTAATATTGACACTATGCATGGGCGTGTAGTTCTGTAAAGACTGCATCCGCTAACATCATTCTTTGGGGCGTTTTGCACAATATCACTATCCATAAACTGCTTGCTGTCTTAATTGCTTATATACTTTACACTATATGTGTCTTTGCGATTGCTTATATCTCAAGTATACTCATCCGTGCTACTCTGCCAACTGTATGCAAAGTCTTATGGTTTTGTTGGTATCTTGTTGTTTATTGCACAAAAATGTAATAAAATGTGTTATAAAAAAAAAGAATATATATTTATTTTAATTATAAGCTCAATGAATAATAATTTTGTTCAATCACAGCCGTCACCTTCTTTGTGGCAGAAAAAACAGCTTTAATTACAAAACACACTTTTTGTACATTTACTTATTACTCACAAACATGGAACACAAGCTAAATAAACTGGTTAAAATGTAGTTGAAATTACAGATATGTAAAAATGCATGTGGCAAATATTACACCAACATTTTGCTTAGGAATAGAGACAGTGTTGATTTAAAAACAAGACATACATCACACATACAGTGTTGGATACATGAGGTCTCACCTTTGCAAAACACTTTTCCCTCCAACCCCAAAAGCCCAAGCATCAGTGAAATGCAGGACCCTTCAGTTCAAAGTCCAGCTCTGAGGAGTGGGGACAATTTAGAAGCTTCAATTTCCAGAGCTCCCTCATTTAAAGACCTGTGTTGGGGAAGTTGGACAGTAACAATGGAGATGATTATTAAGTTTGGTTTTTCAGAACCCCCCTTCACTTAAAGGCCCATGTTGGGGAAACTGGGAGAGTAAAATGGGGATGATTATGAATTTAGATTTTTCAGACCTTACTTCGCTGAAAAGCCTGTGTTGGGGAAGTTGACAGTTTTGAATTTCCGTTTTGGGGGGGCCAAGGTAACCCCTGGTTAAATACAATGTTGAAAGAGTGGTGACAATTGGGAATTTCGTTTTTTAGATAAGAATACCTTTTATTTAAAAGCAGGTTTTTGAGACAAGTGTCTTTTGGGTTGAAAGGCAAGATTTGGGGATGGTCACAATTATCAATTTCATTTTGGTGGCAAGTCTATCTTTTGTAAGGGGTTTGGTTGGGAATGTTCATTTTAGTATGAGACACCCCTTCTCATTAGAAAAGTCAGGGGTGACATGAAAATGAAGGCACTCCAATTACTTAAAATGACTATCTTGTATCTCCTGGCTAGGAGGGAGGGTGAACGTTTTGAATTATTCCAAGCTCCCCCTTGCAACAATCTATTTGGGAGTTAATTAAATTATTATACAGTCAAATATGCTAAGGGTCTTCACAATCCTACCCCCACCCACTAATGGAGGAGAACCCACTATGAAAGGGAAGGGATTAATTAAATAGATCCCCACGCTGAAATTTGGTTTGACAGTCTACTTACTTTTGGAAATCTCTGGCCTCTGCACTCATGGAGACTGAGCAGGGCTTTGCTCTTAGGGAAAAACAGGATTCTGATGAGCACTTCAGTTAATGGAATTCCACTGCAATCTTCCCTCTATGGTTCCAGAGAAGCCTTACAGCCTCTGTTTTCTAGTCGCCCCAGCAATAGATAGCTCCAGCACTCTTCCAATATTTTCACCCAGATGCAATTTCCGCAGATCTCCTTTGGTGATTTTTGGCAGCTGTCCCCTCTTCCATAGTGCAAGACCTTTTACTCTCTAAACCACTCACAAGGAAAGTGAATATTAGGTGCTGCTAATTTATAATCTCACGACCAGGATTAGAGATTTATATTTCTCTCAACCCCCAAGTCGAGCTTCTCTCTAAGGATTGGTTAAGGCGTCTAGAAAAGAAATATTGCAAATCCCATTTGAAATTCCCATGGCAAAAGTTCATAATTTACTAATGAATGCCATGATATATATTGCCTTTTGAAACACTAGTTCATCTCTTCTTTGTGGATCCATGCTCTAGCATTTTATCATGCTTACTTTGCATTGACATACATTTATAAATGACGGTTTCTAACAGTCTATGGGCCTCATTACATGGTAGGCGGTAACTATGGTGCTATTAGAGCCATGGTTGCCGCCGGTATTTTACCGTGTCCGCCTTGGTGGATGGCGGAATTACTGCCCTACTCCAAGGTGAGCGGGGGCGGTAATTCCCCATTCACCAAGGCACTTCCCCATTCCCATTTTTGCCCCCATAGGGCATAATGGGAATGGGGAAGGCGCTAAGTACGGTATTGCAAATTGCGGTACCGTAATTAGCACCAGGGTCCCTTTGCGGCACCCTACTTTAACGGCTGGTAAAACCAGCCATTAAGGTCGGGTCCCGAAAAGGGAACTCGTATTAAGGCGGTAAGGGTTTACCGGTACTGGTGCCCTTATCGGTACCGGTAAACCCTTACTGCCTACCGTGTAATGAGGGCCTATGTATTGTATTAGTATTTTACTTCTATGCTGTTGATTCCTCTAAGTAACTCCAGTGTTCACATGTACTAATTAGGAATTATCTTAAGGCTACTCAATTGGCAGCCATGTGTGGCTGATTGCACTTGCACTGTAGTTTGCTAGTTTGTATATTCAGGCTTTGATCTTTTGTCAATGGTATGCTATTATATCTGCATTTTATTACGAAGTTGTCCCACTGTTACTGCACTTGCACTTTACTATGAAGCCATCTATCTGTACTGAATATTCAATTTTGCACTTTATTTCTAATGCTGCATTTTGTACATTTATATTTACCAACTGTGTGAATTTATGTATTACAATGATGCACAATTTTGCACTTTAATTCTAATGCTGCTTTTTGTACATTCATATTTACCAACTGTGTGGATCTACGTATTATAATAATGTACAATTATGTTTTTTTAAAAAAATTTAAATCCATATGTCTGTATGTTCTGATGTATTGTGTATTTTCTATAACCACTGACAGCCTCTTTGGATAGATATTTTTTTAGCCAATCAGTACACGTTCAAAGATCATTGTTTTCAGGAACGGACCTTGGGTTTCATTATGTGTCTTTACCTTGGACGTTGTTTTACTATTGTTCCTTATTTTTCAGTGAATTCCTATCCAGGTCTGCACTGTATATTGTTTTTTCCTATTCCAAGATGTCTGCCGTAGTTACTACACACAGACCAGCTTGTTGATGCGAGCTGTGGACACAATGAAAGGACTATTGTGTGTATTTTATACTGCTTGCAAGCCTTGCCCCCCATACATGAACAAGCGCTTAGTGGAGCGGGAAACGCGTTGTGTAACAGGACTTGCCCTATGGTGTCCTGCCTCTGCTGTTTTGTTGTTGCCGTTTTAACTAATAAACTTGTAATCCTTTTTAATTGAGTTTTTCAATTTGGGGTTTGGAAGTAACTGAGATGACTTGTTTCCTCGCCTGGAGTGCTGTTTACCTTCCTCCTTTGATATATATATATATATATATATATATTATTTTCGCTTCATCTTATCGTGGGGGATTTGATGCAATGACAGCTGTGTTTGCACCATGTTGCAGGGGCGCGTGGCAATTTTTCACTGTTTATACAAAAAGTATAATAGTTATGAACATGCAATTTACTCTCCAGATACCCAATATTACCTCTATCAGCTTGCCAGTACTTAAATTCAGTACATTTTGGGGGCAGTCAGAAACAGAATTCAGGTGATAACATGATTTCCAAAAATTGCATGTGGATCGTATTTACATCAGAATAACCAGCTCATTACTAGCTTTCAAATGACATATGAATGGACACATTCCGACTTATTGTTGCTGAGAAAAGCACTAGTCATGATAGTCCATTTGAACTAATGGGAAATATTCACATGTATGGAATTCTTAGTTCTCAATTCTCCAGGCCAGTTTCATTTCTTGGCAAGCATGTGACCAGAGCCTCCTGGACAAAATGGGCCTCATTACGAGTTTGGCGGTAGTCATGGAGCTATTAGCTCCATGGCTGCTGCCAAACCGGGTTCCTTTACCGGGTTCCCAGAATGGGGAATTACCGGGCTATTCCAAGTACAGAGGGCCCAGTAATTCCTCCCTCTGGGAACCTGGACCCGGACCTTCCCCATTCCCATCTGAGCCCCCATAGGGCTCAATGGGAATGGGAGAGGGTGCAAACAACGGGCTGATTATGAGCAGCACGTTGTTTGCTCCCTCTTCCCCTCGCGGGACCCGGTAACGACGGCTGGTTTGACCAGGCGTTCCTTACCGGGTCCCATGAGGTGAGCTTGTAATCGTGTGGAATGGAGTTAACGTGTCTGCACCATTTGCGGAACCCGTTACCCATTCCGCCGATCTTATAATGAGGCCCAATGTGTTTTTAAGGCTGAGATAAAAGCCATTAGCCTCTTTATTGTTTGAAAGTTGGTGGGCTGAGGAGATCCTTATCATGCAGCAGACAATTCACCTCTGCCTTGTGATGTCATAAGGCCATGCTCACATCTGGCACTTTGTCCTGTTTTCTGAAGTTGACCACAGTTTGGATCTCAAAACCGTCTATTTTTTGGTATTTTACCAGCCAGGGCTGATACTCACTTTATTGCAGTTGTAAATAACTGGTATCCATGAGTTTCAAATGGATCCCCTTTTGAAAGCAGGAGGCCAACAGGCCTGCAGTGGGGAAGTCATTTGTGAGTTCTGGCCACCAACAAGCAACATGGTCTGCCTCGAATCTAAATGAAATTTGCATGTGACCCATGGAAACAAAGTGGCCTTTTCTTTTCAATTGCTGCCGGAATTTTGCATGTGAAGCATAATATATATTTTACTACATTACATCTTGTCAGCACACACCAAGTATTTTCCCTAATATCTTTATTTTTGATGGGGAAAGTTTTTCTCATGTCTTGCTTCACAAACTGTAAAACGCCATTTTGGTTTCAGTGTTTGAAAACCCTGCTTTTCATGTAGAATCGCATTTGATTTTCTTCTGCAAATGTGATTTAAAGGCTGCTTTTCAGTTGTCCTTTTTCATTGTAATGAAAGATAGGCCGTTTGATTTCCAATGCTTGGCCATTGACATAGCATTTCCCTTTCAGCACATCTCTTCCTTGCGTTACTGGCAGACACACACAGTCTGCATTAATAGACCCATTTTCAGTGTGGACGTTTTTCAAGGCTGGCAGGTCATTTTTCCAGTGGGCCTTTAAGTTATGTTTGTTTGGGCTTTTGATTATGTTAGTTTATGTTAAAACCCACATGCCCCCCCCCCAGTTCTTCCATGATTCTTTCATGGTGAAATGCAGGGGAGAGTGGGGTTTTCATCCAAAGTCCTTTTTATTTTCCTTTGAGGGCACTCCGGGCTTCACTGCCATCTTTTGTTTGGGGGATTCAGAACAGAACCACCTCCTTCTCTTTCTTTAGGGAGTGGGTGCTTCAACCTTCACCTCTGTCCTTGGGTTGGCGGTGTAGAAAGGAACCCCCTTCCTTCCTTGCCCAGGATCCTTGGGATCCTCCCCGGACTGCCCTCCTAGCCCCAGGCTGGAAGTGAAGGAAGTTGGTTATCTAGCAATAGAAAGAAAAGAAAGGTTCACTACTTTTTACACAACACATTTCCCCGGAAGATAGGACATTGCATGAGAGAGAAAAACCATTGCATAGAAATAGATATAACATTTCAGAAAATCAACATAACATATTTTTTTCTTAACATTTCTAAAGAATAAGAATTAACTACTCACCTGTTATAAGTCTCCATCTGTGGTTTTCATTCTTTTCTTTTACTCCTCGGAAGGTTCCTCTGATCAACATTCATTTAACTCCTCAATCAGTTATAAAGCTTGTAAGAGAAAACAGTGTGTCAACTGATTCATGTGGACGCATTTTTCTTGTGTCTGTTCTCCTTTTGGGATGCAGTTCTTGTAGGCAACGGGTAATATTTGATCTACAATGTCAAAGGCACCACGATAAGACAAAAGAAAGTTCTGCTTCTTGGTCTTATTCCTTTGAAAACTGTACAGGTAAACCTTGTCACTTGCCTTGTACTCCTTCTTGGTGTTTTTTAGATCATAATATGTTTTCATCCCTTCATCCGACTTTTCTGAATTGCGATGAGCATAAGCAAAAGCATGCTGAAGGTGCAACCTTAGATTTTCAATGTACTCGTGAGTAGTGGGTGCATTTATCAGGGTCTGGTCCTCAGTTTGGTAGAGCAGATGCTGAGGTAACACCATTTTTTATCCGGTCATGAGCTCAAATGGAGACATTTTAGGTGCAGAAGGTGGTGTATAATGAATGTCCATTAGGGCAAACGGCAACCAGATGTCCCACCTGGGTCCAGATTCTGCCACAAACTTCTTTAAGATGCTCACAATTGTCTTGTTGCATCTCTCTACCTCTCCCCCCACTCGAGGCTGGGTGGTAGGCAATGTGGAGATTCACACATCTTCGCCATCACCTTACTGGCAAAATGTCTTTCTCAATCTGACTCAATCCTTTGGGAGAGGCCGAAAAGAGTGAAGATGTGGTTGATCATTAGTGAGGCAACTGTCTCTGTCTTACAATTCGGGGCAGAAAGACACTTTACCCACTTTGTGAACAAGCATGTTGCAGTCAACATGTACTTGTTTCTTCTAAAGGAGAGACTCACTGGCCCGATGAAGTCGACTTGCAAATCTGACCAAGACAATGTCATTCCCCTTTTTTGTAGGGGAACTCTGTGTGTGAGTTAACTGGGTTGAAAGTGAGCACCCACAAGACACCTCTTTAGGTAAATGTCAAGGTCCTGGCCCATGTGTGGCCAGTAGACAACCATGCACAAGATTTCTAATGTCGTGTGAAACCCCCCATGAACGGCAGTGGCCGCGTCATTGGCATGCTTCAACATCAGGCTTCGGAATGAGGTAGGTACCACCCACTGGTCACAGCTAGATAGTGCTCTCCTTAGCAACAAACCATCTTGGATCCAGAACCTCTTGGAAAACTTCATCAACAGCCAGAGATCCTCTTTACTAGTATAATCCGACTCTATTAGAGGAAAACTCACAGGGCCTTCAATGTGTTGATAGACTTTTCCAATAATCGGGTCCTCTTTCAGTGCAGTGATCAAATCTGCATCTGGGTATCTTTACTCTGCTGGGAAGTCAAGAGTTAATTGTTAGCCCGAGTTTGTGACCTGGTGACAGCAGCAACATGGATTTCCCCCAGTAGGGATTTTGTTTCTATGAATCCCCCCTGCAGAGCTCCTGTTTTAGCCATCTGGTCAGCTAGGTCATTCGCAGATGTATCTGGCCCCTCTATTTCGAATTGAGCTCTTATTTTCCTCCAAAAGATGGTCATCTCATTGGAGCTCACAATATTATCAACTGAATGGATAAGGTTGGAATGCTTTAATGGTTTGTTGTTGGCACAAAGCATGCCTCGATTCTCCCAGTTAATCAGGTGCTCTACGAACCCATTCCTGACATAATCAGAGTCAGTGATTTTGACCAGCTCTTTGAATTGGTGTTGCACTACAGTGAGGATGGCTTGATGAACGGCCATGAACTCTGCAATCTGACTACTTCTGGGTCGTATTGTGTAACTGAGCATATGACCCTTAAGAACGTGCAGATGCAATGGATGGGATTACACCATATTAATTCTGACTTCAAATAACTGAACCAACTCAGGAAAATGGCAACGTACTGTTTTATTAACAATGATCTAAAACAGGGAGGTTACAACAAATATAAACAGATGTATGCAAGGTCTCTCGATCTCCACACAAAATATGGTTCTTACACTAAAGGATGTGTCGGAGTGAAGTCATACTACATGACAATAGTGAAAAACCTATCAAGAGACATCTAAGTATACATTTATAAAGGAGCTAGGATTGTTATTGGCTGCCCGTTAGCAGGTGGACAACGTATGTCTTCCTCTAAAAACATGTAATTTCAGAAATATTAGATGCACAGTTTCTCATTGGCCTTCAAACTATAAGGTCCTTTGTTATATGGACTAATACAATTGGTTGGCACACTTGTGCCATGTCTGGAACATTCAGTTTATTTAGCAGCATGTAAGCCCAGACCCAGGTGCAGGGAGATATGAAGCTGCCTCACCACTCAAGAAGCCAAGCATCTCTCATCACCCATGCCTTCTGCCATGAAATTGTCTTTGTACTTCGCCTTGCAGAGTATCCTTGTCTTTGAGAATGCACGGGAGTGAGGGCTCTCGCTATCGTGTATGGAACTCCAAGTTCAAATTCTATTTCCATCCTTGGCTCACGTGACTGGGGACCACGATTTAGTCCACTTTGCAGCCTTTAAATTATCTAAATGAATTAAAGCTTGGCATCCTTTGTGTTCTTTCTTGCACCTTAATGTGAGAAGGTTCATCTTCTGCACACTCGTCCTTCTTCAGAGGAGATAGCTGACCTCGCCTTCTAGAATCTTGACTTTAGGCCAGGCAGCCTCACCACACAGCTCTATGAGCCTATTTTTCTTGCTGCAACACAGTCTTACATTCCTGCTTCATGGCTTCTGGCTTACTTAATTCATGATACCAATTTCCAGTTTCTATACATTGGCGGCTTCACCAGCATTCTATTCACTACTCATAGCCAGATTCTATGATGACTTAATCTACTGGGTTTCAGCGTTTGTACATTTATTGAACGGTTGTTTTCTGCAGTACTTCGTGCCGTGTAATCTTCTTCTTTTACATTTTAGAGTTCACTCGATTCTTTACTTGTCATTAGTTTTTTAGGGTCTGTATATCATCTTCAGCCAGTATCTCGGGACGTCGTGGACACTTTGTATGATGTCACTAGCACCTCTCCTTTGCTCTGTCTCATATTCCTTCAGGGAGTTACTCCTGCAGGTTCTCATCACTTTGGGGGTACATTCAATAAGGTTCTCTTAATGGGTATCTTCTTCCAAACACTTGCTGTGGTATTGGCACAACGGCTGGTGTCAAGCACGGCATGGTCTCATGTCTCCAATATAGGGAATTTAAGGGGGCGGGATCTCCTGCTGATGTATACAGCTGCTCCTCTACATTCCCCCCTCTGGTCGAGTCCTCAACCACCTCCTTAGGTTTTTCTGCACCCTTGTATCTTCTCTTCAAGAAGCTTTTCTTGGATATCCATATTTTCATCACTCCCGTCAAGGTACCCACTGTTTCAATGAGTTCATCCACACTCCACGTCATGTAATTACATTGTCCATTCAGGGTACAGTAGACCCAACGTCCCACATACCTTTTATGATCCTTTGGATACCAGAACTGTGTTCCTTCAGGTGCCACAATGCTGGCCTTTATGTACTCTCTGACGGCATCATCAGTTAGCTCTTTGGCTTCTGGCTCATACTTGACATCAATCATGATCTTCTTTCCTACTGCTTTCTTTGCCATTTTCTTACATTGTGCAATTATCATCCTGATTATACAGCATTCAAGCATGATCAGCACCAGTGTTGGTCCAAGAAATTATAAAACAGTTGTCATCCAATGAGGAACTCCATGAGATCAAGCATGCAAACCAACTGTCATCTTCAATACCATTTGTCTCTTCCTTCATCTTTTATATGCAGATCTGTCAACATTGGTATGGCCTCCATCAGAAAGTATTAATGTGCAACTTGATGGCCCGATCTTGGCGCAAACTCCTCCTTCCATTGCTGTGATCATGTCAAGGACATACCTATTCTGGAGGGTCATCAACCTTATAACCCTCAGCTCTTCTTTTATTGTGTTAAATCCTTTTATAGTAGCATTGATTGTCTGTAGAAGCTCCCACCTGGTGATTTTTAGCCATTTGGCATTCACCGCTCTTTGAAGTGCAGACATAGTTGTCATAGTGCAGACATAGTGCAGTAAAGTTGTCATTATCATAGCAGTCTTGCTGAATAACTTGAGTTCATCAGGAATGGCTTTGATAAGAAATAAATCTCTCTTTTCTTTCATCAGAGTTGAACTGACCTTCTTTTTCTCAAATGATCATCCACCTTTGGGAATTCATAAATGTTTAGATTGTTCTGAGGAATTACCAATGCTGGGACATGGATGACAACCAAGGAACACACTCCACCCAAATTCCTAGGCAATTTCACATATGCTCTAGATCCGCAGGCCCAATATCGATCCATTAGGACAGCCGTCACTTTTCTCATTCCTGGAAGGTCAATTGTGGTTTTACACCCTTTATTATGTCCAAATAATTATTTCCATGACTTTTCAAACAAATTGGGCCTCATTACGACCTCGGCGGTAGCCATACCGCTACTGCACAATCTGTTCAATTATAGCGATCAGGAGTCTTCTCATCACTGGACCATTTTTGGGATCCTGTAAAAAGGTATGACTATTGACATCTCTTCTGATAAGAGCAGGGTTGACTGAAGTATAAACACAAATATAGCAGTCACAAGCCGATTTGTGTCACTGTCAACAGGTATCATGTAATTTATCAATTTAAAACAAATATTCTCCATGAAATGAATCTAGATACTGATCTCTCTTCCAATTTTTAATCAGGAACTGAAGTTTAGGCATAATACTGATGCAATATGTATTCCTTCAACTGGAATTTCTCTGCAAGTCTATGCACCTCCTGCAAAAATACATATAAGGAATGTCCACTGAATTGCAGTCCAAAAGAAATATGTGCTAATCACTCGCTGTTTTATCTTCCTTCCTCTTGATTATCGATTGAGGATGCACACACGGAAAATCTTCTTCTTGTCTTGCTTCTGGGTCAGCAACAACTAGAGGGAGGGTCTCGCCTTTATAGATTTTTAAATCACATAAATGCAGCCAAGCTTGTCATTCTGATACCTTCACTGCAGAAGGGGAGACTTCTTCAACACAAAAGGGACCATTGAACCTAAGTTCATGCATCTTTCACGTAAAACTCTTAATGAGAATTAGGTCACCAACATATAACTTTGGCGGTGGCAATAGTTCACTTGGACTGGTCACTGGATTTTCCTCTTCTGTGTTCCGTGATCCCTCCCTCTGATGCTTGACTTGATCTGAAGTGAGAGAAACACTGGTAGTCATACATGTCAAATAATCGTGTATCTCATCACCTAGAGTCTTCGCTACACTCCGGGCATCACTCCTTAATCTATATGGAGGCATAAGAGGCATTCTCATTTGACACCTTGTCACTCGTGCAGGGTGAGGTGGTGGTCCGAACCTGGCTGATTGCGAGGGGCATATAAGGCCATCCCTTCTTCAAAGTCAATTTGATCTTGGCGATCCTCTCTTTAAGGAGGCCATTGAAATGGGTGTAATTTTAGGGGGGGCAGGGGTGTTTGTCCCACCCCAACTTTCATGGCACACCATTTTGTCCCCATTCATTTGGCTGGGGGATCTTTTCTTCAGATGTCATGTCCTCACCAACATCTTCAGCAAATTTACTCCACTGGCCGTTGAGTCTCTCACATATTCTGTTTTCTTGTGGGTGATAAATAGACGGAAATGTATGCTTTATGCTCAACAGAAGCCCTATTTGTTTGAATAACTCATTGACAAAATGTGGCTCATTATCAGTTCTTAGTACTTCACACACACCCCACCTTGGGAAGATTTTGTGCACTAAAAACTTTGCTGCACAAATGGCATCAGGGTGTATACATGGACCAGCTTTGATCCACCCAGAGAAGGGGTACACCACCACTAATAGATACCTATATCCATTATATGTTTGCAACATATCAATGTAATCGATATTTAGATGTTTTAATGGACCATTTGGTCGAGATATTACTCCTCTAATTGTTCTTAGTGTATGCCCAGCAGTAAGCTGTGGACACACGATGCAATTCCCCATGAACTTGCAATGTATTCCAGCAGATTGGGAATTAACCAATCTTCCACATTTGTGGCAGCAAGACTTTCTCTGCTTATATGCACGGGGTAATGCAGTTGCTTAAGTGCGACTTTCAATAATGCTGCTGGCATTACTGGCTTTCCAGTGCTTTCCTGTCGCCATAATGCTTCCGTGGGTGATAAAGAACACCCCCTATGTTTCCATAGTTCTTGTTCCTTTTGCAGGGCTCTGCCCTTAATCTCTATTAGTTCCATAATTGACAGCATATTAAACCCCTTGTGTACTTCTAGTCAAAACTTATTTAGTATCTTCAGTATCAAAATGTAAAATGTCTGGAGAATATGTCTGTGGCTTTGTTTCCGCAAGAGATAAAGTCTGTTTGTTTAGTATGTGCTGTGCATTTTATGATCGCAATGGCTACTGGGAGTTGTAGTGCCTTAATGAGCCTGTCCAGTAATGACGCATGTTGCACTGGTGAGCTGTCTGCACGGAGATAGCCCCTCCTTTTCCAACGTAACAACCCTGCGTGTATGGTTGATGTTACATAGGCAGAGTCACTGTACACTGTCACTTCCTGCCCTTCATGTTTCTCGAGCGTGACAATAAGCACTACCAATTCTGCAGCATGTGCAGAAAAATGGGGACGGTAGTCTTGTACTCACCACTACCTCAAATTCAACATTTAATCTGTGTCTTACAACTGTGGATTCTGAATACCTCTCCCCACTAGTCTGGTCAATTTTCGAAGAACCGTCAATAAAAAGAATTTCCCCTCCCACCAAAGCATTTTCCTTTGCAAAGGGTATATCATCATGGAAATCAACATAGTTTTCACAGTCACATGGTCACCTTCTTCTACAGGTTCAGCTACAAATGTGGCTGGGTTCACTATTTTACACCTTACAATTTTAATTGCTGGATTGGAAATCATCACTTCATAAACTGAAGCTCTTTGTGACGTCAACGTCCCCTTGGGTTTCTCTAAAATGCCAGATAAGACATGCTCCACATAAAGAGTTATGGAACAGCCAATGACAATACGTGCGGACTTCTCAATTGCAAATGCGGCAGCAGTCAAAGATTGTTTACATGGGAAATGTCATCTCATAACTGGGTCTAAAATCCCACTGTAGTATGCCAAAGGCTTATTCCTCAACATTGTCATTGAATGAGCACTGCTGTCATTACTGCCCCCTTTGTGTGTGAAAACGAATAAAATTCCTTGCTGTAGTTGGAAATCCCTAAAACTGGGGCTGTACAAATTGCTCTTCTCAACTCAATTGTTCAGTCCATTCTATCTTTTCCTTACCGACTTGTGCCTTCTTTAACACTTGCAAAAGTGGCTTGCCTTCATGTGAAATTAACTGACCTATGTTCAACACTTCTCCCTGACAATACTATAATTTCTCCTTTTCCACCTTGTATCCTTTGTTTGCTAATATAGTCATTAACTGAACGGTCTTGTCTGCATTCATCTTCTGTTTTACTGCAAATCAGTATGTCATCTACGCACTGAATTTCTGCACTTTTAAGTTCAATGTTACAGGATCCATCTGTAGGGCGCTGTTAAAGATCGACGGGGACTCACAATACCTGTGAGGTAAACAAGTATGTTTTGATCTCTTTTGTCTAAAGATAAAGGAAGTCAGGTCTTGTGAGTCCTTATGCAACAGAATCGAGAAAACGCATTTTTCAAATCTATCATTGTGAAATACTTAGCTTCAACTTGAATACTACACAATATTGTCGCAGGATTAGGAACTAAAGGAAACTCTGCCTCTACAATCTGATTAAGAGGGCATAGGTCCTGGATAAATCTCCACAAGCCCCCTTAAGAATTTTTAATCAGCTACACCAGAGTGTTGCACGATGATTCTGATGGCACAAGTATTCCTTAATTAATTAAGGATGAAATAGTTTGGAATATGCCCTCATCAGCTTCTTGGGACAAAGGGTACTGTTTTGCTTGTGGTAAAATTGCTCCTGGCTTAAGCTTCATTTTAACCTCCCCTATTCCATTCAATAGTCCTACATCATAGGGGCACGTGGTCCAAAGGACACTTTGCACCTTTTCTAGGTCTTCCTGGAAAAATGCTGGTCATTGCTGCATTATCATCATTCACTGTGGGATTTCTCTTTTCTCGATCATTATCCAGTAAGTAAAAACACCACCTCATCATTGATATGTTCTTCTCTGAACATATCTTCATCTGTTATGTCAGTCAATCTGTATCCCTCTTCAAGAGCTTTCACCATTCTCCATGATCTACCTTCATCATCCACACCTTCAAGCATTGCTATCTCCCCTCGTGCTATAGCTGCTTCCAGTTCTATAGGAATAGTATGTCCGCCTTCCTCATCCATAGGGATTTGTGGTCTAAATAAGAACTCATCAGGTATCCTCAGACTCTTCCTTACTAGCCCGGGTAGCCATGTAAACAAAATGCTCACCCCATACAGGAAATTGTACGGATCCAGCGGGACTCCTCGTAGAGACACTTGCCCTGTAAATGCCAGTATGAACTCTCCTACATTTAGTAGTGTATTCCTGGAGCGGAGCACACTATTACCTGATCAGTAAATGAAATTGTCATGTTGAGTTTGTTCATCAAATCTCTTCCTAAAATATTAACTGGCATCTGTCGTGAATATAACAAGGGGACAGACGTGTCACATTCACCTATAGAAACAGACCATTTTCAGTAAAAGGAACTAAATTCGTAGCTCCTGAGAACCCTTGAGCATTCATGGCAATACCTGACATTGGATATTTTCCCTCCAGTGTACTAGAGCGGGTAGCCCCAGTGTCTGCAAGAAAAGAAAAGGATTTGCCCCTATCATCACATCGACCCTTGGTTCCTCTTGGGGGTCTGGTGTCACAGATGTTACTGTAGACATCAAGTCACCCTATGAGCTGTCCTATAGAGGGTAAAAACTCACCCGATCCCTGTGAAAGGATTTCCTCCTACCACAGTGACACCCCCTATCCTAGGTGTCAGTATTTGCTCTGTATTCATGTTTTGTTGTGTTTGCATAAGTGCCTTTTGCTACTGTCCTTGCAGTGGATTCATTTGCACCTGCCCCTGCTGTTGTACCTGCTGTACTTGCGCCGCCTGTGCCTGATAGGATGTGTGATCTTGGGCAAAGTCCTCTCTTGTTTGTGTGCTGTATGTCGGTGGATAAGTTGTTGTCCCACCTCTTGAAAACTGTCTGTTTTGTTGCGCCTTCCCTCGACCTCTACATACACGTGCAATATGCCCTGTTATTCCACAATTTCAACATACTGGGGGAGGCCCTCTGGCAAGCACTCCTTGGTTATATCCCCCCTGAGTATTCTGACTCTTTTTCTGAGTGTTCAGAAATCCACCCTGGATGTTCTGGAATCTGCCTCCTCTTGCTCTAAAACTGACACCTCTACCTTGTGGCACAAACCTGTACCCACTTTGATCCATTGGGCGTGAACGATTCACCTGCAACGTACCTATTGCTTCTTGCAATCCTACTCCTTCTCCACTTGTCAATGCGGCCCCTTCTATGGCAAACTTTGACAATTGTTTCTGAACTAACTTAGCTTCCTCCACTTTTCTGTTCTCCTCTTTCTTTTGTTCTTCTCTTTTAGCAACCGACAATGATGTACAATAGTCAACTGTATCTCAGTCCATGGCTTCGCTTCCATCCCCACTTGTTTTTTCATCTGTCTCTGTACCGGTTCTGGCAATCCCTGACACAAAAGATGATAGAATAAGTCCACTGTTTTTTCCCAAGGCTCTCGTGATTCAAGCTGCCATTTCTCTTGAATATCCTAAATGTAAGCAATAGGGTGTTCATCTTCCTTCATTTTACATGTCATAATTGCACCCATATCTGATGTGTCAGGATACTGTACCCTAAGAGCCCTCCTAACATCTGTCCTACAATTATTAAATGGCGCTCCATCATGTGCTGTGTTTTGTGCTGTCACACTTGCCTACCCTGCTCGCCTCCATATGTCATCAGCCCTCGTTCCAAGAATAGCTGCCAGTAGACCTTTTATGTCTCCTATGGCCAGTGTGTTTCCTCCTGTCATTTTCTGTAATTCGTATGTCCATTTTTCAGCGCCCTAGGTAGCTTGCATTTTCAGTTATCCTTATCCATCTGTGGCCATGGTATGTATTGTGGCCTTGCTCCCCCCTTTTCTAACAAGGGGAACTGTGAAAACCCTGTCCCATAGTCAGGTCCCACTAGTCGCCTATCTATGGCAGGGGTAATTGTCCCTATTCATCTTCTTGCTCTGGTAGCGACCTTAACCCACTCACATACAGTGGAGACTCTCCTTTCTCACTACATGAACATCTTCAGGGAAGCTCAGGATATGATATGGGATCTGGTGTCCTTTGCTTAGGGGGTTCCCAATCTGACCATCTTACTTCTTTATCCATCTATTGGCTTCCCGGGGGTGGGGGGTGCACGCACCCTCTCCTCCTGTCTCATGACCTGACTCTCTTTCCTCATCTGACATTGCTAAAACCCCATCTTGTGTGACTATCATCCCCTTCGTCTCTATCTAAATTTAATCTGCTCAAAGACAGTGCCTGGCGTTCATCACTGAACATGTTATCCCCCTCATTTCGTAGTGGAGGTGTAGATGAGCAACTGCATGCCTCTACAGGAAACCCTGCCCCCCTACCTCCCATATGTTGGAGATCTGAGATTGTGCCGTGTTTTACACCAGCAGTTGTGACAATACTGCAGCGTGCGTTCGAAAGAAGATACTCATTGAGACATTGGTACCGAATGTATCCTCAAAGCGAGGACAACCTAAAGGAGGAACTTCCTGAAGGAATATGAAAAAGAGCAAAGAAAGAAGCTAATGACGTCACAAGAGACATATACGACGTCCCAAAATACTGGCTGAAGAGGATGAATGGATCCTATAGAAACTAATGACGCAGTAAAGAATCAAGTGAACTTTTAAATATGAAAAAGAAGATTACACATGCACGAAGTGCTGCAGAGAATCAACCGTTGAATAATTGTACAGACACTGAAACACAAGTAGACTAAGTTATCATAGAAGCTGGCTATACATTGTGAATAGAATGTAGGTGAAGCCGCCATTGTGTTGAAGCTGGACATCGGCATCATGAATTTAGTAAGCCAGGACTTATGAAGAGGAAAGGGAAAACTGTGTCGCAGCACTAATAAGGTGAATCGTGGAGCTGCATGGCGGGGTTGTCTGGCCTGGAGTCAAGATTGAAACAGCCAAGGTCAGCCATCTATTCTGGAAAGGAGCAAATGTGCGAAGGATGAATCATCCCTTGTTAAGGTGCAAAGAAGCGCTCAAGTCGTGCAAAAGTCAAGCGTGTTTTTGCCTGTCCGAACCAAGGAAGGGCATGGCGGCCTGTCTCAGGAAACACTCGTACATTTAGCACCAGCAGGAACAATATTTCCTCACCACTTTGGCACTCTGGTGCAGGTGAACGTCATAGGTGATTTGCCCGATCGATCAGCATTACATGCTATGCTGCAAAACATGCAGTCTCTGACAGCGCACTGTACCTCTATTTATGATGTATTAGAAGACCACTCGCCTGACTTCCTCTGTTTAACTGAGACATTGTTGACAGACGCTTCGGCCCCTACTTTGATTGCAGCTGTCCCTACGGGTTATAAGGTCATCCATTTTGATAGGGAAGCCCTTCACCCAAGTGGTGGCCTCGCAATCATCTTTAAATCTCAGTTACTGGTCTCACAGATTCCTGTTGTTCATAATCTGAATATGGAAGCCCTCCTGGTATGTTTTAAAGCTTCAGCCTCTCACACTAAGCACTGCTTAATTGTGTACCGTCCCCCGGGGTCATGCCATGGTTTCATGGAATCTTTGATGAGACTATTGCCGGTTTGCAATTGAATTTTCCTAATTTACTAGTCCTAGGTGACTTTAACATAAGGCAATGTCTGCCCCTGGTCTCAGGCAATACCCAGTTCTTCGAGGCTCCGGCAGACCTTGGATTGGTCCAGCAACTAGCTGAGCCCATGCATCGCCATGGAGGCATTTTGGACCTTCTATTCTCTACAGAGATGACTGTGCAAGTCAAAGCCATCTACCCGGTGAAAAACCACCTCCAGCTGCTATGTACCATTGTAACTGGCGGACAGCAGACCGGAAAGCCTTAATCTGCAGCATTACCCGGGACTGCCCGTCTACTCCGTGCTCCGATCTCGCTGAGCTTGTGTGGCTCTGGAACGAGCAGCTGATGAGGCTGCTCCGCTAAAGCTCCTTTGGCCCCGCAATTGCCCTTCTGCACCTTGGTTTTCGTTGGAGCTTAAGGTCACTTGCCTGAAAGTCAGGCAGACAGAATGCAATTGGTGTTACTCGTATGGCCAACTAGAAAAAAGCATTTTTTGTAAGCTGTCGCATTCCTACCATGCCTCTATTCATCTGGCAAAGCAGGCATACCTCACTGGAAGGGTTATGTCGGCACTTAATAAGTCAAAAGAGCTGTTTTCAGTAGCTAAGTCCTTTTCCTCTAAAGCCCATATATCCCCCAGTGTAGCACCCACTCAAATCTTGTGTGACTCGCTTGCCAAAATCTTTATGACTAAGGTCAGTAACATCCGTGACCATGTACAAACTAATGCCTTGGTTGGTAGTGCACAGGTCAGTGACAGGCCCAGTAAACCTAACCAGCAGCTCTGGTCAAGCTTTCCTGAATTCTCTGTGGTGGAAGTCGCTAGGGAGATTAGCCGGCTGAAATTGGCCGCCCCCTCTGACCCAATCCCGGTGGTAGTTCTGCAGGAGATTCTCCCGGCAGTGATCACACTGGTGAACATGGCAGTAAACACCTCCTGTCGATCTGGTATTATTCCACAGGAACTCAATAGTCCTCCCACTTTTGAAAAAGCCTTCTCTTGACCCTCTCAACCCTACTAATTACAGACCGATCTCATTTCTCCCTTTTTTTATGATTCTTCTGGAGTCTCTGGTGGTGCCTCTTCTGTTCTAGTCTCGGTACTAGACAACCTTACTATGCTGGTCAATCAAGAAGGTGTGGGGGCCCTGATATTGATCGAATTAGTGATGGCTTTTGATACTATCAACCAAGCCATCCTCCTGGCCAGGCTCATGGAGGTGGGCATTTCGGGCAACGTTCGGGACTGGTCCTCCTCTTTTCTGTCTGATCGCTCCCAATTACTTGGCACCCTTTCTCTCTGGCTCTCACTCCCTATTTTGTGGTCTCCTCCAAGGATCGGCCCTGTCCCCCATGCTGTTTAATCTTTATGTTGAGCCACTAGTTGCTCTCACCCGCTCCTACGGCTCAGATGGTACGCCTATGCCGATGACACTCAAATCTTAGTAAGATTTGACCACGACCAACCAGAGGTCCCAGCTCAGCTGGCCGAGTGTCTGCTAGCCGTGAGAAGCTAAATGGATTGCAACTGGTTAAAACTGAATGGGGATAAAACAGAGGTACTGGTGGTGGGTTCCCCTAAGGTCACTCCTTGGGACGCCTCCTGTTGGCCGCCTGGTTTTGGGGACTTTCCAAAGCTGGTGTCCTCAGTCAAGAATCTGGGTATCCATTTAGCTTCTGTCCATGGCTACCCAGGTGTGTGGGGTCTGTAAGGTGGGCTTTTTCACCCTGTGGGTGCTTCAGAAGGTTCTTCCATTCCTCCCTGTCAATCTGCATCCTCAGGTAGTCGTGTTCCTGATTACCAGCAGCATTCATTATTGCAAGGCTATATGCCTGGCTCAGCCGGAAAGGCCTCATTTTGAGGCTGCAATGGCTACAGAACATGGCAGCAAGGGGGGCCATGCGCTCACCCTATGGAGCTCACATCAGCCCAGTGCTCTGTTCCCTTTGCTGGCTCCCAGTGGCCAAAAGGATTCACTTTGCCTGTACATAGTACATAGGGCCTTCTGTGGTCAAGGCGCAGAATTCCTCCAAGCAAAGTTTCGACCTTATATTCCAGCTGTGCTCTGAAATGACCAATCTGGTGGTTGTCCCAATTTTAAGTAAGGGTGGAAGTAAGTAATTTTAAGTAAGGGTGGGAGGTATGGCATTCTCATTGGTAGCTGCAATATCATCACCTTTTAAAAATGCTCCTTTTCTAAATTTGATGAGCGGGTAGCTTGCTTTAGTATCCAAGCACCTTGATGCCTCACAGTGAATGTGCGCTCTATAAATATGCTTAACATTACAGAACAGAACAGAAATATTGCAACTGCTATTTGATTCCTATTTGTTTCCATGTCAACTTTTGCCAAAAAGTACCTAAATGACAAAGGTTTGTAATTTACTGATATATGCCATGATATATATATATATATATATATATATATATATATATATATATATATATATATATATATATATATATATATATATATATAAAAACGTCAGCCATGTTTGCACCATTTTGCACAGGCACGTAGCAATTTTTTGCTGTTCATACAAAAAGTATGATCGTTATGAACATGCAATTTATTCTCCAGAAACAGAATTCAGGTGATAACATGATTTTAAAAAAGTCACATTTGGATCAAATTTTCATCAGAATAACCAGTGTGTTACTAGATTTCAAATGACCTATGAATGGACGCAGTGTGACTTATTGTTGCTGAGAAAATCACTAGTTATGATAGTCCATTTAAACTAATGGGACATTTTCACATGTATGCAAATCTTAGTTCTCATTTCTCCAGGCCAGTTTCCTTTTTTGGCAAGCATGTAACCAGAGACTCCTGGACTGAATCTTTTTTTTTTCAGCTCGGGGTAAAAGCCATTAGCGTCCTTGTTGTTTGAAAGTTGGTGGGCTGAGGAGATCCTTATCATACAGCAGAAAATTCACCTCTGCCCTGTAATGTCATAAGGCTATGCTGACTTCTATCACTTTGTCCTCTTATCTGAAGCTGACCACAATTTTGATCTCAAAACCTTCTAATTTTTGGTATTTTTCCCACCCAGGGCTGGTAGTCGCTTAATTGCAGTTGTAAATAACTGGCATGCACGATCCTCAAAGGGATCCCCTTTCCAGATCAGGAAGCCAACAGGGCTGCAGTATGGAAGAAATATGTGAATTCTGCCCAACAACAAGCAACAGGGTCTACCTCAGGCCTAAATGAAATTTACATAGGACCCATGGAAACAAAGTGGCCTTTTCCTTTCAATTGCTGACTGTATTTTGCAGGTGAAGCATAATATATTATTTATTACATTGCATCTTGTCAACACACACCAAGAGGGTAATTCATAGAATTTAGCGCACAAGTGGCGCACGCAGCCGGCGCACAGTGTGCGTGTGCGAATCTCTGCGCCAGCCGCGTGCGCTAAAATCCATTTTCGCGCACAGCGTATTCATGGATTTTAGGTACCAAAACCAGCCGTGGCGCACAGTGGTGCAGCGACCCTGCAGCAGCACCAGTTACGCCCCCAAGAACGCCCCTCGTGCAAGGAAAAGCCATCAAAATCCCCAATCCAGCGCAAAGGGCTGCGCTAACTCTGTACCAGTATACAGGGCCGCCACAAAGCACACGGCAAGTGGGGAACGTGTATTACTGGGGTTCGCGGGAAGTTTCACACGCGATCGGAGCATGGTACATGTATTTCGGGTATGGGCGGGAAGTTTCACACGCGATCGGAGCGGGGTATGTGTAATTCGGGGGTGAGCGGGAAGTTTCACATGCGATAGGCCATGTGCGAGTGGGGTGCGTGTATTCCTGGGGTGCGCGGGAGGTTTCACACGCGATCGGAGCGGGGTACATGTATTTCGGATGTGGCCGGGAAGTTTCACACGCGATCGGAGCGGGGTATGTGTAATTCGGGGGTGCGCTGGAAGTTTCACACGCGATAGGCCCTGTGCGAGTGGGGTGCGTGTATTCCTGGGGTGCGCAGGAGGTTTCACACGCAATCGGAGCGGGGTACGTGTAATTCGTGGGTGCACGGGAAGTTTCACACGCGATTTGCCCTGTGCGAGTGGGGTACGTGGATTACTGGGGTTTGCGGGAAGTTTCACATGCGATTGGCCCTGTGCGAGTGGGGTATATGTATTCCTGGGGTGCGCTGGAAGTTTCACACGCGATAGGCCCTGTGCGAGTGGGGTGCGTGTATTCCTGGGGTTCGCGGGAAGTTTCACACACAATCGGAGCAGGGTACGTGTAAATCAGGGGTGCGTGGGAAGTTTCACACGCGATAGGCCCTGTGCGAGTGGGGTGCGTGTATTCCTGGGGTGCGTGGGAGGTTTCACACGCGATCAGAGCGGGGTACGTGTAAATCGGGGGTGCACGGGAAGTTTCACACACGATAGGCCCTGTGCGAGTGGGGTGCGTGTATTCCTGGGGTGCGCAGGAAGTTTCACACGCGATTGGAGTGGCGAACGTGTATTTCGGGGGTGCGCGGGAAGTTTCACACGCAATAGGCCGTGTGCGAGTGGGGTACGTGTATTCTTGGGGTGCGCGGGAAGTTTCACATGCGATTTTGCTGTCAGAGCGGGGTACATGATTTTCGGGGGTGCGCATGGAGTCCTACACGTGAATTGGCAGTGTGGGTCCTGCCAGGTGTTCCCTCTATACCCTCCACAGCCCCTGCAGGCAACCCACACCACAGGGGACTACCCTGCACCCCTGGTCATGTCCGGCAGGCAGCCCATCCACCATGGGCATGCCCCCCAGCCAAGCCACATATCAACTTGCACTACTGATCACCAACTCATGTCCCCCAGCACCCCCACCCCCCAGCAGTCAGGGGCACCTGCCAGCAGGCCCCCACTCATGTCCCACACATGTCCCCCAGCACCCTCACCCCCCAGCAGTCAGGGGCACCTGCCAGCAGGCCCCCACTCATGTCCCCCAGAACCCCCACCCCCAACAGTCAGGGGCACCTGCCAGCAGGCCCCCACTCATGTCCCCCAGCACTCCCACCCCCCAGCAGTCAGGGGCACCTGCCAGCAGGCCCCCACTCCTGTCCCCCAGCACCCCCACCCCCAGCAGTCAGGGGCACCTGCCAGCAGGCCCCCACTCATGTCCCACACATGTCCCCAAGCACCCCCACCGCCCAGCAGTCAGGGGCACCTGCCAGCAGGCCCCCACTCATGTCCCACATATGTCCCCCAGCACCCCCACCCCCCCAACAGTGAGGGGCACCTGCCAGCAGGCCCCCACACATGGCCCCCAGCACCCCCACCCCCAGCAGTCAGGGGCACCTGCCAGCAGGCCCCCGCTCATGTCCCACACATGTCCCCCAGCATCCCCACCCCCAGCAGTCAGGGGCACCTGCCAGCAGGCCCCCACACATGTCCCCCTGCCCCCACGTCATGACGATCCTCAATCATGGGCCTAATGGCCAGCCACATCACACCCCACGCCACCACAGCCCAAAGACCCAACCAAGTATTGCATCCACCCACATAGAAATGCCCATTACATGATACAACCCGAATGGCAAGTATGTAAATGAACACATGCCCGTCACACACACACAATGGGTGCAAGTGAATGTTTAAACCTACCTCATGGCATGCATGAAATCAATGAGAGAATACCACACATCGAAGTATGAAACAAAAATGTATTGAACCCAAAATGAATGTAATGAAAAGAAAACACACAATAATGTGAAGAAGAAATAAAACGCAGCATGTCCAGAAAATAATCAAAAATATGAAATCAGAATTCAAAGAAATACAAATGAAAATGTGTGCGTACGGTCCAACAAAGCAAATCCAAGGGAAAAAAATAAGTGAAATCCATTGCTGCATGGTGAAATGAAAAAAAATAATAATAAATCCACTGTTCAACTATATACGAATCACCAATCCTGGGTCCATGAGTCCAACAAATGAAATGAAATCTACAAAAAAGACTACCCAATAAAGAACTATATATAAAACCTGGTGCATTGTCCAATCGCCCCAAAATAAACAAAAACAGAAAGGAAACCTAACACTATCTAACTATATACAATGGCGGCGGGCAAGTCCTGCTGCTCACTCTGTGCTGTCCCGGGCCAGGGCGGCATCGAACTCCATGTCGATGTCCCGGAGGCGGGCCTCTGCCCTGGCCCCGAGGTCTCGCACGGAGGCACTCATGGCCTGTTCCAACTCCCTGCGGGTTGCCTCGAGGCACTCTGCCCACCTCAACGCCCGACGCATGGAGAACTCTGCCCTGACCATGGTGAGCCGCGCCTCTTCCACCCGCCGCCACTCCGCATCTATCCGCTGGCCCAACCGCTGCCACATGGAAGACAATCCCATTCCTGGGTCTTCCTGCCCTCTGGCCGATGCCTGCCCCGACGATTTTGATGGTCCTCGATCCATCATTGCTCCCACCTACAGCCTGCTCCTGCTGCTGCTGCTGTCCATGTGCCCTCTCCGATGGTGCCTGCACATCCTCCATCAGCTGGTCTCCAGTTGTGGTGTCCACCCCTGCTGGACCGCCGACTCCCGACTGTGGCAGTGATGTGAGCTCCACCAAGCTGGCTGTGTTGGTCGGGCCAGGTCCACAGTGGGCCCTGGTGGAATCTGGCATGGAAGACGGCAGGGAGAACGACTGGGCAAAGTCTCCACAGAGGAGGAGAGGTCCACTAGAGTACGCAACACATGTAGGAACCCACCGACCAGGGCCCCTCCCAACAGTGTCACGTCGCGACGCTACTGTTCGTGATGACGTGCGTTCTCCGCCCAGGATGAACGCAAGTCATCACGAATGGCACACGTGCGCAACGCGACACCAATCAGGATGGAGCCCATATGGTCATGGGACCCCTCGTCCGCAGGTAGTGGAGAGGCAGATGACATGGCACTCTCCCCTACCTGCGGACGGGCCTGGGACGGGGCATCCCTGCTGGTGCATGGTGGTGCAGTCAGTCACAGGGTCAAGGACAGGGACATGCACAGGCCCCTCCGCGGTGACCTGTGCTGCCTCCTGACCCTGGCCCTGGACGGCACCACTTGCACCAGTGGTACTACCCCCACCAGGCCCCATGTGCGGCTCAGTAGCGGGCTCCTCCTCCTCTGTGAAGACCACCAACCTGGATGTCTCCATACTGTCTTCCGCCATTGCAAGCCCCTGTGGGGGCTCACCCGGCCCTTCCGCCACAGCCGTAGTGGCAGACGCGGCACCAGCCCCCTTGCTCCCGGATGATGGCAAGTCCTGGGAGGGTGGCTGGGCCTTGCGTCGCCGCCGAGTGGAGGCATCCCCGCCGCTTGGCTCCACAGCGCCGTCTCCGCCCTCTTCTTCACTTGACGCTGCGTAGAGGAAGACACAGAACACAAGCATCAGGGTACAGTACAACATTCCCCTAGACAGGAAGCAATAACACATGAGTTGCAGTGTCTAACTTCACTTCGATCCTGTCCCTCCACAACACATGGGTGAATGCACACAACACACATGCATGAACAGGCACGGCGCCTGCAATCAACACCAGCATCCATGTACAAGGGCCTCTATTAACCAAAATCTTGCCTTCAAACTCACATGCATCATGGCTCACACTGATCCCATGCACACACATCACCGGAGGGTCATGCATCATGCCTTGCACACCACAGACACAGTGGATAGACACAGTGCATACACCGGTGACCGCACTGCATGAGTGAATGTACACATCATCACATACATGTGTCATGAATCCATGGCGTTCCTAAGTCACACACACACTTCTCAGACACACACATGTGCACCATACATGTACATAACAGCAGCACCCATCCCTCACACCCCCACCATGTGCAAGAACAGACACTGGCATGCTTTCACGTGTGCATTTGCCATACAGCTACCCATGTTGCATTGTAACTCATGCACCAACTATGTGGTTCACACAATACTGGTCTCACATGCATGACCATGATGTCCCTGCACACACACATCCATACATGGCCTATGTCACACATACAGGCAAGTATCAGACTACCAGCACACTGCAACATGCCCTGTCTCACACACCAATGCTTGGCCACTTACCGCTCAACGCCAGACGGGTCTTCCTCTGCAGGATCTGGGCATGGAGCGCTGGGCCTACGCATTCCAGGACCCTCATCTGGATGTCACTCATGCTGACCCGGCCCCCCTCCGCGAGGCGCCGGGCCTTGTAGAGGGTCCTGGACCTCAAGTCTTCCCAGCGCTTCTTGACATGCTTCATGTCGCCGGTTGCCACCCCCTCCGCGTTGATGGCAACCACTACGTCGTCCCAGATCCTCTCCCGTCCTTCCTTGTTGGCACGTTATGTTCCGAAGAGGGCATCAAAATGCCCCAGGACATGCTCCACCAGGACACCAACTTCCTTCACACTGAAGCTGGTGGCCCTCTGCCTCTCTGGCTGGGGGTCCCCAGTGGTCTCAGATGGTGTTTGCCCTGACATGGGGACCCCCGAGGCAGGCGTGGGTGGGCCACTGGGTCCTGGGGCTGGGCTGTGGAGCGATGGTATCCCAGTCGGGAGTCTTCTGTTCCAGCAGGGGTGGACACAGCAACTGGAACCCTGGCTGAAGCGCAGGCACCAAATAGCAGGGCACGTGGGCAGCAGGCAGGCAGCAGCAGATGGCAAGTGGGAGCATGCTCGGGGATCTGGGGGGCAGTAATTCGGCCTTCTGGGCAGGAGTGTGGTCTTCTGTGTGTTTGATGCGTGGCCAGCTTGATACGGAGTGATTTGGCACGTGAAAATCTTGCACGTCAGCGTGTAATTCGAGGAAAGACTTACGCGCATAAGCGCATCAGCACACGTACGCGGTTTCATTGGACCAAAGGCCCTTAGCGCGTAAGCGCTTCTGTGACATGACTCACGTGGGCGTTTCCCTCGTGACGTGGGCATAGTGGTTCAGCGCCCGTCAAAAAACTGCACGTCCGCGTGTGGATGCGTGTAATCCGAGGAAAGGGCTAAGTGATGTGACACGTGCAGGCGTTTCCATCAACACAGGTGCATGTTCAACGTACACGTCCAAAAACTGCACGTCCGAGTGTCAGCTCGTGTAATTGGAGGAAAGGGCCTTAGCGCGTACACGCGTAAGTGACGCTGTACGTGTGGGCCGCTTTAAAAGGTATGTGTAGGACCCCATTCCCTTGTACGTGCTTTTCATGGAGAGCGAGTGGGTGAATTCTGTACTTCTTGTCGGTTCACACGCGATTACTTCACAGCGTTTCAAGTTCGTACTCCCTGTAACCTCTGACAGCATTCTTTATTTTTTTAGGCCTGTTTCCTCAAACAGCGTTCACTTCTTCTTTTGTCCTGTCTCCTCAGACAGCGTACAGTTCTTCTTTTGGCGGGGGTGTTGCCTATGCGCACACGCGCGTTTTAGCCACATTCTTTTTCCAGGCAGACAGTGAGTCGCGCATGTATTTACCAACTGTGCTTGCCCCGTGTGTCGCGTACCCCTTCAGAGGTCATTGTAGGCTGTGTGTATTACGTGTACACTTATTTTTGTGTTTATGGGTGCCACAGCATAGTGCAGGTTCATTTTTTCACGCACGTGGTCTACGAGGGGTTGCGTGCACGTTATTTTTTGATTTTGAGCTGCCTGTGCGTTGCGTGACCCGTCATCTTCCCCCAGGGGTCACAGACAGCCTTGTTAGAGCACTAGAGTACGAATTCCATCTTGTACCTACCCCTTTCACCCCAATTGCCCAGGACAATAGTTTATTGCTACTCCCATACGCACAACAACATCAGTGCCATGGTTGGGAGGTGACCAAGCGGTAAGGGAGGCAAAGGTGGCCGACCTTCAAAAGGTGGGCGTGGTGGGCACGGTAGGGGACGTGGCCGGGATTTGCAGGGTGCCCCTAAACCCCCATGTGTGGAGTACCAATCAGGGACACCCATGCCCCCCCCATGGTTGAGGGAAACGTGGCTGACACCATCCCAGCTCAGCCCTTGTTGGACCAGCCCATTGTGGCACCTGACCTGGCACAGGATGACTCCCAGGCTGACTTCCAGGTCAGCAAGTCTAGGCCACGTGTGGCGGTGCAAGTTGGTGTCACCAAGCCACGTGGATCTGGGAAAGCTATGTCATCTGCTGCCCCAAGTAGGCAGGGTGGGGAGGCTGCAGGGGCAGCTGCAGCTCCATCCACCCCAGCTCTGAGTCTCCCAGCCAGGACAGTGTCGGTCCAGGTCCATCAAACTGACGTTCCCCCTGCCAACATCACACTTCTGCCAATGCCTGCACCAAGGCCTATGGTCATTGTGCATTCGCACACTCCTACTACCCAGTCCACCGGTGCTTCTGCCCCTAATGACCAGAGCGGCGTAAGCCACTCAGGCTCCGCTCCACCTTTGAAAAAGAGGAAGAAGGGTGCTCTGGCACAATAGGCTGAGACCCCAGACACGGCTACACACTCCGGCAAGTCAAGGAAGCCTAGCTTTAATGACCCGGAACTTGATGCACTTGTGAGCTATGTGTCGGCACATAGCCGCAAAATGTTGGTGACTGCAGGGTGCAAGACCACACCTGGTCAACGTAGGGCACACTGGTAGACCATCGCGGACAGCATAAGTGCCCTTGGATTTGTGAGGCGCACAGCTGATGATTGCTACAAGCGGTGGAATGACCTGAAACGCAGAGCAAAGAACAAGCTGGCCTTAAATCATGCCGCTACTCTGGTGACTGGCGGTGGCTCTCCACAAGAGGACAATGAACTCACTGAACATGAGTCTGTTGCTGGGACCTTCGTCACAGAGGAACAGATCCAAGGTGTGGGAGATCTACCTGATTACGATGCATTGTCCGGTGAGTGCCCATGCGTGTGTGTGTAATCCATGTGTATGTTGTTTGGGTGACGGGTTCTGATTGAGTGCCAGGTGAGGGTGTGTACTCCTAAGTGTTATGGGTCACCCATTTGCTTCCTCCCATACATTCACGTGCCTTGGATTTGGGTATGACTGTATCCCTTCTGCCCACAGTTGCCAATTAGGCCCACATTAGTGCACTTTACCTTGAACTGTCATCTTGCAACTACATTGTTCAGATTTTGTAAGTGTTCATTCAGGCTGATTGTTTCCACTCTCCCATTTTTGCTACGCATTATTCTGCCCTATTGCAACATAAGATATATGCTTCAGTCATTGTTTATAGCCCACACTGGGTCACCATTTTTACCTGGTTATGTTAATGATTACACCATTCAGGCCGATGGAGTATTGGGCTGCAGAAATTTTTTATTAGGGCCTGTTTGCATGTGGAAGATGACAGATGTTTCCTGTAATGTTAAAGTGACCAACCATTGATCAGCCCACAATGACTGTGTTATTGGACACTGGATGTGCTTCAGTGTGTGCCACATGCATATTTTGCAACACTATTCAGCATCAATCTTCGCATCATGTCGATGTGACATGGATGTGTGACAGTACTCATTCACTGACATATTGCTGTAGTTTTGTAATTTACCGTGGCTATGCTACTTGACATCTGTGTGGTGGCATGTGTCATGTATGTGTATTGGACATGCCACTCACAGCCTGATGTGTGATGCCAGTGCTACCCAACATGCAGTAAATGTGTTGCATATCCATCTTGCTCTCCCCAGTGTCTGCCTTTTTGTCTCCACTTCCAACTCTCTGACAATGCATGCATGGCAGGGTTATAGTCATGTGGGACATGTGTTATTCATGTACTGGATCTCTGGCTTGTCACGGCCTATGTGTGTGCTGTGGTGCTCATGCCTGTTTCCATTTGTTGTCTTTCATGTTTTTGCGGGTGATGACGCACTTGGTGCTGTTGATGTTGAGGAGATGGTGCAGACCCAGGAGGAATCTCAGGCACGACCGGGCACCAGTGGGGGATGTGGTGTGGTGGTGGGTGAAAACCCAATGTTACTGCAGACCATACTGTCCAGGGGTGCCTTTGGGTGCACCTCCCCAGACCTCTATTCAGGTGCTGAGTCGGATGATGAGACTTATGTGCAGTCGCAGGTAAGTGTTTCTGGCAGGGATTCTGTTCTGTCTAATCCACCTGGACCAGGGGTAGAACACTCTATGGGGATGTCAGTGTTGGTAGGTCCGCCTTTGGCGGTTACGGATGCAGGGTCACACTCCACAGCATCTGATCCTGTTCCTGGGCCAGCAGATCAGAGGGGGGAATGCAGTCCTGCAGCCTCAGGCAGTGCCAGCACAGCAAGGTGCAGATTGCCTTGCCCCAAACAGGTGTGGTGCCCGTCAAAGCGGTGGCCGTGCGCCACCAGGCAATACTGTATGGGAAAACTCCATGTACGGTATGGCAACCCAACAGGCAGCATCAGTAGAAATGATGGCTCAGGCAATGGAGAGGGTGGCCACTTCCATTATCCCCCCTGAAAGGCAGATGGAGCAACAACAGCAGGCAACAGATTCCATTTGCCAATCACACAGGGAAGACAGGTTGGCGTCCAACAGGGACAGACGGGCGGCACTGGAGACTCTGCGCGAATCCATATCAATAGAGTCCCAGGGCCACAGGGAAGCCCTGAGGGTAGAACTCCATAACCTCAGGCAGAGTCTGCTTGAACTTGAGGCTTCCCGAAATGTTAGGGCAGAGCAGCAGCTGGAGCAGCTCACACGTTCGCTCTCAGCTGAGCTGCATGCAACACGTGAGGAGATCCAGGCATCACGCGAGGTCATGCGTGCAGAAATGCAGGCAACCCGTGATGTGCTGCATGGGGATCTCCGCACTTTAATCCTCCAGAATCAGACCTTCCAGACCTGCATGCTTGCTGCCATGGAGGACCATACCAGGGCTTTGCGTGGGCTGCCTCCCATAGTGCCACCGCCTCTTGATGCAGCAGCAGAGGATGAGCAGAGCGACAGCAGTTCTCCCAAAATGGCATAGCCGTGCAGGCCATGAGCCCAAGGAGGTATTTTTATTTTCTCGCAACATCCACGCAGGTGGGTGTTGGTGTGCACCCTGTCCTCGAACCTCCTGGTTGGCCTCCCCCACCCCCCGGCCCACACATGGCCATTTTTGATTTTTGATTTTTTTTTTTACAGTGTGTTGCCTTGTGTGGCTCCCGTGGGCATCCACTGTATTCCGGCTGGGCACATGCAGGCTTGTCCTGAGTTTGGGTTAGATGCTTGGGTTCGTGAGACACACACCCCTCCTGCTTCCCGTTTCCATGGGCTTGCAAAGGGTGTGACCAAGTGAAAGTGAATTACACAGTGACGTTGGGCTCCCATGAGCTGTGTGGGCAGTCTGTAGTCAATACTGTGTAGACATCCCTAGTGGATATTGTTGTTGTATTGTACACTGCATGGTGTATTGATATGTGCTTGTGCATCCATGTCTTCCTCCTAATCTGCAGGTTCCTTCCTCATGTCTTCACACGGCCGTCTACTTTGCAGATGCAGTTCATGTTGTATGCAGTACACTGAGACATTTGCGTGGCAGCAACACTCTACAGTTGTGAGGGGTCGATGTGCTGGCGTATCCAGGTTGTAAGACTACCACTACTTGAAGTTAGTACTGTCATGTTTTTGCATTTTTCCATGGTGTGTTGCAGCATTGTGTTGCTGGTAAGTATTTGGTAATGTGTGCTGTTAGTTATACATTACTGGGAGCATATTGTGTGTGGGCAGTTCCCATTAGGGACAGTGTACTTTGTGACACTTGTGTCAGGTCTTGTGTATTGCTTTGTTTGCTTTCATATTGCATGACATGCCATTGTGTGTTGGAGCTGGGGAGGGGTTGGGTGACATGGCGCTGTTCTCATGTTGTATTTAGCAAGGGGGAATCCTAGACGGCAGCCTGCCTTTCTGCAGGTGTTCTGGGCAGGTATATGTGCCTGCGTACTGATGGGCGTGCAGTCATGATGGTCAACACCTGGTGTAGGCAGCGTGACTGCGTGGCCTGTGACATCCCCCCACTATAGCACTTGTCCGCTGAAATGATCCAGTGGCCAAGAAGTGCAGTACATTGAGGACCTTCTCCAGGGGGCTGAGTGCTTGGGAGCACAGGGTGGGTGATGTGAGGTCATCCTCCCACTCACTCACCAGGTCGAGTATTATGTGAGGTGGAAACCTGTACCTCCCATACACCTGGTCATCAGGCATCCCAAAAAGGCTGGTTCTGGTGTAAAAATTCTGGCCCCGACTATCCTCCTCCTCCTGCGGTATCCCACGACCACTGCTGCTAGGAAGGGTATATTCATCTTGGTGTCTGAGCTTGTTTGTCGTTTGCGCGCACTTTTATGCTGCGCGGGTCCACATACGCCTGCTTCCTGCTGGCGTACGTGTTTCCGGATTAGCGCGTCTTTTTTGGCGCACGCATTGGCCCCGTTCGATTCCATGAATACGTGTTGTAGACGCACGTGTGGGCGTTCCGTGCATTTGCCTGCTGTACTTCCTCCGTGACGCCCACATTTTCACGCGTTGTTCTCCATTCTGCGTGTTACGCCCCCTGTTCCGCCTACTTTTGTTGTGTGCGCTGCGCTATGTGCGCTTTCATTGTGCGCTTAGCGCACGCTGTCTGGAGATGTGTGTGCCAGCGTGCGCCACGCAGAATTTTAGTGCACATCCAGGGATTTACACGCAAATGGACTTCCATGAATCGCTGTGCGCGGGTTTCGCTGCGATTTTCGCACTTGCACTGTGATTCGCACGCTTTCGCACGTTTGTGCCGAAAATGTCAGCGCACATTAATTCCATGAATCGGCCTCCAAGTCTTTTCTCTAATCTTTGTTTTAGCAGGGGAACATTTTCTCATGTCTTGCGTCACCACAAAGTATTTTCAGGTGTAGCTGTCCCTACACATGGGCTAATCGCTCATCATATAATTTTGATCGTATTAGCCAGAAGGTGGACTCACAGATGTACCGTCGGGCCTGTTGATAATCACTCCCTGACAGCTGCACACGCACTCACCTCTCCAGGGGTAGACCTCACCAACAAGCCCCAGCGTAACATTATGACAGGCTGTCAGTGTATAAATAGGGTCTCAGACTTCCATCCCAACCAACCAGTGTAATAAACCATCATGTTTCTTTCCCCCACAGAAGCACTATCCAGTGCACCGCACCACGCCAGGCAACAATCCACCATGTTACCTAATGTCCATCACATATACCCACTTGGTAAGCTTTCCCCACTCTATACACGTTGATTACCCATGAGAGACCCGCTCCATCCTTACTAACATTGACATTTTTCTTTATCTTCCTCTTCCCTCCCTGGTGCCCTGCTTCTCGCTTTGACTTGTGGTAAATGTCCACATAAACTGTATGAATCGTAAAATGGAAAAATGTAATGATGTATATATGCCAAGGACAATGCAAGAAGCCCCTGAAGAGGCGAGAGCTTACGGCTGCACTCCGGCATACCTGTCTTGCTTCCCGGACCAGTGGTTGACATCCCTATACTTGCAGTTTTGGCTTAATTTCCTGCCGACTAAGGAGCGACTCTGTTTTTGGTCCCAGTCATCTGACTCGGACCTTATGTGTCGCTTCTGTAAAACCTCAAACGAAACGCTCAAACATCTGACGATGACATGTTCCGGATTAGAGCAAGAAAGAAACAGCATCTTTGGCACACTTACAAAGAACTTTCAGTTTCTATCCCGCGACGCAAGAAAGAAACAGCATCTTTGGCACACTTACAAAGAACTTTCAGTTTCTATCCCACGACGATTGGTGGAAAGCCCTGTTTGATGGGTCAAACAGTCCTGTTCTATATGCTTTGGTCTCCTTTCTTCAGGCCGTAAATGATCGTTTACACGCCATTTCGGCCAATCAGATGGACAAGACAGCTTGATTTTTGACCCGCTGTCGTATGTGGTGACTAAAAATACGTAATAAGATCCAAAGAGATGTGGTTTTGTTGTTTGTTTCATGTTTTGATGAATTCTGTATATTTCTAAAGGTTTGAATAAAACCAAATAAAAAAAAATGTTTTAAAAAAAATGTATGCCACTTTGTTTGTTTAAACCCCACATTGTCACTCATGTCACCAATACACAATTCAACACTGCACTTCTCAACACCACGGGCACTAATTTGGTCCTATGTTATGAGAAACTTGTATTGGATTCAACATCTGCTAAAAATGTAACAACCATTGTTTGATGGATGTACACCACAGACTTGATAAAGACCCTCAAATGGTTGAAACATGTGTCGGCACTTCTAGTAACATTAAAGACCTATTGGCACAAATTGAATCAACGGGCTCCCGTTTTCATTAATTGAGACAAAACATACAAACCACAAACTTTACTCAAGACCACATATGAACTGTGTGCGTAGCACCAGTATCGTAGGAATCCCACATCCATCCTATAAGTATGATAGTGTTTTAGGGAGATTGCCTAGTTTTTCACATTTCTGCCATCAACCCCATTAAATATATGACAAATAGTGATCCCTTACTTGCAACATTATTAAAATCGGCAGTTCAAAATGTGTTTTTTAAATATAGAAATAATAGAAACACAGCACTCTGTGTTAGCATTTTATCTAAGGTTACTGGAAAAAATGAAATAAAACGAAGGGAAACAGGGCTGAGGCTTTGCAGCTTCACACATGAACCCACTAGCTAACAGTAGAATGGAAACCTTACTCATCATCACCAAAGACTATCAGTATGGCATAAATTCATCCTGAATACAACATCAGCATTTATATGGTCATTCATTGGCTTGTGATGGTCTGTAAAGTCCAGGGTTTTTGAAGAGACAGCACAACTCAAGCACAACGTAAAGGTGTGGAATTCTTGCGCTTCCGAGCCATTAGCCACTTTAATAATTTGTGATCTGTTTGGATCCCAGGCATGAGTTCCAAACAAGTTGGTTTAACATCTAGACGGCCCAGATAATGGCACAACATTCTCTCTCAATTGTTGTCCATTTCTGTTCTAATGGAGAGCGACTTCTACAAATGAATGCCACTGTTGTTTACCCTTCTCGATTCACTGGGCTATCAGATTATGTTTGATGTATTTACATTTGCTTCCACTTATCGTTTAGGTCATCAATGTCTATGTGAGCAGAAGATGACTGAACTGGAATTGTGCTGGGCCCTCATTAGTTGTTAAATATATGTAGAGTGTTGATTGTCAGGCCAGGGCTCAGAATTGCCAGGGCTATTAGAATTAATGTTTTCCTTTTTGTCTGTATGGTTGATCTTTGTGTTCTATGTGTCACTGTATGCTTGGGAGATAAGATGGCTGGAAGGATCCCAGCAATGATGGGGAAGGATTTTGATTGTTCGACAGAAAGACAGATATACATAAGGACGGATGGATGGATGGATGGATGGATGGATGGATGGATGGTCAGATGTGCAAAGGGACAGATAGATGGATGGATGATGGATAGATAGTTGCCTTAAACCTACAAATGAAATATGGAGAAGTACCACCATAATGTACTGCACACTAGCGCAAGGCTGGTTTTGTCACAGAAAGAGAAGCCGCCACTTGTTTTGCTTTACCTGAGCTGCTGACCCTCCTCCTGATCATGCAGTTGTCGCTTCAGCAGGCTGTTATTCTCCAGCAGGGTCTGGCGCTCACTCCTCAGCTTGTGGCACTGATCCCTCAAAAGCTGCAGCTCCCCTAACAAGACAGAGACCATAAAACAGCAGAGCAGTCAGGGGGTGAAGTGCACTGCCTGGAAGAAAGGATACCGTGCAGATGGGGAATCTCAGTCACATATAACGGGGGTCCCCTGCTAGGGAATTGGGGTACTTGCAAACAGACAGCAGTCTTGGAAAGGGTAGAGACTGGGGTACAACATGGCACATGTTAGGTAAATATCTGACTAACTCACTAAACGCATTTCTTCAGAAGCACTCGAGTGTTAGGAATGAGAATCTCCCCCCCACAGATCCTGTGTGATGCCCTCTGCCCTAAAAGCATGCACTTGATCTTAAACCACACTACATACCTAGCCATACCTGTCGATCAGCTACCTTCTATCTCCACCTGCACTAAAAATATTCCTCAGTTGGAAAAAGAGATGTGAAGAAAGCAATGGCAGCCCGCCCTAGAATGCACGTGTGAACTTGGGACATGGAACAGAAAACAAGGTGGTTCTCTCCCTCTTAGCACGTGCATCCATTTCAGGGACGCTTGGAGAAATTCTACTGAATTGAAGAAAATGTTGTTTCTGCATAAGATTCAAGGAAAGCACCTTTGAGGGGTTGTGTGTGAATGCTGCATACCTACAACCCGTGTCTCCCTCTACTTTAGGCAGGCGCTTTTTGAGTAACAAAAGGGCATCCAAGGTGCATTCTTTTCTAAGATGTCGTTGTCCACTGAACCTCCAGATACACCGCATTTTCTTGGCGGATCTCTTCTCGCTGCCTCATCACCACTCAACTGTGCATTTTTTTAAAGGCAGTGATGCACGGGCCAAGGGAGCAGTCCGCCCCACTTGCATCACAGTGAATGGGATCAGTACTTTTACCGGCAGCCTCTACAGGAGCCATCATAAGAGACACAAATAAAAGTGTCACTGTCGCTCCCGGGCACCCCCAACAGGGCATCATGCACACCCCGATGCAAATGCCTTTTTACACTGTCTCTTTGATTTAAGAAATACATTTCTAATTGACATACTGTTTTATAAGTGGCTGCAAAAGACACCTGAAGGACTGTAGCCTTTTTTTCTGACAGCTCTCAGCACCTGTTAAGTTTGAATGCTTGAGGTTTCTTTGTTTTTTTTTTGTTGCAGGGATGGTGTCAGGGCCTTTCAAACTTTTCATTTGAAATGTGCTTTGACTCTCAGGGGGTCACCAGAAACTCCCCCCATGTTGCCAGTCAGCAGTCTTATAACACAGAAAAATATTCATTTCATTCTGGGGGTTAGAATGTGTGCTTTCCAGTGCTCACCTAAGCTGTGTTTATTGGAACCCTTCCGCCTGTCACTTCCCTCAAGAGGTACAGAAGTGTTTACACCTTATTACCGGGTTCCTCCACATAAGCCACTTGCTGATAAAGAAGGATGCATAGCTTTTCAGCAGGCAGTTACTGTTTCAGCTCTCTGTTGGCTAACCGTCTATGATAATCGGCAGCTATTAACTTCTGGCTATGTTTCTTTGTCTCCATTATAATGTATGCACCACAATGGCGCCTCAGATTGTTTTCCTTTCCGCTCTCTACACAAGGGGCCCATCCCAAACTATTTAAATGAGCCCCCCCACATCTTCAGCAGGGCCGGGTAATTTGCACTAGGATCAGCCATCTGCACTTGAAAGCCCCACGCTGCCTTATCGACTGTGCCTCCTCCAGGTCCCAGTAAATCACAAAGTAAACATATTTATAAACTTTGAAAAGCTAACTGGTCATAAGGTCTCCTGTTTCATGTTAAAGTGCAAATGTTATCCATTAAAATGAGTTGCATGTCTGTGTCAAACAATGACAACAGGCAAGAAATATTATTTCACAGGCTCTACTGTGTTGTAGGTAAGCCTTGAAAGTGGTACAACTCAAAGGGCAGTTCTTAAAGTTATAACATGTCTGGTGTGAAATAATGAACCAGTTGAAGACGAAGGTCCAAGTATGGCCCTCTTGACGCCCGTACGACTCTCAGCCTGAAGACATAGAAACGACAGATGCACCTCACTCTTAGGCCCTTCATCGCCATCATCAATGTATTGCAAATGTGAGAAACGTTACTCTCTCAGACAGCCATTCAAACCATACCCAATCGATGATATGGAGTAGATGAAAATGTCATCAGTCGAACAAGTTGACTGACCGCAAATCAAGAAATCAATGATTTCATCACTGATACCATGACGTAGCCGCACCTAGACATGAAGTACATACCCATCCATTCAGGAATTTACACAAACATCCATTAGCTTGCTGCATATAGACATGATAAAAACATGCTTATGACTCATGCAGGTAGATGGCGGATACATTAACATATCTCTGTTTATATTCATATCCTTCCCCAAAGCTGAACCACAAGACACAAGGTATACGCCGTAATTGCAGTAATGAACAATCCTACAATACAGAATGTAAACTATTGGCGAAATGATTCAGTATGAGAGGTTATGATATTTCAACTATTTCTAGAGCACAAAAACGAGTAAATGATATATCAAGGGAAGATATGCTAAAGAACAGTAGTAATAAGAATTCCAAGTCAAATCCTAGGAGGAATCTTGATATTGTAACTCGAGACGTGAATGTGCTATACAAGATTGTGTCCAAGCATTGGGGAATATTGCGTCTCGATCGAGACATTTTACCTTATCTTAATGAAAGACCGTCTTTTGTGTTCACTAAAGCACCACCTATCATCAAGAAAAAAATATGTCCCTCCCTGATACCTAACATGTTGTCCAAGGGTACAGATTGGTTAAATCCCACTAAAGGCTTTTTCAAATGTGGAACTTGCAGCATGTGTAAATTTGCACATGCAGATAGTCAGGAATTTGTTAGCCACCATGGCATTAGAGTGGTTATTGATGAATTTATTAATTGCCACACCAAATATGTAGTATACGCTATACAATGTGTATGCAGAAAGTTATATGTTGGTATCACGATCAGAGAACTTCAGTTTAGAATCTGGGAAAACATTACTAATTTGAACAAACATGACCGACTGCTTCCATTAACAATCCATTGGCAAAAGTATCACCAAATGAATAATGTCAAAGACATGAGATTTATTGGTCTTAAAAAGGTTCAAATGGGTACAAGGGGAGGTGACCTGGAACTTAAACTCAGACAAACTGAAGCAAAATATATCTGCAATTTATGATGTATTCAATCCAGATTAAACTCCGATCATGAGATGCATGTATTCCTTTGAAAGCAAGAATAATTTTGAAGGATGAATTAAGCTCGTATAAGATACTTACACATGGGTGATGTGGTATATACCTAGGAACATTTCAATGTACCTATGTCACTGTCATTCATATATAACAAAACTTTTTATGGATTACCATATTCTATTCATCAGCGGGTGCTCAAATTCTAATGTACCACCCCCTTTAGAAATATTAGTTATTAGACCCGTTTTCACTAATTTAACATGTTACTCCATTCTTATTTCTCAATCCATTTTTTATCCGTTGCTCAAATTGTTGGGTAGCTGGAGTGGTACTATATGACTTATCCGTGCAGATTTAAATGCATATATCATGCACTTTTGCATTTTCTAAAACATTAATGGTCTTAATCATGTAGGGGTTATAGTGAATAATGTAAATATTATGTCGAGCATCGTCCTGGAAGCCACAGCTCATGCGAATGACGTCGGACATTATGCGTGACGTCATGCGCTTTGTTTTACATGCTTTAAATACTTGGAAAATGGCGCCGCGTCCAAACTCGGAACTTTAACGCGGGATCTAACCCAGTGACATATTCGCTTATAATCAGGTGAGATCACATACCTAATTTGATTAATAGAGATTTACTGGATTTTTGTGTATAGTATACTTATTGGAACTATTATATTTAACAGGTATTTGTACCTTATATATGGGCTAGCAGCGCTAATATTCGGAAGTGCTCTAATGGCAACTGTACATTAGTGAAAGCTAGGTAAGATGATTTCCAATTACTATACTTAGGTTTCCTACCATTACCTAATCCTCCGTACATTCCGCATCAAAGAATCATATATATGACCTGTTTGAATTGTCCTCAGCTTCAGCCTAATTTAAAGGCTAACGGCATCCATGCCATCTGAGACTGCAGAGTGAAATCCCCAGATACCAGATGTTGAACGTCCCGCATGGGAACCTAATTCAGGATTATATATATTTTTGGGTGAGCAATATCCTTCCCTTTGAGACCAGTCATTTTCGGGTCTGGTTCTTTCTTGGTCTCCACTAAAGGTACGCATGCATATGTAACGTTGTGCTCACACTTGGAGTTTGTACTAATCACCATATGCGTTAAATGAATGTACTTTTTGCTAAAAGAAGAGGCCTTCTCTTTTATACGGCGGCGTTTAAGACCTGCTGACCCGGCAAGAACTTGTTTTTAACAGAAGAATTGTGTTTGGTCACTGTATGTCGAAGCATGCTGAGCCTGCTAAAACTATCTGCAGAATACGGGTGGGGGGAAGGAATGAGTAAGCATGGCCTCGAGCACAGAGATACGGGCACAAAGGGGCACGAAAGAATGTGAAGACCGGGATAACAGGAAACCACGGTAGACCACGATAGCAAATGTGCAATGGTTGTTCGTTAAACTCCAACTGGATACTTCAGATAAACTCCAACTGGAGATCCGCCCTGGGGTGGACGTGTGCTATGTGCAAGGCAATGTAAACAGAAAAGTATAAAAGAGCACGATGTGTAGAGGAAGGCGCGGCACTTCGACGACTTGCTTAGCGAGACGTTTGAACTTGCGGCCCATTCGCGAATGCTTGTGCATTAATAAAGTAATGTTTACTTGGCTCTTTTCTGTCTGAGTTATTGCAGGGTCCCTCATTGTACTGGTTATGGTGACGGCGAGAAATCGCACCCACAATTTTGGTGTCAGAAGTGGGATGCGAAGGAGCGACAGTCCGTCACTGGGTGAGGAACGCCGCGGCGGAACCGGAGAAGGAATTGATCACGGGGCTCCAACAACTGAATCCGCACCTTTGATTGCAACCAACGCATCATCCTTGTTTTTCCGGCTCCGTCGGCGGTGGAACAGCAGGCTGTCGCCCTTCGGGTCCGGAACACTCTGGCGGGACCCTTAAGGTAAGTGGTATGGATGGATGCATGATGGAATAAGGAAATAACGATTTAGGGTTTATGAAGAGGACGGTGGTATGTCCGTCTATGTAATAATAATGATTAAACGGTGATGTATTGATATTGGTATGGCGATATATGTCAGGAGGATATACTGTTAATGTTAGCCTATTAATGCACATTTGGGAAAGGTGAGTGTTTTTAGGCAATTGCGGTATACCAACAAAATGGGTCAAGCGGCTTCCAGCAAGAGTGGTATAGGAAAGAGACACTATGCCCCTCTTGAAGGAACCCCTGCATTTGATATGTTGATTAAACATGGATTGAATTCAACATTGTTCTTAAGGGAGTGGTCTGAATATACAAAAGATTCGATTGAGCATAAATGGCCAGACACCGGGTCCTTTGATGTGGACCGCATATCCAAAGTAGAAATAGAATTAGTAAAAAGACGGGTCAGACCCGCACAGTTTGAGGCTATACGACTATGGAGGGTAGAAGCAATGCGCAGGCGCAATGCTCAGAACAAACAAAAGGCAAAGGGGCAGAAGAGAACAGTAAATCAAAAATTACGTGACCTAGAGATAAAAGAGAAGGATGAGAAACTAGACCAGTTGGATAGACGTATGATGATTAAGAATAGCGGGGGTATGTATCCTGCCTTGCCGGCGCCTCGGTATGAAGATGTGATAGGACTAGAAGCAGAACAAACAACGACTGAATTGTTATTTCCAGGGGCTACGGCTCCTCCGAGAGAAGGTGAGGGTGAGAGGGCGGAATTCCCAATGAAGTATGGAGACCCAGATAGGTTGATAGACCATAGGAGAACGACTACTGTAGAAAAGGATAGAGATGGAGACTTGCAAATCCTTATGACCGGGCTGTATGGCACACCCCTCAATGACAGCCTACGGGACCAATTGGGGCGTTTGACACCTTTGGAATTTAGGACAGTGGCCACTAAACTATATACCTTTCATGAGGGTAACTGTAAATTGAGAGGACAGAGTACTGCGGATCTGCCCTCAGCATATCAGGACGCTGTCGCGTTACTACCAGTGACTGCGTATAGTGTTCAGTTATGGGGATGTATGTCCGACATAATAGCGGAAGTCATAAGGGGCGGTGTTGAATGGGAGAAGGAAAAGAGGGCATGGGAAAGAGAGGTGAGGGAAAGAGAGGCTAAACTCAAAGATGCAGACCAGGCGGGCCAAAAAACGTAGCTAATCGTATGATAGCATCCATACACTCGCAGTCCATGTCCACCCTGGTGAGTCTGATGGAGGGCCTTGGCTGGCCTATACAAGTAAACGTAATTAAATATCTTCTTATTAGGGTGGATGATATAGAAGAGGAAAAGGAGCCTAGATATGTGTCCCAGTGGAATAGGATTAAGACGGAATTGGATAAGAAACTGCTACCCAATATAAGAGTGGACGATTCTGGGGCGGAAGAATGGAGAATGGCTAAGGTGGAGAAACTGTTAAAAGATTATAAAAAATAAAAGAGAAAAACCTTAGTCACCAGTCCTCTGCTTCATCACCAGTGCAGGCCCTTGTAAGTGAACAAACAAACAAACACGGAAAAGTTACTATCAATGCCAATGAGAGAGTGTCAACCCACCATAGATGCAGTTACTGGTAACATGATGCGCACCTATGTGTATGTCCCCTTATCTCGAATAGAATTGATGCATATCACCAAGTCCATCCCCGACCCCCGTATAGACCCGGCAGGATTCTACAAAGAAGTAGGAAAGCTATTCAGACCCGGGTTATTTACTGTAGAGGATGTAGATAACATATTGTTAGCTATTGTCCCAGAGGAAATATGGACCCCCTTTCGTGCCAAAGACAATGATACAATAAAATGGAAAGATGTAATGGAGGCGAGTAAAAATAGGAAACTGCATGAGGAATATCCCGAACCCTAAGGGGGCATGGCATGGCAGTCCTGAGGGCGCTAGAAAAGGTATTACCCCCATTTGATGTGAATGTGGAGAAACTGTCTGCTGTGATACAGGGCGCAAGTGAGGAAGTTGCACAGTACTTCCTGCGTTACGAAGCAGCATTTAAAGCACACAGTGGGCTAGAGATAGGGTCTGAGACGGGCCAACGGTACTTTGCCACAAACTTTATAGAAGGGCTCCACGGGCCAATCCAGGAGAACATTAGGAAGGCAGAAAGTACATGGATGACTAGAAACCCCCGGGATCTCCTCGAAATGGCCAGGTATTATGAAAGAGGGGAAAGAGTAAAGGGACAACAAAAGGCACGACAAGAGAAGGATCTAAAAACCAAAGTGTTGATGCAACAGTTGCATCAAGGGCCCCAAGGCAGGTATAACTACAATAATAATGGCCCGTCACAGGGCTATAGTAGCAACATGATAGGGGGCCAAGGGACAGGTAGAGGTACAGTGCAAGGAGGTGCGCTATATGGGAGGAGGGATGGGCTACCCCAAGATGTATGTGCCTTCTGCAAGAGACCCGGACACTGGTAATCCCAGTGTCCCCAGAGTGGTGGGAGAGGAAGGGGTGTACGGCCCCCTTCACAGACAACATTTGCCCCAGGAAATAGGACTGGTGGGTATGGCAACCAAGACAATAGAATGTTTAAACCCCCTCAACCCAATGCCTTTGACGGACAAGCAAGAGGGGATGTTCCCTGGCCGGCCCCGCCTCCCCCAATCTACTGTATCAGCCACGACAAACAACACAAGTACAAGGTGTATGCCAGGGCGAAGGATGTGGGGAAGGGGTATACTATAATGACGACTTCCAGGATAACACAAGTGATATGTCCTGAGGAGGCCGAAATGAGACAGCGGGAGTGGTACAAGTACCTATAGATCAGAGGGGGCCTTATGCCTCCATTAGGATCGGCCCCCACCGAAACTTGAGATGTCTGGTAGACACGGGAGCTGGAAACAGTTCCGTGAATATCAGAGCCGTCCCCGCTGTCCCATTATCGGATAAAAGCAAGGTATCAGTTGGATTTGGGGGAAATCCAATAAAGACTCCTGTAAGTGAAATAGTAGAAGCGGAACTTCATGGGGTAAAATGGGAGAATGGGTGGCTATTGACCAATCACTGCCCAGAAAACTTGTTAGGTATTGATGCATTAAAGACACTAGTGGCCACAATATATTGCTCCCCTCAGGGGGTGAGAATGACTATAAGCAAACCTATGGGTATGATAGGAGTAACGCAAACCCTGCCCCCGGAACTCCAAGACATCCCGAATGAACTATGGGCCACTCATGGGAATGATGTAGGGGTGTTGGATGTTTCCCCAGTAGTAATCAAACTAAAGCCCGGTGCCAGGTTGCCCAGGATAAAACAATATCGCATATCACACGAGGGAGAGCAGGCACTATATCAAATAGTACAGGATATGATACGGTTAGGGGTGGTAGAGCCAACAAATGATAGCCCTTGTAACTCTCCGATCCTTCCAGTACACAAGAAAGGTGATGAAGCGGTACCCTATCGTTTCATTATTGATTTGAGGGAGATAAACAAAATAGTAGAACCCAGATATCCAGTTGTCCCTAATATTGCAAGTGTACTCACTTTAATTCCCAAAACAGCGAAATGGTTTACAGTAATTGATTAGAAAAATGCCTTCTTCAGCATTCCTATTGCCGAAGAAAGCAGGTACCTGTTTAGTTTCACTCTTCGAGATAGACAGTACCAATTTACTAGAGCCCCGCAGGGATATACAGAAAGTCCCGCCATATTCAGCCAAGCACTAAAAACACAGATGGATAACCTAGCCCTACCCGCTAACACTGCTCTGATACAATATGTTGATGATTTGCTATTATGTGCAGCCACCGAAGAGGAATGCCATTATGTGACCAGATTGGTGCTAATGCACTTAGCAGAGAATAAGCACAAGGTAGCCCTAGCCAAAATGCAGTATGTAAAACAAAAGGTCCATTATTTAGGCTTTGAGTTGTCCGAAGAGGGGCGAACTCTGTCTACTGATCGCATTGCTTTGATACAGTCCATAAAAGGCCCCGACACGGCAAAAGGTCTCCGAAGGATAATTGGTGTTTTATCCTATTGTAGGCACTGGATTCCTGAATTCTCTGTATTGATCCAGCCCATGCTAAAAGCCTTAAAAGAAGTACAAGAAAACGGACCATTAGAATGGACACCTGAGATGGAAAAAGCCCTGACAGCTATGAAAGATGTTCTATGCCACGCACCAGCCTTAGGCACACCTGATTATACCAAGAGATTTTGCCTTTTCGTTGATGAACAGGAAGGTTGCGCTGTGTCAGTCTTAACGCAGGAACAAGGGGGTAAACAGAGACCATGTGCATATTTCTCCAGTGCTCTGGACTCAGTAGCTCGAGGCCTACCCCCATGCATGAGAGCATTGGCCGCAGCAGCGGCAGCCCTAAAACAAAGTGCAGGTATCATCCTAGGGAGCGAAGTGACAGTAAAAGTCCCACATGCGGTGGACGTTCTCCTGAATAGAGTGCATACACAGCATTTGACCACAGCTAGACTCACACAGTATGAGATGATTCTGTTTGCCAGTAATGTAAAAATCGAACGATGTAACACTTTGAATCCAGCGACACTGCTTCCTTTGCCAGTCTCACCTAATGACATTAGGCATGATTGTGTGATCCAAATGGAAGAACACACTAAGGGTAGAGCAGACCTGCAAGACACCCCGCTGGTTGATAATGAGGGTATATTATTCTGTGATGGTTCCTGTTTCAAACTGCCAAATGGGGAGACAACAGCAGGGTATGCTGTAACCACAGGGGAGCGGTTGATTGAGAGTGGGAAAGTGTGTGAAAAATCGGCCCAGGCAGCAGAATTGATTGCGCTAACGAGAGCATTAGTGTTAAGCAGCGGTATGAAAGTGACAATTTATACTGATTCAGCCTACGCTCATGGGGTGGTTTCCAGTTTTGGTAAACTCTGGGGAGAGCGTGGGTTTTCAACCTCCCAAGGTGATACTATTAAACATGCCCAATTGATTGCTGAATTATTACAAGCCCTTACGTTGCCCAAAATGGTGGCCATAGTGAAATGCCCAGCGCATAAAAGGACTCTAGATTATGTCACGCAAGGAAACTCCTTAGCCGACCAGATGGCTAAACTAGCTGCCACAAGGGATACACGGTGGGAAGCCCGACAACTCATAGTGGGGAGGGATGTGACTATGGAAGGGACGAAGGAGCGCGTAAAGGAAATCCAAGCAGATGCAACCATTGAAGAAAGACTATCTTGGCACAAGGATGATCAATACGAGGAGACAGTAGATGGGCTATGGGCACATACCAATACGAATACTTGGGTACTACCTGATGCATACTTACCTGTGATAGTGAGTGTGGCTCATGGTCCAACTCACGTTAACGCAAGGACTATGGAAGAAGTTTTGAGTGCTGTGTGGTACAACAAAAGATTGGGAATGTATTGTCGTCAATGGGCAAAACAATGTGAAATATGTGTTCTATACAATGTGGGGAAAGGTGTACCAGCCCCGGCGGGCCACAGTAAGTTACCCACCTGCCCTTTTGAGGTGGTGTATATGGACTTTATACAGCTGGAGCCTGTAAATAAACATTCCTACTGTTTGGTGATGAGATGTGGGTTCTCAGGATGGGTGGAAGCATATCCCCTGCGGGACAATAGTGCCACCTCCACAGCATAATGCATATTGAAACACTGGGTGCCCTTGTATACGGTCCCCAGATATCTATGGTCTGACAATGGGACTCATTTTACTGGTGAAGTAGTACGCAAAGTTTGCAAGGCCCTTGGTATTGATCAACGTTTCCATGCAGTTTTTCATCCTCAATAAACTGGGATTATAGAGGGCACAAATAAGGTACTGAAGAACAAACTGGCAAAGACTTGTGCTGAAACGGGACTGAAATGGCCAGATGCATTACCTATTGCATTATTGAGTATGCGTACTATGCCTAAGCGTACACATGGTTTATCTCCTTTCGAAATTGTTATGGGGCGTCCACCAAGTATTGGGACCCCCATATCACCTAAGAGATTGTCTGAGCAAGCATGGCCTGCATTACAACAGTACTGTATTGGGTTAACTAATAGACTGATTTCTATTAATGCACAGGTGAACGCAGTATCTCCATCTCCTCTGATAGGAGAAGGTCACGACGTGCAGCCCGGTGACTGGGTTGTTATAAAAGCCTTCGATCGCACCAGCGGACTGCAACCCAGATGGAAGGGCCCGTTTCAAGTGCTCTTTGCGACACAAACTGCGGTAAAAGTTGATGGCAAATCGCACTGGTACCACGTGAATCACGTCAAGAAGACGCTTCCACTACTGATTCCTCCAGAAAAGGGAACCAACCAACCCCAGGTTGCAACAGTACTGCCAGACGCCATTAGTAGGTGTGCCCATCGTCTCCGATCCTGTGACGTGTATGTGCCAAGCAACGTGTAAGGACACTGTTTTGAACTTTGATCATTAGGGAGATGAACATTTGGACTCTCTTGTTGGTTTTAGCAGGATTGTGCCTTACTGAAGACAACGGGCTTGTAGCCTGAAGGGCCTCCGGCGTTCCCCTCATGGGACAGGCACTACGAGGCGTGGGACAGATCGGATGAAGGTTTTCAGTGAGACCTACCACTATTAGAGTAATAAGGACACTGGTGCTTTAAATAGGGAATACAGCTATATCGCTAGGTTGCATCTGATACGCATACGTACCTATAATTGAGCCACATACTGAATTATGTCTGCACCCGTATATGCTGGTTTAATCCCTGAGCAGATAAATGTATGCTCCCCAAACACAGAAGGTAAGAGAAAAACACCACTTTGCACCACAAGGAACAAAATCTTATTCTTTGTATGCTCGATAGTAGTATTAATAGCGTTCGCCATATTATTCTGGTATTTGGAACATCCATCTAGATATGAATTAAAGAACTTGTTACCCGTGTCAAACGGAACAGGGAGAATAGATCGGGTCAAGAGCAGGAATCGAGATGCCTATGACCAACACGACCCGGAAGACTATGCTAAAAATGAATACGTGAAGATAATAAACACAACATATGGGGTAGTGAATAAAACTGATTGCTGGATCTGCACCCACATGCCCCGACATAGCAGTGAAGGCATCCCAGTGTACGCGTCGCCAGTTACTGAGGATGCCGGGTGTACATTAATTTACATGAGAATAGTGTCAGCACAGCAATACATGATACCGAATACCGCTTGTTATGTTAGAGGAGAGAACAAAACCCTTCTAATGGAAAAGATACGCTATAAAATCAAAACTGAGGGAATCGGGCTTGCACCTGCTATGGTACAGATAGTAAGAGAACCTCCTCCCCCTATCACCATCACACAAGAGTTTAGGCCAAAGAATATATGTTTTAAGAGAAGCGCAAGAGGTAATCAAAGAATGATCTCGGGGTGCAGTCAAATGGTGAATCTAAATAACTACACGAAGGGATTGTTACAGATAGAAGGACATGCCTACGTCTGTAACAAGAGGGCTTATTTGTGGTTAGCGAAAGATTTTGTTGGGGTATGTTACATAGCCAGAATAATGCCGGCTGTGATGGTATATGCCCCGTCTACTCTGCATAAAGAAATACACAGCAGAAATAAACGAGCAGTAAACCCAAAAATTCCTACGTATCAACCTACAGGATGGGAAACGTTTATAGATCTGATGGGGGCCCTGGTTCCTCCAGCGGGCATCTTTATGAACAGTCAAGAAATCCAAAAGCTAAGCAGGGCCCTTGAGTTCGTAATCGAAGAATCCGCAGACCTAATGGAAAACATCACTTATGAAATGAAAGCAATTCGGCTAGTGGCTCTCCAGAATAGGTATGTCTTAGACATACTCACTGCAGAAAGGGGCGGGGTCTGTTTCATGGTGGGGTCCCAATGTTGTGTTTACATACCAGAAGAAAGTACAGGAATCTAAGATGGAATAAACAAACTACATAAAATAGCGGATAGTATCCACCAGGAGGAAGGGTCAGGAGATAGCTGGTGGATGAAGCTCCTAAAAGAAATCGGGTGGCAGCTCCTTACGCCCATACTGGTTCTAGCAGCAATAGTTGTAGGAATTTGTCTCTGCATCCAATGCTTCCCGGTATGTGTGTCGTGCTGTGTTTCCATGTGTTCTTCCAGCATAACGCGCCTAAATCCAATGGATAAAAGCCATGTACAACAGGAATTTTTTGACATGGGAGGCCTGGAGAAGATTATGGTACATACATTATGTAATGATGTTGCTTTCCTGCCATCTGCTTATGCTAGGACTGCTTAGATTGATGCTCAAGTGTGAGCAAAGGGTGGATTGAAGGTACGCATGCATATGTAACGTTGTGCTCACACTTGGAGTTTGTACTAATCACCATATGCGTTAAATGAATGTACTTTTTGCTAAAAGAAGAGGCTTTCTCTTTTATACGGCGGCGTTTAAGACCTGCTGACCCGGCAAGAACTTGTTTTTAACAGAAGAATTGTGTTTGGTCACTGTATGTCTAAGCATGCTGAGCCTGCTAAAACTATCTGCAGAATACGGGTGGGGGGAAGGAATGAGTAAGCATGGCCTCGAGCACAGAGATACGGGCACAAAGGGGCACGAAAGAATGTGAAGACCGGGATAACAGGAAACCACGATAGACCACGATAGTAAATGTGCAATGGTTGTTCGTTAAACTCCAACTGGATACTTCAGATAAACTCCAACTGGAGATCCGCCCTGGGGTGGACGTGTGCTATGTGCAAGGCAATGTAAACAGAAAAGTATAAAAGAGCACGATGTGTAGAGGAAGGCGCGGCACTTCGACGACTTGCTTAGCGAGACGTTTGAACTTGCGGCCCATTCGCGAATGCTTGTGCATTAATAAAGTAATGTTTACTTGGCTCTTTTCTGTCTGAGTTATTGCAGGGTCCCTCATTGTACTGGTTATGGTGACGGCGAGAATTCGCACCCACACCACCTCTTTTAAAAAAAACCTTTCAGTAAGTCACCATTGGAGGGTGTGTATTTAATATGTGTACTATAGACACTATGAGTATTTTCTTACTGAATAATCCACATATTTCTAATTTAAAAATCTTCAATTTGTCACACATCAGCTGGGATTACCAGGGTGTATGAACGGGTTCTGTGGTATACACCCATCACCCATATGTACCACATTCACCATTTTTGATGTAAAGGCTACTGTGTGCAATAATTAGGTCTGCCTACGCATGAACTTTAATATAGGAGATTATTTGGAATATTGGATGCTATATGCATATGTACTGATGATTGTTCAATGTATCCATTTTCCCCTTTATCTCCTCTCCTGCTACACATATGAAACATCGACTTGGTATGTAATATCTAAAAATGTATTATTTTTGTAATAATGTCCTTAATAATGATGTACTTCTCTGGTTTATGAACATGCCTATTTGTATGAATCAAATTTTAACTTTTCTTATTGAATATTGATAAATCACAGCCTTGAGAAAGACTGTCTGGTCGAAACACGTGTTGGCTGTAGGATTTAATAGACTGTTTAATTAAAACTATAAATTCAGCAACTACTGTTTTGGAAATCGTGGATTTGATGTATCCAAAATCCTTATTGTATTGTACTTAAATTTTGGATCTATGCGCAACCTAATAACAATACCGATTTATCTGCTATATGTATACGAAGCTTGCGCATCGAAAGTCCATAAGGACAAACATGGCAGCCATAGGCCCACTGAAGTGAATGAGGAAGGGTAGACAGACTTCGAATACATGGAAGGGCTGACAAGATCGCTGCAGCCAGAGGCAAGCAGAAACGATGCACCTCAGCCAAGGATGAGTGGAGATGGAAAGTTCCCGGTTACCAAGACGATAAGGCACCTGCAAGAAATTCAGGCTTAAATCCTCATTATTACAGGCAGAAGAGCGCCATTTCGTGGTCTCAACACAGGTGACCTAACAGAGCAAGACAATGCCCATTCAATCAAGGAAGATGGAGAGAAGCTGTTCCCATAGAACCAGAGGTGGAAAGATACAAGTGTTGCTCATGAACTACCAACTGAATGCACTCTCCCACGGTTAGGTGATCAAAGATGGCAACATTAGGGAACACACAGCACCTTCATGTTTATTCTCATTGCCTTGAAAGGGTACACTCAGCCTGGTAACCGTCCAGGGTCCCAAGGCTGGGAGGATACGTTCTGCCCAATCCAGAGTCACCATTAATGTGAAGACAAAATATGTTGCAGGAGCCAGTAGTCTCCCCTCGACCCTGCAATAGGGTATGAGTTATATATAGAGGTAGTCCTGGAAGGAGCAACCAGATATGGCTCCCAGTAGTAGGACTAACCCTCATAGAATGTGTATAAGGTTCGCCTAAACTGACCAATCTGAATGCCTGATAGGTTTTGGGGACAGAACTTGATTTTGTGATGCCATGTCTGTATAAAACCAGGTGACACACGCTTAGAAGATGAGAGCTCTGGAGAATGTATGTTTGTCTAGTTTGATTCTTGTCATTTTGTTAGATAATAAAGACAGTAAACCTTGCCCTATGGCTGAGTCTTCCCTTCTTGTGGAGGGGAGTTTTTGGTGGGCCCCAGTGTCCCTCTGCTGGTAATTGGGGTAACTGCTATAGAGCCCCTGCTCCTTTGCAAGTGGTAGCAGAGGGATGGTCGCTAAGACCTTTTGGCAGTAAACCGCATCATCCTGCTGCATGCCTGAGGGGCTGCATAGTGACCTGCGGAAACCGACACCTAAATCCACGCGTGGGGAAAAAGAGAAGAGATGGACAGGAGCTGCATTTGGAGGGAATTCCTGCCCGCTTCCCGTGTGACGCTTAGCGGACCGTATGGCAGAGAGGCATGTAGTGGGAGAGTCTGTGTCCGAGGGGCTTCAGTGAACCATGGAGTGTAAGTATAGACTTGGCTATATGGCAAACATGGGGGGAAGGAAAGGTTCAGCTTGATTTTGTATTTTGTGGTGTTCTGTTTTGTGTAAGGATTAGCCATTCTTAAAGCAGGCAGTTTGGGCGGTTAGCTTAAATGGTGAGCTTAGTTTGCGGAAGAAAAAACTTTGAAAAAGAGAAACAATATTTTCCCTGTGAGTTAGGCAATTCAGCTTGGTTCATGGATGATTATATACGGTTACCTGTATACAGGTGTTAGCGGAAGAAGCTAGCTTATATTATGGAAGGTGGTTTTCTAATTTATCTCTTAGACATGCATTCCTATATGGCGATGCTATAGAAGAGGGACCATGTGATTTAATAGTTCACCCTGTTAGTAATGCAGGAAGACATCATGTTTGTCATCGTGTTTTTGTTATTAATCGCAGACATATATGTTGAAGGGTCAGGCATCAAGGTTTTTCCTCTACGGTATTGGTGATTTCACCCGCAAGCTTTTTTAATAGGACTTGAGGTGTACCGGAAGTGGTGGACTTCAGTTGTTAGATTGTTGACTGAGTTTAAGGACTAGTGTTGTGCCATTAGGGCAGAGTTTGAGAAGCACACAAGTGGAGTTGTGATTTGAGCCTTCAGGATGGAGGACCACAGTGGGATGGTGCGCAGAGCATGACAGTGTAGATGGTGGTGAGCCAAAGAGGCTAAGGAAAAGATTTGTTGCACTGTTATGATTTGGAGAAATGGTATTTGAGAGACAGTATTGAGTTTGTGAACTGCAAAATTGTAAAGTAAATTGGAGGTGTCAAAATCCCGATTTGAGGTCAAGTGAGCATTGACAAGTGAATCACAAAGTGACAAAACGAGGGATGCACCCCTTCAACTCTTATGCAAGTCCCTCCTGCGGTATCAAGATAGAATATACAAGTATAGCATGGAATGGACTTGTGATGTCGACAGCAAGTTGCCAAAGCCATGGCCCAAAGACAGGAGCTTTTCCAAATGTGTGCAGCAATATATGACCACTTATTTACATGCAGCTTAAGCGACTGGCTATACTAGAGTTATGGAACATGTTTCAGGACAAGGAAGGGGACCCAATCCAGCGGCGCTGGATGCTGAGTCAATGTGATATGGAAGGCAAACTGCCCTCGGCTCCCCATTCTCCTCTTCAAACCGGGGACAAAGGTCCAATAGCAGAAAGTAAGGGATTTTACCCCGTAAAGGAGTTGAAAGCACTGGCGGGATACACGAACCCCACTTTCGCACCTGCAGCGTATAATTGCAAAGATACACTTAGTGGCGCAAAGCAAGTGAGTAAAAGAGTGCAGGATATCAGCAGTGAATGTAAGGAGCGCAGCAAGCTGCAAGTGAAGCTAAAGGAGAATGACTTGGTGAAGACATGGCTTAGAGAGGGCCAAGAATCTATAGTTCTAAATGAATGAATAGGTGGCAATATAGACTCTGCATCCGCTCCAAGAAAATAGTCTACATTCAAGCCGCATTCTCCACGGCATCTAACAACACGGCCAAACTTTTCAGTCTGCGAGGAACTGGCCATTCTTATGGCAGCCGCATCCTCTAATGCACCCACCTAGGCCCTTTGCTCACCCCTGGCCTCACATTTCACCACCAAAACACAGGACATATTATCCTCTCTCTCTTTTGCTCCCCCACCTGCACCAACATCTCTTGGGCCCCCCTCAGCCGCCCCCACCCCGCCCCCTCTTCCCTCCTCCCTCTCCCCTGTCACACCTGAAGAGGTCTCTAGACAGGTCTGGTCTATGAAAGCCTCTTTCAAACAGGTGGACGCCTGCCCCTCCAAAACCATCAAGGACAAAATTGGCACTCTCGCTCCAGCCTTGGCCGACCTCTGCAACCTCTCTTTCGCCACTGGATTTTTCCCCTCTCCTCTCAAGCACTCTCTTGTGCACCCTCTGCTAAAAAAAACCTCTGATGACCCATCTATTCCAGCAAACTATCGCCTGATCTCCATCACCCCTTTCCTGGGAAAACTCCTGGAGAAGTTGGCTATCACTCAACTTACCCTCCACACTGAATCTGTTGGTTGTCTCCATGACCATCAGTCTGGCTTTAGAGCATCCAGAGGCAAGGAAACTGCTCTTCTGAACACCCGTAACGACCTGCTCTCAAATCTTGACTCTTACTCTCCCTCTGTCCTCATTCATCTGGACCTCTCTTCTGCTTTCGATACAGTAAACCACAACATCCTGATCTCCCATCTCCGTGATACCCTGGGCATCACAGATCAGGCCCTGGTGTGGCTCACCACCTTTCTCTCTGACCAGCCATCCCAGGTGAAACTTGGATCCTTTCTCTACTCTATCGCTCTCTCTACTTGTGGTGTCCCCCAGGGATCTAACCTATCCCCCTGGTTCTTCAATAGCTACATGATCTCTACCTTTAGAGCAACTGGTAGAGCAACTGATTACATGCTATGATGGGCTGTGGAGTTACATGCCGTGGCAGACAGTTCATTTGGATGAAATTGAGTACAATGAATTGGTTATTAGCAGATTTGCAAGTAGTGCCAGGTAGTGAAGTTGTGTGTGCAGAGGTTGTCCATAAAGTTGCATTCAGTGGTGGTTCTTCTTGGATATTCCTATCAAGAGGCGTAGACAGGGTAGGGCATGAGAAGGCAAGGGCCACTCAAAATCTGTAAATGCCCACTCAGCAGCGCATTAGCTTCAGGCCCCACTTGTTAAACAATCCTGGCTACGCCTCTGAAGTAGGCAGTGTGGTTGAACACAGTTGTGTCTCAGCAAACGAGGGCTGTGGATCTAAGGACAGTAGACAGCAGTAGTTCTGCGTGCGGTGGAGTTTTCTGCAGTGAAGTGCAGAGAATTGCACAAATTGGGACAACTCACGCTGTAACATGTAGTGGAGGTGCACACAGCTGGGTTGCATGTGATTGTATGGCAAACTATGGAGTATACCCATTGAACGTTGCAGCGCCACCCTGCCCAAGGTACCTTGCAAATGCGCCTCCTCGCTGGCCTTGCTTTCCTGCCGCCCACAGCTCTTCATCTGAATCTCTGCTCGCAGGGTGGTGATCTCCAGCTCGTACTCATCCCTGGTCTGCTGCAACCGTCCCAGCTCGGCCCGCAGGCGGCACAGCTCTTCCTGCAAGGTGGCAATGTCATTCTCCCGCTCGGCCGCTGCGTCCTCAGCGGCCTGACGTAGGGCGAGGATCTCCTCCTGGGCGCACCTCAACTCATCCTCCACCTCCTGCAGCTCACTCTCCTTCTCCTCCTCCAGGCTGTTGATCTCCTCCTGCACTGAGCGCAGCTGACCTGGAGTGATAGGGGAACAGAAGCACCATGTGAGTGGAGGTTCGCGACTAGTGTGGAGGCCCACTCGCTCCATGCCTCTCCCATAGCCCTCAGAGGCTGCAGCCTGTACATCCTTGGAGGCCAACTCATTCTATTCAGCTATAGCATCCCATTATTTCATGCAGGCCTAGTGACTCTACATATCAAAAGCAATCACAACTTTAATAGAGACCTACTCACTTCATGCATTGATGGTGACCTAGCATTCAGTGGTGATCCACTCAAGCCAGAATAGTACTCATAATGATGGCCCATTTGTTCTATACATCGATAACAGCAGCCACTCACTTAATTCACTGACAGCGATCCGAGTGTCCGTAGCAGCTTTACTAACTTGGCGCATCCATAGTGACACATGCTTCAACCGAGGCCCACTCCATCTACGACCTTACTCTATATCGAAACTGAATTGTGATAGATGGAAGGTTCTGAATTAATTATAATAAATTGTCATTGGGTTGGGCCTCCCTCCAAACCATTGTTTTACAGCCTGCCCTGCCATACCAGAAGGAGCAAGACCACATGCAAACTAAGCCTGGTCCAGCCTCAGACAGTGGACTAAAGGGTTGCCAAGAGCAATTGGTTAGTGGTTAGTGCAAATGGGATGAGTTTCCCCAGTTGTCAGCCTTGAACTTGCTGTGCCTAGACACGCCCACTATACCTCACTAATGATACCCAATGATGCTTGTGGTCTAATACAGGGGCAAAGTGGCCTAGCAGGTCTGATTGCGATGCCCCCTTTGAGGTGGGCCATGTCTAATTTGCGTATGGTCTTTCCCCTTTGGAAGAGCACGGCAACCTAAAAAAATTGAAGTCTATGGGATCGCCCAGAGCAATGCCAGTAGTTATGAATATGATTAATCCCAAAACTTTCCAGCTGCCATTATTGCAACGGGCCCTCCTCCACTACACATTGATGATAGCACATGTTTCAGTAGAGTCCAACTGACTCAATTCATTGGTGGAGATCCAAGCGCCAGTGGAAACCCAACCACTCTATAGAGCACTAGGCAGCATGGCAGCCCACTCAGACTTTAAGGTGACATCCCCCCAGGCAATAATGGTCATCCAGGTTCTCTGTACATCAATGGCCACACAGACTTTAAAGGAAGCCCATTCACTCTACTCATTGACGGTGACACAGTGGAGGCTCCATGTACAGCAAAAGCTCACTCTAGCTATTCATATATCGGTACATATTGATCCGATCTAGAATGAAGTCCCACTCACCCAAGTACATCAATCGCGACCTAAGGTCCAGTAGAGGGTTCTTCTATGAAAGACCACTCCCCCATATGCCAAAGGCAGCTCGAGGCTCAATAGGGATGTACTCAGTGGATGTATAGATGGCAACATGTGCCTCAATGGTGGTGCGCTCACTCTATGAGTCAAACAGGCAGAGGCCTCAAAGGAGCTGGAATCAGGATACACATTGGAGGAGTCTAAGCTTCAATGGATGCCCCCTCGCTATGATCATCGATGGTGGCTTAGGCGTCAGCAGGGGCAGGAACTCTCTTTTTCCTTGTAATGTGAGCCAGGCAATAAGGAAGGCCCACCAGCTCTTTACATCAATAGAGACCCAGGTGTTAATGAAAAACCCACCCAATACAGCCATGGCATTGAATGGCAACATATACGTGACTGGGTGTCTTGTCCCTTTATGCATCTTTGGTCAGTGTCAATAAGGACTTGAATAGTGGCCAACTCTATATGAATCCGGGGAAGCCCACTCACTCTCTACATCAAAGGTGACCCTCTAAGAGCATTCATTGATGCGTATTCCGGTTTCCTTGGAGACCCTCTTCCCTCTTGCTTTAAGGATGACTCACACTTCAATACATTGCCACTCGCCCATACATGAAGAGGCCACAGGCTTCAATGGAATCTCACTCAATCGATACATCAATCATAGCCCAGGCTTCAGTCAAGTCAAGCCCATGGTGCTCTTTTTCTCACTTAATACTGTTGTTAATGGGGGCTTCAGGTAAAGCTTACCCAATCTATAATGCATATACGCCAACTGGACTCCACTCACTGTCCACAGCAAAGGTGACCCACTGTGTCTATTCACTGATGGGGGATTCGGGTTTCCTTGGAGACCGCCTCCTTTTTTTCCATCACGGTAGACCCTAACTTAAATGGCTAGCCACTCACCCTATACATGAAGGGGGCGCAGGCTATCACACTCACTCGAAGCGTCAGTGATGGGCCAGAGTAAAGTTGAGTCATGCTCATCCTACACCGCTTCTCATTTTGTACATGTTTAATGACTTAGGCTTCAGTGAAGGTCAACTCACTCTATAACGCAGTGACAGGATAGACTTTAATGGGAGTGAGCCGTTTCGTCTACTCGTTGAGGGTGATTGGGATTTAGGCATCGTTAGACGCCGCTCATCCTTTGCATCGAGGTTGACACAGATGTCATTCTTTGCACTGTAAACAGAGTTTTCAAAGGAGGGGTACTCAATGTGTTTCACTCACTACAAATGATCATTGACGCCTCTCGTTCTGCGCATCTGTCTCCCACAGGCACAATAGTGAGAGCAGGTACCAGGTTTTATGACTTGAAAATAAATTCTTGCCTACTGCCACACTCACCTCAAAGCTGCCGTTCTCCAAGTTATGCCTCTAGAATACCTTCTCTCAGACACAGCAGTGCTATAAATCAAACCCTGCATCCCTTGACTTGAGCTCTCTACAGATGATAAAAGATTATGCGGTTGCCATGGCACCAGTTATCACCAAATTAATGAATAGCTCCATTCAGGAAGGGCACATGAAAGACGAGCTATAAATGGCCCTCCTGCCCCTACTGATGAAGAAATGGCATACAGACCCATCCTTAGTAGGACATATAATGGCCACGCATAATCTCGCGATATTCTATAACAAAATGGAAGTTGCAAGAATGCTTAGAGGTTAGAGGTGAGGAGGGAGGGGGCGGGTCGACAGGGAAATCTTCTTGACATGGCTGTGCTGCTGAACGATTGGGAGACAAGAAAAACAGCCAATCTTCTGGCCAGTAGAGCTCAGAAATAGTCTTTCGAGTTTCGTTATATGTGACTGGCAGTCCCAGGCCAACAAGCCCTTTCATAGGCCAATGCCTGTGGGCGAATGTGTCAATTTCCTCATGACTCAAGACTTTGAGTCTTCAATATCTTCAACAGTGCCCGGCTTGGTATCTGTTTTCTACCGCCACTCATCAGACAAGCCCCTCCCCACGCATCAGACAGGTTTCCCTTCACCACAGCCCCCCCACCTCTTTCTTTCCTGTCCCTGAGACCCCGCATACACACATTCCGGCTCAGAAGGTGCACACACTGAGCAAAAAGTACACCCCTTCACACATGAACTTCATGTACGCTGTGTGGTCACCACCAGCTTCCCAGCCTTTTCTTCGGCCTGTACCACTTCGAAATGGCTGTGCCCCTGTGAGGTCATTGCAATCCTATGCCCTGCACAATTCATCCTCACAGTGACGGCCCCTTCAAAGGGGATCCTGGGTTCTGACATGTCTGCATCAGGAACCTTGGTGAACAAGAGGATGTCAGGAGCAGTGTAACACCTCCCACATGACCCTTCCTTCCATTGTAGCACCTACATGAGCCAGGCGACTGGCAACCCTAACCAATAAGAGATCTCCAAGTGGCCATAACTAATTGAAGTGAAAGAGTGCGGATCACCCAGATGGTCGACTTGCACAGCGTCTCTGTCACAAGACTCTACCTGGTGGCCCCTGTTTGCTGGGTCATTTTTCTCCACTTCTTTCACATGGCTTCTGAGACGAGGTTTGGCATGAAAGATGACCAGCATGGACAAGTGTTGGAGACAGGCCCATCGAGCAACCTTATGGGTCCTCCTAAAAAGCCTTGGTTTCAGTCACCAGTTTCATTGGCCCCAACCCACCAATTCAATGCAGTCATCATGTTTCTCTATGGGTCCTCAATAATGTATTCTATGGAGCACAATGGATTCCAGGTTGTACCACAGAGGAGGTCACGCGACCGCCGGTTGCTCACCCTGGAGTCTCTGTATCTGCTTGGTGAAGATCTCCGCCTGTTGGGCACTGGCCAGACGCTCGTCCTCCAGAACACCTGCAATGAGAGAAAATGCATAGGTCAACAGCCAAGGTTCGAGGCACGGACTTCCCCAGTCACAGTTGAAATGCACCACTCCTTGTAGCAAGCACACTCATTTGCCCAAGTTCATGGGCGGCCCCTTCGTCTACTATATCCTATTCACTAGCAACAGCACCACTTCAGAGGTTATGGCTTCATTAAGCAGAGGGGCAGATGGGAAATAACAGGTAAAGCGGCGTGCACAGCACAGAGCCAAGTGGTGCACCGTTCAACATGTGGGCAGTTACAGCACGCGTACGAAGGCTAGCATCTCATTCCTGTGCACATTCACCATGTGCATTTGACAGGGTGATAACAGCGTCTGGATATAAGGGCTATGTGCATTTGGCCGGCTAGTAACAAAGGGTTAGTGTCAGGATGTATGGGTAAGGGCATTTGGCAGGCTGGTAACCTAGCTTTAATGTCAGGATATATGTGCTATGTGAATTTGGCAGGGTGGTAACTTAGCTTTGGTGCCGGGATATATGTCCTTTATGTATTTGGCAGGGTGATAACTTAGCATTAGTGTCAGGATATACGGGCTTTGTGCATTTGGAAGGGTGGTAATATGGCATTAGTGTCAGGATATATGTGCTATGTGCATTTGGCAGGGTGGTAACTTAGCATTAGTGTCAGGATATATGTGCTATGTGCATTTGGCAGGGTGGTAACTTACCTTTAGTGTCAGGATATACGTGCTATGTGCATTTGGCAGGGTGGTAACTTAGCATTAGTGTCAGGATATACGGGCTTTGTGCATTTGGAAGGGTGGTAATATGGCATTAGTGTCAGGATATATGTGCTATGTGCATTTGGCAGGGTGGTAACTTAGCATTAGTGTCAGGATATATGTGCTATGTGCATTTGGCAGGGTGGTAACTTACCTTTAGTGTCAGGATATACGTGCTATGTGCATTTGGCAGGGTGGTAACTTAGCATTAGTGTCAGGATATATGTGCTATGTGCATTTGGCAGGGTGGTAACTTACCTTTAGTGTCAGGATATGCGGGCAATATAGATTTGACAGAGTGGTAACTTAGCTTTAGTGTCAGAATATACGGGCTATGTAGATTTGGCAGGGTGGTAACTTAGCTTTGGTGCCGGGATATACGTGCTATGTGCATTTGGCAGGGTGGTAACTTAGCATTAGTGTCCGGATATACGGGCTTTGTGCATTTGGAAGGGTGGTAATATGGCATTAGTGTCAGGATATATGTGCTATGTGCATTTGGCAGGGTGGTAACTTAGCATTAGTGTCAGGATATATGTGCTATGTGCATTTGGGAGGGTGGTAATATGGCATTAGTGTCAGGATATAGGTGCTATGTGCATTTGGCAGGGTGGTAACTTAGCATTAGTGTCAGGATATATGTGCTATGTGCATTTGGCAGGGTGGTAACTTACCTTTAGTGTCAGGATATGCGGGCAATATAGATTTGGCAGAGTGGTAACTTAGCTTTAGTGTCAGAATATGCAGGCTTTGTGCATTTGGCAGGGTGGTAATTTAGCATTAGTGTCGAGTTATACATGCTATGGGCATTTGGTAGGGTGGTAACCTAGCCTTAGTGCCAGGATATACGTGCTATATGCATTTGGCAGGGTGGTAATTTAGTATTAGTGGCAGGATACACATGATTGTGCATTTGGCAGGGTGGTAACACAGCTTTAGTTTCAGCATATGCGGGCTATGTAGATTTGGCAGCCGTGGTAACTTAGTATTAGTGTCAGGATATATGTGCTATGTGCATTTGGCAGGGTGGTAACAGCTTTAGTGTCAGGATATACGTGCTATGTGCATTTGTCAGGGTGGTAACGTAGCATTTGTGTCAGCATATACAGACTTTGTGCATTTCGCAGGGTGGTAACTTAGCATTCGTGTCAGAATATGCGTGCTATGTGTATTTGTCAGAATATGCATGCTATGTGTATTTGGCAGGGTGGTAATTTAGAATTAGTGTCGAGTTGTACATGCTATGGGCATTTGGCAGGGTGGTAACCTAGCCTTAGTGCAAGGATATACGTGCTATATGCATTTGGCTGGGTGGTAACTTAGCATTAGTGCCAGGATATATGTGCTATGTGCATTTGGCAGGGTGGGAACTTAGCTTTAGTGTCAGGATGTACGTGCTATGTGCATTTGGCAGGGTGGTAACCTAGCCTTAGTACCAGGATGCACATGCTATGTGCATTTGGTAGGGTGGTAACACAGCTTTAGTTTCAGCATATGCGGGCTATGTATATTTGGCAGGCGTGGTAACTTAGTATTAGTGTGAGGATATATGTGCTATGTGCATTTGGCAGGGTGGTAACAGCTTTAGTGTCAGGATATACGTGCTATGTGCATTTGGCAGGGTGGTAACAGCTTTAGTGTCAGGATATACGTGCTATGTGCATTTGTCAGGGTGGTAACCTAGCCTTAGTGCCAGGATGCACATGCTATGTGCATTTGGCAGGGTGGTAACACAGCTTTAATTTCAGCATATGCGGGCTATGTACATTTGGCAGGCGTGGTAACTTAGTATTAGTGTCAGGATATATGTGCTATGTGCATTTGGCAGGGTGGTAACAGCTTTAGTGTCAGGATATACGTGCTATGTGCATTTGTCAGGGTGGTAACGTAGCATTTGTGTCAGCATATACAGACTTTGTGCATTTCGCAGGGTGGTAATTTAGCATTCGTGTCAGAATATGTGTGCTATGTGTATTTGTCAGAATATGCATGCTATGTGTATTTGGCAGGGTGGTAATTTAGAATTAGTGTCGAGTTGTACATGCTATGCGCATTTGGCAGGGTAGTAACCTAGCCTTAGTGCAAGGATATACGTGCTATATGCATTTGGCTGGGTGGTAACTTAGCATTAGTGTCAGGATATATGTGCTATGTGCATTTGGCAGGGTGGAAACTTAGCTTTAGTGTCAGGATGTACGTGCTATGTGCATTTGGCAGGGTGGTAACCTAGCCTTAGTACCAGGATGCACATGCTATGTGCATTTGGCAGGGTGGTAACACAGCTTTAGTTTCAGCATATGCGGGCTATGTAGATTTGGCAGGCGTGGTAACTTAGTATTAGTGTCAGGATACACGTGCTATGTGCATTTGGCAGGGTGGTAACCTAGCCTTAGTGCCAGGATACACATGCTATGTGCATTTGGCAGGGTGGTAACACAGCTTTAGTGTCAGGATATACCTGCTATCTGCATTTGGCAGGGTGGTAACTTAACTTTAGTGTCAGGATGTACGTGCTATGTGCATTGGGTAGGGTGGTAACTTAGCATTAGTGTCACAATATGTGTGCTATGCATATTTGTCAGAATATGCGTGCTATGTGTATTTGGCAGGGTGGTAATTTAGCATTAGTGTCGAGTTATATATGCTATGTGCATTTGGCAGGGTGGTAACCTAGCATTAGTGCCAGGATATACGTGCTACATGCATTTGGCAGGGTGGTAACTTAGCATTAGTGGCAGGATACATATGCTATGTGCATTTGACAGGCATGGTAACCTAGCATTAGTGCCAGGATACACATGCTATGTGCATATGGCAGGGTGGTAACACAGCTTTAGTTTCAGCATATGCGGGCTATGTAGATTCGGTAGGCATGGTAACTTAGTATTAGTGTCAGGATATATGTGCTATGTGCATTTGGCAGGGTGGTAACTTAGCTTTAGTGTCAGGATATACGTGCTATGTGCATTTGGCAGGGTGGTAACTTAGCATTAGTATCAGGATATATGTGCTATGTGCATTTGGCAGGGTGGTAACTTAGCTTTAGTGTCAAGATATACGTGCTATGTGCATTTGTCAGGGTGGTAACTTAGCATTAGTGTCAGGATATGCGCATGTGTATTTGTCAGTATATGCATACTATGTGTATTTAGCAGGGTGATAATTTAGCATTAATGTTGAATTATACATGCTGTGTGCATTTGGCAGGGTGGTAACTTAGCATTAGTGTCAGAATATGCGTGCTATGTGTATTTGTCAGAAAATGCGTGCTATGTTTTATTTGGCAGGGTGGCAATTTAGCATTAGTGTCGAGTTATACATGCTATGTGCATTTGGCAGGGTGGTAACCTTGCATTAGTGTCAGGGTATACAGACTTTGTGCATTTGGCAGGGTGGTAACTTAGCATTAGTGTCAGAATATGCGTGCTATGTGTATTTGTCAGAATATGCGTGCTATGTGTATTTGGCAGGGTGGTAATTTGGCATTAGTGTCGAGTTATACATGCTATGTACATTTGGCAGGGTGGTAACCTAGCCTTAGTGCCGGTATATATGTGCTATATGCATTTGGCAGGGTGGTAACTTAGCATTAGTGTCAGGATACACGTGCTATGTGCATTTGGCAGGGTGGTAACTTAGCATTAGTGTCAGGATATACGTGCTATGTGCATTTGGCAGGGTGGTAACTTAGTTTTATTGTCAGGATGTACGTGCTTTGTGCATTTGGCAGGGTGGTAACCTTGCATTAGTGTCAGGATATACAGACTTTGTGCATTTGGCAGGGTGGTAACTTAGCATTAGTGTCAGGATATATGTGCTATGTGCATTTGGCCGGGTGGTAACTTAGCATTAGTGTCAGGATATACGTGCTATGTGCATTTGGCAGGGTGGTAACTTAGCATTAGCGTCAGAATATGCGTGCTATGTGTATTTGCCAGAATATGCGTGCTATGTGTATTTGGCAGGGTGGTAATTTGGCATTAGTGTCGAGTTATACATGCTATGTACATTTGGCAGGGTGGTAACCTTGCATTAGTGCCAGGATATACGTGCTATGTGCATTTGGCAGGGTGGTAACTTAGCATTAGTGTCAGAATATGCGTGCTATGTGTATTTGTCAGAATATGCGTGCTATGTGTATTTGGCAGGGTGGTAATTTGGCATTATTGTCGAGTTATACATGCTATGTACATTTGGCAGGGTGGTAACCTTGCATTAGTGTCAGGATATACAGACTTTGTGCATTTGGCAGGGTGGTAACTTAGCATTAGTGTCAGAATATGCATGCTATGTGTATTTGTCAGAATATGCGTGCTATGTGTATTTGGCAGGGTGGTAATTTGGCATTAGTGTTGAGTTATACATGCTATGTACATTTGGCAGGGTGGTAACCTAGCCTTAGTGCCAGGATATACGTGCTATGTGCATTTCGCAGGGTGGTAACTTAGCATTAGTGTCAGAATATGCGTGCTATGTGTATTTGTCAGAATATGCGTGTTATGTGTATTTGGCAGGGTGGTAATTTGGCATTAGTGTCGAGTTATACATGCTATGTACATTTGGCAGGGTGGTAACCTAGCCTTAGTGCCAGGATATACGTGCTATATGCATTTGGCAGGGTGGTAACTTAGCATTAGTGTCAGGATACACGTGCTGTGTGCATTTGGCAGGGTGGTAACTTAGCATTAGTGTCAGGATACACGTGCTGTGTGCATTTGGCAGGGTGGTAACTTAGCATTAGTGTCAGGATATACGTGCTATGTGCATTTGGCAGGGTGGTAACTTAGCATTAGTGTCAGGATATATGTGCTATGTGCATTTGGCCGGGTGGTAACTTAGCATTAGTGTCAGGATATACAGACTTTGTGCATTTGGCAGAGTGGTAACTTAGCATTAATGTCAGAATATGCATGCTATGTGTATTTGTCAGAATATGCGTGCTATGTGTATTTGGCAGGGTAGTAATTTAGCATTAGTGTCGAGTTATACATGCTATGTGCATTTGGCAGGGTGGTAACCTAGCCTTAATGCCAGGATATACGTGTTATATGCATTTGGCAGGGTGGTAACTTAGCATTAGTGGCAGGATAAATATGCTATGTGCATTTGGCAGGGTGGTAACTTAAGCATTAGTGGCAGGATACATATGCTATGTGCATTTGGCAGGGTGGTAACACAGCTTTAGTGTCAGCATATGCAGGCTATGCAGATTTGGCAGGGTGGTAACTCAGCATTAGTGTCAGGATACACGTGCTATGTGCATTTGGCAGTGTGGTACCATAGCTTTATTGTAAGGATAGACGGCTTCATGCGATTGGCAGGGTGGCAATATGATACTAGTGTCCATATAGTGCTGAATAGGGCTGTTTAAGATGTGAGGAATGTTCCAGGCAACGGATTGATGAGGATCTGTTAGAGATTAGAGTGCATGAGGATGTGGTAGAGTTTACGATCATGAGGATATCATGGAATGTGCGCTAACGGGAATACGCTAGAGCCTGGGCTCATGACATTGTGGTCAAGTGTAGGCGCATCAGGCTGTGTTAGACTTTAGGCGCAGACATCTCTGGTAGAGTGTAGGCTCGTGAGGATGCGGAAGAGTTCAGAATCATGTAGAGTAGAGATGTGAACACATATTGGGAAGGTAGAGTTTAAATCCACAGGGAAGATAAGTAGCTTGGACTCAGGTGAGGGTACTGTAACTTGCCACCAGGGAGATGAGGAAGTGTTGGAAATTATAAAGATGTGGTGGAGCGTTGGTGCATGAGTGTTAGGAAATTACTACTGCTCAGGGATGAGTAGTGGCTTAACTGCCTGCTCAGCTCTACACTGCTACTAAACCAGCAGTGATACCGACCTCTAAGGTAAAACAGAAACATCCCAATAGGTATATACCCCCTTTGCCTTTTGGGGTAACAGTGGCAGAGGATAAGCTTTACTCTCAGGAGGGGTGTAAAATGATAACAGTAGCAATCCAAACAACAACAGTCCAACAACTCCAAAAAAAGAATGCTGAATGAAGGTTCTATGCAAATATATACTTTATTTCAACAATAAAAATACAATCAACAAACTGAAACACTAGCAAAAACCCACCCGTGTAAAGAGAACGCACAAAATGCAGACTAGCAAAGTATGCCCCTCTTGGTAAATGAGCAAGGGCGTTCGGCCCAGAAAATACAACAATGTCACTGCTCAGAAAGGATATGTCTTGAGGAACAAGGTGGAAAAGGGGCTCAAAAGTCACTATGGTCACAGAAAGTGGACCAGCCAGATAGGCCTCTAAACAGTACCTTATCCATGACTGAGAGGCTCAACAGCAGTGAGCCGGGCTTCTTGGCACTTTAGCTATGGTCAAACCAATATTGAGGTGGTTTGAGTCAATGCAATCCTACTGGAAGCCAGTATCAAGTTGCTTCGATGGTGTAGGCTCCTGAAGAGTCAAGTCAGCGGTCAAGACGATGTCTTCCAATGGTTCAAGCAGCAGTCTGCAACAATAGGTTGAGATTGAGCTAGATGGCTAGAAATGGAGCGAGCGGTTTGAGGTTTGCTTGAAGTCCCAAAAGCAGCAACATGGGTCCTATGTTATTTAGAAGAGTGTCAAACGTGGTTAAAGTGGCTCAAAGATGCATCAAAATATTGTAGCTGGATTGTAGCTGCCCTTTAACTTCTGGTTTGCTGTGAATCCATCTCCGGGTGCTCCAGAACAAGATGAGTCCTTCTTGATCACTCTACTCCCAGTCCAGGTGGGTTTAACTGGCACCTACATGGACTCCATCACCTCCAGTGAGGACCTTAGTTCCATTGCAGCATTGCAACTGTCAGAGTGGCAGGACTTAGTCCATAGCGGTTCCCTCCACTGTTCCCTGGAGATGGTTAGGGAGCAGAGCTTGCCTCTGCTTTGGATGCCTTCTGTCTTAACTTCTATAGTAGAGGACTCTGGAATGGAGCGCACACCCAACAGAGGTCCAATAGTGTATTCTTCTTCTTTCTGGTGTCCAAAGATGACTCACAGGAGGAGTGGGAACCCCTTCCTTATAAAGGCAAAATGTTACAGGGAATTGGCCCAGAGCAAACCTGTCATAAGACTTCCATTCCCTCTTGTTGTAACAAGTGACCCTTGCCTTCTACATTAGACACAGAGTCCCTTTCCTTGCAGGAAATGACGGGGACAGAAAGGAAGAGAGCCTGACAGAAGACAGAGATGGTTGGACCCCTCTTCAGACTTACCTCCCATCTCTTTCTACTCTAACTCTGCATTTTCCCATGCCTCCGAACTTTGAAAAAGACTTTTGTGTGCAGCAGCCTGGGGTGATGATGGCTTTATTAAATCAGTGTTTCCTTTGAAGCACTGTTTCCAGGAGACCTACTGGGGGGAGGTGCCCATGCCCTCAGGGAAGGTGTGTCCTCCCTGCTGGAGAATTCAAAGAAGGCAGCATCCTGGCTACTGCCGCACTTGGCAGAGGTGGAGACAATTAGACTAGTGATGAATAAATATGGCCCTGACATAGCTGGGGCTGGGCTCACAGAGTTGACACTTGCATGAATCACTTACAGCTTTCATAATTGTATGCTCTTATCCGTCACCATACCGCAATCAGGCATGGTTTATATTTAGAGATTAGCCTGCCACAAGACTCACTAGGGTAGACAATTATCATAATTTAGGTCGGAGATGCAGAAATTGTCATGGATGTGCAGGGGACCATTGAACCTACACTGTGCCATGGCAAAGCTGGTGCTATCACTTCTTATAGTAATGCACTTGTGTGTATAATAATTTTGGCATGGAGCATTTTGAAGGGCAGCCTGATTAGCAGACCTCCCTTTCAGAAACAGAATTACTGGCATCATGTATTAATACAAATAAAAAAGCTAGATTTGTTTACACCCATGCCAGGTGACATTCTGTCACAATGAGTATGTGTTGAAAGGTGGGCTCCTGGGAATATGGCAAACATAATGCTCCCATAGATGTGCAAGAGTTTAATCTCACAAATTAAGTTTATGTACCTGTCTATTGGGTCAAACACAGGCATTTGTGAACAGTGGACAGTGTGGGGAGGCCTGCATCATCATCAGCACAAGAGGCATCAAACTCATAGCCTTAAGAGATCCCTAGCTATCCAATGACATCAAAATAGGGCTGGGTGAAGACCTGTGAAAACAGCACAAAGCACTATACATACACTGAAAAGGAGTTGGGGGAAGTGTGGTGGCCCTTTTCTTCTGAAACCTGAATATATTCACCAAACTAGCAATCGTTCTCTCTCCACCCTTTTAACCATTTCATTGGTAGATTCATGCTGCATATAAACTCACATTTGGTCCCAGTAATATACTCCACTGGGTGCAATTTAGAGAAAGATGTTCTACAAATCTGCATCCCTGGCCAGCATACAATGCAAACCTATCACTCGTTCAACCAGTCAGCTTTGCAATTCACCTGAAGCCACACCTAGCAGGATCCTACTACCCCTAAGGGAGTCTGCTGTATGGACCGATGCACTGGTTGACACAGAAAGGCCAGGCGGAATTCCTCAATGCACCAACACAAACCTACCTGATGATCAGTCCTTGGGATGCCTTAACAAAGAAACCGGACAGAACTGCACAGACTTTATCAGAATCAAGATGAGTCAAGAGACGTCCACCGTAAACTGGAAAAACTCATACACAAATTTCAAAAACCATCACTTCAACTAAGATCTAGCCATCCTTCAAAGTAGAGGGCAGAATCCTAGGGTGATGAACGGTACTCTTTAACGACACAGTAGCACAATCCGCTCCAGTGGTTCAGAAAATACGATGTTCAGGAGAATGGCCGGAAATATCAAAGCTCAGGAACCGCCGAACACACAAATAAAACACTATTAGAGATGGCAAGGGAGTTGAAGCAATCCTTTCTCCAAGCAACAGACAAACCCCATCACCAGCCTACTGCACGACCATTTCATGTCTGAATTTGTGGAGAAGAGGTGCAGTACAGACAACCTTGTCTCAATGGTGAAGGGAAGTCTAGCAGAAGTAAAATTGTCCTGAAAAGAAGGTGTGGTTAGTCGAGAAGCGAACATAATTGCCAATCCAGGATGACTCTGTGTCTCAAATCCATGTAAAGCACAAACTTCACTGGAATTCTAATTTTCCCTAATGCCCAAATAGGATATGATTGAACTAACATAGAGCGTGAAAGATTTGTTCAACCCAGGAACTTAATTAAAGGAATGACCCTTTCCAACTGACTGGGTAGTAATGGTCCCTCTCGTAGAAATGTAGGTCTTTGCACTCTTGAAGAAATCTGACAAATACGCAGCAGATCTAGCAAATGGTTTCCCTACACCAAACATTCCTCCGTGAACAAATTAGTGGAGATAATTATTCAGAGGACCGAAGAAACCACCTGAAACACAGAGGATCTCTTCACGATCTATTATAATCTGAGATCAGACCAAGAAGAGGAGCAGGGTCTGTATTTGTAGACTTCTAGGAAGACCAGTTGCCCCCCACGCCACTCTCAGGTGAAAGGTCTGCAGAGTCTACTGCCCCTATCGCCAGCCTAAGCCAGAGTGGGTAATGTCACTCCTCAAAGCTCCACAGTCCCACATAGGTAGCCAGGAAATACCTTTGGATATAACTGTTCCTTTCAACAAGTGGTCGAAGTGTACGAAAAGAAGTAGTGGAACTACGCTCCTTGATGGTCCACCCCCGCTCTCCACAAACCCTATTGCTATGAACCCTCCCATGCCCAATCCAAACCCCCAAACAAACACACCTGCTGTTTAAGGGAATGTTCGTTCAGTGCAGTGTACTGAAGTGCAAGATCCAACTTCTTCCTACACTTTTATTTTAAAACGAAACCATTCTGGAACGGGTTCTTTTTAAAATAAAAGTATAGGAACAGTAAACCCTTTTTTTTAAGTGGAGGAGCCCCACTCCCAACCACCCCTACCCACTCTGACCAATGTTCTCAACAAAAGTAAATGGGAGCATTTACATAATGCAATGTATGCACCAATTCCATGTCCGGCCCCACGGAGGTCTTCACAGTCTCCCCTGCTGTGCAATGCATACAGGCAGCCCGTGGCTGGCCTTAGAACATTTCAAAATGAGAGATTCCTAATACAGGCATGCCACACCCAGATCCACCTCCAAAGGATGAATGGAGGATTCGGTGTGTCCACCCACTAAATAGTACATCGAGCCAGATTTGCAGAATATCCCCAATTCATATGTCGGAGGAACGTTTACATATAATTCATTTCATTAGAGATGATCTGCATATGTTTGGTCATTCTGAAAGCTGGGAGCTTTGTGAGAGGGGTCCGAAACCGGCAGAGGGAGACCCTTGTGAACTTGGTGAGAGGGGTCCGAGCCCGGCACAAGGAGATGCCTGTGAACCTTGTGGGAGCAGTCCAAGCCCAGTAGAGGGAGACCTTGTGAACCTTTGTGAGAGAAGCCGGCATCAGAGTGGTCCGGTGCCACATGGGCGCTCATTCAAAGGTCTATGGCTGGTTCCCCTTCACCCGAACCAGGAGAAACAACAAGTACCAAGAGGCCTTATGTGATGCCGGCGTGAGGTGTCACGCTGGTCATTCGAGGGTCAAACCAAACCTTTTGTACAGTCAAAATTCTTTGACACGTTGTGGAGGCAGACGTGAACCCGACCAGGGATGCCTGCGAATTGGGGTGAACCCTACCACACACTAGAACATGGTGATGAATGAACTGTGGAAAGCCTGACTGGGGGCTTTAGAGAAAGCCTGACTGGGGGTTGAGACTCGAACTTAGGCAAAGAGAAGAATCTAAGGGGTCTAGAATGACTTTTTGTTGAAATGTGAGGGATGCCAAGAGAAAGCTAGGGGAAGGGAACCCCCGATTTCTGATGAGATTTAGAAATTGTGAACTGAGGAAAGTGTGAACCCGACTGAGGGAATTGTGAAATTGGTGTTTGCGTCCGGCTGAAGGGAACGCTGTGCGAACTGTGATATTGTGAAGCGCGCACTTGCTATAGAATAGCAGAGTGACCCAGCGAGACGTGATCGCACTTCAGAAGCCTCTGTTTAAATTGGCAAGTGCTTTGAGAGGCTACCGTTGAAAGAAGGATCGTAGCCTGGCTAAGGGGAATCCTAGGGTTGAAGAGTAATCGCCCAACGTGAAGGTTACCAGAAGGAACTGTTTGTTTTGGCATATGAGGCCCTCTGAAGCAAGAGGCTTTGCATGAGAAGAGACTTGGGCACAGAAGGCCCTGATATAGAGAAAAGGAACTGTAAGCTCATGCTGGAGAAGCCCAGGAGTGTGCTGTGCTCGAGAGTCCTCCCTTGGCCCGTGCTGAAAACATGGGGAAGGGCTACCCCGGCCATAACATCTTGACTTATCATTTTGTGAACACTTATTTATTTTATTGTGAACATTATCCCACACTCTTTGTAGCATAGCAATAAAGATTGGTCATAGTTGTTCTTAGTATAGGCCCTTTTATTTGACTAGACTCCACTTGGACTGTAGTAATATTATTTCAGGGTCGTAGCTTGCTCGCATCTTAGATTAAGGTTTAGATTAGGTGTTTATCTCACCCATTTACAGTTCAATTAACACCTTTGAACTGTGATCACTTGTGTCGGTCTTTGATACGATACATTGTTGACCCGGATAGAAGCTCAGGGGCTACAACCAAAATGCTAGCTAGTCCTGAGTCCCGACATTAGCGTAGCCCCGGATCTTTTACAAACCTAGCAACACCCCTGGTATAAAGCAAACTAGATTCCTGCAAAGCCAGAAACAAACACTGACCGAATGAAAAATAACTCCAACTGGTGCTTAGCTCAACAGCTAAATTAGCCAAAGAGCTAGGCAAAAGCTCTTCTGGATCCCTGTGGCATAAAAAGTCAAACCTGCTGAGCATCGTGGTCCAAGGGCTCCTGTATCTTCAGGAACTCATCCCATGTTGCAATCCATTGAGAGACCCGAGATCATATGAACTCAAGAAGATTGTACAGGTCCCACAAACAGATCCAGCACCACACAACAAGAAGCATGGCGCAAACCTGACCTGGCGTTAAAGGTACACCAAGGCCACCTAAAATTCTGATGACCACTTACAATTGTCTTATTTTCAACAAACAATGGACTGAAGGGCAGCCTTCACCCTCCAGCATACCTTGTGCCATTCCATGCACATGCACACAATATAGGTCTTAATGCAAGTGAACCAAGGGGCTTGTCCATATAAAGCAACCAGAGAGCTCTGGAGTAGCCTCTTTGCACTTTGCAGAGTACCAGAAATAGATAAATATGTATTATGTTGCATACATACTGTTTGTTTTCAGTGAAGATCCGCTCGCTTGTGACTTGTACCTTAATCGTGGTAAAGATATTTGACAAGTGGCTGCCGGACTGAGTAGATGGGTTTTGCAAGCAGTGTTTTTTCCTATTACACAGAGCGATGGTTATCATTGTAGTTACTCGCCCTCAAGTGGATGTGGTTTGGTATTGGCCAACACTCCTGCGCCATTACTCTCAAGGTGGGACAAGACCATCGTATTGAGGGGCCCCAAAAGGTGACAGACTTCTGCAATTGTGTGAAATCTTTGGGAATCTGCGGTTGTTGAAACTACGTTTAAGGCAGAGGCACTTTAAATCACTATCACACAAAACAATTTAGCAGAGCACCAAACTCACATCACATGCAACTTCTGTAGACCATTCACATGCAGAACCCTGAGCCTCGTGAAAAGTAGACCATTCACATGCAGAACCCTGAGCCTCGTGAAAATCAGCTGTAACCGCCGGCAGGCGGATCACGCCGGCGGCCAGCGCAAAGGCCACTCTAAGGCCTGTTGAGAGCCTGCTCACCCCCTCATTCACTCTTCCTCACCGTGGGGCGAGGGCAGGAGCCCCCCCAGCACCCCAGCCCAGCAGAGAAGCCACGAGACCACGAGCAACACGGACAGGGCCTGCCTGACCCTGTCCCCACACGCCGCCTGACCCACGCATGCCGGGCGCAGCGCGGGCTGAAACCGAGGCTGAGCCTCGTGAAAATCAGCTGTAACCGCCGGCAGGCGGATCACGCCGGCGGCCAGCGCAAAGGCCACTCTAAGGCCTGTTGAGAGCCTGTTAGGAGCATCAGGAGCCAGGGGCCACGGACCCTGCCCTCACCATTCCGGCCGCAACAGCACACAACGGACTAGCCCCTGAGCCGAGGAGCATCTTCTGCTACACACGGTTCGGCCGTGCTTAGATCACCCTGCCTCATCGAACTCCCTCAAAGGCGAGGGTTGACATCTTTTCACAGCCAGGTATGCCCATCGTGCACACTCATTATTGCCAGCTGTACGGCGAGTTCTGAGGCGTAACGCTTCTTGAGTCTCGCCCGACCTCGTCAGATTCTTCCGCCTGGCCCAGCAATGGCGGGCGCATAGCGGCACCAGAGCGAGGCTCTGGCGCCCAGAGACCACTGTATTATTGCGTAGTGCCTTATGGTCGCCCAGAGACCACTGTATTATTGCGTAGTGCCTTATGGTCGCCCAGAGACCACTGTATTATTGCGTAGTGCCTTATGGTCGCCCAGAGACCACTGTATTATTGCGTAGTGCCTTATGGTCGCCCAGAGACCACTGTATTATTGCGTAGTGCCTTATGGTCGCCCAGAGACCACTGTATTATTGCGTAGTGCCTTATGGTCGCCCAGAGACCACTGTAGTATTGTGTAGTGCCTTATGGTCGCCCAGAGACCACTGTAGTATTGTGTAGTGCCTTATGGTCGCCCAGAGACCACTGTATTATTGCGTAGTGCCTTATGGTCGCCCAGAGACCACTGTATTATTGCGTAGTGCCTTATGGTCGCCCAGAGACCACTGTAGTATTGTGTAGTGCCTTATGGTCGCCCATAGACCACTGTATTATTGCGTAGTGCCTTTATGGTCGCCCAGAGACCACTATATTCTGACATCCTCTAGGCAACTAGCGCCTTGCACTACTAGAACCATCGCTGCTCAGTCTCGCCTCCCTCCACGTGCACTACAGAGTATTCCAGCATGCTACCAGGGCTGCACCACCAGATTAGCACACTACTACTCATAGGCGCACTCCTCGCCAATGCAATATATGAACGACACTATCTACACTCGTGCTTACCTAGCTCCAGCATCATGATGCAGTCCAACACAAATTCGACACCTCACCCCAGCCCCAACACCGCGCATCCTCACACCTCTACACCTAATAGCTGCACCAGACTGTGCAGACTGAGGACACGCACACTACCTAGGTCCTTCTCATCGCAACACATCCCAGCATCACTCAGAAACTATAGATTAGGTTCTCGCACTTCTGTCTCTCACAACTTTGTGGGTAGGATTCCCCACATCCCCACACCGTGTTCCAACCTCACACCCACCACTATACCATCCACCCCACCCAACTTCAAGCTGAAAAAACAAACGAAACAGCGGCCTCCCAACAGAAGTCAGGTAGCACCTACACTCAAATGCGCATTACTTAACACTCGATCGCTCACTGCCCATGCCTTAGAAATCAACGAGCTCATCTCCAGCTTCGACCTAGATCTGCTAGCCATCACAGAGACTTGGCTGCATGAAGCCTCAGGCCCCGCCATTACCCTAGCTGTACCAGTAGGCTACTCCATCCTTAGACAAGACAGACCTACAAAATCAGGGGGAGGGGTTGCCATAATCTATAAAGACATCCACCATATCAGGCCCACACCCCACACATGGGAAGGGAATGCAGACATACTATCGGCCAAACTATCCCTCTCTCACAACAACACCATTAACATTCACGTCATCTACCGGCCTCCAGGACTCCCAACCGATTTTCAAGGGCAAATTACGCATATTCTCAGCGAAAACCTAAAAAAATCCACCAAAACCTTACTCCTAGGTGATCTTAACCTAGGCTATAATGACCCAAAGGACAAAACAGCAACCTCCTTCCTCAAGGACCTCTCCAACCTAGACTTCACACAAAAAATCCTGACACCCACCCACTCCAAAGGCAGAACTCTTGACTGGCTGGCCGACCATAACTGTAACTCCTCTATCACATCCAACACATTCCTCCCTTGGACAGATCACAGCTGCATACAATTCTCTATCCCTACGTTACCTACCAGAAAAACACCAGTACATAAATCCGCCACCCTAGCCAGAAGCTCCAAAAAGTTAACTGCAGACAATCTACTCCCCCTTCTCAGCACCCCATGCCTCGCCCCTCCTTTCCCTCAAGATCCTAACATCCTAGCAGACATACTCAAGGATACGCTCACCAATGCTATAAACTCCATCGCTCCTCTAGAAGAGAAAAAAGAAAAAAAATCCTTCCACTCAAACGCATGGTTCACAGAGGACCTCCAAGCTCTGCGTGACAAAAAGCGCCAAGCACTTAAAAACTGGCAGGCCAACCCATGCGACATCACCAAAGACTTATTCAAAGTCACTGCAAAAAAATACAAAACCGCCATCTTCAATGCCAAATCTGAATCATACAACCGTCGAATACTAGACTCAAAGTGCCACTCAAGAGAACTCTTCTCTATCTTTAAAGAGCTCACAGTGCCTCCCACTTCCTCTGACGAGATCATCAAGGATGAAGGCTGGTGCAACAGTATCCAAGCCGCCATGCTCAACAAAATAGACCTCTTACAAAACAAAATCCGCAACCACTACAATACCTTGCCAAAACAGAGTCGACACTTAGATTCCCAATCCCATAGCAAAACCACTAACATTCCCAAATTTGCCTTTAAAGAAGTTTCAGAACTAGAAGTCCTGGACATACTGAAACATCTGAAACCATCGACTTGCAAAGCCGATACATGCCCCCCTAAATTAATCAAGGACTGCGCTGAACCACTTGCCCCAATCATTACCGCATTCATTAATGCCTCATTCAAGTCCTGCTCTGTCCCAGACAGTCTTAAAGAAGCCTGGGTGCGCCCACTTCTAAAAAAGCCCACTCTCGACCCCACGATGCCTAACAATTACAGACCTATAACAACTGTCCCCTTCCTTCTCAAGATTCTAGATAAAGTGGCACACAGCCAAATCCAACTATACCTCGAATCTAACTCCATCCTAGGCACCAGACAGTCAGGCTTCCGCAAAGGTCATGGAACAGAGACTGCTTTGCTGGACCTAAAAAACCAAATAACCAAGATATTGGACAAAGGTAAACCCGCCCTTTTACTTCTCCTCGACCTCTCTGCGGCATTCGACCTAGTGGACCACAAGACCCTCACCTCACACCTCTCCCACTCCGCACATTTCTCTGACCAAGCCACCTCCTGGATAACCTCATTTCTTGAAGGGAGGGCCATGAAAGTCTTTTCAAACATTTCGAGCGCAACACCATCCATAATACACTGCGGTGTCCCTCAAGGCTCCTGTACAGCACCTACGCTTTACAATCTATTCACTAAGCCCCTATTCGAGAAACTTGATGCACTTGGGATTGCCTACACCAACTACGCCGACGACACCCAAGTGCTCCTCCCTCTATCAGGCTCATACCACAAAGACGCCCTAGCTCTAAAACTCATATATGCCACCATTCAAGCCTGGATGGCCACTAACGGCCTATGTCTTAACGGGGATAAGACTGAAATCCTTATCCTCGGCCAAAAATCCACACTGGCCAGGCTAGACAGCTGCTATGCCAATTTCAACATCGACAACTGCACTATCCCAGTCCTATCCTCTGTGAAAACGCTAGGGGTCTACATTGATGCAACCCTGTCCATGGACAAACAAGTTAGTGCCATTGTCTCCGCATCTGCACTAAGCACTAAACTCATCAACGCCATTAAACCATTCCTTTCCAAAGAAAACTGCCTTTCAATAGCAAGAGCTACCATAGGCGCTAAACTTGACTATTGCAATGCACTTCTAGCCGGCACCTCTGAAAAAAACCTAAACAAACTCCAGGTCACCCAAAATAACGCTCTAAGAGCAGCATTAAACATCTCCAAAAGGGACCACATCTCACTGGCAAGGCAATCAGTTCACTGGCTCCCTGTCAAAGAACGCATCACCTTCAAGGTACTGACTACTACCCACAAATGTATCCACCACACTGCACCATCATATCTCTCAGACACCATTCTCAGACAGACCTCATCCAGACCTACCAGACTCTGCTACACTAACCAACTCACTGTACCACGCATCCACAAGATTACAGCCGGGGGGCTGGGTTTCCCCTACATAGCACCAAAACTTTGGAATAATCTCCCCCACGCTCTAAGAGCAGAAGGCTCCCTCACAGCGTTTAGAAAAAAACTCAAAACCTCTCTCTTTAACTAAAATTCCTCTACCTACTGCCATTCAGGCACACACTGCTAACTATTGCTACTGCCCAAACTGTATGCATGTATGCCTCTGTATGCTGTAACTAAGACGCGCTTTCCCTGTAACCAGCGCTATTCTGTAACCAGCGCCACGATGCCTCAGGGCTGATTCTGTGCGCTTAACAAATGCGAATAAATAAATAAATAATAAATAAACCCTCAATCAGGGCACACACCGCCAACATCAAATAGTCATTTACTCTCTAGAAGGGGGGACAGAGAGAAGGACTGACTGTCCCTGCCCATCACACCACTTACCCTAGAAAGCGGCGATGGGCCGCCTAGCTAATACAAGTGGAGAGAAGAAGAGCAAATGCTTGCCAGACTGTCTTGTTTGGCTGGGGGGTGGGTGAGCACCTTATATTATCACCTAGCCTACGGTAGAAACAACCATGGACTCGCATCAATCACTCAATTAAAAAGTGTAGGGAACCGAGATCACAATCCTTAGCAAAACTATGACTTTTATTGGCAGATAGTCTAGAACCCTAAACTGTTAAAAATAAAGTATGTGGTAATATCAAGACCAGCCTGACCAAGGGAGTGCTATGTTTAGAAGACTGCCCTGAAGAAGGTGATCTAGAATGACCGAAACCGGTTGACATATGTGTAGAGATGGCATCTAATTACCTGTCACACTCTACATAGTGAACAAAAGCAATGCGTGCCAATGCATAGGTTTAGAGATAACAGGAATCTTTTGTGATTTTCTCAAAACTTAGTATGATATGAAATTTATTTCACGTAACATAAGCAATAGGTATTTAATTGTACTTCTTTAATACACTAGAAATAGGCTCAACCTTTATAAAACTTTTCCCATCATTCATACTTCACTCATACCAATCATCTTCATACTAACACAACTTCAAAAAATGGGTGATGACTATTCCCAAACAAATATTGGTTTGTAATATCAAGTCCAACACTCTTGTGTCTTGTAGATGTGACCCTCTGTGTTATTGCAGTGGGTTTCTTTCTTGTCGTCTACACGTGTTTCGGTTGTAGTATAATGTGGGCTGACACTATTTGGTCCCAAAAGTTATAGCCAACCTTCCTCAGGACGGAATGCAACAATCCAATCTGTGTTGCATCTTGATAGTATTCGTGAGCCTTTCAATCTCCACTGTATGTTCAGCGGGCGGTGGTCTTGAAAACTTGGATGAATCCCTGCTTCGGGTAAGGTCTTCACTCAATGTATACCCAATAGGTATGTGTATGTCTTCCTTTGCACTTTTCATTAAGCCAAATCAAGGTCAATTTCTACGGGGGGATGTTCAACATAAAATGGAGGCGTAAAATCAAGGGGTATTGATGTTATGCCTCTATTTAAAGCTGGGACCCATTTTGGAACCCTTCCTAGGCGTAGGAGGGTGGCAATGTGGAGTGGTTTTGACCTTGCATGAGATATTCATGCAGACGTAAAAGAGATGTAAAACGCCTTCATGCCTCAGGGCTTAATGTGCTACATACATGTACAAATAAATAAATAAATGGATTTCCATGGAATACACTTCGCAATTGCACCTGCTGAGTAGCAGGGGGATTCCATTGGGATGCATTATAAAACACTGCCTGCAAAACATCATTTGCAGGCAGTGTTTCATTGGGTTGATGGTTGACGGCTGTTTTTCCAGGCTTTTGTTTCCTTCCTCTCCAACGCCATGATGCTTTCGGGCGACCGTGTGCTATATAAGAACTCTTAACATAAAATGCCTCTCAAAGCAGAGAGTAAAAGTGAAGAGTAAAGGCGATTTTGCTTTGCTTTCTTTCCTTATGCTAATTTGCATAAAGCGCAACTAGCCCAGAGTCCTCAGAGCGTTTCACTACTCCATTTTGACAGTGACGAGAATTGCATGCAGGAGGCCCAGCAGCACGTACGTGAAAGCGTTTGCAGTCCCCTGCATGGAACTACTGCTTTTTGCAAATGACACCCACTATAGGGGAGATTATAAAGTGTAATTTAAAGATAGAAGGGGTTGAGGGAAAAGATAAACTGAGAGGAGTGACAGAATACAAGGCAGACCATTGCAGGAGAGGAAGGCACAGAGATGGTTTAATCTGAGAGACTGTCGGAGAATCGAGACTGCGTCAAGGAAAGAGCGGAACTGCATGGATTCGGTGGAAGGCAGTGATGGCATTGGTGATCCCATCAGGCTTGGGAGACAGACCCTGTTGACATGGTGAGAGGCCACATATCAAAGAGAGAGTCTGGAGGGCCTGAGAGAATGAAAGAGGATGGAAAGGCTGCATGTGTAATAAAGAGGATGGAAAGGCTGCATGTGTAATAAAGAGGATGGAAAGGCTGCATGTGTAATAAAGAGGATGGAAAGGCTGCATGTGTAATAAAGAGGATGGAAAGGCTGCATGTATAATAAAGAGGATGGAAAGGCTGCATGTATAATAAAGAGGATGGGAAGGCTGCATGTGTAATAAAGAGGATGGAAAGGCTGCATGTATAATAAAGAGGATGGAAAGGCTGCATGTATAATAAAGAGGATGGAAAGGCTGCATGTATAATAAAGAGGATGGAAAGGCTGCATGTATAATAAAGAGGATGGGAAGGCTGCATGTGTAATAAAGAGGATGGAAAGGCTGCATGTGTAATAAAGAGGATGGAAAGGCTGCATGTATGATAAAGAGGATGGAAAGGCTGCATGTATGATAAAGAGGATGGAAAGGCTGCATGTATGATAAAGAGGATGGAAAGGCTGCATGTATGATAAAGAGGATGGAAAGGCTGCATGTATGATAAAGAGGATGGAAAGGCTGCATGTGTAATAAAGAGGATGGAAAGGCTGCATGTGTAATAAAGAGGATGGAAAGGCTGCATGTATGATAAAGAGGATGGAAAGGCTGAATGTATGATAAAGAGGATGGAAAGGCTGCATGTATGATAAAGAGGATGGAAAGGCTGCATGTATGATAAAGAGGATGGAAAGGCTGCATGTATGATAAAGAGGATGGAAAGGCTGCATGTGTAATAAAGAGGATGGAAAGGCTGCATGTATGATAAAGAGGATGGAAAGGCTGCATGTATGATAAAGAGGATGGAAAGGCTGCATGTATGATAAAGAGGATGGAAAGGCTGCATGTGTAATAAAGAGGATGGAAAGGCTGCATGTATGATAAAGAGGATGGAAAGGCTGCATGTATAATAAAGAGGATGGAAAGGCTGCATGTATAATAAAGAGGATGGAAAGGCTGCATGTGTAATAAAGAGGATGGAAAGGCTGCATGTATAATAAAGAGGATGGAAAGGCTGCATGTGTAATAAAGAGGATGGAAAGGCTGCATGTATGATAAAGAGGATGGAAAGGCTGCATGTATGATAAAGAGGATGGAAAGGCTGCATGTATGATAAAGAGGATGGAAAGGCTGCATGTATGATAAAGAGGATGGAAAGGCTGCATGTATAATAAAGAGGATGGAAAGGCTGCATGTATGATAAAGAGGATGGAAAGGCTGCATGTGTAATAAAGAGGATGGAAAGGCTGCATGTGTAATAAAGAGGATGGAAAGGCTGCATGTATGATAAAGAGGATGGAAAGGCTGAATGTATGATAAAGAGGATGGAAAGGCTGCATGTATGATAAAGAGGATGGAAAGGCTGCATGTATGATAAAGAGGATGGAAAGGCTGCATGTATGATAAAGAGGATGGAAAGGCTGCATGTGTAATAAAGAGGATGGAAAGGCTGCATGTATGATAAAGAGGATGGAAAGGCTGCATGTATGATAAAGAGGATGGAAAGGCTGCATGTATGATAAAGAGGATGGAAAGGCTGCATGTGTAATAAAGAGGATGGAAAGGCTGCATGTATGATAAAGAGGATGGAAAGGCTGCATGTATGACAAAGAGGATGGAAAGGCTGCATGTATGATAAAGAGGATGGAAAGGCTGCATGTATGACAAAGAGGATGGAAAGGCTGCATGTATGATAAAGAGGATGGAAAGGCTGCATGTATGACAAAGAGGATGGAAAGGCTGCATGTATGATAAAGAGGATGCAGAATGGAATTGAGAGATTCCACATGGACCATAGCCTTTGCAAAAAAAGAGTGTAAGGGAAGACAGACTCTATAGGGGAAATAGGAAGAACATTTGGAGGGAAAGGGGGGTGATATGCATTTTCAATCATCGGGGTGTAAAGGACTATCAGCGGCTCCTTGATTGCTGATGTGGGGGGGGGGTGATAGGGAAGTAATGTCAGAATCAACGAAAGAGAAGGTTTCCAAACATTGAGGGCAGATATCAGTACCACTTTATACTGAGAGTGTCATCAGACCTGGTTAAACTCTGGGATTGGCCCGGAGTCGTAGGAGTGTCATACTCTTCTCTGGGATTGTCAGGGCCTGCAATAAATAGCATTACACTGATCTATTGCCGTAGTGTCCCCATCCAACCAGAGCAGCGGTGAGCGGAGAATGCCTGTGACAGATTACAGAACACGGCTGCGCCAGCAAATTCCACACACCTCTCTGCTAATGCTTTGGGGAGACGAGCTGAAGGGGGAATGTGCCCCCATTTGGCTCCAGAGCACCTGAATGATGCTCCCATTATATCTCCAAATCTGTACTTCATTACAGAAGAAAAAAGCTAAACTGTGCCACATTTATAATGTGTTCTTCTTTGACACACTCACACAAAGAAGGGGTTGCATTTATGTGGAATTCAATATGTTCTTCACGCTACAGACAGCTATAAAGCTGGAAGCCTACGTCAACCAATCAGCAGGTGACCTTATGACGGTATATTTTGTTGTGTTTCCTTAGTCTTGAAAGTAAATTTGCAAAACCTAAAGAAGGTTTTTTAGGCTTGCTTTACTTTGCACTCTGGAACTTTTATTTCTCCATTCAAGATGGAGGGTGGGAGGCTACAATTATACTCCCTTTACTTAACATATTTCTATAAAGATTTTAATATTTGTCAAGCTTTTGTATTAGGCTTCCTGTACTGGGCATGTTCATAAAATACAGTACTCTTGAAAGTTATACATGAATACATAGTTCTACTTACTAGACTTGAGAAGATATGTGGGCAAGGGTTGCAGAATGGTCTTATATTGCAGCGTCACCACCTAACTAAAGTGTGTGATCCTGGGCAAATCATTTTATCTCACTGTGGCTTATCGACAGGAATGTTAAGGACAACTATTTAAGTCCTGTTTCTACACCGAACGGATGATGCTCTACAAATTAAACAGAACAGATGAGTCCAGTTGTTTTTAAATATTAACAAAACTTCTATATTTATGTTTACCCAGAGGAATGTAAATCAAAGGGGCTGATACTAAGTTCAATCGCTGCATTTATTCTTTTAAGGCTCAGGTTCATCCATGCCTGGAAATGGTCATTTGGCATGAGTGCTTAATTGTGTGTGTGTATACATGTACACATATCCCCTGTTTTTCACCTTGGGTGGGGAAAGGTCAGAGTTTACAGTACTTACGAGCAGAGCGAGGAGTGCACACTCTGCCTCAGTGCTTTCAGTGGGCCGGGGCCACCCCCTGCCTGCCAGAGCCTCGGCGCCAGGCAGGGTCGGACTGCGCCAGGCAGGGTAGGTACAGTTTTCACGGAAGCACTGGCACTGTTAGCAACGGTGCTGGTGCTTCCGTCTCCCCACTCCCAGAGTCCTATAGGACTCTATGGGACTCGGGACTTACAAATTCCCCCGCCTGAGATCCCCAGCCATCGGGACTTCTAATGTCCTGGTGACACTGGGATCTCAGGCGATGGAAACGGTGTTACGGGGTTGGCGGCAACCCGCCGTGACAGCGGCAGGTTACTGCCAACTTCGTAATGAGGCCCAATGTATTTTTCTTTCATGCATTCATGGATATTTGTTGTGTATTGTAGTAAAAATAGTGGAGGAATTGGGCCAGAACAAGACGGATCTCTGATCCAGCAAAACCTTTCTTGCTGGAGCACCTATCCCCCCAAATTGAGGAGGTTCTTAGGCCCTGACTACCAGGTTGCTGCTGGGAGGCTATAAGCAACTACTTCACAAATTGCATTTGAAAGTCGTCCTTTGCTGAACACACAAGCTCAAACAATGTAATAGTCCAAATGCTTTGCACATACTTTACTGTCATGGAGATTATTCTGACCGAGGAAATGAGCATCATACCAAGTGTGAATTGCGTGCTCAGAAGGAATTAACGTTTGATTTATTATCACAGACATGTTTGATAAATTGGTGGTCATACTTCATTCCCAAAATGCACTTTGTGTTTAGGCAAAGCAGCCCACTTCCTCTATTCGGCCACCCGCATTATTCGAAACTAAGCTCCGCCCATCACTCCCACCCACACCACTGACAATCCGTCCCCACGCCACGCCTGCGGAAGGTGGGAGGGCCCGAGGGCCCAGAGGAAATGTCCTTTTTCAGCACTGAGTGAAATAATGCTATCTTTGGCAACATTAGTATGGATTGTTCATATTCTAGCTGCTGCTTATCTGGCCATGTGGGATGGGTGCAATGAGGTGAGGAGGACCCTGATTGTGCCCCGTATGGCAAGAATCTGGTATATATCAGTATCACCGAACCTGTGTTTGAATTGTTTTTTCCTTAACAGGTGGGTGGAGTCTTGCATGGCTGTGGACATGGCATTGCGTTAAATAAATCTCAGGGTTTTGATGTTCAGAAGTAGGCAGTTCTGGTTGCCACTACTCAAGAAACCCTAGCATGGCTCCAACCTTACCCTGCAGCTCCACAAAGCTTTGTTCGTGCTTTAGCGCCAACTCGCGGGTCTCCTCCAGCTCCGTCAGCAGCTGCAGGGCCTGCGCGCGCAGATCGTCGCCTTCCTGAGCAGCCAATACCAGATCGTTTACACACGCTCTGGCGGATCCCAACTTCCAGTCCAAGACTCCATCCGTCTCCAGCTCGGGCAGCTCATCGTCATCGTAGTCTGAAAACAAGGAAAAAGAAATTGAGTACAGGTGCAAGCCCAACTATTGTACACCAGAGGGCACCAAACACCCGATTTAGAGGTTACAGGACTAGAAGCAGAATGCGATGCATGTACCCTCGGGCCAGCGAGTACATCCACGGGGCCATTTTCCTGTTTGCTCTAAAAAAACGTTTTGCATTATGTGTATTAAATGTAGCAGAAGAGAGCTTTGAAAAGAAACAGAGCAATCCCATGTGAGGGTGCTTTGTTTTAATGGGGTTGACAGTTGTAATGGCAAGGTCAAGGGTTGGGGGACAGTCGCTTTGGTACATAGAATGGGGACAATACAGGCTAACAGGTTTTGGGGCACCTATTTACAGATATAAAGATTATATATATGGATATACAAAGTGAGATTACCTTTAGGGGGCCGAAGGAGCAATGATTCTGGATCATTCCTGGGAACACCTTCTAGGTTGAGGAGATGTCTCTTTAAAGATAATTTAAATCCACGAATCGTGGTGGCATTTTTTAATTTTGGGGTAGAGAGTTCCAGTGCAGTCTGGAGACAGTGCATGGCGCGCAGGGGGTGCGGGGGGGGGTATGGATACATAATGAAATGCTTAAGTACAGAGAGTATGAGGGGGAATCTGGCAGGAAATGGATTAGCCAGCTTGAGGAGGGGATTTAAAGATGAGGGGTAGGAATTTGAAGAGGGCTCGACAGTGGTCCATAGACAGCCAACCTGCACAGAGGCATCAGGTGGGGGTGGAGGGGTGTAAGAGGACCAGGGAGGCTACAGAGCAAAGTTCAACCTTATTTAAGAGGAGCAAACAGGTAAGTATCAAACACAGCAGAACATTCTCCACAAAAACTACAACACACAGATTTGACACCCGGCACCTCCTTAGGAACATCCAAAAATAAGATTCCCTAGTGTGTACCAAAACTAGGGCTTTGCTGAATAGCATATTTAGTATTCGGCCGAGCCGAATATGAAGCCGAATAGTTGCTTTATTCAATAAATCGTGTTCCAAACTTGAAAAAACACTTATTTAAAAAAGAAATAAAACACCATTTTAAGTGCATTGTATACTTTTATTTCTCTTCATTGTAATCAATGCAGCATCTTTATTTAAAGTATAAAAGCCAGGGAAAAAAAGCAGATTTAACCAAAATGAAGGGACCAAATGTACAGAAGGTTGTTGCATATTCAAAATCAGTGCCAGTCAAAGTAGGATGCTTCACAAATGCAAAATGACTAGGTTGCAATGAACAAAATGGATATTACAATTTTCAACTGCCTTTGTGAATCAGACACATTGCATTCTCTATCCAGTTGCAAAGTCGCTGCGGTGGAGTTTCAAAACTTCTTAGCTGCTCACATAGAAATGTATAAAATGCATCATGTAGGCTCATGCAGAACACAAGTCGAGAGGAAATCTGAAATGCGTGAACTCCATCTTACAACTATTCACCCCACCCCCTCATAGGCCAAACAAAGGAAAGGACTTTCCCAGAGAGGCTGTTCATTTTTGGTGAATGGGCAAGCACCCGCTCATTTATTACAACTGATTTTGCACATCAGGTCTAACTATTCATTGCGTTAAAAAAAATTACAAAAAATATAACCATGCTGGATCATACATAGGGGAAGTTTCTTTATGTAACTCTGATGGCCACCAAAATAATTAAACAAATTATAGCAGCACTAAAATATACTTTAACATTTACTTCATCGAAACTAACTATTCTATTCTAACTAACATATTTGCTGCAAGTTTCCCACCAAATTTGCTGTTGCTTTTGTCAATTTTGTCTTTTTGCATGTGAAGTGCTCTTTCTGTTTTGTTTTGATTTCTTTGGGCAATAAAGAAAGCTGTTTGGCTAGTCTGATGTGTTAATGCAGCAGCGACCCTGAATTAATCTGAGTGGCTTGCAAGTCTCACACTATTCAGCTTTTCATTCTTCAAAGGGTAATTTGACAAGCATCACATTTTTACTATAAAGCAATATATCTAAAATACAGACAGGTGTGCAAACGTACAAGGAAATCTGTCCCATATATTGCACTGCAGTCCTCTGATGGCTTTGAAAGTGAGCTTTGCAAGATTGTCCCGTCTCCACTCCCTCGTCCAGTTGTTGCTGAAGGCTCCCCTGTAGCATTTACACCAATTTCTTTAAAAATGGCTTGTCTGGCCTGGCCCCTTCTCCCAAGCACTGACGGTATCCCTCTTGCCCCAGCATTCAAACCCTGCTAGAAGTGATGAAACAGCAATTATGACCTTCACCCATTTCTGAGTAAACACTGTTTCCGCAATCACTCGTGCTGATGGAAAGGTGTTGTGTCTCAGCCTGGCCTGTTCCTTTGTCACCTTGGCAGTACCTATACCAGCTATTAATATGTTTGTCAAAAGAGCAAAATGTTCATTTTGAGAAACACGCGTGTGAAGCGGCGTAACATTTAGGAGAGCCAAAGCACATATCCAAATATCTTTCATATATTAACTAGACACAAAGGCCGTACATGCACATTCTCATTAGATCATTGCTTTATGTCAGAGTTGAACCCACTGCCACTAGCCAAACCAAATGAAAAATGCTTTAAAAGAAACATTTCAGAGGAAAAGTCCTATGTTTTGCAGAAGAAAAGGGCAATTTAATCACTACTACCTGATCGTTTCTTTTTGTATTCCTCGTTAAAGCAGAAACATTTTCTGGCTCTGGTTGCCTTAATTGTCTGATTGCTCTGAGTAGGTGTAGGGTGTTGTTTCTCTGTGTGGTCTGTGGAGGTGGGAGGCCATGCAGGAATTTGTTTTGCAGAGATGGGAAAGCAGAATTCCAGGTAAGGGATTTGTGTTGTTGGGGTGGGAGATAGAATGACAAGTGTGGTATTTGTGTTAGGTGGTGGCAGGCCCCAAGTAGGCAGTTTGTGGGGATGTTGGAGAGGCAGGATGCCAGTAATGGGAGCTTGCACTGTATGCCGGCAGAGTGTCAGCAATAGTGTCTTTGGTTTCAAGACTTACATTTGCATTTTGCCGGTTCAGCCCACGTTTGCCTCTTGGAGCCAAGCCAGACTCTAAGGCTCGGCCCTGACTTGGCCCATCCCAGGAATTCTCTGGCTCTCCCAACACTACATCCTACAAATTCCATCAACAGAGCATAGCTCTCTGACTGTCTTTTATAGAGTCCTCACACCTATCTTTACCCGCTGTCACACAGTGGCCCACTTTGGAACTGGAGGGATTACCCAACATAAATTCCTCTGAGAGGCCTGTAAGGTGGGGGCATATTACTCTGCCTGACCTAACCGAGCCCTACTAGGCTCCACTACCTATTGTGAATTCTTAATGTTTCTCCATGTGCATGGCCCATAGGGAGAAATGCTGTTCATTTTTCACTAATCTTCGCCACTCCTTCTCGCCAATACACAAACATATGCACATTATAATTCCTGATAAAATATCAGATAATGTTAAACTCAGGACTCGAGTCCTTAAAAAAAGAAAAGGGGGGGACTATTACGTACGCAATTGAAAGTGACATGACAGGAACTGCATGTATCCTTAAGTGAAATATGCACATTTCTTTCAGTTTGTATTTTCCAACTGAAGAAAATGCACATTGCATATAAACATTCGCCACAAGAAGAGATCTTCCTGTATTGTTGCAGGCTAAATATAAAAGGTGAGCACCTTTTATGTCTAAGAATCTGTAACAAAACATGCCCTATAGAGCATATTACAATATGAGATATTTTGCAGCTGTGTGATAGCAATTTGTCTGGTCTTGTGGCTAAGTGTCTGGTCTAATTCTATTCGGTTTTGCAAACTGAAGTCTATATTTGCCTTTCTGAGTTCTTGTTGCATTGTATTCAAATGAAAATGACAAAGTATTCGGGAAGAGCCGAATAGCAAGAAACTATTCGGCCGGAGCCGAATAGATTTTTTTCAGATGGAATTCAGCCGAATACTTACTCGAAGCCGAAGTTCGGTACACCCCTAACCAAATCCTGTTGCTTAGTGTCACATTTCCCTTATAAAGCCAAAATCACATTGACTGCTTGTTAATAGCAGGGATTTCACTAATGTTTGTATATGGGAGCGCACATAGGTACATGAGAAAATGACATTTAATAATCACAGTCTTACTCTGTTGCTAAAATAAATTGCAGTAGCTGATCATTGCAAATTAATGTTTGCATAAGAGTGCATTGTGAATTGGAAATGGGGTAGGGGCGGAGAGAAAGAGCCCAACAATGGCTTTGAAGTTCCCCTTCAGGATTATGGCATAGTGTGCCTCCCACCAGGGCAATAGCACCCTGGCATGAGCTCCCTCTAAACAACTCTTAATGTATAAGTAGTTGCATCCCAGCAGCACCAACTTCACTTTGCATTCTCCCGAAGATAATAAGGCCAGAAGCAAAACAAAATGATAATGACATGAATTTGATAACAGCTGTATTGAAGACCAGTGGTACATTATATGTGCACTGAGCAGGGATAGAAATGCAGGAGCGGCAGCCCCTGCCCCTAGAATCCTCCCATGAGAAAGTGCACCGGCCCCATGCCCCAGTGTGACCCCCCTTCCTCTGTTCAGGAGGTGCTCAGATTCCATGCCCCGTCTAGCCTTGGCATCCGCGCTGAGATTGTCAACATAGGTGATGATTGGTGTAATTAACAAAGATTATTTTGCGTTATATTACCTGGAATTTATAGCACACACCTCTGACATTTATACAACTTTGTGGCGCTAATGATCTTCTTGCTTGACTGCTGAACTGTTGTGGGTAGTCATGGAGTATAAGACTTCCCTCACTCATGAGGGTGAGGGCTGGGTTGGGGCGTATTGCGGCTGGCTTCCACACGGAAGGGGGCTCTCTGCCTTCGGCTTGCGTGAGCATGTCAGAAAGGAACCATTAAACCCCCTCCTTCCTGGTTCCTGACGTAGCTTCGAGCGGGAACCAGACAAGAAAGCCCTTTTAATGTTTAAATGTGTCTATGTCTTAGTGTCTGCATGTGTGTCGAGTGTGATTGTGTCTGTATGTAATCTATGTGTGTATGTAAATATATATATGTGAATGGGTTATGTATGGATGGGTGTGAGTGTGCCTGTCATGTGAATGAGGATGCACTGTGTGAATGTTCTGGGTGCCCAGCTTGCTAGAGTGAATGCAAGAGAATGTGTATTGGTGCGTGAATGGCTGGGTATGAAGGTGATTATGCGTGTGTGTGAGGTGCTGTGGGGCTCAGGGAACAGGCATGACATTTTTTACTGGGCATCTACGATAAATGCCCAGTAAAAAAAAGTCATGCCTGTCCCCTGACTGCCTCTCACGCACAAAATTATAATTGGTTATTTACAGAGGTTTCTAAGCACAGACCTGTGGATCGAACCTGTGTTGATCCACATCGTCTTGCTTCCAGGGTGAGTGTGTTGCCCTTGAGCTATTCTCCCAAAAAATAAGAGACCTGTAAAAAAGCTATACCTGCCCCTCGGCCACCCAGTGCCTCGCAGGCACAGATAATCACATTCATTACGTGTTATTGTTATTATGTGGCTAGACTGGCCTTTTGATGCAGCTAGTCTAGCCATCTCTAACTGTGTCATGACATATTTTATTGATCATCCATGATAAATCATGCATGATAAGTGTTATTATGTGGCTAGACAGGCATTTGGTTGAAGTCAGTCTCACCATTTCGTACTGTGGCATAACATTTTTTACTGGGCATCTAGGAATAAACAAGCATGATAAGTGTTATTACGTGGCAAGACTGCCATTTTAGGGCAGCCAGTCTAGCCATTTCTTACTATGGCATGACATGTTTTACTAAGCATCTAAGGTAAAGCAAGCTTAGTAAGTGTTAGTACATGGCTAGCCTGGCATTTTGGTGCAGCCAGTCATGCCATTTCTTACTATGGCATGGCATTTTTTTACCGTGCACCCATGATAAAGCATGCATGATATGTGTCATTACATGTCTAAACTGGCCTACATTACTGTAGCCATTTTGGACATGTTTCCATTTTTTGGAAAACCAACAGGAGTATGTTCTTATGTCGGGCTACTGGCATATATTGGCAGAGCCATTTTGGACATAAAAAGACAAACCATACAGTGCCCTATTTGTTTTTCGTCGCACATGAACAAATTAAAGACTATCCAAAAATAATGTTGGTAGCTGCTTAAGTACAACAGAATTATGTCACACCGCAATTGGCAGTACAGATACAGTATATATTTGTTAGTTATAGGACCTTCAGAATTAATAAAAACCTTTGTTTATAAGAGTTTGACAACTAATATCTTATGTGTCATACATTCATTATTAATTTACGTACTACCCAACGAGGTTCAATGTATACATCTTTCTATCGATGATTAGCACATGGTATGCACGGGAGTGCACAGTTCTAGACCAGTCTGGACCAGTTTTATTATAGAATAAGTATTGACATTATGTGCAAAGCATACATTAGCATGTACTTATGTGGGAATACTGGCATCTACTGGTGCAGCCAGCATGGAAATATATTGGCACATCCAGTGTGAACATGTTTTTATCCTGTTATCTGGGAAGGTGCCCACTCTGGAGGGTCTACAACCACGTTTCAGCTCACTGTGTCTTTCACAGAGGAGAAATACCATTTGCATATCAGTCTGGCCCACCCACACGGACAGTCCAGCACCGCAATGCTAGGCAATTCCCCTCTGAACAAGAGTACCAACAGTAACCTGAAACATGTGTTTTGGCCTAGTCATGCCTAATCAGTGAGGTAAAGCTGTGCCTCTCTAAACACAGTGAGCAAGGGGTCCACATCTGGATTACCCAGGGTAACTTAGGGTGAAACTCCAAGTTCCTAAGAATACAAAAAAAGGGTCTGGGAGCCTCTCTATTGAGAACTAACACAACCAAATAACCTGTTCTCTGGGAAGGTGCCCACTCGGGAGGGTCTACAACCATGTTTCAGCTTCACACTTAGGAGGACCAACAAGGCTTCTCAGTTCAGGGGCTCCCACACTCATTTGTAATTTTGTAAAACGTGTGGTTTCACCCAGTGTAATCCAGACGTGGACCCCTTGTTATCTGTGCTTTAGAGAGGCTCCGTTTCACCTCACTGAGAAGGCCCAACAAGGCTGAAACTTGTGTCTGGGCTTGTTGATGGTACTCTTGGTCAGAGGAGAATCACCTAGCATTTCGGTGCTGGACTGCTCTTGTGTGAGGGACCAGACTGATATTCAAATGGATATTTCTCCTTTTTTGTACTGTATACCATGTACTGTATAATGCAACATTTTTGCTAATTATTGAAAACATGTTCATGGGGGGAGAACCCTCCTAAACCCACCTTGGTTTGTTTGGTTGCCATGGCTTCACTCGGTTCCATGTTTGTGGCAAATAGTTACACCATTCAAATTGAAAAAATTACCAGTTGCCACTGGTGGCTGGCACGTTCAGGTGCCAGTGGTCAGGCACAACCCCTTTGTTTCTACACTTGGTGAACGATTTACGCTTTGATTAATAAACATACTTCCATCTGTCAGCTAGTGCAGTGCGTGGCATGCCCCTGCAGCAGCATGATCGTCATGGGCATCGGGCATGCGTGGTGGTCCAGGCCGGCCTAGAGTGTGGCACGGCCCCTGCTTTGTTGAGGCTTGTGGGGGGGGCCTCAGCATGGCATGCATGGGGCCCCCCAAATTTGGTGCTACTCCACTGCTGACCACAAAAACCTTCACTATCCCTTCTATGTGAGCGACGCACAGTGACCATCACCAGAAAGCACATTCGATAGCAAGCCCTTGAAATACCAATTCACACCTAAAAAAGAACCAGCAACCTCTTCAAAGACGCAACTCCGCCTTTTATACCACGGGTCAATGATCACACCCCCACATGAGAAGGGGTTCTTCTGCCCATCGGGGCACAAACTTTATCTCTGAAGATCTCTCCAGACACAAGGGTTTACACACTAGACCGGTCTCCCACACTAACTCAGCCGCAAAGTCGAATCAGGAAGCCCACAAAGGCCACTGATCGACTGTGGTCCAGCCGAGTGGGCCATACCTGACTTCCTCAACTTCCTTCCACCTCAGCTGGCGTGAGCGCTATAAAAAACATACAAGAGACTAAAATCCATAAATCAAGACTTACATCTTAATAATATCACATGTCCACACCTGTCTACTCTGAAGCATCCTCCTCTTGATCCCCATTAAATAGAGGGTCATGTACTGATGCCAACGACTGCCTTGTCCCTCTGCCTCAGCTTGCCAAAGCATCAGATGCCCAGGTCGCAAAGAGCTGGGTATCTAAAAAAACAGTGCAGACTATGTGCTTTTTTTAGATGCCTGATTCTCTGGACTGCATAGGTCGCCTTGTCCCCAAAGGCGAACATGTGCTTCACTGAAGCTGTGCACCAGTGGTCGAAGTGTACGAAAAGAAGTAGTGTAATTATGTTCCCTACTGGCCTACCCCCGCTCACCACAAACCCCATCACCACACCGCCTCCCACACGCAATCCAAACCCCCAAACAAATGTGCCTGCTGTTTAAGGGAACTTTCAGTGCACTGCACTGAAAGTGCAAGTTTCAACTGCTTCCCACACTTTTATTTTAAACGAAACCATTCCCGAACGGTTTCTTTTTAAAATAAAAGTATAGGAACAATAAAGCTTAATTTAAAAAAGTAGAGGAGCACCGCTACCTACCGCTCCTTACCACTCCTGCTCACTTCGACCACTGCTGTACACTGACTCCCTACATTCGTGATGGAAAGTCTTCTTACGGTAGGTTGCTAGCACCTATATGGATGCCGGTAGTATGTTCTGCCAAGGTGAGCTCAGTCGGACAGAGCCACAACACTGCTATCCAGGTTACAATAAGTGCACAGAAGGCTCAGAACTGGCCCTCCTCTGCATTTTGTATACCCTTGTGCAATTCCAAACATTTTCAATAGAATGCTTTAATGGTAATGCATTGTAAAGTGCACTCTCTATGTGAGTTGGCCAATTGTGGTCGCGGCAGTAAAGCTAAGGTTACATCACACGTAACTGGAAAGGAATCATTGAACAAAATGGTTTTTCGTATGCATTATGAACCCATAAATGGCATTTGACTGATCCTGGCCAATCCAATCAAGCTTGCCAAATTTGGTAACAATTCAGGCAGTGGGTGAAAAGTTAAGAGAAGTTGAAAACACATGTTTTCTCCTGGTTAGAAAGGATATTTGCATTTAGAAAATGAATTTTCTGAACATGATTTCTCATGTTCTGCTTCAATTTTCTGGATTTTGTGGCATGACATACACTTTCCCTTGAAGTTGTGGTTGCTTAAAATGTTTTTACATTTCAGCAGCTAACTCCACATAATTGAATTCAAGAAAAGGGGCACTTACCTATATGTTTGACATGCCCACTGGAGCTGTAGTGTGCACTGTGACATACGAACGTACACATAGCTTTGGATTGTAGAACATCAAAACCTTTGTACTGTGCGTGTCTTCATATTGTGTAATGTGAAATCCAAACCTGCTAACGTATGCATAGTGTGATGAATCTGAGGCTGTCGTCCCTTCTCCCCTAGGGCGAGACTTTTCCCATGAGGTCAGTGCGGTGCGTCCACAGTACAATGGTCCCCCTGGGGGTGGTGAACTGAGGGAGGATCACATGGGGAAGGAAGTCCCCTTTGGGATTAGGGACGATTATTCTCAGAGAACACGATATGACCACGTTACAATACACCCAGTCCCTCCTCCAATACTAAATCCTCCTTCCCCCTCTTTAGATACAGCCCAAGTGTTCTATTGTCAAGTTAGTCATTCTAATATACGTGACAACACTAAGATCCCAGAGAATACAAAGTTAGCTACATATGACTCTATCCTGAGTACTGTTAAGAAGAAGATGACCGGGAGTCCGACAATCACTCTAGAGAAGCAGGGTGAGTGGTCTAGCCTCTCACGGTATATGTGATTGGCTCTTCAAGCATCCAGCGAGGGACTTCAAAAACAGATCAGCTGAGACGCAAAGGGAGACTGGTCCTCCGAGGAGGAACTGCAGGAGCCGTGCACCAAGCGAGCAGAAAAAAGCAGAAAGGGAAGCTGTGAATGGAGGAGAAGGTGAACCAAAGGTGGTCCAGGACAGAAGGACTACTCGGGCTGTTTCTGAGCAGAACCTCCAGGCACCCCAGGCCCTGGCAAAGAGCCAGAGAGAGAGGACGTGCAGCCGGGAAGAGCCTGGCATCTGCTGGGCCGCTGCAGACCCTGCCAAAGACCCGAATGCTATCAGAGCCTCGAGAAGCGAAGCAGCTGCTCCGGAAACACTGGTACCTGCCTGGAAGAGATAAACAGGTACATGGGTTTACCCTAGAGGTGCTGGAGGTTTGGGAAGCAAGGGGGTGAAAATGGAAGCAGGATAAGATGGTCTCGGACCCCGAGAGGACGTTGTGAATCTAGGAAAGCAAGGTTAAAAGGGTCTTAAACCCTAAGAGGAGATTGCAAGTTTGAACCCGCACCCAAATGGAGGTATAAAAGGGTCTGGGATCGCGAGGATAACCGAGAGAGAAATAAAAAGGTCTGGGACCTCAAGAACAAACAAGAAAGAGATAAAAGGGTCTGAGACCCTGGGAATAACCAAGAAAGAGATACATGGGTCTGGGACCCTGAGAATAACCAAGGAAGAAATAAAAGGGTCTGGGACCCTGAGAATAACCGAGAAAGAGATACATGGGTCTGGGACCCTGAGAATAACCGAGAAAAAGAGAAAAGGGTCTGGGACCCTGAGAATAACTAAGAAAAAGAGATACAAGGGTTTTGGACCCTGAGAATAAACAAGAAAGAGAAACAAGAATCATGTGTTTGGCAGGAGAGTGAACCAAGCACGTACGATAATGATATGTGAGTCTGAGACCCGCACCCATGTGAGAAGTCAAGAATAATAGGGTCTGGGACTCTAGCTTTAAAAGGAGCAGCCAAGGAAGAGTTTTATGCTTGGCAGGGGAGTGAACCAAGTGGACACAATTCTACATTGTGAGTCTGAGGCCCACACCCATATGAGGGACATAAACCAAACTGTGCAACAAAGAGGGCCTGTGATCCTGTGAGAGAAAGAGCAACAGTCCATGAGAGGACAGTTGCTTGGCAGGAGAGTAAACCAAGCTATACAGAGTATTGTGAGTCTGGGACCAACACCGAAAGGTAATCTCGAGAATAAGATGGTCGAGAGCCCTGGAATTCGAAGAGAGTTCATTCAAAAGGAATCCTACACTTGGTAGGGAAGTGTGCCAAGCTGGTGGAACAAAGAACTGTGAATGTGAGATTTATGTATTATCCAGTGACATTTGCCCTAAGAAAGAAAGGAGCTCAGAAGCCCAAAAAAGGCGAACAAGAAAAACGCTAGGGCAAAGCAGTGCATCCCTAGCCTTGTAGTTTTACATTTATGAACACTTGTTTATTTCATCACATTTAGATTACCCTAGGGACTGGGAACCTTTCAGTTGGTTGTAATTTTGATAAACCTCTCTTTGGGGAGGGATAATTCCTGCACAGTTACTTTGATTTATTAGTGTTAGGGGCAAAGGTAGTCTTTTAGGACACAACTATGATGGGCCTTTCTTTAAGGTAGGAAAACCCCACTTATAATTATAATTGCAATTGTTTTTATAATGCGCTTAATACAGAAGAGGTTTCTAAGCAGGAACCTGGGATTCGAACCTGTGTTGCTTTGCCTGGTCTTGCTCCTAAGACGAGCACGTTGCCACTGAGCTATACCACCCATGCCTTAGATTTAGGGATAGAGAGGCATTTTCCCAACCCTTTCTTGATCAATGAAAGTTTCTGCACAGCATCCTGCCACTATTGTGTCTGAGCCTTACTTCTGCACCCTTACAGTAGTCATCTACATTGGCATGTGCACAGCGCTGTCGCACTGGTTAGGTGGTCATTGCTGAGAACTGTGCTCAGACTGTCTGATTCTCCATTACCTGGTGACACAGCTGTTGTAGGTATGGGTGTGTGTTTCTATTGTGTAATCGGAAATACGACCATATGCATATACGCCCAAAAACTCATTTCAAAATAGAACATTAAGTCTCATCAAATGTACACAAACATTCATGACCCAGTTAACAGTAGAAAACCTAAGTTTCTTAGGTTTTCAAACGCCTCCAATATATCCAGGGTGTTCACAGTCTGCTTGAAATGTAAAACACATGCTTGAAATGTAAAACAAATGGATAATTGAAAGAAGCGGAACACTGGAATATTCCTCTTAGCCTCATTATCTTACCCAATGAGTTGCGTCGATGTGTTGCTTTCTGAGTCTGTATTCGTAAAATGCAATGTGACATATACACATATAGCCTCACACACAATTGCAGCTTTGTTTCTTGCATTGTGTATTTGTAATGTCTACCTTACAACACAAACATTGAAAATACATCTGTGAGATAATTAGATATCCAAAGCAGGAGAAATAGAAAGGAAGACCCAAAGGCAGACCAGCAGATAGATACAGAAAGCCAAAGATAGATAAATAGATAGGAAGACCCAAAGGCAGACCAACAGATAGATACAGAAAGCCAAAGATAGATAGATAGATAGATAGATAGATAGATAGATAGATAGATAGATAGATAGATAGATAGATAGACCCAAAGGCAGACCAGACGATAGATACAGAAAGCCAAAGATAGAAAAATAGAAAGGAAGGCCCAAAGGCAGACCAGCAGATAAATACAGAAAGCCAAAGATAGATAATTAGAGATAGACACAGAAAGCCAAAGATAGATAAATAGATAGGAAGACCCAAAGGCAGACCAGCAGATAGATACAGAAAGCCAAAGATAGATAAATAGAGATAGACACAGAAAGCCAAAGATAGATAAATAGATAGGAAGACCCAAAGGCAGACCAGCCGATAGATACAGAAAGCCAAAGATAGATAAAGAGAGATAGATACAGAAAGCCAAAGACAGAGAAATAGATAGGAAGACCCAACGGCAGACCAGAAGATAGATACAGAAAGCCAAAGATACATACATAGATAGGAAGACCCAGAGGAAGACCAACAGATAGATACAGAAAGCCAAAGATAGATAAATAGATAGGAAGACTCTAAGGCAAACCAATAGTTAGATAGATAAAGAGACCCAAAGGCAGATCAACAGATAGATACAGAAAGCCAAAGATAGATACGTAGTTAGGAAGACCAAAAGGTAGACCAGCAGATAGATACAGAAAGCCAAAGATAGATGAATAGATAGGAAGACCCAAAGGCAGACCAAGAGATAGATACAGAAAGCCAAAGATAGATGAATAGATAGGAAGACCCAAAGGCAGACCAGAACATAGATACAGAGAGCCAAAGATAGATAAATAGATAGGAATACCCAAAGGCAGACCAGCAGATAGATACAGAAATATAAAGACCTAAAGGCAGACCAGCAAATAGATACAGAAACCAAAGCTAGATAAATAGATAGGAAGACCCAAAGGCAGACCAGCAGATAGATACAGAAACCAAAGAGAGGTAAATAGATAGGAAGACCCAAAGACAGACAAGCAGATAGATACAGAAAGTCAAAGATCGGAAAATAGATAGGAAGACCCAAAGGCAGACCAACAGATAGATACAGGAAGCCAAAGATACATACATAGATAGGAAGACCCAGAGGAAGACCAACAGATAGATACAGAAAGCCAAATATAGATAAATAGATAGGAAGACTCAAAGGCAAACCAATAGATAGATAGATAAAGAGACCCAAAGGCAGATCAACAGATAGATACAGAAAGCCAAAGATAGATACGTAGATAGGAAGACCAAAAGACAGACCAGCAGATAGATACAGAAAGCCAAAGATAGATGAATAGATAGGAAGACCCAAAGGCAGATCAGCAGATAGATACAGAAAGCCAAAGATAGATGAATAGATAGGAAGACCCAAAGGCAGACCAGAACATAGATACAGAAAGCCAAAGATAGATAAATAGATAGGGATACCCAAAGGCAGACCATCAGATGGATACAGAAATAGGAAGACCTAAAGACAGACCAGCAAATAGATACAGAAACCAAAGATAGATACATAGATAGGAAGACCCAAAGGCAGACCAGCAGATGAATACAGAAACCAAAGATAGATTAATAGATAGGAAGACCCAAAGGCAGACCAAGAGATAGACACAGAAATCCAAAGATAGATAAATAGATAGGAAGACCCAAAGACAGACCAACAGATAGATACAGGAAGCCAAAGATACATACATAGATAGGAAGACCCAGAGGAAGACCAACAGATAGATACAGAAAGCCAAATATAGATAAATAGATAGGAAGACTCAAAGGCAAACCAATAGATAGATAGATAGATAAAGAGACCCAAAGGCAGATCAACAGATAGATACAGAAAGCCAAAGATAGATACGTAGATAGGAAGACCAAAAGGCAGACCAGCAGATAGATACAGAAAGCCAAAGATAGATGAATAGAGAGGAAGACCCAAAGGCAGATCAGCAGATAGATACAGAAAGCCAAAGATAGATGAATAGATAGGAAGACCCAAAGGCAGACCAGAACATAGATGCAGAAAGCCAAAGATAGATAAATAGATAGGGATACCCAAAGGCAGACCAGCCGATGGATACAGAAATAGGAAGACCTAAAGGCAGACCAGCAAATAGATACAGAAACCAAAGATAGATACATAGATAGGAAGACCCAAAGGCAGACCAGCAGATAGATACAGAAACCAAAGATAGATTAATAGATAGGAAGACCCAAAGGCAGACTAAGAGATAGACACAGAAATCCAAAGATAGATAAATAGATAGGAAGACCCAAAGACAGACCAGCAGGTAGGTACAGAAAGCCAAAGATCATTAAATAGATAGGAAGACCCAAAGGCAGACCAACAGATAGATACAGAAAGCAAAAGATAGATAAATAGATAGGAAGACCCAAAGGCAGACCAGACAATAGATACAGAAAGCCAAAGATAGATGAATAGACAGGAAGACCCAAAGGCAGACCAGCAGATAAATACAGAAATCCAAAGATAGATAAATAGAGATAGACACAGCTAGCCAAAGATAGATAAATAGATAGGAAGACCCAAAGGCAAACCAATAGATAGATAGATAGATAGATAGATAGATAGATAGATAGATAGATAGATAGATAGATAGATACAAAGGCAGACCAACAGATAGATACAGAAAGCCAAAGATAGATGAATAGATTAGGAAGACCCAAAGGCAGACCAGCAGATAGATACAGAGAGCCAAAGATAGATACATAGATAGGAATACCCAAAGGCAGACCAGCAGATAGATACAGAAAGCCAAAGATAGAAAAATATAAAGGAAGGCCCAAAGGCAGACAAGCATATAAATACAGAAGGACAAAGATAGATAAATAGAGATAGACACAGAAAGTCAAAGATAGATAGATAGATAGATAGATAGATAGATAGATAGATAGATAGATAGACCCAAAGGCAGACCAACAGATAGATACAGAAAGCCAAATATAGATAAATAGATTAGGAAGACCCAAAGGCAGACCAACAGATAGATACAGAAAGCCAAAGATAGATAAATAGATAGGAAGACCCAAAGGCAGACCAGAAGATAGATACAGAAAGCCAAAGATACATACATAGATAGGAAGGCTCAAAGGCAAACTAATAGATAGATAGATAAAGAGACCCAAAGGCAGATCAACAGACAGATACAGAAAGCCAAAGATAGATAAATAGATAGGAAGACCCAAAGGCAGACCAGAAGATAGATACAGAAATCCAAAGATAAATAAATAGATCGGAAGGCTCAAAGGCAAACCAATAGATAGATAGATAAAGAGACCCAAAGGCAGATCAACAGACAGATACAGAAAGCCAAAAATAGATACGTAGATAGGAAGACCAAAAGGCAGACCAGCAGATAGATACAGAAAGCCAAAGATAGATAAATAGGTAGGAAGGCTCAAAGGCAAACCAATAGATAGATAGATAAAGAGACCCAAAGGCAGATCAACAGATAGATACAGAAAGCCAAAGATAGATACGTAGATAGGAAGACCCAACGGCAGACACACAGATAGATACAGAAAGCCAGGGGCCAAGTCCTAAAAATTAAAGTGCGTGGACTCCTAAACAAACGCAATGGCATGTGACGTTGCCAGAAATTACCATATCAAGGTGAAATATGCACATTTCATTAAATTGGCTTTGCATAATGACCCACATTGCACAGGATGAATGGCATTTGCCTTTCATAAAATCAATACACAACAAAACCAAGAAAGGATATTTTTTTCTAATAGTGTTTTTGAAAACGTTAAAAGGTGTGCATGTTTTGAACTCCAAGAACCAATACAAATGTTTTCCCTGGAATTTGCAGTACCGAAATGAAACATTTCAGGTTTCATTGTTTGTTATTTTCCGTCAGGTGCAGTGGTGAAGTGCCTGCCCTGCAAACCTGACGACTGTGGTTCGATCCTCGATGTCGGCTTTGATCCATAAAGAGGACATTTAATGTTTTTCATTTTAGCTGGGGAGGACTCTGTCCACCCCCGTTTGCCCTCGACTTGAGCCCTGCAGAAAGCAAAAGATAGATAGATAGATAGGAAGACCCAAAGGCAGACCAGCAGATAGATACAGAAAGCCAAAGGTAGATAAATAGATAGGGAGACCCAAAGGCAGACAAGCAGATAGATACAGAAAGCCAAAGATAGATGAATAGATAGGAAGACCCAAAGGCAGACCAGCAGATAGATACAGAAATAGGAAGACCTAAAGGCAGACCAGCAAATAGATAAAGAAACCAAAGATAGATAGATAGGAAGACCCAAAGGCAGACCAGCAGATAGATACAGAAAGCCAAAGATCGATAAATAGATAGGAAGACCCAAAGGCAGACCAGCAGATAGATACAGAAACCAAAGATAGGTTAATAGATAGGAAGACCCAAAGGCAGACCAACAGATAGATACAGAAAGCCAAAGATAGATAAATAGATAGGAAGACCCAAAGGCAGACCAACAGATAGATACAGAAATCCAAAGATCAATAAATAGATACAGATATAGAGAAATACCCCAAAACAGATTTGTTTAAAACTACACGAAATATGTGATTTCTGAATTTTCCCTAGACATGTAAAGATTACCTTCCAGTTGCATGTGGTCAAAAATGTGAAAATGATATATGACCAACAAGTTCAAACATTTAAGACAGGCATGTTCAATTCAAAGGGTATAATTTACTACAAACTCCCATACCAAACACATGTTAAATAAAACATGCCCAACGTATGTCATTTATATGAATATGACAACATATGAACAAAATCACAATTTCTAATTTGAAATACAAGCACACAAAAATATGTCTAATAGAGACACCCAAAAACAGATGGACAGGTAGCTAGAACCACAAAATGACAGACAGAGACACACACACAAAGGTGGATGGATTGATACACCCAGCAACAGATAGAAACACACACACAGAGAATTACAGAGGCATAGATGGATATATAGATAGACAGACAGACAGAAACACTGGAACAGAATGGCTCAACTATCTCAACAGCTGCTTCACTGCAGTGAAAGCGCAAAGAAGTCTGGCTCGACGCTGTCAAGCCACCAAGACAAGTCATAAAAGACTTTGCAGTAGTCCTGTTCCCCCGGTCCGCCCCACTCTGTGCCTTTTGAAGGCACTTTCAAGTACTTCTGACATGTTCTGCTCAAAGCAATTGCCTGCACCCCTGTCTGCACCCAGATGGCACCCTTTGCTCCCAAAGTCTGCATTCTCTGTGTTTTCATTAAAGAGGTGGGTCTTTCGTGTTTTTAATTAGTTATGTGCAAAGGTATGTTTATTAAAGTTCCTATTGTTATAGAACTTTGATTGGACATTCTTTTAGTTTGGTCTCAGCGTACTATTGTTGTTTTTGTTGCATCTGTACCTGCTCACACCCCTCCTGAAGAATGTGGCCTGCCCATGGCCTACTTAACCAAAAGTGGGAAAAGAGATATACCTGTCAGGCTATGCATGTTTCACCTTTATCATTGGGATTACTGCTGGGTTATTAGTAGTGTGGGGATAGGTAGGTGCTTTATCCACTACTCATCTCTGTATTCCCGCAGAGCAGTAATCATTTTGTCACAGTGATAACATTTGCTTTTGTTTCAGCATCCTGACCTGACTTTTGTCAATGGAGCACAGCCTTCAGCTGTACTCCACTGGGCTTTTGCTCATCCTTAAGGCGAAACTGACACGTCCTTCAGGCTCTCAGTACTAAGAAGAACAAGTAACTTACCAACTGTAACGTTCTTTCGACTGGATGTTCCTCTCACGTATTCCTCATCTTGTGATAATTCATTATCGCCAGCTTCGCTGCTTCGGAAAAAAAAATTGGCAGAGGGCGCTGTGCTTGAGGTCATGGCGTTGACTGTCCCTCGTCGGGCTCCGTACCGTGTCAACGTCACTGATGGTATAAGTAGCTCGAGCCGCGCCCGTTGGCTTCAGTTCTGTTTTTCGAGGAAATACTCGTGGAACATCCAGGCGTATGGTGTGACTGATAGGCCCATTGTGAGAGGAAATTGTAAGAAAAGACATAAACTGTACTGCGGGGTAGGCTGGGAGGGTCGAGGAGGAATACGTGGGAGGAACATCCAGTCGAAAGAACGTTACAGTTGGTAAGTAACTTGTTCTTCGAATGGATTGTGTCCTCCCATGTATTTCTCATCTTGTGATAGACTCCCATAGCAGTGATCAATTTGGAGGTGGGAGTGCTAGCTTTTGTTTTCATGGACAGAGTGAAGTACCGCTCTGGCAAATAGTCCCTCATTGGAGGAAGAGGCACCTAACCAGTAATGCTTGATAAAGGTATGCATTGATGCCCATGTTGCAGCCGAGAAAATATCTTTTGCAGGGACACCCCTCTTCAAAGCCGCAGGAGTAGCCATTCCCCTAGTGGAGTGAGAACGTAGCCCATCCGGTGGGTCTTTTCCTGCTAATCTGTAGCATTCCAATATAGCTAGAATGATCCAGCGGGATATAGTTTGTTTTGTCACCGCTAACCCCAATTTACGACCTGTGTAACCCACAAAGAGTTGGTCGTCTTGACGTAATTTTGTCATTCTTGAAATGCAAAAGCTGAATGCCCTGTTGGGGTCCGGCCTATGTAATCTCTCCTCTTTTTTTCCCAAATGAGGAGGAGGATAGAATGTTGGTAAAACAATTTTCTGCGACAAATGGAAGTCGGAAACTACTTTCGGTAAGAAATATGGTTTAACTTTCAGAACTAACACAGGAAAACACACTTGCACACCAAAATAAGTGTAATTCAATGAAAGGTAATCAGAGAAATAAACCTTGTGGTAAATTGTTCAAGGTGCGGGGGAGAAAAACACAGCCTTGGTATCTAGGCTGGATATATACAGAGAACAAGAGAGGAATCCAGTGAGGATAGCTACATCCCCTGCACACTTTCTGAAAGGCCAGAGATGGCCTAATGGAGATTAACTATTGAGTTTTAAGCAATTATAATCACTTGGAATTACATATGAGTACAATTTCAATAAAGAGTTCAATAGAGAGTTTGTGTTTATAAAAAACTATTTTTGCTTTTTATTTGCATCTTGATATACCCAACGCGTTTCGAGTTGTGTACACTCTTCATCAGGGGCAGCATATTCAACAATTAAAGTCTACAAAAAGAAAGATTGTATACAACAATATATTAGTATTTGTTTAGTACAATTTGTGTTAATCGAATATAACATCAATTAATTTGAGGACTACTACTTGGGCCCATTTCTATAATTCAGATCACATCCTACATGCTAAAACACAATTTAAGTATTCTACATCGAACATGTCTGATATTCGTCTGCAGTTTCCTAATGTTTGCATTCTGTGTTCATGTTGGCTACTAGTTGGCATTAGAATGTACACCCACAAAATGTTGGGTCAGTGACTACATACAATTCTTTGTACACTTCAAAAACATCTGCTTGTATTGCTGTGAAATATGTACAAACTGAGTTTTTAGGATTTCTTATTTTACTGTTACATAATGCACTAGGCACTTTGATATACACCAGCTACATCCACTTTTCGTGGATCTATTTATCACCGGCCCGCCCGGTCTTTTTCCGAGCATATTACTCCCAATACAGTTATTTAGACATAGGATCATTTACTCCACACTATCACCTGGTACTCTCTGGTATACCCCCTTCGATCCACCCTTAGGCTCTTAACCAAAGGCATTCACAATCCTTTGCATCATTTTAATTCATGATATTATTTCGGCACTTACTCCTCTTTCTACCCTTATGTTTCTCAAAGAGGGCATTATGTTTATCAATAACGGCATCATCCGTTCCTCCATCCATTTAAATAATTCGACACTTACATCTTTCTTGGCATTGTTTACGTTTGTTCACGCATGCGTGAGTGACGTCACGACATCGTCTGACATCGCTGGCGCATGCGCGTATGACGTCATAGCCGCTATTTATATAAATACACGGCCGTGCATCAACTAGCTCACTCGTTCGCGGCTCCTGACCGCATTCGGACGCTTCCCTACTCGCTGGTGATGATCTAGTAAGTACTCTTTACAGCAAATACAATTAGGCTTACGCCTAGATACTTTGAGTATACTGCAGAATGCAGAGTTTCACATAGGTCTCTCATTTTTATTTCAGGGTTTATAAGTTCTTCTGGAACTTGTCTAGTGCCATATTTTACTCCAAAAGGAGTGACATCTTCATCCTCTGAGCCAGATTCTTCACAAATTGAAGACATGGACCTAAGAAAGTCTGATTTGGGTAAAGGTGTAAACCTCTCTTCCTCCTGATTTTTCGTCGAAGGAGTAGGTGTTTTCTTCGAAGGGGTCGAAGGAACCTTCAGCACACTCGACGAAGCCTTCGATAAAGGCGTCAAGGATAATATAGGCTTCGTTGTCGAAGCTGTCGGCGCTGATGGCGACGACGAAGTTGCACTCGACTTCGACAATTTCTGCCTTTTGTGAGGGATCGGAGAAACACTCGATCCTCGAGGATCTCTCGCCGATTTGTCGACTTGAGTTTTATGGGTACTACTGGGCTTTACAGTCGTAGTTCCCGACTTCCCTGCGTCATCCTGTGGAGCGACCGGGGTCTGGCTTTTCTGAGGTTTCTTTGAGGGGGTTAAGGCCGCGTTCTCAAAGACCTGCATCATTTTTCTTCTAAAGATCTCCCATTTTGAATTCCGTCGATGTATCGGATGATGACGATGGAGATCTATGTCTCCTTTTTAGCTTTTTAGAAGACGAAGAAGATCGACTCGACCTGCTACGAGATCGGGATCTCTTCGAATGTTTTTTATGATGTTCCGATGCTTTTGAAGCAGAGGATTTCTTATTTTTTTTGACAAGGCTTTCGAAGAGCCCTTTGACGCCTCCCGCCCCACCGCTAACTTACTTTTCCTCTCACGGAGGGCCTTCTCCGTCATTGACTGACAGGAGCCACAGTCGCCGGTTCGATGGTCTGAACCCAGACACCAAAGACAGATATGGTGAGGATCGGTGATAGACATCTTCGACCCGCAGTCGATACACTTCTCAAACCTAGTTTTGGGAGTAGAAGCGGTTGATGAAGAAGACATTTTCTTGACAGAAAATCTCAAAGCGCGCCGTTCACGAGAGCGGAGCAATCGGAAAAACGGAACTGAAGCCAACAGGCGCGGCTCGAGCTACTTATACCATCAGTGACGTCGACACAGTACGGAGCCCGTCGAGGGACAGTCGACGCCAGGACCTCGAGCACATTGCCCTCTGCCGGAATTTTTTTTTCCGAAGCAGCGAAGCTGGCGATAATTAATTATCACAAGATGAGGAATACGTGGGAGGACACAATCCATTTGAAACTTGATTTCTCTTAGTCTTTCGACTTTGTTGCCACTTTTGGTAACATTTAATCATTGTGCAAAGTACATTACTGTACCGTGCAATGGGGTCCTTATGTTTTCTGGCGCTAAGGATATTTTGGTGACTGGACAATGTGCCTAGGAGTGGACTGGTGGCAGCAGAAGCTTGTGTAATTTTATAACTTTTTACCGAGCCATACTGCGCTCACCGCATTTGGCTCATGACTGTGGCTACTGTGGCACAAGGTCTTTTGTCTACTCCTTTGGCTATTTTGTCCCTTGGCCTCCCCCTTGGTATTTGTGACCTGGGAATTCCTTTTTTGGGCATGCAGTCGTCCACAAAAGTAGCTTCTTTCACGAGCTACTACAGGTCCCATGTGTAGATATCACACTACTAGTGCCAGGATGTCTGGTGTGCACGAGGGCATGAGAGCCACAGTGGTCCCCGATTGGAATGCTGCTGGCATGCATGAGAGGGGCACATCTCCTCATTGGCTGGCTGAGTGCAAGCACTCACGGGACTTGTGGATATGATGAGGGGTCCCAGAGGCGTAGACAGGGTAGGGCCTGAGCAGACAAGGCCCACCCAAAATCTGTAAATGCCCACTCAGCAGTGCTGTGTGGGAATTTACAGATGTTAATGTCACTGCAGTGACCCTAACTACATTAGCTTAAGGCCCCACTTGTTAGAGAATCCTGGCTACGCCTCTGAGGGTTCCTGAATGCAGAACCGCAGATAAACAACAGGTCTGAATTGACCTGTAGATAGAGCCAAGTATCCAGAAGAGCCTAGCAGACCCACGGACTACCCAGAACCACGTAGAAGAAGGTTGGCACCCTGAGCCTGCTGTTGACCTGGTAGAGTCCTGCTTGTGCTTGATGTCTGAAGACTTGTGAAGGTGCTAACAAAAAAACAATATGCATGTCCGTGGGTTAGTAGGCAAATAAAAAGTGACTGTGATTTCATGTACTGTTACATCAACTAGCAATACGCAATTTTTGTTTTTTGTTACGCATACCCCACATGCCACTTATGGCACATATGTACTCTTAAATGTGTGTCTATGCAGAAATTAAACATTCTTTTAGACATTTCTACTCCTGGTGATCTTTATGAGCTAGTATATATTAATCTAGCTTCACTGCCAACACAGGGGGACCTCCCGTACGTTAATGACAAGGGTAGCTTTTGACTCTGTTCTCCAATCTGTTATGATGGTCTGCCAGATGCAATGTAATTGTTTGATTGTGTTGAGATTAGTTTAAGATTGATTTTGTCACTAGAGTTTCTCTGCTTGGAGAATGGTTAATTTGCTGTCCCTGAGCACCCTCCACTCCCATTCAGAAAAAGACACGCCACCTTTACTTCAGAAAGAAAACCCCCTCTCCTCTAGAAAGAGACACATGGGGCTTCATTGTAAGTGTGTCGGTCCGGTAACAACAGTGCCGATTAGCCTACCGGCACCGTTGTAACCAGACCGGCACGATACGAGTCTGCGAGCGGGTGCTGCCCCGCCCGCCAGGGACAGACCTGGCAAGCAGAGCAGCACCCGCCTGCAGAGTTACACGGAAGCACCGGCACCATTATTAGCGGTGCCTGTGCTTCCCTGGTCCCCCTTCCCATTGAATCCTATGGGACTCAAATGGGAATGGGGACTTACAATTACTGGCGCCTGACTTCCCGGAATGCCGGGGTTGTAATCCCCCAGTGTTTCCGACAAGCCAGGCGACTGGTAAAATTTGCACGTGCAGCGGCAACCTGCCGGATTTGCCGGCACGGTTACCGCCAGACTTGTAATGAGGCCCATCATCTTTCCATCTGGTTGTAATCCCCCAGTGTTTCCGACAAGCCAAGCTACTGTTAAAATTTGCAAGTCCAGCGGCAACCTGCCGGTTTTGCCGGCACGGTTACCACCAGACTTGTAATGAGGCCCATCATCTTTCCATCTGAAAATCAAACCACCTCTCCTTTAGAAAGAGACCAGGCACCTGGCCTTCAGAAAGACAAACCACCTCTTCTTTGCAGGCAGTTCACTTGTTCTTAAGAGAAACAAACCACCTCTCCATAATAATGTGACACATCACCTCTCTTTCAGAAAGGCAAACGCCCTCGCCTTCAGAAAGAGATCAACCGCCTCTCCTTCATCAGACAGAAACATAGCACCTGTCCTTCAGAAAGAGGCAGTCACCTTCTTTCAGAAAGGGATAACATCACATCTCCACCAGAAAGAGTCAAGCCACCACTCGTTTGGCAAACATGCAAACCATCTCTGCTTTACAAAGATATAAACCACGTGTCTGCCAAAAAGAAATTCCACCTCTCCTTCAGAATGACAAGCAACTACTCCTTTCAAAAGAGAAACCGTGTCTTCTTCAGAATGACAAACAACCGCTTCTGCTTCTGAAAGACAACCCTCCTCTCTTTCAGAAAGAGACACACCACCTCTCCTTCAGAGGGGATCATCAGACACTTTTCTTCAGCAAAATGCAAACCACCTTTCCACCAGCAATATACAAACAACCTCTCCTTCAGAAAGAGAAACCCTTTTCTATTTTGGAAAGAAACTCACCACCTCTCCATCAGCAAGATAAAAAAGCTGTTTTTTAGGTTGAAAATCCGCTTAGCCTTCAGTGAAACAAGTCAGCACTCCTTCCGAAAGGCACACATCTCCATCAGATAAACAATTTACCATTCCTTCAGAAATAAAAGGCACTGTTCCTTCTGGCGTAAACTACCTCTTCTTCAGAAAGACACACCACCTCTCCTTCAAAAGGACAAACCATCTCTGTCAGAGCGACAACCACTGCTCAATTGGAAAGATACACACCACTGTTCCTTCAGAAAGAAAACAACTAATTCATTGGAAAGAGACACCCCACTGTTAATTCAGAAAGACAACCCATCTCTCTTTCAGAGAAACAATCACTGCTTCATTGGAGAGAGACAACCCACTGTTCCTTCAGAAAAATAAACCACCTCTATTTCAGAGAACACCAACTGCTTCACTATAGAGAGACAAACCACTATTCCTCCAGAAAGACAAAACATATCTCCTTCAGAAAGACAGCCACTGCTTCATTGGAAAGAGGCAAACCACTGTTCATTTAGAAAGCCAAAGCACCTCTCTTTCAGAGACAACCACGGCTTCATTGGAAAGAGACCAAACATTGTTCCTTCAGAAAGACAACCGACCTTTATTTCAGAGAGACAAACCACCTCCCCTTCAGAAAGAGAAATCACCTCTGCTTCAGAAAGACAAACCACCCCTCCTTCAGAAAGACACACCACCCCTCCGTCAGAAAGAAAGACCACCTCTCCTTCAGAAAGACAACCACTCTTCATCAGAAAGAGGCAAGCCTCCCCTCTTACAGAAAGACAAACCACCTCTCTTTTAGAAAGACAACCAGTCTTCATCAGAAAAAGACACACCTCCCCTCTTGCAGAAAGACAAACCATTGTTCCTTCAGAAAGACAAACCACCTCTCTTTCAGAAAGAAAACCACTGATTCACTGGAAAGAGATAAACCACTGTTCCTTCAAAAAGACAAACCATCTATCTGAGAGAGTCAACCACTGCTACACTGGAAAGAGTGGAAATAGACAAACCACTTTTCCTTCAGAAAGACAAACCACCTCTCTTTCAGAGAGACAACCACTTCTTCATTGGAAAGAGACAAACCACTGTTGCTTCAGAAAGACAAACCACCTCTCTTTCAGAAAGACAACCACTACATCATTGAAAAGCGACAAACCACTGTTCCGTCAGAAAGTCAAACCACCTTTCTTTCACATAAACAAACATCTGCCCTTCAGAAAGACAAACCACTTCTACTTCTGAAAGACAAACCACTGTTGCTTCAGAAAGACAACCCACCTCTCTTTCAGAGAGACAACCACTACGTCATAGGAAAGCGACAAACCGCTGTTCCTTCAGAAAGACAAACTACTGCTCCAGAAACACAACCACGCTTCATCGTAAAGAGACTATTCTCCCCTCTTGCAGAAAGACAACGTTGTTCCTTCAGAAAGACAAACCACCTCTCCTTCAGACAGAAAACCATTGATTCATTGGAAAGAGACACACTGCCCCTTCAGAAAGACAACACCTCTCTTTCAGCGAAACAACCACTGCTTCATTGGAAAGGGACAAACCACTGTTCCTTCAGAAAGACAAACCACCTCTCTTTCAGAAAGACAACTGCGTCATAGGAAAGAGACAAGCCACTGTTCTTTCATAAAGACAAACCACTCCTCCTTCAAAAAGGCAAAGCACCTGCCCTTTAGAAAGACAAACCACCTCTCCATCAGAAAGACAAACCACCCCTCCTTCAGAAAGACAAACCACCCCTCCTTCAGAAAGACACACCACCCCTCCTTCAGAAAGACAAACTACATCTTCTTCAGAAAGACAACCACTTCTTTGTCAGAAAGAGACATGCCTTCCCTCTTACAGAGAGCAGCCATCACTCTTGCAGAGAAATACAAAGCACTTTTATTCATTAAAATAGCGCCTCGGTCGTTCATTGCACAGAGATGTGCTCGGCAAGTACCTTCATCTATTCATGCACAAATCTACATTTTTCTCCCATTACTTTCCTTTGGAAGAAGAATAACTTACACATTACAAAAGGGCTCAGAAAGCTGTTCACTTTGATTACTATCTCATTGTAACTCGCCGATGACCAGGTACAACATCAAGTTCAATCCAAAGCGCGTACAAACAAGTATAAAATATCACATTTATAATTGATGGGTGGAAGGGTCATACAGTATGCATGAGGTAAGAGGGGCTGATGGGATACGGGTTTACCCATGAAACCTTGATTCAGCTGTATGTCATTCTTTGGCTGAAAGAAATGTTTTTCTCTATTTGCTTTTAGCAAAACGGTTTTACTACAATAAAGGGCAATTTAAGCAATTAAGGTGTTAAATATGATGCATTTTCAATTAAAAGGAAAGGGGATCTATAGTTTTGCTTTTTTGTGTACTGTACTTTATAGACATTTCGATATTGAAATCTTCTTTATTTTGAGGGCTTTATTTTTTAGGTCTTTATTTCTGCTGAGAAATGTTGACATGGAATCAAAATTCAGAAATATAAAGTGAATTACGCACACACGTGCTATCACAAAATGTCCCTTCTCTACTGCATCCCTCCTTCGCTGTGTGTGTAGCATCTATTTAAAGCTTCCCCATTTTCTTGCTTTCCCCTCACTCCATTTCTTTCCTCGTGCAGGGTGTGTCTAGATCCCCATGGTTAGGGGGCAGAGTACGCCACTCCACAGACAAAGCTAGGTGCTCTGATCAGGGATTTAAGTGGGGGTAAGAAATCGAGGGTGACTGTAAAAACGTGGTGTGGCCTAGACGATGGGCGTTGCCTGAAGTGTCACCAGCACGGAACAATAAAAAAACGGGCTTTCCTTGCTGTCGGGTTGTTGGTGGGGTGGTGGGAGCCCTAGCTAGATCACATTTTCGGGAGACTGCAAGGACTTAGCCCCGGCTAGACCCGGCCCACTTAAAGCCCTGCCTCATATTGCCATTATAAAGTGTATTTGCTGTAGTATAAACACAAACACATATTAATTCAACATACAGATTAATGGGGCACATCACAAAAGGTAAGCATCCTTGGCACACGTTTTAGATGTATACATCATACCTAAGTTAAGTTTATCCAATTAAAAGGGACATAGAAATACAAATGCCACAGATTTTCTCCAAACCCCCTGACAGGGGTGAGTAATTTGCAGTTCTGTTTACTTTTTGAGAATGGTGTGCATTGTACATGTGTGTAAATTACTCTCCTAAAAATGGCGTGAATGCTTCCTTACCTTTATGAACTGGCTCCTAATCGCATGACTCGCATTTTACGATGTGGGGGAAGGAGACGCTAGCAGGTGTGTGCAGGAGACTTTGTGACCATGACCTACATATCCAGGGATATGGCCACCACAGCGCATGCGCCGAGCAGAGAAGGCCCTGCTTATGCCAAAGCTATTTCTGATCTGTTCCCATGTAGCTGGCAGTTCGCGGCTTGCTTCCTGAGTTCTTCCTCACCTCTCGCCAGAGAGGAGAGGTGAGAAAGCTGCCTCATTACACAATAGCCGCAGGCTGCAGTCACAGCATCTTGTTAAACACATCTTTGCAAGAGACATGGGAGGCTTGTGAAGGACCCAGCAGACGCCATAAACCAGGCCAACATTTCTTCTTCCGCTTCCCAAGTCTTCAGGGGTTGCCAGGCCTACAATTCGTCCTCATTCCGCTTTTTCACACTTTTCCTTCTCGTTCTTGCCTAAGCAACACTGAACAGTGATCTATGCAGAACCTTTGAATTAATCATAACCACTGGCAGATCCTCCAGGCAGCTTTAGATTACATCTTTCCTAGCCTACCCTGCTATTACAGAATGATATAACTACTTGAAAATCAGGCTTGGTCCGACCCAAAAAAGATGCAGCCCAGCCCAACCTGCTAGGCCACAACCCTTCTGTATCACACTACAAGCCTCGAAGCCCAGCCTACCCTGCTAGGTCACATCCCTTCTGCATCACACTACAAGCCGGCCAACCCAGGCCCTCCTGCTAGGCCACATCCCTTCTGCATCACACTACAAACCGGGCAGCCCAGGCCCACCTGCTAGGTAACATTCCTTCTGCATCACACTACAAGCCGGGAAGCCCAGGCCCACCTGCTAGGCCACATCCCTTCTGCATCACACTACAAGCCTGGCAGCCCAGGCCCACCTGCTAGGCCACATCCCTTCTGCATCACACTACAAACCGGGCAGCCCAGGCCCACCTGCTAGGTCACATCCCTTCTGTTTGGCACTACAAGCCAGGAAGCCCAGGCCCACCAGCTAGGCCACATCCCTTCTGTGTCACATTACAAGCCGGGCAGCCCAGTCCCACCTGCTAGGCCACATCCCTTCTGTGTCACATTACAAGCCGGGCAGCCCAGGCCCACCTGCTAGGCCACATCCCTTCTGTGTCACATTACAAGCCGGGCAGCCCAGGCCCACCAGCTAGGCCACATCCCTTCTGTGTCACATTACAAGCCTGGCAGCCCAGGCCCACCAGCTAGGCCACATCCCTTCTGCATCACACTACAAACCGGGCAGCCCAGGCCCACCTGCTAGGTCACATCCCTTCTGCGTCACACTACAAGCCGGGCAGCCCAGGCCCACCTGCTAGGCCACATCCCTTCTGCGTCACATTGCAAGCCGGGCAGCCCAGGCCCACCTGCTAGGTCACATCCCTTCTGCATCACACTACAAGCGGGCAGCCCAGGCCCACTTGCTAGATCACATCCCTTCTGGATGGCACTACAAGCCGGGCAGCCCAGGCTAACCTGCTAGGTCACATCCCTTCTGCATGGCACTACAAGCCGGCAGCCCAGGCTCACCTGCCCGGTCTCATCCCTTCTGCATCACACTAGAAGCCGGGCAGCCCAGGCCCACCTGCTAGATCACATCCCTTCTGGATGGCACTACAAGCCAGGCAGCCCAGGCTAACCTGCTAGGTCACATCCCTTCTGCATGGCACTACAAGCGGGCAGCCCAGGCCCACTTGCTATTTCACATCCCTTCTGGATGGCACTACAAGCTGGGCAGCCCAGGCTAACCTGCTAGGTCACATCCCTTCTGCATGGCACTACAAGCCGGCAGCCCAGGCACACCTGCTCGGTCTCATCCCTTCTGCATCACACTACAAGCGGGCAGCCCAGGCCCACCTGCTAGGTCACATCCCTTCTGCATGGCACTACAAGCCGGGCAGCCCAGGCCCACCTGCTAGGTCACATCCCTTCTGCATCACACTACAAGCGGGCAGCCCAGGCCCACCTGCTAGGTCACATCCCTTCTGCATGGCACTACAAGCCGGGCAGCCCAGGCCCACTTGCTAGGTCACAACCCTTATGCATCACACTACAAGCCGGGCAACCCAGGCCCACCTGCAAGGCCACATTCCTTCTGCATGGCACTATACGCCAGGCAGCCCAGGCCCACCTGCTAGGTCTCATCCCTTCTGCATCACACTGCAAGCCCAGCAGCCCAGTCCCACCTGCTAGATCACATCCCTTCGGCATGGCACTACAAGCCGGGCAGCCCAGGCTCACCTGCTAGGTCTCATCCCTTCTGAATCACACTACAAGCCGGGCATCCCAGGTCCACCTGCTAGGCCACATCCCTTCTGCATCACACTACAAGCCTAGCAGCCCAGGCCCACCTGCTAGGTCTCATCCCTTCCGCATCACACCACAAGCCGGGCAGCCCAGGTCCACCTGCTAGGCCATATCACTTCTGCATGACACTATAAGCCGGGCAGCCCAGGTCCACCTGCTAGGCCATATCACTTCTGCATGACAGTATAAGCCGGGCAGCCCAGGCCCATCTGCTAGGCCACATCCCTTCTGCATCACACTACAAACTGGGCAGCCCAGGCCCACCTGCTAGGTTACATCCCTTCTGTATCACACTACAAGCCCAGCAGCCTAGGCGCACCTGCTAGGCCACATCACTTCTGCATCACACTACAAGCCAGGCAACCTAGGCCCACCGGCTAGATCACATCCCTTCTGAATGGCACTACAAGCCGGGCAGCCTAGGCTAACCTGCTAGGTCAAATCCCTTCTGCATGGCAGCACAAGCCGGGCAGCCTAGGCCCACCTGCTAGGCCACATCACTTTTGCATCACACTACAAGCCGGGCAGCCCAGGCCCACCCGTTAGGACGCATCCCATCTGCATGACACTACAAACCCGGCAGCCCAGGCCCACCTGCTAGGTCACATCCCTGCTGCATGACACTACGAGCCGGGCAGCCCAGGCCACCTGCTAGGTCACATCGCTTCTGCATGGCACTATAAGCCTCCTTGGGCATCATCACTGAGGTGTAGCTTGTGACTCAAGGCACAGGGAGCTCAAGAGCTCGGTCTTGGCATGCCCCTTCCAAATGAAAGTTTGGAAGGCTGTTCTGAGTAATTGCACATGGTTATGATTGATTCTAAACTTTTCAGTCCATGACTCTCAGTGCTGTACTTCAGTAATATATTCCAGGATACTTTGGACCACAGCCATCCGTTCATATTCACAATACATGAACCGTGTGTCTTCAATGTCGATTGAAAAATGTAACTTGATACAGAGCATCACAAGGAGGGGCGGGGGGGTAGTGTTGACCATAACAATGTCCCACTTACTTTCAAATGAGCCTAGAAAACCTAATGTCCACCTGCCCTCAGACTGCAAACTCTACATAACATGTTTGCGGGCTCTCCATATTACTCAAATTCATATTTCTCCAGCCTAAATACAAGTGTGCACATATGCCCCATGTCTACTAAAAAAACTCACCTAGCCCTGTTATTTGCTTTGCATTCTGGTTCTTGGAGTTTTGCCTTTCCCATTTAATCGCAGGATTACAAGTACCAGAATGTGAATAAAAAACAGGATTCAACCATCATCTCCTAAATGACATTGGGCATGTCAGCATTTATGAAGTGTTTTATTTATTTATTTTGCATTTATCGAGCGCACAAAACCGGGAGGCATCAAAGAGCTGCTGTTACAACCAGTTACACTTAAAGGAGAGCAGGATAGAGTTCAGGTAAACAAACCAAAGAAAAAAACAAACCGAGTCTCCCAGTGCCAGTCCTTAGCAAAAGAGCCAGGTTTTCAATGCTTTTCTGAGCACCCAGTACGATTGTTCGGCCCTCATATGCGGTGGGAGTGCGTTCCAATGACAGGCGCTTCGTCGGGAAACTGGCGCCGCTACTTTTGACTTGCTTCAATTTGGCAGGACAAGCCTGTGTACATATGCCCTAGTGGGTCTGGCTGACTGAGATTTCACAAACCCTTTGGACAAGTAGGAGGGTGCAGTGTTGGAGAGGCATCGATGAGTGATCAACAGTGTTTTGAAAATGATCCTTTCCTTGATCAGGAGCCAGTGGTCGTTTCTTCTCGCTTCAGTTATATGCTCTCTTTTAGGAATGTTGAGAGCCGCCCGGATGGCATTGTCTTGGATCACTTGCAGTTTTTTAATGTTATATGCAGAAGTACCCGCAAATAGGGCATTGCAATAATCCAGTCTTGCTCTGATGATGGCTCTTGCGATTGTGAGGCAGTTGGCATGGGCTAAGAAGGGTCTGGCAGCGTTAATAAGCTTAGATGTGTAGGCAGCTGATGTTGCGATGGTATTTACTTGGCGTGTAATAATGATTGAGGAGTCCAAGTAGATACCTAGAGTCTTCACAGAGGTGGATACCGGTATCTGCAGATTGTCTATGTCGGAGTTCACATATTGGGGACCAAGGTTTTTTATCACTGAGGGGGGCCCTAACAACAGGATCTCTGTTTTCTTGTCATTTAGGCACAGGCCATTGGCTGCCATCTATGCCTGGATAATGGAATATTTTGAGTTCAGAGCATGGGAGTCTTTCAAGTAGTTATCAGTGAGGGGTAGCAGAATTTCATGTCGGCATCATTTGTATAGAAAATGTGGATGGAGTCTAATAGGTCAAAGAGGGGTTTGATAAAAGTATTGTAAAGTGTGAGGGAAACACAGGAACCTTGGGGCACCCTGCAAGAAATGGGGGAGGGAGGGGCAGATGTGACTTTTGAGAAGACTCTGATTGACCTGTCTGCCAGGAATGAGGCTACCCAGACGGTGGCTTCTGCCGAAAAGTTGGCTGCTGAAGTCAATTGTCTGCAAAGAATGTTGAGGTCCACCGAGTCAAAGGCAGCAGAGAGATCTAAAAGGAATAGCAGAGCTGGCTTTCCTTCATCTTTGAAGGAGTCCAGTTGATTTTTTAGGTCAAGTAGGGCTGATTCCAACCCGTGACCGGGTCTTAAACCCGATTGACGCAGGCCTAGGATTTGGTTAGATTCTAGAAAGTGTTGGATTTGTACATACACAGCCCTGTCTTAAATCTTAAGCAGAAAGTGGACGGTCATGATGGGGCAATAGTTGATGGGTTTAGTCGGGTCTAGCAAAGGCTTTTTTAGGAGGGGGAGGATCGGTGATTCCTTCAGTGCAACTGGGACCGTACTTGCGACGACGGAGGCATTGATGAAGCTAGTGATGAAGTGAATGAGGGCTTCTGCGCACTCTTTGATTACAGGGGCAGGGCATATATCCCCATTACACCTGGATCGTTTGACTAGTGAAAGGATGGAGTTTACTTCCATTTCTGTGACTGGGTGAAAGTTAAAGGATAGTTCCGGGACTTTTTTTTTATTGTCGCTACGGTTCGGCCATGTGTTTTTAAGCATAACTCGGTAGATCGTAGAAAACTTTCCTATGGACCTTACCCGACTTTTCGTCCATTAACGCACTCGAAATCAGCCGCCATTTTCTGATAATCCTATCATTTCCCCCCATCGCCCTGGCTCACCTGCTTTTGCGGCACTAAATCAAATCCCCCGCCCCTGAAACAGACTTTATCAAAACATTCATATTCCCCGCCTCTATCCGTGACGTGACTGAGCTGCGTAGGCAAACGCGCCCAGGCGTCTTCTACGCGACTCCACACAGAACCCGGAAATCAACACAGATGAGCTCACACAACACAGCGCGCCACAATTGGGAATATGAAACTGTACTTTTAAATTAAACAGCAAGATTGTAAATTTGGTAAAGTACATGTATTTGACATCAAATGTTTTGAGAATATTCAGCGATTTGCATTTTTATTTGCTCACGTTCCAAAAAGTTTGTTTTGAGGCACGCGATGTTCCTTTGCTGTACACAGGGTCTTAGATCATCTCACAATACAGCGCCACAATTCGGAATATGAAACTGTGGTTTAAAAGCAAACGGCAAGATTGTACATTTGGCAAAGTACATTTATTTGACATCAAATGTTTTGAGAATATTCAGCGATTTGCATTTTTATTTGCTCTCGATCCAAAATAGTTCGTCTTGAGGCAAGCAATGTTCGTGTGCAGTACACAGGGTGTTGGTTTACGATAAAATAAGCTCTTCGGTCGCACTGATAATCGCATGGCTGTTCCAACAACGAGGCACTAGGCCACCACAACGGTCTGTATGTTGCATCTAGCCATTAGTACCGCGTAAGGGCATACTTGTACTTGGCGATCGTCCCATAAAATGGTCAGGGTGGTAACGTTGTTCACGCGGAGAAGCAACTGGCGGTTAAAAAAGCCATCCGCCGGTGTCTGGTACTCGTGACACATACAATAATGAATGATGTACCTGTTTGAAAAACATAAAAAATGAAATTAGTCTCACCATCAGATCTTTATTAAAATTATTCATTTTATATATTAGGTCGGGAAATTATTTCATAGCTAGGACAGTGCAACTGGGTATTATACGTCAAGGGGGGGCTGTAGGATACTGAGACAGTCCCCCAGTGCAGGGGTTGACAGGGAGGCAGTGCAGGTGGAGAGTGGAAGGGCCCAGGACCGAGGTCGCAGACAGTGGACCAGTTGTAGCAGGGGAGAGGGAGAGAGAAAGCAGAAGCAAAGAGGAAGGTTTTGAGGTGCTTCCGTAAAAGGAGATGGTTCTCCTCAAGATAGTGCGCGGTACAAAACAATATGCCACATAGAACGAACAAGTACAACTTAACCCGTCTTTAAAGCTACTGTATAGTAATTAAATTGCGGTATAAACTCATCTAAAGAGTTACTTACATTATATTTGCATTTTCCATTGTGTCTGTGCGTAGGGCAGCCCCGAAATACCACTCCTTCTATGCCGACGTTATTTCTTCTGATGAACGAATATTAAATGGCTTTCGTTTCTGAAATTATATTCATTATCGTTTCTTACGTTATTGCACCACACCCCCAAAAAGAAGGCTTTCGGGATGGTCCCGGCCTGTCAAGGTCAAATAACAATAGAACCTTATACTGAGTCGTGGGCCATTCCGGCACCCGAGCAAAAAATCAAAGCAGCTGACCTTCACTTTGAACGAGCACACATTCCTAGTTAGCTACATTCAGTGTAAGGCCATCTCACAGGACTTGAAATTTACACTCCATCTTTGCATTTTGTCTGCGTGCTTTGCAGCCCCAGAGAACCATAAATACGGAGACATTCAGTCGGAGGACTTGAAATTTACACTCCATCTTTGCATTTTGTCTGCGTGCTTTGCAGCCCCAGAGAACCATAAATACGGAGACATTCTATATTTTTTGAAAAATGATTTATATTACTGTTTGGTTTAATTTAATGCGCAAATGAACAAGGTTGGATAGACACATTGCATGTACACTGAGCAATCACTTTTATTTACACAATACATAGCTACACATATTCAATGGGCCTGCGACATGAGGAGACTCGAGAGCAAAGTCACAGGTGACACGCGGGTGGTTCGCACTACTGCACGGTGAAGGGAGGGGCAAGGGTGGAGAGACACATTGCATGTACACTGAGCAATCACTTTTATTTACACATTACATAGATACACATATTCAATGGGCCTGCGACATGAGGAGACTCGAGAGAACAGACAATCAAATTACAATCATTTAAACCGTGATGTGTATTTCTCAATGAGCTCTTCTTTAGGTGGACATGGAACAGAGGCAATGTTGGGTGGCAATGCAGTTGTCCCCTGCACAGGTTCGTTCACAACTCCATGTATGTGCCTATCTAGGACATCAACAATAAGTCTCTCAATAAAGTCATATTGCATATCCTCAAACACTGGTTTGATAATCCATTGTTTACTTCTTTTAGTGAAGGCCTTATTGTAGCGAAGCGTCCCTAAAGTTCCGGTCGTCCTACTTTGTTGACGGCCAACATTATGGTTATGTGCCAAGACCGCTAGAAGAGTCCGATTTATCATGCCCTCCATGCCAAAATGCAATCGTTTTGGCCTGTACTTTAGGCACATATTGTGGAACACCTCCAAATCTCCTGTGTGGCAGAATTCCGTGAGTCCCCTCAAATCTCTTGTTAAAGTTTTATCAAATACAATCTTTTCAATGGCTTTGTGAGTAGGTGATGAAGGAATCAACCACTTCTTCTTCCGTGCCTCCTCTGTGGACAAATGGCCATGTTCACAATTGTGGAAATGTTGGTTTGTGTTCCAACGGTGAACGTTGGTACAGTGTAGCATTACTGACCGCCATTTTTCCAGTAGAATTTCCAACGACCCTTCACATGTTTTTGAGCTCCACCAAAGATGGTTGCTGATTGACTTGGACCACTGTGAAATACCTTGCATATCTTTTTTTTTACCTGCAGCCGACATTTTTTTATTGATTGTTTTTGCAAGATGCCAAACGTCAAATTGGTGATTTATATTTTTGTACTCTTCTCTCATTGTCTTGGCAATTGAAACGTGTCTGTCCGTGGCTATCAGGTCGATCACCATTCCCCGCGATTGTAGTTCTTGCAATGATGCTACAAAGCCAACTTTCTCCATGGCCACTGAGGATGTACTTTGTGACACCTGCACGACCACCGAACTCACAATTTTCTTACTTTCCATGTCCTCAAAGTGGTAGGTGCAGTACTTGGCTGAAAATCCTGGGCTGTCGCACTGTCCATCACCGGCTAGCCTGAACCGTTTGCCCGCGAATGTACTATCAATAGACATTTTTTCCATTCTCCAAGCTTCGCTAATGGCTGGAAATAGATAATCGGTTTGGTATTTGTAGAACTGAGTTTTCGCAATGAAATGGATTCCCACAAACTGAAAGAAAGACTCTAACTTTTTAAAACTTGAACCACTAAAAAGTGCAGCCGCTGCACAAAGTAGATTGCCTGCTGGCAGTTGCCCCAGCATGGGTTGTGCAGACCATGAGAAAGGATGATATTTTGTACAGGTGGCATGTATTTTAAGGTTAGTGCCTCGAATTGCACGAGTCACATTAATCAATGGCTCCCCACATACTTCCCCACCAACCGAATGCCCACATTTCATCCGAATAATAATATCAATCAAACAACTATCGAATACAATGAATTTGGCCTCTTTCCTTATACTGTCACTCTGCATCCCAGCTGGTTCGGCCTGTAACGTTGAGGACATGTCACTCACATGAAAGGTAGAATCTCTGATATCGTCTTCCGCTATGTTCAGTGATATTGATGGTGTTTCATTGTCGTCCACTTCATTCTCTTCCATTGCAACATCTGTTCCTTCTCCGGCGATGGGTGAATAAAACAATTTCTTCAACTTTCTCGCGGTCTTAGTTTTTGCGGGTGTGGATTCTGTGAATTGATCTCCGACTGCATCCGAACTACCAGGAGGACATTCACTATCAATGGCTGGTGGTGGTATAGCTCCGTTGTCAATCACTTCATATTCTTCCCATTGGCACGATGCATCTCCAGTCTCAAGTCCCTGCCAAAAGGTTTGACAAGCAACATCTCTCGTTCGCTTCACTGTCTGTGTAGATCTAGTTCGTACACCCACTCGCAACTAGAGGACAGATTGGAAAAGGGATGTTCAGTTTAAACACAACTTACAGTATTGAACTATTAACAGTGAAAAACAACATAATATAGTGACCAGGACACTAACCTTCTTTTGCTTTCTTTTCTTTGAAACTTTCTTGCCTCGAACTTCAACATCAGGACGCTGTTGCTCCGACTCGTGTGTGCATGTCTCCACTTCCTCTTGCGCTGCAACGACTATATTTTCATGATAAGCACATCCATCACGCACTGACGCTCCATCGACTCCCTGAAACATAGAACTTTCATTAGTATGTATAATAATATCGAAAACACAAAATGTACTTGGGGACCAATACCCACGTACATCTCAATAGCAAAACACGAATTAACGCTTTGTGTAGAACATTCAAACGACAATTATTCACGCATAGTTGATCTAGTTAGATGGAACTGTCAAGATCCATACCTTGGGCTCCTCATAGACTTCCATTGATGATATTATTGAAGATGATGCTTCAGTAACTCCCTGAAACACAGTAATTGCATTAGTATGGTTTTCTATTTTGATAAAAAGAACAGAAACTTTGTGCAGGCGTCAACGGCTCATCTAAATAGACCTGCACAAATGATCAGTTGTCTAAAATAAATAATGGATATCTAAATATGATTCGATTTGCTCGATCGTTGGAAGTGTCACCACCCAGAGATCTGCATCAACTACTAGGGGTGATGTTCTTGTAGAAGAAGCTCCGTCATCTCCCTGAAACATAGTACTTGCGTTAATAAAGAAGGAAGTATAGCGGATGTAATCACGTCATATGATTTCGCTTGATCGAACTGTCAGTATCCATACCTCGAAATGCATAAGAACATCAAGGGACGATGTAACTGCGGTGCACACTTCTGCAAGCTGTTGCGCCGACCCGTAACTGCATGCTCCCCCTTCTTCTTGGACTAATGCTCCATCGACTCCCTGAAACATAGGACTTTCATTAGTAATGAACACAATATTGAAAAAAGAAGACACATAGGAGGGCGACGACAGAAGGACATATCAATGGCTAAAAACGAAAGAAACATTGTGTGTAACAATCACGCTACAAGAATGCAAGATCTGATGATCTCCATCGATGGAACTGTCCGGAAACGTACCTCGAGCATCTGAGTGACATCAACGGTAGTCGTCAATACGTTGGACTCCTCAGCATCTCCCTGAAAGACAGTACTTGCATTATTTTGGATAACAATAATTATAACTGAAAACAAAGACTAGAGGACGAGTACAAGGGTGTACCATTAGGTAAAATAATTACACGATAAATTAAAACTATTGATTTACATGCCTAAAACAAGTCAGTGGCAGAATAGCCAAGTAAGATTACCCGATAGGCGCTTGAAGTGGCTGATGACTGCAATAACGACACGGATGGAGAATCTTCCGCCTTCATATTGAGTGGATACATAAATGGGGAAATTATTGTTAGCTAATGCTACACACTACCGCAAGCCCGAGAGATAAATACGTAAACTTGACTCACCAGTGGAGGGATGTGGACGAATAGAGTGGGAATAGCGGTTGAGAGCAATTTTCGCCTCGCTCGCGGTGTGTTCTTCTTTATTAGCAATGATGTGGAGTACATGTCAGAGGTAAAGTGCCTGCTGCAGATGCCGTATCGATCACCCCTCTTGTCCGCAAAGACTTCTAGGACTCTACTTTCAAGCTCAGACGGTGGATATCCACAATATCGGACCCATTCTCTTATCTGATCTATTGTCTTAGGGAAAACATGCATTATAGTACCTTCAGATTTATTATGGGTCTTCGAAGGGCAACCGCCAATGGAACAGGCAGGCATTGTGGAAAGTTCTGAAAAGTAAAGATCAACAATTCTCTATGAATACCAATGTAAACTCAGAACATGTGACTAGTTCCTTGCATGTACTGTCTTGAACGAAAAGAAATTGGACGCAAAATGATTATGGTACATGGCCTTACCTTGACGAACAAACAGTTAGATGCAGGGATCAGAGTAGTTTCTTGTCGTAGAACAGGGAGCAGTTCACAGGTTGCAAACTGAGGAGTTTCCTCGAAGTGGTCACGGAAGTTTACAGAGACGAAGAGCAGATAACCAGCACCTTCACGGGTTGACTAGCAAAGTGCAAAGAAGTGCTCATTAGAAATATGAAGTGGGTTATAAAGAATTCGAAACAGGGGTGTGTTTGTGAATGAATGACGTGTATATGTCGTGGCATTATGCGGTTTGCAGGGGGCCGTCCAGTGTGAGGGGGGATGCTTGGCAGGAGACACGGGGTCTGGAGGTAGACATGGGAACAACAACCCATGCTCTATAGACCACTTTGAAGTGTACATGGTCTTTGGCACCTCTTGGCCTTTATCGCTCCCTGACAGCTCCACTTGCCAGCACAAGTACCCCGGTGCGAACTGCCTTTGATAGGGCGGGGGGTGGATTGGGACGGTGGTCGTGCAGACAAGACACAGGAAGACACGTGAATGGAGACACACTTATGTGGATTGCAGGGGGCCGTCCAGCGTGAGGGGGGATGCTTGGCAGGAGACATGGGGTCTGGAGGTAGACATGGTAACAACAACCCATGCTCTATAGACCACTTTGAAGTGTACATGGTCTTTGGCACCTCTTGGCCTTTATCGCTCCCTGACAGCTCCACTTGGCAGCGCAAGTACCCCGGTGCGAACTGCCTTTGATAGGGCGGGGGGGGGTGTGGATTAGGGCGCTGGTCGTGCAGACAAGACTCGTTTGCCGCAGGGCCTCACCAAGGAGAGGCCATCTAACTGCATGTAAGAGGCAGGCTGAAGGATCTAGTACATGGAAGGCAGGGGGGTGAGTTTATAAATACCTCAGCCTCCCAGGAGAATATATGGGTGCAGTTCACCCTGGAGACCCTGGATGCCTAGGCAGTTAGTCAGCAGCAGGCTGGCCTGTGGTGGCAAGGCGGCACGGGCCAGAGGGGTTCATCTCTGTAACCGGTGCCCAAAAGGATGATTTATTATGATCAACCATATTGATTATTTACCTATAACCATGTTTTGTATCAATAAAATCCAACGGCCTTCCTTTTATTGCCAACGCTTGAACAAAGTGGTGTGGTAAGTATTTTTGGGGGAGGAGGCAAGGCCGGGAGGCTTGATGCCAACCCGCAAAATAACATATGTATGTCTGCTGCATATGGGTTCAACGGTTATGTGGATTGAAGGTGGGCGGCCAGCGTGAGGGAGGATGCTGGCCGGAGACATGTGGTGTGACAAGACAAGGCCCAGGAAGACTATTCAATGGAGACACACTAGATTCATTTAAAAAATCTAAACAACCATTGTTAAAATATATGTTGGGTTTTATTTTAGATCTTAATTTCAATTGAACATAAATAATAAACATTACACATTGTAAAGTTCCGGTTGCAGCACATCCAGGGAAAATCTGCGGTATTGTCCACTGTCGCTGGGGAAATGTTGTCTAATGGCAAGTACCGCACAGGCAGGTATTACTCTCCGAACGCGGTGTCCGAGCCTCCCGTGAAGCCACCAAGTGAAGCAACGATAGGCCACCAGCCTGTACCACCTGTGAAAATGAAAGATGCAAACTGTATTAAAATGACAAAACTTTCTTATCACTGTCGATTCAGGTAAAAAATGTCATTCTGCTTTGAAAAAAATTCTATCTAGAAAATGCACAATATGGAACCAATTTACATGCATTCGAATGATATGTAGATGTAATTTTATATGTGGGAGACGACCATGACATAGTAGTGGCATCACTGACATCAAAACCAGAGTATACTTACTCGTTACTCGGATTACGCGGACGAACAGTGCCGCGAAGTTCGTGCATAAGCACCATCATCATCCTCAACACGGTCCGTGAGAGGCAGGCTTCCCTGAACTCTGGCAGCTCGGTGATGCATTGCGGACTTGGCTCGCCTTCCGAAATGTAGGCCAAGCACCCGGAATTTTCACGGCAGCAGCAGTTCTCCTCCTCAGTTGGCATTAGCTCGCACCGATTGCACGTGCACCAGGTGGAGACACCGTCCATGCGACATGGTCCAGGCTCTTCAACCGTTGACTGGTCCTCCCAACTGCCGTCCGAATCCCCATCGTTTTCGCGTGCTTGCCTTTCCAGTAGTTCTTCCTCGGTGTACTCGGGCTCGTACATATACGGCATTATTGTAGCCATTGTGTGGTAAAGAAAGTAAAATAATTTACAGAGATGGTACAGGTGTTCACAAGGCCTAGAAGCGGCGAAGGTAGCTGACCAGAGCACAGAAACGAGTCACAGAATACTCAAAGTAACACACAGAGAGTAATGGAATCGAAAATCTGCTGCTGTGTGTTGTGAAACGGTGTGTTTATACTTATTGAGGAAAGAGGCGTCCTGCCATTTCCATGGCGACACTTCTTTAGCTGAGACGCAGCGATTGTGGACACGAAACGTGCTTTGGCGTTGGGAAATGGGCGGTGCGCGTCTGCTGATGTCAGGCTCAGGGGCGGGGGATTTGATTTAGTGCCGCAAAAGCAGGTGAGCCAGGGCGATGGGGGGAAATGATAGGATTATCAGAAAATGGCGGCTGATTTCGAGTGCGTTAATGGACGAAAAGTCGGGTAAGGTCCATAGGAAAGTTTTCTACGATCTACCGAGTTATGCTTAAAAACACATGGCCGAACCGTAGGGACAATAAAAAAAAAGTCCCGGAACTATCCTTTAAAGGAAACTTGATCTTGGTGGGCTGCGGGTGGTGTGGGAGGTGGGGTTTTGGTGGTGGATTGCAGTCATTTTATCTTGCAATGTAATAATTTTCTTTAACAAGGCCTCTTGTATGTTTGAGCACCATGTTTTGTCTTTGGTGATAACTGTCGGGGCCAGAGTAGGGGCTTCCAGTTCCTTAAGGATGGTGAATGGCTCTTTTGTATTTAAGTTAGCCTTTACAATTCTGTCATTGCAAAAGGTAGCCTTAGCTTGGGTTGCAGCTCGTTTGCTTGGCAACAATCATGTTAGATGAGGAAAGCATCTTTTGTAGCCAATTCACCCACACACAGGTGACCACGTCTGGCCATAGTTCACCAAACTCGATTGAAGCTGAGTGCTCAGGCCAGTCACCCCAGAGCACCAGGTATACCCTAAATACAACCAGGTGCTCTGGCATCAAGCAGCAGTGCCCTCACAGCCAGGTCTGTGTGCCTACTCACACATGTAAAAACAAGCTACTCAGACCCTGATGGGCTCAGACCCTTCAGAAGCATATAAATCACATATATGATCCCCACGAGGCCTCAGATTAGGACCTCTCAGGAAAAGGTTCAATAGCCGGACTGATACAATTGAAAATAATCACAAGGGCTTCTCCCTAGAGATGCATTGTGGGACTTTCAACATCACGCATGCTACTGACCAATTTAGAAAGTAACCAGCTGTGCTTGATATCACACCCAGTAGTCCCACCTCCTTTACATGGTTTAGGGCCTCATTACACGATAGGCGGTAAACCATGGCGCTGTTAGCGCCATGGTTCATGCCGGTAAAATACCGGCACCGCCTTGGTGGAAAGGGGAATTACCGCCCTATTCCAAGGTTGGCGGGGCGGTAATTCCCCCTTCCACCATTGCCCTTCCCCATTCCCATTTTTGCCCCATAGGGCTCTATGGGAATGGGGAAGGCGCTAATTACGGTACCGCAAATTGCGGTACCGTAATTACCTCCACTCATCCCTTTGCGGGTTGGTTTTTAACGCCTGCAAAAAGCAGGCGTTAAATTCCCCAACCCGCAAAGGGACCTCGTAGTAAGGCGTTAAGGATTTACCGGTACCGGTAAAATACCGGTACCGGTAAACCCTTACCGCCTACCGTGTAATGAGGCCCTTAGTATACTTGTGACCGAATGGTCTGTGGCAATAATTACTCCTGGGTTCCTTTATTTCTATATTTATAATTTAATTATTTATTTTTTACATTGAATACATTTTTATACATATATACATTCATCTACAGATTTTTTTTTAAAAACACTGTTCCTATCTCTTGAGGTGGTGGTCTGAAACCTTTTGCTCTAAATGTTTTGGACTAAAACTCCCACTATACTTAGAGTTGTAGTTAAAATCATCTAGAGGTTGCAGCCCCCTGCTTCTGTTCCCATTACATAACTATTTCCTGTGCTTCCAATACCTTCTCTCTCATGCAGGGCTCTCTCTTCTTCCAAGCTATACTAGTGCCACTGAAATATCATACACAATATGACTTCTATTCTGGATTGTGGTTCTGTCTGCATCTCCACTATCATCAATATGTTTCAGTTCTATTAGATGACTCCAGAATATTCATCAGGGTGTAAACCAAATGTACAGCACATGTTTTCATCTTAGGTCTCACAAATGGCATATTGATTGGTAATTGAATGCATTATGATACCGTTTGTAGAGTGGTCTACCACAGGGTAGCCATCTTGGCACTAATAGACACTAGAGATACACTGGCAGGTGGAGTACAGAAGTATTATTTTACGTGTATCCCTAAACCTTTTTTTCGGTCTTTCAGGCTCAGCGAGAGAATGGCATAGCACTGCCGCTTGTACAGGAAAAAAGCTCTACTACACTGGCCTTTTTGAAAGGAGGACAATCTGAAGGTAGGAGCTGGCTTCCTGCATCTGTCTAGCAGGAGTGTAATTACATAGATAGGCTTTCCCTGGCAGGACCCAATGTGCCTATCGCTGCAGCACCACATATTCGCATAGTTTTCGACTATCTTTCATTTATGGTACATTATTGCATCCCTAGTATTCAATCTTTTCACTATGATTAGAGCACTCCTTGCAATTATCTCGCTTGTATTTTCTTACATGCATTTCTCTCCTGTGCCAGCTTCTTCACGTATAAAGACTGACCTCAATCGCTTCTGTATTTTTTAGTCTCTGTGCAATTCTTCTCTCCTACTGTCTGTCTCCTCTGATTCGTTTTTCATGTGGCCGAGCACATGCAGAGCTAAGCAGAGTAAAATGAAAGTGGACACCCTACGCCGACATAGAGAAAGTATATTCAAAGAGAGACTGAAAGATGAATGTTCTGAAGTCATCTAATAGAACAGAAACATTCTGCAGTTCCCACCCCTTGTCCCTGTTTTTGGCTGATCAGGGATGAGAACTGCATTCACATCCTCACCGCGTTACCAGGAAGTTGATGATGTGGCAGGAAGAGGGGAGTGCAAGGAAGTAGAAACTGCAGCTGAACTGGTGATTGGATATGGAACCTGTGCCCCATGTCACAGGGCACAAGGAATACATCCCCCATGGAGGAACCTGAGGGGGTGGTAATGGCTGCACACCAGAATATACTAAAGGGGAAGGGGTATGGGCAGCACGTAATCTGAACACTGGCGGTAGAAAAGGTATTACCACTGAAAAGCCCTATTATGGACACACTCTTCCGCACACAACATAAGAGTGGCAATTGTAACACACCAGAATGTATGACGGGTAAAGGGATATGGGCCACAGTCAATCAAAACAGAGGGGTTAGGATAGGGTACTGCCAATAACCAACCCTACTTAAAAAGCTCATCCTTCTGCATACACCTCTCAAACTCTAAACTAAACACAGCCATACCTCTACAGCACAACAAACCACACACACTTCACTACACCACAATGAAACAAACCACAGATAGCCTTGCCCAACAGCTCATGGTGGCTACCAACCGAAAAACACAACTACGCTCAGTGAATAGTGTCAACTGAACTGAATCTGCCAACAGCACATCACAGCTCTCTTGCTCTTTTCTCCTGCTCAGTCCTACTAACTAACCCCCGCCCCCTTGCTTTACAGTGAGTCAGAGCGGCAAGAAATCGTGCAGGTGGCAACAGTATGCAGTATAAGATCCTTTAACATAACATGTCATCAGAGCGGGTATCTTATGCCGTAGTCAGCTTCTCAGGGCTGGACGATATCCACAGGGACAGTCGTCCTCATGTGACTGTCAGCCTGACTTCTCCCCATCAGCCTGCCGTCTCCCCATCTGTTGTGGACATGGGCTCAGGGTATCACTTAAGTAAAGAGGAGTTAGTTGGAGGCCAGGCTGGGGAGTGAAGGGGAGCATGATGGGAGAACCTGCCCATGTAACACTGTACTTCACATCTGATGATCATACTTAGCTTTTGATATTTTACCTGGCAAATGATGGCACTAACTGGTCATTTGAGGCTGCGCACTTCATGAGGTTGCAGAACCTGGACATGTGGGGCTGTCCCTTACTTTACACATGATGACTATTACAATCATGCAGGGCATTGACTGACATAAGAAGGCATTACTGGGGCAATTTGAGGCTGCACTTGGCATATTATGGCAGCTCGAGAAATGTGATGCTGCACCTTACATATTGTAACTTTACCAGCCATGTGAGAGATTGATGGCATAAGAAGGACGTACCTGGAAAGTGTTGGCTATGTGTATCATATGATGACAACATGTATGTCCTTGAGGTAGTACCTGTTGCAAGGCCGCACCAGGTGAACTGTGGACTTGCCACCTCATCACTTGCATTGTCAAAGCTGAGACAGACAAAAGCTATGTTTCAAGGGTTTATTTACAATTCACACTTCGGAAAGGTGCTCAGCCAATCAGGTGGCTAGAAATGTGGGTGGAAACTGACAGTGTACACCCATGTTCCCCCAGCTACCCATGCCCCTTCCCTGGGTAACACAATTTGTTCTGGAACTCAGCACCCCTCGGATCCTTCCTGTGTCCATCCCCGGCTCCCAACCCCAATCCCTACCACATCCCAAACCTTTCTCTCCTTACTACACATTCGCCTGGTGAACCGGGGCTTTATTCTCCACCTGTCCTGCTCCCTCACCGTCTGTGCCAGTCCATCATGAAAATAGAAAATGGAACTCCGTTTACCATGGTGATGGCCATCTTTGTTTTTTGTTTGCTTTGACAGGAGATTGGGTGCATGCAAGACACATAAAGCCCATCTCTCCTGAAATAAAACACTTAAAACTATTCATATCCTACCATAGGGCGCCCCAGAGTGTGAACAGCTATCACCCCTTGATCAGGGAGTACAGCCGGCCTAGCTCTAGCAGGCGGTAGTGGGGGACAGCCACCCATGCCCCCCAGAAAGCAGCCCTTGCCTGTGGTGTTAAACAACTGGTAGGGGTGGAGCAGGTGTGGCAGGCAAGGGGGATTTAATTCTGAACCTGTGGCAGCAACTTCAGTGTGATTAAAATTATGAGAGGCTGCACTGCAGGAGGATCGATCAGAATCTCATTGCTTGCCCTGGGAAATGATTTATGCCTCACAGCCATGTAAGGACAAATGACCAGGGAAATGGAGGGCCATTCAGGCCTCAAAGTGAGGTAGCACACTTGCTCAAGAAGGCTGCCAGCAACCATCTAGCAAGAACCTGTTGTGTGTTCATCTTACCTACATTTCCGATATCTCAGTTACAAGGTAGCTACTCTGTAATTTGAAGTATGTTTTTTTGTGGGAATATACATTATTCCCAACATGGTTAATAAAATGGTTAACTGTATGAAATTATAAATGACAGGTGATGTTGCTTGCACACAGATTTCTGCAACAGGAGTATCAGTTGACTGAATGTCCCTACAACTTACATTCAGGTTTATTTTCTGGTGCATTTACCAATTGAGCTTAAGAAAAAAAAAAGTTGGTAGTAAGAAACATATAATTTTGGAGGGGAGAGTGTAGTAAAATCAAAAAGTGATAGATGCAAGGTTTTGAATTAAACATGACCACTATCATTGCTATGGGCAGTCTTCCCTCAAGTGCGGGTGGGCTTGTCAGTGTGGCTGTTCTGTGAGCAATACACTTGACCAGGCTGCCAGTCTGTTTTTAAGGTCTGCTTGAAGCTATATGAGTCCCTTGGGCTGCAAGTTGCATATGATGGCAGCACCTAGACATGTAAGGCAGTACCTTCCATATCATGCATACACCTGATTAGTAATATTATACATGGCATAAGATGGCAGGGTTGAAATGTACGGGGCTACATTTGACATATGATAGTAGCACCTGGCGATTTGGGGGAGTGTTTAGATAACTATACTATGTGTGTGCGTGTGAAGCTATAATTTGCACACAATGGCCATAACTAGCCACAATAGTCTGTACTGGCACAACGCCAGTGCCCCTGCCATATGTTGGTTCTGCTCAGTCCAGCCCTGTCATATCATAATATCAAGAGAGCACACCAAATATGGCTAATAACTAAAATAGCATTTTCTCTGCGACAAACGCCTCAATATCACCCTACAACCTTATATTGAGGCCAGTGCTTAAATGCATTTAAAAAAAGTTTCAACCGCATTGCTGATACATACTATGCCAATAAGTGGTCTTTTAGCTAGCAGAGCCTGAGAGCAAGTGGTCAGACCTATGCAGAGGAGATCCAATCTCACCCACAACCCTGTCAAAGGACTTCATTTCTGACCTGCCCCACCCATGGGTGTCCAGCAATAAGACATACCTCTAAAAAGACTGTCAAACTACCACTCACACCTGGCCTCCACCACCCACATGTGCCTAGCAACGGGACAGCACTAACATCATGATAGAAGCAGTTCCCATGCTTGTCCAGCTGTGATACCCCTCAACCGTGATGTATAAAACCCATGCTTGTCCAGCTATGATACCCCTCAACCTTGATCTGCAAAAGCGTCGCTTGTCTAGCTATGACATTTCTCAACCTAGACCTACAATTCCCATGATACGTTATGATATGATATGATATGATATGATACGTCATTTATAACGTGCCTGAACACAAGTCTTTCTAGGCACTACAAGAAATGGAGGAGAAGACAGAGGGAGGAAGAGAGAAACGATCTTACTAGGCCTTGTGTCATTCAGATTGTGCAAGTGCGACAGCGCAAACAAGTGCAACGGCAAAGGAAAGGGGGAAATGCCAGGGAGAGGGAAAGGGGAAGTGCAATCAGGGCAGCATTGCTCTGAGTGAGTGCAGCCTGGGCAGCGCGGCTCTGGGTAAGTGCAAGGAGGCAGGGGACTGTAGAGGTTACAGTTACAGCCCCTAAGTGCGCAGTAGACCTGGAAGCAGTGCAGGGGAGACTGATCAAGGAGAAGACTGGTACCTAGTGAGACTCTGGGTGTAGCCAAGCAACCAGTCGGTGCAGCAGACAGGTAGGTCATCAGGGGAGAAAGAAATAGAAAGCAGAGGAGACAAGGAAGGTCTTGAGCAGCTTCCGGAACTTCAGGTGGTCCGAATCAAGTTTCAGAGTGGTAGGGAAGCCATTCCAGAGGGAGGCACCTACAGAGGCGAGAGATTTACCCCCACTATCAGCTTGGAGAAGCACCTGACCCTCAGTGAGTTGGAGGTAGCTGAGCGAAGGGCTCAAGAAGGAAGCTATTATGGAGAGAAAGTTGGATGTAGTGTGAGCCACGGCCCCAGACAGCCTTGTGGGAGATGCAAAGGATCTTGAACTTGATCCTTGCAGCCACTGGGAGCCAGTGTAGAGATTTCATGGTTCTCCAGCTATGATACCCCTTAACCTTGATCTGCAATCCCCATGTTTGTCCAGCTATGATACCCCTAAAACCTGACCTGCAATCCCCATGCCTGTCAAGCTATGATGCTTCTCAACCTTGACCTGCAAATCCCATGCATGGCCAGGTACAATGTCCCTCAATATTGACCTGCAATCCTCATGCCTGTTCAGCTATGATACCCCTCAACCTTGACCTGCAAATCCCATGCATGGCCAGATACAATATCCCCCAGCATGGACCTGCAGTCCCCTTGCTTGTCCAGGTATAATACCCTCACCCTGAACCTGCAACTACCATGCTTGTTCAGCTATGATGCCCCTCAACCTTGCCCCTACTGAGGAGCCCGACTAACTGCACATGCAAAGCACATCAATCCTGGCCTGTACCGTCCACATTAGTCCAATAGTAAGACCCCATCACAGCACTGTTAAGGCACCACCATCTGGCCTGCATCTGCCAGCCAGATTGCATTTAAGCACAGTGGATGTCAGTTATTTATTGTCTTTATTTATTTACTGTTATCCCATGCACTGCACTTCCCCCTCCCCTTTCCCCTTGCACTTTTTCCCCTTCCCCCATCCCCTGCACTTGCCCAATCTCAATGTCACCTGACCTAATAGAATCGCTGTCTCTGTCTTCCCACTGTTTCCCTCCCTTGCCTCGGCACACCTTGAAACACTTGTGTATAGGCGCGTTATAAATGCCATATCATATCATATCAAAGAAATGAAATTCCTTCCGTTCCCTGGGTTTTCGCAGTGCAAAGCAGGCCGGAGGGGTGTGCAAGCCTGCTTACTATAATTTAAACACTTTATCAGAACTTTACAACAACAGGGAAGCACGCAGGATAATCACAGTTGTTTTGGCTATTGGCTTTCCGAAGACTAAAATCGACAGAGCTGGTCCTACAATGGGTTCGATCAGTGGAGACAGGTTATTGATTGATTGCACCATAGAAAGGCAAACTAAAACTCAATTGCGCTTATCGCTGGCTACAGTAACCAAAGCAGACGAGGGAGGAACATCACAAATCGACGCTGGCAAACACTAAATCGGGGTGAAGCTTCGTCTTCAAGTGTAGGTCCAGCAGCTAGCCTTAGAAGAGCAAATACCTCAGGAGGGAAGGTGACTGTGGCTATTTTGGAAACTGCACCCATGGGTGGACTGGGAACCAAAAGAGGCCCTGGAAATCATTTTCAAAAGGGGCCCCATATTGCACATTTTGAGCAAGCTCAACCCCTTTTCCATTGAAAATGTGTAAATAAAGGCCCGCGATGCCGAGGCGTACTGGGAAATCTCCAGAATTCCCTGTAGGCCAGTCCACCCCTGACTGCACCCAGGCAAGATAATTGGCTTAGAGATAAAGGGCTCTTATGTGTGGCAGGTGTCACATGTCTCTTCTCGGTCTGAGCAAAGTCATGTCACTTTCAGGCTCCTCTGACAGAGAGAATTGAAAATACATTGGCCCCCATTACGAGTCCGGCGGAAACCATGCCGGAAAAACCGACAGGTAGCAGCCGGACCCGTAATGATTTACCGGCACCTGAATTCCCAGAATAATTAGGGCATTACAGCCCCGGCGGTCCGGTAAGTCAGGTGCCGGTAAAATGTTGATCCCCATTCCCGTGGAGTCCCATAGGACTCCACGGGAATGGGGACCACAGGCACCGTTAACAACGGTGCCGAGAAAGTCTGCTGGCGGGTGCCATTCCGCCCGCCAGGGTCAGCAGACTCGTAGTTTGCCGGTACAGAAACAACAGTGCCAGTAAGCTTACCGGCATCGTTGTTTACAGACCAGCAAACTTGTAATGAGGGCCAATTGTTTTGTTTTAACTGCAGCTGTGCATCCTTTGTCTATACATTAATTTATCCCAGGTATTTGGTCCGGTTCATAGTGATAATTTCGACAAAAAAAATGTCGAAAGTCAAAATTTCGAAAAAAAATGTCGAAAAAAAAAATGTCAACTTTTTTTTTCAATGCATTTTTTTTTCGAAATGGGGGGGTTCCCCCCCAACCCCCCTTTTTTAATTTTTTTTTTAATTTTTCCCTTTTTTTTAACTCCCGAACCCCTAAAATAAATATATAATATAATATATAATATATAGACATTTTTGTCTGTCGACATTTGTTTTTCGAAATTATGACTGCCCACCATTTGGTCCATCTAGAAGTTTTTATCAGTGCTTTAAAAGAAGTGTTTGTGAGCATTCTAAAACATATAACCGCAGCTGTATGTTTAAATCATCAAGAATAAATAAATCACTTTTATGGATGTATTTATTGGCACTGCAAAGCATGGATGGGAGAGGGCTCAGGAGATATTCATAGCTAAACCCGAAGGGCTGCATTCCAGACCCTGACCAAGAGGAGCAGAGAAAGTGTTTTCTGCCATATTGTGACTGGCCTTGCTTCTCTTCACTTTATTTCCACAGGAAAAATCAGTGAAGTATCAGGAATGTGCACACATCTAAGGGGCTGATTCGGAGGCCATGATCAAAAGATTGTGGACATGCGACATTCCCCACTCCAGTTTCCAGCACCACCATTCTGAAGTGGGTGGAAATATTGGAGGGGAGCTGTCGTGCGTTCCAGCAGCAAAAGTTGATAATATCTCTTGCTGTGTGGAAAACACGTGCATGGCATTGTGAGCATTTTTTAAGGGACTGCCACTTTACTAATTTATGAAAGGTTTCTTAAACCTTCATTAAACTAGAAAAGTGGTGCTGCAGTTTAAGAAATGCTACATTTATAAAGGGAAAAAGTGTGCAGTGAAGTTTAACAGCACCTCAAAGGTGCCTTATTTTAACTCCTTTTTTTGTTGTGCTGAACCTGGGCTGCTGGGAGGAGAAGCTCCTCCATGTGGCTGCCCTGCATTCCTGCTGGTTGCTAGGGCTGTCAAACCATAAATCTGGCACATGCAAAAGCCGAAGCTTTCATGACCCTGCACCACATTCTTTCTTTGTCAGAATATGGTGTTTGTAAGTAAAGTGTTCCTCCTTCAAAAAAGAACACTTTCTTATGTTTGCACGCACCTCAGAATTGGCCACCCAGGCTTCCTAGCATACAAACGTGTTCACTACACCCCAGCTCAATGGTCATCTTTGGCAGGGCTTCATGAGATCCACGCATAACATTGATTCAGAACTGTAGTGATTATTTTTTTTATGTGACCAAACAATTGGGGAAAAAAATACTAGAGATCATACAAGGAATTAAGGATATGCTGGCATTTAGAAGAGTGCAACTTGCAATTCCACTGACTCTCTTCCTCTCCGCCATACAAATGCTCCAGCATTTGCGCCGACATGCATTTTCTTGCCGGCGCAAAACCTGGCGATTCCTGTGGGGTCCATTGTACACACTCCCTGCCATGACAGCATGGGAGGGAGCGTGTACAATTGAAATGAAACCCTCCCCAACATGCGAGCATGTTAGGCAGGGTTTACCTTCAATTGAGAACACTGCTTAGCATGCACGCATGGCAAGCGGTGCTCACAATGAAAAGTAAACGCTGCCTGGCATGACAGCATGCCAGACAGTGTTTACTCACTTTACACTGCGTAGTGCAAGTGTGAAGGGCAAAAGTCAGCGCACACCCTTGTGCGCTGCCTTTTGCCCTTTACATTTACACCCCACAGTGCAAATGACGACAATTTGGCAGCAGGGACCTGGCTACACCCGAGTGCAAACGTACTAGGTCCCCGCCGTCAAGTTACGCTCAGGAGCAATATGAGCTCTGGTATGCTAAACTCTTATAAATGGAGGGTAACGTGATCTGCTAGTTAGATACCAAACACCTGAGAGGCTTGAATACAGACAATAGGCTGCATTTCTTACTAGATCATCGCTCTCCGGTCTTTTTCGACTCCTTTCCTTTGAACTTTTCTTTCATTCTTTTTATCCCTATGATGTTGTTTTTACCAGTTTATTCCAGGTTGGTCACTCACTGCGTTACATTAGCAACAACCTTAAACAACCATAAATGCTTCCTGTCCAGCACATCAATGCTTGTGCACTACAGTCCAGATCCTTTTTCATTCATATAATCAAATGTACACAAACACAGATGTGTGTGATGGTTGCCTTGCCAAAACAGAACTCAACTCAACAAGTAAGGTATAATGAAATTAATTGGATTAATTTCAACGTGGGATCTCTTCTATATCACTTCTTTCCTGCTTCTCGTTGGGATCCAAGACAATCCAAGACTGGAAGAGGAGGATTGTCGTTGTGATCCAAGACACTCCGCCTCTCCCAGTCTCCTGTCCTCATCCCTGTCTCAGGATTTCACGTTTGTCAAGACTTTCTCTTCCTTCCTCAGCCTCACTAGGTCCTCTTGGGCCTTCAAAGCTCCCTAGCCTTTGTGTACAGTGTAGCTTGAGTGTCAAATGCATCCCTGTCCTTTGATAGCATGCCATTACACAATGTACCTTAGACTGCTTTCTCACAATGTTGTCTTCTCTTTGGTACATGTTTGATTCCAATAACTCTTGATTCCTTAACAAGTCCTTGCCAAACATGCCCGTGGATTAGACTAGATTAGAAATGATTGTTAGAATAGCGCTTAGTCTTTTGTCTGCATGTGTTCCCATTATACATGTTTCTTGGTCTTTGTTAAGGCTGTATTAAGACAGCGGCCTCTGGACTTTGCTAAGACTTCGTTGTCTAGCGTGCGTCAGTTCTGATCATCACACTTGATTTGTATTCTATGATAAGGCTTCTTCCCCCAACCATGACACTTGGTTGTGGTATGTTCTTAGCTTCACCAATGATTCTTGGTGTCTGCTAAAACATAGGTGGCCAACGGGTATCATTCTTACTTATGACGCGTGACTATCGTTAAGTCGCTCTTATACGCAGCGATACTTGGTTTCTGACAAGAGTTTTGTTTGCTTCCCAACATGCATCCGTCTTGATAATCAAATGTCACTCTTGCTCTTTAAGACTTATTTTCAACCTCAACTACTCTTGTTTTCTCATAAAACATTGTTCCCCAACATGCATCAGGTCTCCCCTTTGACCCTTTCTCAGCCTTTCCATTGGAAGTAAACTTCATGGCCCAGTTTAGGGGTGTGGAAGTTACTGTGATGCCTCTCTTGGGGTTCACTTTTCTACATAAGGTCTCCCCTCTCTTACCCTTTATCAGACTTCGCTGGGAAATAAGACTTCTTTGCCCATTTTAAAATCATATCTGAAATCGCCCAGCATTGTCTCTTTCCACGCCCCTGCGTTTAGTATACATTTCCCAGCGTGCATTAGTTGCTCTCACTGTGTTACTCGTAGGGCAGGGCGTCTTCCCCTTTCTGAGCAGTATCAATGGTCTCCGGTCTTTCTACGGCACAGTCTCTCCAGATCCTTCGCCCGCTGGCACTTCTGGATTCTGCTCTTCAGTGTCTCTGGTCAGCCTTCCTCCTCGCAACTCCTGCCTCCGAACCTCTTCAGCTCTCCATGGTTCTCTCCACCTTCACTCTCTTCATTCTTCTGGTTCACCAATGGATATGCAACCAGAGCGGCTTAGGTTCTCCGACTCATCTGTTCATTCTCTCCTTCCTGCTGTCACCTTGCTCTGGTGTACAGGTGCTCATCTTCTGAGCACAGGCTAAATCGCCTGGTCAGCAAACTCCCGCTTCCTTGCCATGGTCTCCTCCTCCCGCCAGGGATGGACTGCGCAGCAGGAGCGGATCTGGAAAGTGGCCCCAAAGACACTGCAAACAAATGTAGCGCCCAAGCCCACCCTTTTAAGTAGGGTCTGTGGGGCTCTCCGCCTAAACAAAATGTGGACACAATTGCCCAAATAGAGAATGTTAAAGCACATTTGTATCTGCATAGGGATCACAGTGTAGTTAAACATAGCACAAAATTCCATTAGTTAAAGTGATGAATAACATACCGAAAGGTTTATAATTAATTTCTTCAAAGGGATGTGGGGGAAAAGGAGAGATGGAAGGAAGGGGTGTGTGAGGGCAGAGAGGGAGGGTAAGAGAAGCAGAAACCACAGACACCCACACAAAAGATGCCCATGGTGTAGAGGCCCCTGGGGAAATCTCCGTCACCACCTCCCACAGCAACACTCTTGGCACTTCTCGGCCAGGGAAAGCAAATTTGGGCAGCTTATCTTCTTCGTGCCAGTTGGCATGAGCTTTCACATGCAGATTCCCTGCCCTGTCCGAATTCTGTTCTGAATTTCACAGGCTCGCTCAAGGAGGGACCAAATCGAAAGTTTTGTTTCCCTTCAAGTGTGATAAATCAATTTCAGGGGCACCAGTGGTCCAGGGTTGAACATCGGTTTCTAAACCATCAACCCCACACCTCTAGTACACCAGCTAGGATCCGAACAGATTGGAATACAAGGGAATTATAAGACCTCCTTGTCCAATTTTGGTAACGTGGATGGAACGGCAGGCTCATATATTGTGAATCGTTGGTAAATTGCAACACAGCGAAAATACAACTATTACCCAATGATAAAAGGGACTGTCCAGTCAAGGTTGTATAACAATATCTACTTTAATATTACTATAACAGACAGTTCTGACACACTACAAAATACAACCCACCCTGTAAAGGAACACAGAGGACAGTTTCACAAAGGAAAGGGATGCACTCTGGATACTGACAGGGGGGTAGTTGGTAAAGTAATCAGTCTTACAGTTCAAGGTTATTCGGTTCTAGCACCAAGGGGGCAAAGAGTCGTAACTGTCTCTAGGGGCCTTCGGAGGAGGACCATGGAGGCAGAACCACAATGTACCTGGTGCTGAAGAAGGTCTTGGTGCTCGACAGTGTTGAAGCGGTTCCATGGTGCTTCGCAGCCCTTGAGACAGAGTTATTGGCGGGAGACTGCTGCAGGTACCAGGCGTCAGGCTGTCCGGCGCAGTGGCTCGGGGCCAAGAGTCGTTGTTTCTGTGCTGGTTGGAAGATCTGGAATGCTGGTCGAGGCAGCTCGGACAGCTCTTGTGACTGCAGCGTGACAACAGTCAGTGGTGCAGCCAGATGCCGTTCGAGGACTCGACTGTCTTGAAAATGTCCTTAAAAGATGGAAGATGGTTGATGCCTGTGTGGTATCTCAAGACTGGATTATGGCAACGCATTGATATCAGGTATATCAGCCTGTCAATTGCGAAGATTACAAGTGGCCCAAAATGTAGCTGTCCGGCTGGTGTACAGGGTAAAGAAATCAGCCCCCATTTCTGATCTAAGAAGATACCTACACTGGTTAGTGGTGAAAGAGCAAATTGATTTCAAAATTCTTTGTCTGGTATACAAATGCGTCAACAAAACAGCGCTAAAATACTTATCAGACAAAATCAAAAGTCACGTTTCAATACAGCAATTGCGCTAATTTGACAAGAACCTGCTCCAAGTACCACGTACTAGGTGCGTGAGTAAAGGGGATCGCAGATTCGGGGTCTATGGCCCCAGATTATGGAATAAACTACCCCAAGAGATTTGCGAGATGAAAACCCTCCCTACATTTTGTAGCCCTCAAGACCTACCTGTTCTGCTAGAGACGGGGAACAGAGGATATGGCACTAATAATAACATTACGAAAGTGAGATTATGGCAATATGAATAGTACCTGATACAGCAGCGGGCAAATATGATTTAGTTCATCAGGTATAAATCCTTCAAAATTCAAATTCAAAATTCACTCCTCCTAGCTTCTTTGCAGGGCTTGTGTCCTTTCAAGGCGGACGGCCTAAAGCTCAGGAGAGTGATTGCAGGCAACGGCCTTGTCATATGTCCAGAGACTCTACGGCACTTCCCACCTAGGAAGTTTGCTGGCAGAACCCAGCAGGGCACGCTGTGTGCTGGCTGGGTAGCAGTTCTGGAGCTGCTGGACGGGTCCTCTGAGTCCGGTATCTCCCTCTGTTTCCTGGGAGATGTTTAGGGGAGGGATATTGCTTCCCTCTTGGAACTGCTCTCCTTTCTTCACTGGTGGAAAATGTAAGGTAGACTGTACCTTCAGCCCGGGTCCAAATGAGTCCTTTTTCTTACTCCTTTTGAAGTCGTCAGATGATATGCTAAGTGAGGGGTTCAGCCCTTAATGAACCAATCCTGGGTCCACACCAACAATCTTCTGTTATGCATGAGGTCAGGACCAGTGTGCTCTGCACCAGGACAGACAAGGGGTGACAACATATGCCTAAGTCCCACCCATCTTCCTGTCTGTTGTAGTTCAAAGTGTCTCTCTGGTTAACTGAGCCTTCTGTGACTCTTGATTAAAGCGCAAGTTTCCCTTGAAGTATGTGGCGAGAGCAGACTTCTTATCTCCCCCAAATCACATACTTCTCCCCTCTGAAAAGGGTATGCTCCGCAGGGACACCTGCGGTAGCTGCTGGACCCAGACAGCCCATTCACTGCCTTTCATACAGTGAGGTGGGAACTAGCTTCATGTTGACACAGTGCATACCATAGGGTTGTTAGTCCCGCCGTCTTGTTTTCTCGTCTGGCAACCAAGCCTCTCAGGCTTTCATCAATCATCTTGTTAGTAAGCACTGCCACCAGCCGGAGTAGACAAAAGGAATGCAGATCCATGGAGCCTTTGATATTTAAATTAGACTGCCCATGGCTGGAGGAAGTTGTCCCTTTCCCCCCTCTTGAGATGCTTTGATGTACCCGGGGCTGTCACATTCCAGCTGAATATGACAGGATAAGACAGCGCCTGTAGGCTCTGTCTTCCTGGAATACACGTGACTATTCGTTTTGTGCGGGAAACAGAAGAAATGTGCGTGGAATGGCCTCGCACATTTCTCGGAGACTATCGAGCGCACTCTCCCCATGCGGATTGTCGAATTCCTCACAACAAGGCTTCTCGAAGGGTCTGTCTCACCACAAGTGATAAGACTATCTCATTATGCAGGTTTCTGAATCCCTGGTCATATAAACCCTTTCCAAAGGTTCCTAAATTGCACTGTCTAATATCTTACTGTAATTATACAAGCAAAGAAGACTTTCTCTCATCAATGACTGGAACATAAGGACAGAGCAGGAAGACAAAAGCTGCAATAAAACAACAAGGGTGACACATTACAGCGCCTCGATGCCTGCGGGCTGTGTGAGCGCTTTAAAAATGCAAAATAAAATCAATATTTAAAAAAAACATGCAAATACACCAGGAAAACCGGACTGCTGATACATTGGTACAAATGTTAAAGTGCTCCCGCTAATATGCTTGATGCAGCTCGCAGTCATTGAGGCATCTGCTACTTATTATAACTTGAGACCCTCATAAGAATTCTTAGCCACGATTGTCCAATTCATCTGAAATAACACCTTATATGTTCCTAAGAGGTGGCTTTAAACAAAAGTAAGACCCACCACTTGCTTACTGACTCCAAGATCAGAACTTTACATTGAAGGAATCAGCCCTACGATCAATGAAACTAATGGGAACTTTATCCAGACATGTGTGCCCTTAAATGCAGTCTCCCTGAATCATCTTTCTTTTAATACAATTGTATAAGTTTTCACTACCTTGCTTCTACTTTATTCACTATAATGTTACCATTCCCATGGTAAGTCCTGAGGAAGTTCTCCATCATGAAACTCGAGTTGGCATGCATAATAAACAAGGACATTGAAACATACATTTATGTTTGCATTCATAAAGTGCACTAAACCCTCGGGCATTAAGGCGCTGTTACGCAGTACTTATCGTTAGACAGGCAAACATTCACTGCACGGGGCTGGAGAAGTCAATTCAGGTTAGATGCAGGCATAAGGTATATATACACAGCACAAGGCTGGAATAGTCAATTCAGGTGAGTTGCAGGCATAGGTTATACACAGCACAAGGCTGGAATAGTCAATTCAGGTGAGTTGCGGCAGAGGTTATACACAGCACAGCGCTGGCACGGTCAATTCCAGTGAGTTACAGGTGTAACCTATGTATGGATAATGAGACTTTTTGACCTTAATTTATTTGGATTCCAAAGGATCTTCTTGTTTCATATCTAAGTAATTTGCAATCTTTTATTCACAAATTATTAAGTAGTTAGTACATAGCTAAAGGGCTTAAGTGCACTCTCACCAACAAGAGTATCCACTGTTTTATTTGGTGCAGTTGGCTGTACACATAAATACGTTATCGCATCAGTACATAGTGTAGTCAAGCTACTGTAAACGCTTTCATATATATTACCGTATTCTCTATTTTCACTGCGTCCATTATATTTTGTGGAACTATCTGATTCCTTTGAAATGTACACTCTATTGTTCTTCTGTATGTTAGTCCATGCCACAATTGAACATAATGGAAGATCCATTATGGGCCGCCATGGGTGGGATGCATTGTGACCCCATCTTCTTTAGAAGAATGGTAGCCCTTGATTGAGCTCCAATATAGATAGCATTCAACTTCCGGTGAACATTTTACTACGGGGAACATTGCCACCAGGACCAGGAAGGACCCACTGCTCAACCTTCTGGACAGAATGGTTCTCACCCAGCACACCTCACCGCAAAGACAACCTCCCAGACTTCATTGTTAAAGCTGTATTAACCATCCAAGACAATACACTATCTCTCTACGGGTCATATCAGCCCACCTTTGACTTTTCTATCAACAGCTTTACTGTCAGACTATTGCAGGCACTGCTACTGACAGCATCGGCACCAGCAGCATTCTTTCGACCGTCAGAGCTTACGGTATTTATTACCGGACGAGTGTTCCAAAGTTGGACATCCCTTTGTTAACAACTTGTGGCAGTCTTTTCTTCGTTACGAAGTTGGACTTTGGATACTGGCCTTGATTTACTCAGGACAGATGCCCTGACAGGAGAAACAAATATACCTTCACACTCAGTGATTTTCTCCAGTCTTTGCTGCCCCACGCTCCATTCAGAGGTCGAGTTTGCGTCAAGAATTTCTGCCTTTGACGAATTCCCCCCACATTCATTTTGGGGATTATCACCATTTACTCTGCCCCGAGGAAGACGGTTTCTTTAAAGAGGCCCCACAGGTGGCCCGCCGAAACGTAACAGTGGTCTCTTCTTGTTGAAACTCATTTTTGTTTCCTACTACATCACCTTTGGTTGAGACCCTTACTTTTGCACCAGAATAATGTGAAATGTTTACGTAGGCAGACCTGTACTACCGCATTTATATATTTCTGCATAATTGGAAGACCTGTATTACCGCATTTATATATTTGGCAGACCTGTACTACCGCATTTATATATTTCTGCATAATTGGCAGACCTGTATTACTGCATTTATATATTTCTGCATAATCAACTGAATTGATTAGTTCACTCTGGCTTTTTTCAACTTTTTGGTTTCCATCTTTATGGCAAATCAGGACATTCACCAAAGAAGTTGAATTTTGTTGTCTTCATGTACTTGTTTCAGGCATATTCATGTATTGGTTTAAAGCATAGCATTTCATGTATATGTTGCATCTTAATGGTAAACCAGGATATTCACTAAGAAGTTGAATTCTGTTGTCTCCATGTATTTGTTGAAAATACATCCATCATGTATTTTTTTAAAGCATAGGATTCTGTGTATTTGTAAATGTATTTACCTTTGTATAATAAAAAAAATTGTAATATATTTTTTTCAACAAGTTGTGTTTGGTGTGACTTTACATTGCTGTATGTTTTTCTTGGCTACCCTGGGCAGTTTCAGGTTAGGATATCCATTTGTTGGATACCAAGTCAATTAGAATTAGTAGCTTTCTTTGAATTTATTTCTCACAGCTTATGTATTTCCTTGTGAACACATATTTGAAACCCCCTCATTAGCTGTACCACATTTGGGGCAATCCCCTTTTCATGTTCATTTTCCATCAACCGCGTCAATGTGTCAGCCGGAGCCAGCACAAGCCTATCACGCAGACACCCCTATCTCTGAAGGACCTCTCTTTAGAACCACTCTCAGAAGACCTGATGAACCACACCGCCGTCCTGTCAGGACCCAGCAACATCAAGATGGACCGCATCTTCCTACTGAAAGCACTCAATACCACCTTGTAGTAAAACATGAACAAACATGCCTGTGACTGAAGCACAGGATTTGGATTGGCAGGAGAGAGCTGGGAGACCCTTTGGGACAGGGGAGACCACCCAACACACAAATCAAAACCGGGGTTGACAAAGGGTGGACAAAGGGTGGATCCCCCTGGATCACTCCACACCCCATGGCTTCCAAATCTAAAACAGCTAGTGTGCCCCAAAAAGGCTCAGCAGTGCTCCTTTTTTCTGAGTGTTATGGGCATGCACACAGTCAGATCCCGATTGTGAACTGCAAAGATCTGATATCAAGATCCTGCCAGCGCAAGACTGCTGCTTACATTGCAAGTTAGGAAATTCACTGCTGCCTCAGAAAAACCCACAGGCAGCTGAAACGCACTTGTGAGGGGTCATGTTGGAGTTGGGCAGCCACCATGATGAAACCGCCTGATAGTGGACCACCATTTTATACCCTTGCCCACAGATCCACCGACTGGAAAATATCAGAAGCAATATATCGACCAACCAGCCGGCAGCCAATCGTATTGCCCATGCCATGTCAACACACAAAATCAAGCCCCAATTTCAGAGAGGAGAGATGTATAAAAAGGAGCAAGGGTGTTTATTTTATATAATTGGTTTTATATAACGTGCCTAATATCATAGCTGAGTTTGGTTTCTAAGCGCGGATCCGGACCGCTGTTGCTCTGCTTGGTCTTGCTTCCAAGACCAGCGATTTGCGCCTGTGCTATCCTCCGTTCACAGGTTTTGGTAAAGGAGGAGAGTGTGGGTGTGGGTTCTAGGTAAAGGAGGAGAGTGGTGAGAGAGCGATCAGAGGAGAAAAGACCAGGAAGAGGCATGACATCGAAGTGGGAGAGAGGAGGTTTAAAAAGAGAGGTGGAAGAAGGTAAGAGAGAACATCAAAAACAAGGAAAAGGTGCTGATTCAGGAGGGACAGCAGATGGTGGAGGAGGGAAGCAGAGGAAGAAAGGAGATAAACACCAGAGGCAGGGAAATATTGCTTATCCAGGATGGACAGAGGAGGTTGGAGGGGAGAAGTGGACAGAGCAAAGAGAGGAGCAGAGAAAGCTGAAACAACAGGAGGAAGAAGGAGGAACCCAGTAGGGACCAGAAGACATTAGGCACCCCAGGGATCCACAAGTCAAGAGTTCCAAAGATGAGAGGTAAACGCGGATGGTTTTAGGTGGCGTGAGTGGGGCCTATGAATGAGAAGGTGCAGGACAGGAGTGAGTGGGGCCTATGAAGAAGGAGGTGCAGGATAGCTGACCAAAACAAAGACACCAGGATTACCAGAGGCTTACATCTGGTGGGACATGAACGTAAGCAATGAAGACTTGTCTATCCAGGAACAGAGCTAGTGGAACTGCAAATCCACTGATACTAAGAAATCTGAGAAACTGAGCTTAATAAACAGCAGTAACCTTAGGAGCAAATCTGGTAGAACTGGCAAGTTCACCAGTGACACTAAAGAAAGCTTGCCAGCAGTCCAGAGGCAATGCCTGCTGATGCAAATGCCTATTGGAAGATCCAAGACCAGGATTTCTCTTTTTGGGGGACTATAATAACATCAGTCTGAAAATCGGCCCACAGCAGCCAGAGTGGAGATTCAGGAGGTGCAGTCCAGGAGGACCTGTCTTCACTTAAAAGCTAAAGGGCGCCTACAGATTTAGGCCCTAAAAGTTTATAAAGACGTATCACTACATGTCCCAGATGGGGAGACTCCAAGAACCAGGGAACATCTGAGAAGATCTCCCTGCTAGAGCCCTTCGGTCTTCTAGCTCCAACTCTCTGCATATCAGAAGGTTTTCCAAGCAGAGAGTGGGGGGTAGATCTCTCTCCTCTGCAGGAGCCTCCCTCTGGAATGGCCTCCCTCCCCCTCTCAGGCTTGAACCAGATCTTCTTATGTTCCGGAAGCTTCTCAAAGCCCTCCTTTTCTCTTCTTGCTTCCCTCTAACCCTCCCCTGCTAATGTCCCCGTCTGCTGCATTTTGACTGGCTGCGTGGTTCCTTCTGAGCCATATAGGGCACCAGGCCCTCCTCGCCCAGTCTACCCCAGCACTTCATTCGCACCTGACTCCCCCACCCCCAAATCGTCACTTGTCCTACCGGGCTCCCTCCCTGTGTACTAGCCTGGCAGGGCCTACACCCTGACTGAGCCCGATCCAGACCAGTCCTCGTACTTAGCATGTGGACCCTCTTTCCAAGCACTCCCTGCCCTGTCACTTTTCCACCTGGTCTCCCCATAGCACTCGCCTAGCCCATTGGCCCTCGTCCCTCTCCCCACCTGCAGCACTTGCCTGCTCTCCATTCCATCCTCCCCATTTTTTCATTAACACATTCTGCTCTGACCTGCACTCCTTCCCCTCACCCCCACTCCCCTGCACTTCCTATTACTGCACTTGTAGGACCGTATTTTGTTATTCTTCACCACCCCCCCCCCCTTTGGTCTTGTGGTGCCTTGAAACCCCATTTTCTGTATAGGCGCATTAAAAATGCACAATAAATAAATACAAAAATACATTGGTTCATTGAACATTAGCCCATGCTGATAACCCCAATAAACACTTGCCTCGTGCTTAGATTCACTCCCCTGCACCTTTCATTTCTCTGATCTTCACTTGGTTATGGCGACATATCCTACTTTGGTTTCCACTTTTTATTCCTATCCTTGTGTGCAGCAAAATAAACCTGTTTTCATTGATAACCTGTTGCTTCTTGGGTGCCTGTTGATCCTGTTCACAATCCCCAGAATGACAACAAGCCCCAGACTCAAGCCATCTGCTCCCTGGTACAGCCAAGAATTCAACATCAGCAAAAGAGTCATCTAGCAGCAGAAGAACACCTGTTGCTGGTCCAAAACTCCATTTGACCTGACTCTACTTAAAGTACTTGGGGCTTCCAGAAACCAAATGATCACCACATCCAACACTAGAAGAAAAGCTCTATTGATGGAAGTGAAGGAGTTAATCAATTACCACCGCAGTCCTGCCATACCACACTCCAGTGAGAAATCCACCTCAATCAACAACTTCTTCATTGACAAGATCAGCAAGATCCGCCAAAACATTGATATTAATGTCAATGCAGACAACGCCTCGCCCATGTCACCCACAAAATGCCCATATGGACTACTTGTGTACACCCTTTGTGGATTACCTGACGAAGACCCTAGCACCTCTTAAAGCAATATCCTAATCAGTGAACATCTTGCCAGCCTCTATCCTCATGGCACTCCTCATAGAAATCTTCCACCTCTTCTGGGCAATCGTCAGTGCATTCCTCACTCTGGGCACCTTGCCTGCCCCCTTAAAAAAACAACCAATGCCTGCTTTGTTCGAGAAAACAAGCCTACATCCTGATCTGGTTGTCCCCTATGGATCCCAAACTCATCAGTCTGCAGTTTATATAATGCATCAAGTGTCTGCAAACCAACATAGCCAGCCATCTCTCCTTCAAAATGCACATAGTGAAGAAAGGTCATACAGCATGGTGCTAACTCTGCCAGCTGCGGAAAATCAACCACTTCTTAGCAAACACAAGATTCAGATCAGTCATAGAGGGCCAGGTCCTATCTCACCCGGACTAAGAAAATGCCTTCCCCACAGTCCTACCTATCACCACGCAAGCACCTATTAGAAGCATCCTAAACACTGCCACTGCCTCACCAAAGGTCTCCATAATTATAACAACATAACACCCACACACACACACACACTGCTACACCTATAAGCATGCATCACTTTCAGAATTAGCTGCATCATACACAAAGCTTTCGATATGCATCATTCCTCGCCCCTCTCAGGCAAAGTCACCATCTCTGGCAGTCAGTGCATCAACAAAGGACAGAACGTTGCCAAACTAGAGCAGCAGAAATGCAAATAAGAAGAAACCAGGAAACAAGCATTCTCAATCTGTGCCCTGAGAGGTGGAACCTCATATCCATCAACATCAGACCGGCAACTGTGAATATAAATGCACGCTTTCCACTTGAAGGAACTCCTTCTTGATATCCTGCAAGATACCTCACAAACCCACACAGCTCTCTATCTTTCCTGATGACAACTCGTTACAGCCCACTAGGAGGTTGGCATCATGGAAGGAGACACAGACAACAGATTCAATGTGTAACAGAGGCTTTCATTAAAGAATATGTCAGGATGGTGTAAGGCCCAACTTTCCCTAAGGTGAGATTTCCCTACCTACAAAAAGTAAGGATAGTCTGTGTCAGTAAGTTCAACTGAAAAGTCTGTCTGTGTCCAAACCCTATGCTTGCCCTCACAACTAAGACAAAACAATGTGTAGGGATGTCAACCATAAACTAAACAGTGTTCCAAAAGTACAGTTCTGAGCTATTTCCAGCTCAGGCTTAATCTTCAGCTTCTTTTTTCCCCAAATCTTCAAAAGGTTCATCACAATGTTAAATTTACCTTCGTTTGGACTTGAAATAATAAATGTCCACACCTTTATAAATGTCAAGATGCCCTTGCCTAAGTTCAATATAGTTCCAGGGCAGCACATCTCAGAGTACCCTTGCCAAAGTTCAATATCAAAAAAAGTCACAAAAAGAAGTATCGTGAAGCTTTGTCTTTAACTGAGTTTCAACAATTCTTTACAGATCAGGGTTCCCTTCCCAAAGTCTTATATGCACCAATGGTAGTTTTCCTTTTGACACAATAGCAAGCTTCCTTTTTGGTATATAGGGGTTCTCCTTCCTTGGCGCAGTTATTAGACCAAATGGTGGACCCATCACAGGTCACGCAACCAGGGACCTGCATTCGCTTTCAGCAGTTCATTATTCAACAAGTAGGAGTTCTCTGGTTTGGGCGTAGTTGTTGGATTGCATGATCCATCCATTACAGGTCACGCAACCAGGAATTTCAAGTTCTCTTTGAATAGTTCAATATTCAGCTACACAAGTGGTTTCTCAAATGCAGTTCCACAACAAGCACTTTGTCAGTCTTGACTTCATCTCTGCAGTCAGAGTCCTTCATCCAACTTAGTTTCCTATTTTCTTTCAGTTCAGAGTTCAATATTAGCAGGTTTTATTATTTGCATTCATTTGGGTATTTAATGTTAGCAGTTATGCTCTTTCATTCATTTCAACATTTAGAATGAGCAGTCTTGCATTTCCTTTCACTTCGGTATTCAATATGTGTAGTTTTGCTTATTTCATTAATTTCGGTATTCAATAAATGCTGCTTTGCTTATATCATTCAGTTCAGTATTCAATAAATGCAGCTTTGCATATTTCTTTCCATTCAGTATTAATTGAATATGAAAGTTTCTTACTTTGCGTGGACCGCTACTGCATTCACGGTCCCTTAGAGCATCTAGGTGGTTCCAGTATCCCCGACACTTACCAGAACCCGGCAGCTCCTCTTGGCGGCTTCTTGCCAAGCGGGAAAGCCAGTTCACCAGGTGCTTCCTTCAGCACATGCCAGCCTCCGTGCTCAGCTCTGCCTCCACTCCATGGCAGCACCTGCTGCCCTCCTTCCCTTATGAGGGTTCCCCGTCGTGCACAGATCTTTGTTGGCGTTTCAGCGTCTTGGCTTCATGCTCTCTGGCATGGCCCTGGGTATTAAAATGATCTCTGCCCAGGTTCTGCAGGTCTTTGCTCCTTCTGCTGCTGCTTCCCCTTCCCCTGCTGGTTCCCTGTGTTCCTGCAGTCCACTTTTTATACACCTGTCCTTCAATGGAATGCAGGTGTGTTCCATGAATCAATGCTGCCTGACTCTGATTAGAAGGACATGCCTGACCTTCATGCATCTTCCTCGTCCCAGTACTAAAGTGGTGAGAGCAAGTGGTGTCCATTACTCCAAGTTGCTTCTTCCTCGTCTTAGTACCAGAGTGGGGAAAATATGTGATGTTCCTTACTCTCAGTTGTTTCTTCCTCGTCTTAGTACGGTCAGGTACCCCAAGAGGCAAATAAAGGGGAAATGTTCTATAATGACCCATAAAGGTCAGGGGAGGGTTAGGCTGGTGGTCACTAGAATAAAGGGGATACTGTGTTTTATCACAAGGTACTTCATCCCCGATCTTTCTCCTCCTCTTTCTAACACGTCTTGGGTGATAATATCTCCTGTCCTTCTTAGGGACAAGTGAATATCCCATAACCACCGCTGGGATAGGAGTTTCCTCCTGAAAGGAGGGTGTGGAATACTGCATCTTACCTAAGGGCATCCCACGTCCAATCCCCAAGAACCCTCCATCCAGGTGGTCCTCCCTTGCTTGTCCACCCCCAGGGATAGGATCCAAAAATGATGGACATTCCCTGGCCACCTGTATAGAGGATCCAAGGGGAGTAGATGTGAGAGCACCCTCTGGTTTCTCACACCACCCCCTGGTTCCGCCCATGTTCTTCCCACTAACTGTAAATATAAACCCTTCCGTGTAACTGTAAGTAGGATGCTGGTAATTTTGCACTTATTTATTTATTTTTTACACTTATTTACAGCGCACAACACCCGTAGGTATCTAGGCGCTAGTTCCATTTTATTACGTGCTGTTTTTTTTGTTGTTTCTTCAAGCACGGGTCCGGGATTCGAACCTGTGTTTGCTCAGCGTGGTCTTGCTTCCAAGACCCGTGCGTTGCCACAGAGCTATCCTCCCATCCGAACATGAACGCTCCGTTGTGCGGTCGGCTCGCCCTTGTAACCATCTAATGTATATGTGTAACCCTACCAATGTCCAGTGTTTATTTTCTACCCGAAGCTGAGTCTGTTCCCTATAAATACCCAAAATGAAATATATTTTTTAAAAGTTCAAAATAATAGCAGCCACTTTGGCTCAGCAGGATAGGAACTGCAAGGGGTTTTTCAGAGAATTGTCTGCTTATGGCTAGTGGCCCTATATCACACTAAGAGAGTGTTCACCAAGGGACAGATTACTATCCTGTGGCCCTATGCACCTTCCAGTTTCCTGAAACATAGAGACAGAATTTGGCTACTGATAAGGTCCGCTAGAACACACAAACTATTTATTTACTAAAATATCATGCGTGCTATTCAGCTTTTTCTTTCTTTGTCCATTGTTATTGCTTCTTTGCTTACCACTAGGATTGTGTGAAATTTAAATTGTGCCAGGGTAATTGGGCACAATGTATAGCTATTTACTCTATGAAGTTATGCGATTCCCCCATTGAAGACTCTAAAATGATTTGATAAAGAGATCCTACAAAGAAGAGTATTTGCAGTTTTTTGAATAATATCTTCATTTTCTGACCAATATTCATGCCAAAAATGATCTTTTTCATCAGAAAGTTACGCGGATAACGCTAGTCAACAATCATCACATAATTTCCTGAAAGAAATCTTCGGCAAATATTTATATCCAGTTTTCTTCCAGCAAAGTAAATGGAAAAATTGACTATTCTATTTACTTTATTGGGGGAGAAATTGCAGATAAACTTTCACTATTTTTGCTGAAAATGTCTCCAGATTCCCTTTACTTGCTTCCTACAGAAATGTTTTTTTTTTCAAAAGTCAGTAACCCTTTTTGTTGACTTTATTTACCACAAGAGTACTAATTGCATTTGTTTCAAATTCTTCAAGATTTTACCAGTTTTGTCAAATTGGAGAAATATAGTGCTAGTGCCACCTTGTCGGCAAAAGTGTAATTACGCACCTCCTGGCAAAAATCTATCTAGAAAATAGGAAAGAAAAATGCCTGTAGGTTGAAGCTGAACATTACAGAAGGCACATCAGCAAACCAGCTGCAGGCAATAGAGTTGATTGGCAAGTGGTATTTGCACTCAGCAGCAGGCACAGCAAAGGCAGCCTGGCTACCTGACCACACAGAGACATGGACAGGTGAATGTCAGGGTATGGAAACTGCCCTTTCGGGAATTTGTGGTGACACGTGGGGTTTCTTAGACAGTGTCACATGAACAGTGGAACCCAACAGTGGTTCTTCTAGAAGGGCTCTTTCAGAAAGTCCAACAAGGTTTTTTCTCATCCTCTTGGTCCCCGGTCATTTCTGGGATCTCCCAGGGGTCGCCACTTTTGACAATTCTTTTCAGAGTCTACCTGATCCCTCTTTTCCATCTACTTCAACCTAGGAGCATCAGCGTACGTACAATCACACGCAGATGACACTCAGAGCTATTTTGAGGTTTCAGGAAAAGACGGGGCGTTATCTTGATTACAGTCCTGTCTTTTGGCCATCACAGACTGAATGTCTATGCGCCATATTCAAATAAATGGGTCAAAAATATAGGTAACACTTTTCGGGGCAGAAAATAGGAAATCTATGCAAAACATCATTATCCCAGGAAATATCTGTAAAACATCACTATCCCAGGAAATCTCTGCAAAGCATCATTACCCCTGGAAATCTCTGCAAGACATAATTATCCCAGGAAGTCTCTGTGAAACATCATTATCCCAGGAAATCACTGCAAAATATAATTATCCCAGGAAATCTCTGAAAAACATCATTATCCCTGGAATTCTGTGTAAAACATCATCATCCCAGGAAATCTCTTCAAAACATCATTACCCCAGGAAATCTCTGCAAAACATCACTATCCCAGGAAATCTCAGTAAAACATCATTATCCTAGGAAATCACTGCTAAATAATCATTACCCCAGGAACTCTCTGCAAAATATAATTATCCCAGGAAATCTCTGCAAAATATCATTATCCCATGAAAGCTCAGTAAAACATAATTATCCCAGGAAATCTCTGTAAAACATCAATCAATCAAATTAACTTTATTTTTTTGGCTAGAGCCATAAAAGTACACATACAATCAGGCAACGTACAATTTCATAACATAGCAAAGTCGAAATATGATAATCGATAGTACATAATTAATGTCAATATGCAATTAATTAGATTCAATAAAATTCAAATATATTAAAAAGGATTGCAGCCTTTTATGTAATACTATGATGATTAAATTGATGAATATATTGCCTACTTAGTAAGAAAAATAAAACATGTCACTAGCACACTTACCTGCATGTATGGAAGTTAAGTTATCATATAAGCCAGCTAGAACAGCAATTTTCTAAGTAACGAACATGGGAGTATTCCTATAGCTTGATATGCAAGCTACGTATCCTGCAAGCTTGTTTTATGTCTTGTGAGGCTAAAAACCTTGGTGTTATCTTTGACTCCGCTCTCTCCTTATCCCCTCACATTACGGGCATTACCAAGGAGTCCCACTTTCAACTTCACCTCCTCAGAGGCGTATTCACCCATTCCTTACCTTCCCCTAGAAACTCAATGTCTCCGGAGCTCTGGTTCTCTCTAGGCTGGATTACTGAAACAGCCACTTCCTCAAGCAGCCTCTTTCCTCCCTTCGCTCCCTTCAACTAATCCAGAATAGGACTGCAAGACGTATCTTTGGCCTCAAGCCCAGGGACTGCATCTCTCCAGCCCTTAAATCTCTCCACTGGCTCCTGGTGGCTGCAAGATCAATTTCAAGACCCTCTACATCATCCACAAGGCTTTCTGGGCTCAGGGACACCAATACATCCAACTCTCTCTCGCTAAATACCTCCCTGCTAGGTCCTCTGGCTCCATCTCTCTACAGATCAGACGTTTCTCCAAGCAGAGAGTGGGTGGTAGATCTCTCTTTTCGGCAGGTGCCTCTCTCTGGAATGGCCTCCCTGCCCCTCTCAGACATGAGCTGGACCTCCTTAAGTTCCGGAAGCTTCTCAGCAGCATGCCTTCCTTGATCAGTCTATTCAAGCACCCCCAAACCAGCACTGCCCTTGCGGCCCCTTCCCTGACCAGCCTGGTGGGTTGGGCATTCCTTCCAAGTCTGGTCCACCCCCGTCCTCGCACTTAGACAGTTGTCCACCCCCACCATCCCCCAGCACTTACCTAGCTCCCAGGACCTTTCTTTCCCTTGTCTGACGGTCACTTACCACCCCTATATGTGTATATATATATATATATATATATATATATATATATATATATATATATATATATATATATATATATATATATATATATATATATGATAAAAGGACCCAGGCAAGCAATGGGGTACCAGCTTTCAATTTAGGGCTGGACGATATTGTGAAAAACCCAGCCTCTGAGAACTGGCAGTAAGGTTCCTGCCCTAATGTGCCTGTAGCAGGGACAGACAAACACAAAGTGGGCTAGACCTCCATTGCCATCATTACATAGAGGGCATCTTTGTTCACTAGAATTACCTGATCTAGTCGCCAACATATTCCCTAGATGTAAACAATTAAAATGTGCTCTGGTAATTTAGATTTCTATCCGTTAGGTGATTAGTCCACAAAAGGTAAGCCTGGATTATGGGTTGTCTAACTGTCATATATATTCTATTCGATGGTAAGACATCATATCCCAGGAAATCTCTGTAGAACATCATTATCCCAGGAAATCTCTGCAAAACTTCAATACCGCAGGAAATCTGTGTAAAACACTGCTATCTACCTCTTCTCGGACACTCTCTTACTTACCCTGAGCAGCAAAGTAAAATATCTTGGTTCCTATTTCGATGAAGAACTTACCTTAGACCATCAGGTTAATGCCGTTGTAAGCAGATGCTATTTCATTTTAGACTCTTCCCGGGATGTATACCCTGTTCTTTTGTCCAGATACACATATCAGGTGGTTGAGGAGGTTCTTAAATCAAGGCTGGATTATGGCAATGCCCTTTATGGAGGCCTCTCTGTTCTGCTCTTTACCAAGCTCCCGCAGGTAGAGAATGTGTCTGTCTGCTAGATTTGTGGACTTTTTTAAATTTTTTTTTTATTTTGGTTGGTTAATTAATTAACCTTTCAAAACAAATATATTACAATACATGAAAAGGAAAATAAACACAAAGGTAATAAGAAGGAAATAAGGGAAACAGAAGAGGAAGAGACATTTTCACATTAGCATATTTACAATTCAACGTAGCATGAATAAAACATATAAAATAACAACATATAATGGAATGGTTAAAACATATGATGCAGCAGTATTTTTAAGAGTATCCAGCTTGCCCATTCTTTTTGTTAAAACCACAAATGCTGTCTTACATCTTACAGTACTTGTAGGATCTAAATTTCTATCAATAAAAATTAGTGAAACACCTAAAAATCAGGTTATTTCTCAAGACACTTAGTATAAAATACTGTATTTAAAAATTGAATGGTCGCTATTCTTAATGAGATTTTGGGAGTAACAAATAACTCATGCCATAATTCATCATTTGATCGATTTATGTAGTGTGATGGTGTTAATTTGTTAATAACAACTTCTCTCTGTTTTTCCAAGGCTACACATTCAATTAACATATGTCTTAGAGTTTCTTTGGATTCTGGTATTTCACAAAAGCGACAATCCGAATTTTCCATTCGAATAAGACCTCTTCTCAATAATATTTGGTTTGTAGGCCATAAATTCAAATGAAACCTCAATATCTGATTTCTTAAATTAAATGAGGGACATTTCAATAAGTAATCAGCAGCTTGCCGAAATTTCTTGTGTCCAAAAAGTGCTCTATCAAAATCTTTCAATTGCAGACAACTTTGCTGAGTAAGATGCCAGTCTAGTTGATGCAATTTAAGTTTGGCTTTAGTAGGATTACCAAGCAAAAGATCTAAAGAAATATTAGCTTCAGTCATGTCTGATATTACAGCAGCTCTCCATTTTGATGGGAATGGGTGTTCAGATCGTATTAAGTAATTTGCCAGTACTGTGAGCACATTATTATTAGCTAAACCCAGTATACACCACCGGAACAGACAACATCTCTTCCACGATACTTCGATATGTATAGATAGATTACCTAGCTCAAATCGAAGAAGAGCAGTAGGAGCCGAGTTGGGAAGGTTTAATACCTTTTTCCAAAATTTTGTTTCAAATTTATTCCAATAGCAAAGACTTTGGGGAGTCCAAGCCTCGGCCTCTTATGTAATAATAGGGATTACCTTTTGCTGGTAAAACGTAAGAATATGTGCACAAGAACATTTTTCAAACTTATATTGAAGGATCTTGGCTTGTGAAATTAAAGTAGTCAGTTTACCATTTAAACTATTTTGCTGAGGCTTTTTTACAATGGAGTTACTAAATGTCACGCCAAGATATTTATATTCATTGACTACAGTTAGTTGTTGATTTTTTAGAAACCAGTCATAATGCTTTCTTTGCCTCATTTGTTTTTTCCCCAGTTCCATAATTTGAGTTTTCTCCAAATTTAGTTAGATTATTTTTGTCTACATATTGGTCTAATTTATTGAGCATATTTTGGAGGCCACTTGGCATCTGAGATATGAGGACTAGATCGTCTGCATAAAGAAGCCATGCAATGATCTGGTTTCCAAGTTTTGGCGCATCATTTAATACTTCCATAAATTCGATTCCCAGATCAAATATAAACAGATTAAATAATGTGGACGCAAGTATGCAGCCTTATTTCAGGCCGCGTTCAGTGTAGATCGCTTCGGATAATAGGCCATCCAGATTCAGTTTTACCTGCATAGAGGTGTTTGAGTGAAGCAGATTTATTATTGTTACAAGCGAAAGAGGACAGCCAAATCCTATACATTTTTGAAGAAGCAGGTGTCGATCTACAGAATCAAATGCAACTCGAAAGTCTACATAAGCTAGATAAAGAGGTTGCTTTTTCATCAAGTAGAGCTCTTTGATTGCATTAAGTGTCGTGATGTTAATAGCCGTGCCGAGGCCCGCAACAAGACCAGTTTGGAAGGGGTCACTTCGATTCTCATTATGCACCCAGATTTGTGGACTTTGCAAACATAAGTATGTAACTGCTGCATGCATCCCCCTTCACTGGCTTCTGGGTCAATGGAGAGTTGACTTCATAATTGCTTGGCTGATTTATAAATGCATGCACATGATGGCCCATGCACACTTCAACTGTTCAGTGGATAAATATACCCAATCCCATTATGCAGTGTCAGTCTCTTGCTTGTTTCCCCCTGGCTTTTAGGCTTGTCTCTAAAGGTGGAAGATGTTTGATTGCACAGCAACCACAATTTAGAATGTTTTGATCTTTTGTATCCTCTCAACAGCATCATTATAAGTGTTTAGGTCACATCACAAGAGGTTTCTGTTGTCCTAGGCAACTAGATGACCAAAGCTCAAAGGTTCCACAGGGTATTGATGCTCTATACAGTTGCACCAAAACTATTTCTTTTTATTTAAAAAGAAATATTTTTATTAATTATTCAAACAAACAATACAAACCAAACTTGCAGTGTATACAATAACATTTCAATTGTACCTCCATCAATTGTGTGCACTGCTTCCCTGTCCCACCCCCCATTACAAGCCTACTTCTCCTAATGTTCTATTCCTGCATCCAGTGATAGGGTATTCTCTTCTGTGGGATCCAATGGGTCTTCTAGTGACCCAAATAGTTCTGCTATCAGTAGCTTCCAGGCCATCAGTGTCTCAGCGTCCTCCCCCCCCAACGCTGCTAGCTTCTTGCCATACCATAGTTTCTGCCTCCGCCCATTTCTGCAGATCTTTCCACCATACCTCCACTCGTGGCTTGTGGCATGTCTTCCACCCCATAGCAATTCTCCTTTTCACAAGCGCATATGCCAGATCCTTCAGCTTGCTCACATGCCTACGTTTCCGCGGCCTAGGGAACCCCCCTAACAGGCAGGCCCACACAGTGTCCACCACGATCTTAATACCCTTTCCTGCCAGTTTCCATGCAATCTCACCCCAGGAGCACTCAATAACCAGGCAGGACCAGAACATAGGCACCATGCCCACGTTCTCCTCTTCATATGTAGGCCATGCTTGCCGTCCCACATTTTTGAACTTGGCTATTCTCTGGGGTGTCAGATACGCCCTATGTGTAATATACAACTGCATCTGTTTAAGTCTCGCGTTTCTCGACACCTTCTTATGATACCCTTGGACTCGCTCCCACATCCCATCCTCCATCGGGGTCCCCACTTCCTCCTCCCATTCTAGTCTCAATTGCACCACCTCCTTCCCCCCTTTGGACAACATCATCTCGTATATTCTAGATATCTCATGTCCCCCCTCTGTTATGTCAAATATCATGTCTATTGTATCATCTGGTTCTTCCTCAAGCACCGGTTCGGGCCACATTTTCTTAATCTTCCACACCAGCCTGTGGTACGTAATATACTGGTGTCATGTCTCCCAGCATATGGCAGCATCACCCACCTGACTTGGCAGACGCCATCCACCACCGGCGCTCACATGACTCCAGTGTCCATGCACACGAGCGGCGGCGACATCCCGCCAAACAAAGGAGACCCGTTCATGGCGGCCCGAGAGTTCTTCGCCCCTTTCTTCACTGGCACCTGCCATGGAGATTCTCACATGGCTGGCGCTGTCGCACAGGCACACACAGGGTCTCCCATTACGTGACGAGGAGTCCACAACAGCCGCTGTCAACATCACGCGTCGAGGAGTCCACAACAGCCGCTGTCAACATCACGCATCACGTGACGCGGACCCTCATGTCTCCCCATGATACGAGTCACGTGACTCTTCACATAGTTAAAGGGAGCAGAGAAACACGCAAGCGCCGCTTCACAGCTGCTTCCTTCACGGACTGTTTGGCGTTTTGGATACTTTTGGATTCATTGCTTTGCTACGACCACGGAACATTCTACGGATTGCCTTATCTTTGTCCCTGGTATCAAGTCGCTTTTGTTTGCCTTCCTGGAATACCAATCCAGGATTGTCACAACCTGCTGGTTTTCATTGCTCGCTACTGGCTCTTGACCTCGAATCTGTTCACTGGACTGTCCACGGATTTCCTTTGTACAGAACACTTGAACTATTAGCTATCCTTTGGCTCTCAACCTCGGATCTGTTTTCCTGGACTGCTCACGGATTATCCTACGTATTTGTCTCAGGTGTTTTCCATCATTCAGAGTGCTGCCAGAACCAATCGACCAGTGTATGCTGTGGCCCCATTTGCCCATCCTTATCCATACAGGCCGTTAACTTCCTCACACTTAGGTGAGCCCATTCTGAATCCTCAGTTACACAGCATTATTGTCCATTGCTGCCCTGTTTTGATTAACCCTCATTGCCTTACAGTGGTCAAGGGGTCCTTCCGGTGTTCCTGGTTCCTGATTGACGGCACTCCTCACCTGTGGCCTCAAATATTACATGGGTAGTGTTCTTGATCTTCTACCCGTGTGGTACTTGGGGACGGAGGTAACACTAATCTGCACAACCATCAAGATCAGAACAACTGGCCAGTGTGCAACCCGGTTTCGGTCCCCAGCTCCCCAAAATCTATCATGGTTCCCGCCTGTCAAATATCTCCCACTGTCACTATGCCAGCCGGCTCCCAGTGGTTTCTGATTATCATCCTTAACTGCTCTTCTCCACCCGCCAGTGCGACCAGTGGTACCTGAGGGGAGCACGGGCATGGGTTCCCCATCAGTTGACAAGCCCTTCGCCACATCTTCCATCCTAGCACCATCATCTTTGGGCACCCATCAATCACTGCCTGGGGCAACCAAATAATCTCCTTCAGATAAAATGGGGCGCAGTCCCGACTGAACAGTCTGGATTCAGAGGTCACATCGTCTGAGAGCCATTTGGCTACATATTGCAGCTGACTTGCAACATAATAAACTTCATAATAAGGCAGTTTTATGCCCCCTTTCTCATAAAAATTCTGTAGCTTCCAGAGTTCCACTCTGTTTCGTGTGCCCTGCCACAGGAAATCTCTACACATACTAGCTAGTCTTCTAAAGAACTTCTTTGGTATCATATACGGGATATTCCTGAAATAGTGCAGGAGCCTAGGAAAGACCACCATTTTTAACATTACGCTACATCCCATCATAGCTAAGGGCAGTTTCTCCCAAAACCGCATGCAATTCTCAATTTTCTTAATGGCTACTTCTGTATTGTGCTTATGCTCTTCTCCACTGTGTGGTATATATCTATGCCCAGATAGTGAAATTTATCAGCTGTCCATGGAACCTGTAACACCGGTAAAGGCTTTGAGGGGATCCCTTTGTAACCACCCAACGGGAACATGCTAGACTTCTGAGGGTTCACCGCTATACCAGACATTCCCGCATATCTATCCATCACCTCCAGAACATATTGGAGGTTTTCCTCTGGGTATCGCAAGTACAACAGTATATCATCTGCATATAATGATATCAGGTGCCGGTCACCACCCACATGGATGCCTATTATGTCATATTGTTGCCTTAAGTAAATCTCTAGGGGTTCCAGGGCCAATATGTAAAGCATAGGGAACCATGGACAACCCTGTCTTGTTCCCCTACGGAGTTTCCACCTTTCTGATATCACTGATCCTGTCTTAACCCTTGCCAGCGGTTCACTGTATAACATTTTAGCCCACTGCAGATATCCTGGGCCCATCCCATAGCCAGCCAGGGACGCCAACAACCATGGCCATTTCACTGAGTCGAAGGCCTTTATTGCATCCAACGACACGATTGCCAATTTGTCCACACTTTCGTTTCCATATTCAATTATTCTGTGGAGCCTTCTAAGATTATTAGATATGTTCCTATTAGGGACATAGCCCATCTGGTCCGGGTGTATCAATTTGCTTATAACTTTCCTTAACCTGTTTGCCAAAACAGCAGTCAAAATTTTATTGTCTTGATTTAACATCGACAGGGGTCTATAGGAACTGCAGCTATTCCCCGGCTTATTAGGTTTGGGAAGTGGTATTATAATAGCTTCTCTGAGCGACTCTGGCAGTCTGCCTAGCTCGTACGCCTCATTCAACATATCTAGCATCGGGGGGAGCACCTCATCCTTGAATATTTTATAAAATTCACTTGGGAGTCCATTGGCCCCTGGGATCTTACTAGTTGGTAACTGTCTCACCACCTCTTCTAGCTCCTCTAGGGTTATCTGTGCGTCCAGCTCCTCCCGTTCTTCTGCACTTATCTGCGGCAATTCTATGTCCTCCAGTGTTTCCATTATCATCGCACGATTTTCCTCCTCATCATCCCCATATAGCAGCCCATAATAGTTTGCAAACTCCTGATTAACTCCCTCTTGGGTATCCACCACCCTTCCTTCCCCTATTATGGATCTAATCAGGGGTCTAGGGGTTTCACTCTTATATAGCCATGCCAAGATCCTTCATGGCTTATCTCCTCCCGCATGCTGCCTCTCTACATACTTTTTATAATTAAGGTTGCACAGTCTTTCCCAGTGCCCCATGCACTTTTGCTGCAGTCTCGATATCAGATCAGCATCTTGGTTGGTACCGATTTCTCCCTTAAGTGCCCTTTCCAGTTCTCCCTCAGTTTCCTGCAGGTCCGCCAGGATCCCTCCCTGCAATCCCTTAGATTTTGCGATAGCCACTCCCCTCATCACAACTTTGAAGGCCTCCCATAATGTGCCCGCCGATTCCACACTGCCCGTGTTCGTCTCAAAGTAACTAACAATCTCTTCCCTCATATCCCCCCTAAAAAGGGTGTCTCTGAGCGCCTCTGCCCTGAGGTGCCACGTCGGGATTTTTGCTCTCGGGGGACAACATTGCCATCTAAGGATTAAGGGCGAGTGGTCCAAGTGGACTCTTGCTTTATATTCGACTTACGTGACCTCCGTCAGTATCTCTGGAGTGACAAAGACATAGGCCCTCATTACGACCCTGGCGGAAAGTGACTGACCGGACCGCCACAGCGTAAATAGCGTTTCCGCCATTGCACGATGGAGCAAAGTGCGGCCCATTCCGACCCATCGGGCACGAGCACCACGGCAAGGCGGAAGTGCAAAGTCCGCGATGGCGGAAATGACCCCAAAACGGCCCACACCGCCGCCGTACGGCGCCCTAGGTGCAATACCGCCACCCATCTCAGCGGACACCGCAGTGAGCGCCAACCGGAAAGTACGGTGACCGGAAATATACGGAAACGGAAGTAAAAACATGGGCCCGGAACGGGAAACATCCCGCCGTACACCTATAAAACCACAAAATCCACACAACCACTAAATACACTACCCTGAGACACACCCCAACCCGTCATCCACCCTAGCGAAACCAAGAAAAATGGGAAAAGTAGCGAAGAAAGCGTGCGACCGCAAGCGGCAGGTCCACTTCTCCCGTGAGGAACTCACCGTGCTAACAGAGACCCTCCAGGAGAATGCCGCCGCCGTCTTCTCCACGCAAATGACCAGGACGGCACTTGCGAACAAGAAGGCCATATGGGCCCTGGTGGCACAGCGGGTAAGTGCGGTGGGGACCGCACCCCGACCCCACAGCAATGCAGAAAGCGATGGGACGACCTGCGGATACGCGTCCGTAGCATACTTTCTGCCAACCGCAACATTGCCACAGCCACCGGGGGAGGATCGGAATCACCCATCAAGTTGACCCCCTGGGAAGAAATCTGTGCCTCCACCATTGGAATGGAGAGTATGGAGGGAGTCGGAGGGATGGAGAAAGGAGTGCAGACATCCGAAGAATCAGGTAGGTGGCCCAAATAAAACAATGCCAAATCCACAATGTCCAATCATGTGAAGTACCATGTGTCCACATAGTGCAACAGCAACACATGGCCAGGAGGACGTCCACACACATTGGCCTGATAGCGCACTTTAAAACACACAATAAATACATAAATAATTAAAAACCCCAAAAACACCCACTACACGTGCAGCAGGCACACCCTAACTGCAGGCTGCCAAACAACTGCACCCTCACTCCACACACAAATGAAACCACCTCCAAGGCCCCGACCCAAATCACCCTCAGGTACCACCCCAATGCATGTGTTACAATGCCATTCCAATTCCCACAGACCCATTAATAACCCTCGCCCTCCTTTACTCCACCACAGGGTCCGATCCAAACGACGAGCTTCAGGACACCCCTACCAGCACACCTGCAAAGAGGGCCAAGACCAACGGCCAAAGACCCTCCACCTCAGCTGCACGCATCAAGACACGGCAGCAGCACAAATCAGGTGGCAGCACAGAGGAGGGAACATCAACAGGCACCCCAGCAGCCAGCATGCCCACAACAGCAGCACCACAGGTCCCCCCAATGGATGCCACAGAAGGCACTGCCTCTGGTGGCAGCAGCACCATAGGTGACACCCCATTGATGGCAGCATGCTCCGACACAGAAGACGGGGATGTCGAAGTCAGATCCATCCATGACCTGTCCCAATCCCCCTGTCTGTTCCATCCCGTACAACACGAGGATACCACGCAGGGGCACCCACAAGACGACGACTGGCCATCCCCCACAAGCCCTGTGGCAGGGCAACATGAGGCGAACAGCCCCTCTGTGACACCACCGCAAATGGCCATGGCCCAGCAGAGGCAACAGTCCCTCGACCAGTTAATCGTGCAACAGCAGCAACTGGCCACGCTCCTCAAGGACCATGCCGATGAATGTGGGGGCACTAAGGCAGACATAGAAACATCAACTGAGACACTTAGGGCAGAAATGGAAAGAAGTACAGAGACACTAAGGGCACAAATGGAGAGTAGCACCGAGAGCCTGAGAGTCCAAATGGAGAGAAGCACCGAGAGCCTGAGGGGGGAACTGCATGCGACGTCCAAAGACGTATGTGCCGAACTTGCCGCAGTGCGCCGTGTGCTCACTGAGCTCTCACAAACCCTTAGGGACATGCATGGACGTGAGCAGGCAGAGACATCATCCGTTGCAAGTTCCGTCCAGGGCAGCCCCCAACGTAGATCTGGGAGGAACCTGCGCTCCACAGGCAGGGGTGCCCCTGATACCCGCAGAGGGGGCTTGCAATAGCGACTGCCCACTGACAATGAGCATCTTTTGACACTGGTGTTCGGGGGGGAGGTAGGAGGGTGGAGGGGGTGTGTTGGGCTCACTTGGGTGGTGGGTCGATAGGGTGTTTAACATGATATCACATATGCCATCAACAATGCACGATCAACCAATGAGATGTGTGGACAATGATCTTTGTGTACTAGGCCATCATAGGCGTACAGTCCATATTGTGCATGTACCAGACACACACAGTGCCACGAGTACCGTGTCCATGTATCAGCCACCAGGCGTGAGTGCTAGAAGCATGCATCAATGAGATGCTGACGAATGTCACGGCCCTCCTGTGCCTCGCAGACTCCTTGAGGTGCTGCCACATCCCCACCCTCATCATGACCATCCTCAGGTGCTTGCAGTTCTGCGTCAGGGGGCATGGGCACATTTCTACGTACGCACATGTTGTGGAGCATGACACATGCCATCACCATCTTTGCAACCTTCTCATGGCGGTACAGGAGTGCCCCGCCAGACCTGCTGAGGCAGCGGAAACGAGTCTTCAGTAGGCCGAATGCCTGTTCTATGACTACACGGGTACGTGAGTGGGCATGGTTGTAGTCCTCCTCATGCTGGTCCCGTGGGTTCCGGACTGGTGTGAGGAGCCATCTCTTCAGTGGATATCCAGCATCACCTGTATGTGGACGATAAACGTATAATGTGGAATGCCATTGCTACGTACGCACACACACCCCCCCCCCTTCCTGCCAGGTCATTGCCGAATCACATACCCCATATCATCATGCATGAAATGAGACTCACCGAGTAGCCAGGATCTGTTCCCTGCGTGTCGCTCCATGTAGCGTGATATTGTAGAGTTCCTCAGGACCATAGAATCATGGGTTGATCCAGGGAATCGGGCACAACAATGTGTAATGATCCTGTTGGAGTCACACACCATTTGTACATTCAGAGAATGAAATTGTTTTCGGTTGCGGTACTGGGCCTCCATGGCATGTGGGACGACCAATTCCACATGGGTGCAGTCGATGGCACCAATGCAACCCGGTATGCCGCCAAGTGCATGGAATCCCACTTTTGTGTTGGTAATTTCCTGCTCCGAGCGTGGTAGAGAGATGTAGTCGTCTGCGTGCTGCAGGAGGGCATCGAGCACTTGCAATAGTGTCCGTGAGAACAGTGGCTGAGAAATGCCATGCAACTGTCCGACTGTGTGCTGGTAGGTGCCTGTGGCCAGGAAGTGGAGTACAGACACCACCTTCAGTAGGGGTGGGATGGCGGTTGGGCTATCTATCATGCTGACAAGGTCAGCCTGTGTCATGTCCACGATGGCGGCTATGGTGTCCCGGTCCAAACGGTAGAGGGTGTGGATCTGCTCATCAGTGAGGTTGAACGGATGTGCTCGGAGGCGTGGGATTGCGGGCTGCCTGCGTGGTGGTAGTGGCTGTGCTGGCGGCCCTTGCTGGCCCTGCCTTGCCCTCCTCCTCCTCCTGCGTCTCCTCCGTGCGGCCGGTTGTAGTTGGTGTTCGTCTTCTTCTTGGAGTTGGAGTACTTGCAGTGCTATCAGGTCCCCCAGGGCCAACATCGCGAGTCCTGCCGGTAGCATTTCGGAGTGGGTGTGGTTGTGGGAGGAGACTGGGTGTGCAATTTATGTGTTTTCAGGCTGTATGGCCTCCACCTGTGGTGATTCATTCCACCTGTGCAAGCTGCTCTCCCCTTTGGCCGAGCACGTCCCGCACACAACGCTGCACTTCGACGCATGGCATCTTGCTATTGCAATCATGTATTTGTACCCGATGGCCGTGTAACATTGGTTGATATGTTCATTCGGCTATGGTCCCATTGTTTCACATGCAATCTTTGCAGTCGCGAACAGACTTGTGAGGGGTCAGTGGAACGTAGTACTCGAGTGACGGTGGGCCCTCATGCATCACTGTACCGAGTTGCAACGACGGGCGGGGCGTCCCATTTGTGAGTGAAGGCAGTTGCCATTTTCACACACAGCCGCACTAGATGGATTAATTTGTGATTTCAAGCGGCCACAGATGCCTTTTCGACGTGGTGTTGCAAATGAGGAATTCGAAGGGCGGCGCTTTCGGTTATCAGCTAGCGGCGAGGAGATGCCCACAGGTCTGACTGCAAATATAACGTTCTATTGTTCAATGTCCTTGAGACAGGGGCCATGGCGAGGATGCAATGATTGATATGAATAGTTTGGGATGCGCAATAGCGACGTGGGCGATGAGGCCGGACGTTCCCAAATACATGTTACTTCACAATACTGACTGGAATTACGGGCTGGGGCACAGTGGATTTTGCAGGCTGCATAACGCACAGACTCAATGGATATTTCTAATGTTATGTGAGTAAATATTCAGGCGTTTTTATCCCGGGATGAGGGAATGATGAATGGATGCATGGACAGATGATTTGATACAGAGTTTGCCATGTACAGGGCTTCTTGGAATCTGTCCGCCTCCCCTGCGCTATGTGATGCAGGGCTGCCATAGTGGGACCATCGTCTATCTGGCATTGTTGAGCCCTCCCTGTCTCGACGCGCCCTCAGACACTTGTGTCCATGCACGTTACCAATCCCATCTGATGGATTCTGTTTTCACAGACGCATGCACAGGTACACTCGTGTGTGATGGTGTTTACACCTCGATATAGATAGTTATGAGTCGCAAGTGGTTTTGGGGTGGTGATGATCCTTTGGAGTGGGCTAGCATGCATATGGCTGTGGATTTAGTGTGATCATTGAAGTGAGTTGTTCGAATGTAGTTCTGATGGCCATTCTGTTCTTTTTCTTTTCTTTTGGTTGACAGGTATCTCCTCCCCTTTTGCCACTGCCATCTGTATGCCACTCCTGCAGATGGCTTTTACTCCCGACACCTGCTGCTTCGTGTTAATCAGTGGAGCAGCATTACGATCTTATGGGACGATCGCCAATGGGCCACATGCCCTTACGCAGTACTAGTGGCTCGGAGCAACATTTCGGCCTTTCAGCTGGACTAGTGCCTCCCCATTGGGACGGCCCTGCGGTTCTGTGCGCTTCCATGTTGCCTTTTCGTACGTGAATGTGGTTCTGTGTACCATGATGGAACAGGGCGTCACACAAGAAGTAGCTGGTCATTTCTTGCGGATGCAGCCCACAATGGTGAAATGTGTTTTGGAGTTCATGGCCTAATGGCTGTATAGGCTTGGTGATTTTGTTGTGCATTAAATTTCTATTCTGATATGGGCCGTGTAGCGTTCTTCTTTGCAAGTGATGTGGCATGTTCCTATTTGGGGAGCGATGTATTGTGAGGAGATCTGCATTGGGTTCCAGCTTCGGAGTATAGTTGCGTGGTACTGTGCTGGGCGCGTTTGCCTACGAAGCCCAGTGAGGTCAGGGATGAGGGCTGCCAATATGACTGTTTGAATGATGTCATGCTCAGGGGCGGGGGATTAGGTTTTGTGTAACAGATGCCGGTCAGCCAGGTGGACTGGTGGAATGATGTGATTTTCGAAATATTGCTGGTCACAGGTGCCTGTGTTTGCGTGCGTTTCTTGGTGGGGGACTGTGGTCATGTCCATTGGAATGGCTTCTGTATTCGTGCCATCTGTGCCCTGCAGCTCCCATTGGCCCCTCTTGTGATTCTTTTGTTCGTTGGCATGCATGGGTGACTTGTACATTTCACTGGTTGCATTGTGACTTCATTGCACCTACGGGGAGTTGTACTATGTGGGCAGGGAGCGGTGTACAGGCACTCAGTTGGGCCGTTTACGGTTGATTCGCGATGCCGTACTTCTCGCCATGGCGGAATGGTACTTTCCGCCGTGCTTGATGGCGTTAGGTACATGTCCGCTAGGGTCGGAATTCGCGTACCCTTGCGCCATGGTGGTATTTACGGTTTGGCATGGCGCGCGCGCGTACTTGGTGCAGTTAGCGTTGGCGTTCACTACGGTGTCGCTAATGGCATCGTACTCTGCGGTGACGGGTCATAGTCGCACCGAGCGCTATTCGATGGCGGTATTGCATTTCCGCCATCGTTTTTCGATTTCCGCAAGGGTCGTAATGAGGGCCATAGTCCAGCCTTGTGTGTAGTTGCTGTGGGGCAGAAAAATGTGAGTATTGCCTGTCATGAGGATGGCACGCCCTCCATACATCTTCCAACCCAAAATCATTCAGCAGCGTCTGTAACGTTTTGGCCGACGGGGTAGGTCTATCCATTTTCCCATCTGATCTGTCCACCCTAGTGTTAAATACGCAATTAAAGTCCCCCCCAAATCACTGCACTTCCCACACACATACTAAGATTGTCACACAGCGTTCTGAAATATGCTGCGGTATTTTGGTTCGGGGCATACGTATTCACAATACTTATTTCCTGTTTTCAACCAGTCCCCTCAACACAACCATCTCCCGTCCGTCTCCACCAACACCTGTAACAGCTGAAACAGGATATGTGGCGCCACCCAGACAATCACCCCTCTGGCATAAGCCGAATATGGCGAGCCCACCATGGTTCCCTTACATTTCCTCCCAATCATCTCCATCTTATCTCGCGTCAGGTGCGTCTCTTGTAATAAGGCAATATCTATCTTCTGTCTCCGTAGGTATAGCATAACCTTGTTTCTCTTCAGGTAACTATTGATCCCCCTGACATTCCAGGTAACTATTTTAAGATCCCCCATGGCCTTTCAAAGTCCTTTCCCCCCTACCTGTGAAGTCCACCGTCAGTTGCTTGACTAATCCATGTAGGCTCACACCCCAACTAAAACCCCCCTTAACTATAAACACAACAAGCCCCCCTCCCCCCTCTCCCGCACCCTACCTTTCCCCAACAACACCCTCCCCAACTGTTGCCCAGCTCCATCCCTGGATCTCAGGCACCCCCGCATCTAGCCCTTTCTGGTAAAACGTCTGTACTCGCAGCTCAGTAGGGTAAAGTCGCCCTAGTGGCCGCCTTACTACTAACTCTCGGGGGTAGGTTGCTTCCAACGTGTTGCTCCTGTTCTTAGCGCTACCTAGTTCACTTGTGCAGTTTATTCACTATATTCCAGTCCAGCAGGGTCATAAATTCCAAGTGCACCCAATAGCGATTAAATATGCCAGAGCTTCATACTAAGACTATCCCTCCCGCTTATCCCCACAGTGTTCACGACACCTTCTCCTCACTTATCGTTCTTCTGGCGATCTTGCTCCTCACTTGCTCTGGGCAGCCCTCCAAGTCCAGCCATGACGCCGCTTCCTTTGGGGTGTCAAAAAAGAGCGCTCTGCCTTTGTGCAAAACCTTTAGCTTTGCAGGGTACAAGAGCATGTACTTGATGCAAGCCGTGCACAGTCTCCTCTTGACCACCACATAGCTATACCATTGTCTTTGCACCAGCATAGTATAGTCAGGGTATGCTGTGATGTTGGTGGATGCTCTTTCTATTGTCCCGCCTCTACGAAAAAATTCCAAGATCTTCTCCTTGTCTTTATAGTTCAGAATTTTCGCTATTATCGGCAGCGGCGGGGCCCTGGGTTGTGGTTTCCTCATTAGGGCTTGATGCGCACATTCAATCATAAACCCTTGTGAGAGCTTATCTGCCCCGATCTCTTGCAGGGTCTTGTTCTCCACATAGTCAGTGGGGTCCTGGCCCTCTTCTCCCTCCAGCAGGCCGACCACTCGGATGTTGTTCCGTCTTGCCCTTCCTTCAACCTCTTCCACTCGATTTTCGAGGTTGGCCACCTGCTGTTTTAGTACATGGACCTCTTTTACATTATTTGTGCTGACCTCTGTGTTAGTCTTCACCGCGCTCTCCAGGCCACTTGTTCTTTCCGCCAGCACCCTACCGTCTTGTCGCAGCAGGGTGACTTCAATTCCTACTGCATCGATTTTGTTCTCCAGGGCCGTCTGCAGATCCACCATTGCTGTACCCCATTTGGCGCTCAGTTCTGTCATGGCTGCCAGGACCTGGTGGTTTTCTCCTTCTGGGGTGCCATCCACGGGAGCCGCCACTGCATCCTGTGTCGGGGTCGAGGGGGTCCGCTGCGCCTTTGTAAAGGTCGCCATTGTGGGTTGTTTGCTCTTGGCCTTCACCCCTTTTACTGACATCCTGCAACCCTTTATTAAGTTGGTAGGTTCCAGCACTTCCGTGTTATCGTGACCTCGCCAGTTCCGCCAGGCGTTGAAATGCGTGTCTCAGCGGGCTGCATTGTGGGGTGGCATAAGAAGCAGCATTTCGAGTGGCTGTGTCCTTCCACGTCCCACATCTGACTCCTGTAGTCAATGGCAGTTCGTCTTCTGCTTTCACTGCACCTTAACCCGGCTCCCGCTTCTCTCGTCACTCATCATTTCAATGTGGGCCTTTGTATGAGCCCAGGTGGGACACATCGTTTCGTACTTTGGCTCAGTCACAGCCTGTAATACCCACGCAATGGGCAGGGTTCCTTATAATTTATGCTCAAGCCAGCACTCTCCTTCACATAGCACAATCCAGCATGCTACACTATTCTCCTAGTGGGTGCCTCACAGTCACTCGCCCAGTACTTTCATGTCTGCCCCAATTTGCATATACCACAGCAGGTTATTTGTCCTGCAGTGTCCTCATGGGCTGCCGCTGTCTAGCAGTCGCACAATGTGCAGGATTCCGGTGGTTTCCCACGTCAGGAGGGCCTGATCCGCCTCCTCAGCCCACAAACAACTCCTTGCGCACCCTCTCCGCCTTGCGCTCAGTCCCGTGCCTGTGCCCTCTGGGTACGCTTTCACTCGTGTGACACTGTTCTTTGTTTTAGCCAAACAGTTCTGGGTGCATATAGTCCTGGACCAGGTGCCTCTATTTTCTTTTTGCCGCAGTTACAGACTATGCCCTATATGTCACGTCCCCAGCGGCTGATCCTGCCCTGACGCTGTGTTTGAAGTTCGCGTGCCAAGTTATTAACACTTTATCAATCTCGCGGGTGTCCTGCGGGCGTTCCACTATTAGTCATATCCGCCCTGCGCCTGTGCGCCTTGCCGTTCTGCTCTTCGTTCGGGGGCACGGGGGCACTCACTTGTATGTTTCTGTGCCTCCCAGACTCCGCTTGGGCCAGGGACGCAGTCCTCTCCACACGCACACGGCGACGAGCTATTGTGCGGCCCGCTCGCCGTGCTGTGCCGTTTCCAGCCTCCTTTGTCCCCCCCACTATTCCGGGCTCGCCTCCTGTTTTCACCTGCAGGCCCGTGGGGTTACTCTGTCACAGTCGCACGGCAGCACTTCTATTGTGCTGCAGCTTGTGTGTTGCTGTTCCGTCGGCAGCCTGCTTCGGTTTCGTTACTGCTCACGTCGCAGGTCCCATTGTCCTTGGTTCGCCGCCATCTTGTTGTTGTCGCCGGCTCCCAAGGTCCGGTACAAAAAGTGACAAATCTTCCGTACACCAGGCTCGATTTGTTACTGGATCGGTGCTTCTTCTTCCAGTCTCATTCAAACGTTTATACTGCAATTTTGATATGATTATCTTGTACCTGACAGCTTGCGCTTTCCAGGATCATTTGGCAGATCTTGGAGCTCCGTGGAGATGCAGCCTACTCCATGGCTGCCAAGCCACGCCCCCACCAAAACTATAAATCAATTAATCAGCCATTTTCTTTCTCAAAGTGCAGCGAGATCGGAAGCAGCCCATTCATTGTTTGTTGTTCTCTGCGGGGACGGCTTGGTCCAGACGTCAGACATCAGACGTTGCCACGCTCGTTCCTCATTCCTCTGAGCGGGAGCAGAAGTCGGGAAATCCGGGAGTTGAGAGGCGAGGTGCAGCGCCAAGTTGCATCCTGCTGAGCTTTAGCCTGTTATCAGGATGCAGAGGTGATGTCGTTTGCTGACACCTGTGGTTGCAGGGGTTGATTATATCATTGCAACTTGGTGAGTCACAGAGCTCTGTGGAGTTCACTAGATTCTTGACTCGTCACCAGGTACCTGGTGTAGTGGTCCTGATTTTGTTTTCCTGTACCCCCTGGCAGGTGCGGATTGATCCCGCGGTATGAATTGGTAGTTTTTTTTGTTCTTCCCATCCTCCCCCATAGTTCCCCTACTTCTCCCTACTTCCCTAGTAACCAGCGAAACCAGCGGAAGTGGGTGATTAGAGCAACCTTTTGGTGTGTTAATCTTCGCTGACGAACTGAGAGATGTTGGTAGGGGGGGCTGTCTCTCAGCACATTTTTCTACCCAGTAAGTACTCTTGGGTGGTAGGGTCTGGTGCCATGGTGGCCAAACTTCACACTCACAAGGCTCTGAAGAAGGATGCCGTAAAACCCATAAGTACTACCCCCTGGGGTAGTAAGCCTTCTGGGTTTTGCAAGCTACCTAGACAGACCAGGCAGACCACTATTGACTGGTTGGCTCTTAGTCATCGGGCCGTAGATGCCCCATCAGGCCTCACGGTGGAGAAAAGAGGTGACATCCTGGTGGTGGCACCTACAGACCCTCAGTGGAATGAGGGGGCCTGTGATGGTTTAAGTGGTTTTATTTTATTTATTTATTTCAATTTCTTATGTAGTGCCACATGCCTGTAGGCCTCAGAGCGCAACAGAGAACGATGACTAAGACAGACAAGTGATCAGAGACGCCATGGTTAAAGGAAGACGGACAAGAGTCATACAGGATTCTGATTGAAAAGGAAGGTCTTTATTTCTTTTTTAAAGCAGGCTTTCGATCACACGTATACGACCTGAAAGGAGATTCCAGAGGAAGGGAGCTTGGACATTAAAAATGGTCCCCCCAAAGTACCCCAATTTGTACCTTGGTTGGATGAGTGTAGGATAGGCAGAGGAACGAAGCTCCCTACCTGAGGCGCTTTTTGACGAAGACCTGGATGCTTTAGAGGAGTTTTCGACCTGGCAGTCACAACAGCAGGAGGGAGACGCTCCCCAAATCTCTGCCAATGCTGGCTCCCAGAGGAGCGACCAGTTTAGAGAACTTTAGTGTATTTCATCAATCATAAGGGATTGTGGCAGCGCCAATCTTGAGTGTCCTGAGCACCCACGGGCTGGCCATCAATCTTCATCCACTGCTCCTTAGAGTCCTGCAGACCCTGGATTTCCTGGGACACCAGCTGCCAATCTTTCATCTGGCTCAAATACAGTTCAAACACCTTTTTTTGTTCAGCAATTTAACAGACTTGGCACAGCATTTCTGGAACTGAAGGAGGAATTTAGGTTTCTCACAGAGCAGTGTGATAAAGATGCAGGGAGATTGACTCCTGTTTAGGGGTGATCCCTACGCTGGTGAAATCTTTGACTGACCATGTCACTGCAGCTAGAGGCCCTGAAGTTCTGAACATTGCTACTGGACATCCTGTCCAAGCCTCTGTAAGTTGATTTGGAAAATTACGGGGTTTGGTCCAGTGCACCTCACTACAGAGGCAGAGATGACCTGTAGGGCTTGTGCTGGAAGGGTTATCTCCCCTTCAGCTCTGACTCCCTCTAGGGGGCCAAGGTACATCTCGTCACAGGCTAATGGTCTGGCGGTGAGCCATACTGGGCCCACTGTTCCTTTTGTTCAGATTTGGCTGTTGCCAAATCTGTCAGTGGGGTTTTGGACAGGCCCAATAGAACTGTGCAAGGTCCTAGAAGTACTAACATTATGACCACTGAGGCCCCCCAGGTCTCTCGGGCTGTGCCCCGTGTTGATGGGGGTCACAGAACTACAAAAGATGATCCTCTGAGAGGCTTTCGAGATCTACATTTCATATGTTGTTTTGAGGGCCTCCCACATGGCAATAAAAATGCCTACAAAAGATTATTAGCGCTGGGCCTTTCGGAGGTGTTGGGGTGGATGATATTTCTTTTAAACTGTTTCCTGTTGTCTGTTTTTTGTCTGACTGCATGTTTTGTAAAGGGTATAACGTCCGCTTCGTCTTTGGTAATGTCAATGTCTGTACCTGTATTTGGAAATGTGAGGTTATGGCATCTAAGGGGATTGAAGTTTTTGAAGACACCAAGGCTGAGCTGTGCCACATTCATGATTCTTGGTATCATTGGCAAGATATGGGGGGAGCTGAGAAGGGTGCTTTTCCTCTCCCTTTAGGTTCCTTATTGTGGGTCCCTGGAATTCTAGGCCTAGTGGTCACTCTGAGCCTTTTATCGACCCTAATCGCCCCATCATTGACCTGACTACATTCGAATTGGAGGTGAGGTTGAGTCAGCCCTCCCCAGCGCCCTTTCAGATCTCACAGCAAGCCCGAGATAGGGCTGATGCCCCTGCTATTCTGGCCCCTCCAACTAAGCAGCTTTAGGGACTTTGAGACCTTATTAGAAAGGGAGGTTCGGTATTTTGCCGGTGAGGGCCCCTCGACTAAGGGTCTCCCTTTATCTGGTGTACTGTTTGCACCATCCCCCGGCCCTCACCCTATGGAATTGCTGGTGTGTGTTTCTTGGAATGTGGTGGGCATTCACACTAGATTAGGCCACCGTGAATCTCTATCACTCTTTGAAGGGGCCGATATTAATTTAATACAGGAAACCTGGCTGACGGAGGATGTGGCTATCGAGGGGTTTATGGCTTACTCTGTGCCGATGCTGAAAAGTACGAGAGGGCGCTGTCATGGTGGGTTATGTATTTTGGTCAAGTCACCCCTTGAGAGTGAACTCTTTCATCTGGAGCCTTCCACCCCTTTTTTGCAGGCAGTCAGAATTTGTAAAATGGGCGGTCGTGACATAACAGTGGTTAATTTTTATAATGGCCCCCATGCCCAATTCGACAAGAAGTGTCTTTCAACTTTGGCCACTGTGATGGAGGGTTTGGTCAGCTGGGTGGCTGCAAATGATGCGTTCCTCATCTTGGGGGAGTGGGGAGTTAATATTAAGATGAGTAGGGAACCAGGCAACACTCTGTTTGACCCTACAGATGATGATCTGGCTATCATTTGGCCCCTATCATGAGGGATGTTAGAACTTGTAGGGATGGGCTTAGGCTCTAGAAGCTTCTCTATGGATGGTGTCTGCCCACAACCAACTTTAATTTTCCAGAGGATGTTCCAGGGAATTTTACTTTTCTTTCCACGTTGGGGCGCACCACTATTGTTTATTTCTGTGTCCATGTAACATTTTGAGATTGTGGTAGTGGGATTAGGGTGTTGGATGACCTATGCAGTGACCATTTCCCGATTCGGCTCAGACTTAGATTCCACGGTAGGTCATTCCACGTAGGCTTGATTAGTACTCAGAAGGGTTCCCCCGGGTGTCTTGCAGCGTCGGCTGAAATGGCAATCAGTGGATCGCAAGAGTAAGTTGAGGGATATTGTCAGAAATAATTGGCAGATTCTGGAAAGTGTCTTTTCTGGCAACACAGATCAAGGTGCTGTTTGGTCTGATTTCCTACTTCTTTTGTCCAATCGCTCGGCTACGTTCACTTTGAGGGTGGGAAAAAGGAAGAGTAGCCTTTATCGTAGGTGGTTAAACACAGAATGCGCAAAATCGAAGTCTTCCTTGCTAAGGACCCTGAAGAACTTTTTGTCTACAAAGCTTAACATAACGAGGGCTCGGGCTATTTATAAGAAAGCCATTGCCCGTAGAAAATATAAAATTGAAGTGGAGACCTGGGAGGAATGGATTACATCCTCTGTTACTAACAATATTGAACTTTTTTGGGACATTGTTAACAAAGGGCCTTTTTAAAACAAATGTAATTCCGGTGGTCTCCCTATGATGGTTTGGAACAGCAATGGGTAGCCCACTACTCTTCGCTGTTTAGTAACGGTTCTGTGGATATGGCCAGCGATAGTCTACTGGGCTTGGACCTTAGACAGTCAGCACTTGGCATGGAAGACAATATTGTTTTTACATTAGAGGAAATGTTGTTAGCAAATAAGAACCAAGGTAAGAGCAAGGCCCAGGCCCGAACAAGTTCCTGCAGATTTGTTTTTGGAAGAGCTGAACCTATGGTGCCCTATCTTGACCCTGGGGTTCAATGTTGTCTGTGCAGCAGGCCCTCTTCCTGCCTCCTGGTGCAAAGATCTGTCCAATATATAAAAAGGGGCCAAGGTTCAGTATTTAATATTCTGGGGCGGGCCATTTTAGGGAGATTAGAGTCTTGGCGCAGAGAGCGCAAGCATCTTTTCCCCTATCCAGTTGGGCTTTAGATCAGGCCTGGGAACAGCAGAACAGGTTCTGAATCTCTATCTGGTGGTGGCACACTCATAATTTATTAAGGAGAAGTCTGTTTCTTTGCCTTTCATGGATCCGAGCACAGCATTTTATACGGTTGATCGTGTTAGGCTGTAGAGTGTGCTCAGATCCATGAAATGTCCTTGTGTTCTGGCGGATCTCCTGAAGAGATTACACCTTTCAACGGTGGCCCAAGACAGAAGTGGAGCTGCTGGACAATATACGCCCACTTTCAAGGTGGAGAATGGGGTGTGTCAGGGCTGTGTTCTGGCGCCTCTGCTCTTCTGCCTTTATTTTAATGGCCAGCAGTCCCCACCTCCCCACCTGTCGAGCAGGAGCTCCAGGTCATGTCATTGCAGGAGCAGAGGACCCACAGAGTACACCAGCTGCCCAGCAGTCCTAACCATGATTTCTGGTAAGCGCTGATGCCCTTCGCTTACCCCTGCAAAAATTCATCTGCAAAGTGCTCACTTTCCACGAGTCAGCACGCATTGATCCCGGTCCCTGTGAAAGGAAAATAAATGCGCCTATACATCTAAAAGACTATTCCAGCCCACCGCCGCCACCAAGGTACACGAGGTACCCAACATTCTAAGATGGCCGATAGGCCAGTGCATCCAGCACCATCCAACTATTCCAGGCCCCTGAAGCGAGCCGATTGGTCATTGGGCCCATAGCCGCTCCCATTGGCGGCCAGGCAGGCGAAGCCGGGCCACTCCCTGAGCCTGTTTTGCCGTTCTTGCCGTCGCCGTTTGCCCGCTTGCCAGCCCTTGGCTCCTGCACTTGCCCACCATTAAGGTAACACCAGCATCTTTATTTAAGGCTCTCAATGCTCATCTGTTACCTAAACATCACCCTTGCATCCTCGTTAACACTGCTAATCAATACAGTAAAGTTATCCATGCCTCCCCTATTGACTGCACGCGAGCACCCCACTGCCTGCTGCTTATTCCGTGAGCTCGCCATATTCTGTCGACACTAGACTCCAAGTTCCTTGCAAACGAAATCAGCTGCAGGCACGCCACACCGGCGAACATTGCTGATCACTGTGGAAGTCTGTCTATGTGCTGCCCGAGATCTGCTCCGTTGCCGTTAAGGCATACTTGCACGCACCGCTGCTTTCTTCACGCAGCCTACCACGACTCCCGACCACGGCCTCTCACATTGCACTTCCCGTCGATCTAATCATCCAAAGGCAAACTGCCTACCCTGTACTTATTGCTGCACCCTATCATGCATATCTCGCATACTCCTTTGTACTGCCGCAAGCATGACCTTTTGAAAGTGCATACTTACTACCCATTGTACTGACCACTGCGCCGCATCATGATTGTGCCCACCTGCTAGCCATTGTGCAGAACACTGTGCCTCACATTGATTGTGCCTACCTGCTAGCCATTGTGCAGACCACAGTGCCTCATCTGATTGTGCCTACCTGCTAGCCATTGTACTGACCACTGTGCCTCACCTTGATTGTGCCTACCTGCTAGCCATTGTACTGACCACTGCGCCTCACCCTGATTGTGTCTACTTGCTAGCCATTGTACTGACCACTGTGCCTCACATTGATTGTGCCCACCTGCTAGGCATTGTAGTGACCACTGTGCCTCACATTGATTGTGCCTACCTGCTAGCCATTGTGCAGACCACTGTGCCTCACCTTGACTGTGCCTACCTGCTAGCCATTGTGCCTTAGTCTGCTGACCACCGTGCCTCACTTTTGAATGTACCCACTTTCCAGCCTCTGTGCCCTAGTCTATTGACCACTATGCCTATTGTAGCTTATTCTGGTCTTGACTACTTGCCCTCCTCCCTATCCCGACCCAGTCAGTCCCGTTCCACCCAAACTATCCAATTGCAATCTAGTCTACCTCACCCACTATATCCAGGTCTCACACTGCCCACCCATGGCAAACCTCTACGTAGTCATTCTCACCTTATCGGCCACACTCGCCTTGCTCCACCTAAATAACACCACATGCCACAAACCCCGTCCACAATCGGCCCCAAACCAACATCCCTCATACACCTCGACCATGGGTTTTCTCGAGGCCCAACATATTGACCAGCCTAACGGCACCCTCAGCCCCATAGAATGGATGCGCTGATTTGCTGCTCCGCCCACTCCCTGGAACCCATGCACATTGAAAGATAGAAACCTGAGACTCGGCTCTTGGTTCATAAACCTCAAGACTCTCGCCAAAAGACACTCCCCTCATCCCACGCTCAATCAAGCCAATACCGCCCAAACTTTGAACATCGCCCAAACAGCCCCCTTGAACACCTCTGAACAGCCATTGATCAAGGGCGCCCTCATCAATGCCCGCTCCCTGGTCGCCCATGCGATAGATATCGCAGACCTCATCTCTGCCAACAACTTGCACTTCCTGGCTATCACTGAAACCTGGCTGCACCAAGCAGCAGGCCCAGCTCTATCCCTCGCCATCCCAGAAGGTTATTCAATACTAAGGAAAGACCGGGACACAGGTAAAGGAGGAGGAGTAGCCTTCATCGCCAAAACATGCCTTGGCCTTAGATTAATCCCATAGCCCAGCTTCCGCTCTGCAGAACTTATCAGCCAAGCTCCAACTCTCTGCTACACAAACCATACTAGTACACCTCCTTTAAAGACCCCCCCGGCCCCATCATCACATTTGAGGAAGAGATATCTGACCTTTTGACCACCAACACCAAAACAGGATCTCAAATTATCCTACTTGGCGACCTCGGTCTCGGCGACCCAAACGATGGCTATGCGCTCTCCCTGGAAAGCACCATCTCCCAACTAGGGTTCAGGCTCAGAATCACAGACCCTACCCACAACAAAGGCAGGAACCTGGACTGGCTAGCGGATCTCAACTGCTCTACGACCATCACAAAAAACGAGCAAACCGCATGGTCTGACCACCACGCCATCTCCTTCTCCATCCTGGGGAAATCACAACCAAACACGCCAACCACCATCCCCCAAACCCTCACCAGAAACAACCGCAACATCACCTTACAAAACCTCCGCCCACTTATAGACAACATCCTTACCCCCACTAACTACGTTAATCTAGATGCGGAGAAACTTGCTGACCTCTACAAAACGTTAGAATCAGCAGCAGACACCATCGCTCCCCTCAAACTCTCCAAAGCCAAACCGGCAGCCCACATGAACAAATGGTTCACACCAGAGCTAAAAATCCTCCGAAACTCCAAACGAGCCGCAGAAGCCACCTGGAGAAAAACACCCAACCTATCCAACAAAACACAACTCTCGATAGCAGCCTCCACCTACAAACCGCCATCCTCAAGGCCAAAAAAGAGACATATGATAACAGAATCGATAGCACCAAATCCAAAACAAAAGAGCTCTTTAATATCCTCATTGAACTCGAATCCCCCCCCCCCCACACTGCCAGAAACCTTCGTGAAAGATGCAGACTGGTGTGAGAGGATTCAAAAAGCCCTAGCAGACAAAATCACCATGTTACAATCCAAAATCGAACAGAAAAAGCTTAGCCTTTCCATAAAAACAAACCGCCCGCCGTCCACCACTCCCAAAACTCCCACTAGTCCCCCCTTCTCCTTATCACAAGTATCCACTAAAGAAGTAGTAAGCATCATTAAGGGCCTCAAACCCTTCAGATGCCAAGGGGACTCATGCCCAGCTCCCATCATCCAGGAAGGTACCAACATTCTGGCCCCCTTCATAACAGCCCTTATCAATGCATTCTTCAAATCAAGCTCAGTGCCCAGTAGCCTCAAGGAGGTCTGGGTCATGCCACTACTAAAAGAACCTAATCTAGACCCCAATAACCCAACCAACTACAGGCCTATCACCACCGTTCCCTACATCCTAAAAATCTTAGACAGAGTGGCCTACCTGCAAATACAGAAGCACCTGGAAGACAACAACCTCCTAGGTCTTAGACAATCCGGCTTCAGGCCAAGGCACGGAACAGAGTCAGCCCTACTGGACCTAAAAATCCAGATGGACGAGGCAAAGGACAAGGGTAATCTAGCCATTCTCCTACTACTAGATCTATCAGCAGCCTTCGACCTCGTCGACCATTAGATCCTCATGGAACATCTGATGACCTCAGCAGCCTTCTCTAACCAGGCGACTACCTGGATCCAGTCCTTCTTAGCCAACCGAACCACCCGGGTTTTCTCCCCGGGGGCCTCAGCACTCCCTGTCCCCATCACCTGCGGCGACCCTCAAGGCTTGTGCGTCTCGCCGACCCTATACAATATCTTCACTAAGCTATTGTTTGACTGCCTAGATAACCTGGGTGTCACATACACAAACTATGCTGACGATACCCAGGTTCTCATCACCCTATCAGGGTGCTGCGATGAGGACTCCACCAAAATCAACAACCTATATTTGGAGATCCAAGCCTGGATGGCTGAGCACGGTCTACGCCTCAACGACGAGAAAACTGAGCTCCTTCTAGTCGGCTCCCAACCACGGCTAAACAAACTAGACCCCCGTTACGCATCCATCAACATAGACCTAATCACAGTAGCCAAAGAAATTAAAACCCTTGGGGTTTATCTAGACTCTACCATCTCGCTCAAAAGACAGGTGAATGCCATAGCCTCATCCACAGTTTATACAAATAAGCTTATCAACGCCTGCAAACCCTTCCTATCTCCTCCCAGCTGCATTACACTAGCCAGAGCGCTAGTGCTCTCAAAAATTGACTACTGTAACACACTCTTTCTCGGCACATCAGAACGCAAGCTGAACAAACTACAGGTGCTTCAAATTAATGCCCTCAGAGCCGCCCTCAGTATCCCTCAACACGCTCACATCTCCAGCTTCAGGCAAGATGCTCACTGGCTCCCTGTATGAGACAGAATCCCGCTCAGATCCCTCGTCATCGTCCATAAATGCTGCTCCAATGACGCACCCAAATACCTGGCAGACAAGTTCCACAATCACACATCTACTTGACCAACTAGAACGCCATACTCACATTGCCTCTCCATTCCCAAATTCTCCCTAAAAAAAGCAGGTGGCGCCAGCTTCCCGATCCTAGCTGCCAAACTATGGAACGCCTCTAACTGTTAGAGCAGAACCCTCTTTTTGGACTTTTAGAGCCAATACTAAAACATGGCTTGCCAACAAAAATTCTGCTTAATGTACTTCATCTCCGCATGTCCTTGTCGACCATCTTGTAACCTGGTCCAACACACTTTAATGTTGTTATTTCACAGCCTGTATTGCATATTCTTGCCATGTTGTAACTGTCTCTAAGTCTCTGGCGCCCGGTTACCCCAGGGTTCGGCGCGCGGTACAAATAAAGAAACTAAACTAAACTAAACTAAACTAAACTAAACTATATGATAATTCGCTGAAATCCTCTTCTGACTTTCCTGGGCCGGGTAATAGGCGTTTGCCTTTACTAGCGTGTGCAGGTGACACGGTTCTCTTAGCTCACACCCCCAGATCCCTACAATGGTATTGGTAAATTTGTTCAAATACATTTGGACGAATGGTACATTTGATTGAATTTTGCCTATACTTTTCGACCGAATATATTCAAACAAATTGGCTAATTCACACCAATCATGGGGAGAGGGGGTTTCAGGGTGTCCCCCACTCGCCATGATCAGTGTGTATTGGCCTTGGGGGGTTGCAGGGGTGTCCCCCGTTCCTCGATATTGGAGGCAGGGTATGGCAAAAAGAAAAGGGACCCTGCGGCGTCAGAGACGACCTGCATTAGAGGGACAGATCCGACCCTGCAGGGCCGAAGTGGACCAGGCGACGGGATTCAGGTAAGTGGGGAAGGGGCGTGGGAGGTTGGTTTGAGTGTCTTTCAGCTTCTGAGAACTGATTGCAGGCGGGCTGTTTATTTCCGGTCAGTTTGCCGCAATCAGTTCTCAGACGGTCAAACGCACCCAAACCCCCTGCAACATCTTGTTGATGAATATTCCCGCTTTATGGAAACTTTGGGGCTGGAGATAAATGCTCAGAAATCGGCCGTTATGGTCTGTTGCAGGGGGACGTGTTCCCCGAGGTTCTCAGTCATTTTTTTTGAAGGGGGACCTAATCCCAACAGCGGATTATTTTGATTACCTGGGGGTGAAATTCTCCACAAGCCTTAGGGTGGAGGTACATGTCAGGAAGCAGTCTTTAAGATTCAATCAGGCCATTGGGGGGGGGTAGCAGGGCTTTGGGATCGTTGAACACAAAACCGATAGAGCTTGTGCTCAATGTTTATCGTGGCCAAGCCACTTCTGTGGCACAATATGGTATGGAGATGTGGGGATTTGGTGAAATCGAGCGGATCCAGGTGGTTGAGAATGCTTTATTAACGAGCATTCTGGGGTTGCCTGGGTCTACCCTAATTATGCAGTTCAAAAAGAACTGGGCTGTTGGTTTCTGGGTGACCTGGCTCTATCCTTGCCAGTCAGTCATTGGCTCAGATTTTGGGGGAATACTAAAGCTACTTTAACCCACAAACTAATGGGTTACTTGGTGTTCAGAAACCCCCATTTGAAAATCCCCTGGCTCAGCTATGTGAACGCCTTGCTGGCTGATGCGGGTGTGGGTCGTTGTTTTCTAACATCAACTCTATTCTCCCCGGAGGTCATAAAACCTGCAAAAGTGAGTGTACTCCGGTCTCTTCTGGCTAGGAGAGAGTCTTTGGAGATTATGAAGCCAGCTAATAGGAAGCATTCGATTATCACGTCTCCTGGTCTTCAGACATATCTAAGTTGGGCTTGCCATCCTTCCCAGCGCTTTCTTGTTGCAAGGGCACGTGTTAATTGTATACATCTGAGCGCTGTGTTGACGATTTAGTCAAAGGGGGATGTGGATCAGTCATGTGTTTTTCTGCGGGGCGCCCTAGTAAGATCTGGCACACTTTGTATTGTTCTTCCCCACTTTCTCTGTGACCAGAGTGCATACACTGAAACCCGTTTTGCAGGTTCGTGCTTTTCGTTGCTACGAGCCTGCATTGTACTATCTGTTACGGGTGGACTCTGTTCAGGTCGGGTGGGCTGGTTTGGTGTTTTTAAAGTGTTCTGTATCCCTGAGAGAATCTTTACTAAGGTCTGCCTGCTTTCGAATTTTTTGGTTTCGCTTTTAGGGATTTTGTAATGTAATTTTAGTTGATTGTTAATTTTGTTGTGTTTTTATGGTATGCCTTGTTTTTACCAAAATGAACATTTTGATGATGATGAGCCATTTTCCCAAAAACCTGCCCAAGATGGGACCTTACCCCTGTGTGCAAGTAGCAATAAATACAAATCAGCATGTCACTTTGGGATCACATCCCTGAGGTAGTATCAATCGCTTTCATCATGAGATCAGGATGGCTGCATTGCATCAAAAACACAGGAGTCATCTTGATTTCCTTTGACTATTTGTGCTATTGCCATTGCTTTGGCTAATGTTGTGTGTGAATCTCAATTGTAAACTACTCTGTCTTCTCTCCCCAAATGTAGATTCATTTAGTCTACAATCGTGATGTAGTTGTTTAAAGTCTGTCTGAAGTATTTACAAAATATCTCTTAGAGATCGAAATGCAAAAAAAATCACTTGCAACATGCCTTCTCCACGATCATTCACATGGATCTAAGTAGATTATTTGTTTCAGCCTGTATTGCACATATTCAAAGGAGTCTGGACTTAAATGCCTTTACTATTAGCCCAACCTTGGCATTTTGTGATGGAGGGGTGTCATCGTTTCGGATGAAATGCATGGAGCGTGTTGTATGCAGATTCCGGCTTCATAATTGCGGGAGCAAAATAAGCCTCATATATATGACACCAATGCTCCTTGGACTTGGCTTATTGGCCAAAATGAATGACCCTGGCAACTATGGTAGCCGAAATCTAGAAGGGCTTTAAATGGGAGAAAGTCCTGCAGTCAATATGCCCTCAAGCTCCATTCTAATGGACATCTGGCAATGTTGGAGAGCCGAAATCAAGACCTTTCAAAGGGACTGAAAGACAAATAACGTATTAACCATCTTTGCATTTTATTAGGTAAACATGACCGAATTGTAACATTAGGGAGAATTAATGAGGTGGTGGCAGGAACTCCCTCATCTAATGGGGAGTTGGCTAGTATGTCCCAATGGGACTCCATTTAGCTGTGGCATCCTGCCTTGGTGGATGCCAGGGCAGAGTGAGCTCAGAAACTCTGGCCAAGAGTCTTTAACACCAAGACTAGCCCCTGTCTCTTTGCTCAGCTGCTACAGTTCCAAAGCATTGACTCAACCTCACCTCAGTTGAAAGTCTTGCAAACCAAATCTTCAGGCGGCGTTTCCAATGAATGGCCTGAAGAAGAGGAAATCCTTGTGACTTCAAGAAGCTTCAGCTGCTCCATGAAGTCCAGTATAAGCCATTAAAACCTGTAACTCTGGGATTGTTTGATTGGACTAACGCATCATCAGCAACCTGTAGGGCCTCAGGATGTGTACGGTGGTAAAGGGACAACCGCGAGGCATTTCAAATTACCATGAGATACATTCACATGAGGTATTCACAGACTGGGGTACGTAGAAAGTACACACATGTTCATAAGTAGGTACTACTTTACAAATAGGAGGTATTTAAAATAATACATGGTTTTACCGTTAACGCGGTACCCTCAAAGAGTTCCTAAGCAACGGAACCTTTAGTACTTGATAAAACAGAGCTATGAGTTCCAATGTTTTTAATTAGCACTACATGCTGCAGACTTGTGAAATATCCCAGAGCCTCCCACACCCAGTCACAGCGTGTTTGCAAGCCCATCAGTACAGTTTCCAAGTCCTGTTGAAGTTAATTAGCTGCAGTCACGCAGAGTGGAAGAACCAGGCTTTGCACCAGGGATTCAAGAGCGCTCAGGAGGGTCCAGAAGGCAGCATGCGGGTGTACACAAAACACTATCAAATACAAATAAGGGTTCCCACTGAAAGACGCCAAATATGTTGATAAATTAATATTATTCTGTCTGTTTTCTTATGCATGCATATTTGAAGGCCTGCTAGCAGACTGTTGGCAATTTACATTATGCCTAATTAACGCAACACATCATTGCCAGTTTCCAGCATACTCAATTCATTACCATTTTTTTTATTAAGTGCTATACAGTACGACTATAAATAGTCAACTTTAAATACTCATCATCGTTACAATACAATCATCACCATTATTCTCAGTGTTTCATGAGAAATTGAATATTCTAAAACATACTTTCCATATGAACCCATATTTTCGTCGCATAATATGTACATGTATCGATGTTACCTTGCATACATATATTCGAGACATCTTCCCCATTAAAATCCTTTTCATTATTTCATCAAATATTTAACATTCTAAACATTCTTTAAATATGAATCCATTATTTCATCACATAATATATACATGCATCAATGTTCCCATACATGACTGTATCCCAGACATCCTCCACATGATCGTACTCCTGACCATCCCAAGACAACATGTACCTACTCCTAATTTCCTACAGTGCTTCACAGTCCAAGAGGAGATGTTTGACTCGCTCAATGATCATGTCACCACAAAAGCGACACAGCCTATCCTCCCTCGGGGATCCCCTGTTGAGCCCCCAGGTTTGCAAGAGTCATGACATCATTACATGTCCTTCTTAAACACCATTCCCCAAGAAGCTATGCACATATGAGGATACAGCCTCACGCCCCTGGTAGAATACTGCAAATAAGCCAAAAGTAGATCTCTCCGCAAGCTCCACCAAGTTTTGTTCTTTGGAATAGACCTCAAGGAGATGGTGCATCTTATTCTTAAACCCTGAATATGCGATGATTAAAGCATCGCCAGTAGACCGCTTCAGCCATCCCAGGGCACAGCCCACAAGTTTAGTGATATTACTGGATGGCATATGTGCATTTCTGCTAATATAAGCGTCTCCAAGGCACCATAACAAAGAGCCAGGAGCCGCATTCGTAATCTTCCAATACATATGTAGGCAGCGTTGATCAATGTATCAATTTCCATCATACCAAGTTGCCAAAATACATTGGGCCTCATTACGACCCTGGCGGCCGCAGTATGAACGGTGCTGGTAAGGTACCGGCACCGTTCATACCGGGCCGCCACATTACGAGTTTGCTCGCGGGTGGCGGTATGCACGTCTGGGCTTCCCAGACGTGCATACCAGCACCCGCGACCAGACCAGGATGTTAAAAACAGACCTGTCATTAACGGGTCCGTTGTTAGCATCCTCCCCATTCCCATTGAGCCCTATGGGGACTCAAAGGGAATGGGGACATATCGGGTCTGGGTCCCGAAAATGGGAAATACCGGGCCCGCAAAAGTCGGAATGGCCCGGTAATTCCCTTTTTTTGGGACCGGGACACGAGTTTGGAGGTAGCCAAGCCGGTAATGACGGCATGGCTACCTCCAAACTCATAATGAGGCCCATTGTGTTCAGTTATCAGATCATTTCCAATATGCCCAATTAGAGCAGAGGCTCCAGTTGCCTTTAAAGGCCATTAGCAGATCGTGGCACGTTTCCAACATGTTCAGGTAATCCATCTCTGGCTGGATTCAAATGCCCTTTGTGTTGCTGGTGCCATGGGGAAGGGAGATCAACACACATGGTTTCCTAGGGCTTGGACAGGTAGCAAAGCTACAGGGTGGTGGACGCCACCTTAAGGACTCTGCTCCCAGGCCGTGTCTGCTTGCAAGCTTGCTGACAGGTTCAGCCTACCCTAGACAGCCTGCAAGACGGCAGCAGGCAGAGCCCTTTGTGGGGTCTCTGGCAGCACTTCCCTCTGGGAACCTCTTTACAGCGCACATACGTTACTTGTCATGGCCAAGGCAATGACCCAATTTTTCTGAAAGCTGGATCAGTGATCGACTTTGCAGTGATTGTAGTGTAGGGGAAATAGTACAGGAGTACCGGAACAGTACACCAGCACAGGCTTCAGCACCAGGTCTCAGGAGGATAGCTCAGGGGCAACATGCTCGCCTTGGAAGCAAGACGATATGGAGCAACACAGGTTCAATCCCCGTCTGCGATTAGAAACCTCTGGGTGTTAAGTCTGTTATAAATAACCTATCATATCACAATGACCAAAAATATATCAGTGATAGCAATGGCGCTAACAGCAACACAGACCTCATAATTGTGAAGAATCTGTCACACAATTTAAGAATTCCTCCTAGCTCTCGGAAAGCAAACCTTGGACTGTTTCACAGGCATTGCTATAGTAGATGTAGCAACACCACAATGACCAAATATGTATGCCTGGTCTTGTGCCATGACATCCTTTGCACCAGTGTTTGCAATGCAGCTAACAGCAGCCAGAATGTGTCATTGTGCCAGCCCTAACTCCCGTGCAAATCATTTAATTGTGTAAATAGAGAGACAGTGTGAATCTGGTCATTGCTTTGGTTCTAGAATCGGTAATATATGCCTGCCATAAAAGTAGTCCCAGGTGCAAATGTCTGTGAACCCACCATATTCCAAGTTTGAACAGTTCTCCTATTCCCTAGATTGGCAAACCCGGTACCATCCCTGTTTGGCAAACACAATATACTCCCTGTTTGTTCACTCCAAAATACTTCAATTTGATGCCCAGTGATTTCAATTTTCTAACCCACATTAAATTCCCGGTTTGACAATTCCAGAATACTGTTTGTAAAATCCAAGTGTGCGCCCAGTTTGGCATTCCAAGTTTGCACAATCCAAGTATATTTCAAAAGAATTGTATCTAAAAAGTAATCAGTCAATAATGTATGAGCATTGAAGGTTATAAGTAAATTATATTTAAATATATGTCTTCAGAATGTATATGCATTCATAATCTGTTAAAAGTATGATTCATTAATTTACAATTTACACACACACAATTCAATTCTCACCATGTTGCAACTATCATCTTTCAGGTCTAAGTGTTATGGGAACTCTTTCCCTTCGTCAGGAACAATATCTTCCCATGGCAGTATAAGCACATAGACAACATTCACTTAACGAAAACGTCTTAAACATTGGTCCAATTAATGCCGGCGAAACATATAAATAAAAATACATGTATCTAATTCTAGAAAATACATTATTTTCAAATAATCAATGGATTAATTAATTAACATAATTAATGGATATCTATTACCTGGTGGAATTGGAAAAGCCAACTCCGGAATATCTGCAGTGCTATGTCTACATAGTTGTCTTCATGCAAAAAGAAATTCAATATGGAAAGGAAAGGAATAGGGTAGCTAAAGGAAAAAACGTAGTTTTTAATAGACTTATGTACTAGTATCAAAATAAGTTTTGTACCTGTGGTATATCAGGTTGTTCAAGTGGAGTCAGTACATTTAGAGTAAAGACTCTGTCCCATGGGGGATATTAAGATAGAAAAAGTATGTCAGAAACAAACTGTTGGACCCTGTCCGCGCACAATGTTGTGTTTATATGTCTGTTTATTCGTGCTTACCTGAACTTCCTTTTTGAAGTTAAGAACTTCTGTCTATTTAAGTGATAGATGTTGCATGCTACTGATTCGACTGGGGACTCGTAGTCCACTGAATATTTCTAGGCGAAGATTCTAGTATGAAAACCTACCGTGTTTTAATGATGCATTGTATAGTTAGATATTTTGTTAGGTCACTTTATTTTTCTACATATTTAGTTATTTAAGATAGTAGTTTAATACTTACACATACATATTTACATGATTTATTCAGGACACTGAAGATTAGTATAGAACGTAATGATGTCAGAACGTCAGAAACGTATTGCCGTAATGACGTAACTGCATCATTAAAACACGTTAAGTTTTCAATCTAGAATTTTCTCTCCCTTTCTTCTCCCCTTCTATATACCTTACCCAAACTTACCTTCTATAATTATGCGGCAAAAAAGTGGCAAAACAATGTGGCAAAACGTTCATTCTGCAAAAGTGGGTAATACCATACGTACATCAAGTAAGAATCATTGCATTAGAACATAATATTTGAGTCGCAAAACAAAAGGAGTGATGAAGTAGGGGTGAGGGAAAAGAGAGCTGTCTTGCATTTTACTAGGCATTCCATGCTCTGACTGAGCAGTGGCTGCAGGGACTCATTGAGACCACTACCTCAAGCAGTAAGTAAGAGTGCAGCGAGTTAACTTACCATCCATGAGTTCCACAGTGAACTGGGGCTGCGTCGCAGTCGGTGGCTGGGGGGGCCATCTGCCTGAAGCACTCCCATCGGTGTAATCCTTATTGAGCACAGGGGTCCAGGATAGTTCTGTGAAGGAGGCAGAAAGAGGGAGTCAGGCATTCAGTGGTTCAGGAAGAGGGGGTACTGGAGGTGCAGTGCTGCAGCGGCTGCCTATTGCCTGGGAGAATGGGCAATAGTGCAGCCTTTTGAAGTGTGCTTTCTCCTTGCAAGTTCTGTAGTGTGTTCGAAGACCAGTCATGGCTGCTGAAATGTAACCTATAAATATTTAATCAAAGACCAGGGAGCAGCATTTCGATTGGAACTATTTCTGGTTATTCCTTTAAGGAGGGGTATTTGTAGGCATTTCTGAAAGAGCTTTCAGAGCACATGAAAAAAGGTTCAAGCTTGCCATCACCATGACCGGTAGTAAACACTATTAATCATGATAATGGCAGGGAGGCCAATGACTAGTGCATCAGTATTAACTGAGGTTTCCCTAATACCGATCAGTGATACAATTTGGGGCTTATTTCCATCTGAAGTAATGTTAAAATAATTCCTAATCAACATGCATACAAACTTTAGACATGCTTTCTACATCCCACCAGATTTTCAATAATGTGGGCGGCGGAGCCGGCATGGATCAGAATTTCCATTTTCGCCAGCCCCATACCTGCCTCCATACAAATCCGCCTGCATTGCAACTAGCATCTTGTTTTGATGCTGACGGTAATGCATGGAAATCCTATGGAATATGCCTGCTTTTTGCACCTGTTTCTATAGTAAAATACTGTTAATGCTGCCTGCTGTGCATAAATGGCAGGCAGCATTTACACTATTTGCACCGCAAAGTGCAAAAAGACTGTTTGAGGGTGAGTTTGCACGTTTTACACCTTTTTTGCACATCATAGGGCAAATGAAATTTACATGGAGGTGACCTTTTTGCACACAAATGAAACTGTAAAGGGTCCCCTCCTCAGTTCGAAAATTGCTTTCAAATTCCCCATTTGACAAACGAAAACACAAACAAGTGCACGCGGCTAAAAGGATTATTCTCAACCCCTATGATTTTAGCAAGGGGGCTCTACGGGCCCACACCCTGGGGCTGGACCTACTTCACTGTGTTGCACCCATCAGAGCTGGTACTCAATGACATAGCACAAGATTTGGGGACCCCCCTGCGAGGAATGATGAGCCCCCTCTCCAAGCTCCTTAAAAAAGCACAGGTCCGGCACGGACCACAACGTGTGCGCAATGTCCATGATGATTATGCCGCTGCAGGGGCATGCACTACTGCAAGTGAAAGAAGTACTTTTTTTTTTTTTAGTCAAAGCTTAAATGTTTCACCCAGCTTAGAAAGGAGAGAACGGTGCCTGGTCCCCAATGATACCAGCCACCAGTGGTGGTTTGTGAGTTGTTCTTATTGGAGGTTGTAAATATTTGCCACAAGCATGCGATTGCAACCGAACGCAGCAAGGGAGCCCGAACTAACAAAAACAGGTTTGGGGGATCAGCGGTTTATTCCCCTCCCCAGAGAAAATGTTTTGAATAATAGGTTAAAATGGTTATTTGCACAGCACACTTTGTGTGACAATTTGGGTAAAAGGCCAGATAGTTTGCAATCGGTTTTGTAGGGTGTAAGGAAACTCATAAAAAAAATGCAATAGATGCAAGTCACCAAACAGCATACCGGTCCCTGCAATGTATGCCTTTATAAAAACATTTTCATGCTGGCTGTGCCCATACATTTCCATGCTGACTCCATCAGGTAGTATTCCCATATAAGAACATGTTCGCTTTGAGATCTTTTTTATAGTATCATTACTGGCACTAGACTCAAAGCTGGCTCTGCTAATATATGCCAGTACTCCTACGTAAGAACATACTCCCGTTGGTTTGGCCATTAAGGGTGACATGTAACAATAAGAAAACATGTCCAAACTGGTTCCAATGTAAACCAGTGTAAACCCATAAGAACACATATCATGCTTGCTTCATCATAGACACTTGGTTAATTAAAAGTCATGCTGCAGTAAGAAATGTACAGGCCTCTACACAAAAAGGACAGTCTCGAGAGGTAACACAACTTATCATGCTTGCTTCATCAAAGATGCAGAGTAATACATGTCATGCCACAGTAAGTAATGGCTAGACTGGCTGCACCAAACTGCCAGTCTAGCCAGCTAATCACACATGAACTTGGCTCTGCCGAAAATACCAGTAAAACATGCAAAGTTAATAAAGGACGTTTCAAAAATGCTCTAATGATCCCCAGTTTTCCAGGGCCTTACACACGCATAAACACACGTGTGTGCATCCCTTTCAGCCACCATTCACTCACCCATACATCTTCTCACATTCATTCACACTGCATTCACCAAACAGGCATGCACCCACCCACCCACACACACAACATTCACACACACAATCACATTCATACCCTTTCACCTACCAGTCACTCACCTACTCACCTTCTCTCACATACACTAACACTGGCACCCACCAACCCAGAACATTCACACACACACTCACATTCCTACTCACCCACCATTCACTCACCCATAAACCTCTCAGGTCCCCTTGCACTGCATTCTCCACACAGGAATGCACCCACCCAGAACACTGAAGCACACACTATCACAATCCTTCTCATTCAACCACCACTCACTGACACATGCACCTTCTCTTGCATCCACTCACACTGCATTCTCCACAAAGGCGCGTACCCATCCAGACCATTCAAACACACTATCACATTCATACTCATTCACCCACCAGTGACTCACTCATACAGATTCTCTCACATCCACTCACAATACATTAACCACAAAGGCACATACCCACCCAGAAAGTTCAAAGACACACCATCACATTTCTACTCATTCACCCACCAGTCACTCACTAGTACACCCTTTCTCGTGTCCACTCACACAGCATTCTCCACACAGGCACACACCCATCCACCCACCCACCCAGAACATTCAAGCACACACCATCACATTTATACTCATTCACTCACCAGTCACTCCCCCATATGCCTTCTCTCATGTCCACTCACACTGCATTATCTACACAGGAACACATCCACCCACCCACCGACCCAGAACATTCAAACACACACTACCACATTCCCATGCATTCACCCACCCAGTCACTCACTCATCCACTCTCACTACATGATCAACACAGGCACACATGCGCCCACCCACCCAGAACTTTCTAAAACACACTATCGCATTTCTACTCATTCACCCACAAGTCAGTCACTCATACGCCTTCTCTTACATCCACTCCACTCTCACAGAATATTCCAAACAAGCACACACCCACCCACCCAGGACATTGAAACAAACACACTGTCACATTTCTTCTCATTCACCCACCACTTACTGGCCCATAGTGCATAGATACATGTGACACGCACTTCAAACATGCAAAATACACATCAAATGTTTAAAAAAGCCTTCCTACCTATTGTTCCATCTTCCGTCCATCACTCCATGCCAACCTTGGCTCCTCCGTTCTGCTCATAAATAGGAACCAGGAAGCTGGAACAGCTTCCTGGTTCCTGTATATGACCACCAGGAAGCCAGAGAAGGGGTTGGAGCTGAACATGGCATGTGACACATGCCATATGTCATGGTCGGCTCAACCCCTACTGAGTGCATCCTTCTCGTGCTGCAAGCCCTGGCCCAGCCTTCACCTTGATGCCACCTCCTCATTGACAATGCAAGTGTTGCTAATTTTAAAGCATGCAAAGTTCCATGTGGAGGTCAGTGGTTTTTTAGCTCCATAATTGTTACATATAGCAGTCTTAACTGTTTGAAAGATAAAAAGAGGTCAAGGTGGAGGTGCCAAGAGATGAACGGAGGACTTAGTAACTCATTACGAACTTTCTTGCTGCAATTCGCCACTGGATGATTCTCTGCTGCCTCATGCTAAACGCTTAAAAAATGGAAGCAATCTTTCTCCCAGCTTGCAATGCCATTCCTTCTCTCCTATCTCCTTCCCACCTGACCTTCTTGCTCCCCCACCCTTAGTGGGAATGCCTCCGTCATCTGTAACTGCATTATTGTGAGTAATCTGCGATCAAAATTGTCATCTCTGTTCTTGAAATAAATACAAAAATACAAAATACAAAGAAGTGGTTTATATTGTCAGACCCCGAAAACTGGACCACTAGAATAGAAAGAAGGATGTAACAATTCTAATTAAGCAAGGAGGAAGCATACAGGGACGTCAATTCACCAAAATACCAGGGGTAGTGGAAGTGACATCACATGACCCTTGACCTCTGATGAAATCACAGGAAGTGATGTAATTTGTCTCCACCCCAAAATGACATCATTGGAAGCGATGGAACACAACCTTTCACCCCTTGACAAAAAAGGAAATGGCATAGCATTGTTCCTAAATACACTGCAGAAAATATGGTAACAATATCACTATAATGTGATATACATTTCATACAAGAATGGATCACCATATGTGTCGTTAATATCACTGTGTATAGGCCCATAGTACAAAATTACTGTGAATGCAGGCAGACGTCCAAGGCCAAATGATAATGATGTGTTATTATATAGCAGTTATGCTTAAGCGCTTTATATAGAACAAATATACATACAATGTCACATATCCTGTGTTGGTACTCATTTAGCGACCTCAGAAGAATGAAAGGCTGAGTTGAGGTGTTTAACAACAGATTAAATCAGTGACTCACCCAATGAAGTGTGCCTGAAACAAACCTTTAATGAGTCTAGCAATTATTGTATAGAATTGCAGAAAATGATTTGTTATTCCTATTCTTTCTTGTTTAGGGTCTCTGCTCGAAGTGTTATACTTTTGGAACCCCATGTTTTTTTAAAGATTCCTGAGCAAGAAAGCCAGGCACTTCAAAAATAAAGAGGCACATTGTGCTGGCCACAGCCCAGGAGCTTACAGTTAAAAACCCCTTGCCACCCCTCACGACCCCCAAATGACATCCCTGGAAGCATATGAAATAACAATTTTTCTGCCACTAAACTTTTAAAGATTCTGCAAGATGTAGCAATTAGCAAACTGTCAATAAGGATACAAGTGAGAATCCAACCCAAGCCCTTGAGACATCTGGCAAACCACACAATTGGACTATTAAAGATACTGGAATACTGGAATTGATGAAACATTGCATACAGATTTAAAGTAATTACAAAGCCCTTATTTGTTATTCGCACAATACGGCAAAGCACCGACAACCAGCAATGCTACCACCCACCCAAGAATCGGATTAAATGAAGAAACCACCGTTCATCTTCACCTGAACAGCATCACAGCAGAAACACCAAGAATAATCAGCCCTGTTACCAACCTACTGGACCACTTCAATGAAGAAGCGGCTGTCGCCGTTCTTCATCCTACCGACATCAACGCGCAAACATCACGAACAGACAACTACAAACTTGAACAACAAATAACCTCAAAACAAAATCTCACCCAGAGAATCCACTGCAACCTAATAAACGCAAGGTCAATGTCCAAACACTCAACTGAAATATACGACCTCCTTTCAGAAGGAGGCATAGACATCCTATTTATAACAGAAACATGGCTAGACGACAACTACAAGATCACCCTCAACAACTGCCTGCCTGAAGACTTCAAATGCATCCAAACAAACAGAAAATCCAAAAGAGGGGGGGGACTAGCGATCATCCACAAGGAACAACTGGCCAGCAAAATGGAAGATCCTCTAAACATCAAGAAATGCGAATCCTTAATACTACGACTTTCAGTAAACCCCAAAACTAACCTGAAATTCATACTGATATACAGACCACCGACCTACGACGCGACCTTCATAGACGCTTTCACAGAAGCAATCACCACCCTAGCCATCAAGTACAATCATCTGATCATCCTCGGAGACTTCAACATCTGGTTCGACGAAGAAACCACAACCACACAAAAATCCCTAACCGCCCAACTAGCAGCCATGAACCTACAACAACTAGTCAAAGGAGCAACCCACTCAGCAGGGCACACACTTGGCGCAATCTTCGCCAACAAGGATCTCATCACCATGGCACCCCCAATTCAAATACTTTGGAGCAACCACCTCATCATTCCATTCATAATCACAACGACCGCTCCAACAAAAAAGCAACAAGAAAAACAACCCATCATGGTGAAAAGAAATTGGAGAACCATAAAAAACTCCAACCTAACCGAACTCCTAGAAATCAGCAAACCACAAGCATCAACCATGGAAGAAGCAGATCTAGACAAAAAAGTTGCCCTACTTCATACCTGGATCGCAACAACCCTAGATGACATCGCCAAAGAAAAGCCCTTCACCCCATCACGTAAGAAAACCACAGCAAGGTGGTTCACCCCACTACTCAACGCCATGAAAATAAAAAACCGAAAACTAGAATGTGAATGGAGGACCAACAACACCTCTGCAAACAAATTGAAAATCCTACAACAGATCCGCTCATATAAAAAGGAAATACAAAAAGCGAAGAGGAAACATTACGACAACCGAATCTTCAGAGCACCAAACGCCCAGAAAGAACTATTCAAAATCATAAACGAAATAAAAAACTCACCGGGCTGCAACAACATGCCAATTCCTTTGATGTAACTACGCGAGGACCTTGGAGACCACTTCAAAAACAAAATAACCTCCATCCAACACACCATTCAAAACAGACCAAGCGATCACAGCGCAAACCCCACCGACACCGACGAGGAACACGCAAACAAGCTACGAAACCTCCCAGAAATATCAGTTGAGGCTTTCGTCAAACTGGTAAACCAAAGCAACAGATCAGGCTCTCCTGAAGACCCCTGGCCCCCGGACATATACAAAACAATTCTCAAACAAGGAACCCCCAGGGAATAGCACAGGAACCTCCTCAACCTCTCAATCTCAACAGGTAAAGTACCACAGGCCTTCAAATCAGCCTACATCAAGCCGCTACTCAAAGACACAACAGGAAACGTAGAGGACTTATCTAACTATAGACCCATCTCCAACATACCTTACACAGTCAAACTGCTAGAAACGTACGTCTACCAAACAACCCAAGAATTCATAGAAGAGCATTGCCTACTAGACCAGGCACAAGTTGGTTTCAGACCCATGAGAGGAACAGAATCAGTTCTCCTCTCAATATGGGACGACCTAAAAATAAATGCAGACTCGGACAACAGTACCGCCCTGATTCTCCTTCATCTGTCTGCAGCTTTCGACACTGTCACCCACACTATCCTCATAAAGAGACTAGTAGGACTAGGGATAACAGACACTGCCCTACTATGGATCAAATCCTTCCTAACAAACAGAACAGAAACAGTATGGATGAAACCTTTTAAATCCAAACCCAGAGAATCCACGTGCGGAGTACCACAAGGCTCATCCTTCTCCCCGCTGCTATTCAACATCTACATGTACCTACTAATCAAACTCATCAAAAAACACGGCCTCACATGCTACAAATACGCCGACGATACTCAAATAATCTTCAACATACAAGATACCAGAGAAGAAAACACCACACTAGAGAATTGCCTTCGTGACATATTCAACTGGATGGACCTCAACCATCTCAAAATCAACCCAGGCAAAACAGAGATAATGATCGTTTCAAAAAAGGGAGGAGACATAAACTACATCCCCTGGCCAAGTGAGCTCGGCACCACACCAGAACCATCATCAACTGTAAAAAACCTAGGGGTCCTGATGGATAACAATCTCACTCTAGAGCCACAAGTAAACTCGGTAATCAAGAAATGTTTCTTCCTCCTGCGAGCAGCAAAAAGGATCCTACCGTTCCTGTCGTTCGCCAACAAAACACTTACCATCATCGCTCTGATCATGTCCAGAGTAGACTATGCCAACAGCCTATACCTGGGCATGCCCGAACGACTTCTAAAAAAACTGCAATGCATACAAAATGCAGCAGCCAGACTCCTCCTCAAGCTACCCCGGAGAGAACACATCACAGCCGTGCTAAAAATACTACACTGGCTACCACTAAAAAAACAAATAAAGTTCAAGTCCATGTGCATCACGCACAGAGCAATACACAAACAAGGCGCAGAATTCCTAAGCGACAAACTACGCCTACATCAACCGACAAGAACACTAAGATCAAGCACCGACTTGCGCCTGGAACCAAAACCCTACAACAGAAAAAAACTCAAAGGATCCTCTTTCTCCCACTAGGCACCCAAAACCTGGAATGACCTACCTAAGAATATACGGAACACAACAAACCACCTAGCATTCAGGAAACTCCTCAAATCATGGCTCTTCACAGGGTAACCACAAGAGAGATGTACCAAATGCACAGATATTAAAACAACGATGAAAATAACTCCTCTCCCGGCCACTCTCAATCTGGACAAACACTCGAACCAAAGAACTAACCACCAGACAGAGCATAAGATATCATGGAAAATAGCCACAAAAGGAAGGCTCCAGAGACTGAACATATACTTAGACACAGACGAAAGCCCTCAAGTGACTCGCCCACTCGCACATACCGGACACACCATATCCAGACCGGCAGACGCATTTAGATAGAATTGAGAATATTAGCATGGCCACACTTGGATGGAGTTTTGGACATTGGCCTGCGTCGCATCTAGAGGGGACTCTGAATGCTAGCATGCCCGCCCTTAGATGGAGTTGTGAATGTTAACATGTCTACATTTGGACAGAATTGAGAATGTCAGCCTGCATCGCATCTAGGTAGGACCATGAGTGTTGGCATGCCCGTACCTAGTTGAAAGCTGAATGCCAACATACCCACACCTAGATAGATTTGTGAAATATAAGCATGCGTTGCACCTAGATAGGACTTTGAGTGTTAGCATGCCCGCACCTATGCGAAACCTGAAGACTAGCACAGGCCACACCTAGAATTGTGGACACTGGCCTGCGTCGCATCTAGATAGGACTGATTGAAGGATGGCAAGCCCGCGCCTAGATGAAACTTGAATGTTGGCGTGTGCCACACTTGAATTGTGAACACCAGCTTGCGCAGCATCCAGATGGGGTTGCGAATGATAGCATGCCCACACCTGGACAGATCTCTGGACGCTAGCTTGTGCCGCATCTGGATGGGACTGTGAATGTTGGCTTGCCCACAGATAGAATTCTGGACATTGGCCCACGCCGCATCCGGATAGAGTTGTGGGGGTCAACTGGTGCCACACTGGGACAGAACTGCAAAGGCTAGCATGCCAAAGGTCAGGTAACCCACTAACCAATATAAGCTCAAACTCTGCATACTTATCTCACTCAAACTCACACAACCATATCTCGCACAACAAGCCGCACGCACTTCTCAACACTGCAACAACACATAAGCCGGACCAACAGCACACGCGGCCTATCACAGACCCGATACCCACACCAAAGCTCAGTATCTGGTGTATACCGAGTTGAAGCTGCCAACAGAACACCACTCCTCTCACTATCCTACTCCCTCTTCACCTTACTACCCACCCCACCCCACCTTATCATTTACAGATCCGCCAGAGCGCCTGGGGACCAATTCCGTTGGTGACGGTGCGCGGTACAAATACCTTTAACATTTAACATTGAAGAAGCACACATAGGGGGAATATAGTTTCACCAAGTGTGAAATGTGTTGGCCTAGGAATCGTACGTTTACACTGAGTGAATCACTGTACATTTATATGCCTTTCATTGGATACTGTTTTACAATACATGTGTGTGAAGACATTTAGAATGAATTAAATATGTAGCAATTTCTGAAATAATGAAGAGATATACATGTCCGTTGTCTAAAAATGTCCTACTAGGTTGTATAATATATTACTGTTTATGTACAGTTGTTTATCTGTAAAAAGTGTGTGTCAAACCAGACATATATAAAATAGAAAAAGAGACGAGTGCATGACAGCAAACGTTTTTTGCATGAGTGTGCAGTATATTTGAGTAACATTATAATTTGCTATCTGTGCACTGGTGTTCATTAGTTTGAATATTACTTCAATGTTGAGCATCATAACAGGTGTGATGTGTAGTGCATGCTGGTAACTGCATTGATATCATTATATATCAGACTTTCTGAATAGCGCTGGATGCTCCAGAACACCTGTCACACTTTTACACTCATATTCAAGCAAGTCTCTCATAATAGTTGGCACGATTCTTGAGAATGAATGTGTGCAGCCAGCACCAGGATAGCGAGAGAGATGGATGGCGATGGTCTTGTGCATAGTATATGCCTGTATGATTACTCTTTTTATCTTTCTGTTTCTCCTGTTTCAGACTCTCTAACATATTGGTCCTGATAAGGCAGATGTCCCTTTGGTACTTCCCACTATGAAAAATGCTTTTGATTCACTTTGTGGTCAGTAAACAAACCTTGCATATGGGAGATATAGGAGAAATGCAGAGGAAGATAGTGAGGGGATAAATTCCTATCTAGACAATGCAACACACTTGGGTAATAACATGTGGTATCAGCACATGAGAAAGGTGGGAGAGAGAACATCTAAGGAGAGTTGCTATGGGTGTGCTCTCATACCCTAGGCCATGAATACAGTGCAAACTTTCATTTCAAGAGAAGTCCCAGAACACAATGTCAGATGCCTCGTTCACCTTGCAGGACGCATGACTAGAGGACAATTTCAAGAAAGTTGGGGCACTTTGCGATGGAGATCGAAATGGTCATTTCCATTCCAGGATGATTATATCAAGACATCACAGATGGAAAAGCAACCAGGATGGTAGAGCAAGATGCTTGTGTACCCTACAGGTGGACAGGAAGAGGTACTCATGAAAGACATGAAGAGGATGGAATGCTCTACTATAACAGAAATAGCTCGATTGCCTGGATGTTGGGAACAAACCCAAGTCTTAGTCCATGGACAAGTGAAATGCAAGAAGGGATGGGAAGGAGGAATGATGTCCTGTGCAGCTCATCTATTGAAGTCAGAATATGTGCAAGAGGTACAGAGAGTAGACAATGGGTATTTGACGTCATGGGCCAAACATGCCAAGCTGCTGACGTGGGTCGAAGATGAATCAGGTCCGTCAAAAAATGTTGGTTCCATTGGCAAATGTGACATTGTGTTTCCGACGAGAAGGAAGGAAACATGTGGGAGATAACATAGGCTGCAAGACTACAGTTGATGTTACCAGAATTGAAGCAGGGTGTAACGCTCACCTGATTCCCGTAGAGGCGCCGGTCTTGACTGGGCGTATACCGTATCTTCAAAGGTGATGTGTAACACACGGCTGGCTCTTTGGGCTGGACCTCTGTGCACTGTATGTCTGACTCGAAGGGTAAGATGTCTGCAGATAGAAAATATGGGATTAAGGAACTGGGTTATTGAATGTCTCTCTCTTCTTCCCTTTCTCTTCTCCTGTAGAACCCCAAAGGTTAACGCTCTCACCTTAGGTAAGTGAACGCCGTGCTCTCCATCTGCCTCGGGGCAGGGTGCTGTAACCAGTTTCTTCACTGGATAAGGGGAGCAGGCCTCTTGACTTCAGAGGACTGCTGTCCGTCGTTTACTGCACGAACGGTAAGTTTCGAGTAATTCTAATGTCTTTAAAGTCTTTAGTAATGATGTTTCTTGTTTTGCAGGGTTCCGGCGATGGCGGATGACGGGCTGAAGTGAGTTGAAGATGGAGCCCGTGTGATGAATAGAAGCGCCTGGAAGCACGTAAGTAAGCGCTTGTTGCCTGCTTCACGATGCGCTCTAACTGTCTTTTTATTTTGCAGGTACAAGTTCGGAGCGGCTGCAGGGTGCCGGAATACCCACTGGGTTAGATGTGGAAAGGAGTAATGGCACGTGAGTATTAAAGTTCCCCAATGTCTTTAAACGCACCTTGTTTTGTCTTTCAGATGCGGGATGCAGCGCCGAAGGCCTCCGGAGCGTGCGAAGAGTTGGTAAGCTTTTATCTTTCAGATGCCGGAATGCAGTGTGAAGACCTCCGGAGCGCACGAAGAGTAGGTAAGCCTTTGTCTTTCAGATGCCGGAATGCAGCGCGAGGCGTTGGTGACAGCCGATGGACCAGGTAAGTGAAGAGCTGTCACTGAAGACCGTAATGCTAACCTGTTCTTTCTTGTCTTTATAGGTGTTGCTGAAGACTGGATTCAGGATGGTAAGCCTTTTTCCTTAGGCCCAGGATCAGATGCAGAAGACACGATGAGCGTTCTGCTGCAGAGGATGCAGAATAACGCAAAGCAAGATTCATCCATCCGGTGTGGTTTAAATAGCCTCCTGTAGTGCTTAGGTGTCTCCTTCCACAGCCACGCCTAGGTAAGAAAAGAGTTCCTGCTTTCCAGAAGAGTTCCAGTGTTCTGAATCTAGGGAGTGGCTCCTGCCCCACCCAACAGGAAAAGTAGTTCCAAACAGAAGAGGATCAGAGGCTCAACTGGCAGGCAAGTAAGCAGCATGGTCTGCTGCAGGTAAGTCCACCCAACCATTATGAGCCCGGCACTTCCAGCGCTGGGACTGGGCATATTTATGAGCCTGGTGCCACTGGCGCCAGGACTGGGTCCAAAAGGTCCCAATTGGGACTGGTTGGCACTCGGAACCTGAGTTATGGATCTGCTTCCAAGGGAGTTGGGAAAACCCTGACCTTTTGGAAGCAGAGATCATGACACAGGGACAGTCGTCCTTATGGACCGATATTGGGATTGTGGGTCTAGATCCTACATGAAGCTGCCCAAGGATTTGGGAGGAGCATGTTCCTTGGTGCTTATTCATGTTCCAGCGCTAGTGATTCCTCAGAGTGACTTGAACATTGGAGAATTTCTAAAGGTGGATGCCCATTTAAGGAGAAGATTGCTTGATTTTCTAAATCGAACTAGAAGGGAGACCTATTTCTCAGCCAAATCATGAGAAGCATATGAGGCTATTCCCTATGAGCACAGGTTGTTCAGTAAGACTGCTTCAATCTTCACGACTATCTTCATGCCTGGGATCCAGACGATGACTGATGCCAAATGGTTACAAATTACCAGATGGGAGCTTTTGCAGACAATCAACACCACCATAAAGGGATTCAATGCTATCAAAGAAGAATTAAGGGCCATACGATTGATGACCCTACAGAACAGATATTTCCTTGACATGATCACTGCAATGGAAGGAGGAGTTTGCCACATAATCGGGCCATCATGTTGCACGTTCACACCTTCTCACAATGACGAGAATGGGACCTTGAAAGAGGCCATAACGTTGCTGACGAACATGCATAACAATATGGAAGATGAGACAGAGGACATTGCAGATGACAGTTGGTTCGCGTCTATATTCTCATGGGTTCCACAATGGATGGTGAACATCTTCAAGTTTCTTGGAGCAGTATTAGTGATGGTGATGTTTGGATTCTGTGTGATAAGGATAATAATTACACAGTGCAAGAACACTGCAAGGAACGCAGTAAGGATGAAGATCATGATCAATGTCGAATCACGGCTTAGACCCAAGGAATTGACTGATTATGATGTCAGAAAATATATAGAGGCCAGCACCATTGCACCTAAAGGAACAAAGTTCCTGCATCCGAAGAATCACAAGAGGTACGTAGGACGATGGGTCTATTGTAATCCGAATGGACAGTATAGCTACATGACCAGGAGTGTGGATGAACCTGTAAAATCATCCGGTTCCCTGAAAAAGTGATGAAGACCAGTGAAGGTGTGGTTGATGACTCGACCAGACGGGGGAGTGTAGAGGAGCAGCTAATTACCTCTACGAGAAGTCCCACCTCCTACCATACGTATGCTGAAAGCCTGAAATTGTGCCGTGCTTGACGCCAGCAGTTGCAACCATTAACAATGAATATTTGAGAAAAGGTATCCACTAAGAAAATCATATCAGATGTACTCCCGAAGAGATGACAATCTCATGGAGGAAATCCCCAAAGGAATATGAAGGAATATGAAAAAGAGCAAGAAGAGAAACTGGTGACGTCACAAGAAACGAGTGTGATGCACTGAGAAGACTGGCTGAAGAAGAAAATACATGACCCTTATAGAAACTGATGACGAAATAAAGAATCGAGTAAAAGTTCATATGCGAAAAGAAGATTGCATGTGTGAAGAGCACTGCAGAAAATGCAAGTCGTTCAATAACTGTACAGATGCTGTAATGCAAGTAGATCAAGTAATCTTAAAAGCTGGCTATGAGTAGTGAATAGACTGCAGGCAAAGCCACCATTATATAGAAACTGGACCTCAGTGTCATAACTTTAGTAAGCTTAAACCCATGAAGAGAATAGTCGAAAGCTGTGTCGCAGCAAAGAATAAGCCAAGATCATGGAGGAGTCTGGAAGGGCTGTCTGGCCTGGTGTCAAGACTGAAGCAGCCAAGACTGGTTATCGATTTTTGAAGGCAGTGAACGTGAGATGCTGAATCATCCCTTGTTAAGGTGCAAAGAACGAACACCATGGGTGCCAAGTTTTATTCATTTAAGACAAATAAATGCTGAAAATAAAACCAGATCGTGGTCTCCTGTCACGTGAGCCCAGGATGGAAATAGAAGCGGGTGAGGAGTTCCAGAATAACGATAGTGCGTTCTCACACTCCCTTATATTACCAGAGGCAAGGATACTTTGCAAGGCCAAGTTCAAAGACAATCTTCATGGCAGAAGGCATGGGTGATGAGAGATGTTGGGCTAATTGTGTGGGGATGTACAGTCAAGTCCACCTCCTGGCACCTGGGGTATGAGCTTACGTGCTGCTAGTGAGCCGAATGTTCCAGACTGGCACAAGCATACCAACCAATTGTACAGCACTGTATAATGAAGGGCCTTATAGTTTGAGAGCCAATGATATACTGTGTACCTAATAGTAATGAAGATGGCTTGCGCTAGAAGTGGGCATAAGTTGTCCACATGATAGTTGAAACCCAATCACAACCCAACCCCTTACAGAAAGTATACTTAGATGTTCCCCATGAACGTATCACAACCCCACATAGATTTCTTTTATTTGCCATGTAGTATGACGTCCCGTATGACAAATGTTTACTATAAAACTGTGATTTTTTTGTATGATGTGCCGAGAGCTTGTGCGACGTCCGTTAATGTCTATTGTTACTCCCTGTTTTAGACAATTGATATTAAAACAGAGAACCTTTGCAATCTTCCTGAGTTGGTTCCGTTATTTGGTGTAAGAGTTACTCTGCTTCCCATCCACTGCATGACACGCTACCCAAAGGGCCTTACATTAAGAGGCTTTAGTGACTAACTCGTCTAGTACTTCCAGTCATCCCCACTTCTTCCTAAAGGCCTTGGTCGATGCTCAATGGAGTGTCAGGGATGCCACAGCTACTCTCTTATGTAGTGCCTCTCAAAAGAATCAGGGCATATGGGATGTTCACAGTATAGCAGATAAAAACTACCCAAACTGCACCAAGATTGAAAAGATGCCCATGGATGGGAAAAAGTCCTGTTAGTCGTGGCCCTTCTAGAACCCTCCACTGCCTTGGCTGCATCAATGGACACCCATACGTGTTCTAGAGTCTGCTGCTCAACCTCCGAGTTAACTATTTGATGCAGGAACCCACTGGAGCCGTCAGTGACTCAGTCAGGATCGGGGACAGCGCTACTAGTAGGATCAACTGCTGAGGCACTTGCTGCTCGAGCTTGCGTGGGAACCATGTGTGTCTGGGCCATTGGGAGGCTACCAGAATGATCCCTGCCTGCTCTGTGGGAAGGAAAGGCACAGAAGACTGCCTTTAGCCAGAGTATCTGAAGAGCATCCCACTCTCAGACTTCCTTCTTCAGAACCTGGGAACAGAAAATAGGGACCAACACATCCAGTTTGGTAGCACATATTTGCATCTGTGGGACTCAGGATGTTCTGCAAACCAAAGACAATGCATTGAGGAGCACCAGCAGTTGCAAGGTGCATTGTTCTACTGCCACCAAGTTCAAGTTACCTCGGATATGGATCGACCTTTGAGACAGAATGTTCTGTTCGCATCTACAAATGAAAATATCTTCTCTGCCAGGCTCATCAGTGATGCCATCTTCATCCGTCTTGCCAGTTGATATATGATTGTGTCACTGTATTGTCTGTAGAAAGCAATATAGCTCTCTCCTTCTGAGCCAGAGCAAAGATTTGTAGCACCTCCAGAAGCACCGTCAGCTCTCTCCAGCTGGAGCAACATGTTCTTTCCCATGCAAGATATAGGCACGCAACCTTCTGATCTCTCAAGGTGGAACCCTACTCTGCTTGCTGGCATCTGTCATTAAGATGCTCAGCTTTCGTGGGACCAAAGGAATTCCTCTAGATAGATGATGCAGGTTCTGCCACCACTGCAGCTTGGCCTGTATGAGGCACACAGCTGGGCCTAAGTCCTTGTTTCATGCATTACCCGGGGACCAGTGGGCGAGGGATATTGTTCACCATATGATTTAGTGGAACCTTTTGCAGGGCACTAGAAAGATTGCTGCATTCGTTTAACCTTGAATCCTGAGCCAGTGTCACGCTGATGCTTGTTTGCAGGAGGAAAGGTACTGCAGGTCATGTCTCAGTCTCCCACCTTGCTCTAAGGAAGAAATACCTTGCCCTTGTTTGTCTGCAAACAATGGTTCCATGTAATAATGTCCCTGTGAAAAAGTCGTCAGGTTCTGGCGACATTTACTTGGCTATCAAAATTCTTTCCCCAAATATTCTAGGAGGGGTATAATCCTATATTATTACATCCAGTCCTAGAATATTTGGGGAAAGTGTTTGATAGCCTGCAGGGTGCATCAATAATGCATTTTTTTTTAAAGTCGCAAACCCGACGACTTTTTTCATGGGAACATTATTACCAAATACCCGAACAGTCTCCAATGAATCCCAAATTCTGGACTAGCAAGAGAAGAGACTGTTGTGGTTCACCAGGAACCATAACTGCTTCAAAGTCTGGCACACCCTTGTAGTATGCACATAACCCCTTCCTCAGATTGGTTGACAATCAATTTTGTACACCCATTGCTCATGTCTAACGTGCAATGGCAGTTATGAAAATGATACATTTGCCTGCTATGGCATTCACCCCCACTCCCCATACTTATCCCCGGTCCAGCCCTCACCCGAACACCCCCCACCCGCAGAGGGCTTTTCACAGTGGATTACATGTGAAATGCCCTCTGCATAATGCCTGGTGTGCACCCAGCAAGTCCTCCAAATGTAGGGGTATTTAGATATCCTGCTTATGGAATAATGACAATACAGGAGCCAGGATCTTCGTGAAGATTCAAGGCTCTGATTGGAGTCTGAAGTGGACGACAGAGTATGCTTAGTGCTATCCCATGGCGGCAAACCTTTGGTGAGCTTGGCTGATCGGAATGTGGTAGTAAGCATCCTGGAGATCTAGCAACGTGAGGTGTAAATGAGACTTCAGCTTTTGGAGAATCCTCTCAAGGTCTACATTACAAAGCAGACCTCTGGAACCAATGCATTTACACGGTGGGTATTGTTGCAGGTCTGCAAAGGAGAGACCACGTCACAACGGCCAGGAGAGCATTACATTGGCACCACATTCCTAGCCGTATTACCTACCGCGTGATGTGCATTACGCACAGTTGCATCTCAGGGCAAACCCCCAAGTATTTGGGCAGCCGCATCTCGTGCCTATCGGCGCGCAGAGTGCTGAGATCAAATAATACTGGTCTTCTAGAAAATCCCAGAACGCATCGGTCCTATGTGGAGCATAGATCCTTTCCACATGCTGCCCACAGTTATGGAACTCCCTTCCGACAGATCTGAGAGCATGCACAAATTTGCAGTCCTTTAAGAGCAAGTTGAAAACCTATCAATTTGAGTAACTTCTGTTCCAACAATCTGACTCTGTGTTTCTGTATGACCGCTTCTTTCCCCTCTTTGTTATGTTTTGGTTGGCCATGTTGGCGCTACCATGCCGCCGGTCTGACCTCCAAGCACGTTATGAATAAATACATAAATGTCATCCTTTCAGGTTGAGCATTAACCTGAAACCTGCCAACCCTTTTTGTGCCAGGGAGTAACCAGGTCCCTCTTTGTCCGCTGGCACTGCCCTCACAGCTTCCTTTCTGGAGAAATTCCGATGATATCATCTCCTGAAGAGACATCCTGAAGAGAAGGTCCCGTGGTGCATCTGTTCTCACCATCTGGAATTGAGACGGTGATCCCAAAAGTCGAGTACCTCTGTGACAATATCTTCAGATACTGTACAATCGCCTATTCCCAAGGCAAGCACAGTGCCGCTAAGATATCCTTCCACCTTACAGTCATGCATCGCTCCGCACTTAATAAAACACTTGTATTTTCCCGTCACACTAACAGTCTTGCAGAGCCCTGGTCTGAAAACCTAGGTCTGGATCCACAAAGGTTTGGACTAGAGCATCATCTGCAATTGATCTCTGAATCACCAATCCTAAAACTGGAGCAAACCTGGTGATTCCCTGGAGCATAACTTTGGAGATCACATTTGCACAAGAGCATCTCAGACGTCCTCCAGACCCCTCCAAATTTGCTTTATTTTTAGGCCTTGTCAATTGGGTATTGGTTGCCAGGTGCTCATGGACATCTCCTGATTTGCTAGAATGCAAATCTTTGTTAAACAGCCCCTCATGGGCCAGATTGACTGAATCCTGTTTGTCAGTATAACTCAGACTCATTTAGGCAACCCGCATGAGAATGCCAATGCCTGCTCTGGGTAGTCCCATACATCCTCACTGGTCGTGCCACAGGCTGCCCCAGAGTTGGCATCTGACCATCAAAAAGCTGACAGAGTCATGGTCACAAAACCCATTGGTTTACTTCTCTTTTCTAATAATCCCTTGACTCCCGCAGACCCTAGCCTTTCATAACAAGAAGCCCCAAAAGTGTTCTTTCTATGAAACTAGCAAAGACGTTCACAGCATTACTGAAGAAAACCCGAGACACCTAGAACATGGGTGTGGGGTTTATTTGGCAAGCGCGTCAACTGTCGCCTGAAAGGTTAATGCAAAGAGCGGACTCATTTCTGCAAAGTCAATTACAGGTTGTCAACACCATCATGTTAAAGGTGTTATTGACAGAGCTGCTAACTTTGAAATCTTTCAAATATAATGTTTCTCCTTCTCATAAATAGTGCTACTTAGTAGGACACTCGCTCACTGTGGCCCACCCACACTGTGTGTCTTGTGAATAAAATGTAAGCCTCTGGGAAGGAGAGCCATCTCCTGCAGCTCCCCAGTCTCTGTTTAAGAAGTACAGGCATGTGATGCCAGTATGAAAAACAGTCTGGATGTTTGTCCAGCAACGTCAGAGAGCCAGATAGCATGTGTATTCACATGTGTAGTAACATGTGGTGCCCAAAACAGTCTACAGGCTGACAGCATCAGTAACATATTAGACAGAGAATCGGCTGTAAAATGTATGGTATGTGCTTCATAGCAAAGATCATCACAACTGCTCATGAATGTAAGGCTGGAGTCCAGACTCCATGCTCATTCAAACAATGGCCTCTCTGCTGGAAGTGAAGATAAAGTAAGGCAGCCATGGCTGATGCGAGGTGGTGGAACAGGTAGAGCATTCCTGCTGAGATATACTGGCACTGCCCTCGAAGATCTGCAGGAAAGTCCTGCTAACATCCAATTAAAAGAAGTACACCCTTGGTAAAAAAATAAAAAAAAAGAAAAGAGAGGAAAAAAGAAAAAAAGCTCTCCCGACTGACCTACTAAAAGTTAATGTTAATGTTAAAGGATATTTGTACCGTGCACTATCACCACCGGAGTGGTCCCCTGGCACTCTGGCAGCTCTGAAAAAGGGATTGAGGGGAGGGGGGATGAGTTAGTGGGAATAAGCTGGAAAAGTGCAAGAGAGCAGTGATGTGCTGTTGGCAGCCTCAGCCCAGTGTGTCCGCTGTCTGGGCTTGGGGTGTTTTACGGTTGGTAGTCGTCGTGTGTTGTTGTGGGAGTCAATGTGTGGTTTGTTTTGTTGTTGCAGTGCGGATTGTTGTGTTGTTGGCTTGTGGTTGTGTTTGGTTAGAGTTTGAGAGGTGTATGCAGAGGGGTGAAATTGTTAGTCGATTGGTTAATTGGCGTTGATGTCCTTACAATTATGTCTAGGTGTGATGCCTGCTATCATTCACTATTCCATCCGAGTGTGGCACTTGCTAATCTTCAATGTTCTATGTAGATGCGACGCAAAGTCTAAAAGTAAACAATGTCTGCACATACGTTCTGGGATTGTCTCCTTTAAAGTATATCAACCCTGCCAGGATGTGCTCACACTGTCCACTTCATTACATTTCAGCTCATTTGCAGTGGTCGAAGTGTAAAAAATAAAGTAGTGGAACTATGTTCCATCTGCCCTGCCCCTTTTCTGCGCCTTCCCCTCATACTCACCGTCCTGCAGTAAGAAGACCAGTCACGGAAGCACCGGCACTGTTAGCACCGGTGCCGGTAATTTTGTGTCCACACTTCCATAGAGTCCTATAGGACTCTATAGGAATGGGGACTTCCATTTTACCGGCACCTGGCTTTCCGGGTAGCCGCCGGACCTATGAAAATGTACAAGCACCTAACTTCCCGGTGCCACCGGGAGATTACAATTCTGGCGGCCTGGAAAGTCAGACGCTGGTAAAATGTAAGTCCCCACTACCATAGAGTCCGAGAGGACTCTATGGGTGTGGGGACACAGAAGCACTGGCACTGTTGCTAAGGGTGCTGCTGCTTCCGTGACCGGTCTGCTTACCGTGGCCCCTCTGCCCAGGGGCCAGACCTGTCGGGCACAGCGTCTCCGGCAGGCAGACCTGTAATATGCCGAAAACAACAGTGCCAGTGAGTTTACCGGCACCCTTGTTTCCAGACCAATCCTAGTAAGACTGAAGTAAACACAAAAGTGCGTCATTGTCCCACACAGCATGCATCTTCATGCAGCCTCCCCTTCACCATCCTTCGTTCGCACCTCTTAAAGATCATGGACAGCCACAGACACACCGCTCCCATTGCTAACAAGTCCGAGCCTACAGCCATTCATACGCAGATCACGATCAAGCTGGGCGTTTTGGCTGCTTGGGAATAGGTTTTGTATCTCAAGCAGACTATTGAAATAAATATCCTCCTTCCAGCTACTGACAGATAGCGCAGTGCAATGTTGCACTGGTTTGATATCAGCGCTGAGTTTCGAGTCCCCAATAGGGATGGAACTTAATAAAAGGAATAAAAGAAAAAAAAAAGCTGCCTTCCTGCAACTGTTTCTGGGACACATTAAGTAGTGGAACGATGACGGGTTGCCCGAGAAGTAAGGAAACGTTGTACCCTTTAGCTCCCGCCCACTTTAACCTGTGCTCTTTCGAGAGGTTCCTTTACAGAATTCTGAAACCTCAGTGATGGTGATGTAGATCGCAACATGAATGAAAACAAACTTAACTACACGTCCAATTTAACTTTAGCAGCCTTGTGGAGGAAAGTGTTTGAGGTTGTCAAATAAAAAATACAAAACACCAGCCATGATGCACCGTGTAGGCCCTGCAAATATTAGAGCCCTGCTGAGAAGTGGAATGCTAGGGGAGCTGAGCTGGGCTTTGAACCTGTGACTAGCAGGCCACACTCACATCTCTGCAGCAGGCAACTTGGCACACTGAGCTAATTCAGCAGGATTGCGCCTATTTGCATTATTTGTAGGTATTTGCTGTTTTTTATAATGTTCCACTTTGCAATTTAATATCCCTTCAAAGCACAGAATGAAGGGGGCAGGCGGTGGGGGAAAATCAGGATACGTCACAGTTAAGCCTGAAGGCCGCATTTCGAGTTCTGACTGGAAAGGGGGAATGCGAAGGGGGGCGGGGGGTGCAATGGGAGTGATGGAATTAAAAAGCAGCGGCGAAGGGTAGGGGATATTCACAGATAAGTCTGATGGCTGCCTTCTGGGCCCAGAGGCGAAAAGCAGCAGAGATGAAAAGTGGGTGGAGGGCCAGGGGGTGCTGGCGAGTGGTCTTGAGTCCCGCCCAACTCCTGCTACTCAATACTGGTTAACCACTGGTTTCCTTATGTTTCCCCTCTGGAGGGCCCTGTAGGTTTGGGGCAGCGCCAGTTGGATGTAGGCCCCTGACATGGCTGGCTCTGATTGAAGCCCTTCCAGCAGGTGTAAGCACTAACCTATATGGAAATAAGGAGGCTCATAAATAGGCCTGTGCCTTCGAAAGGCTTTGTGGGCTGGGGAAAGGTCCGCCACTTGCCATGTATGGGAAAGGCTGTGGGGGGAAGTTCTGCACGGCGGTACTAACTTCTCAAACTGCCCACCAGTCTCATCATACTTGCCCAGGATTCTATGATGGCAGTTCAGGTACACAGAGCTGTGTGACTCCCTACTGAAACTGGCAAAAAAGGCTGTGACAAGCCAGGAACAGGACCATAGGGCAATGTGCCATCGTAATAGGGCAGCTTGGGCTGGTGTGGGCAGCTTTCATGATCCGGTGCCTGTGCAGCTCGTAGATTGGCCAATATTATAAAGGATCCGTAATAGTAACAAAGCAGTATTTCAGAATGCCACGCGTTTTACTGCTCTGCATGATTGTGGCTTTTACAACCTGTATTTACTCCGATTAGCAACCTGGCAGGGGGAGGCAGCCAATCAGTTGGCCACGTACCATGCCACATGACGGCCGGCTCCCCCTGCCGCCATCTTCCCCCCACGGTCTGTCCCTTTTTTTTCTCACCATCCCACATCCCACTTACCTTATTTCTGCGGCGGCGAGTGCCGCGCCACAGCTGCTCCTTCCCCAGCTCCCACTGGCCGCCATGGAAGGGGAACAGGTACGGAGCCCCGCCTTCCCTTTCCATGGCGGCCATCACAAGTATTTTCCTTCGCTCAAGGGGACACGCGCAGCATTTTCATGAACAAAGGAAAATACCTTATTTTTTTAAGCACTCCGGGTTTCTGCTTTGGCAACCCAGGTGCTAATAGCCTTAATATCATTTTTCCAAGGGTTTGGTCGGGGGGTAACGATGGCCCAGAGCCCTGGTTAACAGCCTTGCTTCGCCCAGGCTGATAACTTGAGCTGCCGGGCCGTTACCCGCCCTTTCCAGCCTTGGAACAGGGGATTAATGCCATATTAGAATGGTTGGAACAGACCATGTGGAATTCCTGATGCAGTGAACACACCTATCCCAATTTCAGCCTATGGGATTCCAAAATGAGAAATAACAACTACCCTGAAATGGCTTTCAGTTACTGTTAAAGCATGCAGTAACAGTAATTCCGTTTTGCGGTATTGGCCCAGAAAATTCCACCACATTTATAATCAGGACTTATGTGCTTTAACATGCATCGTTTACCACCTGTCTTAATCCAAACCCAGGTCCCACTTAAACCGGCTGTTGTGAAAAATGCCCTAAACTGCACTTTGCAAATGTGGTGCACTTTTATAGGTACCAGAGACCTTTGTCCTAGTCCAGCACTGCCATTACAAGAATAAGAGATTGGGCCTCATTACAGGTCGGGCAGTCCGGAATTCACAGTGGCGGTAAACCCGCCGCCACTGTTAATTCCGGACTGCCCGATCCCGAGTCCTGCAGGCAGGAGGTGATGTTCCGGCCAGGTCTGACCTGGCGGGTTTAACACCGCCCACCTGCAGGCGGACGTGGAAACACCAGAACCATCACGAGATGGTGCCGGTGTTTATACTTCCCCATTCCCATTGAGTCCTGTGGGACTCAATGGGTATTGGGGATTTACCGAATTCCGCCTCCGGAATTCCCGGGACACCAGGGTCGTAATGCCCTGGTATTTCCGGGAGTCACGGAGGCGGAATGGTAATACGAGTCCGGCGGTAACCAGGTGGTTTTACCGCCTCGGTTACCGCCGGACTCATAATGAGGCCCATTGTCTTAAAACTACTGCCACTGTAAAATGTTAAATGTGTGCCAGTCCCACTGTTAGGTAAGAATTAATGCGGTCACACTGTGTGAGACTACAAGGCACTTATCTGCTTGGTATTAGGTAACCCACCTTTTGGTATAGGTCTGTGCTACACAGGTTGGTAGTGTGACTGAGCAGCCAGGCCGATCTCAAGAGGGGTAAATGTGAGCTGTAGAGCGGTACAAATGAAATCCATAAATACAAGTAGCCAAGTAACATTTACACTTAAGGTTTCTGTTATTAATATTTATTTAATTAACATCAATTTTTAAATAAGCATTCTTTAAAAAAGGCAATTCATGTAACAAGGTAAATATACTTTAAAATTACTTTTCAGAATCAGAACAAGTTAGTGGATCAACATGCTTCTTACACAATTCCTACACCCTGAGGTGACTTCAATTATAGGGATAATAATGGCATTTATATATCACACTGGTTATACTTCGTAGATTCTGAGTTTTGCAGAAAGGAAAGGTTTAATGAAGGAAAAGGTTTAACAGGTTCTTAATAAAATGTGAGGCCAACTAAATCTTCCAATGAAATCTAGCCAAGCCTTTCCCAGCAGTAACAGTTCACAACAAGCTACCACCTATGAGGGACAAACAATAGCAACATCAATGGACTAGAAGAGTCTTCAGGGAGCCAGGATTGCCAAAGTCAATTGGAACACAGTCTATGGAGCGGAGGCGCTTCTTAGATCAGAAACAGTCTTGCACAAAGTTAGAGACTTTGTAGAAAATCACTTGTGGGGTCACAAGCTGTTAAGCCTGTGAAAAGAGAGTTGGAATCAACGCTAAAGGTAAGCCACTGCAATTCCCAACTGTGTAAAGCACACCTCAAAGACACTGAGCTAAGTACCCCAAGTCTAAACAGTACCTCTGGTTTGAAGCTGGATTATGTCTTGCTACAGCGGTGCAGAGCCTTCTGACCCTCAGTCGTGGGGACAAGAGGGTGGACGCCTGGAGGGCTCCTGCAGCGGCACTTGGGAGATCGGCGGCAGCTGCGTGCTGTTTCGGTTCAGCGGCACTAGGCGGTTTCTTCGCCTAGCAAACAGCACCCTTGCAGATCTCGCATACAGGTTGGGCTTCATTCACTCCTTCGGTCCTGCACCCTGGTGAGGGGACTCGAGCTCTGGTCGTCCTGCTTCTGGAGGGTCCTTAGGAGACTCCTGGAGCTTCTAGCCAGATTTCAGACATTTCACTCGACTACCGATTACTCGACCTCTGGCACTCGGTTCTTGCACCAGTGAAAAAGTACAGCCAGTCGGGAAAAATGGTCCAGTGAAGTTCTTCTCAGGGTTAGTTGGTCCCATGAACTCACAGGGAGAAGTCGTCCCTTCTGGCGCTTCTCTGTCTAATTGAAAAAGGAGTTTCAGCACAGCAGCAGGGCTTCACTGGGCAATTCAAGAGTCCAGGAGGATGCAGCAAGCTTCGTTCATGGTTTCTTCGTCAGTGCTTTCTCCCAGTGGTCGACTCTGCCTCTAGTCACAAAACCCTCACCTTTTAAGCATGTTTCTCGGATTCATGCACAGCGTAGGCTGTCAATCACACAGCAGGGTGGCTGTCGTAAAAGGACAGCCAGCCAATCAGGACTAGTTGCATTCAGGCATTCCTAGAAGCAAAGGACAGGGGAGTTTCAGGGCCTTCCCTCACATACTGTCCTTCCCGACACACTGGAGCCAGGGGTGGGCTTCAGGGCTGAAGCCCGCCAAAGGCAAAGCAAACAAAGTGCTCAAATCTATTTGGACGCACAGAGTAAAACCCAAGAAAGACCTCACAAACAGAAAATGTTGAAAAAAGAAGACCCAGGCCATTTTGACGAAATGGTCACCCATGGGTGCTGTACTGCAGCTGAGGGTTCAGCCTACGGTAGAAAAGCACAATGGTACGAAATATTAAACCACTGCCACCAGCCATTGAAAGTAGTGAGGGTAACATAAACCTGTTACATGAGAATGTAGGATAAGGGGCTACTGGGTAACCCCCCAGCACTCCACATAAAATGGGGTGTGCTCTACCTACAAAGAGAAAAGGTAAGTAAAGTCAATTTCACTTGACTATTCTTAGGAACTGTAGTTCACACAAGAAAAGATATTTAAACCTTATGAGAAATCTAAAGGATTTCTCTGTGACACTGCAATGACGGTGCTGTGTGTGAGCATACAAAAAGCAGGTGCCTATGGAGTTTGTTAGACTCCAATAACAGTGGAACTACAAAATCCAAATCAGGTAAAAATACATGAGAGAGTGAGAAAAAGGTCTCACTCACTCCAGGGTTAAAATTAAAAAGTCCTAATTCCAGCAAAAGAGCTGGGGTTCTCTAAGGTTGAAGGGAATCAGCACAGAAATGAGAATTCTCCCTAACACCCACTAAGAACAGTTGGTGCTCTATCTTACAAAGCAAAGCAGTCCTTCTTAGACGTGATGGTGATAGCTGGGGACAAGCTAAAGCAGACTTGCTAAAACTTGATTCTATTGCTCTGTTACAGTGGTATGCAGTTCTGGGAAATGATTGTACTGTAGCATCTGCAGAACAGTGGCCCTTCTGCACTGTCCCTTTAAAAAGAATGTATACCTTCATTTCTAAGAAACATTGGTGCTGCTCCATTAACAATGATTTCTTATGGGAATTCAGGACGAACATAGACACTCTTAGCACTCAAACTAGCGCCCTTCTGAGAAGTACGTCTCATTTAATGTATAGCAGCCTTCCTAAGTATCGTTTCTTGTTTCTACCTACATAGCTATACACGCAGCAGAGAAAAGGGGGGTTCAGAAAACACACATACGCACACACACTCTCACAAACACGAGGCTAACAATGGATGGAGGTGAATCAGCACAGCGAGAGTAGAACGTGCCAACACCTTTTAGGTGATCAGCGTGGTGCTGGCGGATGGGAAAATGGGAAATGGGTGGGCAACGTTGTGTTCCTGTGTGGACATAATGTATTTATTTATTCATAAGGCGCCGAAGCCCGCAGGCATAATGGGGTCATGCTGGGGATTCGAAGTGAAAGGCGCAAGGTATGCAGTGTGTATTTATAGAGGGGAGTCTGTGACGGCACTTCTCGTTAGAGTCTGTTAGTGTTCTGCAGTTCTCCAGGTGTCACTCTGCAGATATCTTCTGACTTGTTTTGGTTTCTCAAGTTCTCCTTTCCACTTGTACAGCTTAATTTTTGGGACCTTCTAGAAATAGATGGTGATTGCTCCTGTAGTCCTTTGACTTCAAAAGGTTACAGGGGAGGAATTGGGCTGGAACAAGACAGAGCACAGCTCTGGCAGGAACTGTCTTGCCGGAGTGCCAGGGGAGTTTCCAGCATTACAAGAGTGGGGAGGGGTGCAAACCACGAAAAAAGTCCTGGTACGTGCACGATTCCATACGGTATCATGCGCACCCCCTTTTTGGTAACATTACTGGCAGATGGCATTTTAACACATACACATAACAAAATAAAATAAAACCGCAGGACCATTACAAATGCAGGAAACCCATCTATTACACCTCTGTCCAGGCTCTCTGGGGCAAAATGCATGCAGACCTCCTAATTTACATATGGATTGCACCAACAGAAGTGACTTCACAGAAAAGGACATTGCAAGGAGCATCCTCAGTCTTTGATAGTTGGAGGCACCATGGAAGTGACTTTAGAATAAGTTGCCATAAGTAAGTGGATCACTTACAGAGCTGCAGATAAGACATAGTGCGATTAAATGATTTACCCAGGATCACACACTTTGGTTAAATGATGAAACCGGGATGTGGACAATTTAAGCAACAGAACACATTCTGCTAGGTTTTGTTTATCTAGATATTTATTAAGGTGTTGCTTTGCATTTCATGTGCTTAAGTAATACTTCATAGCAATGCCTTAGAAGCAAAGCACATTACATAAGAAACTACCCTTTCATAATCTAACTTTACACTATATACATCGTCATAGAAATATGTTGAGCAATAAGAATATGGCTTTAGTTGTGCTCTCTCCATCCAAAGTCACAATATCATCATGCTGATTAATGTGAGCCTAACAAATCCCCCAATCATTATTTCATAACGTGTGCAGCATTATGCACCCTTCTGAAGTCTTATCACCCCCTTATCACCCCCAATCACATTTCCTAAGGGACAACAGTCCCTGCTAATTGCCCCCCTCCCTCCGATCAGTGCCTAATGGCTCCCATTGTAATGCTGTGTTGACACAGAGCAAAGTGTCCGGTCCCTTGGAGAGCCGCTCTGCTACCCAGAGCTCGAACTTACACAGGAAAGGCCGAATTAACAGGGTGGGTCATTTCAGGACATTGTCCTGCCAGTGGGACACCTTTCCCGTTCAGCGCCCTCATTGTTAATGAGGGTGTCAAACCGGAGAGGTGCCCCGGTCTGGCTCTTAAAAGAGCCACTAGGTGTGTAAAGCTGCCTACTTCCACTCAGCACGCCACTGCAGAGAGGGCCCAACCCCCCTCCCAAGTTGAGGTAGATCTCTGCCCCCAACTGCCGTGAATCTCCTGACCGCTGTATCTGAGACACAGCGTTTAGGAGGGGGCTTCTTCAACTTCAGGGGGAGGATTGGTGGAGTTAATTGCATATCACTGCTCAGCTACACACTTGGAGACAGCGTTTCTGTGCATGCAGGGATAAGCAATGATGTTTCAGACTGCATCTGTCGTCCTTTGGTCAACAGTCCAAACTTAAACAACGGGCCTCATTACAAGTCTGACGGTAACCCGTCGGTGCTACTGGCGCGTTGCTGCCGGACGGTAACACCGTTTCAGGCGCCTGACTTCCTGGAGGATCGAGAAGTCAGGCACCGGATAATATTAGTTCCCATTCCCGTGGAGTCTGACTCCACAGGAATGGGGACTTGGAAGCAGCAGCACCGTTGCTAACAGTGCCAGTGCTTCCGTGACAACTCTGCTTTCCGGGGCCGTTGCGTTGGCAGGAGTTGCAGTCTGCTGGTCCGGAAACACCCTTATTTCCAGGCTGGCAGACTGGTATTGAGGCCCAATTAAACTATCCAAAGCTGTCCCATGCTTTGTAGACATTTTACTGTCAGGGTGACTATTCTGACAGAGGAAATGAGCACCATTCCAAGTGTGCATTGCATGCTCAGAAGGAATGCACATTTGAATTACTAGCACAAACATGTTTGATTCATTTGTGGTAATTCTTATGTTCCCAAAATGCACTTTGTATTTATGCAAAGCAACCAGCATCCTATGTTGAGGGCATTCACATCAGTCAACCTGTAGATTCACCCCCTCAATCAAGGCCACACCACTGACAACCTGACCGGGTCCCGCCCACGCCACTGACAATTTACTCCATCCCACCCTCTCCTGTGTGCAAAGGAGACGGGAAAATGCCCCCAATAAATTGTATCAATTTCCAGCACTGCAAAGGTAGACCATCAGCCTCTGCATGCATTGGGCCTCATTACGACCCTGGCGTTAACCAATGGCGCTATTAGCGCCATGGTTAATGCGGGTAACTTACCGAATCCGCCATGGTGAAATGGGGAATTACCACCCCATTCCAAGGTTGGCGGGGCGGTAATTCCCCATTTACCATTGGCCCTTCCCCATTCCCATTTTTGCCCCATAGGGCTCAATGGGAATGGGGAAGGCGGTAATTACGGTACCGCAAATTGCGGTACCGTAATTACCTTCAAGGTCCCTTTGCGGGTCCCTACCTTAACGGCTGGTACAGACCAGCCGTTAAGGTCGGCACCCGCAAAGGGACTTCGTAGTAAGGCATTAAGGGGTTAACGGCGCCGCAACCTTTTACAGCGCCGTTAACCCCTTAACGCCTGGGTCGTAATGAGGCCCATTGTCTTATCCCTACTCATTTCATGTGACCTAGCAGGATTCTTCTCTGGGCTTCTATGGGCCACTTGGAGATCTTCTTTGCTTTTGTCCGGTCTGGACCGGGGAATAATGGCTGGCATGGAAGATCAGCAATCATAATGGTCCTGGCTATCTTAAGCCTTTTTTATGTATTTATTGGTTATTTGTAATGCGCACTATACATCAGAATTGTGTTTCAAACCGCGTCAAGACAAGGGGGTGGTGGGGAAAAAGAAACGAGGGAAAAGGGGATAAAACAAAACGTTCTCAAGAAGGTCTGGAAACAATTCGGAACGTACAAGTGCTATAGCATGAGGACAGGGAAAAAAAGAGGAGGGAATAACGTGCAAGTGCTGTCCCATAGATGCAGGGAGAAGGAGCTGGGAGTGCAGGAGGAAAGGAAAAGGGGAGGGCAGGAACAAACAAAAACAGCGCTCCTACCAAGCCATGCGACAATTCTGATTGTGCAAGTTCTCAACACGAATGAAGGGATGGGGAGGAGGGAGGCCTACCACACAGTGCAGGGGCTTCAACAATGCACAAGCAGTGTAGGTAAGGCAGCAGCGCTGAGGAGGGCATGAGTAACTATGCAGGGACCATAAATCATTGCAAAGAAAAGTAAAGCAAGAAGATCCACAAACAATGACAAAAAGGTAAGAGGAATCAGGCCAGGGAGGCGAACGTGGAAGATGCTGAGGCAAGAAAAGCAGTCAGGTGGAGGTACATATGTCCCAGGCATAGAAGGATGCAGGAAAAAAAGTGTGTAGGTATTAGGATGGTGAGAACAAAGTCGCGAGTAGAGTCGTGGGTTCTAGGGGGACAGTCAAGCTCCTATCGAGGCAAGCTCACGGATCTGAGGAAAATGCTCAGGTGCACAGAACAGAGGAGCGAGGGGCAGAGTGTAAATGAAAATGAGTCAAGGGGGATGAACAGGGAAGTAACAAAGGAACCGAGCACAGCAAGAAGGAAAATGGAGGAGAGGTTAGTCACGCAGCCTAACCAGAACCTTTGCAAAGCTTACCTAACAGTCAAGGATGAAGAAGACGCAGCAATCGGACATTGGAATGAGAGGGCGAACCACATCTGGGTTGCGAAGGAGTGAAGGAAGATTGAAGGAGCCAAGGGGGTGGCACCCCGGCACGATGGCCATGGCCGGAAATGCCACACAGAAACAAAGGCCTTGGTGTGGGCCTTAGTGGGGAGCCGGCTTCGCCTACCAGCTCCCCCTCACCTCAGCAGCAACCGTGGAACTACACACTTGCAGACACGCGCTGGGGGGAAATGTACCGCCAAGCCGGAGATTGAGTCGAGACCCATTCATGATTTGCCAGGGTTCTCGGACCTCAGTCAAGGATCTGGCCTCTGGGGGAGCGCGCAGTGTCAGCCGCAAACTCGTCTCAATGCAACTGGAGCGCAGTGGCTGAGGTGCCTAGGAGGTGAGGAGGCCGTGGAAGGCGGGGCAGGCCTTGAGATAGAGGGGATCCAGACTTGTGAGTGACCCAAAGGGCACAGGAGGAGGAAGACATAGTTGGCACTCAGAGGGGAATGGTACTGCCAGGGAGCGGTTGGGTAACACCTTGTGATGCAGGTAAATCACTGAAGTAAAAAAAAAACAGTATAGTCTGCAAAACATACATTTGGGAGACTATTGGGTGGTTTCTCCATCATCTAATAGGGCTAGCGGGAATCCTTCCAGCAAAAGGGTGTTGGGGTAAAACCGAGGAGTGGCACGGAAGAGAGGCAGAAACTGTGGAAAGCCAATTAACTCTAACCCAGTATCAGATTGTGGTCATGTGAACAGAAGTAACACGTTCGGTTCTTCTGTTCAGTCTTTCCCTAATCCTCCTGTCTTAAGTGGTACCAAAGTGGTACCCATATAGTTTCCTCTGAAAGTGATAAACCAACTTGAGAGTGGGGAGGTGACCTTCCTAGACAGATCCCCCAGTGAAATCTGCTCCAGCAACACCACTTTCTTTCTCCTGGTCACATTTGCATAGTGCACAGTTCAATGGGTGTGTAGCCCCAATGCCTAGATCTTCACCACTTTGTGATGTTATTAATCCCTTCTGGTTCCCCCTGTTAGTCTGCTTTTTGAGATGCCATGTGAAAACATCTTTGAATAACCTTTCCTGATTTTGATCGGCTTTTGTCCTGTATTGGGTTTTTTGTCCTGTATTGCCCTACTCCTCGGTCCCCACCACCCTCTAACTCCAAACCTGCGTGTACACTATATTACTAGTCTGTCTAAGCTTTAACCAGGAGCCTAGGTTATCACATTCAGGAAGGGCCATTCCAATGAATTTAATCTTTAGGCTGGAATAGCTTCAAGGTATCAGAAGATTCAGAACCAGAGCATGGCGCACAGAGATCAGACACTAGATGTAGGGTAGTCAGGAGAATGCAGGACAGACAAACTATTGGGCAAGTTTTAAAGACTATTATTTGCATGTACGTTTGTATGTATGAGATTTATAAATCGCAACCCTAGCTGGGGCGCAACAGAGAGCTGTGCATAAAGAGCACACCCTGGGGGTTACATTTAGGGTGCGGGCATAGAAGAGGTTTCTGGGACGGGAACGGGGAGTATGGGAGGGGGATCTCCACATGGGAGGAATTGAAGTAGAGGCAAGTGACACGATCAGTGATTGGCAAGACGGTCTTTGAAGAGAAGGGTCTTCAGGTCTTTTCCAAAGTGTAGGATGGAGCCAGAGAAAGGGTGCATGGCAGGATAAGGCTGGTTTCACCTCTCCCGTTCTGAGAGGGTAAAGTGTCCAGCTGCCAGGACAATGGGCCACACATTGGGCCTCATTACGACCCTGGCGGTAGGGGTTTAATGGGGCCAGTAGAGCTGCCGGCCCCGTTAACCCCCTACCGCCTCATTATGAGGGCTGCTCGCGGGACCAGCGAGCAGACCAGGATGCTAACAGCGGGCCCGTCATTAACGGGCCCAATGTTACCATCCTCCCCATTCCCATTGAGCCCTATGGGGGCTGAAATGGAAATGGGGATGTACCGGGTCTGGTTTCCTTGAATGGGGAAATACCGGGACCTCCAAGGTCAGAATGGCCTGGTATCTCCCCATTCAGGAAACCCGGACCCGGTACCCAGAATGGGGGTAGCCATGCCGCAAAAAGCAGCATAGCTACCTCCAGGGTCGTAATGAGGCCCATTGTCCTGCCAGCAGGACACCTTTCCCGTTGGGCACTCTCATTGAGGTCCCGAACGGGAGCGGTGTCCCACTGACAAAAGGCCCGGGCATGCTCTCAAAAGAGCATGTGGGGGGGAAGCTTGCCCACCCCCTGCTCGGTACGCCACTGCCACGCACTAATGTCAGAATCCTATAGGGGTGTTGAGAAGGTGGCAGACGCCCATTAGCCACTACAGGAGGTGAGGGGTCGTAGGGTGTCTTCAGAAGAGGTTGGTGGTGCAGAAGCCCCCACTCCCCTTCACCCGGTGGTACCAGTGACCACGCAGGGAGTTAGCAAAAGACTTTACACTGCTGCAAGAGGTCCTGCGGGGGGCAGGTGGGTACACTAGAGACCTATATCTATTTCAGCCAGTTTTCAAGAGCAGTGAGAAAGAGATGCCGACCTTCCTCCTAAGGTGCGTAGGAGGCTGAGCTTCCGCTGCCGGTTCCCCTGACAGGGCTATGAATCTTTCAGCGCGCGCAGCTCGCTTTCATTTTTCACTGTCGCTCTTCAGCATAGATTCTGCCACTCTGGAGAGGCTTCCCTCCAGCCTGGAATATGTTCCCCTGGACAAGCGCTTCCCCAGGGACACTCCACTGCGTGTGAAGCGGCTTGCTCTGCCATAGGCTTGGGCCTCCCAAAGGGGCCTGCTTGGCAGCGCAACGTGACGAAGAAGACTCAAATCATGAAGCCTTATAAACACAAAGTAAGGCCCAATGGCGCAGTCTGCAAAATAGCTTGACTTCATCTCATACAAGCCCCACTCTCCATAGAAAGAAATGCATTGCTGTTATGCGTCAGTGAAGTGGCGAAGTACGAATCATGAAGCCGTCCTTCAGGGCAATGATTGGGAAACGACCCGCCTACTCACCCATTGCAGGGTGCCTGAGGCATGGGCAGTCTGTGTGGCTGACCAGGGCTCTGGCCCCACAGGCACCAGTTGCCTGCCTCTGGCATATAAATGAATATTGTTTTCAAAAGGAGCTATGCTGCCTCCATGTACCAGGCTCCAGTTGACTGCCTAAAATCTGTGCCCTCTTTCAGGACAAACTTATCATACAAAACAGTTTTAAACTAAATGTCTTATTTTTACATGTTCAAATTGAACACACCACAAAGCGTTTATTTTAGGTTGAAAGTAACACTTTCCTTCACATTATATATGAAGCATGCCTTTGTCAAAAATTGAAAAACAAACAGGTAACCTTTTCACACATTACGTCTTGTTATGAGTCTTCTTTTGTATTCTGCCTAATTGCATTCTGGTATTTGTAGTCTTCCATTCAAGGTTGAGAGAATGTAAACCTAGAATATTTCAATGAGGATTGATATATTTCTATGAGCACATTTTCTCTGGTTCTGGTCCTTTTCTGCTTTTTAGGGCACAAGTCGAGGATACATTTGTGTGTGGACATTGTCCACCCACCTATTTCAGAGCATGCAGCCGCAACATCTGTCGGGTGTTTTTGAGGCCAGCATTAATAAGAAAAAGTTTGCTTGCTCAAGTGTTCGGCTACTAAGATTTCACCCCAGTTTGCCTTATTTCCAGTGCAGACTCTTACCCACAAGATCACATTAATGTGTCATTAAAGCACACATCTACTGTTTGGATTTTATTTTCCTTGGAATATTTCATTACAAATTGTTGGGTTTAAAAGGTGGGCACCTTTAATACTTTGCTAGCAAATTTATTGGAAACTCTCCTTTATCTGATTTTTTTTTCCAGGTCCAGGATGATTAATTTTCTTGAAAGGCAAATGCTCATTTGTATTGTGCACTTTCTTCTAAGGGCAAAGGTCAATTGAAATAAATTAGTATATTTCACTTTAAGATATGTTCACTTACTGTGCATATATTAATAGGTGTCAGCTTACACACTGAGTGGCATAAGGTGTACCCATCCCCCATGTCGAACCAACACATTTTACAGCACATTTTGCAGCAGGAACAGGAAAAAAAGCCATATGATTTACAGGAAGGTCTAAACATATAACATCTCAGCAACTGTCACCTAACCTGCAGAGTTGTCTTTACAGCATTCTGCCATAGTACCTACTGTTACTACCCCACCCACAAAACCGTGTTTAAACACAGAGGTTGTTCCGAGAATGCAACTACATTCAATTCAGGAGTCACTCATACAACACTGGTTATGGCACCCAAAGGTTGTTGTAGTCGTCTCTTACCTGTAAGTTTCTGTAGACAGCTTTTAAGGCCTGTCTGGGAGCGCTCAGGGCGAACAGGCAAGCAGGCGATGGAAGTGCCTTGGGGAAGTGCCCTTTGCCAAGGCCCTTTGCCGGCTGCCGGGTCAAGGCTACCCTGGGAGAGCATCGGAAGAAGCTGTGTTACGGTCACGTGGGGTGGCTCTCTCGCCAATGGCTACCAGTCTGGGAAGGTGGGAAGTCAGGTCCCCAAGGCCGTCGAGTGCAGGAGCGCAGAGGCACTGCCAAGCACCTGCATGACTTCACTCTGTCCTTTATCGAGACACCCCATTTTCAAGTATATAAGCACTTAGACACCACAGATGCCCCTCCCTGCTCCCCTTCTTCCACCTTGGTTAACACCTTCTCTACCTCCTTCCATCTCCCTTTTACCTCACTAGGAGTTATCTGATATGCACTTTCACACCCCATAGCACTTGTACCTATTCTCTAAACTGCACTTCCTTTCATTCCAACCCTACCCTATAATTCATCACACCTCCCACTGCCTACCCCCTCCCCCTACCTCCTCTATGTCTCCTTGGCAATTATGGAACATACTCTCTTGTCCTTTGAAAGTATTTTCTTACACACCACAATTAAATGTCAGTGATCGAAACATGGTTTTACATCCTGGATGCAACCAGATGCCTTTGGCGCCTTGAAGCACTTGTGCAATCTGGTGCCTGTATATAAGACACCAATAAAATAAATGAAATAAATAAATACGTGATTTCTGGCAATTCCTCCCCCCTGTTTACTAACTGGTGTGATCTCTCCACCAACCAGCCCCTGGAACAGAACTGAATCCTTCATAAACTACCCTGGGTACCTAACGCCTCCATCTAGCCGGTCAGATAGCACAGCGAGTAGAGCGCTCGCTTTGACATTCGCGCAGAGCCTGCTGGCGCAGGTCCGAATCCCGGCAGGGCCAAACTCAGCCATTCATCCTTCTGAGGTTGATAAATGAGCACCACGCACCGTGGGTAATAAATAATAAGCAGTGCTCAGATACCTGAGGGTTCATAGCACTATATAAAAAAATGCTAAAATAAAAAAATGCAAATCCAGCTGGCACTCCCATTGGCACAAAGCCCCTTTTCCATACTCGATTCACTTTAATGACCTGCATCTCTCCCTACTACAATACCTGTTTGCAGGCTCAGTCCTGTCTCATTTCACTCTCTGCCAAACTGCCATTCCTGCCCCATACACTCACATTCCCCATCAACCAGCACACTGTTCACCCAACCGGCTCTGATAAATGGCTTCCTAGGATATATCTGTGGGTAGAGCATGAACCCTCGTCTCTTTGCCACTGTCGATGCCCAGTCCCACAGCTCCCTACTAAGCTATTTTGTCCATGCTACGCTAGTGCCCGGACCTGCTCCGGTTCTCTATTGGTGTCCTGGTGGCCTCTATGCCCGTGCTATGCCAGCTTCGAGCTGAGATGACGATGTGCACCATCGCCACTTCATGCACCCCTTCCCTCCAGCGAACATGTGCGGCAGGCAGGTTTGCACTTCCTGTATCACCTGTAGTGCTTCAACCACTGAGGCTTCCATCAAAGCTCCTCCAAACCCATATCCTTGTGAGCTTCTGCAGAACTAGAAGACGCCACCACTGGTCCCCACTGGCAAATCAGTGAGTAGCCTGGGGATGTACCGAGCTAAGGGCACGAGCTGCACCCTGCGCTCACAACAACTGCAAAGATCAGGGAGCAAGCCTCCTCTTCCCCCAGAGCACTGCTGCCATTTGAACTAGGGAATGAAGAGAGTGTTTGAGGTGGCGCATCATGATGACATCACAGGTTCTCAACAGGCCGCCAGACTCAGGTTCTTGGCATCACAACAGCTCATAAATCACATTAAGTTGACTTCTTATTTTTATGAATCCTATTATCACATGGCCCTAGGGCATTACCGGAAGTGTTAATGCCCCCCATGCTCGGGCTTATTGCTTAAGTAATACATGGAAGCTTGTAGTATATTTATGAACACCTATACATAATGATCTTATCACAGTCTAGTTGTGACTTCGTTGCTCACCTCTAGCAGAAAAATAACACTGCTAAACAACGTAACAACATATCACAGTGGACTTGTGGTGTCACAGTGCTTCTGCCTGAGCAAGCACAGAGCAGAATTCCAACTGCTACTAGAGTATTTAATTAAAGAAGTGCCCAACTTGTAAGATTCTTTCTTTCTTTACTGTCTCTGAAATAGCACTGCCCTTAGCTGATAGAGAGACATATATGGCAGTATGTTTATTTGGCTTACTGCTGGAGTTTAATATAAAGGTAGATTTCAACTATTTCCCTGTTAAGTACATTTGATTGCACCTGCTTTCAGTATTTGGAAGACTTTACAAACTGTGTTTTGGTGTTTTGTGCTAACAGTCATATAATCTACATGTTTTCTGCATATAAAGAATTGGACGCCATCTTGCATCAGTGTAACTATGAGACCAAGTACTGATATGGATGCAGGTGTGACCATGCATTATAAGGATTAGAATACCCTCTACCATATGTCATATGGCTATTGCAAAACACTTGGAAGTTCAGTGACTTTATAACAGACAGAACTCAGCCTTCACCCTCGTTCCTCTGCTCGCAGAACCCTTTGGTAACTTGCAATATCCTTATAAAAGACAGTTGGGGGCCTTTTAACCCATCCAGTACGCCCTTCACATCTTAACACCATAGCACATAGATATCACAGCTTGCACATAACGTGCAATTGGATAACAATGTCACAACGTGTAAAAGATCAGTCACATTTCAAAATGATATCACATATTGTAAAAAGCTCATCTCACAATGTTGCCACAACTTGTGAACACAGAGCAAAATACATTGCTAATATCACAAGTCATAAAAGTATTCCATCAAATAAATATACCAGTGTTTAAATAGAGTGCAACGTCGCATAATGATGTCGTGACAGCTATAACGTATAGAGGTCATTATTGACCTCCCCCTAGCCAATCAGAATCCTCAAAATAAAAGTTAATCAATAATGTTTTTGTCTGCATTTCAAGCATTCTGATCTCAGAAGTAGACAAGGAAACAACCAGATTCGTGTCTCTTCATTCTCTCCTCTTCCAGAACTAGCACTACACGTGCACACAAAAACAACTTGCCTCTTGCCTGTTCAACCATGTGCCACAAGCAGAAAAAAAAAGAAATTCCTACCATCAGCGCAAACTGCTCAACCGAATCTGGAGCCCGAACTCCAGGAAAACCTGGCTACCATTACCTAACTCACTGCCCTCGTCCCATGAGGGCACCTTTTTGGCCCTGCTCTTTGCAAATGACAGGAGACTTCCAATGTAACACTGCAAGCAGAATGTTAAAACATGCAAAGTCAACAATGCATTGCGCTTTCTATATACAATGTATGTATTTTGTATTTTATTGGACATTTCTATGGCGCCTATACACATGTATTTCCAGGTGCTGCCACAAGACCAGATGGGGTGGGGGAGGAGGGGGGATTGGGGATCCTTGGAAATCAAAACAGTCGAACCCCTTCACTTTTTTTAATTACACAAAACGCTTAGTTTAAAAAGTGTTCCAGTTCAAAGAAGATTACAATTGAAATCCTTACCTTATAAACACAAACGTGTTATTTAAAACAATGTTGAATTCAATAATACTTTTGTCTAGTTACTTAACTCACCATTAAACTCGCATTTTTAGTTACGCACCACGTCTTCGCAAATAATATTTTTCTCAGCACTATGTGCTAATAACCTTCTAAACTTAAGAAAATGACCCTTCCTTGATGAATGAACCTCGGCTTTGTCTCAGGCCTTAACATTGGGTGGGTTATTATCCCATGATAATGGACCCTCCCTTAATCTATTAAACTGTAGTAAACAGTGCACCATTCCGGGATAAAATCCCAGCGTGTGTACCAAATGCAGCCAGAACCCCATTGCACGATATCCCAGCCTGCATACAGCGCCCTATCACATGTCAGCGTGTGCAGAGGACACACAGCAGATTTTCACAAGATGATATTGCAGTTCAGAAATGTGTCTAATCCAAGACCCTATCACGTGATGAGCTCAGCACTCACAGTCTCATGATGATGTCACAGCTTGTAAACTGAAAACATCACCTCTCCCGCTTCTAACTAAAAGCCCACGATCTCTTCCCATTCGTATCCCATCTTTCATGGGAGCGGCTCATTGTGACCATAACTCTTATATACCTGGCTGCTCAACTCCTCAGTGTAACTCCCAGACTAGCCTGGGATCCCGTGAATGAGAGGCGTTGCTAGAGGGGGGTGGAGGGGCTGAGGGGGTTATAGCCCCAGGTCTTTTGGTCGTAGCCCAGGATAGAAGCTCAGGAGCTACAACCAAAAGACTAGCTAGCCCGGAGTCTCGACAGTCCTGACATTAGTGTAGCCCCGGATCTTTCCAGACCTAGAAATCTGGGACTAAATTCACCTTCAGCTAAGAGGCCCTGCGCCACGTATCGTTCCTCTTCTACCTGCAAGCTCAGAGGGCCTCCGCCACTTCCGTTTCCACCTGCAAACTGAGAGTCCCTGCTCCACTTCCCCTTCCACCTGCAAACTGAGAGTCCCTGCTCCACTTCCCCTTCCACCTGCAAACTGAGAGTCCCTGCTCCACTTCCCCTCCCTGCTCCACTTCCCCTTCCACCTGCAAACTCAAAGTCCCTGCTCCACTTCCCTTTCCACCTGCAAGCTAAGGGGCCCTGCACCACTTCCCTTACTTCTTCTACTGTAAGCTCAGAAGACCTCCACAAATTCCCTTTCTTCTTCCATCTACAGGCTAAGAGGCACTGCACCACTTCTCTTTCCTCTTCCATCTACAGGCTAAGAGACCCTGCGCCACTTCCCTTTCCTCTTCCGCCTGCAAGCTAAGAGGCCCTGACCACTTCCCTTTCCACCTGCAACCTGAGAGGCCCTGCTCCACGTCCCTTTCCACCTGCAAGCAAAAAGGCCCTGGGCCACTTCCATTTCCTCTTCCATCTGCAGGCTAACACACCCTGCGCCACTCCTCCTTCCTCTTCAACCTGCAAGCTAAGAAGAGCTGTGCCACTTCCCTTTCCTCTTCCACCTGCAAGCTAAGAGGCCCTGTGCCACTTTCCTTACCTCTTCCAACTGCAAGCTAAGAGACCCTGCACCACTTCCCTTACCTCTTCCAACTGCAGGTTGATAGGCCATAGTACATGACAGTGACTATGAAGTAGGCAGCCACAGCAATAGCATTAGCCCAAATAGGCTAATATCGAGAGGGAGAAGTGGACATGAAGGAATAGAGAGCAAAATGGAGAATGAAGTACAGTGCTCATTGCTATGTGTGCTGCTAAGTCCAGTTGAGTGAAGATTGCGCACAGCAATCCAAATGCGACTGGGCCAGTTTCCCTCTATCGCTATTAATATTACTATATATCACTACATATTACTAATATATCCCCCTAGCCTCTCCCAGAGGTCCCTGGGCATCTATGTTCCTTTCCAGAAGTGAGGGACTATCCCCCGCCCTGAGCTTTGAAGCTCACTTCAGGCTGCACACAATAGTGTTCTTAATGTGTGCTGTGTTTGCATTGGTCTCAACACAAGAATCAAACGAGTTGTAAGTTCAAAGGAGAACAAAGGGCATGGTCCTAAAACATCTACACAGAAAAGTAGATATGTAGTTCACTCGAAGGTAACCAAATAAAACCCTTTTATAAAATAAGTAGAAAATAATAGTCCTTTGAGTGTGTATTGTATTGTATTGTATAACACTTTATAAAGCGCAATACCAAGCTGGGCGCTGCTACAAACAAGACCACTAGTCAAGAAAAAGGAGTCCCTAACATAGAGCCTAAGCAAAGAGAAATGGCTTTAAGACTTTACGAAAAGAGCAATGATTAGACAGCTCACAGAGGTGAGAAGGGAGAGCGTTCCATAGCTTTGGAGCCAGAACAGAAAAGGAGCACCCACCCTCGCGAGCCTTCGGAATCTAGGAATCAAAAACAGGACCTGAGATCCGGAGCGAAGAGCTCTTGAAGGAAAATATCGACAAAGTTTCTGTTCAAGAAACGAAGGGCCCACATGCTGAACAGCTCGGTGGATGATACATTTAGTCTTAAACTCAGTGCACTGCTTGACAGGAAGCCAGTGTAGCTGACGAAGCAAGGGAAAAGTATGAGAAAATCTAGGAGCATTGAGTGCAAGACGGGCTGCAGAATTCGGCAGAGTCAGTAGACAGTGCAGTAAGATCTGTGGCTGTCCTAGGTAGATCCCATTGCAGTAATCAAGAGATTCCATAATGGAAGCTGTGACCACTCGGGAACAAAGATGTGAAGGGATAAAAGTGTGGGTTACATTTACCATCCCCAACAGAAATCCCTACAACAAAAACAGCATTTTCGCAGTTATCCAAAAATGGATGTGCTTTTGTCTGCTACGCACATAGGGTGGCAAGCTTTAAACACTGCCACTACAAAGAATGGCTGCATTTGCTTCTTTCATCTAAATCAAGTATAAAATGACCTATGCTCAGAACGCATCTCATTTGGCTATTCTGCCCTGCTGAATACTAAAGCTGCACACATGCAAGCAAGCTGCAACATCCAAGACAGCTTTGCAATTTACTCTTTATTTCATTTTAAAACATCACAAAGTTGTGCCCTTCATGGAAACCCATCCTGGCATGTTTCACTTCTGCTGAGTAGGAAGAAGTGAGGGAAAAACATTCCCAGAGCAGCTGATGTACTGGGAAATCACTTTAAAGGTAAAGAATTCTGATTTCCCTTGAAGTACAGCCTGTGTTTTCATCTGCTATTAATCATTGCGCACAAACCACAGTAAATGAGATAAAGAAACCAGTGCTTCTTTCTCTTATATCAATTTCAAACATATACTTGGCAGCACATCTCTATATGTCCAGAAACTGACTGTGTCTATAAAAGCCCTCCAGAAGGATAATTGAAGGAGCTGTGTGCTGAAAAAGAACTGCATTGGTAAACCCAAAATGTACTGAAATAAACACACGTGTGAATTTGCTCTTCTGACAAGCAGGAAAAATGTCTTTTAAAGTTAGATGTAAAATATTTCACTGTTGCTTGCAAAATAAATATTATTGTACTTGTGGGTTGGGGGGGGCTGCAAAGCCATGGACATTATATCTTTTCCCCCCATAAAGACTTCAAGCAGCCTGGCTGAGGCTAGGAATTCCTGTCAAACCAGTTTAGCAGAAAGACTAATTTCTCACCTCCCAGTGAATTGATGCTGCCAGGGCATGTGCTCTGTTCCCATGGACCTGCACTGTGATAATTACAGGCTATCCCAGACTTCCAGGCAGGACTGCTCTCAAGGACAAAGGATGGGTTGAAGCCCTGTGTTATCCTCAGAAGTGTGAGTTCCTCTACATTCAAACTGGAGGACTTCAAAGGGGGAGTCATGGCAACCCTTGTGCAAGCTGACATTGGGGAAGACAGTTTGGCTGGGGGCTGGAAAAACCGCCTACATTTGGGACAAATCCAGCCCATTTGATTTGAAGACCTTTTCATATTAAGACATTTTTCACTGCAACCTAAATAAGTAACAATTTGATATTATGCCAGTATTTCATGTGATTTTTGGACAAGTATAATAAGACTATGTGTGTCTTCCTGGCATGTGATGGAATGGAATGGCAGTAAAAATGTATTTCGGTGTGAATAATAAATGGTGCAGACATGAAACTTGAGGAAAATATGCCAAATGCTAGTATGCAGATATGTAGCCAGTTGCAGAATTTTAGGCATTTTGTTTCTCCTGAAAACAGCAAAATTGTGCCCCAGGGCGAAGCAACATCGCACAGAACTGGCGTTTGAACCAACATATTCCTTGTGAAAAATGGGATCTGCCTATCTGATTTTCATAATGGTGACTAGTGTAAATATTACGTTTTTGGTCCAGAACTCATTTTTGTGACAAATAGGCTTGTGAGACAAATAGAGTCATAAAACGCACACACTTAAACTGATGTCACTTCCTTGGACCAATCAGCTCGAAATGAGGAGGTGACACTAATAGCCTTGCCTATCCTATTCAAGGGGCATGTCCAGGATACTTCCGCCCATATAGTCAAATTCTGTGATGTCACTCTGCCTATTTAAAGAGGTAGACAGGGAGGCATATAGGGATTCAACATTAAATAATTCACCCGGCAAGATTCCAAAACTCCAGAACCAGATCCAGAGGTAGCCGACCCAGATCCAGAGAGAATCACCTATCCAGAACCACTTTCATCCCAAAAATTCAGGGAGAAAGGAGGAAAGGCTGCTGATCCCTTTAGGAGAATCCAATGACCAGACCTTTTTGCCCAGCTGACCCATCCCGCTGTCCACAGTCACCAGACTTTGCCCAGCTGTTCCCAACAAGGAGAGCCCAGTGGACCCAGTACCTCGATCTCTTGACTCTGCTGCCGTGACCAGATCCTAGGCCCCGTTGTCCAGAGGCCTTGCTGGCTGTCCAAATTGCCCAAGTCAAGTGTACCTTGTAAGTATCACATCACCCAGCACCCAAAAACTGTATATCCTGCTATTTTACCTTGCATCTTGTTCAAATCCCGTAACAATCCCATAAAGAAACACTAGTCATATTTACAAAGTACCAATATCCTCTGTTCACCCTTTCCCTATGAGAATCTGTTTAGTCCATATCTGTTAGCGTAATTCTTTCCTAATCATTTCAGTTATCTGTGTAAGTCCTTAGTACCATTTTTGAGATACATTAATTAAATCCCCTATAAGGAGGAACACGGCGCAAGCTGGTTAAAATTGCAGATTAACCCCCTTGCGTGCAGTGTCTTGCTTGAATAAGCTAGTCATTAAAATATAGTCTCAGTAGAACCTGTCATTGTACAATTAAAACTGATTTTGCCCGTGTAAATGCTTTCCTAAAAAAATCAGATTTTCATTTCATATAGAGAACCCATGCTGTCACCCCACAAAGAGTCATCCCTTCACTTCATTATCCTATCTGTTCTGTACCTTTGTTCTACATCACAAAAACCGATTTCCGATTTTGATTGTAAGCCCATTTCCTTAGCTGTTTGCTTGTTTAAAGCTCGAGTGAAAAGAAATTGCAAATCTGCCGTGTGTGATTTTTGTTGCATTGTTTTCCTTCCAAAAGTGATTTTCTCACCTGTCTTCACGTTGCTTTAGTTCCCTGCCCAGTAGCTTGTAAGCTTCCTTGCCTCTTCAGTACAGTACATGAATTTCCATCTGATCTATCTAACCGCAAATGTAGACTGACCTCAGAGTAACAAGTGCAATCTGTGTATGCTATTTTGCTCAATTTTAAGGTTTTCATGTTCTTCTTTGACCTCCCATTCTGGTGTGGTGGGTCGAATTTAAAAACTGATTTTTCCCTCTTCTTGCTGACTCCTTGCCACTGCTTTTTATCCACACAGACATTAGTTAGCAGGTTTTGGGGAAGTGTTGCAGGGGGAGTGCCTAACATAAGTGACATCTATGAATATGACTAAAAGTGATCTTGCTTCCATTCATATTTGAAGTTGATTTATCTGATGTCAGAATGTTAAATTAATTGTATTATAAAATTTTGCTGTATATTATCACCACACTGGTGATTGCTGCCCTAAAAAAATGTTTGCTCTGATTTTTCATTTGAATTTTAAAAATAAATAAAGATTTCATTGTTACACACCAGCCTGGTTGATGGTCCATTGCGACACAGGGTATTTGTCAAGGTGGGTGAGAGACGGGTTGGGTGCCTTCTCAAAAAAGGATCCAGGGTTTAAAATAAAAAAAGGGCGTGTTTCATTGTGCGCGACCTTCAATGTCAGTGGTAGAATTCTCTGGCTGGAGTGTACCGTGTCTTAGAATCAGTTACAAAAGGCAGCACTTTTCTTAAAACTTTGAGTTTATGGAAACCAGCATTACATATTGAGACAATCTGTGCCTCTTTAGATCATGACGGCTGGAGTTTGATATGTAAAACAGAGAGGAAAACTGGCTTCCCCGCCCTTAATCACGTAGGTACATGGATTATGGAATAACGCTAAACTTTATGAAAAATCAGTTCATGGATCAGAGAGGTGTAAGAAAAAATTGTTTAATATATTCTACTACACATAGTTTATAATTCATAATAGCACAAATCATAGTACACAGTGCATCAACATACACTTACAAACATAGTACATGCACTGCATGTCATTTCGTTAAAAGACAGCTTAACCGTAACGTCAAGCCGGTGAGGTTAGTGGGTGTGACTGATTACTCTCTTTGGTCGACACAATATGTTTCTGGTGTCTTGGATGTGTTGTGTCAATCACTAAAAAAATCAAGTCAATTTGTCAGAAGATGCCTTCATCAGGACAGGAACATTTAACACAATGTCGTTGTAATCCATAGTTATTGAGGATCTTCATCTGGTCCGTGCACTTCTATTTCTTTGACGTGTGTGGGGCAGGTCGCATCATGCACAAACATTTTATTGCAGAATCATTTTTTCTGGACCTGGTAGTGTGACGTTGTTCAACACCTTGTAAAATGAAGTTTAAAATGGCATGCGGGACTGTGACTGAGATACCATAGCAGTAACAAACCATGGGAGACTGTACTCGCATATGAAGGCAGTAGCCCTGACCTATGATGGTTATACCAAGAGTGCCCCTCCTGGTTTATATATGGTTAGTGATTAAAATCACATTTTGTCAGCTTTATTATTTATTGTTTTATTCATTTACGCTTATTTTATGTTTTTACATTACTGATGTCACTTTCTGTGATGACATCAGGGACAAACGTCACGAGGCATGCCTTCCTGTGATATCATTGGGAGTCAAAGATTATAGAAGGTCACGTCCTGTGAAGCTGTTTGGTAGCACACAGTTGCTTCCACTACCACCTGAATTTTGGTGAAATTAATTTCCATGGATTTATTTAAAACTCTGCAAAGTCAGTGTTCAGCAACATTCCATGGCTAATTATGGCATTTGTTTTTTATCAAGTCAGGACAGAGGGGCTTCCTCCACCAAACCATCATATTCTGCTTGTCGTTAAGGCTGACAATGGCCAGTGCAGGGTTGACTGAAGAAAGACTCTCACCTGGCCAGTGATGCTGACGATGGCCAGTGCAGGGTTGACTGAAGAAAGACTCTCACCTGGCCAGTGATGCTGACAATGGCCAGCGCAGGGTTGACTGAAGAAAGACTCTCCCCTGGAGAAAGACTTTCCCTTGGCCAGTGATGACTCCTTTGAGGCGATTAGTGCGCTTTACAAATTCAATAGCAATAACAACACCAACGATTAATAGACCAATTTAAAGATACATTGTGCACAGGTCAATCTGCAGACTGTGTGTATCCTCAAAGACACCGTCGCCTACTCCCCTTCTTGTGTACTTCTAACAGAGTTGTGGGCGCTATTTGGTGAGGTAGTAGGTCTATTGCCTGATATTTTAAAACCTATAGCAGCCGACGGCAGCTCTGACTGTCTCTAGGATAGTATTTGAAATCCTAAAGGGAACCCCCCGCCTGCAATCACACTCAATGCCAAGAAACGAAGAGAGGATAAGTGCCTCCACATGTCCTGCCTAGAAAGAGGGGCATAGAGCCTCCCTCCTACACCTCCTGACCCTACCCAAGTTTCCTACTCGCCTGCCTATATCCAATACCCCTTCCGCCATGTAAATGTTCTAGTCTGATGGCACCCAAGGGTCTTACTGAAAGACTGATTCCTTTCATACACGCTCATTGCACAAATATTCCTTTTAAATTTGGGATAGGATAACCCTGGAATGTGCCAACACCAAACAAGCATTAGCAAAGCTAAGAGGTGTTCGCTGTCATAAGACAAGTACAGCTTCCAATGCCAAAATAAATGTCATCCCATGACTAACGGATACCAATACATTTGGTATTACCCAAATGTACCTTTTACAATTGACCTTTTGCCCAATTGAGCTAATTATAGTGGTCCTAATTGACCTTCTGCACAATTGACCTTTATATTATTTTAGTTATTTTATATATGTATTGGGTTGGTTTTGCATTATAAATAATATAAGGGGATTGGGTGGGGGTTGCGGGGGGTTTTGGATTGGGTGAGGGGTTGCGGGGGGTTCCCCCCGCATATATGTCCCAATTGACCTTCTAAATTAGGTCAATTCTCCCGAGGTCAATTGTGAAAAGGTCAATTAGTATACAACCATAAGTTCACATCACAACTGATAACAATAATTAAAGATCTTAACATAAAACAGGCACACCCTTCTAACCAAGAACTAGAGCAAAAGGACCACTCTTTTTATGTTTTATTGTTATTTATATAGCGCACTACGCCAAAGCGCTGTACAAAAGTAAAATGGTACAAATCATGTAAAACAAATTGAAAAACACAATTTAACCAGTAAGCAGGTGGGTTTTAAGGCGTGAACGGAAGACAGGAGAAGAAGACAGCGATTGAAGGGGAAGCATGTTCCAGTGTTAAGGGGCCAATAAGGAGAAAGAACTGACGTGATGGGACGTAAAAGGAAGTGAGAGGAAAGGTAGGGCGGGGCATGGTTGTGAAGGCATTTAAAAAACAGACAAAGTTGAATAGGAGATGCGACTTAAAGGGGAGCCATTGAAGAGAGGCAAGAGCAGGGGCAATAGAATCGCAAGAGGGTAAAGAGAAAAGCAGGCATACAGCTGAGATATAGATGGAACGAAGCGGAGAGGAATGGGCAGCAGGAAGACCTAGAAGAAGAAAAGAACAGAAGAACAGTTGGGGAAAACTTAAGAGAAGAAACAAGGATTATGGTAGCAGCAAAGGAATTAAAAGGTCTGGCCTGGCGGATATTAAAAAGTTGAGCTGACAGGAGCGGGAAAGAGCAGAAATAAGAGGAGAGGACGAAAGGGACGAGTCGAAAATAACTCGAAGATTCTGGGCAGAAAGAGAAATGGGGAGAGAGGAAAGGGCAAAAGAGATAAAGGGGCAGAGGAGGTGGCACAGTCATGGCAGGGAAGAAAAGAACTTCAGTCTTGGAGGGATTTAGATGGAGCAAGTGGGCCGACATCCAAGACTGAATTGCAAAAAGGCAAGAAGAAAAGGTTGAGTGTATAGAGGAAGAGAAAGTGGAGAAGGAGAGAAAGAGTTGTGTATCATCATCAGCATAGAGATGATGGGTGAGAACAAAAGAAATAAAAGAGGCAAGAAGAGAGAAGAGCAGGGGGACCAAGACCGACCCCGAAGTCACCCCATACTGAAGAGAAGAATAGAAGAATTAAGACCAGCCCAGGACACTGATTAAGTGTGATTGGTGAGATAAGAGTGAAACCAGTTTAGAACAGAGCCACCGAAATCTAGACCAGAAAGAGAGTGAAGAAGAAGAGGCTGATCCACAGTGTCGAAAGCGGCAGACAGCTCGAGTAAGACCAGAAGAGATGATTGCCAAGAATGGCGAGCAAGTAGAAGAGAGTCACAGACAGAGAGAAGAGCTGGTTCGGTAGACCGTAGAGGGTGAAAGCCTGATTCATAGGTAGGAAGAAGCGAAAAGGAGTTAACATGAGAAGAGACTTGCGAATAGACCATGCGTTGGAGACGTTTAGAACACTGTTCTGCCAAGACTCCGACATCTGGGACTCTTTCCATGGAATCTGGAGAGGCAACCAATTACATTTTGTCCAGACACAGAATGTTCACCTTTCAGCAAATCACAATGCCAGAAACATGCAAACGGAGGCCACTATAACACATTGCTTGTCTCAGGAGGATAGCTCAGGGGCAAAGTGCTTCCAAGGCATCACAGAGCACCACAGGTTCGATCCCAGGCTCCGCGCTTAGAATCCTCTGGTATTAAGCGCGGTATTCATAACATACCGTGGATGGGTATGCCTACACGTTTGCCATCTCCTCCTATCCACGGCAATAGTGTTTAGTTCCACTGGGATTCACAAAACTGACCCTTATCAACCAAACCATAAAAAGGCAGAAGGGAAGGGACACACCTCATGACGAGGCTGGGATCGCCACGAGACCTGCAGGTGATCCAGGAAAAGAAAGCAGGGCGTTTAGATGTAAACGCATGGGGTTTTGTCGCAGTGTGTGTTTGTGTTCCCTCTGCTGTCCAGAAGGCACGTTAGTAAAAAGAGTCGTGTTTACCTTAAAGGCCCTCTACGGAGGGCGGACTGCAGCAGCACTGCGCCCCCTTCTGGCAAATCGTTCGATTCAAACAGATTGGCGATGCCCCCGATATAAACTATGGCAGATGGGTGGGGAGGGTGTGGAGTCCCATTTTAGGAACGTCACCTTTTTTTCTGTTTCTGGGACTAGTGTGGGGTGCCTTCCGCAATAAACAGAAGTTAGGGGCCGGGCGGGGGCTGGGTGCGGATATGAGCCACGTCGTTACGGCTGCAGGTGCGAACCCCGAGAGAGAATCCCACGCCCGCCACAGGGGGCGAGCCGGAGACAAGATGAAAGGCCGCGCCGAGGAGAGCTGATAGCGGAATGAAAGGGACGAGGGAGAAGGGAGAAGTAGAACAGAAAGAGAGCGAGTTGAGGGGAGAGGGAAAGAGAGAAGGAATGAGGAAGGAGCGAAAAAGAGGTGGAAGTGGGGCAGAAACAGAGCGAGAGGGAGACGGCCAGCAGAAAAAAGACCATTGGGAGGGAAAGATGGAATGACCGAGGAAGGCGGAGGGAGAGAGATAGACGGGATAAAAGAGGCGAAGGAGGGGGCATAAAAGTAATAATGGGAGAAAGACACGAAGAAAGAGAGAAGGGAAGCAAAAAGGCACGAAGAAGAAAAGAACAAATGGCAGAGAGGGGGGAACAAAGGAAGAGAAAAGAAGCAGAAGGGAGGAACATGTCTATGGAGAAAGGACCAAAAGAGAAAGGAACGGGAGAGGAGTGCGCGTAGATGAATGCATGCAGAAGCAAATCTATAGCGCAGCACTGCGCCTGCTTTCTAAATAAAAGATGCAATGTTATACTGCTACAGAGACGGACGCGCAGGGGAAGCGGGGGAGGAAAGGGTTAGCAGGCAGGTGAGTGAAAAGGAGCGAGGGAAGGAAGCCGACAGAGAGGACAGATGGAGATGGCGGGATGCGATGGACGCGCCTGCCGCATCACTGACCTGCCATGTCCTGCGCCTTGTCCCCCTCCATCGTCATTGCAGGAGGATGGCCGCCATAGGGACTGCGGGAGAGGGGGCAGCAGGGGGTGTCCGAGCAGGATGCAGAAAGGGGGGTCTAGCCGGGAATCCGAGGTGCCGGGCTGCCAGAGCCTGCTCCCCCTCCCAGCCGGCTCTCAGACGCAGCCCGTGATGCTTGCTGCCAGGGAGGAGGTGGGGGGGGGGGGGGGCTCAGCTGGGACAATGCAGGAGAGCAGACTGGGGGGTCGAATGGGACCAGGAGCACGAAGGGATGGGGCTGTGGGGGCACGCAGGGACTCTCCTTGGGCTGAGGCTTTACGATCACAGCTCCGTGTGGATGCTGTCAAGCTACCGCGTATACGCGCGTATACACATAAACACACGGATACGTATGCACGCACATACACAGAACCATATGCGCATAGGAACGCCCACCTCTGCCAACTCAGAAACTCAAACATGCAACAATCACACATACACTCAAACTGGAGGCGGGGGAGTCAGGAATTCGTGGACAGCTCGGGCCGAGCCAGAGCCGAGTCAGGGGGTCTGGGTCTAAGAGCCCGAACACTATCCCATACAAGAGAATCTTCCCTTAAAACTTGGATTGGGTTATCCTAAGCCCTGTTTGTGCTTGTGGCACTCGACCAATGACCACAGCTTCTCCGCACTGTTTGATACAAATATGCAACAATGTTTGAATTTGAAGAACGAAAACAATTTTATAGAGATGACTTGAAGATACACAACTCATATCTTAGACCCCCAAAAGATCTGAGAGCCCCTCTACCTAGAACGAACATGGCCAAATAACCCATTTTCTGGGAAGGTGCCCACTCGGGAGGGACTACAACCACGTTTCAGCTCACTGTACCTTTCACAGAGGGGAAATAACTATTTGCGTATCAGTCTGGTCCCACCCATTTGGCCAGTCCAGCACCAAAATGCTAGGCTATTCTCCAACCTACAGCAACCTCCTACCAACAGCAACCCCAGACACGTGTTTCGGCTTAGTCGGGCCTCATCAGTGCGGTGAAGCTGTTTCTCCAAGCATATTTTAAACCAAACATGTGGCTGTCGGGGCCTGAGCCGGTGTTCCGGTGATAGGATTGTGGCATAAGGGGAATGTTGGGGGGAGGCACAGGATTGGTACTTTGGGAGCAATTAATGGCATCACCAGTGTTTGAATGAGTAATTAAATGGAAGAGCTTGGATTGTATGGGGATGGAAACAAGGATGGGGCTTTGGGGGTAAGCCCTAGTATTCTGGTGTTTGGATGGTGGCACGTGGATGGACACAGAATATAGTTAAGATGTTTTCTTACTGAGAGACATCCATTGGTAAAGATATCCCCTATCCCATGTGCTGTTTACTATTTATCTTCAACCTCTCATGGCCATCCTTTGTACTTTCCAGGTCAAATTCCACTTCTATGTAGATGATACACAAATCTATGTTAAAGCAGCGTATCGCCCTCAGAATGCTTTTGTTCTTGATGATTGCCTTAATATGGTTCGACAATGGATGGCTATGAATGACCTCCAATTGAACCTTTTTGAAAACCGATGTCATGCTACTAGGACCGGCCTATCTGCTTAAACAGCTGGCGTGCACACTGTCACCCAGATCCTATTTGGTCTTCCCACCTCTTTCACCAGCACAGTGAAGAATTTGGGGTTCATATCGGATGCAGACTTGTCTCTTACAACCCAAGTCAATGAACGTTCCAGAGCTTCTTTCTTCTGGCTCCGGCTGCTTAGCAAGACTCTCCATGGTGTCCTTAAAGAACTTCACCCTTAGTGGGCACATTACTAAACTCCCACTTCGACTATGCAAATGCTCGTTACGCGGGCATTTCTAAAATTTGGTTGTATGAACTTGGACTCATAGAAAATGCAGCTGTGCCATTGATTTTTGATCTTTCTAAATCTGCTTCGGACATAGACATTGTCTAGGCAAAGACAAATTCATTGGCTGCCAATTCAGCAAATCATAATTTTCACATTCCTTTGTCTTAACCTGAAGTGCATCCATGAGTCAGCTCCACCCTGTCTTTGCATGAATATTTCTCCTTATTGTCCTACGAGATCACTTTGCTCCAAACATTTCGGTGATTCCCTAATCGCGCTTACATTCTCAGGGCGGTAGATGGTTTTCAGTACTAGGTCCTACACTATAGAATCGACTCCCAAGGGACATTCGAAATTTCGACTGTTTTGCTGTTTGGAAAAAAGTTAGAAACCTAACTTTTCCATTCATTCTTACCATTCTATGCTCTTTTTCAGTTAATCTGTGCCCAGATGCAGGCTTCCTGTGAGGTTCCTCATGGGATAATCACAATACAAATAGGAATTACAATTACACAGGCACAGGGCTCTGGGAGTTGTCACGATTTATTACAAAGCACAAGCAAGTCAGGGATCTCCTTCCCCTACAATGAATGTGGCACACAATAAAAACACTTTTATTTCTCTACTTCGGGCCCTTTTTGATAAGGCCTCCAACCTGTCACGCATCCAACCTCCACAAACACCCAGTGTCACAATGGACTAGGAACCAGGCCGGTGTGCATCAATAAGATATTTATTAATGTATTATTTATGTCAAATTAGAATCAACAGCTTACATCAGCCACCAATATTGTGGCAACACCAAAAATTAAATACCCTTGTGTAAGTAGCACACTGATATAACTCAAGAATAGACAGTGACAAGAATTTCCTTTTCCCTTATCCCACCCACCCCCCAATACAAGCAAAGAACAGTTCAAAACAAACCAAGAAAATAAATGCAAACAAAACAGAAAAGTGAATGCACACAGGATTAAGCTTTGGTCCCAGCAACCCTAACTCCTCCCACCCCCAACATCCACTAGGCTTGTCTCTTTTCAATGGAAGGCAGTGGCAAAGAGTGGGAACACAAGGGAAAATTCGGATTTGGGATATGATTCACAGAAACAATATGGGGAGCAGGAAAAGAATGGGAACATTTGTTTTTAGAGCACAAGGGTAAATTTGGGTTGAATGCTTTAACACAGGTTTGTCCAACATACGGCCCGCGGGCCGGAATGCGGCCCCCCAAGCTGTTTTCTGCAGCCCCTGTGTCCAAAACCGGAATGAAAACACAGCCCTGCAATTTCACCGTTTCATGTCGCCCCTCTGCACAAAACAACTCTCTATTGGCTGTTGAAATGTTGACATTACATATTGACATGCTGGGAAAGGGAGAAATACAGGGCAGGAACCCTTCTGACCACAATGCGTGCCTGACAGAACGCAGCACGCAGGGTCTGATACAGAAAAGAAAGCTGCATCTGTCCATGCGCAGCAAACTGCATTTAAAATGAACAAACAAGCAGTTCCAAGGCATGTGTGAGCTTGAACTATAAAAAGGAGTAGAATGGATTCTATACATATGAAACGGGACTGCTCTATTTTTATAATAGATTCCTAGTCTGGGATCTTTCCGGAGGCAGGGAATGAGAAGAGAGTACTGCCAGTTCAGTGCAGTGAAGAGGGGGGACATACCCATTACTGGAGAGAGAAATCACACATGGAAGCGGGTCGGGGGAAGGGAAAAAGGACTAACAATGGCAACTGGGTGCCTGGGCAGTGCTGCAAGGCGCCGAAGGAAGCAAAAGGCAGCCGAGGTAGCGGAGGGCAGCGCTCTTACCTACAAGCAGGGCTCACACTCGAGCGGCAGAGGTGAAGTTTAACACTGCTCAAAACTAGTAGCCGCATGGTGAAGTAACACACCAAACTGGCTCACATGGGCCAAAAAAGTGGGCCAGTTTGACCCCAAAAACTGGCACACACTAGTGCTTTGCATTTTTGGTTCAGGCATTGCCCTATTGCCCTAAAGGCCAGTTCGAGCCGGTGCGTGCCTGGCGTTTAGAATGCAGTACGCAGGGTTTGATGGAAAACAGACATCAGTATTTGTTCCTGCGCATCTCACTGCATTTCGAAAAGACAAGCGGGTAAGTGCTGGGGCAGTTTGAATGTCTTGTGTGCATTTGAACTGTAAAGGATGTTATACAACAGAATCTATTGTATAACATCCTTTACAATTGACTAGATCACACCATTTTTTTACCATATATTTCAATGAAAGACGACCCACATCCCTTGTCCACAGTTTTCAACAATAATGTCCCTACACACACACTCAAACACAGAGGCATGCACCCCCCATGCACTCATTTCCCTCACAAGGTTCTGGTGATGTGTTTTGTACTGCGTTTTGGATAGCTTTATTTTGTCATATTTAGAAAATAAAATAGGATTAAAACAGCCACAGTAGCATTTCGGCTTTGAGCTTCATTTTGAAGGCAGACAGAAGTGGTGTTCCGGCCTCGTGACTCTACAATGCCCATGTATATATTCCCTGTTCCTCCTCTAAAAAGTTCCATATTGGCTTGACAGTGTGGTGCGTGGACTTCTTTCTCAGAGGCAAACTCTGGAGAAAATGCTGTGTTCTCCCCTGCAAACATTAACCTTACCTTCTAAATGTAATTTTTGCACTAAAAAAAGTATTGGTAAACATGAGCAGCAGTCACGTTTCACCAACACTTGTTAATAAAGGGAATGTGAGGCATAAGATTCCGTAGGTTTGGACATTTGTACCAGCTGCTGGGGACATGTGGCTCTTTACCAAAAGCAATTAATGGCAGATGATAATATTAACCTTAGTTAGTTACTTTTGGTGATAAGCGACCAAATGGCTTTGGAGATGGATGGGGTGAGAGGTGCATGCATGAGGGGCAAGTCAGTCCCTCAAATGGTGCCTCAGGCAAGAACTCAGGAACTCTTCCATGTATTGCATGCTACCATTTTCTCAGTATAGTACAAACGTGGTGGAAGGCACAGTAGTCTGGGCAATATGAGTTATTTGACAATGCATAAAAGGCCACGTCACCCTGCTCAATTTATGATCCCTCCGTCCAAACTTTACCTGTGCAAGTTAACAGTACTGGAGTAAAATAGCCCAAAACTGCAATGTAGCCCAGCAGTATTAACTTTCACCATCCAGTACACTGTTTAGCACTGACTCAGTTTCTACAACTGGGAGTGGGCCGTAGAGTTACGTAGCACAAGAGCGCACTGGAAATAATTTGATGATATGCTGCGGGCATATACCATTTGTCCTTCTGTGCGCACTTTCCTGACCTTCCTCCTACTGCTTTAAAATAATGGGTTAAAATTGTGGATTTTAGCACTTTCTGTGAGAATTGGGTAAAAAAAGCCACAAAGTTTGCAATCAGTTTTGTAGGGCTGCACATGAAAAACCCTGATAGATGCAAGTTACCAACAGGACCACTTTCCAGCACATTTTCATGATGCCTTTGCACACCAGCATGAAAATGTGTTATGTCAGTGCTGATTTACACTGCGGACACATTGATCTTTAAAATGTGTTACATTTTAAAATGTTCTTGTGTGCTGTTGGTGATATGAAATGTTCATGTCACCCTTTAGAATGGATTGTAAACTATATGGTTTTTTGGTCCGTTTTTCAGCTGTAAAATGCACCATTTCAACCCCATATCTGAACATTTTCATGAGGGGGATGGGGTGGTAACTCCACCACAAACCCTTCAAGGGATCCTTATAGCGCCCTCACTATGCTCAGTCACGCCCACTATTTCAGAATATTAACACCTACACCCACTGAAAGAAGTCAAAAGCCACTGACCTTTGATCATTTATGATGGAGGGGCGCCCGTAGATACTCACTGAACCTGACACCAAAGGCTATCTTTGGGACCGGATGGCACATCACTGCTTTTGATGTGATTGTGTCAAAGGTCACATAATATCACTTGTTAATGTGATACTGCTTTGGGTGAGGTTGTTAACTTTTGGCTCGCCGGCCTACTGGGTGACAAAAAGTTACTGCTTCGGCCCCACATTCAAAAAGGTTGGACAAGCCTGGTTTAAAACAACTGCTATGAGGAAGAATGGACAGGAATGGGGAATTCACTTTTCTTACAAGGAAAAGACAGGCAGGGCTGTGGGGAATCTTAGTCAGCACACAATGGAAAAACCGGATTTTAGGGGGACTTGATCACAACAATAAAGAGGAGACAGGGATGCAAGGGGAAAGTTCGTTATGTCACACCTGACAATAACACACAGGGCTTGAGGTTTATTATCAGAACTAAAAGGGAAAATAACTTTTGGGATGTTCAGCACATGGGCAATGTGAAACAAAATGCACATGGAAATTAGGTTTTACCTTACAATGGGGAAAGAGGAACAGAAGGGGAAAATTGATTTTTGGGATGTTTGGCACAATTTCAATGGGAAAGAAAATGCAAATGGGAATTCATGTTTACCTTACAATGGGGAAATGGGAACAGAATGGGGCAAATTGATTTTTGGGATGTTTGGCACAATTTCAATGGGAAAGAAAATGCAAATGGGAATTCATTTTTACCTTACAATGGGCACATGGGAACAATTTTGTTTTGCACCTTACAATGGGACACACATGGAAACAGGGATTTTTGAAGGTAATTCTTTTGACAAATCTTAAGGACTATACCAGCTCACAAAACACTGGGAACAGATTTTTGGTTTCACATTCCACCAACAAAGATCCCATGGATTCAATGGGGGAATTAATTGGTTTACTTTGGTAATTAGGCTAAGGGCCTACACAGGCAAGGGAGGAATTCTTCAATGTGAAGATGACTGCAATACACTGGCAAACAAGGGATTTTTCAATGGGATAATGACTGAAATACACAGGCAAATGGGGATTTTGCAAAGGGGAAAGACTGAAATATACAGACAAACAGGGAATGGGATTTATCAATGGGGAAATATCTAAGGCAATGGTGAAAGAATATAGGGCTATTACAGGAGAGGTCTGGACAGGGTATCAGACCGTCTGGACACTGTTGGGACAGCAAAAGGGGGCCAGTTAAGGTCTCTGCTGAGTCCTCCTAAGGGTCCCAAGTCAGCTTGTAAATCTCCTGGCTCCTCTGCAAGATTAGGCCTCACTGTGCTGGGAGGTTTCTCCAGATTTCGACAGCAGATCACCTCTTGGGATTAGTTGGAACTGTCCTGCCCTGAGGCGGGCTAACTTAGTTATAGTGCAAATGACATCACAGACTTGTCATACTTCCAGCAGAAGGGATTTGTCACTGCTCCAGTACCCCACTCCCACCTATGTGCTGATAGGTCCAGAACATGTGGGAGTGCTTTGGGACACAAGGGGAGGAGAACACTTTTTCATCTAATTTCAAAGGGTGGGCTTGTTCATGTTTTTGCACTTAAAATCTCACTAGACTGCAAATAACCTTAAATTCAACGTTTTGACAGATATGAATGCATTTTTAAAAACTACATTTTAATTGGAATTAGATAAAAACGAATCTGGACTCCACACGTCCTTTCTGTGCAAAGATACAGTTTTTGTCCATTTACTCCAGAGTCATATCAGTGAAAAATCTGCCATTTTCCAGGAATTATATTTATAATTGCCGGCATGCTTTTACAAATCTTCACAACTCTGTGAATCACGAGAAGGCCCAAATCACATTTTCATTTATAATTTCAGTTGTGTTTATCCCACCAAAATCATTTGTATGTGGTGAGAAGGAGTTTACTGTTATTTTTCCAGAAATCCTACAATGACTATTGTGTGATGTACATTGTCAATTTTATATGATAAAATGCCTTTTTCCCATTTGAAAGCAATGGAGCAGTTTCTATTCTGTGCCACTCTGTACCCCCACCTTCGCTAGTTTCAATTTCCCTGTTCATGGCTGATGTCAAGAAAGGGTTCTGTATTTACATTAGCCTGTACATTCCAAGGGCTAATGACTAGCTAATGCAAGTTTTATTGAAGCCTGTGACCTGGAGGTCAGAAACACGACAGAACTGTATTTAAAGTTGTATTTTTAAAGAAAGACACTTGATGGCTGGATGCAGCCAGGCCTAATTCCTCATAACAACTGGGACTTTGGAATCCAGTTTCACATCTTGAGCAAAGAGAGAAAAAACAAATGGCAAGCGGCACCGGGCTATTTCAAACTCAGCCGTAAATTGCCTTTTAACTTCACATTTCACTTAAAAATGAACTCTTAGGAGGCAAAGTTTCAACATGTATAAATGTCACTACAAAGCTGTCCCCTGCATACAGTGGTTAAATGAGGGCATCATAATTACAATTTTAGTGGCTTGGTGAACATTTTGTTTTGCAGATTGTCATTGTGGAGGAAACACAAAAGGACATATTCTTTGGTTCACACATGAGAGAAACTTCGTTTTACGGCAACTGCTTGAAACATAATCTTGGCATTTTTCCATTAAGATTATGTGGACTGCCGTTTCATGGAAATATTAGCACAGCTCTTCAAGAATTTTTCAAACATTTGATTTCCACGTGTCTTTCGCTTTCTTCATGAAAGGCAGCTCGCAGGGGCGCTGTTGAGCGCCGAACAAAATGGCCGCCTGAAGCTCGAGCTCCGTGGCAAGCAGATCACAAGATCCTGATCTGGCACATCTGCGACCATAGCTCGGACCCCAGCGTTCACGATTCCCGGCCTGCTGACCCAGGGACCACCCGGTCACAATCCATGCAAAAAACGATGCCGGGGACCCTGCAATCGGGCGGCGCTGTTCCCATCCCCCATCGGCAGCGCACATACGCGCCAAAACCCTGGGCCGGAGGAAAGGCGGAAAAAACCACACGGGACGCCCGAGACTCCACATCGCCCTTGCTGAGGCCGCCGAGGAGGACGCACCTCCACGGTGCTGAATAGAGGCGAGGATCGGGAGCGGGCGGAGCGCGCACTGAGGCTGTGCATCGCGCCCGCGGGAGGCTCGGCCGTTGGAGCCATGCGGTCAGGACGTATCCCATCCCTTGGGCGCAGTACCAGCGCGGATACGGGGAGTCAGCTGCCCCTCTATTGGCTCTGCCTGGCCCTCCATTTTGGGGACAGCGCTACATCGGAGAGGCGATCCGATGGCGGCCCCCCTCCACCGTCAGCGAGACTGCAACACGCGGGGTGGAGCGGCGGCACGTCAGCAAGCAACAGGTGCCGCGCTCCCCCGACAACGCACACTAGACAGTCAGATCCTTGTGGCCATAAGGTACGTGGAGGTGGAGGGCCCCATGCGCACCCCATGTGGAGGGACACCGCTGCTTTCATACCCTGCAGGGCTCCACAGACAACTTGCCAGTAGCCCCCGGCCTCGTGGTGAGACAATAACACTGGGCTGCATTGGCTCGCACCTGACACTTTACTGTACCCTGCCCTGGTTTCACTCCTCCTTCTCTCAAGGTGCCCCTGCGGCACGGCTCTGCCTGATTCCACTAGCCAGAGCGTCGCGTGGATCGGATCATGCCAGTCTCTTGCATCGAGCCCGGAGGGGCCCTAGCCTCTGGAAACATTGTTGTGGCCTCCCATCTTATACGCACCCTAACCTTCCAATAGTTACTACTACGGGGTGGAGGGGCATGCGCCCTCGCCCCCTCGGCAACTACAACAAGACACTTGCACATGAGCTCCTGTTTTCCATGAGGGCAGAGTGGAGGACGCAACATCTACCTCCTCGGTGAACTGCAGTGGGTGCCCCTACCTACGCACAGGGGGATTTGGATTTCCGCCCCTGGCTCGCCTGCTATGGGCCGGGTACCCTGCGGTCCAGGTACCCATAGGCTGCGGTGGTGATGAACACGCTCACTGGATCCCCTGATCACCTAGCTGATCTGCTGGGTCCCCCCCGCTGGGGAACAACAGGCAGATAGGGTGGCTCACCACCCCACACTGTATGAACCAACTGCACATTTTGGGGGACCTCTTTCACCCTACAGGGACGTATACAATACTCTACTGTCGGTCCGAGCGGCTGCCTGTGGCAGAGGTAGGCGGCTTGGACCCCCAGGGGGCTATATCCCACGGGTCCCCCTCCTGCGCTGACCGAAGTGCCATCGGTTCTCCCTCACCCCTTCTGTCCCTCATCACCGTCGCAATGACTAAAGGGGCTGGAAAAAAGCAGAGCTCCATAAACATGTTTACGAAGTCTCCGGTGAGGTCGCCTGAGGAGGTCTCCGAGCAAGCCCCTGCCAACTTTTCATCCCTTGCCACCTTGGAATCCCAGAACAAGATGGATTTTATCCGTGAGGGCTTTACCACACTCCACTCGAAGTTAGACGACATGAATGGCACCATATCCTCCATCAAGGTTCATATCGAGAGGACTGACAGTCGAGTATCGGAGGTCGAGACCAGGGTGAGCTCCGCCGAGGACGGCATGGGGGCTCTACGCTCGGAAGTCACAGCTCTTTCCAACCGCGTCCTTGAGGTGGAGAAGAAAAATGAGGACTTGGAATCCCGATCGAGGCGTTATAACCTCTGCATCATCGGTGTTCCCGAGAATGGCATCAATGAGCCGATGGAGGACTATGTCGAACATACACTGCTGTTGCTTCTTGATTCACCGAGGCTCTCTGCACAGTTTGCTATAGAGCGGGCACACCGGGCCCTGACTGCTAAACCTAAGCCGGGAGCACCTCCACGACCCATTATAGCTCGGGTCCTGAACTTTCGAGACCGTGATGCCCTCCTAAGAGCTGCAAGACTTAATGGAGAGCTTCTGCTGGGTGGAGCAAGGATACACCTACACCCTGACTTCTCGGTGGCTGTCCAACGGGAGCGCAAGACTTTCCTGGCGGTAAAGAGAAGGCTTAGAGATCATGGAGTCAAATATTCCATGTTATATCCCGCCAAACTGCAAGTCGAGCACAGCAACCAGGTGTTTTTTTTTTCACGATTCCAGATGAGGCCTCCAGATTCATTGACGAGCATTTTCCAGGTTGACCCTCCCCTCCGATTATGTCTCTACAGCTGCTCAGCTGCCCCGTTGGGGAGTCGCCAACACTGACCATCTCCCTACGCCAGGAATATATTACGCCTGTACTCCTCAACGAGCTCAACTTGATTTATCTCTACATGTTTGTGGCACATTAATATGTGCAAAAATCTTTTCCAAGTTACGTATGAAGCTTCATTGTAGGCACTATGTTTTAACAAGATCTGCCATTGGCTCGGAGCGGCGCCACCAGTCCGGCCCACAGGCTCCCAGGCGTAGATGCCACTGGTTTGGATTTAGTTAAGGGGTTTTGGGATTGTCATTCCTCTAGTTGGGGGAGGGATGTGGGTGGGTTATGGTGCGAGTTATATTATAAATAGTTTGGCGCTGGCAGCAAAGGCGGACCACAGGGTAATGTTGAGTTACTGGGACTACAGGGCTGCTGAACAGGTCCATTGGATATTAACATCCCGGTGATATGAACGCTCCCGCATCTTTGACGGAAAATAATCTGACTTTCATGAGCTGGAATGTGCAGGGATTGGGCAATTTTAACAAGATGAGACAGCTTCAGCTGCAGGCCGAACGTCATGGGTCCAAGATCATTTTTTAACAGGAGACGCATGCCTGTTCTGAACAATGTGTGAGATTTGCCAAAACATGGAGCCCCCAAAGATACTTCATCAACTTCTCTACCCAAAGTCGCGGGGTCATGACTCTTATCCACAAGAGTCTTAAATTTGCACTTATATCCTCACAAATAGACCCCCAGGGTAGATATGTTCTACTCCATGCCACACTTCAGAAGAGGGAGGTGATCTTGCTGAACATTTATGGCCCTAACATAGATGACCCAGAGTTTTTTGCACATCTCACATCCCTTCTCGATGGCTTCCCTCTAGTTCCTATTCTCTGGGGGGGTGACTTCAACACCATTTTTGATATAGACCTCGACAGATCTGGGTCCTGACCTCGTCAACTCACCAAGGCAGCTTATGCTACACTGTCATCCCTTCCCCGCCTTGCCATGGTTGACGCATGGAGACTCCTCTACCCTGACTCCCGAGCCTACTCCTTCTACTCCTTGGTGCATGTCTCCTACTCCCGAATTGATAGATGGGTAATCTCTGATGCATTGATTAAAAATGTGATACGGCTGACGATCCTTCCTAGAACCCTATCTGACCACTCGCCAGTGACCATCACTATGAGTTGGGGAATGGACCGCGACCGTACTAGACGCTGGAGGATGAAACCTCATTCTCTCCTTGACCCCTTGTTTAGCTCCGAGCTTGAGGTGGCCATTGAGGAGTTCTTTGAAATAAACACAGACTCGGTGTCCTCGCAGGCCACTCTATGGGAATCCTTCAAGGTGTACATTAAGGGCATAGCGCTATCCAAGGAAAGTGGCATTCTTAGAACAATCCAGAGGGACATCGCTGAAAGCAAATCCAAACTATCGATCCTGGAGGCCCAGTGTTCGCTGCTTTCAACCCCTGGGACCCTTGCAGCTATAGGAGTAGAACTAGATGTATTTTGGTCCCTGGCGGATCGTGAACAAACATTTTTAGATAGCCCCGGCCTGGCGAGGAAATACGGAGCGGGCGAGCGCCCTGGCCGCTACCTTGCTAGACTCATCTGCCGTGAGCTGGGTGCTCCACATATCCCCAGGTTTGAAAGACCCAATGGCTCCTTGGCTATCACATCACAGGCCACCAACTCGGAATTCTTTACTTTCTATGAAGCCCTATACTCCAACTCGGGCGAGGCCTCGGAGGCGGAGGTCGACTCCTATCTTGATGCTCTTCCCCTAACAGCTCTCTCCCCTGAGACCGTTGGATCCCTCGATTCCCTGCTCACCCCGGAGGAGTTCTCAGATGCCATTGATTCCCTCTCCTCGGGGAAGACCCCCGGCTCTGATGGCATCCCGATCGAATTTTACAAACGTTATAAATCTCTCCTACTCCCTCATTTAATAGCTCTCTAGGAAGAATCAGTAGAGGCGGGCATACTCCCTCCATCACTTCGTGAAGCCATAATTACTGTACTGCTCAAACCTGGTAAATCTCCCACACAGTGCGGTTCGTATCGCCCACTCTCGCTCATAAATTGCGATGCCAAAATATATGCCAAATTTTTAGTGACAAGGCTTGCCCCCTGTATGCCATCTATTATTCACCCGGACCAGGGAGGATTCTTCCCAGGACGCTCATCCTCTTTGAACCTGAGACGGCTTTTTAATATAATTAGCAGGAAAAATCCTAATGTGCACGCGGCAGCCGCAACTCTCGACATGCAGAAAACGTTCGATTCAGTTTCCTGGAGATACCTTTGGCGGGTGCTTGAGCAATGTAAATTTGAGCCCACCTTTCTCTCCTGGGTCAAGGTGCTCTACTCGGGTCCTGTGGCCAGGGTCCGCATGGAAGATCGATGTTCTCCGCTCTTCAAAATTGCTAGGGGGACAAGACAGGGCTGCCCGTTCTCTCCCCTGATCTTCGCTATAGCAATAGAACCTTTTGCTGACATGCTACGTCAATCCCACTCACATAGAGGGCTCCATACGGCGGCTCAGGCTGATATAGTGTCCCTGTACGCTGATGATGCACTTCTTTTCGTGCGTTCTCCCACCACTAATTTATCTCCGATATTGAAGGATGTTCTCCACTTCGGTCGCATCTCAGGCCTCAAGGTGAACTGTGCAACAGAATATGGATATTGAAAACGATAGTGCTGCCCCAATTACTCTACAGGTTCACCAACATCCCCCTATGGCCGGGCGAGAGCTTCTTCCGAGTATTGACTCACACTATCAACCCCTTCCTGTGGGACTCGGGTGCGGTCAGGCTTAAGCTTGGTACCTTGACTGCCCCTATGGCTGATGGTGGCATTGGGGCCCCTGATTTTCTTAAATACTGGCTGGTCTCCCAAATCCAATACACAGCCTACTGGTTTAACACGGCGGACCCTCCTCCACATGTCAGACTCGAAAAACTAACAGTTAGTGACCGGGAAATCCGCTGTCTGATGATACAACCCGTCCCCTCGGCACTGGACACACTAGACCCGGTGGCTTGCACTTCCCTGGCATTAACGAAAACGTGGAAACTGTTTGACACTCCCCACCCATTCCATGGCAACCTCCCACTATGGAACTTTCTCCCAGAGGTCCCACGTGTACCGCCACTGTGCGCCGCTGGTCTGAGGCAGGATACGAGCTGCTCTGTGACGTATTCGAGAAGGGCAGCTTTGTTGAGTGGCCGGACCTACTGTTGCCCTTGAGGGGTGGCCCGAGTGCATGGCTCCAGTACTCGTGCCTACGTAAAACCCTTAAACGAAAATACCCCATGTTCCCAACAATACCGCCGGACGATCCCGCTATTGAAGAACTGACTCCTCTCACACCTACCAGAGAGAAAATATCTAGGCTATACACTATGGTACAATCCAGATCCACTCCAAAATTCACCAGGTTCAGGCGGGCTTGGGAGGATGACCTAGGGGTGGAGGTGACGGACGAACGCTGGGCTCACATTTGTGTCACCGCATACATCGGGTGTCCTTCAACTCCCGCTTCAAATTAATTCAGCTTAAGGTACTGCACAGGTTTCATTATATCCCAAACAGGTTGCATCGTATGCTCGGTGATCACTCTCCAAGATGCCCCAGGTGTGGCCAGGATGTTGCCGATTATATCCACATGATTTGGTCCTGCCCCTGCCTTCCCAAGTTTGGGGGATGGAGTGCTCAACCGTATCCGCTGTACTTGACCAACCTATCGACCCTTCCCCAATGAAGTGCCTCTTCCATGACTTCCCCGAACTATACCAGGATTCCAAGAAACTGGCCGGCCTTTGCATGCTCCTTGCTGTACGAGCCATTCTACTCTGTTGGCTACGCCCCGCACCTCCCACTCATGCTCAGTGGCGCAGGGCAATTACGTGGGCCTCAGACACTGAGGAAACCTGGTCCTATCTACAACCCGCTCATTGGAGGCCCAGAGATGTTTGGCTCCAATTCCGATCCTATATGTCAGATTTAAATGTGTCGCCGGATGCGTCTTCCCCAACTATTACACCTACTCAAATAGGTTCACCATCCTGAGTCACGGTGCCCCTCACCTTGCATTTACTACGCATGGATACTTGATGAATATGTCCACATTGGTTGCCGTAATTGTATGCCTGTATTGTTTCAACTGTACATATTGTGTACTTGCCCTGTGTATTGTTCGCCTGTGTTGTGCTGCCAAGCTAAATAAAAATAAGTTTAAAAAAAAAGAAAGGCTGCTCGCCTCATTTAGTATTGTCAGAATTTTAGGCCCACTTTCTCTGCTTTTTGGCTTTGATTCCATAGGCCTTATGTTCCACATATTTCAGGGCAGGCCTTTTACTTAGGGGCATGTCCTCCAATGACTCTGGCCTCTTCATTTATGGTATCCGGGGCTATTTCACCCCACAGAGTGGAGTGGCTGCTGGGGGGGAGCATTTGTTTATTAATGCAGCACCAGGTGGTAGAATTGGCATGGGGCAGGGGGACAGAAACAGGGATGTGGCTGCTGGGTGGATAACATCAGTGTTTGGAGGGTGGCTCATGAGGATGTAGGGGGAAGAGAAAAAGGGATTGTGCTATGGGGCTGGGTGAAGGGGGCCAGCTGCAGATTTTGGAATCTGCATTTTATTCATTCTATTTCGGATATTTATTAGTTAAAGACCTTGCTTTGAGAAGTAATGGAGCACCATACATAAAAGGTTAACAGAAATACACTGTAGCGGGCAAAGTTATAAAATGGCTGTGTTGCATTACATTTAAGCAACAGGAGCAATAATTAGGGGAGTGGTGGGGATGGCTTGGAGCGGGATGAAGGTGTTACAGTGCATGACGAAGATTGTCCTTGATCAGGTGGTACCAGGTTCCACAACCTGGGGATGTACATAGAAAAAGAAAAGCCCCTTTCCTTTCCTTTTTTGCTATTTTGCAGTTATAATCTGAGCATTGTAGAGGAGGTCCCAGACATGGCCCGCACTCCAGCCACTCATTTTGAAGAACTAGGAACATACACGTCAAAATATGTGACGTATGATGAACAAATAAACCAGCAGAGAGCCGCACTAGGAATCTGCCCAGTGCCGATCAGAAGAGTAATGCCTGTAGAAGTGCCAATAACAAGACAGCCATGGGCGGTACGGTACCCATTGAGACAACCGTACCAGCAGCTGACACGAAATGAAGACTGTTTACAAACTGTCCCAGAAGAGACCCAAAGGACCTTAATCGAAGGCAAATGGTGAACGACACAAAGGCCGGACAGACACTCAGACAAACAAAACACAGATCAAGGAAGTGACACAAAGATGATATGCTACGAATAATGACGTAATGAATACTGAAGAAGAGACGATATGGAAATAAAAGGAGACGTAACCAGGATTGAATTATGCAACTGACTAAATGCCTGTAAATAAGCTTGAAAAGCAAGAAGCTAAGAAAACGGTACTGCTTGCTATGCTTAGTAGAAAATAGAAGCGGCTTGTGCCAACTATATATCTACCTCAAAGAAGCACATTATAAAAGTGCGACTCCATTTTATAAAAGCAGAATTTAGCCCAGAAGGCAGGGCCAAACAAGCCAAGATTCATATGCAAGCCCAAACCAGACGAAAGAGCGTAATCGAAACTCAGTGAGAAACGGCTCATGCTTGGGAATTCAAGGTCAACCTCAGGAAGGGAGGAGAGCGGCAACTCCGGAGAAACGAAACCCAAGAGCATAGCAGCCAGCCAGCGAAGGTAGAGATAAGGAGGCCCATGCAGGTGGCAAGGCCAAATGAAGAAGCAAATGTTCAAATAGAAGGAAAATGGAGCAGATCTACGGTGAACTAACACCTGACCAGCCAGGCGCAGACAGGTACCCATGTCTGATGTCATCCAAAACCAGAGGGTGCCATAACTTTCCCTGATAAGAAGCTACAGTTTCGAGGCCAACCTCAGCCAACTAATTGACACATAGCCCAAGAGTACTGATTGATGGAAGCAAGGCAGGGTGAATTGTGGGGCACTCCGCATCTGGGTGTCCATTCTGCATGCTGCTAATTAAAGTGGATATTTATGTCTAGGGGTGTAACCCACCCAATCACAATGGACCAAATAATCTAGGGTCCTATAGCTAGTAGAACCAATGAGACGTCGTACTTTTAGTGACGCCTGACACGAATGACGTAGGGGAATGGGTTTAGACGCCCAAACCGATAAGAGTTATCCAATCCTCACACTCTGTTACCATATACAGATATAGTACCTATACTTAAGTTACCTTTTCCAACCAATAGAATTGCATGACAATCTTTTGAGTTTTACACGTCAATAATGACGAGAAGTTGCTATAAAAGTTACTGTTTGCATGAAGGATTTTGGAGTTGAAGTTAGACAGGCGATCGCATCATTGATGATTTCCAATTGTTTCCCTGTTTTTTGTACTTGTCATTGAACGGACTTACCTTTGCCAAACCATTGACTTGTCCTTATTGATCGGTGTTGGAGTAAAAGAATCCTGCACCCCATCCTCCTCAAGGTGCACCTATCTCGATTATAAGTACTGGTCCAGACTGAAGCACTTTCCTCTAGGATAGCCAGAGATATTTGCATCTTTCCTGGATAAAGCTGTTGAATTTGGATAAGAAGTTACAATGCAGATGGTCCTTACCCTTAATTTTTTAGGGTATGAGATTCAGAGGGCGAGCTCTGAATCTCATGGGCCCGTGCAGAGGTCGCTCCGTCCTCTGGTACACTTGGTAGCAGAGGATGGTTTTGACCATCAACTAGTGAATTTTGATTATTGATAATACACCTATTGACCACTGACACTAAGTAACTCTAGGTCTTTGGCAATATCACGAGTCCTTCACCATTCAGCTGAGTAGACTGAGAAGCTTCCTGTGGACAATGATAGTGTAAGCCCATCAAAAAGCTGCAGTGGGTCTGAAAGAACCTGCCTTACAGAGCATAACCCTTCTCATTCCTACGGGCAGCCGATCAGACGAAAAGTCCGAAGGAGGCGATAAAGGAGGAGCGGTGATCCCAGGGATCCAGAGAAGAACCATGCGAACGGTGAGTGAACCAAAAAATTCAATACTTTGGCAAATGTCTTAGAGGCATTAGAACAAGTAAGGGAAAAGTAACAGAGGGTGGCAGAGGAAAACAAAAAAGTCAGAAGTAGAAAAGACTGTATATATACATAAAAGGGGATAATGACTCGAGTATAAGAGAGAAAACAGAGGTTACCGGGATAGACACCCGAGAGAAAACAGAGGTTACCGGGATAGAGACCCGAGAGAAAACAGAGGTTACCGGGATAGAGAAAACAGAATATACCGGGATAGACACCCGAGAGAAAACAGAGGATACCGGGGAGGGCACCTTAAGTAAAAATGAGAGGATTCACCTTGTTCCTGCGCTTTAATGTAGCGGTCAGAAGAAACGTGAACTCAGAACCCACAGAATAGGGGATGATTAGGATACGACAACATTTAAAGACGTCGTTAAGGGAGTTCATTTACACCCCATGTCGGGGTATTGATTAGAAGGCAGAGATATATGTGTCCAGCTGGTGTCTGTCTAGTCTGTCAAGTGTCTATTGTAAGTGTCCTGTTGTATGTCACACGTAAAGAATTGTGTATCATTGACTGTTTGAAATGAAGTCTAGGTTTTATGCGATTCTGTAGTTAAGAGGGAATCGCACACGGATTGATGTTCTTGAGTAAACTGACGAGATAAAAGTTTGGCGAGGAAGATTAGATTGGAGCCTGCGGTATTTAGTGCTCGCTCATACGGTGGGGAGTGGTGAAAGTGCATGAAAGTATTGTTAGACACAAAGGTCAAGCATGGAAGAGATTACCCCGCTTGCTCACTTATGTAAGCAATTGCCTAAACATGCACCCAAGCTTAAGAAATATAGCACCAAGTGGGTTAAGGGTACCGACCACACGATGTTTATGCCATGGCCACAGAATAGGTCCTTATCCAAAGCCGTCTTACAACATATGACGACTTATTTGCATGCCACATATACAGGCAAAAAATTAGAGAAATGTCTTGCTGTTCTAGAACTTTGGAAAATGTTCAAACAGTCGAAGGAGGAAGAGCCGCCCACAGACTGGATATTAAACATATCCACGGAGGGGGGTGAGATGGCTACCACGCCACCTGCCCTGCCTGAAACAGAACCCGAGGGAAGTAAGTCAGAGGGACTCAACCCATTAAGAGAGCTCAAGACTGCTACAGGGTACAGCAACCCCACATATGAATCACCTACATACAGTAGTGATCAAAATAAGGGGAAGGAGCAGGATAAGAATCTTGCCTCCGCAGTCCCGAGGGACAAGGAGAGATGCGATAATGAGAAAAAGAATCAGGCACAGACAAGTGCACCTCTCGATAAAGAGAGAGAGGGAACGGAATGGAAAGGAAGTAAAGACAGAACTGATGAGATAGCACTTGCAAGAGACGAATGGATGGGAGGGCAAATATTGTTGAAACTCGATGGAAAAGGAAGTGATGATGTGAGACTAAGGGGGAGGTCTGATGAGACACAGAGAAGGGAGAATGAAAGGGAAATAAGGGACGAAAGGATAAAAAGGAAAGATAGGCTAAGGAGAGAACACCTATATCACGAAGAGCAAGAAAAACAGCTCGATCGCAAACAGAAGGCAGCCTATGACCAGTACAGACAGAATCAGTAAAGGTTGGAAGAGGCGAAAGGATGAGGAAAGTCGAAGGGCAGATGAACATAGAAATGAAAGGAGAAGGGAAGAAGATAAAGTCAGAGAAGAGGCGAGGAAATGCAAAGAATTAAATGAGGATATTGAACGTAAGCATAGACAGAGGGCACGGGATCTCGAATATCTGGAGCGGGAAGTTAAAAAACCCGGTCCTGTTGTAGAATGGGAAGACATTGAAGAATTCTTCCCTGCAAATGAGTCAGTATTAGGCACGAATGGGCCAATATCGAAGATGACTTTGACACCAGAAGCATCGGAGAAACGATCGATAAAATATATGATGAGATGGGGTTAGAGTGAATATCCAAAGGAGAAGGGGAAAACAAGCGCTTGGAAAGCACTAAGCTGTATGACACTGAGGATATCAGTCAAAGTAGTGGGAGCAGGAGACTGTCTTTGGACAGACTAGAAATCAGTAAAACTGATGATGACGCACGAAGTTGCGTGAATTGGGAACGATCGATGTCCGACTCCGGAGAGGATACGGAGTACGAGACCAATGAAGAAGGGAGACAGTGCGAAAAACGGCTCACAACGGAAAAAGGGGTGCGATGGTCAGACGCCAGCGAGTCCGCACCGAGGGCATCAGAATCTACATCACAGTCTGACCGACACGAAAGAACACCCCAGGGTCAGAGGGGGGTGTCAGCACCTGCCTATGTAGACAGATTAAGGACATTGCCAAGTAGACAGCGATGCGGGAATGTTATGCCAGCGATAGACAGGAGAGCCACAGGGAAAGAGAAGGAAGTCTGTGCGTTCCAAATCCCACTTTTAGAAAAGGGAGGAGCAAGACCGCAATATATTCCATGGCCACACATGGATCGAGAGAATCTGAAAAATAAGCTTTCAATGCTGACATCGGGAGCTGGGAAGTGGATACATGAATTGGAAAAGATGACAGGGCGTGTCACGTTAGCTATTGGTGACATCAAAGGTCTCCTAATCGTCATACTCGGCGAGAGAGCAGATGATGTGTGGGCACGAGCTGGGTACCCTGTTGTTACCATAATTAACACTGCCCACGACAGAGCGCTGTTCAACAATTGCAGAGCCGCAGTATGGAAAGCACTGCAAATGCTCTACCCAGACACTTCTGATATGGGAGCTACAATGACTCGAAAAATGAAGGAGTCTGAAGATCCGTTTATTTACATCCAGAATTTCCAAGACGCATGGGTGCTCGAAACGCATGAATCTTGGATGAAATCTATCCCTGTATTCTACCATATATTGTGCCAAGGGTTGCCAGAACCCGTGCAGAAACAGCTCAAGAAATTGGTAGGGGTAGAAGCTAAACCTTGGGCCGAAATACAGTTGACTATTGCACATTATTGTAGATTGTTGCAAGAAAAGAATCGAAAAAAGGAGGCAACTCGTAAGGGCGAGGAAGCGAAGCTGGTGCAAAAGAAATGATCGAAATACGCTCTCGAAGGAGCCATGCTGACAAGTCCAGCTGAACCGAACATACAACAGGTGACTAGCCCGCTGCAGAACAACCAGGGTAACACAAGATTTTACCCGAGGGGAAGGGAATTTAGAGGAAGAGGATGGCAGAATAATCAGGGAGGGTTTCAAAATAATCAGGGAAACTTCCAGAGTAACCAATGAGGTTTTCAAAATGTACAAATGGGCAATCCGGATATGACAAATGGACAGATAGCCCGACCACCGCCAGTGTGTTGGCTGTGTGGGATAATGGGGCACGTGGCGTGCTCGTGCAGAAGCCAAGGCGCATGGCAACCTGGTCAAGGATTGGGAGCAGGCACGGTGAATCCAACTGCGATCCCACACCAGTGCAATGCACAGAACCATGCAGCGCAGCAGCAAGCGCCAGGCACACAACAAGGGGTTCAGCACTTGAACATGGGGAACTTGCCACTAGGGCAAGTTCAACAGGCACCACAACAGTCACAGAGCACAAACCCCAAACAGGGAGTTACCCCTGGGAATGGAGAAAACCCACAAGTGTACAGTGGTCTGAACTTGTATATGAAGTAGGACAGCTCACTGGGAACCTTGATGTGATCTATCCTATCAGTGACACCAGAACCTAACAGGGAAACTAGGGTCAATGTCACCATAGAGGGCAAAGAATATTCCTTCCTAGTTGACACGGGTGCAACACGCTTGTGCATACGAGAAGGCAAGTTTTCCTTGTCCGGCGAGGCTATAGATACTCAGAGTTTTACAGGAGCTCACAGTCGAGTTCCCTTTACAGACGCACTCCCAGTCTCCATAGGGGAATGCGAAATGAATGTACCTATGTTGTACTCGCATCAGACCCCAGTAAACATTTTGGGCCGAGATTTAATGACAAAATTGAATATGACAATCTCGTTCACAGAGGAAGGCATAGGGCCTCATTACAACCTGCCAGTCCGGGACCGTGCAAAATCCGTGATGGCGGTAAAAACGTTTCCGTGTCCGCAAGGGTGCGGAAAAACCGCCCGATTACACGCTGTCGGTCGCGCGCACCACACGGACTCGGAAACGTTGTTACCGCCGTCACGGAATACCCCACGGAAATGGAAATAACGAAGCCACAAGTGGCGCAAAACCCGTTTCCGCCTCCGCCGCCACGGACATGGAACCGGAAATACCATGATCGCCAAAACAGGAAACAGAGAGGCGGCCATCATATAAAAGCACAATCCATTGCCATCCAGAGCCAGCACAAGCACAATCCTGACTCTGAGAAGCCAAAAGGGACCACCAGCATGTCTGCCAGGATTCCTGCTCAGAGGCAGCGCAAACAGCGCTTCAGCGAGGCGGAGCTAACCGTCTTGGTGGAGCACATTGTGGACAATGCTGAGATGCTGTTCAGCGCCGACCAACGGCGTGCCACACAGCAGCGGAGGAAGGAGGTGTGGGCCGAAGCTGCACGCAAGTGCACCGCTGTGGGCGTGGCAGTGAGGAGCGTGAAGGACTGCCACAAGCGTTGGGATGACCTGAGGCTGAGGGTACGAAACCTCATTTCCACGCACCGCCAACGCAGCAGTGGGACAGGCGGAGGACCCCCTTCCCCACTGAGGCTGCAAGCATGGGAGGAGCGTTGCAGCAGCGTCCTCCACCTAGAGGGAATCCATGGGATTGGGCAGGCTGAGGCAGGAGTGAGCCCACCTGCAGATGCCGGTAAGTGCCCAAACATGAATGCCACATGTAAATATGCAGTTGTGAGTACTGGGCCAAAGGACCCATTAACAACCCCCCCCAGGCAGTGCATGAGTGGGCCAAAGGACCCATTAACAATCCCCCCCCCAGGCAGTGCATGTGTGGGCCAAAGGACCCATTAACAATCTCCCCCCCCCCCAGGCAGTGCATGTGTGGGCCAAAGGACCCATTAACAATCCCCCCCCCCCAGGCAGTGCATGTGTGGGCCAAAGGACCCATTAACAATCCCCCCCCCCCAGGCAGTGCATGTGTGGGCCAAAGGACCCATTAACAATCCCCCCCCCCCAGGCAGTGCATGTGTGGGCCAAAGGACCCATTAACAATCCCCCCCCAACCCCTCAGGCAGTGCATGTGTGGGCCAAAGGACCCATTAACAAACCCCCCCCCCCAGGCAGTGCATGTGTGGGCCAAAGGACCCATTATGATCCGTATGGCAACCAATATCACTGAATGCAGACACCAGCAATCAGATGCATGTGACTGACACTATTCAATGTACAATCTTAATGACGCATGTGATGCACCCATCTGCCACCACAACAACACTAATTGCATGCCCTTTGTGTCCCCACAGCCGTTTCAAGTGACAGTGATACTGCACAACAGGCCAGCCAATCAGCATCGGCAAGTACACTAGCCACCGCCACCACACAGGAGGATGCTGCCGGCAGTTCTGCACCTCTGGCCACATTACCAGCCACTACAGATGTGCAGCACACCACCACCAACATCCCCACCGTCTCCACACTGGCTGAGTCCAGACAGGTGCCACAGGAACCTATCATGGCCACCCAACACAACACCGAAGGCAGCAGCACTGCAGAGGGGGCGGCCTGCAGTGATAACAGTGCCCCGCAAGAGCACTCGGAAACGGGGCCACAGGGGGAGATGCCCACATTGGAAGACCTGGGCTCCTTCCATGAGCTGGGGTTCAGCCCCACTTCACTGGGGAGTCCCATGAGGTCGCCCACCCCATCCATGGCCGAACTGAATGCCCGCATGCAGCGGATGGAGGACCAGCAGGCTACCCTCACCCAGCTGGTGGAGAGGCAGCTAGAGGAATCCAGGCTGCAGAGGGAGAGCTACAGCGCCTCAGTGCGTCGCCTGTCGAGGTCCATTGGACGCTTTGCGAGCACCATAGTGACCCTTGCACGCCATGTGCGGGAGGGCAATGACCACACCTCCAGGCTTGTGGAGGCCATGTTGGTTGGCCAACAGGCAAATCTGGCACGGATGCCCTCAATCCCTGATTCTGGCCAATCAAACACTACCACCCCATCCAGCTCCACTACTGCCAGTCCAAGGAGGCGCTCGAGTAGGCTAACGGGTCCCTTGGGCAAGGTTGCACAGAAGCGCACACGGAAGTGATGGCATGTGTGTGGGGCAGTGCAGGACACATGTGGACTACAAGGGTGTGAGAGGGGTGGTCACGTTTGGGTGGTGGGGTAGGTAGTTTTTGGGGTTTGGACAATGGGCTCTGGGTGGGGGTGGGCACGTTTGGGTGGTGGGGTAGGTAGTTTTGGGGGTTTGGACAATGGGCTCTGGGTGGGGGTGGGCACGTTTGGGTGGTGGGGTAGGTAGTTTTGGGGGTTTGGACAATGGGCTCTGGGTGGGGGTGGGCACGTTTGGGTGGTGGGTGGCCCCGGGTGTACAGCTTCCCTAACCAATGCACCTTCTTCCCTGTTGTTATTACATCAATACATCACCATTTCAAATCAAGACATACATGTGTGGACAGTGATCATTTATTTTGCAGTGCAACTATTAATTCATTGTCGTCACCATGTTTGTGCATTACTGTGAATGTGCTGTGACTCAAAAGTAAATGCGAATCAGGGCATCCCGTGCTCTCTGGCCATCATGTGCACCCCCAGGGGGAGGCGGTGCCATCCCATCCCCATCTCCATCTCCATCCCCATCTCCATCCCCATCCCCATCCCCATCTCCATCCCCATCCCCATCCCCATCCCCATCTTCCTCATCTGCGTCTGGTGGCATTGGGATGTTCCTGCGCAGGCATATATTGTGCAGCATGGCACATACCAGCGTGATTTTGCCCGTCTTCACTGGGCTGTACAGCAGTGATCCGCCAGATCTGCTCAGACAGTGGAAACGGGCCTTCAGCAGTCCAAATGTCCTCTCAATCATTCCACGTGTGCGGATATGTGCCCTATTGTATGCCTCTTCATGCCTGTTCCTTGGTCTCCGTACAGGTGTCATCATCCATGGCGTGAGTGCATATCCCGCATCACCTACATGGGATGTAGATGGGGGAACATGTCAGTGTTTGTGGCATCATGTCCTCATCTGCTGCTGTGCATTCTTGTACCATCATTCATTCATGCATATGAACCATGCAGTGTCTGGAGGTATGTTTTGGCCATCACGAGGAATGTCGCTGACTGCATATGGGCCTACACATTAACTTGCATGTTTGCTGTGCCCTGCGGGTGACATTTGATTGTGTGCATGTCATGGTGCAGTGCTGTCCACACATGGCAGAGTGACTCCACTGTACGGAAGTAGTAAATACACGTCGTATCATTTACACGCCTCTCGTGCTTTTTGGGGCAGTGTTTCAATTGAGGGTGGGTGTCTGCAGTGGCACAGGGTTCATGGGACAGTGACGGGATTGGCTGTGGCAGCGTGTGCACGGGCACATTGTGGTGCCCTGTCATGTCTTCCTTCATGAAGTTTGGCATCCGCTGTGTATTTGGTAGATGGAAGGGGGGTGATGCATGTGCGGTCACAGCGGCACACTCACAATGCTCATTGGCCTGGACACACACACACCACTCCGACAGGGTTGTAGCATCGTCAGCTGTACTCACCCAATAGCCATGTGCTTTGTCCGGCATAGCGTTCCATGTACCGTGGCAACGTGGAATTCCGCAGTACCATTGAGTCATGTGATGAGCCTGGGAAACGTGCGCAGCAGTGTGTAATCAGTTGCATGGCATCACAAACTATCTGGACATTCAAAGAGTGATACTGTTTCCTATTGCGGAACACCGCCTCAATTGCATGTGGTACTGTCAGCTCGACGTGGGTGCAGTCAACTGCGCCTATGCAATTTGGCATGCCTGCTATGGCATGGAAGGCCAACTTGGTGGCAATGACCTCGGGGAGGGTGCGGGGTAGGGCTATGTGTTCCGACACATGGCGCAACAGGGCATCCAGTACCTGTACCAGGACTTTTGAGAAACACGGTTGTGATATGCCGTGCAGCTCACCAACCGTGTGTTGATAGGTGCCAGTGCCAAGGAAATGCAGAACTGAGACAACCTTCAAAAGGGGGGGGATGGCGGTGGGGGTGTCAATTAGGCTGCTGATGTTGTCCTCAATCATGGCGGTGATGTGCATGATTGTTGCACGGTCCAGCCGGTATAGGGTGTGGATCTGTCCTGGGGTGAGGTTCCAGGGTGAGGCCCTGATGCGTGGTATTGGTGGCTGGCGGCGGGGTCGGGCTGGCTGGGCAATGGGGTTTGCCATAGCTGCAGGGTTGGCTGGTTGCCGCCTGCGCCTCCTCCGCCTACGCCTCCTCCTCTGCGCCATTACTGCCACCATGTGCAGTACTGCCTGTTGGTTGAGTAGGCCCAGTCCCAGTGCTACTAGCCCTGCTGCCTGCATGGTTCTGTGTTGTGTTGGGCTGGGTGTGGCCCTTTTGTAGGCTCCCAGTGGCCTGCTAGGTCCAGCTGGGCTGATTTGGTGCACCTGTGCCCTGATTCAGTTCAGCCGGCAGTGTATAACGCCAGGTTCGCGGTGGCAGCGGTTCCGCCACCGTGATCACGGTATTTCCGCCATTTTTTTCCCGGTATTTCCGTGTCCGCGCTAGTTGTGATGCTCACGGTGTTTCGTGTTGCCGGTAACGGAGGGGTTTCCGTGCAGGCGGAATTAAGGGAACCCTATTTCCGCGGTGGCGGTTTAGGGTGGTGCTATTACCGGGGCCGCGGGTCATGATTGCGCGGACATGGAAACGGTGCCGGTATGGTTTTACCGGCAGTGTTAATTCCGGACCGGAGTACTTGTAATGAGGCCCATAGTCTGCTCCGCTCCAGGAATGCATTATGCAAATGTGTGCGACATAATCAGAGCATACTCAAGATAATGAGCCATGAGGGTTACACCGTTGGAACCAGAGGTTTTCGCATATGGCATACGTGTACTCATGGCAGGCTTGCCCGGCCTCGCAGTTAGAACTATGAGAACCCCTGATGAATATTTATTCAGGCCGAGAATCCCTATGCATGAAGAGGTGGGACGAGTATTTCCCTTGATGATACATGCTGCAGCAGTGCGAGGTAGGATAGCATCAGTCGAAGGATCCGATGACGAAGGCAGACTATGGTGTGCGATAATCGCCATTGCAGAAGGGTATCGAGTGACTGATATCACTGATGACGATCTATTTGAAGAACAGACAAATTTTGAAGAGACGAGGGTGGAAGCGAGTCTCGTATTTTGGGTAAAAATGATCAAAAGAGAGATGCCTCAGAGAATGATGTTGGCTCTGATACGTCCCAAGTGCCTGTCTCAGTATGGACCACAGGATCTTATGACGTAGGCCTCCTGAAGGGGGTGGGAGAAGTGAAAATCAAACTAAAACCAGGAGCAATCCCACCTAGAGCACGACAATATCCCATGTCCAGAGAGGCAGAAGAAGGGATTGCGAAGACAATTTCCACCATGATGGATTGCAGAACCGGTCACTGAAGGAGAACCAATACATGACTGTGCAAATTATGAAGAATTTTACGATGAAATCCCCAGGGTAAAGGAAAATGCCCTGGTGGGAGGAGAGATCGTTTTCATTGACGGTTCTTCGAGAATTGATCAAGAAGACAGACAAAGATATACAGGCGTTGCTGTGATGAAACACATAGCAAACAGAGAATTTCGAGTACTTGTCAGTGCGCGAATACCATCTCATTACTCAGCACAGGCTGCAGGGTTATTGGCGTTGATACTCGCCATTGAGAAACACGCAGACCAGGAAATAACGGTGCACAGTGACTCCACCTATGTGACGTCCACAGTGCACGCAGGCCTAGCACACTGGAAAAGGAGGGGCTACCTCCGAGCAGATGGCACACCAGTGCAGCACGCAGCCTTATTGGATAGGCTGATCAAGGCACTACAACTCCCAGTGGGCATAGCGGTCATGAAATGCGCTGCCCATACTCGTGGGACAGATTTCGTGTCACGCGGAAACCACACAGCTGGCATGGAAGCCAAGCGTATGGCATCCAAAGGTGAAACGATTATGGAAGTAGAAGTGGTGTGCATCCATGAAAGGATGATGATAGCAGAAGCCGCACCAGATGCCTATAGCAATATGGGGCAGACACAACTGATGGAGCTTCAAGAGGAGGTACCTCTGGATGAAAAAAACCTGTGGAACGTCGAGGGTGTTCTTTAAACCCCTCTGACGGATTGTGGAGGCAAGGCAGCACTGGTAAACCAGTAACGCCTGGTGCCCTACTAAAAATAGCATTGGAACAGTTGCATTACCCATTTCACATGTCAAAAGAGAATATAGCAGCAACGCTCGCAGAAGACTGGTTTATACCAAATTAGCGGCGCATGTTGCATTCTTTATGGTGAACTGCATAATCTGCCAGCAATTCACCTCTGGGCACACATTAAAAGTTATGAGAGGAGTCATCCCCCGGCCAAATGTGCCTTTTCAGCACTTACACATCGACTATGTCAACATGATTCAAGTGTGTAACGGGTACAGGTATTTAATTGTAGTGGTGTGTCCATTTTCTAGATGGATAGAAGCAGGTCCATGTACACACCCAGACTCAACGTGTGCTGCCAAATTCCTGGTTAGGGAAGTGTTCCCTAGATGGGGGGTGTGTGAGGTGATGAACTCAGACAAAGGGGCTCATTTTGTGAACGCAGTCTTTGATCAGCTTACTGCTTGGTATAAAGCACAAGTTCTCGTTGGTGTATCATCTGGAAGGTAATGGTATTTGTGAGAGGCTCAATGGCTTGTTAAAGGAAAGGATAGCCAAGTTGAAGCTTACTCTAAATAGGGGATGGTTGCACTGTCTACCACTGGCATTGTATGCTCTTCGGAACCAACCAGGTTCCGACCATCATCTTACGCCGCACGAGATAGCCACAGGAAGAAGGATGAACACCCCCCTTAACTCCCGAGATACAGCTAGATGTGATCCCCAGTCAACTCAAGAGGTCTTGGGAACCGAGCTGCAGGAATACATGAACTGCATGATATCAAGCCTTACTGTCATTTCAGACCAACTACAGCGACGACAAAAAGGGTGCAGCACAGCACAAAACACGGCAGAAGATGCTGAAACAGATGCAGTTCAAGGTCTATGCATGCCACTCATCTTCCTTGGAGACGTCGTGTTGGTAAAAAACCACACGAGGAAAAGGTGGGACGAGCCAAGATTCAATGGTCCTTTCATCGTGGAGGATTGCACTCCATCAGCTGTCAAATTACAGGGTAGGAGAGCATGGATTTTTCTAAATGATATTAAGCCCTATATTGGAGAAAGACCTCTAGCTGCACCCCACCGCAAAGAAATCACAGACACTGAGGAAGAACCTCAGCATGTGCAGACAAGATCCATGACGAGGAAGAAGGACTCATGAGCAGAAAAAAAAACCAGGACAAAAGAATTTCTTGCAAGTTGTGGCTTGAACTGGACATTTCCTCTAAGCAAAAAAGGGGATAGGGACATAATGGACACTCTGTGCATCATAGTTGCAGGGTAAAGAAGAGAATAGCGCATTTAAGCCACAATACACATATAATACGAACTTTTGAACCACACCACACTTAAGCATTGTCGGAAAACTGTCATGAACCATCGGACGCGTCCTTTCTGGACTTCCTGGTCCCTGACCCATAGGGGCTTGCACTCAGCAGTACACCCAACATGGACCCGAACGCGGAATACTGTTTACCAGTTTCCGTGCCATACGCATTACGTTCTATAAAGCGGACACGGCCCTGTGCGTCTCAGCGCTACCGCTTGCCATGGCTAGACAAGTGCTGCCGTAGTTTGCTTGTGTTTATCCTTTGATTCTGGGTTTACGGTACCCCTAAATTCGTCCTTCTTCATTCCCCCTCTTTTTGTCCTCTATTGCATCCCATATCTCTGTACACTCGTCTTCCGTGTGCACTCTTCGCTGTTTTCCTGGATTTCCTCGGACTACCCCGGACATCTGAACATTCCCATGACTCGGAACGCTGAACACACGCTGGAACACGAGGACCTGCACACAGGGTTATACAAGACCCGAACTGTGCGAAAGAAGACTCCATCGAAGAACTCCAACAAACAACATAGACAGGTGAGAAGGGGGGAAACCTGTGACAGATTGAGACGCCAACAAACTGATACAGATACAGACATGGAGGCTGCAGTTCAAGACCTCATGCGCGGCATGAAAGAGTTAAGCACAGAAGTTCAGAATCTTAAAGCTGAGAATGCCACATTAAAACAACTAGTCCTGTCACGTGATTCCGCGACCAAGGAAAGTGTATTGCTGGGCAGAGTAGTGGATAAATATGATGGCTCCACAAAGAACCTTCGTGGCTTCCTTGATTCGTGTTTAGTGCACTTTACCTTTAAGCCCTACAACTTTTCTATCCCCAGGGCAAAGGTGGGCTTTATGATTTCGCATCTCTCCGGTAATGCATTAACCTGGGCTACATCCTTAGTTAATTCTGGAGATGCCCTCCTGGATGATTATGATGGGTTCGTACGGGCTCTAAAGACCATGGTTGACCGCCCAGAACAGGTTTACAGTGCCCAAGAACGTCTATTGGATTTCCAACAAGGGTCCCAGGATATGCTTACCTATGTAACACGCTTTAAGCAACTGGCCAAGGAAGCAGATTGGTCCTCGGAGGTCTGTTTTACCCTATTCCGGAGAGGACTAAACGAAGAGATAAAAGATGAGCTAGCCAGGGTAGCTCGCCCAGGTTCCTTCCAGGCCCTTATGGACCTCTCTTTCCAAATAGATTTTCGAATCCAGGAAAGGAAGGCAGAAAAGAAGAAAACAAAGATGCCTTACCAAAAGACCTCTATAGAATCTCCCTCTAAACCCGAGCCCACTCCTGCCCCGACCACAGACCCTGAACCCATGCAACTAGGGGCCTTCCGCGGACCCATATCCCCGCAAGAAAGATTGCGACGGATTCACACCGGGCTGTGTATGTACTGTGCCTCAGATAAACATCTTGTGAGAGAATGTCCTTTGGCCCCTCCATGGCGTTCGGGAAACGCCAGCTCCCGATCCTAGATGGAGCACAGCTTCGGGAGAGAGATGTTTGCTCCACATCTATTCCATCCTTGAACTCTCCTGGACAAAACAACCTTGTGATCTTGCAGGCCTTTCTATCGCCATCCAAGAAAGAGACTTACCCCATTCTGGCATTAGTGGATTGTGGAGCCATAGGGATTTTTATAGATCAGGATTGGGTCACTACCCACCACATTCCATATGAAACTCGAGACATCATGCAACCTGTAGAGACCATCGATGGACGACCTCTCTCTTCAGGACCAATAACCCTGCAAACCAAAGAGATCCAGCTCTCGATAAACCATCATCAAGAGATGATCAAGTTTGACATCATAAAGTCTGCCCATTATCCAATGGTACTGGGTATGCCCTGGTTACAGAAGCACAACCCATACATCAACTGGGCAGCAGGATCCTTGTTTTTTGGCTCCGAACATTGCATGTCTCACTGCCTATCCCTGGATTCCTCATCAAGATCCTCTGACGGTACGCTGACAGTCCAGCAAGGCCCACTCACGGTCTCAAATATTATCCAGGTCCCCAGGGCCTATCAGGATTACACTGATGTGTTTTCAACTGCCATAGTTCAAGCCCTACCCCCTCACAGACCTGAAGACTGTGCTATTGATAGTGAACCCTCGGCAGTGATTCCCTTTGGAAGGATGTTCAACCTATCAGAACCAGAGAAAAGGGCCCTCCAAGAATACTTGGATACCAACCTAGAAAATGGCACCATACGACCATCCAAATCCCCAGCGGGAGCTTCGTTGTTTTCGTTCCCAAGAAAGATACTAAGGAGTTTAGGCCTTGTCTTGATTATCGTGGTCTTCATCAATGCACCCTCAAGGACCGCTACCCATTGCTCTTAATCTCGGATATCCTGGAAGAGGTGAGAGGAGCCGTAATCTGCACGAAATTCGATCTCAGAGGTGCCTACCATCTGATACGTATAAAGGAAGGTGACGAATGGAAAACAACCTTTAGAACACCCTCTGGTCACTTTGAATACTTGGTCATGCCCTTCGGACTTGCCAATGCCCCAGCAGTTTTCCAACATTTTATGGACCAGGTGTTCTCCGATATGCTGTTCCTTTTCGTCATAGTTTACCTGGACGACACACTGATATGCTCCAAGGACCATCTTAAGCATGAAGAGCATGTCAAGGCAGTCTTACAACGGCTACGTGAACATAAACTCCTGGCTAAACCCGAGAAATGCCTTTTTCATGTCTCTACTGTTCATTATCTCGGATTTGTCCTTAGTCCAGAAGGAATTGAAATGGACCACTCAAAAGTAAATTCATACTATCCTGGCCTGTTCCAACTACTGTGAAACAGATACAATCCTTCCTGGTGCTTGCCAACTTCTACCGGAAATTCATACCTTCCTTTTCGGAGATAGTTCAACTGATCATTACATTGTTGAAGAAGGATACTCCCTTGCTCTGGACCGCAGCCCAAGACGAAGCGTTCCAACATTTGAAGTCGGAATTTACACAAGCCCCCATCTTGGCTCAACCTGACATTGATTGACCTTTTCTAGTGGAGACTGATGCCTCCAACTACGTCATCAGAGCAGTCTTAAAGCAGGAATTTGTTAGAACACCCCATCGCTTATCTCTCCCGAACCCTAACTCCTAGCGAGACCCATTATTCTGTTCTGGAAAAGGAATTGTTGGCCATCCGTCAAGCCAAAACAGAGTGGCGTCATCTACTCCTGGGAGCTAAACATCCTGTTCAGGTCCGTACGGATCATCGGAATCTCCAAGTTCTACAATCCCTGGAATGTAGGAATAGTCGTCAAGCCCGTTGGGCCTTCTTCTTTGCCCAGTACCAGTTCCAAATCCATCATGTACCTGGAACACACAACATAATTGCTGACGCCTTATCCCGACGTCCCGACTACGAAACTCTTGAAGATCGATCCTTCCCAAAGATGTTTCCCCATACAATTTTCATAGCTCAAGCAATCACTCTCCTGGAAGATATTCGGATTCAAACCCCGTCCTCTGAGATCTGGAAGGAATTTACTGGGAAGAATCGATGGAATCTTAAAACCAAGGATGGGTATTTGTTCAAGGACAATGGCCTGGTCAATCCCACACAGAGACTGCGACAAAGGATTACAAGCTTCTGTCATGATACCCTTCATTCAGGACATCGTGGCATTACCAACACTCTCCGTTTAATACAAAGACAGTTTTGGTGGCCAAAAATGAACGTTGACGTCCAGCAGTACATCCAAGCCTGTGCAGTCTGCAATCAAAACAAGCATGATAACAAGAGGCCGGCGGGTCTCCTACTCCAACCAACGCTACCAAAAAGACCCTGGGAATATATTGCTACAGACTTTATTGTGGAACTACCACCTTCCAGGGGATAGACAACTATCATGGTTACCATTGATTTATTCACTCACATGGCTCATTTTACACCCTTGTATAAACTACCAATTTCCTCAGAACTCGCTGGAATCTTCCTGCAACACATATTCCGACTTCATGGACTCCCTTCCAAGATCATATCAGAGAGAGGTCCTCAATACATATCTCAATTCTGGAAACACTTATGCTGTATATTAGGAATCCACGTGCCCTTTCCTCAGGTTATCATCCACAGACCAACGGAGCTACAGAACGTGTGAACCAAACCCTGGAGCTGTATCTTCGTTGTTTCACCACCAAGGTCCAGGACGATTGGTCTCTTTTAATACCTGTGGCTGAATTTGCCTACAACAATTCGGATCACTCAACTGTCAAGACCAGCCCCTTCTTCTGCAGCCAAGGATTCCACCCTTCGGGTCTGCCATCCCTTCTCCCATATCTTACACCAGTTCCTACAGACAACTCCTGGATTGAAACCCTCATCAACGTACACAAGGAAGCTAAAGAACACCTCGAAAGAGCCCAAACTAACATCAAGCACTATGCGGACTCCAGAAGAAGACCAGAACCTTCCTACGCAGTGGGTGATAAGGTCTGGCTATCCTCGAATCTACTGCCTCGACACTTACAACCTAATAAGTTGGCTCCTCAGTACTATGGCCCCTTTTCCATAAAGGAAATCATTAACCCTGTGGCCTTCGAACTCAAATTACCAGACTCCTGGAAGAGGATCCACCCAGTGTTTCACACATCTCTAATGAAACCATACGTCCAGACCTCCCGGACTGCTCCAAGATCTACCCCTGTGGTTGTCGACGACCAGCTAGAATACGAAGTGTCCAGAATATGTGACCCCAGGTACAGACGTGGTCAGCTACAGTATCTGGTGGAGTAGAAAGGCTATCCACCCAGTGAACGCATCTGGGAACCAGTCTCAAACCTAAACGCCCCAAGACTACTTCAAAGGTACCACCTTATACACCCGCCCAAACCCAGAGGAACAGGCCTTCGGGGAGGCATGCTGTCATGAACCATCAGACGCATCTTTTCTGGACTTCCTGGTCCCTGACCCATAGGGGCTTGCACTCAGCAGTACTCCCAGCATGGCCGCCGAACGTGGAATACTGTTTAACAGTTTCCGCGCCGTACGCATTACGTTCTATAAAGCAGACACGCCTCCGCGGCCCTGCGCATCTCAACGCTACCGCTTGCCGTGGCTAGACGTGTGCTGCCGTAGTTTGCTTGTGTTTATCCTTTGATTCCTGGTTTCCGGTTACCCTAAATTCCTCCTCCTTCATTCCCCCTCTTTTTGTCCTCTATTGCATCCTGGATCTCCGTGCACTCGTCTTCCGTGTGCGCTCTTCGCTGTTTTTCTGGATTTCCTCAGACTACCCCAGACATCTGAACATTCCCAGGACTCGGAACGCTGAACGCATGCTGGAACACGAGGACCTGCACACAGGGTTATACAAGACCCGAACTGTGCGAAAGAAGACTCCACCGAAGAACTCCAACAAACAACATAGACAGGTGAGAAGGGGGGAAACCGGTGACAAAAACTAGACTCTGATAGACAGTGAGCAAGGACTTTCCTTTAAGAGCTTAACACAGGGGCCTGAAGCAACCAACATCAGGTCTTCATGTCATAGAACTTATGGTATCACCTAGCAGAAACATCACAAGGGATGTACTGTCTTGTTTTCAATTAGTGTTAGAGCCATATCTGTCACTTGTAGGGAGAGTCACCAGCATCACAGACTTTATCCAAGATCCTGCCAACAAGAAAGTATTCCGGCAACTACTTTCTGTCATCGCGGAAGTCTATATTTCCATACCTGAATAAAGTGATCAGGACATAAATGCTCCCACCACAGACGATTATAGATGAACTCACTTATACACTTTTCTTTCGCATAATCGAGGAGTACCCAGCTCTCATCGGGAGAACCAAAGACACGTTAACCTTCATTCGAGATCCAACAAACACCGAACATTTGAACGAGCTGTGGACTAAACTAAACTACGTGGTCACAATCCACGCAGCAGGAAAGTGCAATAACTCTTCACATCAAAAGAGGGGCCTGTGATCCAGATCCCTGCAAGGCAGGACAAATGTCCCTGTCACCCGAGGACAGCCGACTGGCACACAACGTCCTTTTCCACCTTGTCAATGACTTTCCAGAGATGGTGGGAGACCTGCCGAGGTTGACGTCATCATCTTCCTCCGCGATCCAGCTAATACTGCGCATATGGGAACATTCCTCCCATGGTATTATGCTCCAAGTGGAACTGTCCAACTTTCAAAGAGAGTATCTGAGGAGATTCCAGTGAACTTTCCGCCGAGGGACAGATCGAGAGAACAGACAAGAACTTCACTATTTTGGTTTTCCTATTTTATTTTTATCTTTCTGGTTTGATTTGATTGAATACCATTTTTCCATTTCTTTGCATTGGACAGTATCCAGCATGTCCTCAGGACTGAAGCAGATTTGGAGGGTGGACTGGAAATTGACCTATTTTGAATATGCTCAATGAATGTGACTTACCAGGGGTAATAGTCTAATCTTTACCATAGTCTAGCAGGGGACTGTATCCCGTACCCAGAGACAATCATCACCCGCAAGAGGGGGGACACTTGCGAAGCACCAGACACTTTATGATACAAACTTGTCGAGAAACTATAATGGAGTAAGTGAAAAGAAGAAAACAGTAACATTCCTGTTATGATTGAAATGTGGGCCCAGAACAGTAACCTGGTCCTCCTACAAGCAGAGGGGTGCTTCCGCTTCTCTAGAAGAAAATGCTGCAACCTTTCATATCGCACAATCATATGTATATGCATGGTAATTATCATTGTCTTTCTGTCATTGACTATCAGAACTGCATTTTTTATTGGTGCACGTAACGTTCCAATTTCAGTGCACCCACTGGATAATGTACACATAGGTCCCACAAGAGCACCCAGACCCTGTATAGTTATTCCAGTCCTGAGAAAAGCTGAAGGTAAGGTAGCTGAATTGAAATTAGATGTAATTAACAGTGATACACACATACCTAAGGTAACAAATGAAGAGAAAAGCTGGAGACAGGGTCAGCATGGAACGAATGAAAACATGGCACTGACCACTACACCACCCCCACACTGAATACACACGAACCAGGGCATGTGTCAATGGTTACAGAACCTGAAGCAAAGGCAACAGAAGGTACAGGATTGCCTGCCGAACAACCAGTCCCAGAAAATTATACGAAAACCCGAGAAGAATTGAGAGTGAGACCAACAGAAACAGACATAGCAAAAGCACTTAAGAAGACAGAAGCGGCTACAGGAGAACTCACTGCAAAGACACTAATGTTAATTGATCAATTATTCCCATTCATAGTTAGGGTGAAAGAGCTGCACGAAGAACTGAAAAATAGAGACACAAAGACGGGTGTGCCCACCAAACTAGCCCTAATCCAAGAGATAAGCACCAGACCCACCATACAGCCATATACAGGACCAGTGTCAGGCTGGATAGCATGGGCACTTGCACGCAGTAAAGAAAAGACGTGCCAGGATCAGGAAAAAGAAGACAGAATCATGTCTACTCGAAGGGCACAGACGAGAAAGCCAGCACCGCGGACCGGGAAGCTCGAGAATACGCCAGCAAGGAAGAGTCACAGATGCGTTCAGAGATGCAGTCATAGCCAACTACAGGGAGACACTAAGAACCAAGAGAAGCCCATACGCAGACAACAATGACTGAACGATTACCTGGACAGCACAGCGCATCTAGGAAACAACATTTGGTACCAACACATGAAAGAAGTTGGAAGACGAAATTCCGGAGGAGAATGCTTCGTTTGTGCACTTCTACCATACAGCATGGGGAAATCCAAGATCTTCGTAGCTGTGGAAATTGACGTCCCGACAGCACATAGCTTGCCACATGTGGCAATGTGCAACACCAGAGGTCAGTTTATGGGAAGCAACGCCTCATTGATATGAGCAACTGAAACAGCTTATCCCGAAAAAGATGATTATATCCAGGACATTAAGACAAGAAACAGAGCTCATACCAGGAATCACATATTCATCTGTGGCTGCAGCAGACCCCATCCCCATTACTTGCGGTGTCCCACAAGGGTCCTGTGTCTCCCTACCCTCTACAACATCTTTACAAAACCCCTCTTTGATAAGCTGGACCATCTGGGTGTCACTTACACCAACTACGCAGATGACACCCAGATACTCCTCACCATCACTGGTAACTACAACACAGACACCACTAGGATTAACAAAATCATTGCCATCATTCAGGCATTGATGGCCACACACGGCCTCTGTCTGAATGATGAGAAGACCGAACTTCTCCTAGTCGGATCCCCCAATAACTTACAGAAACGTAGCCTAGATTACTCTAACTTCATCATTGATGGCAGCATCATCCCTGTCATGAAAAGCGTGAAAACCCTAGGCTTCTACTTTGACAACAATACCAACCTCTCCAAACAAGTTAACATGACCGCCTCAGCCACCGCCTACACTGGGAAACTAATTAGGGCCTGCAGACCGTTTCTATCCACAAACAGCTGCCTCATTCTGGCTAGGGCCCTCATACAATCAAAGCTTGACTACTGCAATAGCCTTTACCTTGGTGCCAGCCAAGCTATAATCAAGAAACTTCAGATCCTTCAGAATAATGCGCTGAGAGCAGCTCTAAATATTCCTAGGAGACAGCACATCCCCCACACAAGAATATCCTGCAAATGGCTATCCATCCAACAAAAAATCGACTTAAAAACCCTCTGCCTTACCTACAAAGCTCTAAACCACCTAGCCCCCCCGTACCTTACCAACAAATTTACCTTAAAACCAAACACTAGAATTACTAGATCCTCCAACACTCTTTGTCTCACAGTGCCCAGATTCACCGCCAAAAGAGCCGGGGGCTCGAGTTTCACTGTCCTTGCCCCTCAACTTTGGAACACCTTGCCGATGAACATTAAACTAGCCAAAACCTTCCAACTGTTCAGAAAACCCTCAGATAGACTAGCATATTACTAACTGTATACATTGTACATATCCTGAAATCTAACTGCCTGCTTGTACATTCATATATGGCCTTTTACCGCCACAATTGTATAATTGTAAGTACTGTCTTGATATTCTGTAACTTTGTAACCTTTCGCTAAGTGCCAATATACCCCTGGGTCTGGAGCGCTATACTAAATAAAATAAACAAACAAACAAACAAACGTGATCAGGTATGAAAATCCAGAAATTGAAGGAACAAGAACAAGATGGGAGGTTAACCTGAGACTGAACATCCAAGGGAAAACTCCAGAAGAAGCCAAAATTTGGAAAAACAGAGGCCAAATGCAGATTTGGGGAACTGTGCTATCACCACACAGATGGGAAGCAGGAGTAGTGATATGCCAAGCATGGATGGTCCTTGGAGCCTGCAAGGAAGCAGTAGAAAACTCACAAAAACTGTGCAAACCTCTATGACCAAAGTTGGTAAAATTACTAACATGGGTCTAGGACAGAGGCGGACCCCTGCAGATAGTACCACTGGAGAGCCCAAAATTATGCTTCAGAAATAATGGTACGAGGAAGATGGGGGAGAATCAGAACTGTGGACAGATTTTCGATGCTCCAGGAATGACGCAAGGAACTGCAGTCATTATGAATCATTACTGGGCGTGTGGATCCAAGGCATACATAAGACTGCCGAGAAACTGGGGAGGCATATGCACAATAGTGAATGTCCATGTTCTGGCACAAGTGATACCGAAGAGTGACCTGAACATTGAAAGTTTCCCAAAAGCAGATGCCCACCTAGGGAAGAAAAGATCCACAGAACTGATATCCAGAATGAAGAGAGAAAACTACTTTTCTGCCAAATCAGAAGAAGCATTTCATGCAATCCCATATGAACACAGGCTGTTCAGCCTCACCTCACCAGTGTTCGCAACAATCCTCATGCCGAGGTTCCAAGTTTGAGCAAACACTAAATGGTTACAGATAACCAGATGGGAGTTATTGCAGACCATTAACACCACCATAAAAGGGTTTAATGTGATTAAGGAAGAACTAAGAGCAATCCGACTAATGGCGCTCCAGAACAGATATGTGCTTGACATGATTACTGCGATGGATGGAGGTGTTTGCGCAAAAATCGGAGAATCATGTTGCACATTTACACCATCGCAGGACGAAGAAAATGGAACGTTAACAGAAGCCATAGAGATGCTAACGAAGCTACAGAACCAGATGACCGACGAAACCGACAAAGTGGATGATGACAGCTGGTTTGGAACACTATTTTCATGGGTCCCACAATGGATGGCAGACATATTCAAGTTTCTGGGAGCCCCACTATTGATGATACTACTAGGGTTTTATGTTATCAAGATAATCATCATACAATGCCAGAAAACAGCGAAGAAAGCCATTGGGATGAAGATCATGATCGACGTCAAACCAGGTTGGAAGCCGAGAGACCCGACAGATGAAGAAATAAGAGACTTTGTGAAGGCCAGCGAATACACACCAGAAGGAACAAAATCCCTGTATCCTAGGAAACGAAGGAATTATGAAGGGAAATGGATTTACTGTAGCCCAAATGGACAGTGTCAACTAATGACATGGAATAAGGACGAACATGTGAAAACAGCAGGAAATTTGAAAGGAGCAATAAAAATATGGACTCCAAAGAAACATACATTCACACCTTCATGTACAAACCCAGAAGATGAAGAATTGGATATAGAAGAACCGAGAAGGATGAATTCAAAAGAGGAAGAAGAGGTGGTCGATGAACCGACCAGAGGGGGAGTGTAGAGGAGGTCCCAGACATGGCACGCACTCCAGCCACCCATTTTGAAGAACTAGGAACATACACGCCAAAATATGTGACGTATGATGAACAAATAAACCAGCAGAGAGCTGCACAAGGGCTCTGCCCAGTGCCGATCAGAAGAGTAATCCCTGTAGAAGTGCCAATAACAAGACAGCCATGGGTGGTACGGTACCCATTGAGACAACCGTACCAGCAGCTGACATGAAATGAAGACTGTTTCCAAACTGTCCCAGAAGAGACCCAAAGGGCCTTAATCGAAGGCAAATGGTAAACGACACAAAGGCCGGACAGACACACAGACAAACAAAACACAGATCAAGGAAGTGACACAAAGATGATATGCTACGAATAATGACGTAATGAACATTGAACAAGAGATGACATGGAAATAAAAGGAGACGTAACCAGGTTTGAATTATGCAACTGACTAAATGCCTGTAAATAAGGTTGAAACGCAAGAAACTAAGAAAACGGTACTGCTTGCTATGCTTAGTCGAAAATAGAAGCGGCATGTGCCAACTATATATCTACCTAAAAGAAGCACATTATACAAGTGCGACTCCATTTTATAAAAGCAGAATTTAGCCCAGAAGGCAGGGCCAAACAAGCCAAGATTCATATGCAAGCCCAAACCAGACGAAAGAGCGGAATCGAAACTCAGTGAGAAGCAGCTCATGCTTGGGAATTCAAGGTCAACCTCAGGAAGGGAGGAGAGCGGCAACTCCGGAGAAACGAAACCCAAGAACATAGCAGCCAGCCAGTGAAGGTCGAGATAAGGAGGCCCATGCAGGTGGCAAGGCCGAATGAAGAATCAAATGCTCAAATAGAAGGAAAATGGAGCAGATCTATGGTGATTGATGGAAGCAAGGCAGGGTGAATCGTGGGGCACTCCGCATCTGGGTGTCCATCTGCATGCTGCTAATTAAAGTGGAGATTTATGTCTAGGGGTGTAACCCACCCAATCACAATGGATCAAATAATCTAGGGTTCTATAGCTAGTAGAACCAATGAGACGTCATACTTTTAGTGACGCCTTACGCGATTGACGTAGGGGGATGGGTTTAGAATCCCAGCCGATAAGTGTTATCCAATCCTCACACTCTGTTACCATATACGGATATAGTACCTATACTTGAGTTACCTTTTCCAACCAATAGAATTGCATGACAATCTTTTGAGTTTTACACATCAATGATGACGAGAAGTTGCTATAAAAGTTAATGTTTGCATGAAGGATTTAGGAGTTGAAGCGAGACAGGCGATCGCATCATTGATGATTTCCAATTGTTTCCCCTTTTTTTGTACTTGTCATTAAACAGACTTCCCTTTGCCAAACTATTGACTTGTCTTTATTGATCGGTGTTGGAGTAAGAGAATCCTGCACCCCATCTTTCTCAAGGTGCAGCTATCTTGATTACAAGTACTGGAGGGCGAGCTCTGAATCTCATGGGCCCGTTCAGAGGTCGCTACGTCCTCCGGTACACCATGTCCTGGCTTTTTGTGGCGTGTAGGCCACCAGAGATGGCGACCTTCTCGGCCAAGGAGGAGGGAGCATTCAAAGTTACAGCTTTGAATATTATGATGCTGCTGGTCTTGAAGGCTAGGCATGCTTTTTGGGGCAACCAATCAACTTAATCAGTGTTGCCATAATGAGGTCAGACATGCAAAGGCTTTGATTTTACAAATTGTAATTCTGCCAATGTGGTATATGCCATCTGGTGTAAGTGCCCCAAGTTATATATAGGGATGACAGAACGAAAAATTAAACTTCACATTAGTGAACACAGAAGTTGCATTAAAAAGAAAAATCTCACAGCACCTTTGGTTGGCCATTTTATTGTGATGGGTCACAGTGCAGAGGATCTAAAGTGGACCATCTTATGGCAACTTGAATTCGCAGGGGATGCAAATTCTCGCAAAACTCTTTCTTAAAGAGCAATGGCTTATCTTTCTAACTAAATCCTTCGAATTAGGATTGAATGAACAAGTCAATTGGAAGCATAATGCTTAAACGTTCTTCCTTAACTAGAGCCCGGTCTTGTGGGACCTTTTAGCCCTCTCTCTTCCCGGAATATTTACCAGCCTTAATTCAGTAGAAGATAGGGTCCTATACAGCACAGTTGAATGGACTCCTCTTACATACACATTAGATCTGTATTCATATTAGGAAGGTTCGAGGTCTTAATACATAATTTACCTTTCCCCTTCTAGATCCAGATGGGGGCATCTTCCGTGCTTTGCCATCAGAATACATAGTCTTTACTTTCTCCCACTTCTCTGTTTATTCTGCCATTAAGCGTGAGCAAGTTAGAGGCTCCAAATTAGTTCCCATGATAAATTGATGGTTGAAGCGTGTGGCTGGCTCACGTGACACATGATTTTTCACGTATCGGGAAGTAACCGCGGCACGGGAGCGATCACGTGATTTTACGTGATGCTCTGGGACTTAGCATCACATCCGGGCCGAGACGCGTACATTCAGTGTTGCCAACTTAGCGACTTTGTCGCTATATTTAGCGACAAACGGCAGTCCCCTAGCTACTTTCTTCATGGAAAGCGACTAGCGACAAATCTAGCTACTTTCATTGGTTTGAAGACGTACACTTTTTTCTATTGGTTTGGAGACTTGCAAGTTTCCAAACCAATAGAAAAGGGTGTATGTCAACAAAACAATAGCAGTACCCCCAATCAATGCACCCGTCCTTGTAGCCAGGCTCCAGCACAACAAGTCACGTCATGTCACTGATGCCCCCGCCCGGCCGCGAGAGGCACGAGAATGCTGCGAGATTATGCTAATTAGGCAGTGATGTCATTTAGCTACTTTTAGCTACTTTTAGGACAGCCTCTAGCTACTTTCTGGACTGAGGAGTTGGCAACACTGCGTACATTTACAACAGAAGTACGTGTGTCCAGGAGGGAAGCAAATCATCATTTCTCGCGTAGGAAGACAAAGACACGGTAAGCAATGGCTTTTGCTCGATCCACGTACGCTTGGGATGATTAGACCATGTTGAGGTTGAACGGACATCTGTAAAAGTTACGGCTCTATCGTTCCATCATTTGTAATTGCTGGTTTTTGCAATTTCAGTGAAATGTGTTGCGAGTGGATAACGAGGATTGGCACAAAACTTGTGTGACAACAGCACGGGCTGGCTAAACAGTCAAGAGTCAGTAACGTAGGACATTACACTGAAGGTATGAACGGTCCCCATTATATTTTATCATTTTTTTGAGTGTGCTTTGGCCACTTGGAAGAGTAACCTCACTGGACAAACAAAGCCAAAAGACATTGGCCCTCATTACAAGTTATTCCGGTAGACATGCCGCAATTTGCGGCATGGCTGCCGGCAAAACCGCATCCGTGTCCGTGTCCTCCGAATGAGGACTTACCGGACCATTCCGAGTTCGGATGGCCCGGTAATTCCTCACTCGAGGACACGGACACGGTTCATCCCCATTCCCATTTAAGCCCCCATAGGGCTGAATGGGAATGGGAGAGGGAGTAAACAACGGGCCATTACGAGATGGCCCATTGTTTGCTCCCTCTTCCCCTCGCGGGACCCGGTATGCACGCCTGGTTTTCCCAGGCGTGCTTAACGTGTCCCGCGAGGGGACCTCATAATGTGGCGGAACGGGTTGAACCACGCCGCAGCCTTTTACGGCGCCGTTTAACCCGTTCCGCCAGGGTCATAATGAGGCCCATTGTCTATTCTAAATAGCATCTGGATTTGAATATTGGAGTTGGATATCTGTCGGTTTCACCTGATTCCAAGTGCTCGTGTTGTTGCGCTTTTTGAAGATAACGTGATTTAAAACAAAATTGACCGACTTTTTTAATTTGATTAAAGTACTTAGGCGGTTTAAGTCCTACGATTCACTAGTGCCAAGATGAGTATTTGACACTTAATGGACTCTATTTCCAATTGATTTTTCTTACTTTTCTTATCTTTCTTTTCTCTCCACTCTATTCCCCTGTGGGGCCAGTGTGTTCATCGTCTACTAGAAAGACACTTCCCCTGTAACCAAGCTCAAGATTTACAGTGAATTCTTGTGGGTAGTGGTAAGTTTTCCTGAGGTCAATGATAGCCTAGGTAAATGGACCGCATATAGCATTCTATGAGTTTTCTGATGACAGTTCTTGTGTTTTTTCTTTCTCTCTCTACGAACCTTTGTTTCTTGGTGATCCACTCCACATCAAGGTTTGAAGTACTGTAATGGGAAACAGCTCCAGACAGGCCACTTAACTACTGCTGTTGGTCTACAGCAAAACATTGAAATTGAAGATGTGTTGACAGGGCACTTTTGGTCCCCTGATGAAGTTCTAGAAGTGATGCTAATTAACCTATGAACGAAACATGTTGGGTTGTGTAAAGCACCATAAATAGTGGTGTGCCAGATAACAATTTATTAAGTTGTTGTGTTCACCCTAGTAGCAAATATATGGGGTAGAAAATCACTTAGACTCATATAAGACTAATTTTGAAATAACTCCTTATCAAAGGATTCCAGGATGCTACTTACCAATGCTTTGTTTTGCACATTATTAGGGATAGTGGGCCTCATTACGACCCAGGCGGACTTCGCGGTGCTAAATGCACCGCGAAGCATGGCGGAAAGCCGCCGATAGCGCCATGGGGGTTGGCGGATTTACCGCCCCATTCCGACCTCGGCGGAGCGGTAAATCCCCAATCCCCATTCTGCCCTTCCCCATTCCCATTTTCGCCCCATAGGGTATAATGGGAGTGGGGAAGGAGTTAATTACGCCACCGTAAAATACGGTGGCGTAATTAACAACGAGGTCCCGTAGCGCCATGGTTTTCTCCGGCTGGTAAAACCAGGCGGAGAAAACCTCCATGGCGCTACGGGAACTCGTAGTATGGCGGAGAGGTACGCCATGCACTACGCTGGCGTAATACCCTCTCCACCAGGGTCCTAATGAGGCCCAGTGTCTGTCACAAATTGTATTTTATTAGATTTGTATAGGCAGCATAGTTTTTGCGGGGTGTTAAAGGTACATTTACATGGTTTTGAAAAAATTTTGTATGGTTGGTTTTTAAGAAATGTGCACAGGATTTTACACCTTTTTTATTTGTGATGTAAGTTTATGAAATGATAACAATTGTTTTTTGATACACTAATAAAGTGATTAAGATTTTTTTCACCATCTTGTGACTCGGTACCTATTTGGTCCATGGACCGGGTTCTGCAGGATATTACAAAGGTGACATAGGAGAGAGATGGCTGGATTCCAAGATTATATATTGTCTATAATGTTGGTGTTGGAGTAGAATCCAGGCGTCAATAAGCCACTCCACTTATCTCTTGTTGTTAGATATTGAGGCTTTGATGATGCTACGTGTGGCATGGAGGACAATTTTAATTAATTTGTGCCAGGGTCGAGGTGGGTAGGCCGTTGAGTAGGATGTTTCTACTCTCAAGGCGATAAAGGATGTGGGCTTGTACCATGGACCGGAAGTTAAAATCTGCCCAGAAAATCAACGGGTTGTGTGATTGGAAGAGGTGCTGACAGGAAGGCAGGTAGGAGGCCCTCCTGTATGTGTTTGGTGAGAATGACATACTAGCATTGCTTACATTTTCTTTTTGAAAACATTACCCGCAAGCGGCAACCCTTTTCTGGGCAGCATGGTGGGGGTTGTGGGCCACTTTGTGCTGTGGACAGACACTGGCCCTAAACAAGGGTAAAACAAGAGCCCTGGGTTGGCCAGACCCTTGCCTGGCTCACCCAGGTCTAACACAAAAAACAAAGAAACACAACATAAATGCACACCAATACGCATATAAAAACACACAAGTGGACAATCAAAAACACACACAGAAGCACAAACCTAACATTCAGGCACATATTACAGACATAAATATATTAATACACACCCCTGACCCAAATATACACACATACACTAGAGGTGTGGTAGCCAGAGAGTTTATGGGTAGAGCCGAGCCAGAGCAGGACCAGGAGGACTGACTTGAGTCTAAGAGACAAACATGAACCTGGTCCACAAAATATCCATACCTGGTGTCCTGCCTCCCCAACTTCCACAACACAAATATCCATACTTGGCCTCCTGCCTCTCCACAACACAAGACCCATGCCTGGTTTTCTGTCACCTCACAGCACAAAACCCACACCTGGCTCTCTGCCTCCCCACTGCCCACAACACAAGGCACACCCCTTGTGCTCTGCTGCCCCACGCCTCTCAACATAAATCCCCTTCCTGCCAACTTGTCTCCCCACCCATCTGAAATCAATACCCATATCTGCTGCCCTGCCTTCTCACCCACCGCAAACCAATACCAATTACCTGCCACCCTGCCTCTCCAGTCGCCATCAGCACAAAAGCCACACCTATTGTCTTTCATCCCCACAACGCAAAAACCAAACCTGGCGTCCTGCCCTTGAACCTCTCACAACACAAAACCCATACAGTACCTGCCATTCCAATTATCACTATTGTTATTATTACTGTTATTATTTGAGTGTTTATTAGGCGTGGACCTAGCTTCGAGAAGCAATGGAATGTTGGCAGATTTGGTACAGTGAGATACATGGTTTGCCCAGCATACCACCGTTATCAGTTAAAGCTGAGATTTGACCAAAGGCTGCACTCTAGACATGTTACCACACATCGTTTCAGCTCTAGCTGTTGTGCATGTGTGTTAACACTGCTCTACTACATTCTAAAAAATGTATAAATCACATTATAAGCCAACCTGGCAAATATATGTTAAGTAAAATTGTATGTTTGTAGCTATGTTTTCTCAATCCCGAGTGGAAGTCTACAGGTATCTGAATGTAAAAGAATGTCAGCATAACAATTTCCACAATGTTTTGCAACTGTGCTTTCAAGATTTAAAGGCTCACAACAAAACAAAATACGCGAGACAGGGTTACCAGCTTGTAGTCATTGTTTGATTGTTTGACACAGGCTGCTTGTTATTATGCATACTGTGAAGAAAATAAGTTTCACAAAATAGCAACCTTTTTGTGTTTGTTAAACCAACAGACATCATGGAAAAAAACAGGGCAAAGTAGGGGCTTATTTTGTAGCTCAGTTTAATTGTCTTGGAAGGATTCATAGATTAAATAGGTAACTGAAGTGATCTGAACGCGTGCATGGGGAGATCCATATGCATATACACCTGTCTTGTTCTTATCACCCATCAATTACACTTATGAGGCTTGTCACAGACAGTTATCTTTTCACCACTGGCTGCAGCATTTGTTGTGAAAGGAGCTCATATTCAAATGCACTGAAAATATCAATGAGAATTGTTAAAAGGGTATTTGCTAGGCCCTGCTCTGCATGATATCTCTTCGCATGATGACTCTGCAGGCTAGCAAGGGCTGCGGCCATTGCAAGACCCACAGAAGTGAGGTTATTTGCTGGGGACTGGGTCAGGACATTGGTCAGACACTGCCCATCCCAGGAACGACGCCATTTTGATGTTCATGATCTGTTTTTTACAGGGCGGACAGGCAGGGGTTGGCTTGTGTTCTTGGCAGGCAAAGGCGTCAAACCTAAGTTAGGTTTGAGTCAGCTGCTTGGCCTGGGCCCCACCTGGCATGCTTATCTCTAATTCGCGTGCATGCATATCTGAGTACACTGAAACAAATGCACACATATGCACTGGCAAGTGTTCTTCAACATGCCGGTATAAAAGGAATTCTCTGACAAGAGCCAGTTACAAGAGATGCACATGAAAGGTTAGTTTGTGTAGGGTGATAATAATCCTTGCACTGGCCATGTGGACTAACTTTAATCAACAATATGAAGTAATGAGGTAGATGGAAATCTGCAGTTCAAGGGTACATAGTATAATTTAAAAAAATACGTTAATCTTTAATCTTAAAACATAGGATTGAAACACATATACAACATCAATTCATTCATCCAATAAAACATGGTGTATAAAAACAGTTGTTCATACCCGGAAAGAGTTAGGGATAACACTAGGCTAGTAGCTAGTTAAATCGCCACTCCACTTCAACCTTAAATGCCTGGGTCCAAGAGTTCTTTATATCTTAGTAGTCCAACAAAACCCAAAAAACTTATAACAGTGTTAGGGTCCTGACCCTGTCAAAAAGGATGGGGTCCCCTCTCACCTGGGGCAAGAGGCCTACCAGGGTGATTGCCAGAGCCAGTCCTGCTCCACAGGTGGGGCGAGGGATTTGGAAGGACCCCGGTCTCTGTCTCCTCTACATGTGCCCAGGTACAAATGCAAAGTAGCACTTTATATCACACCAGACCCGCTGTACCTGTTCTGGCAAGTGTTTCCTTTCTTGCATTTTAGGACTGCAGAGCCCAGAAGTCCTTGCGGCATAGAAGGGAGCACGCATCCCGCACACGAGTAAAGCAACAACGAACACAGAGGCAGCGGAGCAGCACACGCTGAAGACCAGAAAACAGGGCGCTCAAGACTTTTTGGTGCAGCCGCCATTAAAAACTCTGTCTGGCCTGCGTTTTAGAAGGGAGCAGGGCTTAAAAGGCACTTCAAAGCCCCACACTTGCACGACCTGATCCCTGTAGGAAAACCAGACATAGGTTGACCAATAATTATTATTATTATTAAGGGATCCAGGTGAGCACGAGAAGCTATGGAAGGGGGATGAGGAGACTAAAAGGGGATGCTGAGGAGTGTGGGTTGTTCTGGTGATATAAAAAGATGAGAAGGTGTACGGTGGGACCAGTTTAAGGACGGTGCAGCGGAGCGTGGAGGAGAATTATAGAGAGTGTGCACAAGGTGAGGTATTGGTTGGTGAGAGGAAGCAGTGATTGGATGTGAGAACGCATGCATGGTGAGTGAAGAGAGTGACTGAGGTTAAGTTTAAGAGGAGGCAAAATGAGAAAGGTGAATGAGAGAGTGAAAGGAGGGTGACTGTGAGAGAAAGAGGGGTGGTGTGTACAGTAGAGTGGAAGTAGAAAGTAGTGCCTGGAGAATGTAGTAGAGAGTAGGGGGTGGAGGGTGTAGTAGGGAGAAGTGGGAGGAGAGAGAGTAGTGGGAGGGGGGTTTAGTCAAGAGTAGTGGGAGAAGACTGTAGTAGAGAGTAGTCGGAGGACAGAGTAGTAAAGAGCAATGGGGTAAGAGTATAGTAAAGAGTAGTGGAAGTAGAGATTAGTATAGAGTAGTAGGTGGCAAGTGTAGTAGAGAGTAGTGGGAGGAGAGTAGAGTGTAGTGGGAAGAGAGTTTAGTAAAGAGTAGTGAGGGAAGAGTGTAGTAAAGAGTAGTGGTATAGGAGTGTAGTAGAGAATATTGGAAGCAGAGTGTAGTAGATAGAAGTAGGGGAGAGTAGAGGGCAGGGAGGGGCTTAGTGAGTGGAGTGGAGAGTAGTAAAGTGAGAGCAGCAGTAGACAGAAGAATAACATCCGAGGGACAAAGAGGAAGAGAGAGCGAGAGAAACAGGAAAGTGAGAGGAGAGTAGAAGGAAGGGGAAAGGAAGGATAGAACATAACGGTGACGAGTACAAAAGTGGGAGAGTTAAAGATCAAGTGAGACCTAGGTGTTTGCAAGGCACGGCTTCTTGAGATCATTCTTCTTGTGGGACCCAAGGTTAGGATCCACCTAGAAGACCTCTGAGGGAGTAGGAGAGATAAGGTGGGTGCCTTTAGGCGCACACCATGAGCCAGTCAGATTTTAGACAGTAGGGGTTCCTGATCTCTAGTGAATACCCTGGGGTTTCGGGAAGTCTGGACTAGGGTGGAGGGAGACCAATGGGAAGACAAGAGAGAGGGGGCAGCCCAAACTCAGACCCTATGAAAACATTTAATGAAAACCCTTGAACCATCTCTGAGAGGTGGCATGTTCTTGAGGCCATGTGTGACACTTCATAAACTTGTTACATTTTTATCCTATGTTCTTCGTATTATTAATTTTCTGTACTTTTACCAACAGCTTTACCAATGTGTATTTTTTAAATTTGCTTTTGTATTTACATGAAGAACAGGGATGTGAAGTTCGATCACAATAACACATTAGCAGATGATGGAGGCATCCACATGAAGTGTGCCTGCACAATAGCTTACAGATGAGAACAAGATGTGAGCTAGTTTATGAGGGTTAAAAAAAAAGAGGGACATATACCAGGTACATAACAAAATAAACAAAAATAATTACACAGCCACGGTAGTGGCTGTGTAGTTATGGTTAAGTTGCTGTTTCCATAGGAAGAGCACTTTTTGGGCGGCCTATAACTTCGCTCCCCCTTGACGAATCCTCACCAAAAAAACGTATATGGGCCACTCTGAATTTTTCTGCAAAGTTTGGTGATGTTTGGTCCAGGTGGGGGGAATTTATAGGGGGGTCCCAAAACGTCTTTTTTCCCATAGACTGCATGGGGGAAAAACATTGCACACGCCTACAGGCAAAACCGGTGGACGGATTTTCACCAACTTTGCGGCAGGGGGAGGGGCTCGGTCACGAAAGCATGCTTTTGTAAATTTGGTGACAATCCGTCTAGTAGTTTTCTTTAAAATTACCAAAAAGTAGGTCTAAATAAATTAGTGATATCTATGTCCGCTCCACGAACACACTTCCCTGTTCGCTCCGCGGACAAGACATCGATTGGCTAATCAGTAGCGTCATGTCCTCGGACATGTGGTGCTTTTAGTGATTGGTTGTGGAACAGCGTGAAGTGTGTCAGATTTATTCGCTGCCCCGCCATCTTTTGTTCGTGTTTTGGTGTACGCGGACATCGACGGTAACACATACAAAACAAGACACCAATGCACTTTTTATACTTATGAAATACTCTTTCCGAAGGTGAGCTTTAATTAGGCTGGGATGGGATGTGGCAGCAGAAAATCAAAAAGTGGTGTTTTCTTGGAAGTTGGTGCTCAATGTGGGGCGAGCAATTAGCGCATCTGTGTTTCAATGTATTTACATTATTATTGTAGTCAGACTGGCCTCCTACGTTTTGAAATCTGAGGCCGACACCTGCACTGTTTGATGGAAACAGCAGTTTTGCACGGGTATGGGAGTAGCGGTTCTCATGATTGGATTCTCATATGTTGTTGCAAAGTGAGAATGTATTTGCCGTCTGAGTGAAGGTCACTTGATTTGCTTTTTTGGTTGCAAGTTCCGTAGGCCCACGCATCCGAGTGAATCCATAAGGGGCAATTGTTTTTTGACCTTGAGCAAAAGGGAAACTTCTAAAGCATTGAAGGAATGAAAGCTTGGAAAAAATACAATTTGATAAGGTTATGTTTTAAAAACGTTTGTAAGGAACATGAAATATCAGTTCACAAAGATTCTTTGGTGCGAATACATTGCTGTCTAACTTGGCGAAAAACAATGGAGGCAGTCAAGATCATGTAAGTTTAATTTTGACGACTCTACACCGATTCGCATTTTAATTTTATATTGCCGAAACACTAATTGTGACAATATAACTGAAGTATTATCCTTCTGCCCACTTGTGATTTTTCTCCAATAACGGAGAGTGCAGATTCTCCGCGTTTGCAGGCTATGACTAGAGTCATCCTTGTTGACTGTTAATATTTCTTATTTGAAGCTTTACGTTTGTCCACCTAGCTTTGTGTATCACTTTGCACATTCTTTTAGTCTTGTTTAAAATGACTAGATGTAATTTATTATTGCTTGTCCATTCATTTTGGCTTTACCACTGAATTACCATCTCACTGTGTAGTTGCCATTTTTTTACAAATTACGGCGAATGTTGATTCTTGGTATTTGTCGGCTGTCACTATATTTACCCATGGTGACCGCTAATATTTCCTTAAAATGCCACGTTTGTCCACTTCGATTTGTGTACTACTTTTCACAATCTTTGTGTCATTTAAAAAATGTTTTGCTAAATGTTGGGTATTGACACATATTTTCTCTTACATTTTCCACCCAGCTACATCTTGCCATACTGTGCGTGCCATGGTTTCTACATGCCGAGTGACGGCTTTTTTGGATGCCAGATGCAACTGCTCGTGACCGGCTGCCTGTCCATTATAATGTTGTGGGATGACCGCCCAGGCCCCCTTTGTCCGTACGCTGAACTCGCCATTAGGAGCAACATAACATCATTTATGGTCATGTAGGGGAAAGGTCATGGCGCCGTCTTGGAAATCACTGTGCAAGCAAAGCGGGTGCTTTAACAAAAATGCATACTTTGTGTATGGGAAAATAACAACGTGTGCTACACCATGAACATTTTCAATCACGCCTATAGAATCATTTTTACAATTTAATTGAAAATGGGATTAGTCGATGGTCTCTGACAGTTGTTTGTTAAATAAAACTACTTTACAAATTCTAAAATGTTAACGTTTTCTTTTAAAATCCAGTGTATCATTTCAAAATGTAAGGTACTACGTTGTACGTCGCTGTATGTTTATTTACAGGTTCTGTGTTACGGTACATACTTTTGCTTTTTGCAGGCCCCCATGGAAAGCAAAGAGGGGCAATGTATGGAACAACTGCCTTCACTTTTTATGGTGGACATCTTGAAAATGAATTATAACCATAAATCTCATTTTTCAGTAGCAGACGTTACTGCTTTGCAAATCTATATTATTAGTGGCAAATCTTATTGCGTCTATGTTCTTTACTGAGAAATATAAAGTACATGGAGGGTGTGCGATTTTTTTTTTAATACACTCACAATGTGAAAGGTGGTTCTTAAGGGAACATTTACTTTTTTATCGGATGGCTTTCTTTTTTGGTAGGACAGCTAATAAGGCAATTTGCAAACTGAAATGAGGAAAGAGGCACCAAACAGTAATATGGAGGGTAGGTAGATGGCGGGAAAATATTGTGGATTTGTTATTTATAAGGTAGGTGCAGTGTTTGTCATGCTCCTTCATTACAGCAGTGCTGCTGTTTCTTGGGGAGGAGGGATGGCTTTAGCTGATGTCATTTTGCAATTACTAGAAGTTTTGCTAAAAGTATGTAATGTGTAATAAATTGTTAATGACTGACTACCAATACGTGTTGACACTGCGTAGTGAAAATGTTGAAGGTGGACGTTCCTACATTAATATAAAATCTGTTTCCACACTGTCCACGAGACATACATCTTATTGTTAAGTGTGTACAGATTCTCAGACATGTCACCGTGCTGCACACCAGCATATTGTCATGTGGCATTCTCTGCAAGGTGTGTAAATAAGTCAGAAGTTACTTTACTTTATGGTTACGTACCACTACTATCAAACGATGATCTTTACCAAAAAAACGTTGTTAAAGGGACAGCTAATAAGGCAATTTTCAAACAGAAATGAGAAAAGAGGCACCAAACAGTAATATGGGGGGGTAGGTGGACGGCGGAAAAATATTGTGCATTTGTTATTTATAAGGTAGGTGCAGTGTTTGTCATGACCCTTCATTACAGCAGTGCTGCTGTTTCTTGGGGAGGAGGGATGGCTTTAGCTGATGTCATTTTACAATTATTATATGTTTTGCTAAAAGTATGTAATGTGTAATAAATAGTTAATGACTGACTACCAATACGTGTTGACACTGTGTAAGGGAAATGTTGAAGGTGGACGTTCCTACATTAATATAAAATCTGTTTCCACACTGTCCACAAGGTATACATCTTATTGGTAAGTGTGTACGGATTCTCAGACACGTCGACATGCTGTACACCAGCATATTGTCATGTGGCATTCTCTGCAAGGTGTGTAAATAAGTCAGAAGTTACTTTACTTTATGGTTACGTGCCACTACTATCAACCGATGATCTTTAGCAAACAAATGTTGTTAAAGGGACAGTATGGTTAAGTTGTCCTACTAAAAACCTGTAAAATTCACTAAAGAAAACATTGTCAAGAGGACGTTATGGTTAAGTTGCACTACTAAAAACCTATGAAATTCAGTGAAAAAAAGTTGTTAAAGGGACGTTATGGTTCCAAGTAAAACTGAAAAACCCCTAAAATTCGCCAGTTATGGTAAGCTAAGCAATCATAACTTGTGCCACCACCGTGCACTGCTAAGACTAACACCCAGGACATCAAAGATGACATCACAAATGTCATTGATGACTTCACTGATGACATCATATGTCTGGCTCACTCTTTTTTTCTTTACCAAAGATGACATCACAAATGTAATTGATGGCATCACTGATGACATCACATGTCTGGCTCACTCTTTTTTTCTTTACTGATATATCTGGGCCAGTAAGAGTCAGGAACTAAACATTCAAAAAGTACTATATTTGTAAATGTATACTTCAAATATGTTCTTACAGTAATTCATTTAGGGTCCACTCACAGCATATGAAACATATACAAAGGGGAAAACACAGACTTGTAAGAGAGCAATGCTTTCTATGTATGAAGATGATTACTAAGGTTATCAACACTGTCTTATAGTTCTGTTGTTTTTGTATTGCTGTACTTTCCCTGGATATGCTCATGTGTGTACACATTGCACTTACACTACTTTCCTTAGGTCCTAGTCACAATATGTGATAGTTATACATAGGGAAGTAGTAGCTTTGAAGCAGAGCGATCATTTCTGTGCATGAAGTAATCAGTTAGGTTACTTCACTTTCCCTGTATATGTTGATATTTGTATGTGTTGTTGTCTGTTTGTGTTTTATGTGCAGTAATGGAATAATGTAGTAAGTGGGTTTTATCAGGTACTTATTAAATGTTTCACAGTATGCAAAACTCTAATAAGAAAGCATTTATAATTTTAGCATTTAGCATAGCAAGAATATTAATATTGTATCTCCATCTTGTCTGCTGCACACTATGTTTTGGAAATTTCTCCTCTGTGAAAGATAGTGAGCTAAAGAATCTGGGTAAGGCTCTCGCAACCAGGACTAATGTCTGGCAGAGAGACTCCCAGGACCCCCCTTGTTAATTTGCATAATTTAAGTAGCTTTGGGTCTCACCCTAAATTACTAGCGGAATCCAGAGGTGGACCCCTTGCTCACTATTCTTAGAGAGGCACAGCTCCACCCTACTGATGAGGTCCAACCAGAACGAAACACGTGTCCGGGGTTGCTGTTGGTACTCTTGTTCAGAGGAGAATTGCCTAGCATTTCGGTGCTGGACTGCCCCAGGGCAGGACAAAGACTGATATGTTTTGGAAATGTCTCCTCTGTGAAAGATAATGAGGTAAAGAATCTGGGTAAGGCTCTCGTAACCAGGACTAATGTCTGACAGAGAGACTCCCAGGACCCCCCTTGTTAATTTGCATAATTTAAGTAGCTTTGGGTCTCACCCTAAGTTACTAAGCGAATCCAGAGGTGGACCCCTTGTTCACTAGTCTTAGAGAGGCACAGCTCCACCCTGCTGACGAGGTCCAACCAGACCAAAACACGTGTCTGGGGTTGCTGTTGGTACTCTTGTTCAGAAGAGAATTGCCTAGCATTTTGGTGCTGGACTGCCCCAGGGCAGGACAAAGACTGATATGTTTAGGAAATGTCTCCTCTGTGAAAGATAGTCAGCTAAAGAATCTGGGTAAGGCTCTCGCAACCAGAACTAATGTCTGGCAGAGAGACTCCCAGGACCCCCCTTGTTAATTTGCTTGTTAATGGCAGTGGTTTCGAGTGGAGAGGGGCGAGTAGGGAGAAAGAGCAGAAGCGAGAGGAGGCACAGGGAAGGTGTGAGGTTGAGCGCAGAGGAGGATTGGAAAGAACAAGATGGAGCGTAAACTGAGAAACAATCACACATGTACTGAGGAACAGGACTATTGATAGCTTTATAGATTAGAAGAAACAACTTGAAAAGCGAGTGGCTCTGCATGGAGAGCCAACCAGCATGTTGTCAGAAGGTAGAAGTGGGGGAGGATCTTGGTAGTTTGTAGAGAAGCCAATAGCAAAGTTGAGCACTTTGTCTAGAGGAAGGAAGGAGCAGACAGGAAGTTCAAGGAGTAGGCTTGAGCAGTAGTCAAGTTTGCTAAGCACCAGAGTGAAGATTAGAGTTTATGTGGAGTGGTTAGTAAGACCATTCATGTTGAGGAGGTCAATATGAGCCAGAGAGGCAGTGATGAACTGTTACAGTCATGGGCCACTATCAAAGAGGACCCCAAGGTTGCGAGTTTTTGGTGAGGGTGCAAGAAAGTCAGACAGGAAGGAGAGAACAGAGGAGATGCTAGAGATGGCATTGAAAGCCAGGAGAAAGATGACTTCAGTTTTTTCAAGAGTTCAGCATGAGGCAGCGAGAGTCATGTCTGGGGTGAAGGAGGGAAATGAGAAAAATATTTGAGTGTCATCAGCAAAAAGGTGATAGCGAAAGCCAAAGGATGAGATAAGACCTCCTAGGGCAGAGATTTAGAGAATGAACAGCAGAGGCCCAAGGACTGATCCTTGTGGGACGCTGACAGGGGGAGGGGTGAGGTCTGAGGTTTGTGCATTACATAAGATTTTAAAGGCTCGACCTTCCATGTAGGAGGCGATCCAGGCAAGAGCAGATTGATGAAACCTGGAGAGTGAGGAGAAGAGTGGAATGATCAACTGCATTGAAAGTGGCAGAAATGTCAAAAAGGATGAGTACAGCACAGAGCACGGAGTGGTGATTAATAGAGAGAAAGTTGGAGACATGCATGAGTGCAGGTTTGATGGAGTGTTTACTACAAAAGCCAGATTGAAGTGGATCTCCAGGGCTACTATCCTAGAGGTACTTAGTGATCTGGTCCAAGGCTATTCGCTCAAGGACTTTTGAATAACGGGGAAGGAGAGGAACTGGGAGATAGTTTACTGGGACCTTTGGGTCAGCAGAGATTTTTCCATAGAGGTAAGACAGTTGAAGATTTGAAGGAAGCAGGGAAGAGTCCAGTGGGAGAGAGGCTAAAGAGGTTAGAGAGATAAAGACAAGTGATTGAGGCTAAGTCTATTTCTGTAGCAGAAGGGTTGATTGGAGCGCAAGATGATTTGGCTCTGCAAAGAATGGGTGTTAATTCAATAGGAGAGGTTGGGGAGAAGTAGGCAAGAGTAGAAGAGGGAAGGCAAGCCATGGCCCATCGAGTGCATCATCATCAAATTTCACCCTGGATACCCTGCCTTGACCCATATGTCCCCGGCTTGATGACCAACAATTGCCACCAACATGCTTTTCATATCCCTCACTTATAAAGGGACTCCCGCTGTCAGCTTGATTTTCAAATACATAAATCCATTTCCCAGTACCTTCAGTGAGGGGCGGGTGCGCCTTCATCAAATTATTTGCATCCATCTGTGCCCAGGGCACATAATGTGCTCTCCCCCGGCCCTTGTGTAGTAGTGGCATCTGCGTGCCCGTCCTCCTCCCTTCCATCCATCCACCCCTCCATTTCTTCCTAGCTACTGCCACTCGTCCATACCAGTTCCTTAAACTCTCGTTCCACAGGCTCTCTACTCGTGGTATTATATCTAGTGCCCGCTGCCCCTCCTCTTCATCATCCTCAAACTCGTCTATTGTGTCCCATTCATTCTCCTTCAACTCTCTTTCTGCTCCTCTATCGGACCTCACTGTCCTATATGCAGTGCTCCCTAATTGCCCGCCCTCACCCTCCTTTGTCTGAACCTGCACATCCTTTATTGCTGTACTATCCAGTCCATATAAAATTTCCCACCCTCTATTAATCTAATCCACTCCCTTTTACCCTTTCCTCTGTCTGTGCTGTTCTTAATCGTGCAAGCGCTAATCGCACTTCCTCTAATTCCTTCTGCCCCTTGAGGTGGGATGTAAATTGGGGTGGGAAACTGTGGTGGTGGCGGGGCAGTGGCTGGGGTGGGCACACAGGTCGGGCTAGTGTACCCCATTGCTCGACGAGCAGCTAACAGATATAATCCCTTAGGTTTTGTTGAGGTCCTGCCCCCTTCTGTTATGGTGGCTCCTGCATGGATATCTTGTACCCCTCCCTCGTTTGGGTCCTACAAACACTCAATCATCTTCCAAAGATCTAAAATCTCCTTCCTCTTCTGCAGCTGCTGCTTGCATTTATACTTCGCTGCTAAAAATGTGCTCATGTGTTCTAGCAGTCCCCTATTGTAAGTGCCCTGCTATAGCCAAAACCGGGGCATCCACCCACGTGTATCTACCACCCATTGCTTGTGGTACTTTTCTATCTTGTCCCCGTACAATGGCAGCGCACTATACATCTATTGTAATGGAGTCGCGCTTCCCATATTAGCAAATAATGCGCCCCTTTCTCCCAAGCTTATCTCGCGCGCTGCGCATGCTAAAGTTGTCAAAGTCAAAACCAGTCTTCTGTCCCCTCGTGCCCATGGCCCTCAGTCAAAATTCCCTTCCCTTCACGCACACCCAATACCACACCACACTCACTCAATATACTTAAAATACCATACCAACAAGAACCCACTTGGGGCCTCCACTCTTTAGAAGTAAAAAATAGCAATACACTAAAACAACAAATACTACTATTTCTGCACCCACTTATAATGCAGAGCTCCTACTTTTTACCACTGTGTCACAAAAAAAACGGTATCATCATCTCCCCTCATTCAGGAAGGCTCCCCACACTCCTTTATTTTCCTTCCTTATTTTGTAGTTTGTAGTTAAAAAGCAAAACAATTCTCCATTACCACACAATCAATCACACTCTTCCGTCATTCACACAATCCCCTTTTCCACACAAATACACACACACCTGTAGAGGAGAAGGTGGACGCTTTTCCCATGCAATGTCCCAACACCACGCCCAGTGTATGAGAGATGATATGCACTCAGGCAACCATTCAGAATGTTACTCAAGTTGAAGCTGTAGAAGTTTGTTACCAAGAAGGATGTTATCTGGCTCGCTGTCTTAGAACAGCTGTTAATAGCGAGGATGTACGATAAGCAAAATCTGATGACGAAAAAGTGATGGCACAACAAAGAAGTATGAATTTATGATGAAACGATATGAAAATACTTAAGAATGATGATGTAACTAGAGTTACATACATAGAGTTTCTACGAAAAACAGGTACTCAAAGATAAAGTAATCATGAATATGAAGAAGATAAAGTAACTAAACTGATCAATACTCTGTAACACAAGGTAGAAAAGATATATAGAAGCTTGCCTAATACAGATATATATCTAACGTTTAGGACGACAATTGAAAGAAGATGGATGACGGCTCATGTTAATTCAACTCTATTACCTCAAGGACGGGCCTAGATTTGGAACATGAATAAATGTTGAAGAAACTATTTTCCCTGTGCAAAATAAAGGAGTACTATGGCTTAAGACCAAGGAGGCTATCCTAAGAAATAAGTGCAAGGCACAAAGAGGAGTGAATTAATAGACCATGTGTGTCAGACATATTTCTTGTAGATTAAATAAGAAGAAAACATTTGCAATGGCCAAGTATTGGACAATTAAATGTGTATAAAATCATACGAGATGGAGTGAGCTAGTCTCCAGAGGCTAAAAGACGCAATGATACCCAGTCAAATTCCATTAAATAGCTGTCACGGAAAGGCTGAAATGGACACATTTGTGGTCCCTCGACACGTGATCGAGAAGCACAGAACAAGGACTATTCATTAGGACCAGACAGAGATAATGGTGTTACGATACTCCCTTGAATGTTCTAGGACAGTGGGTAGACTAGGAGGTCAAACTACAAACAGTAGACCTTGGCTAAAGACCAGCCTGGTGAAAGATGATGGACTAATTGGGAAAACAGAGAATGGGCTAACATATTTTAAGCACCCAGGTTTCGTTTCTATGTGCGCGCTGCTAAGGGGCTAAAAATCCCAGGTTGGGTGGGGTTGCCAACCAATCAGAAAAACCTGTCACGCACTTTTACATACAATGTTGCATTAAGTAATCTGCTGCCATATTCTCTGCTATAATCAGTATAATGATGTGTAGAAGTAGATGATGATACTTATGATACTTATGTGCTTCTATAGGTAGTAATGTTCCCTTCATCCAATCCCTCCCGACAATAGGTTTTTGTAGAATACCACGTAGGATGACGTCATACATGCAGTACTTAACAATATATAAGCTTTGTGTAACCAAAAAATGGTGTGCGGGAGCAGACATCTTTATTGATAGCTGTTGTATTACCCTGCTTTCTCCCATTAAAATTAAAGCAGTATTTTACCATCTTTCTTGAGTTTGTGCAGTTATTTAGCGTATAATGTTTTATTTGTAATTTCATCTAGCTCATAGAGTATGCCTCAAAAGTGCTACAACACACACCATTCCCCTACTTGTTATCACTTGCAAGGGTGTACTCACATATGCGTGTTACCCCAAACTCCTCCGTCACGGGGTCCCAACAATGGCCTGCACTCTTCCCGGAGACGCGCCCCACTTCAAAGAGCAGACAGGAATTCTGTCAAACCGGCTCCTTTACACCTCAGGGAATGAGGCATCTGGGACTGGTCACTGCAGGTGGGCACGGTTCCTTCAGAGAAGTAGCCTGGAAGCATCTGTTGGCGCAGTGGGTCACTGGGATCACGTTGCGGTCACCAAATGAAGACAAGCCCCTGTACACTCACACCAGAAAAAATACAACCCACTAGGGAAAAAGGCCCAAGACACTGCTTGAAGAATAACAAGTATTTATTCCTACTAAATCGAAGTGCATCACAAAGAACTCTGCTGTCGGCAAACGTTCTGCTAAATTGGGGATGTGCAGCAAGCTAAAAGGATGCCTGACGTCATCAGTGTCATCACTATATACAGTAAAAACCTGTGAGGCTGGTTGGTGTGACCCTATGCATTGGCGGCCCACTCCATAGGGGATGATAGGCCATTGGTCCCAGCCCTCTTGTCTGTCTCTGTCCACTTAGGTAAAACAGGGCTTAATAAACAATTAGTTACTTTGAAAACAATGCTACTCTATCACTGTAATGGTGCACCTGGCAGACACAGAGATGGCTGCTGGGGGGAGAGCCGAGTTCATACCAACTAGCATACTTCACTCATTCCCAGATGTGCCAGCAGCCTCCCAAGGTCCTCCACCCTCATTTTGATCTATAATTTCAATCCTCTCTGGCACCTCATAGCACAAATCATGTGACCCAAATGTGAAGCCAAGATAGCCTTGCTTTCTGATCTTTGTGATCGATCAAGGGTCTAACAGCTTTATGGTCGGTGGTCTGGGCCTGGCTGACACCGTGGTATGTGGGGGTCTTGAGATCAAAGCATGGGATGGTTGCACTCTGGCGCGGGGGCTGTTGGTGCTGTAGGGCCATGCTGTCTGTATTGTGGTATAGTAACTGCCAAGAGGCGCTCTGCCCCCTTCTCGTGGCCTTGCAGAGCACAATCTTCCTTGGGTTCAAATGGGTTCAAATGTGTACAGCCTCTGAGACAATGACAGCTCCTTCGTGGTGTGGGTTAGGTCTGCTAATGATACGGGCCTAATACTATGTTTGGTGCTTTTGCCGCGCTTGGGCATACATTCCAAAATGGCTGCCAATAACTAAAATGGTGTTTACGCTTGCCTCTACTATATAGCTCCTCATGCATGCACTACATGATCATGCACTCACCTGTGTGCACACAAATCTTCTTGATGTGCGGTTTATTGTTTGTTTCTCATTTGGAATTGCCTAGGGGGGTGGGAAGAGCCTCTTTCCTTCCCAATCAGAGGTTGTGAGAAAGGTGGTGGACAGAAGAGGGTTGAGGAGGAAGAGAGAGAAGGGCTATGAGAGTATCATGAATTTTAGATATTTTAGGGGAAAAGTATTAAGCAAAGTCATTAGAAGAAAGGGAGGAGGCAATGAATATTGGCTTAGGATGTGTAAGTAAAGATTGGAGTGTAGATTATATTTTGCAGCAGTGATTTCAAAAGGAGGAGAGTATGTTTGTGAACTAGGAGGATTTGGCAGTGTCCAGGGCAGAGGTCAGGGCAGCAAGGGAATTTGTGTAGGCTAGGAGTAGGGTAGGTGTCTCTAAAGTGCGCCAGAGCTGAAGAACACAGTGCATATTTGTTTTGAGGGTTTGTATTTCAGAGGTGATCCAAGGCTGAGGATGGGAATAGGATGGTGTGAACATGGAAACAATATAGTGTTGGCTAAATAGAGTAATAAGTGCATAGTGAAAGTCAGAGAAAGCACGGCTAATGGAAGTGTCATGAATAGGTTGAAAGAGGCGGGAGAGAGGTTCTCACATCATCAAAGTGAATATTTAGTAAACATTTAAATTGCCAAGCATTGATGCATTGTCATCAACCAATATCCTGCAATGTCCATCTGCAACAATCACAACCACTCTTCAGTTGGCACAACATTGTCATACCCTGCTTGCCAGAAGCCCAACTTCCACCACAGAGGGAGCAGGAATGCCCTAATAGTTCAGACAGGTTTTACAAAGCACCTGATAGGTTTGCTGTTAGCCAGAATGTCAAGGGCCTACCCCAGAATATTCAGGAACCACCTCTTATTACCATTGTGTAAATAATCAACATTGGATGTCATAAAAACTTCCCTATACAGTTATATTATTAAAAAAGCAGGTGTTTACAGTTTCAACATAGTCCCTCTTTACACACATAATATGGAAACATTTAAGAATTCTCTCATACATCTATATAGCTTTTTGTATTGTAACTTTTAGTTTAAAGCAAACTTTTGTCACAACAATTTCTTCACATTCTTTTAGACGAACTAACAAACAAACATCATCCATTACAGTTCACGACCCATATTGAGTTGGATTTCGACGGTTAGACTCAATACTTCACTATCACCAGGTATGTAATACTTATTCCTGTTCTTTTGACTGATATTCGAAAATGTTATCCAGGAAATTTATTACAGAACATGTTAAATGTACTGAGCTTCCACCTAGAATCCTAAACCACCATTCTTCCATGTTTCCGCCAACTGGCGCAAAATGTTTTAGGTGAGTTGACCATTGTTTCTTAAGCGCTGTGCATTCTGTTATCAAGTGTTTGAGTGATTCTGTTTCAACCATACAGAATCTACAACTGTTGTCATCTGATGTTACTATATGACGTGTCACTAACATCTGCTTTGCTTTTAAGGCATTCAAGCTCCGTTTTAGGAATCCATTGCAATGGTGCCGAGACAGAAATTTCTGCAGATATTGTGGCATTTTGTCTAGCTGGATCATTACAGGTCCAAGATCCAGAGCTGTTGAGAGGTTTTTATATTTTAACAGGTTTTGAATCCAGAACCATTGTTTTATTTTTTTCTTTGCAATTTGAGGCTGATCTAACAACCTTGCCATCTCGGTGTCGGTCGCATTCAGTACTGCCGCCAACTTTTGCGTCCAGATCTTAAGTAGTCCAGTGTATCCAATATTGTCTCTAGGAGCAAAAATCTTGTATACAGGTTCTGGATTGGCAACTGACATTTTTCGTAAGATCACGAGGGATTTCCAGACGACAGAGCCGTATAATTCTTCATGTGCGAGTTCATGCCAGAAAATTCCCTCTAGTTGAGACCAAATATTGTGATCTAAGTTCCAACCTGTTTCTGCTCCATTATTATTCCTGGAACTACTTTTTGCACATAAAACTTCCGGACTAGGATTAGACTGAACTTTCCAAACAGGCAGTGAATTCTCGCGCCTTGTAAGGAGAATGTTTTCATTCGTTGGAACAGATATAATACCCAGTTTCTTTCACAAATTGACCTGTTTATCGGGATACCCAGATACCGTATTTCATCCACTGCTTCGATTTCTTCGTATTTGATCTTCCATTTGAAGTTTTGATTTAGTTTTCCTTTTGCTGGGCCGAACTTCATAATTTTGGTCTTTTTTACATTAATTCTCAGGTCATTTTTCGCCTTGTATTTTTGTAATCCCGATAAAAGTTGCTGTAACCGTATTTGCGTTTTATCGATCAAGACCAGATCATCAACGTAGGTTACGCACCAAATTTGATGGCCATTTATTTTTGGAGAGAAGCGTTTTATATTAGTTAGATCATCCGGTTTATCAGCGATGAATAGCTTAATCAAGACTGCAGCTAAGGGACAACCTTGTTTTACCCCTTTGGTTGTTTCTATCGCATCAGTTAGCTCTCCATTTCTGTTTAACCTTACACAAATCGATGTTTTGGCGTGGAAGGCCATTATTGGTTGTAAAATGTTTTCTGGGCAGCTCCAGTTTCTACGTTTCCTCCATAATAGTTCTCGATTTACTGTATCGAAAGCCTGTTGCATGTCCACAAAGGCTAGGAATAAATTTGAACGCTTCATTAAGGCATCCAATTTCAACAGATTCATTATTGTCAAATTAATTTCCGTCCCTACACCTTTCGTAAAGCCTGTCTGCCGACAATCGGAAAATCCTTTGATGTTTGCCCACTTTGTTAATTTTTGTTGAAGGAAGGTCGCCATTATTTTTCCGATTGTATCGAGGAGAGCGATTGGCCTGTAGTTGGCAGGATCGGCCCGATCGCCCGTCTTGAAGACTGGTACTACAATCGCCTCGGTCCAGGATTCTGGTAGTGATTTTTGTTTGGCGATTTTGTCAAACCACAAGGCAATGAAGATTGACCATTCATTTTTATGTTCTTTTAGCATCACATTAATAATGCCATCAGGCCCTGCGGCCCTGGAATTTTTTAACTTCGAGATTGCCTTTTGTATGTCGTCTGCGGTTTCCGATGCTTCCCACCGCTTTATGTCTGTGTTCAATTCTTTTGTTAACCCGGATGGGTTTGCTTAAATACGCCTTCTAACTGGTTTTGCCAGGCTCCCTCGGAGACTCCGTTCGCTAACATATCTGTTTGATTGGCATTATCGCTGTTTAAAATGCGTCAGATCTCTCTCTAGAGTTGTTTGATTTAATTAAAGCTAGCATCGTCACTCCACGTTCTTGATCTCTCATGCAAGAAAATGATTTATGCCAATTACGGTATTTTTGTCGCTGTTGTTTGATATATAATGCAACATTCTCCCCTCGATTTCGTTGTATCTCTCTAATGTCTTTGTTGAGCAGTTTCTTCTGATCTCTTTACTTAAGAGGCATATCCCTAGTTACTTGTCCATTGACCATGTCACAGTCCTTTGCGTCCATTTCATTTGTCCATCGAACTCTACTTGCAGTGGTGTTCTGTGTTTCCTTTGTTGTTGATGATAGGGGTTTCATCTCGTAATTGAACCATGTTAGGTTCATGTCACCACATATGATAATCGATAGTTCTTGATGTTTCTTTTGGTTTTTATCAATTATGTTTGTTATTGATAAAAATAAACTTCTCAGTTGAAATCTTCGCTGGATTCCAGTACAAGTTAATTAATAACAAGTATTGAATTTTCTTCAATTTTACATTTAATTTTTGCATTAGAGTTGCCTGAACAAAGATGTTTGGATTTTCTTTTCCACATACTTCCCAAGTGGTACCGTTTTTCACCATGGTGATTAGACCTGAGTAGGGGCGACCCAGAACATTTTTCTCTGCTGGATTTAGCAATGTCAGGTACCCATCTTTTACAGGTGGAATCCGAAGCCATGTCTCTTGTAAGCAAATTAGGAAGTTTTCAGACAGGTCTACTGGGAAGTCTTCAAATAGGTGTTGGAACCCTCTCGTATTCCATGATATTAGTGTGACGAGGCCTTCTTGGTTGTGGGTGCCTAGCTAGTGTTTTCTCTTTCTTGTTTCCATATTACTTGTTTCCAATTGAGGGGACCGACCAGTTTTTTGCTGATTCCTTAAATTATCTCGGCTCTGTTCAAGAGATTCTTTTGCATTTAATGTTTTATTTCGGCCTCTAGGACTTTTTATGATTAGTTGGTCTTCTTCCGAAGTCTCAAAACCCAAAAACAATAGTTCTTCTTTTGCGGCCATGATAGTTTTACATACTGCTTTTGAATTTATGTGGAGTAAGACTTGGTCTGCATGTTCTTCTGAGACATACTCCACTATTCCAATGTCTTGTGTCGTTACTGTTCTTAGTATAGGCACTGAATGCAGTAAGCGAATTACGTTGCGTCTGTTTAAGTTTACGCCATTTTCCTCATGAAATATGTTTTCAATCCGTATTTTTCCATGCTGAGTTTTTGTTTCAGTCAGTTTGTACTTTTCCTCTGCATGTGATTTATTCTGGGATTGTGCTCGAGTGAGTTTTGGATTTAATGTCACGTGATGTTTCGTCGCTGTTTCCCACTTGACACCTTCTTTATTTTCAGTTTTGCATCGCTGCTTTCCTGTGGTATCCTGCTGTTTTTGCAAGTAATTTTTTATTTTTGTGAATTTTGCCTTTGATTGTGTTAAAGATTGTTTCGCAACACTTTCATTTGATTCCTTCGTGGTTAACTCACTCGTTTCATCCATTTCTTGGAATTCTGACGACTTTTCTTCTCCAAAGTCATCAGAGTAGGTTGACAGATGGCAAAGATCCACCGAAGATATTACTGTTTGGATGGAGGCGTTGTCTGAGTCCAATCTCATTCTTTTTTTAGGATTTTTTATGTCTGATTTGACTAATACTCCAGCAATTTTTATAAGGGCGTTTTCTTTTTCCAAGCCTTTATGTTGTTCTTGTTTATCTCTTACAAAGAGACTTTGTTTCACTGGGGTTGGCAAGTTTCGTATAAACTTTCGCGATCCGCTTGTTTGTTTTTTTGCAACTGCCAAATGTTTCTTTTTCTCAGTTTTTTTTCTTGCCGGGCGGTGCTTGTCAGTCGTCAGTTGACCGGTTTTAGCATCACTTACAATGTTTTTTGCAGCATCACCAAAAATACCATAAGTTTATCAGTCGAGCAGTGTGGTTTTTTTTCCAATGTTTTTTCGACGTTTTCTTCTTCTGGTTTACTTGGATAAAGAACAGCCTCAGAATCGTTTGAATTGGCCGGTGGCATGTCATTATCCACCACCTGTCTGGTCAAATTTGCTCCAGTTGGCAGAATTACATTCTCGATTTGACTTTGGCCTTATGTCTCAATGAGTTGGCTCGAAATAGCTAACCAATTTGTGCACTATTGTTTTGCAATTCCTCATGAAGTGATTCGTACAGTTTAACGAACGGAATTAGTGCTAAGGACGTTGCGGCCAATACATTATTATGAATTTGTATTGCAGCCGCAGTTGACAAGTTGGTTTTTAATGACTGCTCATTTTCCAGTTCGTTTTGTTTAGTGCCACTAATCTCTCTTGCCAGGTCTCTTCCATCTCGTTTTGGCACTCCTGTGGCCTTCTGCGGCGATGGACTAGCAGTGACTGAAGAGATCTCTGGTACTGGTGCTGAACAACTTACCATCGGCTGCATTGTTTTCCTCTGGCCAGGTCTTCCTTCTGGGAAGACGGACATTTTGTCTTTTGGCATATTGCCAGGAGTGACATGAGTTAGGTTTCTGACCACTGAATTGTCCATTTTAGGTGCATGAAACCCTAATCGTTCGTGTAAATCTGGGCTAGTTTGTGAAATTGGAGGATCGTTAATCTTCGCGTTGTTTTGCAGAGATTCGGCACATGAATGTCTGTCTTTAGACTTATTGGTCGCTATGAGACTTTCCGCTAATTTGCTCTTCATTGCTTCGAAGTCAGCTTTTAGGCGTTCTGTTAATCGAGCATCACGGCCTGCAAAATCAAAACCGTTGATGGGAGAGCAAACCATTGGCTGGATGGGTGGAATAAGGGTGAGAAAAAGAGTTCTGCTTCTTAACTTCGATCCAGCCACAACGATCCACAAAAAAGCAGTTGATTGTCTAGTCGCCACAGCTAAACAGATCCGCACAGCTCTTCTGCCAAAGGCATTTATTTTCTTTTATGAAAACGATATGTGCATTAAAATTAATATATTCAAACAATAAGCATTCTCTAATATTAGCAATAGTGTACTTGAATATAGTCCTAGCATCCTACGCTTTCCCATTCTCTTAGCCTACTCTTTCCCATTCTCTTACAGGAATATAAAGCCTATGGCCAATCAGCAGGGTAACACTACTGACACATTCACACGGTGATGTGATTATAGGTAAGCCAATAGGCAAGGGGTTTTATTTCACGCACTGTTAATCCATTAAATTGAAGAGCTAATAAACTCTGTTAAAAGCTGATTCTCTCTCTCTATCTCTCTCTCTCTCTCTCTCTCTCTCTCTCTCTCTTTCTCTCTCTCTCTCTCTCTTTCTCTCTCTCTCTCTCCCTCTCTTTCTCTATCTCTCTCGTCTAGAAATCTCTGATCCTCCCTGTCCCAGGCATCCCTACTCCCAAGGATGATATATAACAAATATTGACACCGGCTGTCTATGCTCTAATTTATACTAGAGGTGGAGACCTAAAGGCAGAATGCCTAATTTGTCTAACTCACGGCAGGGACTGCCTAGACTGACCCTACACTATCCAGTGGTTAGTGATCTAAAAAGGGCTATTGGAGAAACTCTGGCAATTCAGTCTGCTTCCTATCATGCCCACATACTCCTCTCCCTCTCTGATGTTCTTCTCTTACTACTCTCCTCCTTTCAACATCTCCTGCCTCCTCTTATCCAACATCTTCTTCTGTCCTTCCAATGTCTCTCACTCCTTCTAAGCTTAGCCTCCACCCTTTCATAGTACCTCTTTCCTAGACACTCTACACCCTCCCACATGACTGCTCCTCACTCCCACTACCACACCCTGATCAAAACTACCACTCTGCCCTCCACACTACTACTCTCCCCTCCACATTACTACTATTACCACACCCCAACTTTTACTTAAACACCTTCCTTCCGCTCCCACAAGTACTTCACATTCACTCCATACAATCCCCCTCCTAATCATACTTTATTTATTTATTTGTATTATTTATTTATAGAATTCACAGGGAAAGCAATGCATTTCTGCAATGCATTTCTGACACAAAAACAGGTACACATTTTAAAACATTGATAACAGAGCAGAGGACCCGTGCCCGTGACAATGGAGTGAGAGAATGTGAATTGAAGACCCGAAGTTGTAATTGTAATTGTTTATTTATAGAGCGCTTATACACAGGTGGAGTGTGTCAAAGGCAGGGATGAGGACAGGACAGAATGACATAGGCACGGGTTGGTCGAGGAAGTGCTAAAAATACAATGGAGGGGTGATGGGGAAGTTCTATAGTGTTAATCTTGAAGGGTAGGGCGAGAGGAAAACAGGGGGATATTGTAGCACAGGGTGGTATGAGACTTTTTCTTAAGAAACGAGGAGAGCATTGAGATTGAATTTAAAAGTGTTAGAGTAAGAGTAGTGCATAGAAGAAGAGGAAAATCATTCCAGAGTAGGAGAGCGAGGAGCGGGAGAGAGGGGAAATCAGAGGGAGAGCAGGGAGCTTTAAAGGTGACAATGAGGTGAGCCGAGGATGATCATAGCGAGGAGGAGGATGGGTGATGTTGCTGCATAGTTTTGAAGATGGCGAGAAGACGTTTATACATTGCCCTTTATTTCATAGATAGCCAGCCAATCAGGCAACAGATAATTATGATAATTGTTCTTTTTTAACGTGCTTAATACCAGCGAGAGGATTCTTAGCATAGGATCGGGATTTGAACCTTTGTTGCGCTGCGTTGTTTTGCTTCCAAGATGAACGCGTTGCCCGTGGGCTATCCTTCCTCCATGTAGAGGAATTATAGGTAAAACAGGAAATGTTGAAAAGCAAGCAGTCTACGAAGTTGAGGACTTTGTCCAAAAGTGAAAAAGCATAGTCGGGAAGGCCATAGAGGGGACTGGCACAGTTGTCAGATTTATAAAGGACTAAGGAGGAGATAAATCATTTAGCAGTATTGAAAGGAAGAAGATAAAAAAAATGCTGATATTGAGGAGGTTGAGTCTGGCTACAGTTTCAGATTTGGAGGTGAAGTTTGAGTGGTTGTGAGATGGGTCGAAGATGACACCAAAGTTCTGAGCAGAAGCAGAGTAAAGAAGGTAGTCAGGAGAGAAGAGAAGAAGAGGGGTAGAGAAAGAGATAGCCTTGAAAACTTTAATCTTGGGGGAGTTGAGCATGCGCGAGTGAGACGTCATCCGATATTTGATAGCAGAGAGACAGCTTGACATTTTTACGATGGCTCATCGGATAAGGAGGAAAAGGAGAACAATATCTAAGTGTTGTCAGTCAAGAGTTGATGGGAGAAGCCATAAGAAGAGATCAGGGTGCCAAGAGCTGAAGTATAGAGAGTGAAGAGAAGTAGACCCTGGATTGACTCTTGGGGAACACCAACAGTAAGGGGGTGAGTGGAAGGTAGGTCTGTTCCAGGACTCCTGAAAGTTACTGGGGCAAAGTATGAAGAAACCAAATGAGGGCCTTAGCTATAATGCCAAGTATAGATAATGTAGAGAGAAGGTCAGAATGGTTAACAGTATCGAAGTCAGCAGAGAGGTCGAGAAGAGTACGAATAAATGAACAGTTTGCATGGTGAGTGGAAGAGTTGAAGTTGCAGACATTGAGGAGAGCTGTCTCAGTAGAATGTAGAGGTGGGAAGATAGATTGGCAAGGGTCCCGGAGGATGTGTGTATCAAGGAACTCAGTGCGTCGGTTGAATACTACTCTCTCTAGAATTTTGGAATAGTGTGGTAGAAGAGGAACAGGATGAAACTAGGCAGGGTAGTTATGATCTAAACCAGGTTTCTTAAGGATAGGGATAACAGTAGATGATTTATAGGATGAGGGAAAAGCATTATTGTCAAGAGAGGAGTTGAAGAGGGAAGCAAGATGTGAAGCAACACTGGGAGTATGAATTTCACTATGAGTGGGGACAGTGAGTCAATGGCTGCACAGGAAGGGTAAGCCATGAGAAGTAGGGCAACTACTCCTAGAAGTGTCAAGAGTACTTGCCATTCTTTCCGGGTAAACTCATAATTTAGTACCAGGTGCACTCACCTGTTCCAAATATCGCCTCCACAATCCACTCCACCATCATTCCTCCAACTGACCTCTTGGTTTGCCCCCCCTCCTCTTACCTCGCCCAAAACAACCCACAGCTTCCTGTTTCCTGGATTCTCTTTAAACCCGCTGCCTGTCTTCTGGTTGGTCTGCTGTACCTGACCAATCTGGCCCTGTATTCACCACATGTGAGCTGTTACAAACAAGAACACCTTCATATAGCCCCTTAAGCCACACCCCTCGTTCTCTTCATGTGCCCTCTGTGGAACAACAATGGTGCTTCGTCTTGAACAATGTCCTAGTTTGTGTCAGGGGGTCTGGCCTGGCTGCACCTGAGATAAGTCCTGTTTTATTTTAGTGGGGTTTATTTCCGTGGTGGTCTAGAGGGCCCACGCCGGTCTCCTTCTCAAGTGGGCCGAAGATGGAATGCTGTGCGTGGCTATGGAAACATCTGCATAGGAGCCTTGGCTCCTCATTCTGCTGTTTGCTTCCCTCCAATGACTTTTGTATGCTGCTCGTGCAGGACTCTGGGCGGATGCGCACAGCCTTTAGTTCTCCCCCAACTGACTCTCCCTCTCTGGTAGCGTTTGTAAAAGTGTCGGTGTGGGGTGCTGGTTGATTTTCTCTCGTGAATGTGCTCTTCTCCCACCTCTGTGGCATTCCTGAAAGGAAAGGGAAAAACTTGGCCAGCACTTGGAGTCATAGGCAGGGGCTGATGCAAATGTGTACTGCCCATAGACAAACTGGCACATGGTGGGGGGACAGGAATTGGGGTCCTCCCAACTTCCATCATCCCTTTCTGGGGTAGGACTGGCTAGATTCCTCCTTGTAGGGCAACCACCCCAGACTAAGAGAGGTTCCCGTCCCCTCTTGACAAGGCCAGGCTACTGACCTTGTCAAAGTCAGGATCAAAACCTGACAAAAATACTGCCCCTCTTTGTTTCAAAGATCAAGGGGAAAAAAAGATATGTGAAAAATGCCTAATTTAAGGTTAAAAACTATAGACGCAAGATTAAAGTTAGAACTTTTTAAAATTGACACTATACCAATAATTTAGAATCAGGGTGCAGATGAAAAGTGTATCTTTTTTTTCTTTATTATTATATGGTTAAAAACATTCAACCTTTAATAACAAATACAATGATAAAAATCTAAATTCCATCAAAAGTAAAATGTATCTGTTAAGCTTCTGGCCCCAGCTCTACCCTGAGTAGAGTCTGATCACCAGGATTTCAAGAAGGTCTGTGAAAGCCCCTCCCATTTCAGCATCTATATTAAACCAGACCTTATCTAAATATCACGCGACACCTAACAGCTAAACATTGTCAGCAGTGTCATAGTGTAATTTTTCCGTTCAGTTCTCAGCAGGTCTTGCCAATACTTAACATGTGCATGGGATGAAAACAATAATTAAGTGAATTACCAGAGTGCCATGGCTTCTAATCGTAATCCCCACCCAGTACTTATAGTTCAACATGCAGAGTTATGTAAACTAAAAAGTAACTCCTCCCATTAACCAGCCAATAGATTTTGCTTATGCTTGACATGGACTTAAAAGGAAACAATAACAGCTGATGTTTTCAGCATGTGCTCTAAAAAAACAAAAATTGTCGCCCTTTTGAGCATGGCTTTAAAGAAATCGGTAATCATTTACATGTTGGTCAGGATTTCAATGCAAATGTATTGCTCAATTTCCAATACTGGTCACCTTTGCAATAGTTAAAAAGCAGAATGGCACAACTTTCAGGGTAATTCATAGAATTTCGCAGAAAAGTGTCGCAAGCGGCTGGCGCAGAGTGTCCGCGTGCGATTGACTGCGCCAGGCACGTGCGCTAAAACCGATTTCCGCGCACAGCGTATTCATGGATTTTAGGCTCCCAAACCAGCCGTGGCGCAGAGAATCGCAGCGACCCTGCAGCAGCGCCAGTTACGCCCCCAAGAACGCCCTCACGCAAGGAAAAGCCATCAAAATCGCTAAATCATCGCAAAGGGCTGCGCTAACCCTGGACCAGTTCACCGGGCTGGCAAACAGCAAACGCCAAGCGGGGAACGTGTATTTCAGGGGTGCGCGGGAAGTTCCACACGCGATTGGCCCAGTGCGAGCAAGGTATGTGTATTTCAGGGGTGCGCGGGAAGTTCCACACGCGATCGGGCCTGGGGGAGCGGGCTACGTGTATTACAGGGGTTCGCGTGAACTTTCTCACGCGATCGGGCCTGGGGGAGCGGGCTACGTGTATTTCAGGGGTTCGCGTGAAGTTTCTCACGCGATCGGGCCTGGGGGAGCGGGCTACGTGTATTTCAGGGGTTCGCGTGAAGTTTCTCACGCGATCGGGCCTGGGGGAGCGGGCTACGTGTATTACAGGGGTTCGCGTGAACTTTCTCACGCGATCGGGCCTGGGGGAGCGGGCTACGTGTATTTCAGGGGTTCGCGTGAAGTTCCTCACGCGATCGGGCCTGGGGGAGCAGGCTACGTGTATTACAGGGGTTCGTGTGAACTTTCTCACGCGATCGGGCTTGGGGGAGCGGGCTACGTGTATTTCAGGGGTTTGCGTGAACTTTCTCACGCGATCGGGCCGGGGGAGCGGGCTACGTGTATTTCAGGGGTTCGCGTGAAGTCTCTCACGTGATTGACCCCGTGCAAGCAGGGTACGTGTATTCCAGGGGTGCGCGGGAAGTTCCACACGCGATTGGCCCAGTGCGAGCAAGGGATGTGTATTTCAGGGGTGCGCGGGAAGTTCCACACGCGATTGGCCCAGTGCGAGCAAGGTATGTGTATTTCAGGGGTGCGCGGGAAGTTCCACACGCGATCGGGCCTGGGGGAGCGGGCTACGTGTATTACAGGGGTTCGCGTGAACTTTCTCACGTGATCGGGCCTGGGGGAGCGGGCTACGTGTATTTCAGGGGTTCGCGTGAAGTTTCTCACGCGATCGGGCCTGGGGGAGCGAGCTACGTGTATTTCAGGGGTTCGCGTGAAGTTTCTCACGCGATCGGGCCTGGGGGAGCGGGCTACGTGTATTACAGGGGTTCGCGTGAACTTTCTCACGCGATCGGGCCTGGGGGAGCGGGCTACGTGTATTTCAGGGGTTCGCGTGAAGTTTCTCACGCGATCGGGCCTGGGGGAGCGGGCTACGTGTATTACAGGGGTTCGCGTGAACTTTCTCACACGATCGGGCCGGGGGAGCGGGCTACGTGTATTTCAGGGGTTCGCGTGAAGTCTCTCACGTGATTGGCCCCGTGCAAGCAGGGTACGTGTATTCCAGGGTTGCGCGGGAAGTTCCACACGCGATTGGCCCAGTGCGAGCAAGGGATGTGTATTTCAGGGGTGCGCGGGAAGTTCCACACGCGATTTCAGCAGGGTATGTGTATTCCAGGGGTGCGCGGGAAGTTCCACACGCGATTACTGCAAGGTATGTGTATTTCAGGGGTTCTGGGGAGTACTACACGTGAAGTGGCCGTGTGGGTCCTCCCAGGTGTATGCTCCACAACCTCCACGGCCCCTGCAGGCAGCCCACACCACGGGGGACTACCCTGCACCCCTGCTCATGTCCCGCAGGCAGCCCATCCACCATGGGCATGCCCCCCAGCCAACCCACATGTCACCTTGCACTACTGATCAACAATGCATGTCTCCCACCACCCCCACCCCCCAGCAGTGCAGGGGCAGCCTCCACCAGGCCCCCACTCATGTCTCCCACCACCCCCACCCCCCAGCCACCAGGGGCACCCTCCACCAGGCCCCCACTCATGTCTCCCACCACCCCCACCCCCCAGCCACCAGGGGCACCCTCCACCAGACCCCCACTCATGTCTCCCACCACCCCACCCCCCAGCCACCAGGGGCATCCTCCACCAGGCCCCCACTAATGTCTCCCACCACCCCCACCCCCCAGCCACCAGGGGCACCCTCCACCAGGCCCCCACTCATGTCTCCCACCACCCCACCCCCAAGCAGTGCAGGGGCACCCTCCACCAGGCCCCCACACATGTCTCCCACCACCCCCACCCCCCAGCATCCAGGGTCACCCTCCACCAGGCCCCCACTCATGTCCCCCTGCACCCCCACCCCCCAGCAGTGCAGGGGCACCCTCCACCAGGCCCCCACTCATGTCTCCCACCACCCCCACCCCCCAGCCACCAGGGTCACCCTCCACCAGGCTCCCACCCATGTCCCCCTGCACCCCCACCCCCCAGCAGTGCATGGGCACCCTCCACCAGGCCCCCACTCATGTCTCCCACCACCCCCACCCCCCAGCCACCAGGGGCAGCCTCCACCAGGCCCCCACTCATGTCCCCCTGCACCCCCACCCCCCAGCAGTGCATGGGCACCCTCCACCAGGCCCCCACTCATGTCTCCCACCACCCCCACCCCCCAGCATCCAGGGTCACCCTCCACCAGGCCCCCACTCATGTCCCCCTGCACCCCCACCCCCCAGCAGTGCAGGGGCACCCTCCACCAGGCCCCCACTCATGTCTCCCACCACCCCCACCCCCCAGCCACCAGGGTCACCCTCCACCAGGCCCCCACTCATGTCTCCCACCACCCCCACCCCCCAGCCACCAGGGGCACCCTCCACCAGGCACCCACTCATGTCTCCCATCACCCTCACACCCCAGCAGTGCAGGGTCACCCTCCACCAGGCCCCCACTCATGTCTCCCACCACCCCCACCCCCCAGCATCCAGGGTCACCCTCCACCAGGCCCCCACTCATGTCCCCCTGCACCCCCACCCCCCAGCAGTGCAGGGGCACCCTCCACCAGGCCCCCACTCATGTCTCCCACCCCCCCCACCCCCCAGCCACCAGGGGCATCCTCCACCAGGCCCCCAATCATGTCTCCCACCACCCCCCACCGCCCTGCCACCATGGGTAGCCCCCACGAGGTCCTCACAATCCCCAATCATGTGCGTAATGGTCAGCCTCCACAGCCAAAAAGCCCTACCAAGTAACCCATTCACCCACATGGAAATGGAAATCACATGTTACACCCCCAATGTTCATGAAGCTAATGAAGCCGTGTCCGTCACACACAATGGTTGCAATTGAATGGGAAAACACACAACATGACATGCATGAAACCAATGAGATGATACCACACAGTGAAGTATGCAAACAAAATTGTATTGAAAAAAAATAAGAATGCTAAAGAAAGAAAACTAACTACAATGTGAATGAGAAAAAAGTAAGCTGCATGTCCGTATGAAAAAATGAAACTTGAAATCCAAATAGAAAAAAATTTTGTCCAAAGTCAAATGTAAAAAAATCTCCATGCAATAAAGAACTATGTACAAAAATAACAAGGGTCCATGAGCCCAACTGAACAAAGGAAACTAAAAAATCTACCTAAAAATCAACTATATACAAAAAGTGGAGCAGTGTCCGTCGACTCCAAATCATAATACGAAAGAAAGGAAACCTAAAACTAAAGAACTATATACAAAGGCGGCGGGCAAGTCCAGCGGCTCACTCTGTGGTGTCCCGGAGGCGGTCCAGTTCCATGGCCCCGAGGGTCCGCAGGGACGACGCTGTGTCCTCCTCCAACCCCCTGCGGATTGCCTCGAGGCACTCGGCCCGCCTCAGGGCCCTCCGCATGGAGTTCTCCGCCCTGACCATTGTGAGCCGCGCCTCTTCCGCCCGCCGCCGCTCCGCACCTATGGCGTGGCCCAACCGCTGCCACACGGAAGACACTCTCTGTCCTGGGTCCCCCTGCCCTCCGGCCGATGCCTGCCCCTCCGATGTCGAAAGCCCCGAGCCTTCATGGCTCCCACCATGTTGCTGCTGCTGCTGCTCTGCCTCTGCCCGTGCACTGCCTCCTGCTGCCTGCACATCCTCCGCCGGCTGGGGTGCACTTGTTGATGTGGCCACCCCTGCTGGACCACCGACTCCCGACTGTGGCAGGGATGCCTCCTCCACCAGCCTGGCCGCACCGTCAGAGGCAGCTCCACAGGGCACCCAGGTGACTGATGGGTGGGAAGATGGCACAGAGGACGACTGGCGCGTAGGGGGTCCAGTTGAGGAGGGGGTCGGAGCAAGCCCCATCAGATGGAGGAATCCGGCCTGGGTGACCTGTCCCAGCAGGCTGACGTGGTCAACGAGCCATTCGAGATGACGTGCAGTCTCTCCATGAAAAGACTGCAGGTCACCTCGCATGGCCCGTTGACGCAACGCCACACCAGCCAGGACAGGCTCAACCCGGACCTGGATAGCCACGTCCGCAGGCAGAGGAAGGCCAGTTGACGTCAGCTCATCCCCTGCCTGGAAACGGGTCTGGACGTAGGCATCCCTGCTGGTGCAAGATGATGCGGGGACAGGATTGCACACAGGCACCTCCGCGGCGGCCTGTGCTGCCTCCTGTCCCTGGTCCTGGACTGCACCACTAGCACCAGTGGGATCCCCACCTCCAGACCCCGTCTCTGGTGCTTGCACGGCCTCCTCCTCCACCAGACCCCCCACCAACCTGGATGACTCCGTGCCATCTTCCCCTGTTGGGCCCTGTGGGGTCCCAGCTGCCCCTTCTGCTGCCGAGGAGTCCAACTCCAACCTCCGCCTCTTGGACCTCCCCCCGGCAGCTGCGGCCTGGGACGCGGCACCGGACTCCTCACTCCCCGACGAGATGACAACACGGGAGGGGAGCCGGGCCTTGCGTCTCCGGCTGGCGGTCGGATCCCCGCCGCTGTGCTCCACAGCACCTTCTCCGCCCTCTTCATCAGTTGACGCTGCAGACAGGGAGAAACAAAACACAGGCATCAGGGCACTGTACAATGGACACATACACACATGACAGTTGCACATGAGTGGCATTGGCAAACCTCAGACATGTCATCACAATCCCCAACACACATGTCATTGCAACTCGCACACATGAGCCATACCACAGCCATATCGCAACTGCCACCACCATCCATACACATACAACAGCATGAGCAGCCAAAGTTGACCCAGACATCACATGCAACACAGGAAGTGCACCACACATGTACACACACCACCACACTTGCATGCATGTGTACACCTCGGCCAAGTGTCGCACTGTTCAGACGGGCATCCATGTCACATCTGCCAATCAGGCTTACACATACCGCAGTCACATGCATCCATGTTGCATCACTGTTGCACCCTTGTCAAATACACACACATGCACATGTACACAGTGCTCATACATGCAGCCCAATACAACATACATGCGTGACATCACGGACATGTCTACTTACATACACATACATACAAACATGTGTGCACGCACAACTGCATTTGCCATGCAAGCCTACACACACAAGCACCATCCATGTCTCACACATTACAGCCCTCGCATGTGTCAGCCCCACGGCCATGTACACCCCCACCCATACTCGACCCCATACAAACAGATGTGCAACCTGCACAATACCGAATAATCAACACACGCACTGCTCACAATCAGGATGCATGTACACTCACCGCTCGACTCCAGACGGGTCTGCTTCTCCAGGACCTGGACGTGGAGCGCTGGGGATATGCGTTCCAGGACCCCCATCTGTTCTTCCGACAAGTGGCCCCGGCGCCCCTTGGCATCCGCTGCCTTCAAGAGGCGCCGGGCCTTGTTCAGGGTCCTGGACCTGAAGTCCTCCCAGCGCTTCCTGACATGTTGTAAGTCCCGGACTGCCACCCCCTCCGCGTTGATGGCAGTCACGATGTCAGTCCAGATCCGAGTCCGTCCTTCCTTGTCGGCGCGGGAACTTCCGAAGAGGGCATCATACTGCCCCAGGACTTGCTCCACCAGGACACCAACCTCGGTGGCACTGAAGCTGGTGCCCCTCTGCCTCTCTGGCCGGGGGTTGTCAGTGGTCACAGATGGTGTTTGCCCCGACATGACAACCCCAGAGGCAGGAGTGGGTGGGCAACTGGGTCCTGGGGCTGGGCTGTGGAGCGATGGAATTCCAGTCGGGAGTCTTCGGTACCAGCAGGGGTGGTCACAGCAACAGCACCCCTGGCTGATGTGCAGGCAGCAAATGGCAGTGCACGTGGGCAGCAGGCAGTCAGGCAGCAGCAGATGGTAGGTGGGAGCGTGCTCGGGGCTCTGGGGGGCAGTAGTTCGGCCTTCTGGGCAGGAGCGTGGTCTTCCGTGTGCTTATGCATGGCCAGCTTGGTACGGAGTGATTTGGCACGTGAAAATCCTGCACGTCAGCGTGAAAATCGAGGAAAGGCCCTTAGCGCGTAAGCGCGTCAGCACGCATACGCGATTCTATTGGACCAAAGGCCCTCAGAGCGTAAGCGCGTCTGTGACGTGACCCGCACGGGTGTTTCCCACACAGCACGTGATGACAGAGCACACGTGGAAAGACTGCACGTCAGAGTCTCATCGCGTGTGATTGGTGGAAATGGCCCTACACGCAGAAGTGACAAAGCGTGTAATAGGAGGAAATGTCCCTACACGCAGAAGTGACAAAGCGTGTAATTGGAGGAAATGTCCCTACACGCAGAAGTGACAAAGCGTGTAATTGGAGGAAATGTCCGTACACGCAGAAGTGACAAAGCATGTAATTGGAGGAAATGTCCGTACACGCAGAAGTGACAAAGCGTGTAATTGGAGGAAATGGCCCTAGCGCGTACACGCCGCGTAAGTGACGCTGGACGTGTGGGCCTGTATAAAAGGTACGCGTAGAACACCACTTCCTTGTACGTGCTTTTCGTGGAGAGCGAGTGGGTGAATTCTGTACTTCTTGTCGTTTCACACGCGATTTACTTCACAGCGTTTCAAGTTCGTATTCCCTGTTACCTCTGACAGATTTTTCTCTTCTTTTGCTTTTACTGGTTTACCTGGGCCTGTTCCCTCAAACAGTGTTCCCTTCTACTGTTGTCCTGTCTCCTCAGACAGCGTACAAATCTTCTTTTGGCGGGGGTGTTGCCAACCAAACGTGCTCCTTTTACACGCTCGTTTACCAGGCAGACGGTGAGTCACGCACGTATCTAACATCTGTGCTTGCCCCGTGTGTAGCCTACCCCTTCAGAGGTCATTCTAGGCTGCGTGTGACACGCATACGTTCATTCTTGTGTTTCTGGGTGCCACAGCATAGTGCAGGTTTTTCTTTCTGCACACGTGGTCTAGGAGGGGTTGCGTGCACGTCATCTCCCTTTTTTGGGCCTCCTGTGCGTTGCGTGACCCGTCATCTTTCCCCAGGGGTTACATTCAGCCTTGCTAGAGCACTAGGGTACAATTACCATCTGGTACCCAACCCCTTTGACCCCCAATTGCCCAGGACAATAGTCTACATCCACTCCCATACGCACATTAACATCAGTGCCATGGCTGGGAGGCGAGGATTCCGTAAGGGTGGCAAAGGTGGAAGAGCCACAAGTGGTGGCCGTGGTGGATCCGGTAGGGGACGTGGTCGTAACTTGCAGGGTGAGCCTGTCCCCCCATGTGTGGAGGACCAGTCACGGGCACCCATAATCCCCCCCCCTTCCCCCCTCCCATTGAGGCTGATGTGGCTGACACCATCCATGCTCAGCCCTTGTTGGACCAGCCCATTGTGGCACCAGACCTGGCTGACTCCATGGCTGACTTCCAGGTCAGCAGGGCTACGACACGTGCGCTGGTGCACGTTGATGCCATCATGCCACGAGGATCTGGGGCAGCAAGGTCATCTGCTGCACCAAGGAGGCAGGGCGGAGAGGCTGCAGGGGCAGCTGCGGCTCCATCCACCCCAGCCCTCACACACCCAGCCAGGACAGTGTCGGTCCTAGTCCATGCTGCTGACATTCCCCCTGACACCATCACACTAGACCCAATGCCTGCACCAACTCCCATGCTGAGTGTGCAATCCCACACTCCTGATACAGAGTCCACCAGGGCTCCTGCCCCTAGTGTCCAGAGCGGCGCAGGACACTCAGGATCACCACCACCTTCCAAGCGGAAGAGGAAGAGTGCTCGTCCGGCACAGGCTGATGCCCCAGACACGGCTACACAGTCCGGCCCGTCCAGGAAGCCCAGCTTCACGGATGACGAACTGAATGCACTTGTCGAGTATGTGTCCGGACATGACAACGAGATGGTCATTGTTGCAGGATCCAAGACCACACCTGCACAACGCCAGGCACACTGGCAGACCGTTGCGGACATCGTAAGTGCCCTTGGAATTGTGAGGCGCACAGCCAATGATTGCTATAAGCGCTGGAATGACCTAAAGCGCAGGGCAAAGAGTAAGCTGGCCTCAAGTCATGCCGCAACTCTAGTGACTGGAGGTGGGTCTCCAGTAGTAGACATGGAACTCACTCCACATGAGTCAGTCGCTGGGACCTACGTCACGGAGGAACAGATCCAAGGCGTGGGAGATCTGGCTGATTACGAGGCATTGTCCGGTGAGTGCACATGCATGTGTGTGTCATCCATGTGCATGGTGTGTGTGTGAGGGCTTCTGTTTGTGTGCCAGGTGAGAGTGTGTGCGCCTGAGTCGTATGGGTCAGCCATGTGCTTCATGCAATCCTTCCTGCGCAGCTGCATTTGGCCATAGCAGTATCCCTTCTGCCAACAGTAGACATCTAGGCCAACTGCACGCCAGTTGCCCTTGAAGTGTCACCTTGCCACAACATATTTGCTCATTTTTCACTGTTCATTCAGTCAGTTTGTTTGCATTCCACCACTTTCACTAGGCATGTCGCTAGTCACATGTCTGACATGGCTATGGTAAAGTGGAGTGACTTTGTTACCTGGATATCATTTGTACACTCATGTCCCTGTGCAATTGGACCATTTCAGACTGGCAGCTCCAGGTGAAAAATCTGACCTGTTAGAATTAGAAAAGCAATTACATGCGGGAACTGGACTGAATGAATAGGTGCTGCCCTCCTCTCCATCTTCACTCAATTGCAATGGTACATGCCATCTGTGTGATGGCATGTGTGTTTCACCTGGCAATCACAGGCCAATGTGTGATGCCACTGCCAGGCAGCATGCAGAAAATGTGTTCATCTTCCATCTTGGTGTCATCAGTGTGTGCCTTTTGCCTGCACTTCATACGCAGTGAGGGTGCATGCATGGGAGGGTTTTAGTCATGTGGGACATGCGTCAATCAAGTACTGGTTCTCTTGCTTCTCAGCCCTCATTGTGTGCCATGGTGCTAATGCCTGTTTCCATTTCTTTGTTTTCATGTCTTTGCAGGGGAAGACGCACCAGATACTGCTGGGGTTGTGGAGATGGTGCAGACCCAGGAGGGGTCCGAGGGCCGACCAACCACCAGTGAGGGACGTGGTGTGGTGGTGGGGGAGAACCCACAAGTGCTGCAGGTCGTGCTCTCAAGGGGTGTCTCTGGCTGCACCTCCCCCGAGCTGTACTCAGGTGTTGATTCGGATGAGACCTACGTGCCGTCGCAGGTGAGTGTTCCAGGGAGGGATTCTGTTCTGTCTCACCCACCTGCACCAGGGTCAGGACCCTCCATGGGGATGTCAGTGTTGGCAGCTACGCCTTCGGTGGTTACGGATGCAGGGTCACACTCCGCGACATCTGATCCTGTTCCTGGGCCAGCAGATCAGAGGGGGAATGCAGTCCTGCAGCCTCAGGCAGTGCCGGCACAGCAAGGCGCAGTTCGCCTTGCCCCAGACAGGTGTGGTGCCCGCCGACGTGGTGGCCGTACGCCACCCGGCAATACCGCATGGGAGCAATCCATTTACGGTATGGCAACCCAACAGGCTGCATCATCCGAGATGATGGCTCAGGCCATGGATAGGGTGGCCACTTCCATTGTCCCCCCAGAAAGGCTGATGGAGCGACTAGAGCAGGCAACCGACTCCATCTGCCAGTCACACAGGGAGGACATGTTGGGGTCCAACAGGGACAGGCGGGCGGCACTGGCGACTCTGCAGGAGGCCATCTCCATTGAGTCCCAGGGCCACAGGGAAGCCCTGAGGCAGGAGCTCCTTCACCTCAGGACGACTCTTGTTGAGCTTGAGGCTTCAACACACCAAAGGACAGAACAGCAGCTGGAGCGTCTCACCCGTACGCTCTCAGCTGAGATGCAGGCAACGAGGGCGGAGGTCCGGGCATCCCGTGAGTTGTTGCATGGGGACCTCCGCACACTCATCCTCCAGAACCAGACCTACCACACCCGCATGCTTGCAGCCATGGAGGAGCAGACTAGGGCCTTGCGTGGGCTGCCTCCCATAGTGCAACCACCTCCGGATGCAGCTGCACAGGGTGATAATAGCGACAGCAGTGATACTCCCACAATAGGGTAGCCGTGTGGGCCATGAGCCCATGGAGGTGTTTTATCTTCCCAGGATCCACGCAGGTGGGTTCTGGTGTGCATCCTGTCCTCGGACCTCCTGGGTGGCCTCCCCAACCCCCCCGGGCCCATCAATGGCCATTTTTGATTGTTTCTTATTTTTATTTTTATTTTTATTTCTTTTATTCCCAATTTTTTTGGGACGATCTGTTGGCTTCGATCTGTTGGCTTCCGTGGTTCCTGTGGGCATACGCTGCATTGTGGCTGGGCACATGCAGGCTTGTAATGTATTTGGTTCAGATGCTTGGGTTTGAGTCACACACACCCCTCCTGCTTCCCGTTTCCATGGGCTTGCAAAGGGTGTGCCCAAGTGACAGTGAATTACACAGTGACGTTGGACTCCCATGAGCTGTGTGCCCAGTCTGTAGTCAATACTGTGTATACATTCATAGTGCATATTGCTGTTGTGTTGTACACTGCATGTTGCATTGATGTGTAACTCTTCTTCTGTGTCTACCTCCCAATTTGCAGGTCCCTTCCTCATGTCCACACAAGGACCTCTAGTCTGGAGATGGGGACCATGTTGGCAGCAGTGCACCTACAACTCTACATGGCGACAACACTGCACAGTTGGTAGTGGTGGGAGTGCAGGCATTTCCAGGTGGTGAGACTACTAATATGTAACATTTGTGATGTCATGTTAATGGTACTACGTGCTCAAGTATGTTGTTGGTCCGGCATTGCTGTGAGCATTTCAGGTGTTGCAGGTTTCTAATAGTGCCACTGTACATAGTGAGACTGATGTCATGTTGTGGGGATTACTTTGTTTACCTGCAATTAGCATGACATGGCACGGTGTGTCGTGTGGCGGTGCTGGGGTTGGGTTGGCTGACATGGCACTGTCCTCTTGTTGCATTTTGCAAGTGGGTATTCATTTTAGCTGCTTCCATGTGTAACTTAACAAAACTGCATTGGTGGTGTCTGTGTGGGTAGGGATGCACACATTGTGACACTTCCAGGTGAACAATCTCAGGCTGACATGGTATTCCCGGTTCATTCTCCAGACATTCAGGATCAGTGTCAGGTTGAGTCATCATTGATTTTCAGATGGAATGTGCCAGGGCAGTGTGCACTCCACAGGGGTGTGATTTCTATGTGAAGTAATTAGCCACTAGCTGTGTACGGGCTGCCTCCCCCCGTGCCCTTTCCCCTCCCATGCGCAGCGGCTGTGCATGTGGTTGGGGATGTGGGGCCACCACCATGTCCACGGCCAGGCCCCGGCGTGTTGCAACGTTGTGCAGGACACATGCTGCCACTATGATCCTGCACACTACTGGGGGAGCGTATAACAGCTGCCCGCCAGAACGGTCAAGGGAGCGAAAGCGTGACTTTAGCACTCCGAATGTGCGCTCCACTATGCCCCTGGTTGTAATGTGGGCTGTGTTATATCTTACCTGGGGTGGCGTGGTGGGGTTCCGAATTGGCGTCATCATGTGGGGGCTGAGAGGGTAGGCACTGTCCCCTGTGGAGGTGGTGATTGGTATCATTGGTGGGGTTGTGACCTTGCTCAGTATCCAACAGGCATGCATGTGCAGTGGCATACATACTCACCAAGCAGCCATGTATCGCCATGCCGCCCAGCTTCTAGGTCCCGGCTTAGGGTGGACATTCGGTAAATGAAGCTGTCGTGGGTGGACCCGGGATAGTTGGCATATACTGAGGTGATGATTCCCTTGGCATTACATGCTACCTGCACGTTGATGGAATGCCAGTGCTTGCGGTTCCTATAGATGTGCTCAGATGCCCTGGGGGGACGTAGAGCCACATGGGTGCAGTCGATGGCACCTAGCACTTTGGGGAATCGTGCCACAGCGTAAAAATCCAGGGCGGCAGCATGCCTTTCTGCAGGTGTTCTGGGCAGGTATATGTGCCTGCGGACTGATGGGCGTGCAGTGATGATGTTCAAGACCTGGTGTAGGCAGCGTGACTGGGTGGCCTGTGACACCCCACCCACTATGGCACTTGTCCGCTGAAATGATCCAGTGGCTAAGAAGTGAAGTACATTGAGGACCTCTTCCAGGGGGCTGAGTGCTTGGGAGCACAGGGTGGGTGATGTGAGGTCATCCTCCCACTCACTCACCAGGTCCAGTATGATGTGTGGTGGAAACCTGTACCTCCCATACACCTGGTCATCAGGCATCCCGAAAAGGCTGGTTCTGGGTGTGAATATTCTGGCCCTGACTATCCTCCTCCTCCTCCTTTGGTAGCCCACTGCCACTGCTGCTAGGAACGGTATGTTCATCCTGCCGTCTGAGCTTGTTATTGTTAAAGTCCGCAAATTTATGCTTTGCGCGTGTTCTAGGCGAGCGTGTGACCCGCGCACCCCTGGAATCCAGTTCCCAGTCCAATAGCGTGTGGAAATTCACACGCACCACGGGATACAGGTTCGCTGACGTACTTGCGTGTGTAAGTGCCCGCACACCCATTAAATACACGTACATAGGCCAATCGCGTGTACGCGCACTTTTGTCCAATTACACGCGATGACACTCTGACGTGCAGTATCTCCACGTGTACCCCGTCATCACGTGCTGAGTGGGGAACACCCGTGCGGGTCACGTCACAGACGCGCTTACGCGCTGAGGGACTCTGGTCCAATAGAATCGCGTATGCGTGCTGACGCGCTTACGCGCTAAGGGCCTTTCCTCGGATTTCACGCTGACGTGCAGGATTTTCACGTGCCAAATCACTCCGTATCAAGCTGGCCACGCGAAAACACACGGAAGCCCACGCTCCTGCCCAGAAGGCCGAGTTACTGCCCCCCAGTGCCCCGAGCAGCCTCCCACGTGCCATCTGCTGCTGCCTGCCTGCCTGCCTGCCTGCCTGCTGCCACCGTGCCCTGCCATTTGGTGCCTGCACATCAGCCATCTGCAGGGGTCCAGTTGCTGTGTCCACCCCTGCTGGAACTGAAGACTCCCGACTGGGATTACATCGCTCCACAGCCCAGCCCCAGGACCCAGTTGCCCACCCACACCTGCCTCTGGGGTTGCCATGTCGGGCACTTCCACATCTGGCACCAGTGGCAACCCCAGGCCAGAGGGGCAGAGGGGCACCAGCTTCACTGTCACCGAAGTTGGTGTCCTGGTGGAGCATGTCCTGGGGCAGTATGATGCCCTCTTTGGATCGTCCCGCGCCAGCAAGGAAGGACGGCAGAGGATCTGGGCCGACTGTGTGGTTGCCATCAACGCGGAGGGGGTGGCAACCCGCGACGTCCTGAAGATCAAGAAGCGCTGGGAGGACTTGAGGTCCAGGACCCTTGTGAAGGCCCGGCGCCTCGTGGAGGGGGGCCGGGGCCGCATGAGTTCCATCCAGATGAGGGTCCTGGAACGCGTACGCCCAGCGCTCCACGCCCAGATCCTTGAGAGGGAGGCCCGTCTGGAGTTGAGCGGTAAGTGTCCATGCATTACTGTGTGAGACAGGGCATGTTGCGGTGTGCTGGTTCTATGATACTTGCCTGTATGTGTGCCATAGGCCATGTATGCATGTATGTGTGCAGGGACATCATGGTAATGCATGTGCGACCAGTGATGTGTGATGCACATGGTTGTTGCATGTGTTGAAATGCCGCATGGGGAGCCCTATGCAGATGTTGAACATGAGAGCATGCCAGTCTCTGTACCTGGACATGGGTGGGGGTGAGGGATGGGTGCTGATGCCAGGTACATATATGGTAGCCATGTCTGTGTGCCTGACCTGCGTGTCTGTGACTTGCGCATGCCATGGATGCATGACACATGTGTGTGACAATGCACAGATTCAGTAAAGCAGCCAAATTACCCTTGTATCCGCTGTGTTTGGTGTGTTTGGGGCCAGATGGATGTGACTGAGGTGAAGTGTGTGCATGTGATGGGCATGAGCCATGATGCATGTGAGTTCCATATCATTGAATGTTTCAACAGTCCATTGGACATGCATGGAAATGTCCATGGCATGCACCATGCCTGTTACTGTGTGTGTTTTGCCTGGACTGACCCATGTGTTGTGGAGGGACATGATGGAAGTGTACTTTGACAGTGGTGCTCATCTGCTATTGCTTCCTGTCTAGGGGACCATTGTACAGTGCCCTGATGCTTGTGTTCTTTGTCTCCCTCTACGCAGCGGCTAGTGAAGAAGAGGGCGGAGACGGCGCTGTGGAGCAAGGCGTCGGGGATGCCCCCACGGCTGCAGCGGAAGGGGTGGGTGAGCCCCCACAGGGGCCTGCTACGGTGGGAGACGGTGAGGAGCCATCCAGGTTGGTGGTTTGCACAGAGGAGGAGGAGGCCGCCACTGGGGCACACATGGGGCCTGGTGGGGGCATCCCTGCTGGTGCAAGTGGTGCAGTCCAGGGCCAGGGGCAGGAGGCAGCACAGGTCACCGTGGAGGGGCCTGTGCATGTCGCTGTCCCTGACCCTGTGAGTGCACCACCATGCACCAGCAGGGATGCCCCGTCCCAGGCCTGTCCGCAGGTAGAGGGGATGTCCATGTCACCTGACTCCCCTCCACCTGCGGACGTGGGAACCCCTGGCCGTGCGGAGAAGGTCCTGATTGGGGTCGCGATGCGCACGGCTGTGATTCGTGATGCCGTGCGTGCTTCCCGGGAAGAGCACGCACGTCATCACGAAGTGCACCGTGCCGACGTGGCCCAATTGGGATCGGCCATGTTCGGGGGTTTCCTGCATGTGTTGGCCAATGTGGCGGCCCTCTCCTCCTCTGTGCAGGCTATCCACCAGTCGTTCTCCTTGCCGTCTTCCAGCCCAGATGCCACCAGGGCCCCCTGTGGACCTGCCCCGACCAATGCAGCCAGCTCGGTGGGGATCCCATCCCTGCCACAGTCGGGAGTCAGAGATCCAGCAGGGGTGGACACCAGAGCAACTGGACCCCAGCAGATGGAGGATGTGACGGCATCATCGGGCAGGGCACGTGCACGACGGCGTCGGTGGTTTCCATCAGCCTGGATGCCGTCGTGCTGGCACAGGCAGTTGCGTCGGAGGCAGCAGCAGGCTCAACGTGGGAGGCATCATGGCTCGGGGCCATCAACATCAGGGGTGCAGGCATCGGCCGGAGGGCAGGAGAACCCTGGAATGGGAGTGGCTTCCGTGTGGGAGCGGTTGTGCCAGCGGATAGGTGCGGAGCGGCAGCGGGCAGAGGAGGAACGGCTCACGATGGTCAGGGCGGAGGACTCCATGCGGAGGGCGCTGAGGCGGGCTGAGTGCCTCGAGGGTCTTCGCAGGGAGTTTGAGCTTGACACTGCGTTATCCCTGCGGGACCTCGGGGCCAGGGAACATGCCCGCCTCCAAGCCATTGACCAGGAGTTCGATGATGCCCTGGCCCATGACAATAACCAGTGAGCCGTCCGAATAGCCCGCTGCCTTTGTATATAGTTGTATAGTTAGGGTTAGGTTTCCTTTGTTTTTTTGATTTTTCTTTTGGTTGCGATTGGACAATGCACCACTTTTTTGTATATAGTTCAGTTTTTAGTTAGTAGTCATAGTTAGGTTTAATTTGGTTGGGCTCATGGACCCAGGATGATCTTCTTCATGGTTCTTCATTGGCTTATTTTAATTTTTCAGATTATTTTCTTGGACATTCATCTTGTTTTGTTTGATTTGCTTTGTGTTTTTTCTTATTTCATTTCCATTCTACTTGCTGTTCAATACATATTATTATTTTAATCTTCAATGTGTCGTATCATCTCATTGCTTTCAGGCATGTCATGTTGGGTGTTTTGTCATTCACTTGCAGCCATTGTGTGTGACAGACATGTGTTGAATTGCATTATTTAAATTGGGGTTGTAACATGTAATTGCCTTTGATATGTGGGTGGGTGTGATAGTTGGTTGGGCCTTTTGGCAGGGGAGGATGGGCATTACGGACATGATTGGGGAATGTTGGGACCCAGGTGCAGGGGGGCATGGATTGGACATGGGTGGGGGCCTGCTGGCAGGTGCCCCACAGTGCTGGGGGGGTGGGGGTGGTGGGAGAGTGGGGGCCTGGTGGAGGGTGCCCCTGGTGGCTGGGGTGTGGGGGTGGTGGGAGACATGAGTGGGGGCCTGGTGGAGGGTGACCCTGCACTGCTGGGGTGTGGGGGTGGTGGGTGACATGAGTGGGGGCCTGGTGGAGGGTGCCCCTGGTGGCTGGGGTGTGGGGGTGATGGGAGACATGAGTGGGGGCCTGGTGGAGGCTGCCCCTGCACTGCTGGGGTGTGGGGGTGGTGGGAGACATGAGTGGGGGCCTGGTGGAGGGTGACCCTGCACTGCTGGGGTGTGGGGGTGGTGGGAGACATGAGTGGGGGCCTGGTGGAGGGTGACCCTGCACTGCTGGGGTGTGGGGGTGGTGGGAGACATGAGTGGGGGCCTGGTGGAGGGTGCCCCTGCACTGCTGGGGTGCGGGGGTGATGGGAGACATGAGTGGGGGCCTGGTGGAGGGTGCCCCTGGTGGCTGGGGGGTGGGGGTGGTGGGAGACATGAGTGGGGGCCTGGTGGAGGCTGCCCCTGCACTGCTGGGGTGTGGGGGTGGTGGGTGACATGAGTGGGGGCCTGGTGGAGGGTGCCCCTGGTGGCTGGGGGGTGGGGGTGGTGGGAGACATGAGTTGGACATGGGTGGGGGCCTGCTGGCAGGTGCCCCACAGTGCTGGGGGGTGGGGGTGCAAGGGGACATGAGTTGGTGGTCATTAGTTCAAGGAGACATATGCCTTTGCTGGGGGGCATGCCCATGGTGGGTGGGCTGCCTGCGGGACATGACCAGGGATGCAGGGTAGTCCCCTGTGGTGTGGGCTGCCTGCAGGGGCCGTGGAGGGTGTACAGGGTACACCTGGGAGGACCCACACTGTCAAATCACATGTGGAACTTCCCGCGCACCCCTGATATACACGCGCCCAGGCTATTCGCGTGTGGAACTTCCCGCGCACCCCTTAAATACACGCGCCCAGGCTATTCGCGTGTGGAACTTCCCGCGCACCCCTGGAATACACGCGCCCCCAGGCTATTCGCGTGTGGAACTTCCTGCGCACCCCTGAAATACACGCGCCCAGCCTATTCGCGTGTGGAACTTCCCGCGCACCCCTGAAATACACGCGCCCAGGCTATTCGCGTGTGGAACTTCCCGCGCACCCCTGAAATACACGCGCCCAGGCTATTCGCGTGTGGAACTTCCCGCGCACCCCTGAAATACACGCGCCCAGGCTATTCGCGTGTGGAACTTCCCGCGCACCCCTGAAATACACGCGCCCAGGCTATTCGCGTGTGGAACTTCCCGCGCACCCCTGAAATACACGCGCCCAGGCTATTCGCGTGTGGAACTTCCCACGCACCCCTGGAATACACGCGCCCCCAGGCTATTCGCGTGTGGAATTTCCCGCGCACCCCTGAAATACACGCGCCCAGCCTATTCGCGTGTGAAACTTCACGCGAACCCCTGATATACACGTAGCCCGCTCCCCCAGGCCCGATCGCGTGAGGAACTTCACGCGAACCCCTGTAATACACGTAGCCCGCTCCCCCAGGCCCGATCGCGTGTGAAACTTCACGCGAACCCCTGATATACACGTAGCACACTCCCCCAGGCCCGATCGCGTGAGGAACTTCACGCGAACCCCTGATATACACGTAGCCCGCTACCCCAGGGCCGATCGCGTGAGGAACTTCACGCGAACCCCTGTAATACACGTAGCCCGCTCCCCCAGGCCCGATCGCGTGTGAAACTTCACGCGAACCCCTGATATACACGTAGCACGCTCCCCCTGGCCCGATCGCGTGAGGAACTTCACGCGAACCCCTGTAATACACGTAGCCCGCTCCACCAGACCCGATCGCGTGTGAAACTTCACGCGAACCCCTGAAATACACGTAGCCCGCTCCCCCAGGCCCGATCGCGTGAATAACTTCACGCGAACCCCTGTGATGCACGTACCCTGCTGAAATCGCGTGTTAGACTTCCCGCGCACCCGGTATACACGCACACGTATTTTTTGTCAGCGGGTGTCCGTGTTTGTGGGTACCCCTTTGCACGTCATTTTTCCTGGAGGGCCACAGTATGGGACATTCATCATGGCAGTATATAGGTGCTATTTGTTGGCGCACCTTTTGGCGCACATTTATTACAGCCGCAGAGACGCTACCGCCTGCTTTCTTGTGGCGGTCGTGTTTGTGCCTGTGCGCTGGTTTGAGCGTGCGCTTTTTTGCCCTATTCTATTCCATGAATACGTGTTGTAGGCGAGCGTGTGGGCGTTCCGCGCACTTGTGCCCTGTACTTCCCCCGTGACGCCCACGTTTTGGCAAGTTGTTCCCCATTCCGAGTGTTACGCCCGTGTTCCGCCTACTTTTGTTGCGTGCGCCGCGCTATGTGCGAATTTCGCTGTGGCCTGTGCGATTTTCGCTGTGACCTGGCGCACGCTGTTAGATGGCCTGTGCGCCAACGTGCGCCGCGCACTTTTTTATCGCACATCCGCTGGTTTTCTCGCGCACGGCCTTCCATGAATCGATGTGCGCTGCTTTTCGTGCGATTTTCGCAATTGCACTGCGATTTTCGCTATTCCACTGCGATTCGCACGTTTTTGCCCACTTGCGCCGCGCTAATTATTCCATGAATCGGCTTAACTTCCCAAGCAAAATTCAGCATGCTTTTACTGCTCGACGTTTCAGTGCTTTTTCTTCATATGTACACACAATGGGCCTCATTACGAGAATCCCGCAAAAAACAGGCCCATTACCGGCCTGGAGGAAGTATCGTGTCCGTGCTCGTTTGACGCCGCTAATAGCGGCTGATTACGAGTGTGCGAGCACGCGCGAACGCCATGCCGGTAATGGCCATACCGCCATGACGCTAAAGGCCCTCCAACCCCCCAATAGCGGCATCACGGGACCAGCCGATACCGCCTCCGCCTAGGAGGCACCCCTTAATTCCGACCAGGTAATAAGATCATGCTAATACCGGGCTCGTAATACCGGACCCGGAAGTAACGTCATCGCGTTGGAACGGGAAATGCGCCGGCGGCTATCTTTAAAAACACAATCCATTGCAATCCTCCCAAACCACCAGTGTTGACCAGGAGAGACCAGGGCCATTGAAAAGAACATGTCTAAGGCAACCCGAAAAACCAACCCCCGCCTGCGCAAGAAGCGTTTCTCAGATGAGGAATTGAACATGTTGGCAGATACCCTTGCTGCCCATGCCGACGAGGTCTTCACCCATAACCTCAAAAGGGAGGCACAGCAGAGGAAGGAGATATGGGAGGAGGTAGCCCGCAAGGTGTCTGCAGTCGGCACCACCCCACGCACAGTCAAAGACTGCAAGAAAAGGTGGGATGACCTCCGCCTCAGGGTCCGCAACATCATGGCCAGCAATCAGAGGGAGGCCATGGCCAGAGGCAGGGGTGCCCACTCCCCGGTCAAACTCATGCGCTGGGAGGAGACATGCAGCACAACAATCCAGATGGAGTCGATAGAGGGCTTCGAGGAGATGGAGACGGTTGCCGCAACATCTGGAGATGGAGGTGAGTGACCCTGCAAACCCCAGTATGGCAAACCATGACAAAGCACAAGTGATGTGGAAGAGAGCCTAGGCAAGGCAATGCATGGCCTATCACACACACATTAACATATCCATGTCCAGATGGAGGCCCAAACCCTGCTACACTGAAATTCATGCTGAGTTCCAATGCCATTTCCAACACACAGCCAACACACAGGGACCATTCCCATGTCAAACATCACGCAAACCCCAATACAACGACATACCACCTGGCATGCATCATTGCCGAATTGAGACATCACGGCTAATGCCAAAATGCCCCCCCTTCAAAGTACCCTGTGTGACACACTTGTAAGATATCAATGCATGAGAAATCAAAAACTCCACAGCACCATCTCGTGCATCTTGTATGTAACACCATCACTGATGCCCTGCATCTCTTCTTCCCCCCCCCAGGCACCGATGGAGAAGATGGCATTCAAGACCCAGGCACAAGGCCATCCACGTCCCAGGCCAAACCACCTGGCATTGGCAAAACAACCTCCGGGGCAGCATCGCGGCCCACAGTACAGGCGAGGGCGAGTGCACAGGCCATGCCAGAACATGAGGGCCCCACAGCAGCGGATGACACCTCAACCACAGAGCTGCCAACAACAGTGGAAGGGGAGGCCAGTGGCACCCATTCCGCTGCAACAAGTTCAGTGGGTGAGGCAGCAGCCACAGCCCCACTCAGTGACGTTGACATAGGAGCGGAGGAGTACGTGGACCAAGAAGGTACAATACATGTGGCATGTCCACACACCCCAAGCCCCCTGTCAACCCCCCAACATGCCACTCAGGCCTCACTCACCAGCCCCATGCTGGATCCTGCAGTTCTGCTGCACAGCCCCGAACTGAGTACCACCCCAGAGGCCAGCCCTGCGATAGCACGCCCTGCCGCAGCATCATCAACCTCTGCTGCTCCCACCAACTTGGAGGCACGACTGTCAAGGGTGGAGGCAAGGCAGGACACCATGATAGAAATTGTGCGCCAGTATGTGGCTTGGGGGCGGTCACACACGTACTGACTGGAATACTGCAACACATGCAGCAACACCAACCTGCGCCAGCCGTGCCAATCCCTACGGTATACACCCCATCCTCAACACCTGCATCCTCTGCACCCTCCAGCCCTGTGCAACTGACAAGGGGGAGCGCAAGGCAGACTGAAATGCTGCCCCCGGACAGCAAGAAAACATGCAAATAGTGTGGGATAACATTGGGAGTGGGGGGAGGTGGTGTTGGTGGTGTATAGGGGATTAAGGGGGTGTTAATTGGGGAGTATGGGGAGTTCATTGGGGTATGGAGAGTTCATTGGGGTATGGGGAGTTCATTGGGGGGTATGGGGACTTCATTGGGGGTGTGGGGAGTTCATTGGGGTATGGGGAGTTCATTGGGTGTATGGGGAGTTCATTGGGGGTATGGGGAGTTTGGGTGTGTTGGGGTGTAGGGGGTGGGGGGAGGGCATGTGAGTAGTGGAGGGAGGACACACGTTTTTGTAGTTTTCATTAATACACCCGTTGTGTGCAAAATCATTCAATGGGCCTCATCACAAGGTTGGCGCTAAAAATCTGGCAGTACCGGCATGGCGGTAATAACATGTCCGGCTTGGCACCAATCCGCAAATAGCGGACGATCAAGAGTGCGCGGGCGCGTGCATCCCTGCATGCCGGTTACGGCCGTACCGGCATGCCAGTAACGACCCCTAAACACCCACAGAGCGGCATCGACCAATACGCACAAAACAGCTCCGCCCTCAGTAACCCCTAAATACCGTTACCATTATTAACATAGTGCAAATAAGGGGTGCATTAATACGGGACCCGGAAGTAATGTCATCGCGCCGGAACGGGAAATGCCATGGCGGCCATCTTTAAAAACACAATCCATTGCCATCCTCCACCTACAGGACCCTCTACACCCCAACTCCCAGGCCACCACGGACAACATGTCAAAGACCACCCAGAGAGGCACGGCCCGCCTGCGCAAACCACGTTTTACAAATGATGAGCTGAACATGTTGGCCGACACCCTTGAGGCAAATGCTGAAGTGGTGTTCTGCAACGACCTCAGGCGTTCAGCCCAGCTCAAGAAAAAGGCCATCTGGGAAGAAGTTGCCCAGAAAGTAAGTGCAGTCGGCACCACCACACGCACAGTGCATGATTGCAAAAAACGGTGGGGACGACCTCAGGCTGAGAGTCCGGCACATATTGTCAGCTAATCGGAGCCAGGGGCTGGCAACAGTAGGAGGACCACACTCCCCACTGAAATTGGCCAGATGGGAGGAGACCTGCAGCTCCATCATAGACGTGGAGTCCATCGAAGGAGTCGGTGAAGCAGAGTTTGGCGTGCCAACATCGGCAGATGAAGGTGAGTGTCCCTACTGAAACAGTAAAAATAATCATAATCATCCTCCCCCAAATGTGGCTGCTACACCAGCCAAAAAATGGGCCATCATGCACACCTACACATACCAATGTACACATTCTGGGTCTACCACCATCCCATCCCAATGCATGTTGCGGTCATACACGAATACACCCACAAGACACATTTCATGGGCATGTGCCACCCAGGACGACCCTCCCAAAACACATCAATGTCCAACTGCACCCAACAATGCGTACATGTGGACACGACTACGCTATCAAAATCCATTCTTCAACATTGCATGTACACAGTCCCCTACAAAGCCACGAATGCAACTGATCAGATGGCGCCACATGTTCAATGACTAATGCATGCACAATGCAAGCGGAACAATCACTGATATACTGCCACTCTCTGTCCCCCACAGGTACGGATGCTGACAGTGATGAAGCGCAAGGGAGTGCACAATGCACAACACCAGCCAAAAGGCCTAGGAGGCAATCTGATGGCACAGGTCCATCAACCTCAAGTGGACCAAGTATGGGCCATGCGGGAAGCGGGGCAAGAACCGGTGCAAAAACAGCACCACAGACAAGTACACAGGACGAGCAAACACCTGCACCTGCATCCGTGGTCACACCATCCACACTGGCTGAGGACACAGCAGGCATGGAGGATGACACACATTCTGCTGCTGCCAGCACAATTGAGGAGATGGCTGCATCGGCAGATCATAGTGTTGATGAGGTAGCTGGGCCGGACAATGAGGGCGATGCAGGACTTGTCCACTCAGAGCCTGTAGTGCACACACCAAGCCCGCAGGCCACCCCACAGGACACACCTCAGCGGGACTCATCCGACCAGGGCAGCCATGGACAGTGGTCTCCGGCCATGCACAGCCCCATGATCCATGCTGTGCCACCACATCACCCACCGACCACAACCCACACTGCCATACGGGACCGTGAGAGACAGCTCTCCAGGATGGAGGCCTGGCAGGAGGTGATGCAAGGCTATGTGCAGCAGTACCTTGCTGAAGGGGAGACAACACACCGTATTATCCAGGACAGCACCGCGGCCGTTATCCAGGCCATTAACTCAAGTGCACAGCAAGTGCGTGATGGCTTCAATGCCTTGGGTCAGATCCTCACCAGGATTGCTGACCGCATGGACCAACGGCATACCCTGCCCCTTGGATCACAACCATCTGGGTCATCCACATCATCCACGCCATCGGGCTCGAGGCAGAGCAGCCCCGTGTGCATGTCCCTGCGGAGTTTGCGCCGCTCAGAGATCCAACCCCCACCTCCTAAGGGGGCTCAACAGTAGCAGGGCCACCCTGCATAATCCCTTTGGGCATACATCCAGACACATGCCGTGCCATAGTTGACTTTGGGTGTTAGGGGGTGGGTGGAGGGTGGTGGTGGGTGTAGTGTGTAGTACTGGGGTGTTTGGGGGCATGGGAGTAGGTTGGGGGAGGTGGAGGGTGGTGGAGGGTGTAGTGTGTAGTACTGGGGTGTTTGGGGGCATGGGAGTAGGTTGGGGGAGGTGGAGGGTGGTGGTGGGTGTAGTGTGTAGTACTGGGGTGTTTGGGGGCATGGGAGTAGGTTGGGGGAGCTGGAGGGGTGGTGGGGGCGTGGATTGTTGAATCATGTTGTACTTAATTTCTCATGAATACACCAGTTGTGTAACAAACATCACATGAGTGGACATTGCTGATTTTTTGTATGTCAATTTATTGCTTCATGGTGATTCGTACACATGTGCCCACACAACCAGTGCCCACAGTACACAACACAGGGCACCCTCTGCATTAAAGTACATCAGAATGATTGGTCTATGACCATTTTGCGCAATGCGCAACCCTCACGAGTTTCGCGTCCTGGCCTATGTCCTACTTCTACTCCTTCCTCTCCTTCTACTTCACCAGGTGGTGGCAGCTCCACGTCAGGTGGCAGGGGTATGTTCCGCCGGATGCACATGTTATGTAGCATTACACATGCGGTGATGATCTTGCCCACCTTCTCAGGCCCGTATATGAGTGCCCCTCCCGGCCTGCTGATGCAGCGAAACCGTGCCTTCAAAAGGCTAAACGTCTGCTCAATGACCACACGTGTACGTGTATGTGCACGATTGAAGTCCTCATCGTGCCTGTTCTGCGGGTTCCTGACAGGGGTGAGTAGCCACGGCGTCAGGGGATATCCAGCATCACCTACATGGGAGCAGAAGGAGGTATGTGTGAGGATGAGGCTCAGTTGACAGGTGTGCTCAGCCTGTACATCATTCAAGTTCATATGCACTATCTCGTCATTGGCAGCCACATCCACATGACTGTCAGCGCTGTACAGTGCATGCCAATCCATAGAGGGAGTCTTGTGTGACATACATGACCTAGGATTTTAAAGCACCAGGCAATGTATGTCTTGGCTAGGAGCATTTTGCATGCAAATGTGAGGGCTGTGTGTCGGCGGATGACTTAAGGAACTACCATTCCCCCCAATCCATCTGCCCCCATGGCCCAGAGGGCATTCCCCTAGCATATGCATGTACCCCCCCCCAATCCATCTGCCCCCATGGCCCAGAGGGCATTCCCCTAGCATATGCATGTACCCCCCCAATCCATCTGCCCCCATGGCCCAGAGGGCAGACTCACCCAACAGCCAGACACTTCGTACAACGTCTCCTTCCATGTAGCGGGGTAGTGAGGAGTTTCACAGCACCATGGCATCATGCGTGGATCCTGGGTATCTGGCACAGCAATGTGTTATTATCTGGCTGGCATCACACACCATCTGCACATTGATGGAATGGTATAGCTTCCGATTGCGGTACACCGCCTCCACGGCATGTGGGACTACCAACTCTACATGGGTACAGTCGAGGGCACCAATTACATTGGGCATGCCTGCCAGTGCATGGAATGCTATTTTGGTGGCATTTGCCTCCTGTGGTGACCTTGGTAAGGATATGTAGGCAATTGCGTGCTTCAGTAGTGCATCCAGCACTTGGTTTAACACAACAGAGAAGCATTATTGGGACATGCCATGCATTTGGCCCACTGTGTGTTGATAAGTGCCTGTGGCCAGGAAGTGGAGCACAGATGCCACCTTCAGCAAAGGGGGGATGGCTGTGCGGATGTTGATCAGGCTGACCAAGTCATCCTGTATTAATTCCACTATGTTGGTGATGGTGTCTCTGTCCAGGTGGTACAGCGTGTGGATCTGTGCTGGGGTTAAGTCAAATGGATTGGCCCTTATACGTTGGATTGTTGGCTGTCTGCGGGGAGCGACTGCCTGCACTGGTGGGATTTGCTGGGCATGTCTCACCCTCCTTCTCCTCCGGTGTCTCCTCTGTGTTTCCTGTTGTACTGCATGCTCAAGGAGTAGCAGTGCAGGCATGTCCTCCAGGCCCAGTATGGCAAGTACAAGTGGTAGCATTTTGCCTTGAAGGGGGGTGTGGTGTGTGGATGTGCTCCTTTTGTGCTGACCCTGACTCCATTGCCTCCACCTGTGCTGATTGAGTGCACCTGTGGCACTTGGTTACACAGCAGTTTGCTGTTTACGGGTAGTCCGCGATGCCGGTATTGCCGGCATCATGGTGGCCCTTCTTGCCGGCATCTCGATGCCAGTATGTACTTATATGTGTGACTCGTGGTGTCCCCTTCTTTGCGGCATGCCGGTATTAAGGCCTCCCCATCTGCGCGCGTGCCCGCATGCCGGTACTGTGGTGCACGGCCACAGCGGGTCCTTGACGATGCCGGTAGCAACGGCATCTAGGGTCATGATGCAATGTCCCAGTAATGGAGGCCGGTATTGCCTTACCGGTGCCGTTCTCACCGGAGCGCCAACCTTGTGATGAGGCCCAATGCCTGGACATTGTTCATTTCGTGTGTAATCATTTTATTCATGGCAATGCACAGTGCCCAATTCCCCACATATCCTGTGTGCATGTCCACATGGACCCAGTCCTCAGTGTAGCACTGACACATATCCATTAACGTCCCTGTGGTTCACAGGTATTCGTCAATCAGTGATTGGCGTGCAGCATGGCCATCTTGTGCATCTGTCATGATGCCTACCTCTAAGGAGCCAGGCCGGGCCCAGCAACCCCAGAGGCAGACATCATTTTCCCCAGGGAAGTCTCAGCGGGCCCAAGTCGGGGCCCTTTGGACTCAGTCCTGGCGCCTTAGGCGCCAGGCTCATAGCGGACCCCAGTCCTGGCGCCTTAGGCGCCAGGCTCATAGAAGAGGATATGTGTTTAAGTGCTTGGGTGCACACTTACCTGATGCAGACATTGCTGCTTCATCCAGGCCCTCTTGAGGCCTGAATGGGACTACTTAACCTGTAGGACTACTTCACCACCCGGGTGTGGTCGGGGAAGGATACATACCTGATTGGTGGAAGGATACATACCAGGAACTTCTTCCAAGGCTATTTAAACCCCACCCGAACAGCCACACATGCTTCGCGTTGTTCTGCACCTAGCAGCTGGACGCTCGCCGTGTCAGCTCCTGCATCCTGACTTCAGCCACGCCTGCCAGCACCCTGGAACACCTGCAAGGGGAGAAAGGAAGAGAATAGGAGAAGAAAAGCCCTTACCTGCTAAATCTGCATCCCGGAGTCATTTCTCCAACGGCCCTGAAAAGGAAGACATCATTTTAAAGGCATTTCGTTTCGATCGCTGCAGCGCTGCATTTTACTCACCTTTGCAAGGCGCTTCCATCTTCAGCAGCGATCTTCCGGATTCAGCTACGCCCCGGCGCCTAGAGGAAAAAAGACAAGAACAAAGGTGAGAGGGAGAAAAGGAATAAGGAAAGCTCAGTTTCCTTTTAAGTCTTACCTGTTGGATTATTCCCACTGCATTTCGGGTCCTGCCGCTTCCTGGCATCTCCGGACCCCGGCCCCTATGGGGAAAAAAGACAAAGGGCCTCATTACGACCCTGGTGGTAAGGGGTTAACGCCAGCGTTAACTGCGCCGACCCTTTACCGCCAATTACGAGGTCCCCTAGCGCCATGGTGCTTTTAACACCTGCTTTTAGCAGGTGTTAAAATCCATGGCGCTAAGGGACCATGGAGTTAATTACGCCACCGTAATTTACGGTGGCGTAATTAACGCCTTCCCCACTCCCATTATGCCCTATGGGGCAAAAATGGGAATGGGGAAGGGTAAATGGGGATTGGGGACTTACCGCCCCGCCTAGGTCGGAATGGGGCGGTAAGTCCGCCAACCACCATGGCGTAAACGTAGTTTACGCCATGGTGGTAAAGTCACGGCCCAGGCGGTAACTTACCGCCTGGGTCGTAATGAGGCCCAAAGACATTGAATGAGCGAATGCAAAGACATTACCTGAGCGCTCATCCAGAACTGTTTCACTTCGGGTCGGCGCCATATCTCCGGCACTCCGAACCCCGGCCCCTAAGGGGAAAAAGACATAAGCATTAGCGCTTGCTGCAATTAGACAACGAACATTATTATTAAGCTTGAACCTTTGAACAGAACTTTTACAGCGCCTTACCTGAACAGTCAAGCTTACCTGAACTCCCATCAATCCTCAATCCAGTGAAGTAACTGGGTTTCAACGCGCCCCTGCATCAGAAGCAGGATGGAGAGCTCATCCTTCCAAACCCTAAGGTGAGGCTTCACGGGGAATCGTGGAGGAGGTATCGTGGAGGGTTGGAAGGGAGTGGGAGGCTTGAGCATTGTTCCACAGTTGGTAATACTCCCTTTTCACGCACAGGAGGGTATCCAACGAGCCAGGGAAGCCAGAATAGAGGGGCCCTTCCTGTCCATCTTCAGAGTTCTGCGCCTTCGACGCCGCGCCTCCGTGGGAACCAGGTGAGCGTTACAGAACGCGAAGCCTTACCACAATTTCCCACCTGGGCGCTATGGAGACTTCCGAGACAGATCAGCTGGCCCATCTTTTAGGGGAATTACGGGCAGAAGTGCACTCAGCCCGCCAGGAGACTAATGCTCTCAGAAGGGAACTAATCCTATCCAAGGAAAGAACTGATGATCTGGCCAAAAGGTTATTGCAGGGCCAGGCAGAGCACACTCCTTTACCTGTTTCCGGAGATATTTCTACAACAATGGGTTCGAATAACCCGGTACAAATCAATCTACCTGGACACATGCCTTTGGCCCCGCCGGAACGTTTTGCGGGGGATCCCAAGAAATATGCCGTTTTTATGAACCAATGCCGTTTACACTTTTTATGCAGGCCCGGGGCCTTCCCCAACGACCAGACCAAAGTAGCCTTTGTACTATCTTACCTCAGTGGCTGTGCTGCCGATTGGTCTATTCCATTGGTAAATCAGGATGATCCCATTCTCCGGGATTTCCAGGGCTTCCAGGCCAGCATGGAAAGATTGTTCGCTCGACACTCGCAGGGACAAGCCCTTGACAACGAACTGCTATCCTTACGACAAGGTAATCAGGATCTTTTGTCCTATATCGCCACCTTTAATAGACTAGTTGTGGAAACCGGATGGCCTGAAAATAAAAGGATCACATTGTTTCATCGAGGCCTACGCGGAGAGCTTAAAGATGTTATAGCTCAGATAGTAGATCCACCCCAGGCCTGCGCAGACTACATAGACTTAGTGGTTCAACTTGATCACAGACTTCAAAATAGAAAAGCAGATCGGCTCAAGTATGAAACCAGAGTACCTATCAAGACCCACGTTAACTCCAAGAGTACTGACGTTTCCGAACCTATGCAAATTGGCAGTGTTAAAGGACCATTAACGCAGAAGGAACGAGAGAGAAGGCGACAAATGCAACTTTGTCTGTATTGCGGAACTTCCGGTCACTTTCTTCAAAGTTGTCCAGTTAAACCACCCAAGAAGGTGGTTGGAGCCACTGATAACGAGTTATTGACACCTGGTTCGGGAAACGACCTAGCCCGACAAGCGTAGGGGTCCGCTTGCCGAGCTTGAAAACAAACTCTTTGACCTCGCATTTTGTCATGCCAATGGTGCTTGTGAACCCAAAACAGCCTCAGCAGTTGCATGCTATAAAAGCATACATAGACAGTGTAGCTATTGGAAATTACATAGACCGTGAATTGGCTTCCAGGATTAAGCTTCCTCTCCGCCCGAAAGTAACCCAAGATGTAATTACTACAGTTGATGGAACCGAAATAGCCTCAGGGCCTGTAACGCATTCCACAGTTGAAATCACTCTGGTGGGTCAGGACGGACATCGGGAAGCAATCGTGTTTGATGTGATCAAGGCCCCACAATTTCAAGTACTTCTTGGAATCCCTTGGTTAGAAACACATAATCCGAGAATAGACTGGCGAGCAAAGAAGATAATTTTTCCTGATTGTGAACCAACCTGTTACCCAAGGAATCCAGCTATGGGTCTAGCCTCTGTAACTTCCACCCCTGTACAGCTACCATCTGAATACCAAGAATTCCAAGACGTTTTTCAGAAAGAGCAGGCTAACACCTTACCTCCCCATCGATCTTACGATTGCCAAATCGACTTGGTACCCAATGCACAACTACCTTGTAGTAGGATTTATGCTCTTACTGAACCTGAGAACCTGCATTTGCGCCAGTATTTGTATCAATACCTGGCCAATGGTTTCATTCGCCCATCAAAGTCACCAGTCTCTTCCGCTTTGTTCTTCGTACCTAAAAAGGAAGGAGACCTTAGGGCCTGTATTGACTACCGCGCCCTAAATCAGATAACGATTAAGAATCGTTACCCTTTGCCCCTGATACCTGAACTTATCGACCAAGTAAAAGATGCTCGTGTGTACACCAAGCTAGATCTCCGAGGAGCTTACCACCTGGTACGTATAAAAGAGGGCGACGAGTGGAAGACTGCATTCCGCACCAAATTTGGGCTCTTCAAATATCAAGTAATGCCCTTCGGTTTGTGCAACGCACCTGCCGCCTTTCAGTACTTCATGAATGATGTTCTTCGGGAACTTATCGATGTTTGTGTCATCGTTTATATTGACGACATCCTGGTATATTCCTCCTCAGAATCTGATCACAGAAACCATGTTAGGGCAGTTCTTGAGAAATTGCGCCAGCACAAATTATTTGCCAAGCTCGAAAAATGCGTTTTTCATACCACAGAAGTGGAGTTTCTCGGATTCATCCTGACACCTCAAGGAATCCGAATGGACTCGCGGAAAGTGGACGCCATTCTCAAATGGCCATCTCCTAGCTCTGTGAAGGGAGTGCAAAGCATGCTTGGCTTTGCCAATTTCTATCGAAGGTTCATCCCGGAATTTTCTCGAACTGTTCAACCCATCACAGCTCTCCTAAAGAAAAATAAATGCTTTGAATGGACTCTTGAGGCTGAACAAGCCTTTCAGGACCTGAAAACCAAATTCACCTCTGCACCTGTATTGAAGCACCCGCGCCCAGATCTCCCTTACATCGTGGAAACCGATGCATCCAGTTCGGCCATGGGAGCTGTCCTGTCGCAAAGAGACCCAGAAACTAACCAACTACACCCTGTAGCCTTTTGGTCCAGAAAATTCTCTCCACCTGAACTCAATTACGCAATTACCGACAAAGAACTACTGGCTATTAAATCAGCTTTCAAGGCTTGGCGTCACTATCTTCACGGTGCAAGACACACCATCACCGTAATTACGGACCACAGAAATTTGCAGTATTTAAAGACGGCCAAAGCTCAATCTTCGCGACAACTCCGATGGGCTTTATTCTTTGCGGAATTTGATTTTGTAATTACCTATCGCCCTGGCTGCAAGAATGGTAAGGCAGATGCCTTATCCCGGATAGGCATGGAAGAACCCAATTCGAGTTTAGAACCTGTGCCAATCATACCGGAACAAAGAATTCTGGGCTTGACTTCATTGCAAACCATTGAGGACATCCAAGCTCAAGTAAAACAGCTTTTTGACTCTTCTGCCTTACTGGAATGGAGTCAAAAGGGTCCTCACTACACCGTTAAGGATGATTTACCCTACTTCCAAGAGCGGTTATTTCTGCCAAGTAAAGAATTGCAGGAACTTGTCATTACCCGTCATCATGAATCATTAATGGAAGGACACCCCGGTATCGCGAAAACAGAAGAAAAGATCAAACGCCACTTCTGGTGGCCTTCTTGGAGAAAAGAAATAAAGTCATTTGTGTTGTCTTGCGGAATCTGTGCCCAAAATAAGAGTCAAAAGAAAAGGCCAGCCGGCCTACTTCAACCTTTGGACATTCCACCAGCACCTTGGCACACCTTGTCAATGGACTTTATAACTGACCTGCCTCCTTGTGGTGGTTACAACACGATTCTCGTAATAGTGGATCTATTCTCCAAAATGGCCCATTTTATCCCTTTAAAAGGATTGCCGTCAGCTTCCACCTTGGCCAAGGAATTTATGGAACATATAGTGCGGTTACATGGTTTCCCTTCCATATTAGTCTCAGACCGTGGAAGTCAATTTATCTCCCACTTTTGGAAGAAATGTTGCCAACTAGCACAAATAGACATGCGGTTATCCACCAGCCACCACCCCCAGACCGACGGACAAACCGAGAGAACCAATCAGACTCTCGAGCAATATCTGCGATGCATGTTACACCAATCCGAGTTGAATTGGAAGGACATCCTTTGGATTGCAGAATATGCATACAACAATTCAGTGCATTCTGGTACCGGACAGACTCCTTTTTATACCCTGTATGGTCACCATCCTCGGACCTCTGACCTAGATCCACCTCTGACCCTGGAGATGCCTGCAGTAAATCACCTACATTCCACAATAACCCAAGCCTTCAAAGAAGCTACAACCCACTTACAGCAAGCCAAGAAAAAGTATAAAGAAAACGCTGATTTGCACCGAAGTAAAACTCCTCCTTACCAAGTAGGAGATCAGGTATGGCTAGCAACTAAACATCTACCCCTCAAGGGTCAGCAAACTTTTAATCCCAGATTCATTGGGCCTTACCCCATCAAAGCTATTATCAACCCAGTGGCCTTTAAACTCGATTTACCATCCAACATGCGGATTCATCCCGTTTTTCACGCATCTCTTCTAAAACCAGTACAACCTGGAACCAGACTGTCTGAGCCCCCAGGCCCTGTCCAAATTGATGGAGAATTAGAATTCGAAGTGAAAGACATTTTAGATTCCAAGATAGTTAAGTCGAAACTCTTCTATCTTGTTGATTGGAAAGGATATGGACCTCAGGAAAGATCTTGGGAACCCAGTAACTATGTTCACGCACCACGATAAATTCAAAGATTCCATCGAAGATTCCCGCACAAACCAAACCCCCCGGAGGAAAAGACATTGGGAGGGGCCTTGAGGGGGGGTACTGTCATGATGCCTACCTCTAAGGAGCCAGGCCGGGCCCAGCAACCCCAGAGGCAGACATCATTTTCCCCAGGGAAGTCTCAGCGGGCCCAAGTCGGGGCCCTTTGGACTCAGTCCTGGCGCCTTAGGCGCCAGGCTCATAGCGGACCCCAGTCCTGGCGCCTTAGGCGCCAGGCTCATAGAAGAGGATATGTGTTTAAGTGCTTGGGTGCACACTTACCTGATGCAGACCTTGCTGCTTCATCCAGGCCCTCTTGAGGCCTGAATGGGACTACTTAACCTGTAGGACTACTTCACCACCCGGGTGTGGTCGGGGAAGGATACATACCTGATTGGTGGAAGGATACATACCAGGAACTTCTTCCAAGGCTATTTAAACCCCACCCGAACAGCCACACATGCTTCGCGTTGTTCTGCACCTAGCAGCTGGACGCTCACCGTGTCAGCTCCTGCATCCTGACTTCAGCCACGCCTGCCAGCACCCTGGAATACCTGCAAGGGGAGAAAGGAAGAGAATAGGAGAAGAAAAGCCCTTACCTGCTAAATCTGCATCCCGAGTCATTTCTCCAACGGCCCTGAAAAGGAAGACATCATTTTAAAGGCATTTCGTTTCGATCGCTGCAGCGCTGCATTTTACTCACCTTTCCATCTTCAGCAGCGATCTTCCGGATTCAGCTACGCCCCGGCGCCTAGAGGAAAAAAGACAAGAACAAAGGTGAGAGGGAGAAAAGGAATAAGGAAAGCTCAGTTTCCTTTTAAGTCTTACCTGTTGGATTATTCCCACTGCATTTCGGGTCCTGCCGCTTCCTGGCATCTCCGGACCCCGGCCCCTATGGGGAAAAAAGACAAAGACATTGAATGAGCGAATGCAAAGACATTACCTGAGCGCTCATCCAGAACTGTTTCACTTCGGGTCGGCGCCATATCTCCGGCACTCCGAACCCCGGCCCCTAAGGGGAAAAAGACATAAGCATTAGCGCTTGCTGCAATTAGACAACGAACATTATTATTAAGCTTGAACCTTTGAACAGAACTTTTACAGCGCCTTACCTGAACAGTCAAGCTTACCTGAACTCCCATCAATCCTCAATCCAGTGAAGTAACTGGGTTTCAACGCGCCCCTGCATCAGAAGCAGGATGGAGAGCTCATCCTTCCAAACCCTAAGGTGAGGCTTCACGGGGAATCGTGGAGGAGGTATCGTGGAGGGTTGGAAGGGAGTGGGAGGCTTGAGCATTGTTCCACAGTTGGTAATACTCCCTTTTCACGCACAGGAGGGTATCCAACGAGCCAGGGAAGCCAGAATAGAGGGGCCCTTCCTGTCCATCTTCAGAGTTCTGCGCCTTCGACGCCGCGCCTCCGTGGGAACCAGGTGAGCGTTACAGCATCACGTAGTGGCAGGGGTGTTGCTTCTCCTCCATCATCATCCTCACCCGGTGCATGCATGTCAATGTCAGGTGGCAGTGGTACATTACTCATGATGCACATGTTGTGCAGCATGACACATGCCATGGTGATCTTTGCCACCTTCTCAGGGCCATAAAGCAGTGCTCCGCCAGACCTGCTTAGGCAGCGGAACCGCGCCTTCAACAGGCCAAAGGTCTGCTCAATCATGACACGGGTACGGGTATGAACCCGATTGTACTCCTCTTCATGCCTGTTCCGCGGGTTCCGCACAGGGGTAAGTAGCCACGGCTTCAAGGGATAGCCTCCATCACCAGCATGGGAGTACAAAGAGTACTCAAATGTGAGTCATTCTGAGCTGCCACCTTTAGAATTCACTGCCATGGCCGCAGCTTTTTGGTGTCGACATGTACATGTCCCTGTACATGTGCACACAGATTAATTGGATGCATTGTGTACTGCAATATGGTCTGCTAGTGTGGATTGTGTTGTACAGAAGATGCAGGGTGTTCACTTGCATGCTACTGCGGATGTAATGTCTTGCATCGCATGATTGCAGTGTATGCTATTCAGTGCCTAATCACACTAGCGACATTGGCACAGTTGTAATCATGTTCAGTCATGCATCTCTTCACATACCCATGGTGGCCGGCTTGTGGTCTTGCATGTTGTCATTGATGTACGACATTGGTCTTATGTATGGCATTGATGTGTCATGTTTGGGTTGGGAGGCTCAGGTAGGACTGTTTGGCTCTGAGTGCATTGTCCACTCACTGCCCATTCCCACCCAGGTGGAGTATGCATCCCCCCCTTCCCACCCAGGTGGAGTATGCACCCCCCCTTCCCACCCAGGTGTAGTATGCATCCCCCCACATCACAACCCTGATGCACTGCCATGGGCCAGTCAGGCAACTCACCAAGCAGCCAGGCATGTCGTCCAGCATGTCGCTCCATGTGATGGGGTAGCATGGAGTTACACAAAACCATGGCATCATGTGTCGATCCGGGATATCGGGCACAACAATGTGTGATGATCTTGCTGGAGTCACATACCATCTGTAAATTGATGGAGTGGTATTTCTTGCGATTGTGGTACACCGCCTCTATGGCATGAGGGACTACCAATTCGACATGGGTGCAGTCGAGGGCACCGACGCAATTGGGCATGCATGCCAGTGCTTGGAAGCCTACTTTAATGTCAGCAAGCTCCTGGGCAGTCCGTGATAGCGATATGTGGGTGCTAGCGTGCTTCAAGAGGGCTTCCAGCACTTGGGTCAGTATGCGTGAAAAGAGTGGTTGTGATATACCACGCAGCTGGCTCACTGTGTGCTGGTAGGTGCCTGTGGCCAGGAAGTGGAGCACAGACACCACCTTTAGTAGTGGGGGGATGGCAGTGCGTATTTCAATGAGGCTGACGATGTCATCGTGTATCATGTAGACAATGGTGGTGATGGTGTCCCGGTCCAACCGGTACAGTGTGTGGATCTGCTCAGGTGTTAGATTGAATGGACTGGGTCTGATGCGAGGGATTGGTGGCTGCCTACGAGGTACTACTGGCTGAACTGGTGGTAGTTGCTGGGCCTGTCTCACACTCCTTCTCCTCCTGCGTCTCCTCTGTGCTGCCTGTTGTTGTGGCTATGGTTGTTGTTGCTGCTGTTGTTGCTGTAGTTGTAGCAGTACTGGCATGTCCTCCAGCCCCATGATTGCAACAGCTAGTGGTATCATTTTGGTGTAGGAAGGGGTGTGGGTGTGCTCCTTTTATACTGGGACAGGCGCCATTGACTCCACCTGTGGTGATTGTGTGCACCTGTGGCAGTTGCCTTCATTGCAGGTTGCTATTTACGGGTTGTCCGCGATGCCTGTATGGCCGCCGTCATGCAGGCCCATATTACCGCCTTCGGGATGCCAGTAAGTGCATGCCCGCGTAACTTGTGATGTTCTCCTATTACCGGCATCCCGGTATTTCCTCCGTGAAGGGGCGCGTTTACGCGCGCATGCCGGTATGAAGGGGCATGGTACAGGCGGTGGTGGTATTGGTGGGTTGTCGGGTCGTAGTGGCCCGGACCCATTAACGATGCCGGTAATACCATTGCGCCTTCCTGTTTTCATTACCTCCATGCTCGCAATGAGACCCAATATCTCCTTATGGATAATGCAGTGTTAAAACACACAGGCCCTCATTAGGACCCTGGCGGAGAGGGTTTTACGCCGGCGTAGTGCATGGCGTACCTCTCCGCCAGACTACGAGTTCCCGTAGCGCCATGGAAGGATTTTTACGCCTGCTTTTTGCAGGCGGAAAAATCCATGGCGCTACGGGACTTGTTGTTAATTACGCCACCGTAATTTACGGTGGCGTAATTAACGCCTTCCCCACTCCCATTATACCCTATGGGGCAAGAATGGGAATGGGGAAGGGTAAAATGGGGATTGGGGACTTACCGCCCCGCCAAGGTCGGCATGGGGCGGTAAGTCCGCCAACCACCTTGGCGGAGTTGGCAGCTTTGCGCCATGGACCATGGTGCAAATTGCACCATGGTCCTCCGCCAAGGTCCTAATGAGGGCCACAGTGAATACAGAATGTTTTTCGTTGGCACAGTTTTTTCTTTTCTACTTTCCGAAATGTAAACATGATTTCCATTACTTAATTGTGACTTTTTTATATTGTTAATTGTTTAGCAGTGAACACTGAATTGCAAGGTCATAAAAAGAGAATTTTAAAACAGCACTGGTTCTGATGATCAAGAGCAACATTGCACAAGCCACCAGGGAGTGATAATTAAATACAGCTGGCAAAGCGGGCTTACTTTTTAGACTAAAGCTTTGATTAATGTTATGAAGCGCACCAGTACAGGCAAAACAAAGTCGCCCTCACGTGCGTGCGCGCATGTGGGTATCGTGCGTGCGTGCGCACGCGCGGTTGATCCTTCACTCTTGATATCAATTGAAGCCCATTTTCCTTTATAGAATCAGTTCCTTAATTGAGCAATGTGGTGGCACCAGACAGGATTTCGCTGCCATGGTATTGTAGTAGATCCGGCTCCTTTAGAAGGGGGCCTCAAATATGCATGCATGGGGCCTGCATCTTGGATTAATAAAGACCAGCAAGATTTTGGGCCGTGAAACCCCATGAAATCATTGACAAGATTCTAAGCCGAGTGCCACGTTTGCTTTATTTATGTTTATATTCAGAAGGAGAGCCGCCTGGTTTAATACAGGAGTAAAGGAAGCTGCAGCTCTGGCAACATGGCTTGCCATTTGTTTTAAGGGGTGTGCAGCAGACATGTGAGAAACTAGGAAATCTCCCTAACAACATGCAATGACATACATTGTTTCTTGATTAAGAAGACAGGAAAACCTGCAATAATAGATTAGCAGTTGTTATTTCACACACCAGCCAAGTGATAAACCGTTCACGCATCGGTCAGTGCTGAAAGTAAATCCGAACTCGTGAAGAAACATATTTACAACACCGTAGCTTTTGCTTTGTGTCTACTAACACACCCAGCTTGGCAGAAGCGAATGTAGGAGTTGTTATCAGAAAGTACCGTTGCACAGACATCTAGATCACGCCTCTCATTTGGAAATATCTTAACCGCATGAATGAAGGTAACATCATACCCATAGGAGAATTTGGTACCTGTAAAGTCCCTTGGTATCATGTATGATGACATTTCTCCTGCTAAGAGGAGCATGTAATTAGCGGGTTTGTCTGTGACCTTCTGATCTTCCTATTAAAAAGCCAGATCACACCTGCCATTTGGGAAATATTTTAACTGTAGGAATGAAGGTTACATCATACTCGTAGGGGAATTTGGTACCTGTAAAGTCCATTGGTATGATGTCATGTCTCCTGTTCAGAAGAGTATGTAATTGGCCGGCATATCTGTGAACTCCTAGCCTTTCTACTAAATAAAGCCCACCCTAAAGCTTAGAATGGGTTAAACGTGTCTGCCTTGTACAGAAAGGATCAGCGGTGGGACTAGTTCTACCAGCCAGAGCATCCTAACATGGGGACATGCACAGTCCTCCTCACTTTGGAAGAGCCTCCGAAAGAGACAATGCTGACTTAATGCTTGCTTACGATGCCCTCCCTCTTATTGGCTGACACTATCTTACTTAAAAGAGCCAAAAGAGCCTTCTTGAACCTGAAGCTGGTTGCGGACAACTTTGGGCAACAAGTGGCCTTTTTTGTTATACCCCTTGAATTACCATCTAGAGGGATCCCTTTCAAGACGGGTGAGCATGCAGCGTCTTCTCTGTGCTGAGCCCTTCTCTTCTGATCACATCCGGGAATGGTGTTTGGCTTCTCAGCATCTCTTGTTAGTAGCTGAGGAGATCTTCTCTCACCCTGGCTGTTACCCGAATCCTGATCAACCCATATTAAGCACCCTTCTTCTGGAAAATAAACTCCTACTATCTGGATGCTGCCCAGCAGACAAACATCTGGTGCTTCATAGTGCCTAAAAGCCAGCATTCTTCACCACCTCACTCTCTGTGATGGAGGAACTGCAATTCTCATCATTTGGATTGACAACTATTGGTGTTTTTAGTCTGTGTTGTCATTTGGTTTGTGAATGTTAGTTTGGTCAATTGGATGAAGTGTTGCTAAGCCAATAAAAAGTCTTGAGAACGTGTAAATGAGTAAATAAAGACATGGGGGTCATTACGACCCTGGCGCTAAAGGGTTAACGGTGCCGTAAAAGGCTGCGGTGCCGTTAACCCCTTAGCGCCTAATTACGAGGTCCCTTTGCGGGACCCGACCTTAACGGCTAGTCTGGACCAGCCGTTAAAGTAGGGACCCGCAAAGGGACTTCAGAGGTAATTACGGTACCGCAATTTGCGGTACCGTAATTACCGCCTTCCCCAGTCCCATTGAGCCCTATGGGGCAAAAATGGGAATGGGGAAGGGCCAATGTTCAATGGGGAATTACCGCCCCGCCAACCTTGGAATGGGGTGGTAATTCCCCATTGAACATTGGCGGACTTGTTACAATACCGTCAGCAACCATGGTGCTAATAGCGCCATTGGTTACCCCCGGTGTTGTAATGAGGGCCATGGATTTATCACTGTTTTTTGTTTTCATGAAAGCCTGAGATTCTGGACTCCGAGTACTCCATTTTAGTATGAATCCAAAGTGACTCATGGTGGATCCCTCCAGAACTGAACATGGACTGTCTTAAAAACCTTTAGGCTCCAGGTTTACTAGAGACGTACGTCTGTTTAAAGTGTTTTGGAGAAGCTATTCACAACCACTATACTTTAGCGCATTGCAACCAGTTATGCTTTACTGATTTATAGCTTTTAACTATACACAGTTTTGATTAAGTATATGTTGTGATATTTTTTTTCTTTAATAACCTGCAAATCCCCACATTATTTATTGCAATTGCATTTATGTGCCATGCTCTGATCTCAGCCAGCCCAACCATATTCTACAGATTACAGCCTGGGTGTCCAGCCTCACTACCAAGTGGTGAATTAGGTATTCTTAAAAACAACTTTTTTATATTAGATTAAGGGTTCTGTGTGTTGAGTCATCACAAAGCCAAAAGAGCCCCACTGTGTGACATTTCCAATTACACAGAGATGCTGCACTCTGTAGGTGTTCAGGCTGGTTGATACCAGGTGCGCTTTGCCTGAGATCTGAAGCCTGATGAGGTTTATGACATGCTGGTCGTCTTGAGAGGCGTTGGTGTAAATCTCGCTCTGTTGCTGATCAAGTACTGTTTTCTTCTTGCCACACTCTTTATGATTAATCTCTTTTTTACTCTAAGCGTTCATATTTCTCTGGACTTTTGCAAGCTCAATCCTCTACTCTGTGACGTCTCTTTCAGACACCCAACCTCATCACGAGTCTGGCGGTAACCCTTAAATGCAGCAGCAGCGCTATTACCGCCACATTTAAGGGTCTGCCAGATCATGGCCTTGGCGGATTTCCCCCCAGCTCTGAGCTGGGGGGAAATCCACAGCAAAATTGCCGATTTTTGGCGCTATTACCGCCAGCGGGAAATCCGCCGGTAGTAATAGCACGAATTTTCCCCACTGGGCCCAATGGGGAATGAGGAATTCCCGAATGGGCCCAATGGGGAATGGGCAATAACCCTTCCGCCAAACCCGTGATCCGGCGCTAATAGCGCCGGGGGGTTTGGCGGTAGGGCTATTAGCGCTGGCGCTAATAGCGCCGGCATTACCGCCCAACTCGTGATGAGGCCCATTGTCTCGTTGTTTTTCTTTCTCTCCCTTCCCTGAGCACTCTCTTCAGTCTACTCTGACTGTGTCTGATTTTTCTATCTACTTTACTTCTAAGGTTGATGGTATCCTTATAAATGATCGAATACAAAAAAAAGAGGAAGAAATGACCAAATTCTTTTACCTATTTATTTTGACACATGGGGTCGTTTTTATTAAAATATAGGTGTGGGGTGGGGCAAGGGTATTAGTGAAGGAAGGGGGTGAGGATGTGCAGCGGGGCTACCCCCGCATTGTTAGAAAAAAAACAAATTGGTCATTTCTACTTTCAATTTTTTTAATTCGGTCATTCCATGCTAAACCAAGGTTGATACTCTTCGTGCAGCTATTGCTGTTACCTTCTCTTCTTCTTCTCGTTTACCTCCCTCCTCTTCTTCATCTAGCACTATATTTTCGTTCTCTCCTGCCTCTAATTCTGATATTTCCATGCTTCTCTCTCGGGCTCATCTCAACGATTTCCCTACTGATCCTCTTCCTTCTGCTCTCATTACACAAATCTATCCTTCACTTAATTCTTATCTCACTATCCTTTTTAATATCTCTCTTGTTACTTCTACATTTCCCCTGCTCTGTAAACATGCAGTCAATATTCCTATTTTGGAAAAACCATCTCTAGACCCATCTTTACTTTTTAATTTCCAACCGATTTCCCTTCTTCCTTATCTTTCTAAACTCTTGGAACGTTTTGTCTACTTGCAGGGGCTGTAATTTGTTGCAATGAATTCTATTCTGCATTCAACAGAAACAGATCTTCTTTCTGTCTGTGACCCACTGTTTTCAGCCTGTAACTCTAAACACTGTTCTGTTCTTATTCTTTTAGATCTCTCTTATGCTTTTGACATGGTGGGCCACATGCTACTCCTGCAGTCTCTTACTTCCTTTGGTTTCTCTGGATTGGTAATATCCTGGTTTCAGTCTATCCAAGTGCACCTACTCGGTCTCATGCGCTAAAACTTGCCCTGATGCCTCTCAGCTTTCTCACAGTGTCCCTCAGGGTTCTATTCTCGGTCCTTTCCTTTTTTCTCTTTCTACTTCTCCTCTTGCCTCGTTCATCTCCTCCTTTGGGTTATCTCATCACTTCTATGCTGATGATACCCAACTCTTTTTGTCTTTTTCATCTTTTACCCCTACTATTCATTAAAGTCTCTCAGCTTGTCTCTCTGCTATTCAAACCTGCATGTCTGATCATTTTCTGGTTCTCAATGCCTCCAAAACTAAAGTTCTTTTCTTTCCAGCCTCCACTTTTCCTTTTCCTTCCCCACCCTCTTTTCTCCTCTTTCCTCCTTCACGTCTTCCCATTTCCCTCATTGCCTCCAATCTTGGTTTCTATCTTGACTCTGATCTATTCTTCTCTATCATATTTCTATTTCTTGTCACTCTTGTCATTTTTATCTGTTTAATATTTGTAAGGTTAGGTCCTTTCTTATATTTGCTGCTACTAAAGATTTGATATCTTTGTGTAGAGGAGCAGTTGCATGCCTCTGCAGGAAATCCCACTCCCCTACCTCCTATATGTTGGAATTCTGAGATTGTGCTGTGCTTGACCCCAGAAGTTGTGCCAATACTGCAGCATATATTCAAAAGAAGATACCCATTGAGACAACCCTATTGAATGTATCCCTGGAGAGATTAAAATCTGAGGGAGGAGCTCCCTGAAGGAATATAAAAAAGAGCAAAGAACAAAGTCTATGACGTCATAAGAGAATGTGGACGACGTCTCAGAATGTTAACTGAAGAGGATGTATGAATCGTATAGAAACTAATGACGTAGTAAAGAATCGAGTGAACTTTTAAATATGGAAAAGAAGATTACAAGTGCACGAAGCACTGAAGAGAATCAACCATTCAATAATTGTACAGAGGCTGACACTCAAGTAGACTAAGTCATCATAGAATCTGGCTATATGTAGTGACTAGAATGCAGGCGGAGCCACCATTGTATAGAAGCTGGACATCAGTATCCTAAATGTTAGTAAGCCTTGACCCATGAAGAAGGAATGAATAATTGTGTCACAGCAAGAATAAGCTGAAAGCATGGAGCTGCATGGCGAGGCTGTCTGGCCTGGAGTCAAGACTGAAGCAGCCAAGGTCGGATATCTATTCTTGAAAGGAGTGAACGTGCAAAGGATGAATCAGCTCTTGTTAAGGTGCAAAGAACGAAAAACCAAAACTGCCAATTTATATTTATTTAAGACATTTAAAACCTGCACAATGGACCAAAACGTGGTCTTCTGTCACGTGTGCCAAGGATGAAAATAGAGTCAAATTTTGAGTCCTAGAACAACGATAGTGAGTGCCTGCACTCCCATGTATTCCCAGAGACAGCGATACTTTGCAAGGCCAAGTTCAAAGACAATCTTCATGGCAGAATGCTTGGGCGATGAGAGATGTTGTGCTAATTTGGTGAGGAGATAGAGTCAAGCCCACCTCCTTGCACCTGTGTCTCTGCTTACGTGCTGCTAAGTGAACCGAATGTTGCAGACAAGGCAGAAGCATGCCAACCAATTGTAGAGGGCCATATAACGAATGACCTTATAATTTTAAGACCAATTGAAAACCGAGTACTTAATGGTTTTGAAGATTACATGTTTTAGAGGCAGGCATATATTTTCCACCTGACAGTGGGCAGCCAATCACAATCCTAGGTCCTATGTAATGCATACTTAGATGTTCCCCTTAAGCCTATCACAATCCCTAGTGGGGTTTTCATTATTTGCCACGGAGAATGACGGCACCTCTGATGTATTTTTAGTATATAATCTTGTTTTTGTGAAAAGATCGCTGAGAGAAATTGAGCAAACGTCCATTGATGTTCGTTGTAAATCCCGGTTTTAGATGATTGTTAATAATACAGTACTTTGCCATCTTCCTTCCATTGCATGCACGTTCCTAAAGGGCTCTCAGCTTACGTGGTAGCAGTGTGGATGGTTTAAAGATCCAAACCAGTTTGTCTCCAGATTTCCGGACGAACGGGCATCCTGTGCCATTAGCTGGAAGATCACAGGATTTCCTGTGGAGAGCGGCCAATAGAAATAAACTTGCAAGAAGAACTGAGACGGTAAGCAGGTCCTCCTTTGACAAAATCCCTGCCCCGTTTTCATTGGCGCTCTGCGGATTAAAGTCAAAGTGGTCCGATTGAAGGAGGATTCGATACCGAACGCCTCGAGTTGATTAACGAATGGTGAGTAGACTAAGGGGAATGGCAAATAAGGGGATGAGATTGTAATCATTTTTGAGTAATGGGAAATATTGTGAAGAAGAGTTAGCGCCTAGAAGTCCTGAATCAAGGGAGTCAGAAGGAAACATTTCAAACTCCAATGTAAATATGGTGAAATATATAACACAAAATCATGATTACGTAAGGGGATGTCTCAAACCTGATATAGGGTATAGAATAAAGGCGAGAGATAAGATGATCACAGTGTTTATAAATGTGTAAATGTTTCATTAGTCTAAATGTTGTTTGTTGAGTAAAAATATCGAAGAGTGATAGAAATTGAGAAAAAATGGGAACAGTTGAGGAGCAACAGTGATTGAGCATAGCAAAGCGATTAGCGCCAATCGAGAGAATAGATATTCAAGTAAGAGAATAGACAAGCTATTGAAATAAGAGACTTGAGCAGCGATTGATGGTGCTTGCTCATATTTGTTGTTTTAAAAATGGTGAAAAGGGGTGATTTAAGCCCAAGTATAAGGTTTATTTAACAATCTGGTAAGTATCGACAGTCAAGCGAGACTTATCATTATGGGGAACATTCCTCTCATGCACCTATGCAAGACACTGCCAAAGCACATGCCCAAGCTCAAACAGTATAGTGCAGAATGGGTAAAAGCCACGGCAGATAACATGTTCATGCCGTGGCCACAAGGGCATTGTCAAAAGCGGTATTGCAACACATGACCAAATATTTGCACTCTGCGTACACAGGGAAGAAATTAGAGAAAAGATTAGCGGTTTTAGAACTCTGGAAGATGTATCAAGAGGAAAGAGAGGACCCGCCTCCTGAGGAGTGGATGCTTAACCAGCATAAGGAGGAAGACGTTGAGCCCACAGCTCCCCTTACCTCACCTGAAGCAAAGGTTGTTGTCATGGAAGAAAAAGGGGTGTATCCTTTAAAAGAACTGAAAGTGGCGACATGGTATAGTAATCCGATATTTGAACCCCCCGCTTACAGTAGTGACGATAGTCCGGAGGAAAATAAGAGAAAGGAAGAGATCTATAAAATCATACAAGACAAGGAAGAAAAGAGTGAGTGGTCAAATTTGTCGACAGAAATAGACAGGGAGATTGAGAGATGGAAAGGGGAAAAAGATAAGGCTGACAAGATAGCCCTTGTACAGAACGAATGGATGGAAGGACAGATAATACTTAAGATGGGTAGGAAAAGTACTGAGGAAGTTAGACAAAGAGAAGATAAGGACAAACAAGAAAAAAGAGAAGAAGAACAAGAGAAGAGAATGAAAGAAGATGAGCGGAAAAAGAAAAGCAGGGAGCGACTAGAGCCGATCTATCAGGAGGAGCAAGAGAAAATTATAGAACGGGCAGAAGAACAAAGATTAAGAGACAAAAGATTACAGAGACGGAGGAAAGAAGGGAAGGAGTAAGGAGAGGAGAAGAACGAAGACAAGAGGAAGAGAGAATAAGAAGGTATGGGAGAAAGCAAAGAGAAGTAGATGAAGAAATAGAACGAAAAAGGATACAGTCATGTCTTGATACCAGTCTCATTCGTAAAGAACAAATGAGGCCGAGCCCAAAAAAACGATGGGACAGAGTAGAAGAGATTCGTCCGATAAAGGAAGCAATACCAGCAACATCTAGAGTAGCGTTAGACAAAGAAAGATTTGATGCAGAAAGCATTGAAGAAAGGATTGATAAGGTCTATCAACAGTTGAGGTTAAATAGTGAGTATGAAACTCGAGGGAACGGTGCTCGATCCCCAGTATCTCAATCACAAAGTGAGGAAGGAAGCCTGTTCAGTGATAAATGTTGAACATTGTCTTTAAGTAGACTGAATCTGGATAAGAGTGAAGGGGATGACAGTCATACTAATTGGGGGTTAGACATGTCGGACGAGGAAAGAGAGTCTGGTATTGGCGCAGAAGGAGGGAGTGCGTGCGCCCCCGAAGAAAGTCTGCAAATAGATAAGGAAGTGAGATGGTCGGATTTGGAACAATCTAAAGATAGAACACCAGATCCTATAGCATAACCTGAGTGTCCCCGAGGACGAGCACATAGTGAGAATGGAGAGTCGCCACCATATGTAAGCAGGCTAAGATCATTACCCACAAGAAGACAGACAGGGACGATTATCCCTGCCATGGATTGAATAATAGTGGGATCTGACTAAGGGATGGGGTTTAAACAGTTTCCTCAGATGGCCAAGGATAACTTAAGTTCCAAGATCCCTAGTTTGACTTCGGTCGCTGGGAAATGGCTATATGAATTAGAAAAAATGACAGGAGGAAATACCCTGGCCATAGGAGACATAACAGGTCTCCTGGCAGCTATTCTTGGGGAGAGGGGTGATGACATATGTAGGAGAGCGGGATATTCTAGTGTGACTGCACAAAACACAGTGCATGATGGAGCATTGTTTAATAATTGTAGAGAGGATGTTTGGAGGGCACACAGGGTACAGTATCCTGACACATCAGACATGGGTGCAATTATGACACATAAAATGAAGGAAGATGAAGACCCTATTGCTTACATTCAGGATATTCAGGAGAAATGGCAGCTTGGAACTCGCAAGCCGTGGGAAAAGACAGTGGCATTATTTTACCACATTTTATATCAGGGGTTGCCTAAACCAGTACTGAGGCAAAAGAAAAATCAAATAGGGATGGAAGCAAAACCATGGGATGAGATTCAGCTGACGATAATACACCATTATCGGTTATTACAAGAGAATAACAAGAAGAAAGATGAGAATAGGAAAATAGAGGAAGCTAAATTAGTTCTGAAAAAGTTGTCTAAATGTGCCATAGGAAGGGCGGTATTGACAAACGGAGAAGGATTGTGAATGCAGGAAGCAATGGGTGCATCACAGGCGAATAGTCTGCACCCGATGGACCAAGGTGGATATGGGTTCATACCATGAGGCAGAGGTATGGGTTACAGAGGAAGAGGAGGCAGATTTCAAAATAATCAAGGTGGGTTTCAAGGTACACAGAATGAGAACAAGAATATTCTGGAAGGATATAACCGAGGAGGGACTAATGGCAGAGTTCTTCAAGTATGTTGGAATTGTGGAATGACAGGACATATTTCACGCGTATGTGGGAGCCAAGGGAATGTACAAAATGGACAGTTCTTAAGAGGGGGGGCGTTTACCCTCCACCATATAGCACACATACCAGAGAAGGCTTTGCCAAGGATCACATATCTTATCAGACACAAGCACCAGCGAGTACAGCAGGGACAAGCACAAATGAATCTGCCAGAAGGGCAGTCGCAACAAGCCCCTTTGCAAACACAGCAATATGCAAACATAGGACAAGTATTGACTCCCAGAATAGAAGAGGTCACTGTGGAAGGAGGAAATCCTTTCACAGGGATGGGAATGAGCCTGTATCCACAATAGGACAACAGCTCACAGGGTGACTTGATGTGCTCAGTACTATCTGTGACACTAGACCCCCACAAGGAACCCAGGGTTGATGTGACGATAGGATGCAAATCCTTTTCTTTACTTGTAGACACTGGAGCATCTTAGTGTATACGAGATGGAAAAATCCAATGTCAGGTATTGTCATGAATACTGAAGGGCACTCTGGAGCTACAAGTAGAGTTCATTTTACTGATAAACTACCAGTCTCCATAGGAGAATGAGATATGTCCGTTCCCTTGTTCTATTCACAATAGACACCGGTTAATATTTTGGGAAGAGATTTAATGATACAATTATAAATTCTAAACCATCTCCATCACACTCCCACTAGGGGCAGGTTTTCACTAGATGCAAGTAGTGCATGTATGCAATGTGGGGTGCGCAAGCTGACTCTTTCCATATATACTGGGCTTGCCCATCGATATTGGCATTTTGGGCTAAGGTGGTGGAAACACTGGATGAAATACTGTAAACCCCACTGACCCAGGCACCTATGAACTATTTGTTCATCGATATTGGCATTTTGGGCTAAGGTGGTGGAAACACTGGATGAAATACTGTAAACCCCACTGACCCCGGCACCTATGAACTATTTGTTGGGTGACTTGGACAAAGTGCTTTTTAAACAATGTGTGTGTAGTGGCAAAATTATGTATTTTGAAATACTGGAAATTGAAGTCTTCAACTAGCAGAAAGGAATGGTTGCGAGAACTGGTGTATGTTAACGACATGGAGGAAAGGTATGTTTTGAATAACGCTCCTGCAAGCCGACCCAAAGGCAATTGGGGACCATTTAGGCTGTATCTAGCACGTGCTATGGATTGAGGGCGAGAGTACCGGGACCGATGCTGCTGAAATGGGAGACTGATAACCCCCTGTTGGATGATGCTGATTCCCCTGCACGCCTCACATTCATCTGACCACACAAATGTAGTTCCCTTCTTGCAGAGTGACCTAATGATGACACACGTATCAGAATGTTTTTTTTATGGACTTGGAATAGTATTCTACCACCCCTAGAAATTACAGCACCTCATGTTTGTCTTTGGGAGGCATGGTTTGTAATCTTGCCTTAACTAAGCCTTCTCTGGGTGATATGCCTTCATCTGACAAGAGATGTCCCAAATATTCAATCTCAGAAGTGCTGAAGCAGCATTTACATTTTTGTGAAGTTAAACTTGCTTCTTTTATTCTGTTTAGTACTTTTCTCAATTTGGCATCATGATCCTCTATGAAGGATCCCATGACCAGTATATCATCTTGGTAATACAATACCCCATTGATGCCACCAAGGATATCACTCATCAATATCTGGAAGAAGGCAGCTGCTGATATGAGATCAAATGGCATCCTCTTGAATCTGAAGGTGCCTTTGTGTGAGATAAACGTTGTGAGATCCCTTGACCCAGGGTGAAGCTTTGTCTGGTGATATGCAGATGCTAAGTAAAGTGTAGAAAACACTTTAGCACCAGATGTGAGACTGATCAGTTCACCTATGTTGGGTAACGGAAATCGATCAACCACCACACACATTTAATGCTCTCAGGTCCACACACAAGCGAGCACTGCCATTAGGCTTCTGAACCACCACCACCGGGCAACACCATTCAGCAGCCTGAACAGTCTCAATAATATCTTCGTCAATCAATCTTCTAATTTCTTTTGCTGTCGCATCCCTCAAGGCCAGTGGGACAAATCTTAATTTGGCATTAACAGGAATGGCATGTTTTCATAGTTTCATTTTGAGACACCTCCTTTTTAAGCATCCTAACTTCTCAAGAAAAACATCAGCAGTGTTGCTCTCGGGTGCAGATGTAATGGAGGCAACATTTCCTGGTATTCTGGGATTAATTGTTAACCGCATATCACTCTGTTGGTACCGTCCAAGGAGACACCCGCCTTTGTCAGCAACATACACTCTGGCCTTAATGGTCTTGATTTACAAACTAGGTTAGCCAGAAAACATCCTATCATTGTATCCACCACTGGAACCACCATATGCACTGGCATTAATATGTGAGGGTCTCAAACTGATTTTTAAAAATGTATGCTGCCAGGTGTCCCTGTTAATAATGGTGTAATCAGAACATGAGTCTATGAGCATTTTAACACCAATGTTATTAATAAGTACCAGAGAGTGTGGTTTCCCATACATCCTCTTGGAGGGACTCACCTCACACACAGAGCAAGCTACTCTTGTGGGGTCATTATCAGAAAAGCTCTCTTCACAGCATTCATAATCAGAGTCATCATGGGCCTCTCTAACTCCTTTTTGCGAAGTACTCTTGCAACATTTGGTGAAATGCCCTTTTCTTCCACAGTTTTCGCATTGTGCTTTGTAACCAGGACAAATGGAATTGTAAGCAAGGTGAGATGGGCTCCCACATCTAAAACATATTTTATGAACAGTTGAAGGGACAGGTTTACCAACAGATCTCTTTTGGTCTTTCTTAATTAACCTTTCATCGCCTTTAGGGGCTTGATTCTTTGCAAACCTATGTACTTTTTCATGTTTGTCTGTTTTGTATGATTTTGTGTCGTGGCAGTGTTGATGCTGACTGATTCGTTATTTACTTTAGCTTCTAACTCTTTTATGCATGCCAACATGTGTTCAACCCTCTTCACTATATCTAACACTTCTTCCAAACTGGGATCACCTTTTGTCCAGATCTCCTCCCTGGCTCTGTGTACACTCACATTCAGATAAGAAGTATTTCAAAAGGCATTACAAACATTAGTGACACAGTGTGGAGCACAGGGAGTAGGGCAGTTCTATTGGGCTGTATAGCATATAAATATGATCAGCCCAAAGGTCAGCAGTAGCAGTGTTTGAATACATTCTTCTTCAACAAGCTTTGTTGCTGCAAAGGTCAGTAGACAGATACAGAGGCAGCATGGATAGCAAGTGGGGAAGTGGGACTGTTCGTGGAGGGGTTGGAGCTTCTGCAGCACTGCCAAAGTCTTACCGGCAAGTCAGGAGGTTATCATAGCCAACGGGAGTCATCGTAAAACCAGGCAGCAGTCAGTAAGGGCTCCCCGTAGGGGTGCAAAGAATCACAGCGCAGAACATCTTGTCGGGAGCCGGGAGGTCTGTGTAGGTTGTTGGGAAGTTACCACAGCAAGACACGGTGCAGCAGTAGAGAATCAGGGGAACCGCTGCAACCCATGAAGTGTAGCGAACCTCAGACATGCACAAGAAGTTTTCCGGCAGCAGTTTTAAGGGAGGCATGGTATTACATGTATGACACTGACACAAGAGGTACAAGTTTAAAAACGTTTATTCAATTTTCAGCATTTGGAAAAACTCCTGCATTGCCCTTTAGATATGATGGGGAGTAGTCTCTAACATCAAATAATAAAAAATCTAACACAGTCTTAGTCTTTGTCAAATCAAAATGGCCAATACTAACAAAACCTAATGCCTGCCCTATCTCTCATACAAAACGTGTGTAAAGGGGAATATGTATGGAAAGGGAAGTCAGTGTTATAACATAAACGATCAAAGTGACTGAGCTAGCTCTCCTCCCCACATTGGACAGCATGGAGTATGGAGTAAGGTGGCCCCCGTAGATAGGATGACACACTCTGGCTCAGGTTCTCAAAACAAAGGCAGTTCAAAACATGGATTGAAGCGTGCCTGGCCTTCCATGTTAAGGTCACTTATTCCAGCACTCCAAAGGTTCTTTCAAAGTTCAACAAAATGTTCACGTAGGTCTCCCCCATTGGACTCAGACCTCTAAAAGTTTTAACAGTTCACATAGGTCTCCCTCAGCCAGGGTCGGACCCCGCAATCACAATTCCCTTCCCCAAGTGTAATGCACATTCGGTAGGGGTTCCCTTCCACCCGGCTTATCACACTTCCGGTCTCCCTCAGTCAGGCTCAGACCTTTTACTGGTGTCGAAGACTTTCGAATGTGCAAGGCTTTCACCATAGACCTCCACAGGGCCACTTCGACTTTCTCTTCAGCTCACACACTTATGTTAATTGCCCCAGTGCCTCTTGGTCTTAGTAGTTCAGTACCATGAGCCCAAATGTTCAAAGAAATATTTCTCTTCAAGAATTCACCTTTTCACTTCCCCTTTTTTTGGGGTTAATCTTGACCATTACGTATTTCAGAGTTCGTTCACTTTGCCGCTTTATAACAACACATTTTACATTTCGTGGAGACTTTCATGTGGGCTACTTCCTTTTGCCGGACCACTCCTCTACTCTGTACCACTGGCTTCACAGTTTTCAGCCACTCAAGTTCATCGCTGGTTAGCTTTCTTTTGCATCTCATCAGCATGTGCGCAACCTTCACTTGTGAGATACACTGTTGGGGCTTCAATCTTTCCTTGAGACAAACTGGCCTTTCATATCTTTCACTAACTCACTGGTTTTGCGTGTTCCTTTCTTGTCTCTGAGACTTTGATTTACGAGTCAGGATTAATACCACAGGCTTGGCATCTCCCCTACTATTGTTGTTCACCTGGGAGGGTCACTGACTTCATCGAAACACAAAGCAGGTTTCTTCATGTCTGTGATTTGGCTTTCTCCATGTCTCCTTAAGATCTTCCCGGAAGCAACGACCTCCTGCAGGGAACTTCAGGGTTTATCTACCATTTGCTTTAGCCCCTCAATCAGTCGTCCTGATCCAGTAGGTTTGCATTCGCCCGGGAAAATCTGCTCCTTCTCGTATTCCACCTTGCTCAGAGAGTGTCTCACCCCCACTCCCCAAAGACCCCTCACCCAGGTGATCATCCCGCACTGGTCCACGCCCAGGGTCTGGATCTAAAGGTGATGGCCGTGCCCTGGCCACCTGAGAAACAGATTCCCGGGGACTAGTAGACGATACACCATTTGGTTTCTTGCATACCCTTCCCCTATGCGATGTAGCCACATCTGTTTCGCAGATGGTAGTATGTAAGATGAACAATTACCCATTTGATGGCAAGGGCTTCCAGTTCCAACACAGAGGTCGTTATTCTCTTGGCGGCAGAGTTGACGACTAGTGAATAGGATGGGGTATTCTAATCCATCGTCTATTGGCGATAATACTGTTCCTACCCCTGTGAGGGAGGTATTGGTCTGTAATGCAAATTCCTTTGAGAAGTCTACTACTTTTAATATTAGATTTTGGCATAAGGTTTGTTTCAGGTTATTGTAAAAAGCATTTCTTAGTCTGTCTGTTAGTCTGGCTTTTCTATCTGAACAATTTGGGATAAACCTACGATAATATCCAATCAATCCTAAGAATGCCCTGCAATCTCTCTTGGTCTTGGGTTTGGGAGCATCTAAGACGGCTTTCACTTTTTCTTGATGGAGCCGGGCAGTGCCATGCCCTACAAAGAATCCTAAGTATTTCACTGCTAACTAAGCCAGCTTACATGTTGTTGGGTTGGCAGTTAAGCAGGCCTCTCTGGGGGTTCAAATAATAGTAGAAAGATGGAAACATGTTCTTCCCTAGTTTTCTATAAATGACTATGTCGTCAATATAGGGCCCACAGAAATTGGAACAAAGCTGTAATATCCTGTTCATGAGTCGTTGGAAAGCTGCTAGAGCCCCATGGAATCCAAAAGGGAGGACATTGAATTGGAATAGCGCTATTGGCATTGAGAAAGCTGTTTTTTCCTCATCAGGTCCATGCACAGGGACCTGCCAATATCCTTTGATTAAATCTAGGGTTGACAAGAATGTGTCATTTCCAAGTTTATCTATTAAATCATTGATACGTGGCATAGGATAGGCATCAAATCCAGGGATGACATTGACCTGCCTAAAGTCTATGCAAAACCTCCAAGAGTGATCGAGTTTAGTCACCAACACAATAGGGGAGGACTATGGACTCGAAAGGGCTCGATGATGTTTACCTTTAACATTTTCTTAACCTCCTCAATCACTAACTTTTTATGCGCTTCTGGGAGTCTGTATGGCTTCAAATGGACTACTTTCCCCTTTGGAGTTATGATATAGTGGTAAGTACCATGCACTCTCCATGGTTCCTCACAAAATACTTTGGGATATGCATTAATAAGGTCATTCAAATCCTGTTGCTTATCTTTAGATATTTCTTGGGGAATAAGTTCACAGGTGTCTATCTCCTCGGGTACCAAACAAGACAATATAGAGGAGGTAGTAGCAGAAGGATTTTCTTTCCACTCTTTCAGGAGATTTAGGTGGTAGAGGTGGGTCTTTTGCCTTCTATCGGGTTGGGCTATTTTTTATGTACAGGTTCCTGTTTGCTCTAGTACCTCATAGGGCCTGTGCCACTTTGAAACAGGTTTATTTTCAGAGGTAGGTAAAAGGACTAACATTTTCTGCCCTACTGAAAATGTCCTTAGATTTACTTTCTTGTCATAGGAACATTTTTGTTGGGCTTGAGCTTTCTCCATATGAGCGTGGACTAGACTCCAGAGAGTTTCATGTGTTCTCGCAATCGGGTAGCTGTCTGTGAGAGGGGGATTGGCGCCTCTTCTCTTTCTTACCAGGTCTCATGGAGCATGTCTAAGACATCTCTTGGTTCTCTTCCATAGAGTAACTCGAAAGCAGAGAAACCGGTGGATTCCTGAGGGGTCTTTCTTGCTGCAAATAGGGTGAACGAGATCATACGATCCCAGTACTTCCCTTCTTCGTCTACTAACTTTCTCAAAATCATTTTCAGGGTCTTATTAATTCTCTCTACCAATCAGTCTATTTGAAAGTGGCAAACTGAGGTTCTTAAGGTGGTAATGTGTAGTAATTCCTTAACTTCACCTATGAGATTACTCATGAAATTGATCCCTGATATGTTAGAATTGTCTTGGGGAAACCAACCCTATAAAAAAATGACATGTGTTTTAAAATGTGCTTAGTTGTGTGGTTCTAAATGGGGAATGCTTATGGATACCGGGTAGCATAATCAACAATTATGAGAACATATGTATTGCCCAGTTTAGAAGTTTCCAATGGTCCAATGATATCCATCACGATTCTAGAGAAAGGGACTTCTAGTATCGGTAATGGGTTTAGAGGGGCGGGTAGGGGAATAGGTGAGCTGGCCTTTTGGCATATCTTGCATGTCTGAATGAAGTTCTTTATGTCAGCATGGATACCTGGCCAATAGACTTTTCCACTGATGTGAGCTTGGGTTTTAGATTGTCCCACATGTCACCCTGTCAAATGAGAGTGCAATCTCTAGCACAATCTTGCAATGGGTTTTGGGTATTACTAATTGAGTCTTACTTAGGCCTTCCCTGGAGGTTTCCCTTCTATATAGTAATCCCTGTTTCAGGAAGAAAAAGGGGCTTCCCTTTTCTTATCCTTCTCCCTCAGGAATCACTTGTAAGAAAGCCTCTGTGAGTACTCGATCATTTCGCTGGGCGAAGGCTGGGTCAGGAAGGATGGTAGGTTCCTCTTCCTTTTTTGCTGTGATGGTACGTATCTCATCGGCTTCTCCAAAGCCTAAGTTACCTCTCTCAGTTTCCTCTGGTTCAATTTCTTCCTCAAAACAGGGTAAACAATCTTTCTCAAGAATTTCCTATGCAATTGTGTCCCCAAGACGTATTTCAAACACGGTTTCGCCATGGTTCTGTAAGAGAACTTTTATGTCTCCCCAAAAGTCTGGATCTATAATGCCTGTTAGGACATCTGAACCAAATTTCCAGGCTAGGCCAAATTTCGGGGGCAATCATATATAACAACCCGCAGGGGCTATTAGAACTAAGTCAGTTGGAATCATCCTTCTTTTCCCAGGAGGGATGGTGGCCTCTCTGCTGCTACAAAGATCAAAGCCTGTGGATTCTTTTGTGGCGGTAGAGGGGTCTGAGGCTCTGTGATTAGGTTTCTGGAATTGTAGAGTCCTCCAATTTGTCTCAATTGAGTTTTATCCCATTGCTGCACATGTATTTTGGATTTGGGTGTCTCCGAATTCATCACAGCCAGCTCCTTTTTGAAAAATAGGATAAGAAATATTTGAACTAATCGACCATTTGGTTTACGATTTTTGAAAATTGATACTCGCTGATCTATTGTCAAGTGGTGCCCACTCATTTCTCTTCTTACCGTATGTAATGGAGCTATGGTATGATAAGTATAACACTGACACAATAGGTACAAGTTTCAAAACATTTATTCAATTTGCAGGGTTTGGAAAACTTCTGCTTTGCCCTATAGCTATGATGGGAGTAGTCTCTGCCATCAAATAGAAAAGAAAACACAGTCGAATCAGTCTTTTTCTAATCAAAATGGCATATACTAACAAAACCTAATGCCTGCCCTATCTCTCATACAAAACGTGTGTAAAGGGAAATATGTAATCAAAGGAAAGACAGTGTTATAACATAAAGGATCAAGGTGACTCAACTCTCCTCCCCATGTTGGACAGTATGGTGTAAGGTGCCCCCCCCCATAGCTAGGATGAAACACTCTGGCTCAGGTTCTCAAAACAAAGGCAGGTCAAAACGTGGATCGAGGCCTGCCTGGCTTTCCATGTTAAAGTCACTTATTCCAGTGATCCAAAAGTTCTTACACAGTTCAACAAAAAGTTTTTTTTTTTGTTTTAAAACAATTTTATACATTTTTCAAAAACAAATAAACCAAACCAAACTTACAGTGGATGTATCATGTCAATCATAGTTACAATGAATTGTTATGTTCCAGCACACTGCATCTCCCCGTCCCTCCCCCCTCAAGCCTACTCCCCTATTTTCTTCCCAGTACCCACTTCTTGTTGTGGGAGATCCTCTTCAGCAGAGCTCGATGAGTCTCTGTCACTTGATCCCTCATGCGAGGGCCCAAATAGTTCAGCTATCAGTTGCCTCCTTCCTGCAAGGGCCCCTGCTTCGTCCTCTGTCTCACCTTTGCATGCTTCCTGCCATACCACCGTTTCCGCCTCCGCCCAACTCTGCAAGTCCCTCCACCATGTCTCCACGTTGGGCCTATGACATGCCTTCCGGCCCATCGCAATCCTTCTCTTCGCCAGGACATACGCTAAATCCTTCAATTTGCTCACATGTTTAAGCTTACGCGGTCTGGGGAACCCTCCTAGCAAGCAGGCCCACGTAGTATCTACCTTCTGCAGGATCCCTTTGTCTTCCATTTTCTGCGCTATCTCCCCCCAATATCTCTCTATCAGCGGGCAGCCCCAGAACATATGTACCATTCCTGCACATTCCTCATTGCATTTTGGGCACACCTGACATCCAGCATTTTTTAACTTAGCTATCCTACGTGGCGTCAGGTACGCTCTGTGGGTTGCATACAATTGTATTTGCTGCAGTCTGGCATTTCTCAACACTTTTTTATTATAACCTTGCGCCCTCTCCCACATCCCATCACTCATTGGGGCCCCTACTTCCTCTTCCCAGTCCAGTCTAAGTTGTGCTATCTCCCTGCCCACATGGGACATCATCATTTCATACACTCTGGACGTCTCATGTCCACCCTCCGCTATATCATATATCATATCCAAGGTACTGTCCGGTGCCTCCGCCAATACCACTTCTGACCAAGTATCTCTGATTCGTCTCAATATCCCTTGATACGTGATATATTGCCCAGCGCTCAACCCCGCTTGTTCCACCAGCTCCTCAAATTCCAAAACCCTCCTTTCCTGCCACACATCCCCCATCGCTGCTATCCCTGCAGGTTCCCAATGCTTCCTAATCATCAACCTCAGTTGCTTCCTCTCCCCTACCACCGCAACTAGTGGAATCTGTGGGGTGCACGGGGACGGCCTGTCCATTAATCGACATGCCCTTTGCCACATTCCCCATCCAAGTCCCAACATCCCCGGGCGTCCTCCCAGCTCCGACTTAGGCAACCATATAATTTCTCTCAAAAAGTATGGGGCGCAGTCCTTCTGGAGCAGTCTATGTTCTAAGGTAGGCTCCTCAGAGAGCCATTTGGCTACATACTGTAATTGACTTGCCACAAAATAAACTTCCCAGTTCGGTAGCTTAATACCTCCCCTATCATATGAATTCTGTAGTTTCCACAGGGCTATCCTGTTCCTCGTCCCGTGCCACAGAAATTCCCTGCATATGCCTTCCAGCCTATTAAAGAATTTCTTAGGTATTGAGTATGGGATATTCGCAAAACAGTGCAACAGTCTGGGAAGCGCCACCATTTTAAGCATTGCCCCTCTTCCCATCATCGCCAAGGGGAGTTTCGTCCAAAATTTCATACTATTTTCCAGTTTCTCTACCGCCCTCTCCGTGTTATGCTTATGCTCGGCCTCTACCGTATGGTATACATCTACCCCAAGATATCGAAATGTTGTAGCCTCCCACGGTATCTGCAGGATCGGCAGATTCCGTGGCGGAAGCCCTCTGTATCTACCCAGCGGAAACACGCATGATTTACTGGGGTTCACTGCTATGCCTGAGAGGTCCGCGAACCTCTCCATTACTTCCAGTATATATTGGAGGTTCTCTTCTGGGGAGCGCAGATACAATAATATGTCGTCTGCATATAATGAAATGAGATGTGACGCCTCTCCAACTACAATACCTACCGTATCATATTGCTGCCTTAAGTAAATCGCCAGTGGTTCTAAAGCTAAAATATACAGCATAGGGGACCATGGGCAGCCCTGCCTGGTACCCCTGCTGAGTTGCCATCTGTCAGAACCACAGCTCCTGTTTTCACTCTGGCCAGTGGCGCACTGTACAATAGTTCAACCCATTTAAAATATCCCGGTCCCATGCCATAATTGGCCAGGGCCGCCATTAACCAGGGCCATTTGACGGAGTCAAATGCCTTAACCGCGTCTAAAGATACTATCGCCAGCTCACCTTCATCCCCATTAGTGTGTTCTACCACTCGGTGTAGTCGCCTGAGATTATGTTAGATGTTTCTGTTTGGGACATATCCTGTCTGATCCGGGTGTATTAATTTACTGATGACCTTCTTCAATCTACCAGCCAGGACCGCCGTTAAAATCTTACTATCTTGGTTCAACATCGACAACGGCCGATACGAGCCACAGTTGCTGCCAGGCTTATTGGGCCTGAGGAGTGGTATAATAATCGCCTCCGGTAAGGATTCTGGCAATTTGCCAGCATCATATGCTTCGTTGAGCATCTCCAGCAGCGGGGGGAGTACTTCTGTTTTATAAGCCTTGTAAAATTTGCTCGGGAGTCCATCTGTTCCCGGGATTTTACACTTGGGCAGCGACCTCACCACTTCCTCTAGCTCCTCTAGGGTGATCGGGCATCTAGCTCCTCCTTCTCCTCTGCGCTAATCTGGGGTAATCCAATGTCTTCCAACGTATCCCTTATCTCTTCCCCATTACTTCCTGTCTCATCCGCATACAGCCGTCTATGATATTTTGCAAATTCCTGATTAACCCCCTCCTGCGTGTCCTCTATGCTGCCGTCTTCCCTCACTATTGTCCTAATTGGGGGTCTAGGAGTCTCGTTTTTATAGAGCCACGCCAGGACTCTCCCTGTTTTATCCCCTCCTGCATGTTGCCTCTCTGTATACTTCTTGTAATTGAGGTTACATAATCTCTCCCAGCATATTGCGCATTTCTGCTGTAAGTTTAGTGCCCGATCTGCGGCTTCTTTAGTGTCACCACCCTGTTCCTGTATCCCTTCCAGCTCTCTTTCAGCGTCCTGTAACTCGGCCAGGATCCCATTTTGCAAACCCCTGGACTTGGCTATAGCAATTCCCCTCACTACAACTTTAAAGGCTTCCCAGAGTGTGCCCGCTGTCTTAACACTACCCGTGTTTATTTCGAAATAACTTATTATCTCTTTCCGCACCTCTTCCCGAAATACATTGGCCCTCATTACGACCCTTGCGGAAAGTAACTGACATGACCGCCATAGCGTAAATAGCGTTTCCGCCACTGCACGATGGAGTAAAGTGCGGCTAATTCCGACCCATCGGGCACGAGCATTACGCCTTGGCGGAAGTGCAAAGTCCGCGATGGCGGAAATGACCCCAAAACGCCCCTTACCGCCGTCGTACGTCGCCCTAGGTGCAATTCCGCCACCCATCTTAGCGGTCACCGTAATGAGCGGTCAGCGCAAATTACGGCCACCGTAAATATACGGAAACGGAAGTAAAAACATGGGGCCGGAACGGGAAACAGCACGCCGTACACCTATAAAATCAGAATCCCAACACAACCATTACAAATCCGGCCCTGAGACACATCCCAACCCGTCAGCCACCCCAATTAAAAAAATAAATATGGGAAAAGTCGCTAAAAAAGCGTGCGATCGCAAGCGGCAGGTCCACTTCTCCCATGAGGAACTCACCGTGCTCACAGAGACCCTCCAGGAGAATGCTGCCGTCGTCTTCTCGACGCAAATGACGAGGACGGCACTTGCGAACAAGAAGGCCATATGGGCCCTGGTGGCACAGCGGGTAAGTGCGGTGGGGACCGCACCCCGCAACCCACAGCAATGCAGAAAGCGATGGGACGACCTACGGATACGCGTCCGGAGCATACTCTCTGCCAACCGGAACATTGCCACAGCTACCGGGGGAGGATCGGAATCACCCATCAAGTTGACCCCCTGGGAAGAAATCTGTGCCTCCACCATTGGAATGGAGAGCATAGAGGGAGTCGGAGGGATGGAGAAAGGAGTGCAGACATCCGAAGAATCAGGTAGGTGGCCCAAATAAAACTATGCCAAATCCACAATTACCAACCATGTGAAGTACCATGTGTCCCTATAGTGCAATAGAAACACATGTCCAGGAGAACGACCACATACATTGCCATGACAGCGCCCCTTAAAAGTCAGATTAAATAAATTAATATTTGAAAATCCCAAAAACACACTCTACATGTGCAGCATGCACACCCTAACTGCAGACTGCAAAATAACTGCATCCCCAATCCACACAAAAATGAGACCACCTCCAAGGCCCTGACCCAAATCACCCCCAGGTACCACCCCAATGCATGTGATACAATTGCCATTACAATTAACACAGACCCATAAATAACGCTCGCCCTCCTTTACTCCACCACAGGGTCCGATTCCAACGACGAGCTTCAGGACACCCCTACCAGCACACCTGCAAAGAGGGCCAAGACCAACGGCCAAAGACCCTCCACCTCAGCTGCACGGATCAAGACACGGCAGCAGCACAAATCGAGTGGCAGCACACTGGAGGGGACTCCAACAGGCACCCCAGCAGCCAGCACGTCCACAACAGCAGCACCACAGGTCCCCCCAGTGGATGCCACAGAAGGCACTGCTTCTGGTGGCAGCAGCACCCTAGGTGACACTGCATTCATGCCAGCATGCTCCGACACAGAAAACGGTGCTGTCGAAGTAGGACCCATCCATGACCTGTCTCAATCCCCCTGTTTGTATCATCCCGTACACCATGAGGAAACCACGCAGGGGCACCCACAAGACGACGACTGGCCAACCCCCACAAGGCCTGTGGCAAGGCAACATGAGGCGTCCAGCCCCTCTGTGACACCACCGCAAATGGGCATGGGCCAGCAGAGGCAACAGTCCCTCGAGCAGATGATTGTGCAACAGCAGCAACTGGCCACGCTCCTCAAGGAGCATGCTGCTGAATGTGGGGGTTCTAAGGCAGCCATTGAAACATCTACTGAGACACTCAGGGCAGAAATGGAGCGAAGTACCGAGAGCCTGAGGGGACAGATGGAGAGAAGTACCGAGAGCCTGAGGGGACAGATGGAGAGAAGTACCGAGAGCCTGAGGGGACAAATGGAGAGAAGCACCGAGAGCCTGAGGGGGGAACTGCATGCGACGTCCAAAGACGTATGTGGTGAACTTGCCGCTGTGCGCCGTGTGCTCACTGAGCTCTCACAAACCCTTAGGGACATGCATGGACGTGAGCAGGCAGAGACATCATCCGTTGCAAGTTCCGTCCAGGGCAGCCCCCAACGTAGATCTGGGAGGAATCGGCGCTCCACAGGCAGGGGTGCCCCTGATACCCGGAGAGGGGGCTTGCAATAGCGTCTGCCCACTGACAATGAGCGTCTTTGGACACTGGTGTTCGGGGGGAGGTAGGAGGGTGGAGGGGGTGTGTTGTGCTTCCTTGGGTGGCGGGTCGATTGGGTGTGTAATGTCATTTCACATCTGCAATACAATTCTTCATATTCATCCAATGAGATGTGTGGACATCGATCTCTCTCTGCGTACGAGGCCTATCTTGTCGTATAGTCCACATTGTGCATGTCCCAGACACACACAGTGCCACAAGTCCCGTGTCCATGTAACAGCCACCAGGCGTGAGTGCTAGAAGCATGCATCTATGATATTCTGACGTAATTCACGGGCCTCCTGTGCCTCGCGGACCCCTTGAGGTGCTGCCACATCCCCACTCTCATCATGACCATCTTCAGGTGCTTGCAGTTCTGCGTCGGGGGGCATGGCCACATTCCTACGTACGCACATGTTGTGTAGCATGACACATGCCATGACCATCTTTGCAACCTTCTCATGGCGGTACAGGAGTGCCCCGCCAGACCTGCTGAGGCAGCGGAAACGAGCCTTCAGTAGGCCGAATGCCTGTTCTATGACCACACGGGTACGTGAGTGGGCATGGTTGTAGTCCTCCTCATGCTGGTCCTGTGGGTTCCGGATTGGTGTAAGGAGCCATCTCTTCAGTGGATACCCGGCATCACCTGTATGTGGACAACAAAGGATGTTTGTGGAATGTCATTGCTATGTACGCACCCCCCCCCTTCCTGCCAGGTCATTCACGCATCACCTACCCCACATACACATGCATTAAATGAGACTCACCGAGTAGCCAGGATCGGCGCCCTGCGTGTCGCTCCATGTAGCGTGGGATTCTAGAGTTCCGCAAGACCATAGAATCATGGGTTGATCCTGGAAACCGGGCACAACAATGTGTAACGATCCTGTTGGAGTCACACACCATTTGTACATTGATAGAATGATATTGTTTCCGGTTGCGGTACTGGGCCTCCATGGCATGTGGGACAACCAATTCCACATGGGTGCAGTCGATGGCACCAATGCAACCCGGTATGCCGCCAAGTGCATGGAATCCCACTTTGGTGTTTGTAATCTCCTGCTCCGAGCGTGGTAAAGTGATGTAGTCGTCTGAGTGCTTCAGGAGGGCATCAAGCACTTGGAATAGTGTCTGTGAGAATAGTGGCTGTGAAATGCCATGCAACTGTCCGACTGTGTGCTGGTAGGTGCCTGTGGCCAGGAAGTACAGACACCACCTTCAGTAGGGGTGGGATGGCAGTTGGGCTATCTATCATGCTGACAAGGTCAGCGTGTGTCATGTCGACAATGGCGGTTATGGTGTCCCGGTCCAAACGGTAGAGGGTGTGGATCTGCTCAGCTGTGAGGTTGAACGGATTAGCTCGGAGGCGTGGGATTGCGGGCTGCCTGCGTGGTGGTAGTGGCTGTGCTGGTGGGGCTTGCTGGCCATGCCTTGCCCTCCTCCTCCTCCTCCTGCGTCTCCTCTGTGCGGCCGGTTGTTGTAGTAGTTGGCGTTTGTCTTCTTCTTGAAGTTGGAGTACTTGCAGTGCAATCAGGTCCCCCAGGCCCAACATCGCTAGTCCTGCCGGTAGCATTCTGGAGTGGGTGTGGTTGGGGGAGGGGGTTGGGTGTGCAATTTATGTGTTTTCAGGCTGTATAGCCTTCACCTGTGGCCCTCATTACGACCCTTGCGGAATACGAAAAACGATGGCGGAAATGTAATACCGCCATCGAATACCGCCCGTTGCGATCATGACCCGTCACCGTAAAGTACGATGCCATTAGCGACACCGTAGTGAACGCCAACGCTAACTGCACCAAGTACGCGCACGCGCGCCGTGCAAAACCGCAAAATCCGCCATGGTGCAACGGTACGCGAATGCTGACCCCAGCGGACATTCACTTAACGCCATCAAGCATGGCGGAAAGTACCATTCCGCCATGGCGAGAACTACGGCATCGCGAACCAACCGTAAATGGCCCTACTGAGTGCCTGTACTCCACTCCCTGGCCACATTGCACAACTCCTCGTAGGCGCAATGTAGTCACACCATGCAACCAGTGAAATGTACAAGTCACCCATGCATGCCAACGAACAAATGCATGCAGGGGCCCCAAGTGCCCTGTGAGTGGCCATCCACATTTGGCAACACACCATTGCCGTACTGATGCAGCACAGGCATCTGAAGGTGCAAGTACACCAAAATGAACAGAAAATCCCATGAGACAAAACAACAACAGTCCCCCATCGCTTGCCACCAGTGTAAATCACCATTCAAAGCAGTAACCTGAGGGAGACTGCACCAGCCCTGTACACTTGCCAGTAGTGAAACCAACCATCAGCACAAGCACGTACCACACAACTGTACCCAGAAGCCGGAACCCAATGCAGATCACCTCACAATACATCGCGCCACAAATCGGAATATGCCACATTACTAGCAAAGAATAACGCTACACGGTTAAAATCTGAATATAAATTTTATGCACATCAAAATCACCAAGCCCATACAGCCATTTGAACATAAACTCCCAAATGATCATCATTACTGTGGGCTGCATCCGCAATAAATGAGCAGCTTCCCCTTGTGTGACGCCCTGTACCTTCATGGTACACAGGGGCTACATCAACGTCCAAAAAGGCAACATGGAAGCGCCTAGGACCGCAGGGCCGTCCCATGAAGTAGGCACTAGTCCAGCTGGAAGCTAGGAATGCTGCACCTAGCCACTAGTACTGCGTAAGGGCATGTGGGCCATTGGCGATCGTCCCATAAGATCGTAATGGTGCTCCACTGATTAACTCGAAGCTGCAGGTGTTGACTGTAGAAGCCATCTGCAGGAGTGGCGTACAGATGGCAGCGGCAGAAGGGGAGGAGATACCTGTCACACAAATGAAAAGAATAATAGTATGGGCATCCGAACTTCATATGTATTACTCACTTCATTCAACACACCAAACCTACAACCATATGCATGCTAGCCCACTCATAAGGATCAATTGCACCCAAAAATCACTTGCGAATCATAACGACACAAATCGAGGTGAATACACTATTACAAACGAGTGTCTGTGTGCATGCGCCTGTCAGAACAGGATCCATCAGATGGGATCATCAACGTGCATAGACACAAGTGATTGAAGGCGCGTCGAGACAGGGAGGGTTCAACAAGGGCAGACAGACGATGGTCCCACTATGGCAGCCTTGCATCACATAGCGCAGGGGAAGGGGATAGATTCCAAATCGCCATGTACATGGCAGACTCCCAATTAAATCATCTGTCTATGCATCATTCATCATTCCCTCATCCCGGTATGAAAACGCCTGAATATTTACTCACATAACATTCGAAATGTCCATTGAGTCTGTGCGTAATGCAGTCTTCAAAATGCACTGTGCTCCTGCCCGGATCCCTTGTGTAGTGAAGTTACATGTATTTGGGAACGTCCTGCCTTATCGACCACTACGCTATAGCGCATCCCATTCAAATCATATCAATCATTGCATTCTCGTCATGGGCCCTGTCCCAAGGACATTCAACAATAGAACGTTACATTTCCAGTCAGACCTGTGGGCGTCTCCACGCCGCTAGTTGGAAACCGAAAGCGCTGTCCTTCGAATTCCTCATTTGCAACATCACGTCGAAAAGGCATCTGTGAACGCTTGTATTCACAAATACATCTATGTAGTGCGGCTGTGTGTGAAAATGGTAACTGGCCTCAATCACTGATGGGACTCCCCGCCCGTCGGTGAACGTCGGTACAGTGCTGCATGAGGGTCCACCGTTGATCGAGCACTACAGTCCACTGACCCTTCACAAGTCTGCTCGCGAATGCAAATATAGTATGTGCAACAATGGGACCATAGCAGAATTAGCATATAAACCAACATTTCACTGCCATCGGGATCAAGAACATGAATGCAAATGCAAGATGCCATGCGTCGAATTGCAGCGCCGTGTGCGGGACGTGTTCGCACGAAAGGCATTGCAGCTGACACAGGTGGAATGAATCACCACAGGTGAAGGCTATACAGCCTGAAAACACATAAATTGCACACCCAACCCCCTCCCCCAACCACACCCACTCCAGAATGCTACCGGCAGGACTAGCGATGTTGGGCCTTGGGGACCTGATTGCACTGCAAGTACTCCAACTTCAAGAAGAAGACGAACGCCAACTACTACAACAACCGGCCGCACAGAGGAGACGCAGGAGGAGGAGGAGGAGGGCAAGGCATGGCCAGCAAGCCCCACCAGCACAGCCACTACCACCACGCAGGCAGCCCGCAATCCCACGCCTCCGAGCTAATCCGTAGAACCTCACAGCTGAGCAGATCCACACCCTCTACCGTTTGGACCGGGACACCATAACCGCCATTGTCGACATGACACACGCTGACCTTGTCAGCATGATAGATAGCCCAACCGCCATCCCACCCCTACTGAAGGTGGTGTCTGTACTCCACTTCCTGGCCACAGGCACCTACCAGCACACAGTCGGACAGTTGCATGGCATTTCAAAGCCACTATTCTCACGGACACTATTCCAAGTGCTTGATGCCCTCCTTAAGCACTCAGACGACTACATCACTTTACCACGCTCGGAGCAGGAGATTACAAACACCAAAGTGGGATTCCATGCACTTGGCGGCATACCGGGTTGCATTGGTGCCATCGACTGCACCCATGTGGAATTGGTTGTCCCACATGCCATGGAGGCCCAGTACCGCAACCGGAAACAATATCATTCTATCAATGTACAAATGGTGTGTGACTCCAACAGGATCGTTACACATTGTTGTGCCCGGTTTCCAGGATCAACCCATGATTCTATGGTCTTGCGGAACTCTAGAATCCCACGCTACATGGAGCGACACGCAGGGCGCCGATCCTGGCTACTCGGTGAGTCTCATTTAATGCATGTGTATGTGGGGTAGGTGATGCGTGAATGACCTGGCAGGAAGGGGGGGGGATGCGTACATAGCAATGACATTCCACAAACATCCTTTGTTGTCCACATACAGGTGATGCCGGGTATCCACTGAAGAGATGGCTCCTTACACCAATCCGGAACCCACAGGACCAGCATGAGGAGGACTACAACCATGCCCACTCACGTACCCGTGTGGTCATAGAACAGGCATTCGGCCTACTGAAGGCTCGTTTCCGCTGCCTCAGCAGGTCTGGCGGGGCACTCCTGTACCGCCATGAGAAGGTTGCAAAGATGGTCATGGCATGTGTCATGCTACACAACATGTGCGTACGTAGGAATGTGGCCATGCCCCCCGACGCAGAACTGCAAGCACCTGAAGATGGTCATGATGAGGGTGGGGATGTGGCAGCACCTCAAGGGGTCCGCGAGGCACAGGAGACCCGTGAATTACGTCAGAATATCATAGATGCATGCTTCTAGCACTCACGCCTGGTGGCTGTTACATGGACACGGGACTTGTGGCACTGTGTGTGTCTGGGACATGCACAATGTGGACTGTACGACAAGATAGGCCTCGTACGCAGAGATCGATGTCCACACATCTCATTGGATGAATATGAAGAATTGTATTGCAGATGTGAAATGACATTACACACCCAATCGACCCGCCACCCAATGAAGCACAACACACCCCCTCCACCCTCCTACCTCCCCCCCGAACAACAGTGTCCAAAGACGCTCATTGTCAGTGGGCAGACGCTATTGCAAGCCCCCTTTCCGGGTATCAGGGGCACCCCTGCCTGTGGAGCGCCGATTCCTCCCAGATCTACGTTGGGGGCTGCCCTGGACGGAACTTGCAACGGATGATGTCTCTGCCTGCTCACGTCCATGCATGTCCCTAAGGGTTTGTGAGAGCTCAGTGAGCACACGGCGCACAGCGGCAAGTTCACCACATACGTCTTTGGACGTCGCATGCAGTTCCCCCCTCAGGCTCTCGGTGCTTCTCTCCATTTGTCCCCTCAGGCTCTCGGTACTTCTCTCCATCTGTCCCCTCAGGCTCTCGGTACTTCTCTCCATCTGTCCCCTCAGGCTCTCGGTACTTCGCTCCATTTCTGCCCTGAGTGTCTCAGTAGATGTTTCAATGGCTGCCTTAGAACCCCCACATTCAGCAGCATGCTCCTTGAGGAGCGTGGCCAGTTGCTGCTGTTGCACAATCATCTGCTCGAGGGACTGTTGCCTCTGCTGGCCCATGCCCATTTGCGGTGGTGTCACAGAGGGGCTGGACGCCTCATGTTGCCTTGCCACAGGCCTTGTGGGGGTTGGCCAGTCGTCGTCTTGTGGGTGCCCCTGCGTGGTTTCCTCATGGTGTACGGGATGATACAAACAGGGGGATTGAGACAGGTCATGGATGGGTCCTACTTCGACAGCACCGTTTTCTGTGTCGGAGCATGCTGGCATGAATGCAGTGTCACCTAGGGTGCTGCTGCCACCAGAAGCAGTGCCTTCTGTGGCATCCATTGGGGGGACCTGTGGTGCTGCTGTTGTGGACGTGCTGGCTGCTGGGGTGCCTGTTGGAGTCCCCTCCAGTGTGCTGCCACTCGATTTGTGCTGCTGCCGTGTCTTGATCCGTGCAGCTGAGGTGGAGGGTCTTTGGCCGTTGGTCTTGGCCCTCTTTGCAGGTGTGCTGGTAGGGGTGTCCTGAAGCTCGTCGTTGGAATCGGACCCTGTGGTGGAGTAAAGGAGGGCGAGCGTTATTTATGGGTCTGTGTTAATTGTAATGGCAATTGTATCACATGCATTGGGGTGGTACCTGGGGGTGATTTGGGTCAGGGCCTTGGAGGTGGTCTCATTTTTGTGTGGATTGGGGATGCAGTTATTTTGCAGTCTGCAGTTAGGGTGTGCATGCTGCACATGTAGAGTGTGTTTGTGGGATTTTCAAATATTAATTTATTTAATCTGACTTTTAAGGGGCGCTGTCATGGCAATGTATGTGGTCGTTCTCCTGGACATGTGTTTCTATTGCACTATAGGGACACATGGTACTTCACATGGTTGGTAATTGTGGATTTGGCATAGTTTTATTTGGGCCACCTACCTGATTCTTCGGATGTCTGCACTCCTTTCTCCATCCCTCCGACTCCCTCTATGCTCTCCATTCCAATGGTGGAGGCACAGATTTCTTCCCAGGGGGTCAACTTGATGGGTGATTCCGATCCTCCCCCGGTAGCTGTGGCAATGTTCCGGTTGGCAGAGAGTATGCTCCGGACGCGTATCCGTAGGTCGTCCCATCGCTTTCTGCATTGCTGTGGGTTGCGGGGTGCGGTCCCCACCGCACTTACCCGCTGTGCCACCAGGGCCCATATGGCCTTCTTGTTCGCAAGTGCCGTCCTCGTCATTTGCGTCGAGAAGACGACGGCAGCATTCTCCTGGAGGGTCTCTGTGAGCACGGTGAGTTCCTCATGGGAGAAGTGGACCTGCCGCTTGCGATCGCACGCTTTTTTAGCGACTTTTCCCATATTTATTTTTTTAATTGGGGTGGCTGACGGGTTGGGATGTGTCTCAGGGTCGGATTTGTAATGGTTGTGTTGGGATTCTGATTTTATAGGTGTACGGCGTGCTGTTTCCCGTTCCGGCCCCATGTTTTTACTTCCGTTTCCGTATATTTACGGTGGCCGTAATTTGCGCTGACCGCTCATTACGGTGACCGCTAAGATGGGTGGCGGAATTGCACCTAGGACGACGTACGACGGCGGTAAGGGGCGTTTTGGGGTCATTTCCGCCATCGCGGACTTTGCACTTCCGCCATGGCGTAATGCTCGTGCCCGATGGGTCGGAATTAGCCGCACTTTACTCCATCGTGCAGTGGCGGAAACGCTATTTACGCTATGGCGGTCATGTCAGTTACTTTCCGCAAGGGTCGTAATGAGGGCCATAGTCTAATCTAGTATAAAGGCCTTGTGGGCCTGCATAGTGCGAATATTGCCTATCCTGCGGGTGGCGTACCCTCCATGCATCAACCAACAGTAACGTCAGCGCCTTTGCAGCCGGAGTGGGCATGTCCCCTTTGGAATCTGCCCTATCCATTGCAGGGTCAAGCACACAATTAAAGTCGCCCCCCATAATATGGACCCCCCCACACTTTCACTGAGTTTACCATACAGGGTCCTAAAATACAAAGCTGTATCCTGATTCGGAGCATACGTATTTACAATACAAATCTCTCAGTTTTCCACCATCCCCTTCATGACCACCATTCTACCATCCGACTCCGCGGCGGAATGCAACAGCTGGAAATGGACATGTGGGGCCACCCATGTGATCACCCCTCTTGCATAAGCTGAGTATGACGCTCCTACCACCGTCCCCTTCCACTTCTTACGTATCACATCCAATTTTGCTTGTGTTAGATGAGTTTCTTGCAATAAGGCTATATCCATTCTCTGTCTGCGCAGGTACATCATGACCTTGTTTCTTTTCAAATAGCTATTGAGCCCCCTCACATTCCAAGTGACTATCTTAAGGTCTCCCATTGGTAATCTTGTTTTTCCAGACTGTAGGCCCCCCTCAACTAAACATCCCCCCCAACCACAACAAACCACCACACACAATCCCTTCACTCCCCCCCTTTCCCCAACCCCAACCTCAACAACTGCCCAGCTCCATCCCTGGATCTCAGGCATCCCCACATTTGGTTCTACCTTGGAAGCCCAAATTGAGAACCCGGCAGGGTGTCACCGCACTATCAGTGACCAAACTAAACTCTAAATGGGGATATAAAGATCAGCCCTAAGAGGCTCCTTCACCACGCAGCATTCTCCGTGCTCATGGATCATGTTTCCTACCAAACAGTGTATGCCCGCCTTCCAGCTGCATCAATGACTATAATGAAGTCCCACAGTCTTAAATCCAACCAGATTCGCAGCTTTACTTATCTCGTCTTCTCCATCTTCTTTCTGGATATCTGGCTCTTGAGGGCAGCTTTGCGTATCCAGCCACCCCATGGCATCTTCCAGAGTGTCGAAGAACAATGTCTTGTTCTTATAAAAAACTTTTATTTTGGCTGGGTAGAGCAGCATGTACTTGTAACCAGCCTCCCGCAATCTCCTCTTGACAGATCCAAAATTCATACGGCTTCGTTGTACCTGCAGGGTATAATCCGGGTAGGCAGCCATGCTCGCCGCCCCTTGTTGTATTGTTCCACCTTTGCAGAAGTGTTCAAGGATTCTTTCCCAATCCCGGTAATTAAGGATCTTGGCGATCATCGGCCTGGGCAGAGTTCCCGGTGGCAGCTTCCTCGTTAGGGCCCTGTGCGCTCTTTCCACTGCAAATCCCTGAGACAGGGTTCCCCCGGTGATCCCCTGCAGCAGCATATTTTCCACGAATTCCGTCGGGTTGTGACCCTCGGCTCCTTCTGGCAGTCCAACAATGCGATTATTATTCCTCCGGGCACGTCCTTCCGCCTCCTCTGCCCTACTCTCCAAATTGCCCACATGTTGCACCAGGGCATGGAGCTCTCGTTTGTGCGCAGCGCAGTCTGCCGCGGTAGGGCCCATCTCTTTCTCCAGAGTCTCTGTGCGCTCCACCAGAGTCCTAACATCCTACCTGAGGAGGTTCACGTCTTCCTGTACCGCCCCAACCTGGAGTTCCATTGCCGTCTTCAATTCCATCACAGCCAATTGGAGCTTGGTCTCCCAGGCCACCTTCAGATCCGCGATCGCCGCAAGGACCTCCTAATTCGTACCCACAGCGGCCGTTCCCCCTGCTGGGGTTTTGTCTTTACTCCTGGCTCCGTCCGGGCCAGTCGGTGTCCTGGCGTATTCATCCAGCGTGGGCTGTTTACCCTTCGCTCTCAGGGGCTTATTAGACATTTCTCCATCAGGGACAGCCTCCTATCCACACTTGAGTTCCGGGGGGGATCTGGCGCACTGGCACCCCCACACTATTTCGAAGTACAGGCTGGATATGCCATGCGCCGTGTGACATCACAGAGCTTTGTCGATTCCTGATTCCACACCGGTTATGCACCTCGCTCTCACTTTTGTATCATTACTCTGTTCACTGTGCCCAGAGTCTCTTGCTTGGTTCGTCAGCTGTGCACTCTTGTTCACAGCTGTGATGGCATATTGACCTCAAGGGCTTCCACTTGCTAATTATGCGATCGGCCCCGTCTGCACACCTCTCCACACCTCTATTCGAGGCGGCTATTATCCCTGGCCAGTGTCTCCCCCTTACTTGCCCTCAGGTCCACAGCCTCAGTGCAGTATCTTCAGGGATTTGTCTCATGCACAGACACGACCTTCGACCCACTCAGCCACAACCAATGTCCGACGCCGGCAACCCGATCCGCACTCAACGCGTTGTTATGTGCGACTATTCACACAGCGCATATCTTCTCTTTTCCTCCATGTCCCCAACGCAGTTCCACATCCACCGTGCACTTGCCTTCTTCTCATTGGAGGCCTCTTATGCTGTTCGTTCCCGCTCCTCGTGGACTGAGCTGGCCTCCAGCTACATGCCTCTGCTGGTCCGTGTGAGTGTGCCGCTCAGCTGCTCCTCTTCACTACTACGGTTCCGGCCGCCAGCTATCGTGCCCTGCCTCTCACATCTCCGTGTCCTGCAGCCAGCTCTACTTCATGATCCTTCCCAGTTTCGTTTCTGCAGGATCACGCTTTTATCAGAAGTGTGGTTGCTTCCCTCGTTCTGCCAAGTTCTGGGGCCGCGCGGTCTGTCTTCCAGGCGGCACCCGCCCTCGCGATCCCGCTCCACCGCCGTGCCGATCGCCTGCAGTCTTAAACGACCGCCAGTCCAGGGGTCCCCGTAGCGTGCGCCAGGCACCGCACACGCCTCACTCTCCAGAGTCTGTAAACCTTCCGGCCCGCCTGCGCCCGTGGTTTGCAACAAGGTGTCCCAGCGCGCTTCACCAACCGGCTTTGCTTTTCCTTTGCTACTGTAGCATTTCCGTCACAAAGCAAACAAACTCCTTTGTTCTCTAGCCCCGCCGGCCATTTTGTATCTTCTTCTTTCTCCGACTCTCACAGTCCGATAGTGGGTGGAACTTCGCTTCTCCTTCTTCCGAGGGTTTGAAAAGTTCAGAAGGCACTCCCGGCACCTTCATAAGTGCCCATGTATGTTTACAGCAGCCGCTGTCATCTTTAACTGCACTTTTTTAACATGATCATGGACGGATCACAGGAGCTTCTCCAGAACACGTCTCTCTACATGGCCCTCGTGGCCACGCCCCCACAGTTCAACAAAAAGTTCACGTAGGTCCCCCTCCGTCAGGGTCTGACCTCTCAAAGCTTTAACAGTCCACATTGGTCTCCCTCAGCCAGGCTCGGACCTTGCAACCACAGCACTTGCAGATGTTCCCTTCCCCAAGCTTAATGCACATTAATTAGGTGATCCCATTCCCTAATTTATCACACTTCCAGTCTCACTCAGTCGGGTCATACCTTTTACCGATGTCAAAGACTTTCGAATGTGTGAGGCTTTCACCATAGACCTCTGCAGAACCACTTCAACATTCGCTTCAGCTCATACTCATGTTATTGCCCCAGTGTCTCTTGGTCTTAGTAGTTCAGTACCATGAGCACAAAAGTTAAAAGAAATATTTCTATTCAGGCATTCACCTTTTCACTTCCCCTTTTGCCGGGGTTAATCTTGACCATTACATATTTCAGAGTTTGTTCACTTTGCCGCTTTATAACAAAACATTTCACATTTTGCGGAGACTTTTGAGTGAGCTACTTCGCCGGACCACTCCTCTACTCTGTACCACTGGCTTCACAGTTATCAGCCACTTAAAGGTTAATCACTGGTTAGTTTTCTTTCGCATCTTAGCATGTGCACAACCTTCACTTGTGAGATACACTGTTGCGGTTTCAATCTTTCCTTCACACAAACCGGCCTTTCATGTCTTTCACTAACTCACCGGTTGCACGTGTTCCTTTCTTGTCTCTGAGACTTTGATTCACGAGTCAAGGTTAATACCACTGGCTTGGCCTCGCCTCCCCAACTCTGTCTCTGGGAGGGTCACTGGCTTCATTGAAACACATGCAGGTTTCTTCTTGTCTGCGATTTGGCTTTCTCCATGTCTCCTTAACAGCTTCCCGGGGGCAACGACCTCCTGCAGGGAACTTCAAGGTTTCTCTACCCTTTGCTCAATCAGTCGTCCTGCTCCAGTAGGTTTGCCTTCGCCCGGGAAGATCTGCTCCTTCTCGTGTTCCACCTTGCTCAGAGAGTGTCTCTATGTTTCACCTTTTATCTGTGTCGGGAGAGCTAATGGGTATCAGATTATGGGCCTGATCACGACTTTGGCGGTAACCCTTAAATCCGGCGGTAGCGCTATTACTGCTGGATTTAAGGGTCTGCCAAATCAGGACTTCGGCGGATTTCGCCCCAGTTCTGAGCTGGGGGAAATTCACCGAAAATGTGCACTATTACCGCCGGCGGGAAATCCGCTGGCGGTAAGAGCGCAAATTTTCCTCATTGAGCCCAATGGGGAATGGGGCATTCCCGAATGGGCTCAATGGGGAATGGGGAATTACATTACCGCTGAACTCGTGATCCGGCGCTACTAGCGCCGGGGAGTTCGGCAGTAGGGCTAATACCGCCAGCGTTACCGCCAAAGTCGTGCCTGACTTTGCCTGACCCGATTAGCGGGACATGTCCAATGAGATATGTAAAGGTTAGCCTCTTTACTCTCAGTCACCCTTTTCCTCAGCACAGTGTTTGTGCAGAAAGGGAAGGGTGTTAGGACATTGGAGAATCCTATAAAGTAGGATCGGGCATGGATACAGGAAAGGGGGGAATACTGCGTCTCACCATCGGGAGCTTCACCGCCACTCCCCTTAGACCGCTCACCCAGGTGATCCTCCTGCACTGGTCCACACTCAGGATCTGGATCCAAAGGTGATGGCCGTGCCCTGGCCACCTGAGAGAGAGAGAGATTCCCGGGCACTAGTAGGCGAGACACCCTTTGGCTTCTGACACAGCTGACCATTGACACAACGGTCGTCATCAAATGGGCAGAGCCTGCGTATGGGAGTGGGAATGCAATTGGCTGCCCAAGAGCTTAGTGTTGCAGGACGTCCGGGTTAGTCAGGTAATCGCCGGCTGAAGGCAGAGTAGGTCCTCTTTTTTAAACAAGGCTCTGTGTGAGTAAGGAGCCGAGGAACAGCCGAGGTGCTTTCTTTTTTGTGGCAAGGATTATACGGGTAGCCATCCTGGAAAAAGATGCTGGATGAAAGCAAAAGGTGGCAGGAAAAGGCACGAAAACATTCTTCTTGCAATTACTCCTCTGGCACAGAATCAAGCAGTAGGCACAGAAAGGAGCAGTAACTCTGTATAATACTTCAGAACACAGCAGTCCGGTCTGCAGGGCCCAGCAAGCAGAAGCCAGGAAAAGGAAAAAGATAGAAGATAGCAGGAAGGCCTCCCGGGGTTCAGCTCATCGCCATTCTGAAATAATGGACAAGAATGAATCCAAGTGCGTTTTCAGTAAATATTATTATTATTATTTTTTTTAATTTGAATTTAAATGCATTGCAATTTTTACAAAAGGACAAACATACATAAAAATTCCATATATCCACTGTTGGGATTCATTTTCCAATCAAGTCTAAGTTCTAAAAGTTTCCTGCCTTTAAGTTTCTTAATTTCTTACTTTACAGGTTGTTAGGGAGAGCTGCAGTGGTCGGTGGCTATACTTTCTGAATAAATCGACCTACTGCAATCACCGATAACGTAGAAGTACCACTCATTAGCGCAGACCATCGTTGTTCGTCATCCAGTGTTTGCAAAGAATAGAAAAGAGGGGTTAGAAACTGCTGACGCTCGGCAATCAGGCCTGGGCAGTTAATCATCACATAATGAATTGACTCTGTCTCTGCCTCAATCTTACAGAATCAGCAGCCAGATGATTGATTCAGTCCTCTTATTGTCGGAATTTCATTAGTTTGAATTAGGTTGAGGCAAGCGCACATGAAGGTTTCCCTGTAGCGACGATCTGGAAATTTCAGGAGGTAAGGCTGCAAGTCGTTTAGTTTCCGAGCTCTCTGCGGTGTCTCTTTGACCATATTTATTTCTTATTTCTGCAAATCAACTTATTCCTATCAAAGATTAATCCACTACTGTACAGGTGAGAAGCCCTATATATACAATGCATTGGAATCCTATAACATTCTAAGTTACCCTGCTAACGCCATAACAAGTTGACATTGCATTTACCAACACATTGGCACCAGGACAAATAAAGCATGCAGGACCATGGCAACAGTCATAACATGTTTTGAATGTTATCCTAACTGCCCAAATAACATGTTTATTTAGCACAGTTCATATGTTTGTTATTTACAGTTGGCAAAACATGTGTGTTTGTTACAGTCGGCCCCTTAACTGACCATATATAGATAATACTGATGGTTTATTTTGCATACATTAATAATTACAGATAATGTATTAAATTAATGTACCAATGTATACAGACTAAGTCTGGCTCTACCACATGCATCCTTGTTAATACAGTTACTATGTTCTTAGGTAGGTGCAGAAGATGTTGATGGAGACATGGTGCGCCACACCGGAGAGACGGATCCTGTGTGGGAAGCAGGGTGGATTGTAGCTGCGTGCCCTATGCGGCATTAGCTGGTCTGGTGTATGCTGGCCAGAGATTATTTGTATTTATAGGCGACAGAGGAAGAGTGTGTCTACCAGAAGCACTCCATAGAGGAACCAACAGAACGCAGCAATGCCATCAATGAGGGCTTTGCATAGTAAGGGTACTACGGTGTGATAGTGGCAGGACATGCTTCCATCATGGTCCTGACAAGGTTTGGCTGTGGTTTATGCTTATGGAACCTTCATAAAAGAAACCCACTGTAGCTCTTCAGCATGCAGAAGATGCTTGCTCTTATGGAGAATTGGGGTCTGCAACCAGCAGCTCTCCAGATGTTTTGGCTCCCTTGATCCCTCAACATTGACTATTATGAATAGGACTGTTGGCAGGTGTGGTCCAAAACATCTGGTGAGCCAAAGGTTGAAGACCCCTGCGGATGGCAGCAGATGAATTGTGACTATACCGGGGTAACAATTAGCTTGGTTTTGCCCATGTTAGCCTGGGGTGTAGGTAATAAATGAATGGCTGAGAGAACCAATCAGTGCTGAGAATGCTGAGTCAGCCAATAACCTTGTGAGGGTGTGAAGTATGCACAATTACTAAATTATGTGGCATTCGCCTAATTGGGGTCTTTACACCTTCAAATGATATATGCAGAGAAACAAATGGAGCGGGGGTGGGTGGTAGGACTTGCTTATAAATAATTCTATTTTTTGCGCTGTCAACAAAAATGGTTTTGTTATGCATTCTGAGGCGGGAAAAGGAGTGTGTGTAATAATGTTAATTTCCCAGATTCCTTGTGCCTGCAGCCATCTGTTTCTGTCAGGTGGGTGCAGAGCTCTGTAACTGGGCTACTGTGTTCTCTGGCATTGTCCTTAGCTCCAGATCTAAGCGAACGCCAGGCTTGTGCTCATGTACACAGGACTCCTAGCAAACCGAGCTGCCTCTTGGCGCTCACAGCAAGACGATTTTAAAATGACAAAAGCATCAAACCAGCCCGTGGAGGGGGTCCGACCGACCCAGTCCCGACGCGCTGTCGACTGTCTGAACAGCAACACGGTCGCACTATCTTAAACGGCGTGCGGTCGGTCACAATACCTGTATTTAACCGTTGATTGCCCGGAACAGTGCGGACAGCACTCCCTTATTTCCCCTGTACAGTCGACGAGGGGCAGGCCCAAAGAAGGAGGGGGGGCAGAGCTAGGCAGGGTTCTGGGCGGACTCTCAGGAAAAACATGTAAATGGACAAAAATGCTGATTTAATTGGGATATACATTGTCGACACTAAACAAAACACTGAAAACAAAAAAATAGAAATCTTTACTTTCATTCCTTCCCCTGTGCGGCCCTCGCCACGCCACCACGCCACCATCCTTCTCCCACTGAGCACATACATGCTTTGAGACCCTCCTGTTCCCGCTCACCAGAGCTCTCTGTATTTACTCGCATCTCCAACTGTTGTCATTTTCTGGATCCAGACAAATTACTGAAAATATACCACCAAGAAATGCTTCTTAAAACATCACAAAATCGGCATCCGAGAAGGACTTTCCCAACATTACAGGGGTGTCACCGAAAAGTCACCGTCCACTTTAAGTAACATATGCCCTCATTACGAGTCTGGCTGAAAAAATTGTGGTTATTCCGTACTGGTGAGCATTTCAGCGAAATTGTCGCCGAATCATGAGTAGACGGGTACGTGCCCCACCCATCGGCGGCAAGGGTATTACGGCCGAAAACCAGTACACCAATGTTAAATCCGTCAATTATCGGCAGAATTACTGTTACCACCGTAAATTAGTGGAATTACCTCTGAACGGGAGGTCGTCATGACGGGAATGGGAAGTTCAGCGGCCATCTTTAAAAACTCAATCCACTCAAAATCACCACTAAAGAAGTGCCATCCAAGCATATAACACAGGAAATTGATGTCTGGAGATGAAGGTAAAGGCAAGGTGCGTGAAATACGGCTATGCAAGCCAAAATATACTGAGCAGGAGTTCAGTGTGCTTGTAGAGCAGGTGGTGACCCATGCAGCAGTGTCACAAAACCGGAAGACATCCCAACAGCGTAAGAACGCCATTTGGGCAGAAATCCAGGACAAGGTTGTGGGCGTAGGACATGACCCACGGGACTGTGAGTACATGCGCAAGAGGTTGAATGACTTCAAATCCAGTGTCCACACCCTTGTCTCCAACCACCTTCAGGAGGCAGCAGCCACTGGTGTAGGAACTATTGCCCCACTGCAGCTGACACCCCGGGAGGAGACAGTGAGCAGCATCATCTACATGGCGGGTGTGAGAATGGCAAAGTTCAGAGCCAGAGGCCAGGGTGACCCCAGTGAGTACATGAGTGAATCATGGGCCTGTTGCACAACAACGCCAATAGAATGTCAAGATACACATACTTCTAGTCATCCAGCAGAGATTTGCTCAGCCAATGCACAATCAATCAATGTGACACCTCAGGACTGTAAATCAGGCGACATGGATGACGTGAACCCGCTACAAGACTCACCATGAAGAAGGAGGAGGCCCTCATGTAGGACACATACAACTACCATGGAACAGCAAGCACCGTTGACAGTTATCCAATCACATGCTACAGCGCCACCACCTCTTGCCAGCATGCCAAGCGCTCATGTACAGATGCATCAGCCAAATTGCTGCCACACACATAACGTATGGCACAAAATCATTACCTTTAGATGTCTAGCACAAACTGTCAACAAATGCAACAGCGGCGTAGCCCCCAATTTGGGGTCCCTGTGCGAGCCATGCCCACCGCAAGCTCGGCAACAAATCACAGGTCGCGCCACACTCTGGGCAAACCTAGACTACGACAGTTGTGCAATACACACGATGCTCATGCTGCTGCAGGGGCATGCCGCACACTGTACTAGCAGAAAGATATAAATATGTGTTTTATCAGATTATACAGCACACTTTCTGAGAAAAATTGGCTAAAAAGCCAGAGCGTTTGCAATTGTTTTGTAAAATAACACCAATCCAAAAATCCAATATATGCAAGTCACCAACAGTACATTAACACAGGACCATTAACACTTTAATTAATTTAATGCTTTGCTATTAACAATGCCATGCTACAAAGAAAACATGTCCAGCTGACTGCACAATGTAGACCAGTCTAGACACCTACTTAGCCAGGTAATTACAGTTAGCAAAATTGCTTTATCAGAGATGCCCAGTTAAAAAAGTCAAACCACAGTAAGAAATGACTAGGCTGACTGTACAGAAATGGCAATCTATTCACTAATAACACATATCATGCCTGCTTAGCCTGGACATGGATGACCATTACAATTTAGCACACAACCCCTGCCCTAACTCACCCCCACACATCCACTCTCCTTCCCATGCCCTACTTCCACCCCAAAATCATCATCTCAGCCCAGAATTACCTCCACATCCCCTCTTGCTCGTCCCAGTACTTGCGTATGAGGCACTTTGCCTATAGGTAAGTACTGGGATGAGGAAGAATGGGACTATGGTTAATGAAGATTACAGGTAACTAAGGCATTGCCTCCATGTTTCTGTACCTCGTCCCACTACTTGTGTATAAATTACCTCCACATCCCCTCTTCCTCGTCCCAGTATTAAGTATGAGGCACCTTGCCTCATACACAAGTATTGGGACGAGGAAGAGTAGAGCTAGGAGTAATGAACTTGACCAATAAGTCATCCAGGCATTACATACAAGCACACACATATTCCCACTCCATTTACCTCACACATGCCCACCCAGCCACGCATACATTTACATGTGCACCCTTTCACCGTACACTCACACACGCACACCCAGGCAACCACCCATACATGATGCACTCACTCATTCGCTCACATTACATTAAATACATATACACACACACTTACATGCACACACAGACATTTACACTAAATAAATGTTATTACCTTTTGAATTCATTGGTCCAGGGAACAAGACCTCCCGCTCCCTGCAGCTTGAATGCTGGTTCCCGTCATGCAGACGAGCTGGAGGCCTCCGTGTCACGGGGTGGGGAGGAGTCCTTTGACTTCAAAAAGAAATAGTTTCTTCTTGGAGTCACTCTGTCTTCATAAAGAAATTATTTCTTTGGAAGTCTGAGGCACCCCCAAGAACATGTGCCGGCGGGGGCCTCTAGCACCACGGGGGCCCCTGCTATGCCACTGAAATGCAACAGACCAATAGCAGCAAGGCCCCCATGAAGATTGTGTCCCACCTAATGTCGCACTCACACCCCCACAGCTAGCAGGGCACCTCTCAGCTGACAGTAGAACAAGACACGCAAAAAACATTGTGCCATGGACACTTATTACCATGCACAACCGTAAAGCACATGTCACCACAATCCAGGAAAAGGCACACATTCCCGAGTGCCCATATGCACACTAAACCATCAAGCCAACAATTCATCATACTGTCTTCCACATGAAGAAGGCCCCCATGGGATAGTAGCACCCTGTGACCCCATAGTGCATAGATCACTTTATGAGAGCACACCCTACAACATTTCAACAAGGGTATTAATACACTGTCTCCTGTCTCCCAACAGGCACACAAGACATCCAGGACCCCATTGAAGGCACCAGCACACCTGCCCCTGTACGTGCCAAAAAGGGTCCAGGGCATGCTAAACCCAGGAAGGGAAGTACCCAGGAGAATCCCCATGTCCAAGGGCACTGTTTTGTCACCTCTGTGGGCACAGGCACACCTGCCACTGTTGTGGCCCAAACTCCGGCCATGATGGTGCCTGCAGAACCACCCACCACTGAGCCAACTTAACCACTGGCCTCTGTTTGGCGACCTCCGGGCAGCCCAAGGCAACTCCGGGTGAAACCTTTTTCTAGGCGGGGCAGTGGATAGCTACTCGATAGATGATTGCTCTACAAGTGACTCTGAGGTGCACCCCACCCAAGTGCAGACAACATGCAGGCACAGGACCAGGCCACTGCACTGGACATAGGCACCGCACCCGCTGGCCCATCAGCACCTGTTTCTGCCACCACTGGCTCATCCTCTCCAGCTGCCCCTGTGAGGCAGATGTTCCCAGATTCATCCACAGTGTCCAACATCACGCCCATGCACTTTACACCCCCCTGACATTGCACCATGCTCTCCATTGGCACCATCCTGAGGACACAGAATCCACACCTGAGGATGATGAGGTGCATAGAGACCAAGCATCTGGCATCGATGGAACACCCCTCCATCCGTCTCCCAGCACAGTGCAAGAACACACCCTCAATGCCATCTGGGAGAGGCTCGCCCAGATTGAGCAGCACTAGGAGACAATGCAGAGGATAGCTCCGGAGCAACTGGGACACTCACAAGCTGTGACGAATCAACTTCCAGGGCAGCAGTGGTCCAGATATGAATATCGGTTTCTAAACCATCAATCATCCCCACACCTCTAGTACACCAGAAGGGATCCGAACAGATTGGAAACAAGTAAATGATAAACCTCCTTGTCCAATTTTGGTAACGTGGACGGAACGGCAGGCTTATCTCTGAAAGGTCGTGGATCGTTGGTTAGTTACAACACAGTGAAAATACAATTATTACCCAATGATAAAAGGGACTGTCCAGTCAAGGCTGTATGAAAGCATCTACTTTAATATTATTCCAACAGACAGTTCTAGCACACTAGAAAATATAGCCCACCCTGCAAAGGAACACAGAAGACAGACAGTTTCATGAAGGAAAGAGATGCAATCTGGGTACTGAGAGGAGCCAAGTCAGTAAAGCAATCAGTTTTAACTGTTCAAGGTTATTTGGTTTCATCACCAAGGATGCAAGTGGTTGTGAATGTCACTAGGGGCCTTCGGAGAAGGACCAGGGGGACAGAACCACAATGTACCTGGTACTTGAGATGATCTTGATGCTAGACAGCATCGAGTCGGCTCCAGGATGCTTTACAGCTTCTGCGAAAAAGTTCAAGATGGGAGACAGCTGCGGGTATCAGGCGGCAGGCAGTATGGCAAGCGAGGCTGGACGGACGGGTGCAGACTGGCCTACACAGCAGCTCATGGTCAAGAATCGTCTCTGTGCTAGTTGGCGAACCTGGAACGCTGGCCGAGGTGTCTCAGACGGCTTTAGTGACTGCAGCGTGACAACAGTCAGTGGTGCAGCCGGTCATGGTTCGAGGGCTCGACTGCCTCAAAAATCGCCTTAAAAGATGGACACTGGTTGATTCTTGTTTTGGCACCCCTCCTAGCATCTGCACAGTTCTTGTGACATCCTTTAAGGTGAACGGCCCAAACCAGAGGCAAGTGTTTTCAGGCACTTCCCACCTAGGAAGCTTGCTGGCTGCTGGCATAAGCTAGCCGGGCACACTGTGTGCTGGCTGGGTATCGGTTCTGGAGCTGCTGGACAGGTCCTCTGAGGTCAGTATCTCCCTCTGTTTCCTGGGGGTTGTTTAAGGGAGTGATCTTGTTTCCCTCTTGGAAATCCTGGCCTTCCTTCACTGGCGAAAGCCGTAAGGCAGACTGTACCTTCACCCAATAGTCCAAATGAGTTCTTCTTACTCCTTTCAAAGTCGTTGGATGATCTGCTAAAAGTGAGGGGCTCAGCCCTCTTTTAAGGCCAAATGGGCCCCAGTGATTGGTGCAGGCTAAGCCTACCTTAATGAACCAATCCTGGGCCCCCACTAAAAATCTTCTGTTATGCATCAGGTCATAACCAGAGTGCTTTGCTCCAGGAAAGGTAAGGGGCAACATAATGTACTACTAAGTCCCACACATCTTCTATGTTGTGGATTAAAGTGTCTCTCTGGTTAATTGAGCTCTCTGTCTCCATCAAACCACATACTTCTTCCCTCTGAAAGGGGATTCTTTGCAGGGGTTTCTTAATGTAAACAGTTGTCCCCGACATGACATTCACTGTCCTTCATACAGAGCTGTGGGAGCTAGCTTCAACTTGACACATTGCATATCAAAGATATTTTAGTTTCCTGTCCATTGTGTTAGTTTTGTGACCAAGCATCTTCGCAGGCCTGCTTTCATTTAACTCTCATCAGTATGCGTTGCCCCCACACAGAACGTAGACAGTAGAACAGGGCAGATCCATGGAGCCTTTGATATTTAATTAGGCTGGGCATGTCAGTAGGAATGTGTTGCCTTCCCCCTTCCTGAGATGCTTTGATCTATCTGTGGCTGTCCCATTCCAGCTAAATGGGACAGGGAGGACTGAGCCTGTAGGCTGTGTTCCCCCCGGAATACACTTGACTATGTGTTTGTTGTGCTGCGAGCATAGGAAATTTAGTGTGGATTAGCCTCAGACATTTTCTGGGGTTGATCTCCCATCATTCCATTTCTTACAAAATTTTAAAACAGCCCAGGCGAGTTCACACTCCCCGTACATATGGTAGAATTCTTCACATTCCCCCCAGCCTCAACATGTGAACCACCACCCTACTGAGGGTCTGGTTCCATCGTCAAGGCAAAGGTACCGACGGAGGCCATCTGCATTTCCATGCTGGGAGCCTGGCTTGTGCTGGATGCCCACATCTAATCCCTGAAAGGATATGACCCAACGCAAAAGCCTAGGGTTCTCCCCTTGCATGGCCATTAACCATTGCAGAGGCTGGAGGTCTCTCTGGATCATAAAGTGAGACCGAAAGATGTAGGGTTTCAGCTTCTTTATGGCCCACTCGACCACGTATGCCTCTTTTTCTATGACAGCCCAGTTCCCTTTTTGTCAAATGCCTGCTAATGTACGCGACAGGTTGCTCTACCCCTTCAGAGTTCAACTGCGCTAAATTTGTTCCAATCCCAAAATTACAGACGTCTGTCTGGATAATGAACTCCTGACCATAGTCTGGCACTTTCAGAACTGGGGCCCTGCAAAATCCATCCTTTAAATCCTGAAAGGAGGTTTGACAGGGAGGGGTCCAAGTTACCTTCTTCAGCATTTTCTTGGAGGTTACATCATTTAGGGGCATGGCAATGGTCCCATACCCTCTGAGGAACAACCAGTAGTACCCAGTGAGACCTAAAAAGTCTCTCACCTGAGTCTGTGTGGTGGGGATGTCCCAATCCTTCAAAGCCTGTACCTTTGCTTCGAGAAGTTACTTCTTACCTACACCGATCGGGTGACCTAAGTAAGTCACTGTGCCTTGCGCTATCTGTCACTTTGTGGCCTTGACAGTCATACCTGCATTCTGCAGTGCCTGAAGCACTTGTTTCAGGTGGGATACGTGATCCTCCCAGGTGTGGCTGAAGACAGCAATGTTGTATAAATAGGCGACACTGAAGTTTTCCAGACCAGACAAAACCTGGTTAACCAACCACTGAAAAGTGGCACAGGCATTCTTCAATCTGATGGGCATCACAGTGAACTGATAATGTTCTTCCGGGGTTGAGAATGCTGACCTCTCTCTCGCTCCATTTGTTTGACCTGCTATGAGGTCAAAGGTACTCATTTACTTGTCAGAGCCGAGCTTGCCAATGAGCTCATCTGCCCGAGGAATGGGGAGAGCATCTGTCATTCATGATAGAATAGAGCCCCCTATAGTCCACACAAAAGCTAACTTCAGTCTTCCCACCACTGGTCTTTTTAGGGACCGGTACCACTGGGTTAGCCCAGGGGCTGTGGGATTGCTCTATCACTACAAGTGACAGCATCTTAGAACTGTCCTTGATGTCCCCGATTCCCTTGATTCCCTGATTGATTCCATTGATTCCCTGATTGCCCTTGATTCCCTGCCATTATAGGACATCGGGTGAATCCTACTCTTCACCGGCTTACTGTCTCCAGTGTCCACATCATTGGTGCAGTAATCTGCGCAACTGGGAGTCAGAGAAAATAGACCGGCAAACCGTCCCAGTAAACAGCAACAGTCTGTCCGTTGCTGTTCTGGCAGGTCCGTTGCAAGGTTGACACCTTCAACTGACCTATCTGTGGCTTCAGTGTGCAAGAGGTCTTGGATGGTATCGGTCTCTTGCCCAGTCTCTCCGTCAGTCACTAATGCCATGACCAAGTCACTCCGGATATAATAGGGTTTTAGCCGATTGACGCGAAAGACCCTGAACATCTGTTTAGGTCCTTTCATGTCAATAAGATAATTGACCTCACTGACCTTTTCTAGCGCACAGAAAGGCCCAGTTCACTTGTCCCAAAGGGCACTGGGTTTGACAGGCTCCATAATCCACACCCACTGACCTGGGGAATAGACTATAACTGTGGCTTTCTGCTTGTTCCAGTGCTTAATGGGCTCCTGACTGGCCCTTAGGTTCATTGTTGACTGTTTCATGTACTTTGCCACTCTGGACCAAAGTCTGAGTACATAGTCCACCACATCTCGTGTAGGGGATGAGGGTTTGCTTTCCCATCCCTCTTTCACTATTCTGAGGGGACCTCGTACAGGGTGTCCAAACAGAAGCTCAAAGGGGCTATACCCTACTCTGTTCCCGTGGCACCTCCCTGTAGGCGAACAGAAGGTATGGCAGGAGAATATCCCATTTTCCCCTAAGGTGCTCTTCAAAGCCACCTATCATGACTTTCAGGGTCTTGTTGAATCGCTCAACAAGCCCATTTGTTTGTGGATGGAAGGATGTAGAGAACCTAAAGGTGACTCCACACTCTTCCCACATAGCCTTCATATACAGTGATGTGAAGTTTGATCCCCTGTCAGAAACTATTTCCTTGGAGAATCCAACACGGGACAGTATCCCAATCAGAGCCTTCATGAAAACGGGAGCTTTGCTACTCCTCAGAGGGACAGCGTCAGCCTATCTTGTGGCGGAGTCTACCACCACCAAGATGTTTCTGTTCCCTGAGCTGGTTTAAGGAAAAGGACCCACAATATCGAAGCCTATTCTCTCGAAAGGCCGCCCAACCATGGGTAGTGGAATTTAGGGGGCCTTTGTGGCACCACCAGACTTGCCAGAAGCTTGACAATTCAGGCAGGACCAGACAAATTCCTTAACCTTTACACCAAACTGCAGTCAGTTAAAATGCACAGAGAACTGGTCTGATGTCTTAGTCACTCCCAAGTAACCCGCTAAAGGAATTTGGTGAGCCAAATCCAAAAGGAACTTTCTGTTCTATTGGTGAATCACCAACCTTCTGGTGCCCTCACCCTCCGAATGTTTTGGCTCACTGTACAGGAGTCCATACTCCCAGTACACTGTGAATAGTCCAGGGGTCTCACCTTTAGCCTGCTCACCTGCCTGCTTCCACAGACTGACCAGGGTGGGACACTCTTTCTGGGCTGTGAAGAAGTCAGTCTGACCTGGGCCCCCAGTTGATGCGAACTCATCCAGCTTGGACAGGCCCTTCAGATCTGCTCCCACCTGGTCCTCCACCTCAGGTTCCTGCTCTGTGCCAGGCAACTCTGAAGTCACTCAGTCCTCAGCCCCTCTACCGCAGGAGTAGGCGAGTCAGTAGTTGGTGGAACGGGACTAGGGGCTACCGGCCACATCAGTCTTTCCAACAAGCCCTCTGGAAGCACTCTAGGCCCGAAGGCTCTCAGAATGTTTAATCTGGCACTCTCTTTGGCCCCTCGATCAGGTTGCCTCTGCGACTATTTTGGGATCAGGAAGATCATTACCCAACAGACATGGGACAGGGATGGAGTCTTTCTCTGCTACATGGCACTGGGTCATTTCACCCCACCAGCTGAACTCTACTATCGCCAAGTGGCACTTACTCTTTCCGTCAAACCCACAGATGCACAAATCAGGCCCCTCAATATGCTGGCCTGGCTGTAGCCACTGCCGGGTGACAGTTGTGACGCTAGCTGAAGTGTCGTGGACCTCAGGAGTTTTGTGTCTGTTGATTTGGTGTGTGGGGTCCCTGAAGGTTCTGCCTTATCTCCAACTCTTTTTAATATGTACTTCCAGCCTCTGGTAGCTATTATCTGCTCCCATGGGTTCAGATGTTACTCGCACGCTGATGATACTCAGATTCTTGTTCGGCTTGAACTCTCCCACCTGGCCCACGCCACTCAGCTGCGAGATTGTCTGTCTGCTGTGGGGTGCTGGATGAGTGTAAATTGGCTCATACTGAATAGGGATAAGTCTGAGGTTATAGTTATGGGTTCTAGTGCTGTCCCGTCCCCTTTGACCTTGTTTTTTTGGCCTTCTTCCTTTGGTTCATTTTGTGTTGCTGTCCCTGTGATAAAGAATTTGGGTGTAACACTGTCTGCTTCTCTCTCTATGACTTCCCAGATCAGCTCAGTCTGTCAGACTGGTCATTTCCAGCTGAAGATACTCAGAAAGGTTCTGCAGTTTATTCCTTTCCATCTGTGGGCTCCGGTGGTCTCTGCTTTGGTCCTTAGTCGAATCAATTATTGTAACACTCTTTATCTGGCCCAGCCTGACAACTTTATACTCTGTCTCCGAATTCTTCAAAATTCTGCTGCCCGTCTTGCTACGTGTGCTTCCTATCGGGATCACATCTCTCCAGTTCTCAATGCTCAGCACTGGCTACCAGTGGCTAAACATGTTCACTTCAAATCTCTCTTCTTGGTGCATAGGGCTGTTCATGGTGCTGGCCCCGAGTATTTGCAGTCGAAGTTTTGTCCTTACATCCCTGCCCGCGTGTTACGTTCTAGGAACCGCTTCCTTCTTGTGGTCCCTAGGTTTCGTCGTTCTAAAATTGGCGGCCGTTCATTTTCAGTTAGAGCTGCTATATTGTGGAATGACCTACCCATTGCTCACCGCTCTGTGGCGACACATTTGCAATTCAGAAAGTCTCTGAAAACCCTACTCTTTTAAACCCTTCTTCCTCCTTTAATAATGTTTACTCAGTCTTAGCACCAGGTTGCCTTTGGGTGTCAGTTGCGCTGTACCTTGGTACAGAAAATCCTAACATAACATAACATAACATAACATATACACATGTTCTAGATAGCGTTGAGTATTATTGGGAACTGGGGACTCTTCTGGAGACCCGGCACCGTTCCCACTCAGTGTAACCAATCCACATTCGGCCACTCTATTGGCCTAGTGGGAAGTCCTCCTCTAAGAGGCCCACACTAATGATGGCCTTGTCCACGAGTCCAACATTCACTATGGCTTGCTTGGGTAAGCCCTTGCAAGCAGGATCCCCTTTCCTATGGCTAAGCTCCTTACACACAAAACAACCTTTGGATGGTGAGAACACAGGTGTCCCAGTGTGTACAACTGAACTAAAGATTTGGGATTTTTGTCTTTCTTTAAAATCACTTTGTACTACAACCAATAGATGCAGTGCTCATTTCATTATAGTGATGCATGGGAATACAGTTGCAGTTAAATGTACAGTGACAGGTGTTAATATGAGCTTTCCAAAATAGTTTTCCATAATGTCCTGGTGGACAATACATCCTTCTCTCAATTCCTCGCATCTATAATGAGGTACCCTGTCATCACCTGTGTCTTCTTCATTATCTCAGTTAGGGCATGCAATGTCCTCATCTGAAGATATGGGTATATTCTGTCGTATGCACATGTAGAGCAGCATAGCGCAAGTAAGGACAATCTTACCCACTTTTGCTGGAGTATACATTAGTGCCCCGCCTGTCTGGTGGAGGAACCTGCACCTTTCCATAAGTAGTCCAAACATGCGTTATATGCATGTCTTGGTCCTCATGTGGGCCTCATTGTAGGCTGTCTCCTACGGTGTGCCAGGGTTCATCACTGGTGTCAACAAACACTGTAGCCGTGTATATCCTGAATCACCTACAACTGGTAGGAAGTAGAGTGTTCATCATTACTGTTTTGCTTCTGAATTCTCATTTCATTCAATATTGTGCTGGTGGCCTTTGTGTGCTCATATTTGTGTAGGGCTTACTCCCTGTACTGCACGGGGGGTGGATGACTCATAGTGGCTGTGAGTGGGCACAGGCAGAAGTATGCAGTATGTTCTCATGTGTCTCTGTGGCCAGCGTTAGTTGGAATATGGTCCATCGACTAATGAGTGCCTCATGGTCTATGGGTTTAATACACATGTCGTTAACTTACATATGATCTCATGACTGTCTCCATGTGTGCCTCTGTTTGGCATCATCATCAGATTTTATACTTACCCAAGAGTCAGATCTGCTGTTCTCTGTGTGTCTAAACATGCAGGGAGGGCACTGCTCCTCAGGACCATGGAATCATTTGTGGAACCTGGGAATCATGTGCAGCAGTGGCTGGTGGACAGACCCGCATCACAGGTCATCTGGATGTTCATGGAATGGTACTGTTTATGATTCCGGTATGCAGTCTCCACCACCTGGGCGCATCAGTGCCACATTTGTGCAGTCAAGTGCTGCAATGCCATTAGAGAAATGTGTTGATGGGGTCTCAAACCCCCCCAACATACCCTCCAAGATGACGGATGCCACCCACTGTGGCAGCCCACAGATCATACCCAGATGACATCACCCAAGTAATCATGAAGAGGTGATATTGCTGAGCACACCCAAAGAGACATAGGCCATGTGCAAAACCACATACATGAACTGCTTGTTGACACCGAAAAACCATGATTACCATGAACAGCCATGAAAGCAAAATGGAAACCACAGCTGCATTAAAAAGAATTCGTAAAGCTCAAAACACATGGCTGAGACCTGATACACTGACTTTTCTGAGAGATGCAAACTAGGTCTGACAGCATGTCCAGCCCTACCAAGGATGCTGGGGGAGAGGGCTTGAGTCAGCTGAAAAAATACAGCACCTGCAAGGACAAAAAGGCTGAGATCCCTCATAATGCCAGCAGAGAAAACAATTTGTATGGTCCCTGAAACGTGACCTGGAGCTGGAGGACGAGGCCCATTCAGACAGATAAGGTAGTTCCCATCGAATTGAAGACAGAAGATGAAAAAAATTCAACACAACATGAAGATGGAGAATGGCGTGTCCTTGTTCAAGGACTGGGAAGTCAGAGGGGTGAAACAATAATGGGAAAAAGGTGGTGCTCTGAGCTCCACTTACCCACCCATCATTTTTGCTCACATGCCAGTAAATTTCCTAAACTGACATGGCTTGCACGGACCTCCTGGGAGTGGTGCAAGGCAGAGCTACCAGATCTAGCCAGACCAATCAAATGATCTGTCCTCTGTAGACTGTAATTATGTCTATACTGTTGACCCAATACCATTTCGCCTAAAAGCGAGGAATGTATCTTTTGGTTGTGAGGTCACAGCAGTTTAAAAATTCACAACCAGCCTGTAATGAGCTGAGAGTGCATTTGGAGCTGTAGAATCCATGTGTGTATCCCTGCTTAGGCTGATGAAAGCAGCAATGTGTAACATTTCTGGGGTCCTCTGTTTTTTCAGGCATGAGGTGATTTCCCTCGAGCCAAACTCTGTTTTTCTAACTACACTTCAAATGGGCAATGGCATAGAATCATGCCTTTACTGCATTCATCTTGGCCTAGGAGGTGGGCAGCGAGAGGTGTCGATGGACATGCCTCATGAGCACATCCAACACTTGCTCCTGCACTTTTGATAATGTTGGCTGGGACATGCCAAACAGCATCCCCACAGTCGGCTGGAATGTGCCTGTGGTGCAGAAGTGGAGGACGGACACCAACGTAAGCAAGGGTGGGATTGCAGTTATGATGTGCATGGCGCTCTTGAGATCTGCCTCTATCAGGGTCAGCAGGTCTGGTATGGTGTTCCTGTCCAACTGGTACCAATTGTCCATCAATCGCTGCCCAGGGGGCTAGGCGGACACACAATATGGCCTGCCTCTGCAACACACGTCTCCTCCATCTTTGTGCCACCTGCATCCTTCCATGTAGTGGCCTTGCGTGCTGCTGCAGCCCAATGAACAGCAGCAGGTTGTGGATGCCGTAATTCACGCCTGGTTGTGGCTGCATGTTGCTTGGAAGTGTGTTTGGGGAGGATGTGGGCCAGTGGTTAATTTGTAAGAAAATAAGTGCCATTGCTCAAAATGTCGATTAGGAGGTAATCACCCACCTGCCTCATGGCACGCACATTGCTATTGCTTGCACCACCTATTGGTATCACTGCCCCACCCTCTACCACCGCATTTGGCCTCACTGCCGATCAGAGATCTAGTAGGAGGATTTATATGGTATTGTGAGGAATGTGAAGTTGCACAAAAATATCAATAGCATGGCAGACAATGTTTGATGCAACTGACAGGTTTAAAGCTACTGTATACCTGGTGATTAGTACAAAGTAAAGTACAACACAGCCCTCCAAGCTAATTATGGTCAATGGCATACAGTAAGTCGTATGCTTCTGGTTGTGTGCTTCCTTTCAAAAGGCCAGTGCAGTGTTGGTCACCAGAGGCGTTGCTATGGGGGGGGAGGGCTTTGGGGGATATAGCCCTGGGTCTTTTGGTTGTAGCCCCGGATAGAAGCTCAGGGACTACAACCAAAATGCTATAGCTAGCCCCGAATCCTGCCAGTCCCGACATTAGCTTAGCCCCTGATCTTTTCCAGACCTAGCAACACCCCTGTTGGTCACATTGCACAATGTTTAAATGGCTCGATAGCACGCCATCTGGCCAGTTTTAGCATATTTCACCAAAGGTATGTGACATACTGCCCTGTGAAAATATCATGTAACGCAACTAAGACACACCAGACAGTCCTGAATACACAGTACTACAGGGGTGAACCACAAAGCAAACCATTTTCAAAACCACCCAATTCTTAATTACTACCGAGAAGCCAACACGCACCACGTGACTGCTTATCTGCCCGTCAGTCTCCTCCATTCTTCACCACTTCCTAGTTGGTTGCTTCCACATATTTGGGTGGAATGTGGTTATCTTTATGCTGGGAACTATCCTCTAAAGCATTAAGCTTTAGACATTTCATCATGGGTCCACCGCAGGCAAAATGTTTAGTTACAGAATCCACCCCTGCATACCAATTAGCTTATGCTTTTAAGAAGATTAAAAAGACCCATCCGCTCCTCTTCTGGGTACAGTGCACGAGTTCCAGCGTGAGCTTCTGCTTGGGCTAGCAAGACCAGATCCTGGGATTGATGACAGCCACAAAGGGGCTGGTGTGGTGCATTGACTCGGGAGATCTTGGTAATGGTTTATCCATGGGAACCCCAAAGTTAATTCACAATTGGCCGCTGGCAATAAGCACATGCCCTGACCACATTGCAGCAGAAGACCCATCCACGTAAACGGAATAAGTACAGACACAATGCTCAATCTTCAAAACATGAACATCTGGAATGTCATTGTGCCTTGAGTCACTTATGTTGGCCACCAGCGTGGAGAACAGAAGGCATCCTCTACAAGGAGCCCAATCTAACACGAACAAGAGAAAGTATTTCCTTCACAAAGGTGTACCATTCAGCAACACTCTTAATTAGTAACCGGTGCCGCAAAACCACAGGTTACACTTCATGTGGATTGGCTCGTTTCGGAGCCATACCACAGTGTAATCCCATGGACGCACTTACGTGGTTTGCGCGCCGCGTACAAAAACATTCATCCCATTCATTACTACAGAGCAACTTGAGCAAAAATGGCCCCCAGTTGCTTCCGTAGTAATGAAGCACTACGCACGTTCTGGTGTTCCTAGAACTAACGCGTACTGCTGCAACGACCTTTTCAAACGGCAAAAGAAATGCTTCTTGAAAAGGCTTAGCTACGACATTAGTATCCCGGGGCTACAAACCCCGGAATAGTAATGGCAATAACTGCCTCGCAGGCAGGCCATTACCACCTAAAGGTAATGCCCCTGGGTCCCCTGTTAAGGCCCTAACTTTGGGCCCCTGGGGAATTACCTTAGGAGGGAATGGCCCGCCGGCTCCATGGTTATTGCCATAGTATATAAACAGGAGGGGGTGCATTTTACTGTGACCTTTTTTACGATCCCATTGAACCAACTGTGACCTTAGAAATACAGAACCGGTTCCCCTTTTATCTCCCAGTGGGATAGAGGCGAGGAACTGGCCTGTCAGGGTCAGCCTATCCCAAATTGTTCATTCTCATTAAGGAGGAGGAAAATGAAGAAAATACCAGTATGCTTCAATACGCTGCTGGTGAGGGCCCAACTCGGCAGCACAGAATCTTTACAAAAACTCATACCCGATACACCCACTTTGATAGCATATAAACTTTAGTGAAGAAATGTGAAACCCAACATGCTCCCAAGCCAAGAGCTCCAGCTTGCAGCCACTGTGGCAGACGCTGTGGTGGGCCTAAGACACACTTTGCAAGTCTCTGCCAAACAATGGCACATACAACTACTTCCCTACTTTCCTAGGTCATACAAATCATTGACACAACTGCTTTCAGACATAAAAAATAAATCAATATTTCCCCAACGAGCACATTTTAATACCTTCCCTTGTAAATGGTCTTCTTTTGCTGAAAAACCTCCTAGCACCCATCTGCTTGTGGATGCTTCTGGGATCTGTCCGTCACCTCTGCAGTGCAAGAATCCCCTACACTCCACACATTAGCCTCGAATCCGCAGACAAGCCCAACATCCAAACCCCCATGTTGTAATCAGCTAAGGGCAGGCCGAGAGCAGCACACAGCCTGGGGGGCGCATGTATTTAGTGCCAGGAGGCATGGGTGGATAGGGGGAGAACTCCTTAGGAGGCACCACACAATACCAGTTTACTATGTTGCCAAATTACTCTTATAGAAACAATTTGTTGCTATGCTTGTACGGTGGAGCTTTATATCCGTCTCTTACAAACTGATATTTAAGGCCTAATTAACAGTATTTTACATTGTTAAAACCTCATTTGAAAACGCTATGTGAATAAGGACCTAAGTGTGTGAATGTTAAAAAATGCCCTGTGTACTTCTTATATAGTTACCTTTTTCATCGTTTCCCATTGCACCACTGTGGATACAAAAATTAGTAAGGCCTTGCACATGTTGCACAAGATGAATACTGTAGAGCCCCAGAGTAGAAAAGGGTGATTGCGTGCGACTAGGCAGTGTTGCAAAGTTTGTTTTCATGTTAATCAGATGTCAAATTCCAAGAAGAAGGGAAGGGAAGAGGGTGGTAAAGGCCTGGCACAACAGATACGCAATAGTCATGAACAGTCAAGTGAATTCCCCGAAGAGGGCACCTGGGATGCAGAGAAGGGCGTAATGACTGTGCAGTTGTAGGCTTATCTGCTCACCCCAGGAATATGTTTACGAGGAACTCTTCCGCACGAAGGAGGGATGGGGGGAGGAAGATTACGTGACTAACTGCTATGCTTATGTAAACTCCTTCTTTGTGCACGTGCTAGAGATTGGAACCAATGATATTTGAAAATGTATACAAACCCTGCAGATCTAATGCTTATCAGCTCACTTCCCTGTTCTCTCAAGGACGCTCAAGTCATGCCCTTCCGCGGAAGATTGACAAATAAACCTTTGTGACTTGACCAGCCGTCTGAGTCTTTTTGGAGTGAGGTCCCCGTTGAAGGAAGTGGGGTGAGCGAAAGTGTACCCCCATTTACTGGCGACCGCAAAGGGACCCAAAGGTGTGCCAGCCCTTCACTGGGTGAGGCCTTCCAGGGCGAGGCTGGAGGGGTAATGTATCGGAGCCCCAACGAATGAAGAAGCACCATTGACTGCACAAACTCGTGACCCTTCCTCCGACAGCCCCGCCGGACAACAGGACAGCAGGCTGCCGCCCTTTGGGTCCAGCAGACTTCGAGGCAAAGACCCCAAAGGAGGTGAGTGATTTAGGGATACGGTTGGTAAGGCCGTTAAAGAAAGAAGTATCAGTTATATGGTACGTATTAGTCTGAGATCTGTTATGTAGATCGTTCATGAAAAGGGTAATTAATGGATGAAATGAATATGTTTAAGTAAGAACCAGTCTGTTAAAAGGAACTAGTAGCAAATATGTTGATTGTTTAAGGTTTAAGGATCATGGGAAACTTGACTTCCCGCAGGAGGGCAATAGCGAAGCTACGCTATGCCTCTCTCGAGGGAACTCCGGCATTTGAAATGCTGATCAAATATGAGTTGAATTCGAAATTGTTCCTAAACCAATAGGTAGAATACACAAAAGGGTTGTTTGACCACAAGTGGATGGAACATGGAACATTTGACTTGGACGCTATAGCGACCGCAGAAATAGAACTGGCAAAACGAAGAGTCTGTCCAGCTCAGTTTGAGACTATAAGATTGTGGCGGGTAGAGGCGATTAGGAGGAAGAATGCACAGAATAAAAATGAGAGAAAGCAGCAGAAGCAGTCTGCAAATCAGAAGGCGAGGGAGTTAGACAATAAGGAAATACAGGAGAAGTGTGAGCAAATGGATAGACATATGTTGATAAAGGAAAGTGGAGGTATGTACCCATCTGTACCGGCGCCAGGCGCCCTGTTATGAGGACATAGCACGGGAAGCCGAAATAATTACAAATGGCTTATTATTTCTGGGGGACTCGGCCCGGCTATAATAACTAGAGCCGTGGAAGAGGGTAAGTACCCCATGAAGTATGGTGCAGATGTCACTGATGTAGGTTTGACAAGGACCAGCCAGATAGCTGAGGAACGGCAAAAGGAGCTGAAGACCATAGCGAACGATATATATAAGGAAAGGATAGGAGACAGTGTTAAGGACATGCTGGGAAGACTAAGGCCTGTGGAATTTAAACAAGTAGCTAGAACTCTAGTTGAAGATTATGATTATAACAGGAGACAATGTGGGGTAAGTGATGATCTCCCCGGGAGTTACCGTGATGCTACAAAGGGAATATACGTAGCCCGTACTAATAAACAGTTGTGGGAGTACATGGAAGTTATCATGACAGAAATATACCTAGGGGAACAAAGGCAGGATCAACAAATGAAAGAAAACACAGAGAAACGGGCTGACAGGAAGAAGAGGTTAGAAGAAGCCCGGCCATTAGGCAGGGATTTGGCAGACAGAATAGATAAATGTGCAATTAATGAATCCATCACCAAAGCAGGGGAAGAAATAATGACCCATAACTGGGCAGAACAACTAGCATGCCTCCAGCATCTGTTTAATGACACTCAAAACTTGATTGAACAGGAGGGGCAAGAGGAAAAATATGATTTGACAGGAACAGAAACTTTCTTAGGAGCTGAAGTAAGTTTGGATGTGGATCTGAACGCTAAGCCCCAGCAAAGCAAAAGAAAGGGGCAATTTAACAAGGTCTTGAAAGCCTTTGTAGAACTGAAATCTAGAGCTACACAGGAAGAAGGAGATAGGCACGAGAAAAGTTTCCCTCTACGAGAATGTCAGCCCACTCCAGGTAATAACCCCAATAATGAGCCAGTAAAGACCTATGTATATGTTCCCTTAACCCATATGGAACTTATGCAAATAACTAAAAGTATACCTGACCCACAAATAGACCCTGCTGGGTTTTACAAGGAGATGAGGAAACTATTTAGGCCAGGCCAGTACACAGTAGATGTGGATAATATCATGATGGCGTTAGTCCCTGAAGAAATATGGGTACCCTTTAGGCAGAGAAATGATTTAGGAATAATATGGAAAACCATAGAAGACAACGACAATGGCAGGAAACCCCAAGAACCCCTATCTCTCAATGTAAAAGGGCATGGGTTATGAGTATTAAAAGCTCTTCAGGAGATATTAAAGCCCCAAGATGTGAACGTGGAGAAATTAGCCGCAGTGATGCAAGGACCCGCTGAGGATGTGCAGCTTATTTCCTGAGATTCGAGGCAGCGTTCAAAGCTCACAGCGGATTGGATTTAGAGACTGGAACAGGCCAGAGATATTTTGCTGGGAGTTTCCTTGAAGGATTACATGCCCCGATTCAGAAAGGTTTGAGGAGCGCTGAGTCTACCTGGCAGTCGAGGTCACCCAAAGATATACTAGAAATTGCGCAATATTACGAGTGTAATGAACAAGTAAAAATCCAGACAAAGACGCGAGCAGAAAAGGAACTTAAAAATAGGGTATTAATGCAGCAGTTACAGCAGGGTTCCCAAGGGTTTAGGGGTAACCAGCAGAACAGAAACTGACAATAGAATGCTCGAGGTATGGGCGGAGGGCAGGTAAGTACATATTCACGGCTGGATGGACTGGCACAAAATGTTTGCGCCTTCAGTAAAAAACCTGGTCACTGGAAAAACAAGTGTCCGGAAAGTGTAGGAGGAGGGAGGGGCATCCTACGAGGAGGACCAGGGCAGACCATGCAACAGCAAGGGATGGCACCAGGACCTAGAGCGAACTTCTCCCTACCAGGGCCAAACGTGTTTGATCAGGGGCTTAGGCAAATGGCACAGTTTGAACAGTGTGAAGGTGAGGACTGCATGCTATTTGGGGAAAGACCAGAGAAGTTTCAAGACCTGTCTAGTGGGCTGTTGTGAAGGGGCTGAGGTGGAGCTGGGGGAGCGGTGCTTGTGCCAGTCGATCAGAGGGGTCCATATGTATCTGTGCGACTGGGACAGCATCTTGTAGTGAAATGTTTGGTGGATACTGGTGCTGCAAACAGCCCGGTAGATATTAAAACCGTCCCCTCAGCGCCACTATCGGGAACAAGCAAAACATCCATTGGGTTTGGCGGGGGACCCATAGTGACACCAGTAAGTAAGGAGATAGAGGCAGAGGTGGAAGGAGTGAAATGGAGCAATGGGTGGTTGCTGAGAGATAAATGTCCAGAAAACTTATTGGGAATTGATGCATTAAAAGCATTGTACGCAACCATCTATTGTTCTCCAAGCGGAGTGCCTATGACCATAAATTACCCAGGTAACCACATTGTAATGGCACTCAGTCAGCCTCTACCAGTGGAATTGCAGGAACTTCCAGAGCATCTATGGGCGGCACATGGTAATGACATAGGAACACTATTGACCTGATTGTGATAAAACTCAAAGAGGGTGCTAGACTCCCCAGAGTAAAACAATATAAAATATCTGTGGAGGGAGAAGAAACATTGGTAAAGATTGTGAGTGATATGATAAACCCCTGGGAGTGGTGGAAGAGTGTAATGATAGTCCTTGCAACTATTTAGTGCCAGAGGGCCTGGGTGGATAAGGGGAGAACTCCTCAGGAGGCACCAGACAGTATCAGTTTACTATGTTGCCAAATTGCTCTTATAAAAACAATTTGTTGCTCTGCTTGTAGGGTGGAGCTTTATATCTGTCCCTTACAATCTGATATTTAAGGCCTAATTCACAGTGTTTTATAATGTTAAAACCCCATTTGAAAACGCTATGCGAATAAGGACCTAAGTGTGCGAATGCTAAAAAATGCCCTGAGCAATTCATGTATAATTACCTTTTTCATCGTTTCCCACTGCACCACTCACAGCACATGCGCTTTTCTCTCTCCTGCACATGTTCTCTGTGTCTAGATCTTCCCGCACTTCTCTCTTCCTGAACCATTTTCACCTGCCTCTCTTCCTGCACGTCTTGCAACTATGCACTTCTTTAACCGCTTCACCTTTAACCCTGCACACATCGTGATTGTAGGTTTTCCACCAGCACCCCTCTTTATCCCTTCCAACGAGAAGCTGCCCTACACCACTGCCTTCTTGTTCACAACTCCTTTGATCCCACACTTCTACATGTCTCCCTTGTAGGGCTGTCTCTCCGTGCTCAACATCCACTCTCCAGGCATGCTTTGCCACTCCCATCTCTCCCTTGCACCTGTCAGTGAGAGCCTGTGGGCTCTTCTCCCATGACCTTTCCCTTGCACCCTTCCCTTCTGAGCACAAGCCTGACTGTGCCTCTATCTCATGTGCAACTACATTCCTCTATTCTCCTCTATCTCATGCGCGACTTCATTCCTCTACACTCCTCTATCTCATGCGTGACTTCATTCCTCTACACTCCTCTAACTCATGTCCAACTTCATTCCTCTATACTCCTCTATCTCATGCGTAACTTCATTCCTCTATACTCCTCTATCTCATGCGCAACTTCATTCCTCTATTCTCCTCTATCTCATGCGCAACTTCATTCCTCTATTCTCCTCTATCTCATGCGCAACTTCATTCCTCAATTCTCCTCTATCTCATGCGCAACTTCATTCCTCTATACTCCTCTATCTCATGCGTAACTTCATTCCTCTATACTCCTCTATCTCATGCGCAACTTAATTCCTCTATTCTCCTCTATCTCATGCGCAACTTCATTCCTCTACTCTCCTCTATGCCTGTCCTATCGGCTTCTCATCTGTGCTCCCCAAGTCTCCCTCCTCTGTGACCACTCTCCCCACTTCTCTCCTCTCCCGTTGCTTACCGTCCCTTTTGGCCACTCCTAACTCCCCTTCTCTGAACTTTCTTCTATGCGACACCCATCTCCTGCTCTTCTTTCACATGCACCCTTCCCTCCTCTGTATACAATGTATTCTGCCCTGACGCGCTGTATCCTTCCTTCCCTCCCTTCTGCTCACTGTGCCCAAACTAACACGAGGCTGCAAGGACTCTGTCTCTCGGCAGAAGAACGGCGTGGTGGAGCCAGTCAAGCCAGGACTTGGTCATGCATAGTCTCTTGAGACATTCTAGAGTGAAAAACTACATGGCACGACAAATGCACATGTCCCAAACTGGGAAGCAGGATAGTGCATAATTATTGTAAGCAACCACCGGCATCATGTATTAGCTGCTTGTTTTGCAATTTGCAAATGTGTCTGCAAAGTCTTTGCAGGCCTTGCACAGTGCAACTGCAGCGTGAGGAAATACACAGGGATGGTGTCAGCGGCAGCCAAAGCGCCCCTAGCTCCTATTCCAAGCACCGTTTCCCACAAATCATGTATCGATGCAAGCAGGAACCGTTTCAACCTGCTGCACTTCACACACTCCTCTCTGGACTGAAAGTTTCTCCTTCTGGCCCTCCCATGCACTCCTCTGTCCACACATGTGTGCGCCCCTCTCTCCAATGCCCACTCCAATACAGCAAAACACAAACTCTTTTCTATCTTCTGCCTGCGGGTCCTGGGTCATGGCGTTCATGACTTCCTGTAACAATCCTTTCGACTTTGAAGGCCAGCCCAAGTAGGCGCTGCCATAACCTGGGCATTTGTCCATCCTTGTACCAACACACTTGCTCATTCCTTTAGCCCCTTTTGCTAACTCCCACAAGAAAGGTGCAGAATGAGGCATGTTTTCTTTGTTGGCATATAAAGGCTGCAGATTTATTTTCACACCATAATAAAATCAAAACACTGCAAACAAACTTTGTGAAAATAGTTCTGAAGATTCAGCGACTGCTCTGTGTCCAAACTTGCTTCCCCCTTTCCCAACCAAGTCCACAGTAGGCTAGAGCTCCCCCAACCCTTCTCCTGGGCTGGAGGAGTGCCTTATTGCTACCTCCACCGCCTGTGCCGCTTAGGCCCCCAAGAAGCGCTGGTCCCAAGAAGAGCGAAGTCCCCTCCCGCTTTCCCACGGCTCATTCGGAGTCTGATTCTTGCCACTGGTCGCCAAAACACTGCCACGCCAAAGGTGCGTCCACGCCCACCGTGGCTCCCCCTATCCAACTTCATAATTCCAGCAGCTTCGTGGACAAATTCCAGAAAAACAGATCCATGCCCGATGAAGACAAATGCACTCCGTCCTTCAAATAGGACTCCCATCTACTCCATCAATGCCTGAAACATGCTCATGAGTGACCCACAATCATCTGTCCCCTTTCCAGATTAACAAGGAATTGTCAAGGTAATGCATTACCCCACTGCCCTTTGCCCTCTGCTTCAAAGAAAACTTGAGAAAGGTACTAAACTTTTCAAAGTAAGCGCAGGAAATAGCGCAACTCATCGGTATTCGCCTGTCGTAAAAGTAAGCGTCCTTTACTTTGAAGCCCAGCAAATGGTAGCTTTCCTTGTGAATTTGCAGCAGCCTGAAAGCAGACTCGATATCAGCCTTCCCCATCAGTGTGCCTCTCCCTGATGCCCTTACCAATTCTACTGCATCGTCGAATGAAGAATAATGGACCCTGCATTTCTCTTCGGCTATGCCGTCATTAACAGAGGCACCCTCAGGGAAGGAAAGGTGTGTTAGGGAGAATTCTCATAAATGTGCTAAGTCCTTTCACCTTAGAGACCCCCAGCAACTTTGCTGGATTTTGAGAACTTGATTTTTTTACCTGGAAAGAGCGTGAGCCTTTTTTTCCCACTCTTTCATGTATTTTGATGTGTGTTTTACTCTTGTGTTCTTTGATTATGGAGTTTTGAGATAACTCCATAGGCATCTTTTCATGTGTTTTACACAGCACCCTCAGTGCAATGACACCGGGATGTCTTTTTTAGACTTCCCAAAGGTTTAAATACCTTCTCTGGGATAAACTACTGTTTCCCAGAGAAAGTAAGGTTAAATCGACTTTACTAGACCCAGCACACACTATCTTCCTATAGAGTGCTGGAGGGGTTACCTAGTATCCCCTGTGTCTAGAACCTCATGTAGCAGTCAAATGCTACCCTTTTCTATTGAAATGGCTGGTGACAGTGGTTTTACAACGAACTACCATGATTTTTCCCACCCGCGAACAACAGTAGCTAAAAATCGCGGGAGCCATGTTTTTCGAGATGGCGACTTAAGCCCATTTGTTTAAATGGGTCCCGGTCTTCTTTTTTCGCCATCTCTTTTTGGAAAGGTCTTCTAGTGTTTGTCTCTGCGCGTAAAACCAGGTTTGGTCCCTTTGTTTCTATGCCTTTGGCGGGCTTCAGGATTGAAGACCGCCACTGGCGTCTGAGTATCTGGGGTGGGCAGGAAGTGAGGGATGTGCCCGAAACTCCCTGTGCTTAGTCTCATATGAGACCCAAATGCACTCTGGAGTAATTGGCTGGCTGACTGTCTGGCAAGGACAGCCTCCCTGCTGGGTGAGTGGCAGCTAGGCTGGAATGAATGGGAGAAAACTGTTTAAAAGGTGAATCTCTTGGACTGGAAAGCAGAGACGACCACTGGATTGAAAGAACCGAAGACGAGCTGGTAGAGGACGGCTGCTGCAACTCCTGGACCATTGGTTGGCCTGGTGAAGCCCTGTTGCAGGTCCGAATTGCCAAGTTCATCTCGACAGAGAAGCCCCTTCAAGGACGACTTCAACTCGTAAGCCACCTGGATTCCATTCTCGGAGCTGGTTAGAATTAACCAGGGGAAAGGACACCAGTTTGTGTGCTTGATGGCAGCTAGTCAAACTGAAGTGACTCCGTTTTGTCCGCGTTTTCCAACGATCCCGTGCAGTGCAGGAGTCCCCCGAAGGCATCCCTCTTGTCCCCACGACAGGCTCAGGAACAGTGAGATCTGCAGGAACTGCCAGGAACCAACATCTTCAGCATCATCTTTTGCTTCATATTAAGGTACTGTGCCAACCCGATTGAGAGAACGCATCTCTCGCGGTGAAAATTCATGGAACTTTCCCAACTTGCAGGCCTAATCAGCTTGTGACCCAACATATGATTCTTTTTCATACAAACTACTTCTGAGAACATTGGGAAAGACTTTACCGTTTACTACAAGAACGGCTCTTTCCTATCCAAGACACTAGTCCATTGACTTTGGCCTAAGCCTATTGAACTGAATCCAGTCCTTTAGTGAACTAAAACTATTTGCACTACCTAAGAAAGTATTTTGGATCTATTCTGCTAACGTAGGCCTTTTTACTCCCATTTCAAAGTAACTGAAATGCCATTTTTCTCCTATTTCAGGGGAGCCTAATTTAATCAGAAACGTATTGGTTTGGTATTGAAGTATATTTGTGTATAATATTAAGTTGCCTCCTTCTAGTGAATGTTTTCTAAATGACTGTGTAATAAATTAATAAGTGTTTTACCAAGAAACATTGAGTGTAAGTGTCTACTTGAACCCATGATTGTCAGACCTCTGTGTAACCTCTTGTACTGCTCACATTCACTCTTGAGATAAGCCTGGCTGCACAGCTCGCTACCACAAACTGTGTAGTTCAAACTTATACCAAAGGTTGGTTTTGCTTACAACTGTAGTCCTAATTGTATGTGGTGGTCCCAGAGGGTACTGCATGCAATTCTGCCTAACAAGGTGCTGTATGACGTGAAACTGACCTTCCTCCCTTTTTAGTACCAATCCCAGGGGTGAAACTACCAAATTCTCCAATGGCGGGGAGTTGAAAGGGCCTGCCACCCTCCCCAGCTTGACCTCTTTAGCCACCTTTTGTACCACAACCTCCGGCATTCTCAATGATGACTTTAAATTGTCTGCTTCCCTGCCCCCCACCGCCCCCTCGTAGGGGATCCTGAACCCCCACCCGAATCCTTCCCACCACAATTTAGCGTCAGCGCTATTGTGATATATATTTAGGAAAGGAATCAATTTATGCAGGAGTACAGGTGTGGGCAGGTGATTCTCAATTACGCTTGGTCTTCTCCTTGGGTTTAGCACTACCCCTCTGCTTTCCATCACTGGAGATGGGGCTGTGGTACCCTGCATTTTTGCCACCCGTGTGTTTAAATCTGCAGATTTTGCCAAAGGGGCAGTACCCCTCCTCAAATTTCCAGCAAACCACCTGCTTCCCCATATAACTGGGCCAACTATTCCAGGAGGCGCGCCCACAAAAGGACCCCCTTCTCCGGTCCCCATAAAACCCACAATCTCTTTTATAATGAGGCTTCTCGCCCTGAGCCCTGTCCCGAGTCTCCCTGGAGGGTACTATTTTCTCTATGTACCCCCAGACATCAACCTCATCCCAGGATATCGCGGGCCAAACCTGCATTTGGAGCCTAAAACCCCTGTCATATTTTAGCCAGGCGTCGCCGCCATAAATCAAGTACAATGTATGTATGTACTGCTCATAAGCAAACAGAGCCCCTGCATCCTGTGGGAATTTTTAGATCATGATGGATGCCAGCATCCTAAAAGCTACAAACCAATTGTGGATGTTCTCCTCCAACTTGGGCCTCTCCCTGTCCTCCTTCTCCCTCTCTTTCTCAGACAATTCACGCAAGCCTATCCCCACAGGCTTTCATGTCTAATAAGTTGAGGATCTCAAAAAACTCCTTCTGCCAAATTCTCTCCTTGTAGGCCAACGGGATGTGCAAAACTACGCTACCCGTACTGGGGCAAAGCCCGGCATTGCCCTCTCATACTGCGTGGTGTCACCCCACACAATACCCTGTCCTTAGCTGACTGCTGGTGTTGCTGTCGACTGCAGCACATGACTGACCCCCCTGCAGGGGTTTACCTGGACAGTGCGTCTGCTTGATTACCCCACACTGTCCCCTGCCCTTGGCTACCAGATGGTGTTACCAGCACCTGCTTCAACTGGCTAACTACCTCCAGCGGAGTTTCCCTGGGCATTGAGGAGGCTTGACTCATGACTCTGGGGCTCACCACGCCCCCAATACCTCCAGCCTCTGATTCTCACATTGCTGGTGCACCACCTCAACATTCCTCCCCACCTGATTAAAAGCATTTACATTTCAATACAACATTTGCCCATTTCCCCCACTTCCCCATGCCTGTAAGCACTGCATGAACATACCTTTAACCTGCTCCAAGGATGCAGGTCCCTCTGCTGCCACCAACGCCGAGTTGGCGACAGGCGCGCTGGGTGCACTGCCGCTACTCTTGGAGCCTCTGCAGGTAAGGTCGCCAGATTGGCCACAGTTTCCTGCTCTCTCCCACTGCCTCTAGCACCTGGTGTTTTTTGCTTCTTGGCCCCCTTTGCCTGCTGCTTACTGGCTTTCGCCTTAGCGGTCAGATTCGTCTTCCTCTTCGTTGGTGGTTCCTCCACCTCGCTGGGCTCGCTTTCCACATCCTCCTCAATGACCTGGATCTCCTGCAGAGCCTCCTCTGCTGAATAGTTAGGGAACATTAGTGGTGATTCTGGCCTTTGGCTAGGCCCTGCTGCTTCATCGCCCAGATGTGTTGCCACCAACTGCAACCAATTTGGCCACTGCTTGGCGGCTGCCACCCGTGCCATCAATATGAGCTGCTCCAGATCTTTGTTAGGGCAGCAAAACCACGTTGTGCTCTGGGCGTGCGTGGACATCTTCCTTGTTGCAGCGGCCTCCCGGCACGCGCACTGCAATAGCTTGTCTCTTTACCAGCGGCCTCCTGGAACACGCACTGCAATAGCTTGTCTCTTTAGCAGCGGCCTCCTGGCACACGTACTGCAATAGCTTGTCTCTTTAGCAGCGGCCTCCTGGCACACGCACTGGAAAGGATTGTCTTTCGCAGCAGCCTCCAGCCACATGCTCTGCAATGGGTTCTAGTTCAGCAGCAGCCTCTAGGCACATGCACTGCAAGCGATTTTCTTGACTGCCGACAGAATGTTCTTTACGAGCAACCCAAGGCACCTGCAGTGCAGCAGATTGTGTCTCGCCTCAGTTTTAGGCAATAAGCATTGTCCACCAATTGCTATTTCGCTTAGAGATGATGAATGCAGTCAGTTTATAACACTGGTGAGGGAAATTTAATGTTATTGCGTAATCTTTCACCCCCCCAGCAAGCCGAATCTTGTACAGCTCCCTGCACAGTATTTTTCCAATGCAGGACTGCTCACAAAATGCAGCGTTTCCCCCAGCGGCTGCTGTTCGTTGATGCGTTTCTGATTGTGCTTCAAAGGTCTGCGCACCTTTAATATCTGCACGCTTGTAAGAACGACGGGCCGGTTTCCTAGTGCTTTTTCCCTCTGTGTTAAGTGCAAGTTTCTAAAAGTTATAACACGCTGCGCTGCACTTTTCACCCCTGTTGTAGCCCGGGCTGAAATGCTCAATGTGGTTTCAAAAAGTGAAATTGCCCCATTCTACGCCACAGTGCTGCACTTTCACCCCTCTTGCAGCCCGGGCTCAAACGCTCAATGTCACGGCTTCACTTATATGCACCAGCAATTTCACCCAACTGAAGCCCGTGTTGTGTGGTGGTCTAGTGTTTTACTGACGTGAGCGTCATGACTATGTCATGACGCTCGCACCCTCACACGCTCACTCAATAAAAGGGGCTCTGCTGGCGCTGCGAGGGCAGAGCAGCAGAGCCCCAGGAAGTGGCAACTCATGTCTCTGCATTTGTGGGTTGTGGGCCTGCCACGTGGTCGTGGCCTAGTGTGCAGCGCGGCCCGAGTGCCCTCAGAGCCGCGGCTGCTGGAGACTGGCGGTGACGCCCCCCACATTGTGAAGCTTGCGCCCGGTGACACCGGGCGCCGTAGGGTGCTCCTCTACCACAGATTCGCCGGCTGCCCCCCCCGGCGCATCCATCTTGTCAGGTGGTCCCGACAACATCAGTGGGCTGCCCTGGAGACCGGAGGCAGCCCACAACACTGGCGACGAGGACCTTCGCCCCCCCTTTGCGGGCCCGCTGAGGGAAGCGCCTTAGGATTCGAGGCTCCTCTGTTGGCCTCGCGAAAAGGGGGCGGAGCAAAGAGGCTGCGTGTGCGTTCGCGCTAGGCGGCCAGGGCCCCCTGGACGCACTTACAACAGCGGGCGCCCGGTGCCAATACCAGTTGCCTCCACCCCTCAAGGGGAGTATTTATCTGCGGCGCAGGCTGCCGAACAGTGAACTGCCGGTGAGATGGCGTGTCTGACTGGGGACTGCCCAGGGCGTGCTCCGTGCCTGGTGCTCGTGGCCCGGTGGCAGCCCGTGTTGCGGCATCGGGCGTGTGTGGAGGGGGTGGCGGGCAGTGCATCGTGTGCACGCACGACCCCGGCGTCATCAAGGACCCGCCGGCCCCGGCGGTGCGCAACAAAGGGGCACGGCAGGGTTCGGAGGCCGCAAGAAGGGAAGGGGCGTGCCCCCAGCAGGCCCAACAGCGGGCCGATGAGGAAGAGGGGCGTGACCCTTTCGGCGGGCCTACAAAGAAGGGGGAACAGCCTCAGCAAAGCCCAGGACAAAGAGAGGGGGCGGGGCCATCTCTCCACCTCCCCCTGCAGAGGAGGGGAGGCAGACTTCAGCAACACCCGGGCCGCAGCGGTGAACAGCCTGGCCACCAACGAAGGAAGCCCACATAAGGAAGAGGGGTGTCATCAAACCCCTCCTGAGCTAAGCACCTGCCCAGACCTGGGGTAGCGGCTCCACCCGGAGTGCTTGTGCGCCCTCTGGGATCCCGTCATATGAAAGCCAAGGAATAAAGGGGTGCAACACCCGCACCAACAACATCACAAAGGTAGTGGCTCCCAACGGAGCGCTTGTGCGCTCTCCAAGATAGTCATAGACGGATAGGCACCCCAAGACCCACCTTCTGTGGCCGCAGAGGCTGCCCGACCACCAGTAACCATGGCAGAGGAGGACAATGAGGGCGTATGTCGCAGACAGCTTGCGCCACTGCCTCACTTTGACACCATGGACTTGCCTGCCAGTATGGGACCCCGGTGGACAGCCTGGGTGGAAAACCTGGGGCTGTACTTTCAGGCAATGGAAATCAAAGATGCAGCAAAACGCCCGACACTCCTGTACTCGGCAGGGCTGGCTATCCAGAGGCTATTCAAGACATTGAGGCCCTGAAGTCAGTCTTAAGAGGCAGCCATCGCAGCCCTGAACGAGTATTTCAGACCCATGGTCAACAGGGACTATGAACGGTTCAGGATGAGGTGTGCGAGGCAGGAGGAAGGGGAAAGCCTTGATGCATTCCACGGGAAGCTGCATGGAATTGCACTGTCATGTGCCCTGGGGAACTTCGAGGAGGATGGGATCTGGCCGCAGATCATCTACGGCTGCAGCTCCACCAAACTGCGCAAGCAAGTTCTGAGGGACCCAGCGCTGACCCTCGAGCGAATACTAGAGCTTGGCCCAGGAACTGGCGGAGGTGCGGGCCTCGGTCATGGACTCCTCGAGACACCACCTCAAGATGGAGGTTCCCATGCAGCGAGTGAAGGTTGAGGAGGTGGCCGCTGTCGGCAGGTGGGCAGGAGGAAGAGTGATGAGGAGGGGAGACTGGCCAAAGAGAGACCCCAATGCCACAATATGCAATCAGTGTGGGTGGGATCTTCCACACCCGCAGGACTGCCCGGCGATAGGACAGATCTGTGGAAGGTGCGGGAAAGGAGACCACTTCGCACGGGTGTGCCTAGCCCCAGCCAGCATGGTGAGGACATCGGGGGGATGTGGAAAAGGGGAGAAGAAACCCCAAGGTGGCGGCGGTCCAGGTGGCGGAAGGGACCCAAGAGGTGCCGTATGACATGGGGGCGGAGGAATATGAAGAGAATATATTCTTCTTGTCCTGCAGCGGCGCCGGTGGCCAGTTTGATCCCGGGATCTTCTGAGTCGGAGGAGCCCGTCGTCAGGCCCCGTGGTGTGAGGACTGGAACACACCTGTTTGTTTTGCAGTGTTAAAATGTTTGAGTTTTCAGTAGCTCTTAGGTGGTGCGCGGACTGGAATGCACCCGATGTTTGCTGTGATGGTGTAGGGGCACCGTTGGTGCGTGGACTAGAAGGCACCAAGTGGAACCTAGTAGAGTGGTGATGTTTGCGGTGGGTTATGATTTTGTTTGTTTGTTTATAATAAAGGAGGGATGTTGTGTGGTGGTCTAGTGTTTTGCTGACGTGAGCGTCATGACTTTGTCACACGCTCACTCAATAAAAGGGGCTCTGCTGGCCCTGCGAGGGCAGAGCAGCAGAGCCCCAGGAAGTGGCAACTCGTGTCTGTGCATTTGTGGGTTATGGGCCTGCCACGTGGTCGTGGCCTAGTGTGCAGTGCGGCCCGAGTGCCCTCGGTGCCGCGGCTGCTGGAGACTGGGGATGACGCCCCCCACATTGTGAAGCTTGCGCCCGGTGACACCGGGCGCCGTAGGGTGCTCCCCTACCACAGGTTCGCCGGCTGCCCCCCCGGCGCATCCAACTTGTCAGGTGGTCCCGACAACATCAGTGGGCTGCCCTGGAGACCGGAGGCAGCCCACAGCAGCCCGGGTCCATAATGTCTGGCCCGCGTGTTATGGTGCATATTTACTCTCTGCGTTTGACTTCACTTCCAGTAACTTCCATTAACAGTTCAATGCTAATGTAGTTCAATCTCTATACTGCAACTGTTCACATCTGGCCATATGACTGAAATTAACATATATGATTTGAGAACTCGCACCATTAGCTTTTGTGTACCTACATCCACATGTGTATGGAAATCATTGTGAAAAAAATCCCTGTTCCTGTTCAGATCACACCAACTTCCTGCCCATTAATAAGTGCGACCGATTTATCATCGGCAGCTAGTATGGCTGCGGATACAGGAAGAAAGGAAAGTGTGTATTGTGCCGCAGAGCTGGAGGCTCGGCAGGAACCCATTCACTGTTCCCTAAGCAATGGTCAGAGTGGGGCAAGTACTCTAGGAGCCCTGCCAACAAAAACATTTAATACACTTCCGGCTGAATCCACCTTATCACCATTATCGCCTGCATTGAGACACGTTCGACTTCATGCATTTTCTCATGCTTCTACTCCTAAATTGACTTCAATGTCTGTGGGAACAGCTAAGTCTGTTCCCTCAGCCAATTCTGTGAATCAAATGGAGGATAATGTTTTATTTATTTTGAGGCGACACCGTGCCAATCATTTTACCTTTGTGATGGGTTACATGACGGTCAATGTATTGAACCACCCTTGACCCTTCAATCAAGTAAGCCAGTGGTGGGAGCCACCCCTGTGGGTTCTACCCAGGGAGTTAAATGGCCAAAACAGGGATCTGCAAATGACTCTTTGCTGACCCTTCTGACAGAGAGCAGGGATATATTAAAGGTAATTACTGATTTGGAGCTGGTTTCTTGCTGTGGTGAGGAAGGAGCCAGGCAGCAGGTCACACTGTCTAACACTGTCTCAGCTGGAAAGCCTACTGAAGTCAGTGATTGATGGTGGAGGGATGAATCAGTTTACCCACCTCCACTTGGGCTTCATCGAATCTGTTGTGTTCTCAATTAGTAGGAACCGGAGACAAGCTCAGAGTCTTTGATGAGACGCCCACTTCTAGGAGTAAGGCTGCTCTGGCTGATCTGTGCGGGCGCAGAGGAGTAAGTGAGGAAAGGCTGAGTGAAAGGCAGCCTACTCCATCCTGTCCGAAGCACAGGCGTCTGTACCTCTGAAGGAGCCAGGGTTGTCCATTAACACCAATCTTGCCTCACTCCCTGTGCTACCTTCACCCTTTACGGGAAACGTAAATCAAAAGGAACAAGATATCAATATGGTTGGTGTCAAAAGTGATACATGACTAGAGGTCTAATGGGGCAATGTAAGACCTGTCCTGAGATTAACAAAGAATTAAAATCTTTGTATGACCACTAAATGATTTCTGTGGCAACTCGTTCTAATGCGCATATGCTGACTATTGTAAATGAAAAAATTTCTTTTGTGGGGATGGTTTTAAAGGGTTTGTGCTGTGAACAATTGTCGAATCTGGAAACTGATAAGGAGGATTTGGAAGTGAGGGATGTAGAGGCTAATGAAGAGATTAACGGTTTGAAGAAAGATGAAAGCAGAGGCTGTTGCTTGCAGCCCCTTTGTGGGGCCGCTGTGAGGGTGTGATGGTGAAAGCAACATCGCCTGTTGCACTGGATATTCTGCTGCTTGCAGAGGAATTCATGGTGGGGGGTGGGAGGGAAGGGGAAGGGGGCGGAGGGCAGGTTGTATGCCGGGTTGGTTTAGTAGATGTTTTGAGGCAAGGGGCGTCTGTGAATGTTGAAACAAAATTCATATATATTCTTGATGTTGAAACTGTGGATGGCCCAACGCGTTTCGAGTGGTACAACACTCTTCATCAGGGGCAAATCAAAAATTCTAAGGAAAGATATGTACAAAATTTACATTAGAGTGATATTTTCCATTAATAACAATTTTGCAAAACAAGTCATTTCAACAAACTTCAACTGGTATATAGGCTAATTGAATGAGCATAATTAACACTAGATATCCAAAGTTCTGGGTACATTGACGCAAAAAATAACATGTTTTAACTGGACAGCTACCATAATATTTCTATTAGAATAAATGCAGTAGATCGGTGTCATGGAATTACTTTATAAACTGTGCTGTGCACAAGGTGGACTATATGATCATGGAATAGATATAACCAGTGTGGACTAGAGAGTAACAGCAGATAGAAGTGGCTCTAACCTTGTGAATTTAGTAAAATATCTTCAAGCAGAGAGGTAGTAGGTCCGGGAAGAGGATCCCAGGTAATCGATGAGACAGTACAAGATGAGTATTGTCAAAGGACTCATATCTGTAAAAGAGGAGTGAGTATCAGAAGCTAATAAGGGGGTGCAGGAAGAGAAAACTAAGGCTAAAAAAATAAAAAAATAAACTTACAACTGATGGCGATCTATCTGGATACTGAATAATCGTTTTAGCCATGGTATAGTTCCCAAGGTTCTTAGTGGTCCAAGGAGGTGGCTTGAAAAACCCATATTGTAGCCAATAACTTTTTCAAATGTTCAGCAGGTATCTACTGTCACTAAAAGAAATAACAATGGGAAGAGCGGAAAAAAAGGTACAAATCTTAGCGGGAAGAAATTGGGAAGAGTGTAACTAAAAAGGTGAAGGTCTTGGTGGGAAGGAGGTACTGCACAGAGAGGGCTCCTATGCATATCAAGAATTCCCTTGGGTAGGGAAGATCTTACCTGTTTAACAATAGCGCTGCCAAATGGTGACCGGAGCCCAGAAGTAAAGCCGATGCCATTTGAAACACTGTGCGTGTGTATATTGTGTTCTAAGGCGTGACATCATCACGCGGATGCGTGTGACGCGGCATACTCATATTAGAGTATAATTAGAAGATATGCCACAAGCATTATCTGGGGAAGACATCACAATAGTGGAACTATTGTCACTGTCACAAAGTAAGTAATTGTTGCGGAAAAGTGCGGGGCAGAGTAACGGGTGGCCCGGGATGTTGATAACATCACGTCATCACGTTAGCGTGTGCATGACGTAATGTGTAAACACACCCGAGCCAGCGAACTTGCAATCCCCAAAAGGCACATGGGACCTCATAGATTTGAGTATAAAGACCCGTGAAAAAGGTGCAGGTAAGCAAAGTACTTCTAGTTGGGCTGGAAACAAGGCCAATCTTGCTAATAGTGTGAACGGCGCCAAAGCATGGCATCCGTGTCACGGAGAGTTAATGTATTCAGAGGAACATAAAAACACTATGTGAGCAGCCTAGAAAAGGCCCCAAAAGAAACAAACTAGTAATAATTTCCGGGAGAGGGAGATCAAAATCGAGGTATGGTAAAAACAGCTTGCTGTTATGTTAACCAGCTAAAAAAGGCCCCCATAGGGGGAAGAAAGTGGTACTCGTTGCTCAGAATGAATGTACAAGAGGATATCCAGTGCACAGAGCACAAGAGTGTTCTGTTAGGATAGTGAGGACTTTGTAGTGTAGGACCGCTGTAATTGGTCAATGAAGCAACCATTATGTAATTTTTAGAGAAGTGTATAGTGATTAGCACCGCATGCATGAATGATGTGACTGGAATTTATTAGAGTCCATATTGGATCTGGTGGCACATAAAAGAGGGGCGAAGGATCACGGATATTAATCTAAAAAAAACTCATATATCAAGCGTCACAAGGTCTATTATTTATACCCCTTCAAGATATAGTCATTTCCATAATTATGCTGTATAGGCCAGACAACTTCACTGCCCATAAATGGTTAACAATTTGGTTGTAAATCAAGTGTCATAGAACATATGATCATTGACATATAAATAACACTTAATTCGTGTATAACCAAATTAAGAGGCGCTCATCTGCCCATCGGCATGGTGCACAATCTAAAGGTGGTCATACATCATACAGTCATTTCATCAGTTACATCTCTAGCCAGAACATATCAAGTGTGACTAAAGGTGGTAATCAGGACTGTAAAAAGACTAGTATGTTAGTAAAATTTGTTTTTTAAATAAATGGACCCAAGTAGTAATCTTCGTTGAGCCCCAGGGGGGACATTGCATAAAGTCTATGTATCCAATATAGTTCTTTTTGTGTCAGTAGTTTTGGTAAGTCTCCTCCCCTTTGTAGGGGGTGCAATACTTATAGTATTGCAAATCTCATCTGTGAGATACTGTGATTATTGTCCCTAAAATGCCGGTACACAGGTGATTTGAGGATTTTGGTTTTGATCTGTGACTTATGCTCGGTCCATCTTTCCTTTACTTTTCTACTGGTCTTCCCCATGTAGTATTTGCCACAAGGGCATCTGATGGTATAGACTACATTTTTAGAATCACAAGTTGCATAGCTTTTCAAAGGAATCTTCTAGCCATAGTTAGGATGCCTGATGTGATTGCCTTTTATGGTGTTCAAACAATGTGGGCGTTTTAGGCAGGGGAAAGTGCCGTTTTTTGTCTTAGTAAGTGTCATCTGAGTGGAAGTTTTAGGTCTTTCTGCTTTTATTAGCGTATCTCTGAAATTCCTTCCTCTTTTATACGCTAACATTGGAGGAGATGGAAAGAGACGGTTAAAGGATAGTTCCGGGACTTTTTTTTTATTGTCCCTACGGTTCGGCCATGTGTTTTTAAGCATAAATCGGTAGATCGTAGAAAACTTTCCTATGGACCTTACCCGACTTTTCGTCCATTAACGCACTCGAAATCAGCCGCCATTTTCTGATAATCCTATCATTTCCCCCCATCGCCCTGGCTCACCTGCTTTTGCGGCACTAAATCAAATCCCCCGCCCCTGAAACAGACTTTATCAAAACATTCATATTCCCCGCCTCTATCCGTGACGTGACTGTGCTGCGTAGGCAAACGCGCCCAGGCGTCTTCTACGCGACTACACACAGAACCCGGAAACCAACACAGATCAGCTCACAACACAGCGCGCCACAATTGGGAATATGAAACTGTACTTTTAAATCAAACCGCAAGATTGTAAATTTGGTAAAGTACATTTATTTGACATCAAATGTTTAGAGAATATTCAGCGATTTGCATTTTTATTTGCTCACGTTCCAAAAAGTTCGTTTTGAGGCACGCGATGTTCCTTTGCTGTACACAGGGTCTTAGATCATCTCACAATACAGCGCCACAATTCGGAATATGAAACTGTGGTTTAAAAGCAAACGGCAAGATTGTCCATTTGGCAAAGTACATTTATTGGACATCAAATGTTTAGAGAATATTCTGCGATTTGCATTTTTCTTTGCTCTCGATCCAAAATAGTTCGTCTTGAGGCAAGCGATGTTCGTGTGCAGTACACAGGGTGTTGGTTTACGATAAAATAAGCTCTTCGGTCGCACTGATAATAGCATGGCTGTACCAACAACGAGGCACTAGGCCACCACAACGGTCTGTATGTTGCATCTAGCCGTTAGTACCGCGTAAGGGCATACTTGTACTTGGCGATCGTCCCATAAAATGGTCAGGGTGGTAACGTTGTTCACGCGGAGAAGCAACTGGCGGTTATAAAAGCCATCCGCCGGTGTCTGGTACTCGTGACACATACAATAATGAAGGATGTACCTGTTTTAAAAACATAAAAAATGAAATTAGTCTCACCATCAGATCTTTATTAAAATTATTCATTTTATATATTAGGTCGGGATATTATTTCATAGCTAGGACAGTGCAACTGGGTATTATACGTCAAGGGGGGGCTGTAGGATACTGAGACAGTCCCCCAGTGCAGGGGTTGACAGGGAGGCAGTGCAGGTGGAGAGTGGAAGGGCCCAGGACCGAGGTCGCAGACAGTGGACCAGTTGTAGCAGGGGAGAGGGAGAGAGAAAGCAGAAGCAAAGAGGAAGGTTTTGAGGTGCTTCCGTAAAAGGAGATGGTTCTCCTCAAGATAGTGCGCGGTACAAAACAATATGCCACATAGAACGAACAAGTACAACTTAACCCGTCTTTAAAGATACTGTATAGTAATTAAATTGCGGTATAAACTCATCTAAAGAGTTACTTACATTATATTTGCATTTTCCATTGTGTCTGTGCGTAGGGCAGCCCCGAAATACCACTCCTTCTATGCCGACGTTATTTCTTCTAATGAACGAACATTAAATGGCTTTCGTTTCTGAAATTATATTCATTATCGTTTCTTACGTTATTGCCCCACACCCCCAAAAAGAAGTCTTTCGGGATGGTCCCAGCCTGTCAAGGTCAAATAACAATAGAACCTTATACTGAGTCGTGGGCCATTCCGGCACCTGAGAAAAAAATCAAAGCAGCTGACCTTCACTTTGAACGAGCACACATTCCTAGTTAGCTACATTCAGTGTAAGGCCATCTCACAGGACTCACAGAGCAATCACTTTTATTTACACAATACATAGCTACACATATTCAATGGGCCTGCGACATGAGGAGACTCGAGAGAACAGACAATCAAATTACAATCATTTAAACCGTGATGTGTATTTCTCAATGAGCTCTTCTTTAGGTGGACATGGAACAGAGGCAATGTTGGGTGGCAATGCAGTTGTCCCCTGCACAGGTTCGTTCACAACTCCATGTATGTGCCTATCTAGGACATCAACAATAAGTCTCTCAATAAAGTCATATTGCATATCCTCAAACACTGGTTTGATAACCCATTGTTTACTTCTTTTTGTGAAGGCCTTATTGTAGCGAAGCGTCCCTAAAGTTCCGGTCGTCCTACTTTGTTGACGGCCAACATTATGGTTATGTGCCAAGACCGCTAGAAGAGTCCGATTTATCATGCCCTCCATGCCAAAATGCAATCGTTTTGGCCTGTACTTTAGGCACATATTGTGGAACACCTCCAAATCTCCTGTGTGGCAGAATTCCGTGAGTCCGCTCAAATCTCTTGTTATAGTTTTATCAAATACAATCTTTTCAATGGCTTTGTGAGTGGGTGATGAAGGAATCAACCACTTCTTCTTCCGTGCCTCCTCTGTGGACAAATGGCCATGTTCACAATTGTGGAAATCTTGGTTTGTGGTCCAGCGGTGAACGTTGCTACAGTGTAGCATTACTGACCGCCATTTTTCCAGTAGAATTTCCAACGACCCTCCACATGTTTTTGAACTCCACCAAAGATGGTTGCTGATTGACTTGGACCACTGTGAAATACCTTGCATATCTTTTTTTTTACCTGCAGCCGACATTTTTTTATTGATTGTTTTTGCAAGATGCCAAACGTCAAATTGGTGATTTATATTTTTGTACTCTTCTCTCATTGTCTTGGCAATTGAAACGTGTCTGTCCGTGGCTATCAGGACGATCACCATTCCCCGCGATTGTAGTTCTTGCAATGATGCTACAAAGCCAACTTTCTCCATGGCCACTGAGGATGTACTTTGTGACACCTGCACGACCACCGAACTCACAATTTTCTTACTTTCCATGTCCTGAAAGTGGTAGGTGCAGTACTTGGCTGAAAATCCTGGGCTGTCGCACTGTCCATCACCGGCTAGCCTGAACCGTTTGCCCGCGAATGTACTATCAATAGACATTTTTTCCATTCTCCAAGCTTCGCTAATGGCTGGAAATAGATAATCGGTTTGGTATTTGTAGAACTGAGTTTTCGCAATGAAATGGATTCCCACAAACTGAAAGAAAGACTCTAACTTTTTAAAACTTGAACCACCAAAAAGTGCAGCCGCTGCACAAAGTAGATTGCCTGCTGGCAGTTGCCCCAGCATGGGTTGTGCAGACCATGAGAAAGGATGATATTTTGTACAGGTGGCATGTATTTTAAGGTTAGTGCCTCGAATTGCACGAGTCACATTAATCCATGGCTCCCCACATACTTCCCCACCAACCGAATGCCCACATTTCATCCGAATAATAATATCAATCAAACAACTATCGAATACAATGAATTTGGCCTCATTCCTTATACTGTCACTCTGCATCCCAGCTGGTTCGGCCTGTAACGTTGAGGACATGTCACTCACATGAAAGGTAGAATCTCTGATATCGTCTTCCGCTATGTTCAGTGATATTGATGGTTTTTCATTGTCGTCCACTTCATTCTCTTCCATTGCAACATCTGTTCCTTCTCCGGCGATGGGTGAATAAAACAATTTCTTCAACTTTCTCGCAGTCTTAGTTTTTGCGGGTGTGGATTCTGTGAATTTATTTCCGACTGCATCCGAACTACCAGGAGGACATTCACTATCAATGGCTGGATGTGGTATAGCTCCGTTGTCAATCACTTCATATTCTTCCCATTGGCACGATGCATCTCCAGTCTCAAGTCCCTGCCAAAAAGTTTGACAAGCAACATCTCTCGTTCGCTTCACTGTCTGTGTAGATCTAGTTCGTACACCCACTCGCAACTAGAGGACAGATTGGAAAAGGGATGTTCAGTTTAAACACAACTTACAGTATTGAACTATTAACAGTGAAAAACAACATAATATAGTGACCAGGACACTAACCTTCTTTTGCTTTCTTTTCTTTGAAACTTTCTTGCCTCGAACTTCAACATCGGGACGCTGTTGCTCCGACTCGTGTGTGCATGTCTCCACTTCCTCTTGCGCTGCAACGACTATATTTTCATGAATATTTTCGCATGCTTCTACTCCTAAATTGACTTCAATGTCAGTGGGAACAGCTAAGTCTGTTCCCTCAGCCAATTCTGTGAATCAAATGGAGGATAATGTTTTATTTATTTTGAGGCGACACCGTGCCAATCATTTTACCTTTGTGATGGGTTACATGACGGTCAATGTATTGAACCACCCTTGACCCTTCAATCAAGTAAGCCAGTGGTGGGAGCCACCCCTGTGGGTTCTACCCAGGGAGTTAAATGGCCAAAACAGGGATCTGCAAATGACTCTTTGCTGACCCTTCTGACAGAGAGCAGGGATATATTAAAGGTAATTACTGATTTGGAGCTGGTTTCTTGCTGTGGTGAGGAAGGAGCCAGGCAGCAGGTCACACTGTCTAACCCTGTCTCAGCTGGAAAGCCTACTGAAGTCAGTGATTGATGGTGGAGGGATGAATCAGTTTACCCACCTCCACTTGGGCTTCATCGAATCTGTTGTGTTCTCAATTAGTAGGAACCGGAGACAAGCTCAGAGTCTTTGATGAGACGCCCACTTCTAGGAGTAAGGCTGCTCTGGCTGATCTGTGCGGGCGCAGAGGAGTAAGTGAGGAAAGGCTGAGTGAAAGGCAGCCTACTCCATCCTGTCCGAAGCACAGGCGTCTGTACCTCTGAAGGAGCCAGGGTTGTCCATTAACACCAATCTTGCCTCACTCCCTGTGCTACCTTCACCCTTTACGGGAAACGTAAATCAAAAGGAACAAGATATCAATATGGTTGGTGTCAAAAGTGATACATGACTAGAGGTCTAATGGGGCAATGTAAGACCTGTCCTGAGATTAACAAAGAATTAAAACCTTTGTATGACCACTAAATGATTTCTGTGGCAACTCGTTCTAATGCGCATATGCTGACTATTGTAAATGAAAAAATGTCTTTTGTGGGGATGGTTTTAAAGGGTTTGTGCTGTGAACAATTGTCGAATCTGGAAACTGATAAGGAGGATTTGGAAGTGAGGGATGTAGAGGCTAATGAAGAGATTAACGGTTTGAAGAAAGATGAAAGCAGAGGCTGTTGCTTGCAGCCCCTTTGTGGGGCCGCTGTGAGGGTGTGATGGTGAAAGCAACATCGCCTGTTGCACTGGATATTCTGCTGCTTGCAGAGGAATTCATGGTGGGGGGTGGGAGGGAAGGGGGCGGAGGGCAGGTTGTATGCCGGGTTGGTTTAGTAGATGTTTTGAGGCAAGGGGCGTCTGTGAATGTTGAAACTAAATTCATATTTATTCTTGATGTTGAAACTGTGGATGGCCCAACGCGTTTCGAGTGGTACAACACTCTTCATCAGGGGCAAATCAAAAATTCTAAGGAAAGATATGTACAAAATTTACATTAGAGTGATATTTTCCATTAATAACAATTTTGCAAAACAAGTCATTTCAACAAACTTCAACTGGTATATAGGCTAATTGAATGAGCATAATTAACACTAGATATCCAAAGTTCTGGGTACATTGACGCAAAAAATAACATGTTTTAACTGGACAGCTACCATAATATTTCTATTAGAATAAATGCAGTAGATCGGTGTCATGGAATTACTTTATAAACTGTGCTGTGCACAAGGTGGACTATATGATCATGGAATAGATATAACCAGTGTGGACTAAAGAGTAACATCAGATAGAAGTGGCTCTAACCTTGTGAATTTAGTAAAATATCTTCAAGCAGAGAGGTAGTAGGTCCGGGAAGAGGATCCCAGGTAATCGATGAGACAGTACAAGATGAGTATTGTCAAAGGACTCATATCTGTAAAAGAGGAGTGAGTATCAGAAGCTAATAAGGGGGTGCAGGAAGAGAAAACTAAGGCTAAAAAAATAAAAAAATAAACTTACAACTGATGGCGATCTATCTGGATACTGAATAATCGTTTTAGCCATGGTATAGTTCCCAAGGTTCTTAGTGGTCCAAGGAGGTGGCTTGAAAAACCCATATTGTAGCCAATAACTTTTTCAAATGTTCAGCAGGTATCCACTGTCACTAAAAGAAATAACAATGGGAAGAGCGGAAAAAAAGGTACAAATCTTAGCGGGAAGAAATTGGGAAGAGTGTAACTAAAAAGGTGAAGGTCTTGGTGGGAAGGAGGTACTGCACAGAGAGGGCTCCTATGCATATCAAGAATTCCCTTGGGTAGGGAAGATCTTACCTGTTTAACAGTAGCGCTGCCAAATGGTGACCGGAGCCCAGAAGTAAAGCCGATGCCATTTGAAACACTGTGCGTGTGTATATTGTGTTCTAAGGCGTGACATCATCACGCGGATGCGTGTGACGCGGCATACTCATATTAGAGTATAATTAGAAGATATGCCACAAGCATTATCTGGGGAAGACATCACAATAGTGGAACTATTGTCACTGTCACAAAGTAAGTAATTGTTGCGGAAAAGTGCGGGGCAGAGTAATGGGTGGCCCGGGATGTTGATAACATCACGTCATCACGTTAGCGTGTGCATGACGTAATGTGTAAACACACCCGAGCCAGCGAACTTGCAATCCCCAAAAGGCACATGGGACCTCATAGATTTGAGTATAAAGACCCGTGAAAAAGGTGCAGGTAAGCAAAGTACTTCTAGTTGGGCTGGAAACAAGGCCAATCTTGCTAATAGTGTGAACGGCGCCAAAGCATGGCATCCGTGTCACGGAGAGTTAATGTATTCAGAGGAACATAAAAACACTATGTGAGCAGCCTAGAAAAGGCCCCAAAAGAAACAAACTAGTAATAATTTCCGGGAGAGGGAGATCAAAATCGAGGTATGGTAAAAACAGCTTGCTGTTATGTTAACCAGCTAAAAAAGGCCCCCATAGGGGGAAGAAAGTGGTACTTGTTGCTCAGAATGAATGTACAAGAGGATATCCAGTGCACAGAGCACAAGAGTGTTCTGTTAGGATAGTGAGGACTTTGTAGTGTAGGACCGCTGTAATTGGTCAATGAAGCAACCATTATGTCATTTTTAGAGAAGTGTATAGTGATTAGCACCGCATGCATGAATGATGTGACTGGAATTTATTAGAGTCCATATTGGATCTGGTGGCACATAAAAGAGGGGCGAAGGATCACGGATATTAATCTAAAAAAAACTCATATATCAAGCGTCACAAGGTCTATTATTTATACCCCTTCAAGATATAGTCATTTCCATAATTATGCTGTATAGGCCAGACAACTTCACTGCCCATAAATGGTTCACAATTTGGTTGTAAATCAAGTGTCATAGAACATATGATCATTGACATATAAATAACACTTAATTCGTGTATAACCAAATTAAGAGGTGCTCATCTGCCCATCGGCATGGTGCACAATCTAAAGGTGGTCATACATCATACAGTCATTTCATCAGTTACATTTCTAGCCAGAACATATCAAGTGTGACTAAAGGTGGTAATCAGGACTGTAAAAAGACTAGTATGTTAGTAAAATTTGTTTTTTAAATAAATGGACCCAAGTAGTAATCTTCGTTGAGCCCCAGGGGGGACATTGCATAAAGTCTATGTATCCAATATAGTTCTTTTTGTGTCAGTAGTTTTGGTAAGTCTCCTCCCCTTTGTAGGGGGTGCAATACTTATAGTATTGCAAATCTCATCTGTGAGATACTGTGATTATTGTCCCTAAAATGCCGGTACACAGGTGATTTGAGGTTTTTGGTTTTGATCTGTGACTTATGCTCGGTCCATCTTTCCTTTACTTTTCTACTGGTCTTACCCATGTAGTATTTGCCACAAGGGCATCTGATGGTATAGACTACATTTTTAGAATCACAAGTTGCATAGCTTTTCAAAGAAATCTTCTAGCCATAGTTAGGATGCCTGATGTGATTGCCTTTTATGGTGTTCAAACAATGTGGGCGTTTTAGGCAGGGGAAAGTGCCGTTTTTTGTCTTAGTAAGTGTCCTCTGAGTGGAAGTTTTAGGTCTTTCTGCTTTTATTAGCGTATCTCTGAAATTCCTTCCTCTTTTATACGCTAACATTGGAGGAGATGGAAAGAGACGGTTAAAGGATAGTTCCGGGACTTTTTTTTTATTGTCCCTACGGTTCGGCCATGTGTTTTTAAGCATAAATCGGTAGATCGTAGAAAACTTTCCTATGGACCTTACCCGACTTTTCGTCCATTAACGCACTCGAAATCAGCCGCCATTTTCTGATAATCCTATCATTTCCCCCCATCGCCCTGGCTCACCTGCTTTTGCGGCACTAAATCAAATCCCCCGCCCCTGAAACAGACTTTATCAAAACATTCATATTCCCCGCCTCTATCCGTGACGTGACTGTGCTGCGTAGGCAAACGCGCCCAGGCGTCTTCTACGCGACTACACACAGAACCCGGAAACCAACACAGATCAGCTCACAACACAGCGCGCCACAATTGGGAATATGAAACTGTACTTTTAAATCAAACCGCAAGATTGTAAATTTGGTAAAGTACATTTATTTGACATCAAATGTTTAGAGAATATTCAGCGATTTGCATTTTTATTTGCTCACGTTCCAAAAAGTTCGTTTTGAGGTACGCGATGTTCCTTTGCTGTACACAGGGTCTTAGATCATCTCACAATACAGCGCCACAATTCGGAATATGAAACTGTGGTTTAAAAGCAAACGGCAAGATTGTCCATTTGGCAAAGTACATTTATTGGACATCAAATGTTTAGAGAATATTCTGCGATTTGCATTTTTCTTTGCTCTCGATCCAAAATAGTTCGTCTTGAGGCAAGCGATGTTCGTGTGCAGTACACAGGGTGTTGGTTTACGATAAAATAAGCTCTTCGGTCGCACTGATAATCGCATGGCTGTTCCAACAACGAGGCACTAGGCCACCACAACGGTCTGTATGTTGCATCTAGCCGTTAGTACCGCGTAAGGGCATACTTGTACTTGGCGATCGTCCCATAAAATGGTCAGGGTGGTAACGTTGTTCACGCGGAGAAGAAACTGGCGGTTATAAAAGCCATCCGCCGGTGTCTGGTACTCGTGACACATACAATAATGAAGGATGTACCTGTTTTAAAAACATAAAAAATGAAATTAGTCTCACCATCAGATCTTTATTAAAATTATTCATTTTATATATTAGGTCGGGAAATTATTTCATAGCTAGGACAGTGCAACTGGGTATTATACGTCAAGGGGGGGCTGTAGGATACTGAGACAGTCCCCCAGTGCAGGGGTTGACAGGGAGGCAGTGCAGGTGGAGAGTGGAAGGGCCCAGGACCGAGGTCGCAGACAGTGGACCAGTTGTAGCAGGGGAGAGGGAGAGAGAAAGCAGAAGCAAAGAGGAAGGTTTTGAGGTGCTTCCGTAAAAGGAGATGGTTCTCCTCAAGATAGTGCGCGGTACAAAACAATATGCCACATAGAACGAACAAGTACAACTTAACCCGTCTTTAAAGCTACTGTATAGTAATTAAATTGCGGTATAAACTCATCTAAAGAGTTACTTACATTATATTTGCATTTTCCATTGTGTCTGTGCGTAGGGCAGCCCCGAAATACCACTCCTTCTATGCCGACGTTATTTCTTCTAATGAACGAACATTAAATGGCTTTCGTTTCTGAAATTATATTCATTATCGTTTCTTACGTTATTGCCCCACACCCCCAAAAAGAAGTCTTTCGGGATGGTCCCGGCCTGTCAAGGTCAAATAACAATAGAACCTTATACTGAGTCGTGGGCCATTCCGGCACCCGAGAAAAAAATCAAAGCAGCTGACCTTCACTTTGAACGAGCACACATTCCTAGTTAGCTACATTCAGTGTAAGGCCATCTCACAGGACTCACAGAGCAATCACTTTTATTTACACAATACATAGCTACACATATTCAATGGGCCTGCGACATGAGGAGACTCGAGAGAACAGACAATCAAATTACAATCATTTAAACCGTGATGTGTATTTCTCAATGAGCTCTTCTTTAGGTGGACATGGAACAGAGGCAATGTTGGGTGGCAATGCAGTTTTCCCCTGCACAGGTTCGTTCACAACTCCATGTATGTGCCTATCTAGGACATCAACAATAAGTCTCTCAATAAAGTCATATTGCATATCCTCAAACACTGGTTTGATAACCCATTGTTTACTTCTTTTTGTGAAGGCCTTATTGTAGCGAAGCGTCCCTAAAGTTCCGGTCGTCCTACTTTGTTGACGGCCAACATTATGGTTATGTGCCAAGACCGCTAGAAGAGTCCGATTTATCATGCCCTCCATGCCAAAATGCAATCGTTTTGGCCTGTACTTTAGGCACATATTGTGGAACACCTCCAAATCACCTGTGTGGCAGAATTCCGTGAGTCCCTTCAAATCTCTTGTTATAGTTTTATCAAATACAATCTTTTCAATGGCTTTGTGAGTGGGTGATGAAGGAATCAACCACTTCTTCTTCCGTGCCTCCTCTGTGGACAAATGGCCATGTTCACAATTGTGGAAATCTTGGTTTGTGGTCCAGCGGTGAACGTTGCTACAGTGTAGCATTACTGACCGCCATTTTTCCAGTAGAATTTCCAACGACCGTCCACATGTTTTTGAACTCCACCAAAGATGGTTGCTGATTGACTTGGACCACTGTGAAATACCTTGCATATCTTTTTTTTTACCTGCAGCCGACATTTTTTTATTGATTGTTTTTGCAAGATGCCAAACGTCAAATTGGTGATTTATATTTTTGTACTCTTCTCTCATTGTCTTGGCAATTGAAACGTGTCTGTCCGTGGCTATCAGGTCGATCACCATTCCCCGCGATTGTAGTTCTTGCAATGATGCTACAAAGCCAACTTTCTCCATGGCCACTGAGGATGTACTTTGTGACACCTGCACGACCACCGAACTCACAATTTTCTTACTTTCCATGTCCTGAAAGTGGTAGGTGCAGTACTTGGCTGAAAATCCTGGGCTGTCGCACTGTCCATCACCGGCTAGCCTGAACCGTTTGCCCGCGAATGTACTATCAATAGACATTTTTTCCATTCTCCAAGCTTCGCTAATGGCTGGAAATAGATAATCGGTTTGGTATTTGTAGAACTGAGTTTTCGCAATGAAATGGATTCCCACAAACTGAAAGAAAGACTCTAACTTTTTAAAACTTGAACCACCAAAAAGTGCAGCCGCTGCACAAAGTAGATTGCCTGCTGGCAGTTGCCCCAGCATGGGTTGTGCAGACCATGAGAAAGGATGATATTTTGTACAGGTGGCATGTATTTTAAGGTTAGTGCCTCGAATTGCACGAGTCACATTAATCAATGGCTCCCCATATACTTCCCCACCAACCGAATGCCCACATTTCATCCGAATAATAATATCAATCAAACAACTATCGAATACAATGAATTTGGCCTCATTCCTTATACTGTCACTCTGCATCCCAGCTGGTTCGGCCTGTAACGTTGAGGACATGTCACTCACATGAAAGGTAGAATCTCTGATATCGTCTTCCGCTATGTTCAGTGATATTGATGGTGTTTCATTGTCGTCCACTTCATTCTCTTCCATTGTAACATCTGTTCCTTCTCCGGCGATGGGTGAATAAAACAATTTCTTCAACTTTCTCGCAGTCTTAGTTTTTGCGGGTGTGGATTCTGTGAATTTATTTCCGACTGCATCCGAACTACCAGGAGGACATTCACTATCAATGGCTGGATGTGGTATAGCTCCGTTGTCAATCACTTCATATTCTTCCCATTGGCACGATGCATCTCCAGTCTCAAGTCCCTGCCAAAAGGTTTGACAAGCAACATCTCTCGTTCGCTTCACTGTCTGTGTAGATCTAGTTCGTACACCCACTCGCAACTAGAGGACAGATTGGAAAAGGGATGTTCAGTTTAAACACAACTTACAGTATTGAACTATTAACAGTGAAAAACAACATAATATATTGACCAGGACACTAACCTTCTTTTGCTTTCTTTTCTTTGAAACTTTCTTGCCTCGAACGTCAACATCGGGACGCTGTTGCTCCGACTCGTGTGTGCATGTCTCCACTTCCTCTTGCGCTGCAACGACTATATTTTCATGATAAGCACATCCATCACGCACTGACGCTCCATCGACTCCCTGAAACATAGAACTTTCATTAGTATGTATAATAATATTGAAAACACAAAATGTACTTGGGGACCAATACCCACGTACATCTCAATAGCAAAACACGAATGAACGCTTTGTGTAGAACATTCAAACGACAATTATTCACGCATTGTTGATCTTGTTAGATGGAACTGTCAAGATCCATACCTCGGGCTCCTCATAGACTTCCATTGATGATATTATTGAGGATGATGCTTCAGTAACTCCCTGAAACACAGTAATTGCATTAGTATGGTTTTCTATTTTGTTAAAAAGAACATACACTTTGTGCAGGCGTCAACGGCTCATCTAAATAGACTTGCACAAATGATCAGTTGTCTAAAATAAATAATGGATATCTAAATATGATTCGATTTGCTCGATCGTTGGAAGTGTCACCACCCAGATATCTGCATCAACTACTAGGGGTGATGTTCTTGTAGAAGAAGCTCCGTCATCTCCCTGAAACATAGTACTTGCGTTAATAAAGAAGGAAGTATAGCGGATGTAATCACGTCATATGATTTCGCTTGATCGAACTGTCAGTATCCATACCTCGAAATGCATAAGAACATCAAGGGACGATGTAACTGTCAAGCTGCAAGCTGCAAGCTGTTGCGCCGACCCGTAACTGCATGCTCCCCCTTCTTCTTGGACTAATGCTCCATCGACTCCCTGAAACATAGGACTTTCATTAGTAATGAACACAATATTGAAAAAAGAAGACACATAGGAGGGCGACGACAGAAGGACATATCAATGGCTAAAAACGAAAGAAACATTGTGTGTAACAATCACGCTACAAGAATGCAAGATCTGATGATCTCCATCGATGGAACTGTCCGGAAACGTACCTCGAGCATCTGAGTGACATCAACGGTTGTCGTCAATACGTTGGACTCCTCAGCATCTCCCTGAAAGACAGTACTTGCATTATTTTGGTTAACAATAATTATAACTGAAAACAAAGACTAGAGGACGAGTACAAGGGTGTACCATTAGGTAAAATAATCACACGATAAATTAAAACTATTGATTTACATGCCTAAAACAAGTCAGTGGCAGAATAGCTAAGTAAGATTACCCGATAGGCGCTTGAAGTGGCTGATGACTGCAATAACGACACGGATGGAGAATCTTCCGCCTTCATATTGAGTGGATACATAAATGGGGAAATTATTGTTAGCTAATGCTACACACTACCGCAAGGCCGAGAGATAAATACGTAAACTTGACTCACCAGTGGAGGGATGTGGACGAATAGAGTGGGAATAGCGGTTGAGAGCAATTTTCGCCTCGCTCGCGGTGTGTTCTTCTTTATTAGCAATGATGTGGAGTACATGTCTGAGCTAAAGTGCCTGCTGCAGATGCGGTATCGATCACCCCTCTTGTCCGCAAAGACTTCTAGGACTCTACTTTCAAGCTCAGACGGTGGATATCCGCAATATCGGACCCATTCTCTTATCTGATCTATTGTCTTAGGGAAAACATGCATTATAGTACCTTCAGATTTATTATGGGTCTTCGAAGGGCAACCGCCAATGGAACAGGCAGGCATTGTGGAAAGTTCTGAAAAGTAAAGATCAACAATTCTCTATGAATACCAATGTATTAAAAAATTAAATGACACATAAAAGGTTCAATGCAAGGTTCGTTTTGGTTCTTGGAACTATACACGTTATTCACATGCGGATAAGTATTTGAATAACTTTAAAAAAATAGAAAGATAATTTGACTAAACTCAGAACATGTGACTAGTTCCTTGCATGTACTGTCTTGAACGAAAAGAAATTGGACGCAAAATGATTATGGTACATGGCCTTACCTTGACGAACAAACAGTTAGATGCAGGGATCAGAGTAGTTTCTTGTCGTAGAACAGGGAGCAGTTCACAGGTTGCAAACTGACGAGTTTTCTCGAAGTGGTCACGGAAGTTCACAGAGACGAAGAGCAGATAACCAGCACCTTCACGGGTTGACTAGCAAAGCGCAAAGAAGTTCTCATTAGAATATGAAGTGGGTTATAAAGAATTCGAAACAGGGGTGTGTTTGTGAATGAATGACGTGTATATGGTCTTTGGCACCTCTTGGCCTTTATCGCTCCCTGACAGCTCCACTTGCCAGCACAAGTACCCCGGTGCGAACTGCCTTTGATAGGGCGGGGGGGGGTTGGATTGGGGCGGTGGTCGTGCAGACAAGACACAGGAAGACTCGTGAATGGAGACACACTTATGCGGTTTGCAGGGGGCCGTCCAGCGTGAGGGGGGATGCTTGGCAGGAGGCACGGGGTCTGGAGGAAGACATGGGAACAACAACCCATGCTCTATAGACCACTTTGAAGTGTACATGGTCTTTGGCACCTCTTGGCCTTTATCGCTCCCTGACAGCTCCACTTGCCAGCACAAGTACCCCGGTGCGAACTGCCTTTGATAGGGCGGGGGGGGTGGATTGGGGCGGTGGTCGTGCAAACAAGACTCGTTTGCCGCAGGGCCTCACCAAGGAGAGGCCATCTAACTGCATGTAAGAGGCAGGCTGCAGGATCTAGTACATGGAAGGCAGGGGGGTGAGTTTATAAATACCTCACCCTCCCAGGAGAATATATGGGTGCAGTTCACCCTGGAGACCCTGGATGCCTAGGCAGTTAGTCAGCAGCATGCTGGCCTGTGGTGGCAAGGCGGCACGGGCCAGAGGGGGTCATCTCTGTACCCGGTGCCCAAAAGGATGATTTATTATGATCAACCATATGGATTATTTACCTATAACCATGTTTTGTATCAATAAAATCCAACGGCCTTCCTTTTATTGCCAACGCTTGAACAAAGTGGTGTGGTAAGTATTTTTGGGGGAGGAGGCAAGGCCGGGAGGCTTGATGCCAACCCGCAAAATAATATATGTATGTCTGCTGCATATGGGTTCAACGGTTATGTGGATTGAAGGTGGGCGGCCAGCGTGAGGGAGGATGCTGGCCGGAGACATGTGGTGTGACAAGACAAGGCACAGGAAGACTATTCAATGGAGACACACTAGATTCATTTAAAAAATCAAAACAACCATTGTTAAAATATATGTTGGGTTTTATTTTAGATCTTAATTTCAATTGAACATAAATAATAAACATTACACATTGTAAAGTTCCGGTTGCAGCACATCCAGGGAAAATCCGCGGTATTGTCCACTGTCGCTGGGGAAATGTTGTCTAATGGCAAGTACCGCACAGGCAGGTATTACTCTCCGAACGCGGTGTCCGAGCCTCCCGTGAAGCCACCAAGTGAAGCAACGATAGGCCACCAGCCTGTACCACCTGTGAAAATGAAAGATGCAAACTGTATTAAAATGACAAAACTTTCTTATCACTGTCGATTCAGGTAAAAAATGTCATTCTGCTTTGAAAAAAATTCTATCTAGAAAATGCACAATATGGAACCAATTTACATGCATTCGAATGATATGTAGATGTAATTTTATATGTGGGAGACGACCATGAAATAGTAGTGGCATCACTGACATCACAACCAGAGTATACTTACTCGTTACTCGGATTACGCGGACGAACAGTGCCGCGAAGTTCGTGCATAAGCACCATCATCATCCTCAACACGTTCCGTGAGAGGCAGGCTTCCCTGAACTCTGGCAGCTCGGTGATGCATTGCGGACTTGGCTCGCCTTCCGAAATGTAGGCCAAGCACCCGGAATTTTCACGGCAGCAGCAGTTCTCCTCCTCAGTTGGCATTAGCTCGCACCGATTGCACGTGCACCAGGTGGAGACGCCGTCCATGCGACATGGTCCAGGCTCTTCATCCGTTGACTGGTCCTCCCAACTGCCGTCCGAATCCCCATCGTTTTCGCGTGCTTGCCTTTCCAGTAGTTCTTCCTCGGTGTACTCGGGCTCGTACATATACGGCATTATTGTAGCCATTGTGTGGTAAAGAAAGTAAAATAATTTACAGAGATGGTACAGGTGTTCACAAGGCCTAGAAGCAGCGAAGGTAGCTGACCAGAGCACAGAAACGAGTCACAGAATACTCAAAGTAACACAGAGAGAGTAATGGAATTGAAAATCTGCTGCTGTGTGTTGTGAAACGGTGTGTTTATACTTATAGAGGAAAGAGGCGTCCTGCCATTTCCATGGCGACACTTCATTAGCTGAGGCGCAGCGATTGTTGACACGAAACGTGCTTTGGCGTTGGGAAATTGGCGGTACGCGTCTGCTGATGTCAGGCTCAGGGGCGGGGGATTTGATTTAGTGCCGCAAAAGCAGGTGAGCCAGGGCGATGGGGGGAAATGATAGGATTATTAGAAAATGGCGGCTGATTTCGAGTGCGTTAATGGACGAAAAGTCGGGTAAGGTCCATAGGAAAGTTTTCTACGATCTACCGATTTATGCTTAAAAACACATGGCCGAACCGTAGGGACAATAAAAAAAAAGTCCCGGAACTATCCTTTAAGGTTGGGATCTGATTTAATCAGGTTCCAATTTTTAGTGACAATCTTTTTGACCTGGAAACTCTGTGCTGAGTATCTCAATGTGTAAATCAAGTTGGATTTGGTCTGTGTTGGTTGTTTATTCAGTAACCTGTCCCGAGGTTGAGATTCCGTTCTGGTGATGGCTTGCGTCACTACTTTTTCTGGAAATCCTCTTTCCAGAAATCTCGATCTCATAGTGTCAAATTCTGTTTGTAGCTTTTCTGTGTTGAATAATTGACCTTCTTGAGCTTGGTTTAATGCAAAGGTTTCAAAAGATATTTTTAGAAACACTGTTTAGAATACAAACTAATTGTTGGTCTGGTTTTCCAGACATTGGAAAGTGTGCAGGGGACGTGAGTTCCTTAATTGGGAACTTATCTTGTTTCTTATTACTTTGTGCAACCTAGGTGTCAAGGTTGCCTATCTCTCCTCTGCACCTCATATCTATTTTCTATTTTCCTTAAATTTCCTACTTAGACAATAATCCAATACACTATTACCCACATTAATAGGGTGTGCCATATCCGTCCTATTTTCTCTTTTTCGTGTCTGTGAATATTCCCATTTTTAATGCAGGCAAAACAACAAAAGAGCAAGAGGTTCCACCACAAAATGTGAAGAAATCAAAAAACAGGAAAGGCGCACAAACTAATGTGGGCAGAGGCTCAAGAAAGTTTCTGCGTACTTTAACAATCCCCCAAATGTTTTATCACCCCCACCATACAGGCTCGCATCAAAATAAACCCCCCAGGAAGAAAGGGGGAAATAGGCAGCAGGAATCACAACCAACCGTATTAGATGGGTTGAGGAATGACATCCCTCTCAGTTTGGTAGGCCTTGGTGGGGGGTCCAGTGCCTCCCCCTATTTGGATGTGGGAACAGTTGTACAGAATCATCTGGTAGTCTCTTTGGACCTTGTGCAGTGTCCACTTGCCCTCCCTGTTGATGGTATTGTGAGCACTGCTCACTTTAATGTGCCCCAGCGAATTATTCCCACCCAGGCAATTGAGGTGCGGCAGCCTACAGGGGCTGGTCTGTTTCCACAATACATGGGGGACAGGAAGCCCTTAGTTTTTTGACGATGGAAGTCAGGAGAAAACAAATTGAAGGAAAGGGTGTGAGTGAGGCACAGACTGTTCTTGGGGCTGACACTTCTAATTTATCACTTGTCTTGTAATGGGTTTTGGAGGACTGTGTTCAACTGATATTAAACAGGGCATGTGTTTTGAAATGATTAAAGAAGGCCCCATCGTTGTCACATTTTACTTCGGCTGATATTAACCAGGTAGAATTCTGGAACAACCTAAAACTGGACCAGGTTATACTCCACTTTAACTCAGGCTTAGCTATGGAACAGGTTTTATTAACTAATGCGCAACTAAAGGCATGGGGCTTTACCATGGCTCCTCGTGGGGTGTGTGAACAAAATGCAAACCAATATGTTGATGTTCAACCTTGTTCAAATATGGAAAATGTGGCTCATTATCCTCCCCTTTTAACGATATAATGTTCCACGGATGGTTCAGGTAGAAGACAAACGGTTAATCATTTAATGGGTAATGTGGAGTCCGAAACCCGCTCTGATTGCAGCTGGGTGGCGGCTTGTTTGAATGCTTGCAATCATTAACTACCAGTCTCTGCTGTTGAGCTTTCTTCCACTATCTTTAATTGTGTTTCTTGGAACTCCAGGTCCTCTGCCCATTTGCTATCCTCTTGAGACCCGGTAATTGGCAGGCTGATATGTTTTGTATTCAGTAGTCATGGTTGTTGGACTCTCCTATTGTGGACGGGTATGCCTGATGGATCAACCCGGCCTTTAAAGGGGACAGAGGAAGTCCTGCTTCTGGGTTGCTCTTTGGCATTCGTAATGATGTCTCTGTCTTGGCCTCTACCTTTGCGCTACTAAACTGATTTGTGCAATGGAGGCAGTGGAGTTGACATGGGATAAGAAAGTACACCCAGAGATAAGCTTTATCTTGATTTTAAATCTCTACTGGAATTCGAGGGCAATTGATCAGAGTGTGTTCTTTGATGTGATTTAAGATATAATTTACTCTTGGCAAACCAAGAGGAATTGTCACTCAATATTAATATGTGGAGATTTGAAATTGACATGTATCAAACAACCTGGGCAACTGAGTACTGGTAGGCATAACTTGGATTTTAAGGTGTGGCGTAATGCATGGATGGAGCTGATGGATGCTTGGGGAATGAGCATTTTCAATGATATGGTTTTGGGAGATAACCCGGCGGATTGTACCTGGCATCGAGGGGAGTCAAGGAGTATTATTTATTATTACTTTGTCTCGGGAGATGTCTTTAAGAATGGTTATAGGTGAAAGGATCTAAAACAAAAGGCTCGAATGCCTTTTTTTCGACACCAAAAGGACCGAAAAAAAGGGTCGATTTTTTTTTTTATGGGGGGGTTCCCCCCCAGCCCCCTGTTTTCTTTTATAAAAACTTTTTTATGTATACTAAACTAAAAAATATATATAAATAAATAAATAAAAAACATTCAACCCTTTTTTTTCGGTCCTTTTGGTTTCGGAAAAAAAAGGGCATTCGATCCTTTTTTTTTCGATCCTTTGGCTGGACACCTTTCAGAATATATCCTCTATGTCAGTAGTAAGTTCAACTCAGAGTGCCCACGACCAACTATTATTGAAGTGAACCGTAGAGAAATCAGGGTGTGCGCGTCCTCCTTACCCTTTAGCATTAGAGGTTAACAGTGGGGAAAATAGGGTTACCCGGAATGGGGCCAAAATGCAGAGGTTTTATTTTATTTTAAATGAAGTCTTTCAGCCTCTGCGAACTTGAAGCTGCACTGGCTGTGGTACTGTACCAGTTCATTCTGGACTGTGTTTATGCATCTATGCCCCGCCACCAGTTGAGGAACAGGTTGATTAAGACGCATGTCTATGACCCTGAGGTTCAACAAAAAAAGAGGGAGTTGATGAGACAGTTACGCAAGAATAAGGGGCTCAGTGAGCAAGAGCGAAGGAGCTTAAAACAAATGGATGGGCAATGGTTGAGGGCCTATAGATGTTTATTGCTATTGAAGGATGCCCGTAAGATGTTGTCTTTGGTGGAATCACGGGGCATGAGTTATTTTTGGCGATTGGTTAATAACACCATCACTCCCTCCTCTCATGCCCAAATTAATCCGATTGGCGAACAAAGATGGATTGAACATTTTAGAAAAGTTAATAAAGAGGTGGTAAGTGAGGACCGACAGAAATTAAAATCGCTATCGGGTTCTTGGCATTTGGTCTTTTCGGAGGACGAAATTGTTGCAATAATTAACTGCAGTAAGAACTTGCGAGCTCCAGGTCCAGACAGTTTATCTAATGCGGTCCTGAAACTGAATTCAAACCTGTGGGCTTGCGTCTTGGGAATTGTTTTTAGTGGAATCATGTCTTCCCATCAATTACCAAAATCTTGGGTGGAGTCGATATTGGTCCCCATTCATAAAAAAGGCTGAAAATCGATTCCAAGCAATTATAGACCAATTGCCTTATTAGATATTCCTGCCAAGATCCTAGCCCCTCTAATCTTGAGAGATCTATGCAGTTGGGCCAAGAGTGTAGGTAGGTTGGACCCGTCTCAGACGGGTTTTCGAAGGGAGACTGGGACAAATGCCAAAGCATTTTTTATAGGATTGTTAAAGAAGGAGGCCATGGGGAAGTGAAGACCCATGTACACAGCTTGTATTGACTTCTCCATGGCCTTCAATAGTGTGATAGGCACCTTTTGTGGGCTAAGTTGTTGCTGTCGGGTTGCCCGGAAAACTTATTTGGGATAATTGTGGCTCTGCACTCAAATACATCTGTGAGGGTGAGACATAATGGTCAGGGTAGGTTATCAAGTGCCATTGAGACTAGTTGCAGCCTTAAGCAAGGCTGCGTTTTGGCCCCTTTACTTTTTAGTTAGTTTATTTCTGATATTAACAAAATATTCAAGGATGTGCGTGGCTTCTGCCCACGTCTCGTTACTTCCCAGATGGATTACCTTTTGTACGCCAATGATTTGGCCCTGTTCGATTACACTCTGATCGGGCTACAACATAAATTGGATGCATTGGAAGTGTACACTAATCAGAACAAACAAATAATTAACACGCTAAAATCAAAGGTTCTTCTTCTGAGGCCGGGAATAAAGCAGAAACACAGACATTTTCGTTGGTCTCTTTGTGGGGCTGTTTTGGAGAGAGTACCCAATTTTTTGCACCTGGGAATTCGCTTATTTGACCTGAAGAACAAAATTGAGTTGCATAACCACTATCGGTCTAAGATGACAATGCTGGCCGCACAAGATTCTGTGTTGAATGGTGGGTTCGGTCATTATTCCTTGGTACCAGTTCTCGACATTTACAAAATGAAGGTGCTATCAATAATAACGTATGGGGGAACACTTGGGGCTCCCTATCCAATTGGACTGCAGTGCGCTGGAGGGGCTATTTTGGCAGAAGGTTCTCCAACTGCCAAATTGAGTACCAGCAGCAGTCCTTCGCTATGCATTGGGCAAATCCTCCATTAAATTCTATGTACTGTGGAAAAACCTATCTCTGTTGAGTAGGATATGTTGCGCTGAGGAAGGCTCAATTTGGTGGGAATTGAAGTTCCTAATGGAAAAAAAAAGCATTGGGCCTTCTTAAATGAGTGGGAAATACAGTGTGCCATTATCTGTGCGGATTATTGTAGCCCCAGAAAGCTGGTTCTGCAGCACCCTGTAAAAGTAAAAAGACAATTGAGAGAAATGGACTGGATTCATACCATTGAGAAATTGAGAACTCACCGCTGATATATAAATTTGTTACTTGCTGTGAGGCCAGTAGGAGTTTGTCCAGCATACCTGAGTAAGTCCTCAAGTACTTTGTGATGTGCTCAGGTGATGAGGTTGAGGTTAAACCTATTGCCTACTCATCAAATAATAGGTGCCCAAACAAAGATACCTCGAGAACCCAGAACATGTAGGTTTTGTTCTATGCCTGACCGGGTGGAAACGCTGCGACATGTTCACCTAGAGAACCCAGAACATGTAGGTTTTGTTCTATGCCTGACCGGGTGGATACGCTGCGACATGTTCTATTACACTGTCAGGCCTCAAAGGGTAGACAATCTCACTATTTTGGTCACCTATTGCAACAGTATGAATTTTTATCTAGTGAAGCAGTGTGGCAATTTATTATGACCTCTTATGGACGGAACCAATGGATGGTCGCAGCAACACATTTCCTTAGTGAAGTTTTAGCCTTGTGATGGCCATGTATTACGTTTTTTACAGGAATATGATGAATGTATGCTTTTCTTTTATCAAAACTTGTAATCTAAGCTTTTGTATGAATTTAAATGTTTTAGCCATTGTCGTTAACATGTAGTTGTTTAAGGTTTTATGTATTGAAATGTAAATAAAAAATAAAAAAAGGGAGGGTAGCGATGGCACTGAAAGCTGGTAGAAAGATTACTTCCATTTTTTAAATGCTCAGCATGAGATGGCAGAGAGACATCCAGTGATGGATTGTAGAGAGGCAGTTGATAATCTGTTCTGAAATGGGTTGGGTTTTGGAGGTAAAGACGGAAAGTATTTGAGTGTTATCAGCAAAGAGGTGATAGTGAAAGTCACAAGTTGAGATCATTCTTTCTAAGGCAGAGGTATTGAGAGTGAAGAGCTGAGAGGGAGAGGGGTGGTGTCAGAGGGCTGCGGGATCCAGGAGATTTTAAAGAAGCAACCTTGCAGGTAGGAGGCAATCCAGGTGGGAGCCAATGCGTAAAACCCATGGTCCTGTAAAATGAGGAGGACAGAGGAGTGGTTGTCAGTGGCAAAAGCAGCGGAGAGTTTACTGGGGAAGTCGGATCTCCTGGGTCATAATCCTCTAAGTAATTAGTGATCCATGTGAAAATCAACCACTCATGGTCCTTTGTATAATGGGGAAGAAGGGAAACTGGGCAATAGTTCACTGGGCATTTGGGACAGAAACCTTTTTTTTTTTTAGAGGGGGTAGGTCAGTGTGAGATGTATAGTAGGCAGGAAAGAGTCCAGTGCAGAGAGAGAGAGTTTAAAGAGCTAAGGTCCTGATTCACAGAGCATTTGTTTTTCAATGGAATTGCGCCATTATAAAATGCTTCTGTGAATCAGGCCCTAGGCCTTTGACTGCTTGAGGAGCCAACAGATCAACAGATCAATAGAAGTGCAAGATGTATTGGTGCTGCGAAGGGTAGGTGGTAATTCACTAAGAGGGTTTTGTCAGGAACTCGGATTGGAGGGTCTGGAAACGCCAGAGGCATTGATTGCCGTACGCGCGTTTCAGTCCTCACCCAAGATGGTGGACGAGTCCTTATATGCTGACTCCTCCCACCGACCTACGCGTTGTATCTGTTTACCAACGCTACGGTTCGTGAGGAAACTTTGTCCGTGAATTTCTCATTACCTCTTCCCTTCTTTTTCCTTTTCAGCCCTCCTGGTCCGTCTCGTCAGATCATCTACTTCTCTTCTACCTTTTGTATTCCCCTTTTTGCCTGCCTCTCCCTAGTCCTTATCCATTGCTATCCTTGCCGCCTCCAGTCTTACCTGTATAGTTTTTGGTTTCTTACGTCCTACTTTTTTACTTCCTCGCATCCTCCTGTTCTGTCTGGTTCCTTCCTAAGTTTGTTTGTCCACTCTTCCTGGTTTTCTGTCTTCCTGCCTTATAATTTGCTAGGGCTGCCTTTATTACGCCCTTGCTATTTTTCTGCAGCCGGTCCCGGCTCCTGAATTTCGTTTACTGAGCGGTCTCCCGGTCCGTAAGCATCTTCCTGTCGGCTTACCTTATTGCTCCTTGTTCGGTACTTACTACTAGCTCTGACTGTTTCTCACTATTCCCTTGTCACCTTCACTATCGGGCATTTCTTCGACTCCTTTCTATTTTTGTGTACCCTCCTTTTCCGGCTATTCATCAAACTCCTGCCCTAACTCCAAGGATTTATATAGCTACAAACAAACATTCCCTTGTATTCTACCAACACCGGCTGCCTTTAGGTCATCAAGGAAGTGAATTACAGCCAACTGAACCCATCTGAACTTACAGGGTTTTTTCCGCCTTTGTGCTTTTTCCCTGTTTAGGGCTGGCCCCCCGGGGGTCCCCGCGGTTAGGGTTCCTTCTCTGCCAAGGTGGCCTCCGTAGGGGCCAGACCCTACCTGCACGAAAAGAAGATCAGGACACCCAAGAGAGACACCCCCACTTCACGGAAGGAACGAAAGAAGACAGAGACCATCCCAATAGAGTATACCTCTGAGGAGCCAGGTGAGGAGGAGGGGAGGAAGTTTCTAAACTTGATAACACCCAGAATCCACCATGGCGTCATTGGAACAGTATCAGGAACTAGTGGCAGCCATGCAGAATCTAATGGTGGAGGTCCAGGTTTTGAGAACTGAAAATATCGCCCTCCGACAACAGGTTGTAATGCATCGTGATGACCGTGGAGACTTGCCTACGATGCCTCTATCCTTTGGCAAGTACGATGGGCACCCCGGAGGAATGAAGGAATTCCTCGATGCTTGCAAGGTATATTTTACCTTTCGTAGCCACACCTACGACTGCTCGATCAAAGGTTGGGTTTATTATAGCCAATCTAATGGGAAATGCACTTTCGTGGGCTACACCATTTGTCACCAGAAATGAACCAATTTTGGACGACTACGATCGTTTTACGGAGGTGTTTAAGGAACGATTCGACAGACCGGAGGTATTTTACTCTTCTTTAGAAGCAATCTTAGACGTCGAACAAGGAAACACTGATGTTCAGACCTATCTCTCCCGTTTTCAGAGACTGGCAGCCAAGGCGGATTGGCCAGATTCCGCCCAGCAAACCATTTATCGACGCGGCCTTCATGAAGATATCAAGGATGAGCTAGCCCGAGTAGCCCGACCTGCGTCTTTTCAGGACCTTGTTACATTGTCCCTTCAGATAGAGTTTTGTTTGAAGGAAAGACGATACGAAAGAAGAAGAAGCCGAGGCACTTCTCGACCAACCCCTCTACCCTCATCTAATCCTCCCACCAGGTCTTCTCATCCCCCGGATGAACCTATGCAGATTGGAACAACCCGAGGACCGTTAATGCAGGAAGAGAGAAAGAGAAGAAGAGATTCTGGGTTGTGTATGTATTGCGGCTCTTCAAAGCACCTGTTAAGAGATTGTCCTGAAGTACCTCCTAGAAGACAGAGAAACTTCAACCCCCGATCTACAGCAAGGGAAGTTTCGTGGGAAGTCTCAAACACCCTTGCAACCATACAAGAGCAGTAAACACTCCGGAGGATTGCAGTTTGATGGTGTTCCGAGTTCACCTTTGGCTGACAGAGGCCGGTCCCACCGAAGTATTAGCTATGCTTGACTGGGGAGCAGCAGGGAACTTTATAGACTCCAAGTGGGCAGCGGAACATCGTGTATCCACTAGAACCAAGGCCACACCTATCCCAGTGGAAGGGGTTGACGGTAGACCCTTGTCGTCTGGGCCGATAACTAAGGAGACAATACCCTTGAGAATGAAGTTACACCACCACGAGGAGTTTCTGGTCTTCGATCAGATCCGAGCCGCCCATTTTCCTTTGGTTATCGGTATTCCATGGTTAAGGAGGCACAACCCTCACATTGATTGGACCGCCAACAAGGTACACTTCGACTCCATGTTTTGTAAATCTCACTGTTTTGAATTACCTTTGGTCTCAAAAGACCCTGAGTCTTCCATAAGCAGAATCCCAGAACGGATTACTGTTGCCTCTGTTCCTCTCCACTATCAGGAATTCTCTAAGGTATTCCTGGATACCATACCCCGACAACTCCCACCGCATAGAGCGGAGGACTGCTGCATTGACCTAACACCAGATGCAGTGGTTCCCTTTGGGAGGATGTATCCACTGTCGTTACCGGAGAGGAAGGCATTAAGGGATTACCTTGACGCAAACATACAGAATGGACTCATCTAAGAGTCTAAGTCTGCTTGTGGAGCTTATTGTTCTTCATTCCGAAAAAAGACTCGGCTGAACTTCGCCCTTGTATAGATTACCGGGGCTTGAACAAGGTCACCATCCGGGATAGATACCCCATGCCCTTGATTCGAGATATCCTGGAGGCGGTTCAAGGAGCGGAATACTTTACAAAGCTTGACCTAAGAGGAGCTTATCACCTTCTGAGAATAAGACAGGGGGACGAATGGAAGACAGCGTTCCGTACCCCTTTTGGACTTTTCGAGTATAGAGCGATGCCGTTTGGCCTAGTAAATGCTCCAGCAGTCTTCCAAAGGTACATGGACAAGGTTTTTTCGGATATGCTATTTGTATCTGTGGTAGTGTATCTAGATGATATTCTCGTCTTCTCCAAGACTCTTTCAGATCACAGATTATTGGTCAACCAGGTCCTACGACGTCTTCAATCCCATCAGTTGCTGGTTAAACCAGAGAAATGCATTTTGAAATCTACCTCTGTGTCCTACTTGGGATTCATTTTGTCCAAAGAAGGTATCGAAATGGATGCCAACAAGGTAAGGGCCATTACTGAGTGGAAGAATCCAGTTAACATCAAGGAGCTGCAGAGCTTCTTAGGATTGGCCAATTTTTATCGGAGGTTCATCCCCAACTTCTCCAACAAGGTGTTACCTCTGACCTCTTTATTGAAGAAGGGTGTTAAGTTCATTTTTGGTGATGAACCCCAAAGGGCGCTCCAATTTCTAAAGAAATGCTTTTCTACCGCACCCATCCTGGTCCAACCTGATCAGACCAGACCGTACATTCTGGAGACGGACGCCTCTTCAGGAGCAGTTGGGGCAGTCCTACTTCAAGAGCAGGAAGATGGATATGAACACCCTGTAGCATATTATTCCAAGACACTTACCTGTAGCGAACGCAACTATTCTGTCATCGAGAAGGAGCTTTTGGCGATTAAATTGGCCTGTCAAGAGTGGAGACATCTACTACAGGGAGCTAACCATCAATTTACCATTCGAACAGATCATCGCAACCTTCGGGTTTTGCTGCAGATGGAATGTTCCAACGCCAGACATGCCAGATGGGCTTATTTCTTTTTACAGTATGATTTCGTTATTACATACATACCAGGAACAGAGAATAAGAAGGCTGATGCCTTGTCAAGAGGCCTGGGAGAAGAATCTGGTTCCTATAAGGGACATGAGCTTATTTTCCCAAACCTTACTGTGTTGGCATCTACGGTTTCCTTTCTACAAGATCTGGTACCACAGTATCAAATGTGCACGGAGTTTCCATCTAAAGTGAGCCAAGACAAGGACGGATTGTACTACTATGAAGGTGCACTATATATTCCGACCAAGAAGCTACAGGTACAGATATTGTCTTGGTGTCATGATACGCCTTTAACAGGACACTCAGGTATAAGGAAGACATATGACCTCCTAGGGAGAGGTTTTTGGTGGCCGACCTTAAGAAGGGATGTAAATTAGTATGTTTCTACTTGTTCAGTCTGTGCCTCTAACAAATACCGAACTGGAAGACCCCTTGGATTGTTGCAGCAGCATTCCTTACCAAACCGCCCTTGGGAGCACATATCCACTGATTTTATAGTAGACCTCCCTTCATCCTATGGCATGACAGTCATCATGGTGACCATTGACTCATTCAGCAAATTGGCCCATTTTTCTGCCTTCAAACAAATACCGTCTGCCTCCGAGATGGCAGCAACCTTTCTCCAGGACATAGTCCGTCTACATGGTTTACCCAGAACCATCGTGTCAGACAGAGGCCCCCAATTCACATCCAAATTTTGGACCTCTCTCTGCCAAATTCTGGGTATTCACAAGGCTCTCTCTTCTGGGTATCACCCGCAGAGCAATGGACAAACAGAAAGGTTAAACGCCAGCCTTGAACAATATCTCCGATGCTTCTGCAGTCCTCAACAAGAAGAATGGTATCGCTTTCTCCCTCAAGCAGAATTTGCCTATAATAACGCCTTGCATACCTCGATCCAGATGAGTCCCTTCTATTGTACATATGGGTACCATCCCCAACACTTACCCTGGCTTACTCCTCCTTCTACCAAGATCCCAGCTCTTGATGGAGTTCTACAGGACCTATTAGATGTACACAGATTGGCCAAAGAAGCTCATCAAGCAAGTCAACATTCGCAAAAGAAATGGGCAGACAAGGGAAGGAGTGGCAAACCTACATGGAAGATAGGGCAGTTGGTCTGGTTATCCACCAGATTCCTGCCGAGATGGGTTCATAAAGGCAAATTCTCCTTGCACTTCCTTGGGCCATTTCCAATTTTACAACAAATAAACCCTGTGGCATTTAAGATAAAGCTACCGGAATATCTCAAAAGGGTGCACCCAGTCTTCCACGTTTCCCTTTTGAAAGAACATAAGGAGGACCCTTTCAAGAGACCCGTTTTCAGAGGGCGTATGCAAGTGTCTCCTGTTCCCGACGAATATGAAGTATCCCATTTAGTGGATTCCAGATACCACAAATGACGACTGTGCTTTCTGGTCCACTGGAAGGGTTATCCCGTAGAAGAGCGGACTTGGGAACCAGTGAGCCATGTCCATGCCCCACAGTTAGTACAACAACTCCACAGACTTCATCCGGGCAAACCCGGGGGATCTCCGAGAAGAAGGGGGCATACTGTCAGGAACTCGGATTGGAGGGTCTGGAAATAATGGAGGCATTGATTGCCGTACGCGCGTTTCAGTCCTCACCCAAGATGGTGGACGAGTCCTTATATGCTGACTCCTCCCACCGACCTACGCGTTGTATCTGTTTACCAACGCTAAGGTTTGTGAGGAAACTTCGTCCGTGAATTTCTCATTACCTCTTCCCTTCTTTTTCCTTTTCAGCCCTCCTGGTCCGTCTCGTCAGATCGTCTACTTCTCTTCTACCTTTTGTATCCCCCTTTTTGCCTGCCTCTCCCTAGTCCTTATCCGTTGCTATCCTTGCCGCCTCCAGTCTTACCTGTATAGTTAATGGTTTCTTATGTCCTACTTTTTTACTTCCTCGCATCCTCCTGTTCTGTCTGGTTCCTTCCTAAATTTGTTTGTCCACTCTTCCTGGTTTTCTGTCTTCCTGCCTTATACTTTGCTAGGGCTGCCTTTATTACGCCCTTGCTATTTTTCTGCAGCCGGTCCCGGCTCCTCAATTTCGTTTACTGAGCGGTCTCTCGCTCCGTAAGCATCTTCCTGTCGGCTTACCTTATTGCTCCTTGTTCGGTACTTACTACTAGCTCTGACTGTTTCTCACTATTCCCTTGTCACCTTCACTATCGGATATTTCTTCGACTCCTTTCTATTTTTGTGTACCCTCCTTTTCCGGCTATTCATCAAACTCCTGCCCTAACTCCAAGGATTTATATAGCCACAAACAAACATTCCCTTGTATTCTACCAACACCGGCTGCCTTCAGGTCATCAAGGAAGTGAATTACAGACAACTGAACCCATCTGAACTTACAGGGTTTTTTCCGCCTTTGTGCTTTTTCTCTGTTTAGGGCTGGACCACCGGGGGTCCCCGCGGTTAGGGTTCCTTCTCTGCCAAGGTGGCCTCCGGAGGGGCCAGACCCTACCTGCAGGAAAAGAAGATCAGGACACCCAAGAGAGACACCCCCACTTCACGGAAGGAACGAAAGAAGACCGAGACCATCCCAATAGAGTATACCTCTGAGGAGCCAGGTGAGGAGGAGGGGGAGGAAGTTTCTAAACTTGACAGGTTTACGGGAGAAGTAGATGCGACAAGAAGGTCCAAGGGGAGAGGTAGAGGACAGAAGGAGGTTGCAGGAGAGAGAAATAGAAGTGCTGTGGGTGTTATGAAATGTAGAGATTTTAAAGGAAAAGTAATGGGAAAAGTCATTAGCAGAAATGGAGGAGGCAGTGGATATTTGCTTGGGAGACGGGTTCAAGTCCAAAAATTAAAGTGGGGGTATTCATTAACATATGCAATGAGATGTCAGAAATTCGTATGCCAAGGTGAAATATGCACATTTCATTACATTGGCTTTGCATAACCACCCAAATTGCACAGGGCGAATGGCATTTGACTTTCATAAAATCAACACACACACAAAACCAACAGAGGATATTTTCTTCTAATAGTGTTTTTGAAAAAATTAAAAGGTGTGCATGTTTTAAACTTTAGGAACCAATACAAATGTTTTCCCTGGAACTTGCAGTACCGAAATGGGACATTTCACTGTTAGTTGTTTGTTATTTTTCATCAGGTTATATAGTGCAGTGGTGAAGTGTCCGGCCTGCAAACCTGAAGATTAAGGTTTGATCGCTGAGGTCGGCTTTAATTCATAAATTAAGAAATTAAAAAAGGATATTCAAAGTTTCTCATTTTAGCTGGGCGGACTTTGTCCACCCTCTGAAACAAGTGGGTGAACTCTGTCCACCCGTGTGCACCCTCGGCTTGAGCCCTGCTTGGGAGGTGTGAGCAAAGCTTGGAGGACAGATGCAGGAGTAAGTGTGAAATGAGGAGATTATGTTTGTGAAGTAGATGTATTTGGTAGAGCCCAGTGCAGAGGGGAGGGACACAAAGACATCGTGTAATCTAGAAGTAGTGTAATTGGTGACAGCAACGTGGGTCACAATGCATGTTTCTTTTGAGGGTTTGGATCTCAGAGGGGATCCAGGGCTGAAAACAGGGATGGGACGGTGTGAATGTGCGATCAGGATAATGTTGGTCAAAGGGAGTCATAAGTGCACAGTGAAAGTCAGAACAAGCACAGTCAATGGAAAAGGCACAAATAGAGAGAGAGACATGAGAGAGGTTATCACATCCTCAAGGTAAGGGTAAGAGAGTCATGCTTGAATTAGGGAAGAGGGGGAGTGAAGGGTGGAGGGACCAACGTAAAGAGGGAGAGGGGTCAATGGAGAATTCTGAGGAGGGGGATGGTCCTTGGATTTTAAAGGTAACAGCGACTCCTCAGTGAGTGGAGGGGCACTGGGTTGAAGGATTTATGTGTGTGAACACAGAAGTCAGACAAAGGGCAAGGACAGCAACTGCTTGGCTCGAGCAGGGTTAAACACTGACCCTTTCTGGTCCTAACTGGCCCAGACAATGAGGTGCCTGTTGCTACTATTGGCCCTTAGCTACAGCCTCCTGGCAGAGACTCAATGAAAAGAGGGGCAGTGACACATGATCCTTTGAGGGGCAATCAGATTGCTCAAGATACTTTCCAGACTTCAAGCAGGATGCAGACAGGGTTCAAAATTATATAGCGCTTGATTACTGTTGAAGTTCAATATTATATAATCATCAATCAATACACAAACAATGCCTATCTGCGTATGTCTGGACTCACTGCAGGTTTCTGGTTAAACAAAGGCTCTAATAAGTTGCTCAAGGCCAGGAGGGGGCGCTAGAATACAATATAATGTTGCCAAGGTTTTCTCTGCCTCCCGCACGAGCTTGGTTTTATAAAGGCAGGGGTTGGAACTAAAGAAGTGGGCCCCTGTTGTAGGCCCAGGGAGGTTTGTGTTTTTTAGGCAGAACCCTCAGATGGGGTACATGCGCATCTGGGAAGGCAGGACATGGCAAAGAAATGGCTTTAAAACGAGATTCCAGTGATCTGATCTGATCACATTAGCCCTTGCTGGGAGCCAGTCAGAGTGCTGCTCGAAGCACCATTAGTACGCCTTCCTAGCCCCAAAGATCTCCCAGGCCCACTCCTCCACAGGACAATTACAAACAAGTAGCAATTGCTTCCCCTCGCTCAGCCCAAATGACACCCCTTCAAATGCTGCCGCGTGCTTTCAGATGGAACAGAAGCCAGCATGAATCTCAGCGCCTTGCACTGAAAGTGAAATGACACTGACCTCCTCAGCCCAGGTCATGGATGTGCTGTGAGCTTCCCTTTGTTAATCAACTCTCTTGCACTTGTCTTGCACTTTACCAGAGGTGACGTTCCGGGTGATGCTCTTACTGGCTAGGCAAAACAGATGAAGCAGCACATCAAATAAATACAACAAACCTCAAAAGGCACAGACAAAAGTAACGAAAAATATTCTTCATGTACTTGTTTGGAAATATTGAAAAGCCCTGATTCACAAATAGTAAGCCCGCTTAAAAAACTGCAGAGGAAGCGTTTTGCCAGTGTCCGTGCGTGCCCGCACCTACCATGCTGGTGCTATCCATGCAGCCCCAGGCCTAGCGGGGGTGACTGTCAAAGGAAAACAAATATGGAAAGGAGAGGGGGAATACCACTGGAGGGTTGCAGCTCCACGTGATTGCTTGTGCGCCCTCCGCTGTAGTAGGTTGAAGTACTCCTGCCTGGGGGAGACCTCAAAGTCCTGCTGTCTGCCCCCACCATCAATGGACCAGGTCGATGTGGCCCCTGGGACTCCCATATGCGGCGTTGCCGGCCCCTGAACTGTGAGGTCAACTGTCCAGAACGGATACCAATGCAAGTTGAACTCGTCTCCTGCAGCCCTGCTAATGCTTAAGGTGGACACAGTAACCATCTATTTTAATACTTTGAGCCTGCATATTCAGGGCATGCTTAAAGTGGTCTCAGTTAGAAAGTTTGCGAAGCTGAGCTCCTGTAGAGTGTTGGCCTGCTCCATATGGTGCCAGTAGCTGACAATGGGTGTCCTTCGGTGGTTAAAGTTCCACTCATCCAGGTTAATAAAGTGTCTTTTGAGAATGGGGTAGGACTGGCAACATGCCACCAACCCTGACTGTCACCCTCAATGTCTGTAAAGTTTGCCCAGTATACATTTGGTGTTGCCCTGGTCTGAGTACCAATGTGGTTATGGTGATGTAGTTATAATTCCAAGTATTGCTGTTTGTGACAGTTACTGTAGTTTACGTCCAGTGATGCTTGTCACTGTTTCATTTTGTTATGTAAAAGGAGGAGTGTGATGTGCTGCCCCTTTACGGACATTGAGTCCCTGTTAAGGGCTCGTGCGTATGTCACATGTCTGTGACCATGTGACCATGCTAATAAAAGAGGTGAGAGTTTTCCCGCTCATCAGTTAGGACCACCAGACTCCAGCCTGATGTCTAGTTATTTCCAGCGCTGTGCTGGTGCTGCGTTTACAGGCAGAGGGCCTGGCCTGCAAGGACCTCTACCATGACAGTGCCCCAGCGAGGCAACACTGTCCCTGTCCACAAGTGTTTAGCAGAGCCCCTTCTGGGAAACTCTGCATTGGTGAGCCGGGGCCTCTGCGGGGCAACTCCGGCTGCGTTGATGCTGTGTCGGCCTGGGTGCGCGCAGGCCCCGATCCCACGGTGTGGCCACGGTCTAACAGGGCGATCCCTGCGTTGATGCTGTGTCGGCTGGGTGTCCCCCACCAACGAGGAGCCTGGACCCCTGTGCCCTGGGTCCAGGCACAACACACTCTGCAGAGGTTTTGCACCCAGCTCACACGGCAGGGTTCAAGCTGTGCATGGAACATTTGACTGGTGGCAGGACTTGACCTTGTGGTCAGGGATGCATTTGTGGTGGTGTTAGCAGCCTTCCCTTTAATCTGAGACACGCTTCCGCATGAATGTCATCATGTTGCTTCACATCAGTGAACCGGTTATTTAAGTTATGTTACATCATGCTATGCTATGCTATGCACTGTGCTTTTCTGTAACGCATTCTTGCCGCTGAGGGTGCAATGTTGATTGTTAAAGTGATGGTGGCACCCAGAAGCATGGTCAAAAAAACAACATCAAGTCAATGGGCTCAAAGGCACATGTTATGCCAGGTGGTAAACAAATGTTTTCAAGAACTCCAGTAGTCCTTAATAAACATCACACGAAACACGTGCAAAAAGCATCCTCTAAAAAAATAAAAACAAAAGTGCATGCCTGGCCATATATAGGATTGTTCATCCGATGTCTACAGAATCATACTTATTCCACTCGACTGGCCTGCGTGGCGAGGTGTGAGCAGGTTTGTGGCATCCTCTTGCCAGAAGCCAGGGTGGAATGCCACCCATGCTGCACTTTGCTCTGCTAGAGAGGCTTTTGTTTAAGGAAATTGCTTTAGGATATCTGGCTCTTCTCATTTACCCATAAAGTTTGATTATGTTTAGGTCTGTTTCTGTGGGTTCTGTTATGTTTGCATAGAGTTTTGATACTGATGTTGATGTTGGATAGGTCTAGTGGCATTATGTCTGGTTACGTTTAGATATTGTAATTCTTAGATTTAGTTATGTTTCATTTAAGGTTAAGTATGCATAAACGATTGGGGATAGTTGGTAATAGTTAGCCGTGATTCATTTTATTTTGGCTAGAACAGAATTTGGTAGTATCTGCTTTGGTTTGGATGGGTTTGGTAATAGTTTGGTTGGATATTTTTTTGCATGGCAATGTGGATGTTACTGTGGCAATAAGCCCCAAGACGGCGTGTCAATACCGCCCAAGGTAATGCCACAGAGGCCCATAGTTACAGGCCCGAGCGTAGCAGAACAAACGCAGGCACGTACGCGTGTCCACGGGGTGTAGCCCATGGATGCACAGTGCTGGGTACTAACTATAGTTATGTTTGGTTTCTTTGTGTTTAGGCTTTTTAGCATTGGTGATGCTTTGGATTGATGTATTGTACTGATCATTGTGTAATCCCTTCTGATATGTATGTTTCCTCTGTGCGTCGTCATGGTTGACCACCACCAGCGTTTGCGCATGTGTGCGCTTACCTCCCTTCCAGATAGAACAGTCGGTCATTATGAGCTCCGATGCTCTTCCTAGGGAACAGATGACTTGCGATGGTAGCACATCGCCTGCAGACTTTAACATGGAGACCAAGCCTGCTCTTGATCAGATATCGCCTGAGAAACAATAGCGCACAAATAACAAAGCCAAGGCGTTGTGGCAAATAAGTGTCCCGTAGGGAAACTGGAGAAATCATGCCATCAAACTCAAAGTTCTACTTTACTGGCCAACCTTAAGGTGGCTCATAAAAAGATCGCCGCTCAGCTGCTTCTCATGCTAAATCTAATGTCTACCAATCTCGAATCATTTGCGCTTTGCACAAATCCCGCTCTTTGCTACGGAATGGGAAATGCTGATGTAATCCATCCATTACATTTACAGAAGATCTCCCTGCTGAATCCTGCACCTCAGTCAAAGGAGTTTCTTTATGGAAAAAAAAATCTCAAAAATGTCAAATTTAGGTCTGAGTTGGTAGGTAATGATACCCCTATTATTCGCCCCGTTTTTGTCCCAATTTGGGACTCTTTTAATTCCTTTGATTCTCCACCTAGTATTCAATTCCTTAGCTTTTTAAAACCAACATCATACGAGGACGATAAAATCTGTGCTAGATTTGTCAAAGGTTTATGAAATGATTGTCACCCCTTTTCATCACATTCACAATCCTTTTTTTCAAGGTTTGTACCCTTGCCACCCGAAGGATTAATGTACTAGCCCACTTCTGAAGAAGGAAATATGTGGCTGTTCAGTGAGAGCCTCATATCTCAAAAATGGTCTTCAACCTTAGCATGCCGCTCTCACCCTGGTCATGGCACAGGAATTCCTCTCACCAGGTACTGGACAACATCCTTCCGATTATCGATAGCAGGGCAAGGGAGGCTCATCCACAGTGTGCAATAGAGTGCTGACCCCTCACCCACCATCCTTTATTGGGGAGCCACCAAAAGCAGGGAAACATGATTTCCCTTTTCTTTTTCAGCTCCCCCGTCTTGCATGGTCCATTGCGGGTGCAGGCTGGGGAAATGCAGGCCTAAATGTGCGATGGAGGCACTCCTGCACCGTCCTACACATTTAGGTCTCTCCGGAGGTGAGAGGGAGGTGGTACTCCAGTTTCGTATGTCAGGAACCGGGATGTGCCACTTGGTTCCTGTCTGTGTGGAGTGCGGGAGCCGGAGGCCTGGAGAGCAGTGTGGAGTGCAGGTGACGGAGGCCTGGAGAGCAGCTGAGGAAGAGGCGTCAGGTCCGGAGCAGGAGAGAAACATACACTGGGGGGAAAAAGAATTTTGGAATGTATGTACGCATGTTTGTGAGGATTTGTTTGTATGTATATATGTATGTATGCAAGCGTACATGTGAAGGGGCATCTCTGTGAGTGCGCCTCTGATTAAGAGTGCAGTGTGAATGGTGTGTACGTGTGTGAGGGTATGTGTGAATGAGAAATCAGTGTGAATGTTTTGGGTGCACGTGTAAATGATTAATTGAGAGAATCTGTATGGGAGCATGAACGTGGGTGTGTGCGTATGAGTGTTATTACATGGAGCAGAGGTTGGGGTGTTGGAGATAATACTACAGTGGGGCAGGCAGTCTGGACTTTCTTTGTTGTGGTATGGCATTTTGTATTGGGGATAAGGGTAAAGCCAACATGTTGAGTGTTCCTAAATGGAAGCTTTGTGCAGCCAACAAGAACATGATTTTTTACGGTAGCATTGCATGTGTTTCTGTTGTTATGGCCAAAACCAATCTGGCTCATGTTTTTACACGAGGGGTACATTTGTTCAGCCAGCACGGACAGGTTTTCTTCCTGTGGCATGGCATTTTTTGCTGGCTTTAAGTGGAAAGCCAACATGTTGAATGTTCTTCCATGGGGAAGGGCATAATTTGTGCAGCCATCAACAACTTGGTGTGACATGGCATGTTTTACTAGTGTTAAGGGCAAATAAAACATGATAGGTGTTTTTACATTGTAGATTGGACTTCTGCAGCAAGCAGGGGTCATGTATGTGTACTGAGGCATAGCATTCTAAACTGGCATGTATAAGAATGTATTTTCTTATAGTAGCACTACTGGCTTTATGAGCAAAGCAAACATGAGTGTGTTCTTATGTAGTAATACTGGCACACATTGGTGCAGCCTGCACGGCCATGTATAGTCACAGTCAGTATGAAAATGGCTGCTTGATCTACAAAGCACTGTTTCTTCGACAACCGTATTATTTTTCTACCCAAGTGCAGCTGTTGGGTGAATCTTGCATATCACCAACTGTAGTGAGCTGGTTCTTTCTATTCCTAGTGTAGTGCCATCAAAACCTAGACACATCAGCTGACCTTTTCCATTGCAGCTCCTTGTTTCTGGAACCCCATCACTGTTTATTTATTTATTTATTTGCATTTGTATAGCGCACATGCAGCCCAAAGGCATTGTGGCGCTGTTACATGAAGGTGTAACAAACATTTTGCATTTAGGAAGGTTACATGTGACCGTGAGGTCTCTTAGTTGCAAGTACATAAGTCAATATTGCATACAGGAATTAGGCAGACATAAGAAAACAATCAGATGATATTAGATGAAGAGTTTGGTTTTAATTGCTTTGTGGAAGGCTTGGTGGGACTCAATCATTGTTAGGTGGGGAGGAAGGGCGTTCCATTGAGTGGCGGCTATCGTGCTAGATCCCCCTGCACGGGCCTTTTTGGTTTTAGGCATTAGGATAAGGTTAGAGTACCCCTCTCTGAGCAGTCTTGTGGCAGTGTGTTTGACAATTCTCTGTTGCCCATAGATCAGCCCCTTCCCTTTTAGCTTGACAGGGGATACAAACATTTGTATTTCCCACACCTGAAAATTAGGATCTTTGATGCTTTTAGCTGTCACTTTTCTTTTAATTTTTTCATTTTCTATTTAATTTTGTCTAATAACAATTGTTATGATTGTTCTCTACTTGTCTTCAGAGAATTCAAGATTGCTGTTCGGTGCTCCGTATGCCAGGGGGCCAACGTTCATGCTCATAAAGTACAGAAGTACAGATACTTTGGTGTATTTTTTTGTTTGTTTGTTACATGTGTGTTTGTTTATCTTGATTTGGTTATCAATTATAATTTTTATGTTTTGTAACTTTTTAAATGTGTGTCTCGGTTTGGCATGATTCATTTTGGTTATGTTATGTAAGAGTTTCATTGTTTACGCTTTGAATCGCAATGTTTGCTTAATTGGGATTCAGTTTAATTTGGCAATGTTTAGGTTGCCTATGTTTGGGTTTGTTGGGTTAGATAGTGTCATGTTTTGTTTAGTAATGCTCTCCTTATTTACCAGTAATCTTCATTACACCTATTCCTGCTCTTCCCTGTCACCGTCTTGGCACAGTCTGCTTTCCCCAGACTCTCTTCTGAAAAACACACTTTCATCTAATTTTTGTAATATTACCTACATCCCTACCCCACCAGGGGATTAAAGAGCCTTGGCAATAGTTTGGATGAACATATGCCAATAGAAAGAATTGAGGAAAAGATGGGGTTCTCACAATCAGCTGAATGCACAGATTCAATTAAAGAGGCAGACATTCCTGAACAGGTCCTGCTGAAGTGAACATGTTACGATCCCACCAGGGTATACAAAGATTGTCCTACCCATGAACCTCCTGTACCCTGTCCACAGGCGTAGGGCGATCGCACCTCCAGGAAGGGTGAGGCGTGCTTCACACTGGGGCCATCATAGAGCCTCTCTTCTGTAGATTCGTGGGCCAGAGTGTGCTCAAGGTTTCTGTTTCCAGAGGGAAGGTGTCCAACTAAAGGGTGTAACCTTCTCTTAATATATTAAGAACCCATGGATCTGAGAGTCCCCCCCCTACTGCAGATGCTGAGGAGGTGTGTGGGTGATCAAGGGTGAGATGGATTATCAAGAGTTGTTATCCTGATCTTCTGCACAAGGTTTTGCTGCCTCCACTAAACCAAAGCCTGGCATGAGATATTGCTGATGAACATTTTCTTAACCACAGGAGGACCTCTTGATTTTGGGACAAGACTTCTGCTTCTGTGTGAGGGTGCCAGAATGTTTCACCTCCTTGTGGGCACAAAGAAACTTACCTTGCAGTTGGTCACCAAATAGCCTGGAAGCATGCATGTGAAGGAGGAGGCCACAGTGTTTTGGAAGAGTCTGTTTGCAAGTCCTTACCATGGACCTGCCTCCTGGCAGACACAGAAGACGCCATGCTGAGGGATCTGTTGATATATTGAACAGTAAATCCAAGAGGACTCCACTTCATGATGCATGGTGGCAAGCAGAGCAGAGCACTCTCCAGCTGTCCTCATTCTACCTGATCTCTCTGCCTTTGACACTGTCAACCAGTCCATCCTCATAAAATGGGTCCAGGATACCCTGGGTATATCGGAGTGGGCACTAGAATGGCTGACCTCCTTCCTAACTCACTGATCGTCCCAGGTTATTATTGGCACCTACTCCTCACCTACCTCTTTCTGCGCCTGTGGGGTCCCCAAGGGCTCCAACCTCTCTCCGTGGCTCTTTAACATTTACCTTGCTCAGCTGGCACTCCTCATTTCCCCATTCTCCCCCAACTTCCAGTGTTACGCAGATGACACACAGCTCTTTTTCAAACTTCCTGCTGACCCTCTTGCATCTTCAATCATCCCGGACTGCCTATCTGCCATGCAGTCCTGGTGCACTGCCAACAATGTCTGCCTCAATGCCAGCAAGACTGAGATCCTTCTCATTGGGACCCCTGCTCCCTCTTTCCTCCCCTCATTCTGGCCATCCTCTATGGGATCTCTCCCTTCTCCTGCATCTGAATCATCTTCGACTCCTCTCTTCCCTTCCTCCCTCGCATACATGACATTGCCAAGAAGTCCAACTTTCAACTCTTCCTTCTCAAAGGAATTTTCCCTTTTCTCACTTTACCCCAGAAATTCAATGTTACCATCCTCCTCTCTACGACCTCTCCAGCTAAGCCAGAATCGGCCGGCAAGACTTATCCTTGGCCTCAAGCCCAGGGACCGCATCCCTTCTGCCCTAAAAATTCTTCATTGACTTCCGGTTGATGCAAGGATCAAGTTCAAATCCCTCTGCATCATCCATAAGGCTGCGTGGGGCCGGGAACTACGCTATCTACAACTTGCTCTTCCTAAATACTCTCCCTCTAGACCTCTAAATTCCTCTGGTAACACTTTCTGTGTGTCAAGCGTTTTGCTAAACAGAGGACTCCCGCTTATGAAACAGCCTACCCCTTCCTCCTCGTCTTGAGCCGGACCTCCTCAAATTCAAAAAGCTCCTCAATACTTTCCTTTCACCGACTCCTTCAATTCTTCCCTCCCCTGCAAATCTCACAGATGCTGTTCATTGGGGACCAGGGCCCTTATGTATCCTTCGGCACTTACTGGCCTTTGCCACTGTATGCCTGCGCTTACCTTTTTATTAAATGTTTTACAGATGAAAGTTCCCTAGCGCTTCCTACACTCGGTACTTACACCTTGCTGCTCACTCACGAGACCGGGCACTCCAGCACTTACTCCCCTCCCCATCTTCTCTTCTCCTCTCCCTGCACTTGTACGCTCGTAATGCTCACAAGGCCTAGTAGGTTTGTCTTTATCCTCCAGTGTATGAATTGTTTTCTATCCCATGTCCCCTCACTGTTGCCCTCTGGGCGCTTTGAAACAAAATTGTACTTGTTGTATAAGCGCCTAACAAATGCACAATATAATAAAATAAATAAAGAGCAGCTGCTTCAATAGGGGCTTGCTACTTGATAAACGTGTGCTGTCATGAGTAGAATGTGATAATTTATTACAAAACCTGGATCCCAAGTGTGATGCTGGAAATGCTTTGGATGGACGGGGCCTCCTCATCCTTGTCCCAAAACTGCCCTAGCCTGTGTTTTATGCATGTTTTCTGCACACAAGTCCAGTTTGGACCCTGGTAGTGCAGCTCCTCATCCTTTATTTCTTGGTGAACAACCACATGGGATACCCCTGTGACACCCATGGGTAGGGGTACCCCATGGTGCCCCTAGTGTTGTTAAACAGGAAATCATATTGTGCCTCCTTTCTCATATATATTGCCCTAAGCCCAGTCGCTCTGCGAAGAAAACTGCGTTGCAAAGTTCTGATTTTAGATCGACTTCGTCGCCATTTTAGGTCCATCCGCCATTTTGATTTCTGTTCAAATGTAACTCTGTATTCTAAAATGGTGGAAAACGTCTCCCGCTTGTAACTGAGCCTTCCCGACTATCCGTTGGCCGAATGTTTGGGCAGAGTAAAGAGACCTTGTCCAATGCCTGTCTAAGGATTAACTGCGTCAATAAGTCTGATCCGCGGACATACATTGAACACAGTGACCTTTTGGTGGTAGGATTGTCCCGAATTCGTGTTTAGGAGCCTGGTCACCACGTCATTAAAATGGCTCCATGTCTCTAGATGGTGGTTGTATTGTAAGCGCGGGTGTTCCCTTGAGACTTGTGTGAGTACGGTATTTTGTAAGTAAATTGAAAAACACAAGAAGGAATGAAACGAGGACGGCTGACAGTGAGTGTTTATATTGTTTGGTGTATTGGATTCACGAACAGAGTGCTTCGGGTAGACCTGGTTGACGCACTGTTTTCACTATGGCAGCGGATAAGACCAAGAGTTATGACGCGAAATATGTGGAAGAATTATTAGCACAGGCTTCCTTTTTTTCTGAGGAAGGTGAAGGACCGTTGTCGATAAATCTTAGTAACTGGGATGAACTAGTGCAAATGAAAAAAAGGTTAATTCGTACAGAACTGCATGGTTCTATTATGATTGAGTACCTACGGTCAGGTACCCTTCCTACTGGTTTAATTGTACGGAATGAACCACGCTTATTTTTGGACAACAAAGATTTCATCATACAATGGAGCTATATAGCCAATAAATGTGGCAGGGATTGGGTAATCCTGATAATAGATACGGCAAGAGAAATGACATTAAAAATCACAGGAGACCTTGACAAAATGGGAGAAGCCATTAAAAAATTGTTACCGCTAGACACATATAAAAATCGTCTGGAAGAAATCACACGTGAAATGACAGAGTTCAAAAGTTTTTGTACGAAGGACAGAATTGCACGGATGAAAAAGGATTTAATACATTTTTCACATAGAAAGCGTATCCGTACACAAAGGATGTGTACATACCCCCAGGAATACAACAACAAAGAACATATGGACAACAGAAACAAAAGAGGAATGGATATACGTCATATAGCTCAGGCAGTTCCAATGACGGCAGCTTCCAAAGTGGACAAGGCCAAAGACCCTACAGGAGTAGGGGCAGACAACAAAGAGGGAATTTTCGTAATAGGAGATCACAAAGAAGAGGAGGTAGAAATAATCAATACAATACAGGCCCGCCACCACAACAACAAAAAACTTCTGCTTCCATGGTTTCTTTTTTGGACGAGCGAGAGGAAGAGAACCAGTGGGGATCAGATGAACGAAGGACCCGGAGCAATCATCCCTATTAGTCAACTTGTCTGGGTACAATCCTAGCACGGTTGAGATGACAGTTTTGAACCATGGATTAGGTTTTGTCCCTACCACACATTATGACAAATTCCAAACTAGAATTGAGATTGAGCAGCTCCTTCGGAAGATTCATTTAAAACAGTACTTCATGGACAAAGAGTTTGAGAAAACTGTAAATGAGAGTGGATTAAAGAAGAAATCCAATTTCGATCCCCCGGTAGCTAGTTATACTCCAGAGGCGGTGGTGTTTGCGAAGAGAGAAGAGTATTTTGGAGAAAGAGGATACTCCGTTCAAATTTCAGAATTTAAGTAACATTGAGAAGAAAGCTATAACATTGTTGGCTAAGAACCAGAGTATTATTATTCGCAAGGCAGATAAAGGAGGGGCAGTTGTGATTCAAGAATAGGACAGCCTATATTGATGAATGCAAACGACAGTTGGGTGATAGCTCTTACTTTCGCAAGCTGAAAGATGATCCAACCGCAAGACTATCAGTGCTCATCAGAGAGAAAGTCGAGAAAGCAGTAGAGAGGGAATGGATTTGTAAATAGGAATATGATTATCTCATTGTACCTCGACCTTCTGTCCCCAAATTCTATACCTTACCTAAAATTCATAAGACATTACTCAAAACCCCTGGTCGTCCTATAGTCTCTGGTACAGGGTCACTGCTAGAACCACTTGCGAAATTTGCTGACAAATTCCTTAAACCGTTTGTCCTCAATATGTTTTCGTATTTACAGGACACTACTGAAGTGATAAACAGTGTAGAACACATGTCCTTTGATCCCGGAACCCAATTGTTAGTCAGCTTGGATGTAGTGGCACTATACACGTGCATACCCCAACAGGACACACTGGAGGTACTGGAGAATGTATTGCTCGCCAAAAGAAACTCAGGAGTGACACCTAATAGCTTCATTCTGTGGTGCGCCGAGATGGCCCTCACGGAAAATTATTTCATGTTTAACAATGAATTATACCATCAGATTCATGGTACGGTATGGGTTCACCAGTGGCACCAACGCCAGCAAACCTTTATGTTGAGAATTTTGAGTTGCAGTTTATTTATCAGACTACTAATCCGTACCTTTCGAAAATTGCCCTATGGCGTAGATTTATTGACAACATCCTGATAATATGGGATGGCACAGTGGACTCATTTTTAGAGTTTTTTGGGTGGATTAACCAACAGAATCGATATTTAAAATGTACTTGTACCCACAGCTCAGAAAAGATTGACTTTCTAGGTATAACAATTTGGGTTGATAAAGATCAAAGGATATTACAAGTCAAACCTTTCCATAAAAAAACAGACAAGAATGCCCTGTTGAGTTTTAATAGTTTCCATCCTAGGCATACTCGTGAAAATTTACCATTTGGACAGTTCCTTAGGTTGAAAAGAAATAGCACCTTGAATTCCACTTTCCGCACAGAAGCTGACCAACTGAAAGTGAAGTTGATCAATAGGCATTATCCTAAGAAAATCGTCAAAAGAGCATACAAAAGATTGATTAACAATCACGTGAAGCACTGCTTGAATACCGTTCAAAAAATCAGGACAGTAATAACATTGTGTTTGTAAGCACTTATAATCAAAGAACTAATGAGGTCATTAAAATCATTAAGAAGAACTGGCACATATTGGCAGGGGGTGAAAGCCCGTTAGACAGTCCAATGTGTGCCTACAAAAGAGCATCCAATTTGAAAGAACTACTGACCAAAAATGATATCACTCTGAAAGGGAAAGAACAAATTAGATTTACACAAGCGTGGGGTTTACCCTCCGCAGTAGGACACACACCTTGCGGTAAGTGTGTTAATTGTAAATACACTAGTAGAACTAGAGAGGTTGACTTGGGACTCACAAGGTTGTGGCAACAAACTGGTCTTACCAATTGCAATTCAACACATGTTGTATATGCAGTGTGGTGTCCTTGCCATAAAATGTATATCGGCATGACAGAACGAAAAGTAACCATACGTATAGGGGAGCACAGGAGTTGCATCCGCAACCAGAAGGTGCAGGCCCCGATGGTAAGTCATTTTTTGGCGATGGGCCATGATGCAGACCAATTGAAATGGACTATCTTGTGGCGATTGGACAGAACCAGTAACGCGGATGCTGAACTAAGAAAACTGCAGTACAAAGAACAGTGGTTGATTTTCCTAACAGGGTCAACAGTCAAAGGACTCAATGAAGAGGTTGACTGGAGACATTGATTATGTTGTCCTTGAGGTTCCCAAGCGTAGGTGTTCTGATTGAGAATTGACTATGAGTGTCATCCGGTGTTAATAAGATACGTCATTCTTAACCCCCTAGCTGTTATCATGGCGGTGGGTCGCCTAGAGATTAATGAGGATGTCATTAAAACTGCGAGTGACACCATAGTGTTGGAGATGTGCTTACCGAAGTGGAGTGTGGTTGTTACGCTGTGTTATTGCTCGGACAGCTGGAGAGAGTTGTGCGTTCGGAGTAAGTTTCACGTGCAAACAGTCAGTGTTTTTATGTGAAACACGTGATGCGTATAACGTTACACTGGATGAAGTCACGTGACGTGCCCATGTGACAGGAGTTGGGTTCACGTGACAGAGATGTACAGTGAAATAGAACGCTCCGATAGCAATGAGGTGTCTAGCGGTTTCGCAGAGAGAGAGTGATGAAAGACAGAGGGTGAGCACACCGACCACAAAAGGGGTAAGTCCATCGTTTTGTCTGACTGCGAACGGTTTGATCAGCCAGTGACGGTTTTTTGGAAACTGTTGACACGGGTATATTTGAAAACCGCAAGCATGACGTTTTGTTTTTCATTGACATAGGTTTCCTTGGTGCAAGTAATTCGTAGCGGTTGATTTTTTAACGCTGCCACGTATACAGAGAACCACTCCATACGAATATAGCGGCAAATGATTCGGGTCCGTGGTTGCCTAAATCTCTACTTTAAGAAGAATGGGACCCCCCAGTAGCAGGTAATGATTACACCTGTGAGTTGAGACTGGAGAATGACTGGACTAAGAGTAAAGGCACCCGATCTGGAATGGTCGAAACAATGCAGTGGCAGAGCCAGTAAACATTTGAGTGGAACGGAATCATAGATAAAGAAACCTAAAGAGATGGTATTATCTATTGGTGACCCATGTGAAAGGCGGTAGAAGTAAAGAGGATGTTGAACTAATTGAATTAGATTTTAACATTTGGAGTATATGGTGCGCTGGCAAATTGTGAACGTGTGGTATATTGTCCGATTAGGATGCTGTACACTGGTTTTAGTCGTTTGGCTTGTCTTGTGTTTTTCAGGAATTGAGCAGTCCGACATATATGTTTGGAGACTCCCCTACAAAAACCGTTGTTGGAATAATTATTGAAAAGAGTTATACGGTAAGCCTTGGTTCAGCAAACTTAGGTGCTGGCTAAGTAGGATGACAGTGAATTTGAAGATACTGACTGTTGTTTCTTGTTATTTTCCCTCTTTGTGTTTCCCCAGGTCACGAATTGTGTGGCACAGAGTTAACCGTGCACAGTAAAGAGTTTTTTTTTAAAAAAGATTGGATCTACCTCAGGCAAAGAGATATTTTTTAAGGGTACAGATGGTCCCCCTGATGAAGTTCTTTAGCACTTGGTCGAATAAAATGGTGTTGAACTAAACATGTTGGGCAATGAAGGGTATTGTGATTGAGTGACAATATAGGAATTACTCAGATATTTCGGATTGGAACCCACCCCAGGGTAGCACTGAAGGGGGTAGGAATATACTTAACAGATAGATTACGTGTATAGTGGTATCCTTGAGTGATAGGGAACCAATTAGCTACTGACCATTTGGTCTCTTTAGGTAGAGTGGTCACCCTAACACTGCACATTATTGAGTTTTGTATAGGTAGGTGATACAGGGGTGAGCACTACACAGGTTGTTTTATAAATGTGAATTGTTTTATCAGAAATTTTGTAAAAGGTTTTTAAGAATTTTTGCAATTTTAAAATTATGTTTTACAGAGTTGAATTATGTTTTGTGATGTATATGAAAATAAAAATGTGATGTATAAATTGTGAATTTCACTGAGTACCTATTTGTTAAAAGTACTTAGTTGTGTTTTGACTTGGGATATACAAGAGGGAGCAACAGGTGGACGTGGTGTGACCTTTTGGTGGTAGGATTGTCCCGAATTTGTGCTTAGGAGCCTGGTCACCACGTCATTAAAATGGCTCCATGTCTCTAAATGGTGGTTAAATAAATATTGAACATGGACACTGGCTGAACTGCATTGTGAAGGACATGTGCTAAGGCTTATTGTTGCATCCAAGAATACACTGTTGCCATTGTAACTTGTTTATATGTAAACTGAAGATAATCCATGTGCATATTGTCTTACAAGCCATAACTGAACTCTGCACGAATGCTAGACCATGGATTATTAACTTGCAGAGGGGCTGGACATTATTACCGAAAATGTATAAAATGCACGACTGTTTAGATGTCCAGTACCTCTCACTTCTCATACTGAACGGCTGGTATTCGCTGTGATGTACTGAGGGCCAGATAGCTCTCTGTTTTGTTTCTTTGTAACTGCGCAGTAATAGAATAAAGATCTGTGAATCTTTATAAGCCCGTGTTTGGTGTATTTCCTTTTGTGGTACTCAGCCTCGATATTTCCTTGCTTTTACAGATGGCGCCTGAATAGGGACCCTCAAGATTGATGCCATCTCTTTGAAGGTTGACGCGGCTATCGGACCGGGATCGGACGGTGAAAAAGGGGGCCCCTTTCTTGGATGAGACACGATACCTCAGCAGTACTGCACACGCGATCCCTGGACGGTGAGCCCGCGGTCCGAGACGGCATCTTGACGAGGGTCCATATATCGAGGCGGGCAGATTTGCCGAAATCACCAACCACGTGGGTCCTTCGAGTCCTCAGAAATCCGATCGTACTTTGATCAGGTGAGTCGTGACCCGATTCTTAAGTATCCTGATAAGTTGTTTTGGCGCATTGCACTCGCGAGTACAATTATTGACCAGGTAACACCAGTAATCTGATATGCCAGGGAAATTGTCTGCCTGCTTCAGGGCGTTATTCTGCAGTGACAGACAATCTTTGGAATTCGGCCGACCGGCACCAATGGAGGTGTCAACGGCGTGTACTATGTACTGTAAGCACGGCATTGGTAGTATAGTGTTTAATGATATTTGGCACAGACAAACTAGACATGCTTCCGAACTTCAAAGGCCAACCAATGGTAGTTTTGAAATTCCTTGCATAGAATACTTAGAAACTATATTAATAAAGAAAAAGGCTAGACCTGTAGCATTTGATGTATTACAGAATTGGAAGAAAGAAGCTGTGCAGCAACTTAAAAGTAGGGAAAAACATGCGCGCCGTTATATGACCAATGCCGAAAAAGCGTTGTTATATGATCAAAATAAACAGTTTGAATCAGTTAGGAGTATGGATAATGCTTTTTCACTTGTTATCCAGAAAATGTATCCTTCTAAAGATTTTCATGTATCTGATGAGCTGATTGATAAACTTCTAAATGAACGAAGGTCTGGTGCCACTGCGCCACCTCCGTATGTTCCTATTCCTGCTGTTCTACCTCTTCCTGCTGTTATTCCACCTCCTGTAGTTCTTCCTGCTCCTCCTATCGTTCCTCTTGTTGTTCCTCGTCTTCCGGCTGTTGTTCCTCCTCCTATCATTGCTCCTCCACTTGCTCCTCTACCTTTGCCTGCTGTTACAGGTTTGGTAGATTTGCCTATTGCACCAGTGATAGCACCTTTGTTACCAAATGTACAAGATTTGTCTGCTCTTTCTCTTCCAAGTGGTCCTGCACTGCTTGTAGTCGATAAGGAAGCTGGAGCAAGGATTGTAACTCGTAATACTGTGTCTCCAGAGAGAAAGCGTGAATTGACTGCATGGGCTAGACGCTATTTGGAGAAGGGTGAACAAGCTGATGTTTTTGCCACACTCTCTAATTTAGCCAGTTTTCCTGAGAAAACGTTTTATTGAAGGATTAGGAATTAATTTACGTATAATGTGGAACAGATTAGATGATATAGATCTCCCACAAGGGTTGAGGGATCAGAATGTTTTAGCATATTCAAGAGATACTGTGGAGAAAGTACATGAGCACGTCGAGAGGGTGTTTGAGTATAGAAGGGAGTTGGAAAGGTTACAGAATGAAGATATCGATGGTGATGGTTTGGACACTATGTTTGTACAGAAACAGTTCCTGCCTTGTTGTAAATCGATAAATGAGGAAACGCAAATTTGTACGAAGGATGCAATTAGGTGGATTTCAGATATGTCGATAACTCCCGTAGAAGTATATGACATGTATAGTCAGTATACGCCAGAAATGCAGAGGACAGTGATACAGGTAATGGTAGAATACCTGCAGGATGAATGCATAAAAAGAAAGATTTGTTGTCCACAGAATTATTGAATATTTACAAGAGAGCTTTTTCGTTTGACACTCCTTCGGCTGCTTTAGCGCTCGATTTAGCTCGGTTGCTCAGAAAGCTTTCAGAGTTTCCTACTTCTCAGTTGCCTATGAGAGAGGTTCCTCCGACATTTGGCCCAAAAGTTGAGATTCCAGCTGATCCTGCAACAGGCACACCTACTCAGGATATTCCTGCACATTATGTGTTGCAGTTTGTTCACGTCCCGTTCTCGAGACAGGAAGTGAACACCATTAAACAATCCATTCCCAATATTAGGAAGAATCCTTACAGTCATCAGTATTTACCTTGAGCGATATTGATTTGTTATTTCCCGTGCTCCTACCTGCTGATTTGTGGAAACAGATTAGGACTGTAGATGATGTACCAGGGTTAGGAGAGATATGAGTAACTATAGTTCAATTAGATAGAGAAAGGCCAGCGAGAGACCGCCACAGGTAATACTGACTTTGTCTGATAGAATAGTCATGAAATTAAAAGCTATAATTCCTGAAAGAAGGATTATTTGGGACAAACTTACTGCTTGTGTCCAAGGGAAATTTGAGGGTGCTACCGAATTCTTTAATCAGTTCGAGAAAGTTTTTTCGGATTTCAGTGGACAAGATCTGAGAACAGAGTTTGGGAAACGACTATTCATGGACGAATTTGTGCGTGGATTGTTGCCTGACATCCAGTCGCAAATTATGTCTTCGGAGAGCGCTTGGCAGGCTAAATCTCAGTCTGAAGTATTGCATATGGCTCAGTACTATGAGAACCGTGTCAATAACGAAAAAGAAAGAATTGAAAAAAGAAAGGGAGACCTGAAAACAAAAGTTCTATTGCAGCAAATTATTAGAGGCCCTAGAGAGGATACTTCACATTTAGGGGTCAGTATGCTCCACAGGGAAATGCGCCATTAGGTCCTGTAAACGTGAACCAGTGTGCTTATTGCAGACAAGAGGGTCATTGGCGAGCACAATGCCCGATCCTCCAGCAGAGGTCGAATAACGCATTTGGTGCCATGGGTAGACGATCCAGAGGCTGCCCTGGGGCGGGGGTCCTGGTAGAAGTCAGTTTTCACTATATTCACAACCTTTTTCGCAGGATAATCAGGCACTGAGTGTGGATAATAGAAACATCCTTCTGCTGCTTACCTCTTTGAAGAACTTCCTTTCGACGACATTCTGTTTCGTTAGGATTGCCCGAAGCAGGGTTTGGAACTGACGTCTATTCCCGTTAATCAGAGAGGTCCCTACGTTGAGATGATAGTGGGAAATAGGAAACATCTATTCTTGATAGATACAGGAGCACAGAAGTGTTCCATTGACCATTCACTGGTTCCAAACATTCCACTGTCAGGGCAAACCAATGTTTCTGTAGGGTTTTCTGGTACACCAGTAGTCTGTCTAGTTTCTTCGCCGCTACCGATTACATTGGGTCCATTCACGGACCACTGTCCATTTCTTTTGACTATGAACTGTGGAGAGAATATGTTGGGGTTGAACCTGTTGAAGGAATTAAATGCAGTAATTCATTCTTCTTTGGATGGAGTGCGTTTGACGATTTCACCACAGCAACTTTCTGTCTCTCAGTTCCTGACCAGACCTTTGCCGCCGGAATTTAGCAATGTTCCGGAGTGTTTGTGGGCAATCGATGATAATGATGTCGGTGTTCTACAAATTGAGCCTGTTAAGATTATTTTGAAACATGGAGTAAAGTTTCCACGTATTCCTCAGTATAAGATCTCGGTCAATGGTGAGCAAGCTTTGAAATGCATAGTCTCCGATTTTGTGCATCGTGGGGTAATTGAGGAAATTGCAGGTAGTTTGTGCAATAGTCCAATTTTGCCCGTGTACAAAAAAGGCGATAATGCAATTCCTTTTTGTCTCATTATTGATTTGCGTGCCATCAATAAAATTGTTTCTCCACACTTTCCCATTGTGCCTGTTGTGACGACAATATTAACCATGATTCCGGCTTATGCTACTCATTTTAGTGTTGTAGATCTTAAGAATGCTTTCTTTAGCATTCCTATTCACAAGGATAGCAGATATCTGTTCGTGTTCACCTTAGGGGGACACTTGTTTACATTTAGCCGTGCGGCGCAAGGTTACACGGAAAGTCCGAGCATCTATAGTAGGACTTTGAAAGAGCAGCTTGATACACTCGAGTTGCCTACCACTTGTACACTGCTTCAGTATGTAGACGATCTACTTTTAGCTGCTGACTCAGAGAGTGCCTTTAAGGAGGGTACCGTGTTGTTGCTTATTCACCTAGCACAACATGGACACAAAGCTTCACTAAAAAAGTTTCAGTATTGTCGACAGGAGGTCGCCTATTTAGGCTATCTCCTGTCAAAGGAGGGAAGAAGGTTGACGCCTGAGCGGAAAAAAATCATTTCTAGCATGTCTGTCCCAAACACACAGAAGGAAGTCAGAGCCTTGATAGGAATGGCTCCTTACTGTGGGCAGTGGATCCCGAACTTTTCCTTAGTGATTAAACCAATGTTGGCTTTGACGAAGAAGGGCATTTCTTCGCCATTGCCGTGGAACTTGGAACACCAGCAAACGTTTGATCTGCTCAAGACTGCACTGTGTTCGGCACCAGTTTTGGGCACACCAAATTATGAAAAGGCCTTCGTGTTGTATGTGCATGAACGTGATGGATGTGCTTTGGCTGTGTTAACGCAGGAACATGGAGGGAAGAATAGGCCGTGCGGCTACTTTTCTTCTGCCCTTGATCCTGTTGCATGCGCTTTGCCAAGATATTTGAGAGCTGTCGCTGCTGCTGCTGCGTCTGTAAAACAGAGCAAGGGAATGGTCCTAGGCCATGCTTTAACCCTGATGGTACCTCACTCTGTAGATGTTCTATTAAACAGAACACAAACGCAACACCACACCTCTGCACGATTGACGGGATACGAATTGATCTTGTTTGCACCGCACATTAAAATTCAGAGATGTTGCGTTCTCAATCCGGCTGAACTTTTACCTTTCCCGCAAGGTACTGCTTACAGTGATGAAGAGTCACATGTCTGCCTTTACACCACAGTGCGAAAGACAAAAGGCAGAATCGATCTAAAAGACACTCCTTTGAACAATCCACAAGGGGAGCTGTTTTGTGATGGCTCCTGCTTCAAACTTCCGGATGGTACATCCACGGCTGCTTATGCAATCACCACATTGAGCACGGTTGTGGAGACCAAAAGAATCACGCATAACTCCACGCAGGCCGCAGAGATTATAGCATTTACTCGAACTTGTGAACTTTCCGAAGGGCTTACAGTAAATATATATACAGATAGTCAGTATGCTTTTGTGGTGGTTCACAACTTCGGTAGACTTTGGGCAGAAGAGGTTTCTTGACCTCACATGGCACTAAAATCCAGAATGGCTTCTTGATAGTACGGTTACTCTCAGCGCTTGCACTCCCCACTCAGTTAGCAATTATGAAATGCGAAGCGCATCAGAAGATCATAGATAATGTAGGAAAAGGGAACGCTTTCGCTGACCAGATAGCCAAACAGACTGCCGCTCATTTCCACTCAGAAATGTATACTTCAAGGGAAGCCACAAATGCCTTTACTTTGGATGAGGGTATCGAATCTGTAAAAAGTATTCAAGCAGATGCCACATTAGAGAAATCTAAGAAATGGGCTGAGGGATTGGCAAAATTGGATGATGACGGGTGTTGGGTGGACAAAGTAGAAGGGAAATGGTTGTTGCCGGATGCGTACATTACAATGATGGTCACTATGGCTCATGATCCCACCCATATCTGTGCATGTAGATTACCAAAATGTTGCAAAATGCCTGGGTGAATGATAAAATCTCCAAAGTAGCAGAACGTTTTGTTCAGAGTTGTATGATTTGCTTGCAGCATAATATGGGAAAGGGCACATCGACTCCTAGGGGTAGTTTTGGTCCACATTCTGTCCCCTTCGAGGTGATACATTTTGATTTCATTGAAATGGAGCGTTGCAACAACTACAAATATGTGCTAGTGGTTATCTGCGCTTTTAGTAAATGGGTTGAAGCCTTTCCCGTCAAAGATGCCACCGCAATGACAATGGCGAAGACCATGCTGAAGGAATATTTTCCTAGGTTTGGTTTGCCAAGAGTCATCTGGTCGGACAATGGTCAACATTTTATCACTGCTGTAATTCTGGATTACAGATCGATATATGGTTCCTTTTGGCCAGACACGCTCAGAGCGCTGGTTTGGTAGAAAGACACAATGGCATCATCAAGAACAAGCTCGCTAAGACGTGTGCCGGCACCAAACCGAAATGGCCGGACGCCTTACCAATCGTGTTTTTATCCATGAGAACAACCCCACAAACTAAGACTGGGCTCTCCCCATTTGAGGTGGTCATGGGTAGGCCAGCTAACATATGGAGCTTACCTAAACACTGATCTTTGCATTATATTGAACATGTACTTCTTTCCGATTACTGTGGCCAGTTGACTAAAAATCTGCCTTCGATTTACCAACAGGTGCGAGAAGCCCTTCCTGTTAAATATGAGGGACCAGGTCACAACATACTGCCTGGCAATTGGGTCCTCATTAAGTCATTTGAAAGAGCCTCCTGCCTCGCACCTCGTTGGCAGGGCCCGCATCAAGTTCTCTTGGTCACACATACTGCTGTGCTAGTGGCAGGGTGGAAACACTGGATCCACGCGTCCCACATCAAGAGGATTCCCTTCCCTTTGCCACACGATATAGAAGACACAGATTCGCTCACCTGCGCTACACCCAACGATCACGTTGCATCAAGCAGCATCGAGAGTACGTCGGAGACTCTCCCTGAGCCCGTGTAGCCTGGGGAAACAGCCGCTTTATCTCCAGACTCTCCAATGGATCCTTTTGCACCATTGTTAAATCCTGGTTCAAATCCACCACTTCCATCAGGAAGCAACGACACATTGTTTGCAGATCACGCAGCACCAGGAATCATGAGGTATGATCTGCGTCTGAGGAGTTAGACTTACTGCACGGTTCGGCTGTGCCATCAGGAAAAAATCATCAGAGGGCTTGTTTTTTTTCGCCCAGTTCTTTTGCACGTAAGGGAATTCTGTTCGCTAGGGTTTCGGAAGGACTTAGAAAACGCACGATCTGGAGATTGCCATAAAACAGACTTTGGCGTATTCGTTTGAAGAAACAATGCCTGCAACCGCTCCCACTCGTATGGAACCAATAAGAGACTGTGTGACCAACCGTAGTAATGAGCAATCGAATGCCTGGGCCCCGAAAACATATTGTTGTCTTTTGATTATGTTAACTGGTTTCACAATAGTAATTGCCTTAGGGTTTTGGCATTAGGAGGAAGTACATCCGTTTGAAATTTTGTTACCCACTGAAAATGTACCTACTGTTTCTACACCTTTCGTGCATCTGCACACTCTATCTCCTAGTACAGACAGTTACCATAACAATACTCTATTACTTATCATGAATGCCACATATGCCATTTTTAACAAATCTAATTGTTGGGTCTGCTCGCATTTACCGCAACATGGAGATAAGGGGCTGGGCTGGTATATTCATCCTTTACCTTTGACTACTGGATGCTATGCTTCTTTAAGGGCACTATTCTTTGGTCGATGGAACGATAGCATCTCGGGGAACTTTGATGGAACTAATTTGAATGACTTTGAGAAACGTGCTCTAACGCCCCTGGGATGCTCACTCTTTGCGAATAGGAGCAAGCTTAATGTTGCTTCTATTAGGCCTTCTGATAGACTGTCCCATCCTTTTCAATCTCTGATCTCTTTCAAGATGGCTCCTGTAGGCAATAGGGATGCCACGCCACCTTCCTATACTGTTAACCACAGCCCCGATTCAGTTTCTTTCTGCATACAGAGGAATGGTACTCAGTCAATGGGTGATTTCAAGGGTTGCGCCAACGTTGCGAACTTGACCAGTGAGGACAGACCTTTGTATGTAGGCGAACCTGTCTCCTTTGTGTGCAGTAATGTAGCTTTCCCATGGTTACCTAGGGATTGGCAGGGAACCTGTTATTTAGGGATTCTGTTACCCGGGGTATTTATAGCAAGCACCGTAGAAATCTCTAAGGCTCGTCCAAGGCGGGACGAGAATGGCGATACTTCAGCACAAGTTCTGGGTGATGTAGCTAAATCCTTCGCACCATTTTGGGGGCAAATATTAAACTCTGAGGATATCAGAAGACTAGCGAGAGTACTGGAGAGGACCATCAACCGGACCACTGACATACTCTATAACATGACTTTAGAACAAAAAGCGATAAGGTTAGTGGCACTTCAGAACCGGATGGCACTAGACGTCATCCTGGCTGAGCGTGGTGGGATATGTACATTAATGGGGTCCGCCTGTTGTGTTTTCGTGCCAGATTCCTCCCCAACTATCTTCAAGGCAATAAAAAATCTGCACGTCCTAAGTTCAGAAGTGCATGTTCCTGAGGGAAACTAGGATTTTAGCGCTTGGTTCTGGGACTTCTTGCGATCTTGGGGATGGAAGTTACTTTCAGTCTTGCTGATCATTTTGGGTATTCTGTTGTTTTTCTGTTGTTGTATACAGTGTCTTCCTGTTATATGTTCGGCGTTAGGAGGATGTTGTGCACAGGCGATGGGTACATTAGGACACAAGGTACGCGCCGCTGAGAAAATGACCAACAAATTTGTGTTGAAAGAAATCTCTGTTTTTGACCTCATGGCGATCGATATCTCTGATAGTGATTCAGGATGTATGGACATTGAGAAGTGGAGTTACTCGTAAAGTGACTAGAAGTAGTTTAGCGCTTGGCTTAGGCCAAAAGGAGGGTTTGTTAAATGGGAAATCATATCGTGCCTCCTTTCTCATATATATTGGCCTAAGCCCAGTCGCTCTGCGAAGAAAACCGCGTGGCAAAGTTCCGATTTTAGATCGACTTCGCCGCCCTTTTAGGTCCATCCGCCATTTTGATTTCTGTTCAAATGTAACTCTGTATTCTAAAATGATGGACAACGTTTCCTGCTTGTAACCGAGCCTTCCCGAACTTCGTACCGTTGTTAATGGTTAGACTATCCGTTGGCCGAATGTTTGGGCAGAGTAAAGAGACCTTGTCCCATGCCTGACTTGTAGTCTAAGGATTAACTGCACCAATAAGTCTGATCCACAGACATACATTGAACACAGTGTTAAATAAATATCGAACATGGACACTGGCTGAACTGCATTGTGAAGGACATGTGCTAAGGCTTATTGTTGAATCCAAGAATACACTATTGCCATTGTAACTTGTTTATATGTAAACTGAAGATAATCCATGTGCATATTGTCTTACAAGCCATAACTGAACTCGGCACAAACTCTAGACCATGGATTATTAACTTGCAGAGGGGCTGGACATTATTACCGAAAATGTATAAAATGCACGACTGTTTAGATGTCCAGTACCTCTGACTTCTCACACCGAACGGCTGGTATTCGCTGTGATGTACTGAGGGCCAGATAGCTATCTAATTGAATAAAGATCTGTGAATCTTTACAAGCCTGTGTTTGGTGTATTTCCTTTTGTGGTACTCAGCCTCGATATTTCCTTGCTTTTACAGTGTGTGTTGTTGGGCACCTGTGTGTTGCCCCACAGAGCAGGGCATGGGCTGGTGACAGCTACGTGCTGATTTTGCAGGATCTCTGGGTCTCCCCCATTTTGGGACGCCCATGCCCTGCCATAGGATTCAAAGAATTCCTGAATAAAGGCAAGATGGCCACTGAAAGCCTCATGGTGTCCTGCCTTGCCCTTCTGTTTCTCAAAGTCCTGAGAAGCTCTGGCTCTGTCTCCTTTCCCCTGATTGGATGTTGGGTAGAAGGACCATATATGGCCCTGAGGCTGCTCCTGCTAGACGAGTCACTTCACATTCTGTGTTTAGGGTGTCTCGTTTTGTTGTGTGTCGCAATGCCTGTGCTTCTGCCTGAGCCCGCCCTGTCTGAAACTGAATGAATGCAGTGTGTGATCTGAAAGGTTGGGAGTTGTCCCCAATAAACATCCACTATTTTGAGTGTCTGGCTTTCGGTAAATTACCTGAATGCATGTGAGCCTGATTGGGTGCAGCATGAATACACTCGTGTATGATTGGCTGACTGAGCCTAGCTCAGCCTGAGTGGGGGATCTGTGTATAACAGAAGACACCTCACTTACCTCTATGTCAGAAACTTGAAGATGTCCTGCTGCAACTCTTCATCAAATCTAAAGGCTGCTGTGCTGATTCAAGGACTGATCACGAGAGGACTTGGACAGGCGACCACTTTCCATAGCTGCGAGGGGACATTGTGCAACTGCTGTTCTTCACCAGAAGTGTCCTGGAAGCCAGTCCTGGGTGCATGCCATCCTACAAAGGTATCTTCATGGGTCCTGAAGAAGAGTGACCAATCGTCTTGAGCCCAAGAAGTCCAGCAGCATCGTCCAGATTTCCGTTTGGCTGTAACTTCCATTGGGTGTAAAATGAAGAGGTGTGCTTTAGCTTAAAAAAGAACACCATTCCAAAATAGTGGACGTGGCTCTAAAAAGTAGTGGAACTGTTAATAGTAAAAATAAAGGTAGTGGTGCTCTACTTCCAATAGCGCCCTTTCTCTTCAATATCTGGCTGCACACCCACCTCAGGCCCCTGTGGACACAACAGATCACTCTCCCAGAACCGAAGACAGCCTTCTGGAGGATTGGTGCCCTGATGTGAGCTATCGGTCTTCATGCACCAGGCCGAATGCCAGGAGTACTCTCACCTGCTTCTCCTCTTTACACCGCAACCCTGTGTTTGCAGCAGGGCCGTTGCAGCTGCAGACCCAAGTCATATGGACATTAAGGAGCCTTTGGGACCCCAGCTCCAGATCAGCTCACAGTATGGGCTACTCAACCAGAGTCCTGATGCGAATCCTGCCCCCAAGCCCCACCAGGGTGCAGGAGCTGATTCACCTGATGGAGGGTCATTGGGAATAAAGGAAGACAAGCCCCGGCAGGTGCCCTCAGAGAAGAGCTGCCCAAAGAGCAGCAAAACAAACAGGAGGATAATGGGTACGAGGAGCTTTAAATACCATGGTGGGGGAAAGAGTGGCAATCTAAAAAATAATGAGTGTGTTTTTCAGAAGGGAGTCTGGCGAAAGGGGGTCTTCCTTCATTGCTCAGAATTTGACTAGAAGGAGAGCATGAGAAGCTGAAGCTTGTCTTGGTATGGTTTAGACTTGTTTACGTTTAGTTATGTTTTGTAAATCTGAATATGTGGGTTTACTTATCCATAGATTTATTTGGCCTTATGTTAGTCGCTGTTTAGTTTGGTTATACTCCAGATAATTTATGTTTTGTGTTTGGTCATGTTTCGTTTGGGTATGTTTTGTTTGGCTACGCATATGCTTGTTATGTTATGTTATTCAAATGTGTACAGCACACAGCTGCCATTTTCATGGTCTGCAGGTGCTCTGGCAGATCTGCAAAGGAAGAAGGGTTAAGGAGGGATAGTTAGTCGGACGCAGAGGTAGAATGCAAGAGAGCTTTTGCTGTGCTGTTGATGGCTTCAGTTCTGAATAATGGTCACTGTGTGTTGGGTTTGCTACTAGATGGTGTGGCGTTGCCCGCAGTGACGGGCTTACGCGGCGGCGTGACGTAGCACGCCGCCGCCTAATGTATAAATAAAGGGGCGTTCCAGGCCGCGAGCAGAGCGACCGGGAAGCCCGAACCGAAAGGCTGTGTCAGTGTCTCCTTTCGGGGCTGGGGCTTACGGGAACGCAGCGGGGGGGCTCAGGACCGCCCCCCAACAGTGGCGACGAGCGAGTGCGGATGCCCGGGCCCGGCGGTGCAGGCTTCCGAATTTTTTTTCTGCATACACGGAGCGCCTGGATGCTCCGTGTTACGCCGTGGCTGCGGCTCGTACACGCGGCCGACGGCCATTTTGTGTGACAGGCCGCAGATGTTCTCCGAGCTCCGGTTGAAAAGGGGAAGTGAATCCGGGCCTAATTCTTGGCAATTGTGCTTGCAGGCAGCTTGATCTGCACACCCATGGTTGGATTGTGGATTTTTATGTAGTTTTGGTGTAACTACGTCGTGTGAAAGCCAGGAGAAGGGTTAATATGGCTGGACCTGCTTAGCCTACTCCATGCTTATGGCTTAATTTTTGGAACCACTAAGATATTGGTGGATGCCAGTGGATGGAGACTGCAATCTTCTTCGTCCTTTTCATCATCAAGTCGCTGTGGCTTCTTCTTCGTCCTCTTCATCATCGGGGAAGGCTAGGATTGGGAGCCATTCACACCTGTATGCTGTGGTAGTGGTCTTGGGAGCTGGTGCCCGTCCCAGGTGTGTACTTGACATCGGATGTGACTGTTGAAGGCATTCATACTGTGGGTGGTGAAGCGAGGCTGAGTTGCGGCCCCCAGGGTAACTGGTGGGGGTGCCTGTGCGCTCAGACCTATGAGTGACTCTGGAGACTCGGATGACGGGGCAGGGGCTGCGCCAACTCCTCAACTGCTTGGGCAGCCTCCAGTGAGTACATTGCAACAGCCGCCACCGGCTCCACAGTTGCCCCTGCCAGGACCTCCCGCAGTGCTGCCAGCGGCCCAACCTGGAATCCCCATCATGGCTCAGGCGAGAGCTCCTACGGCCCACGCTGCTCTGCAGCCCATTCCCGAGTTTGATGCATCAGGGCCACCGTCGAGCATGGGCCCCCGGTGGAGAAGGTGGGTGAGTCGCCTGGACATGTATTTCAGAGCCTCTCAGGTGACGGATGATGACAGCAGAGTGGCCACCATGCTGTATTCCGCAGGACCTGTGGTCCAGGAGATATTTGAATCCCTCACACCTGCTAATGCCTCCTATGATGCGGCTAAGGCGGCGCTCCTTGCACATTTCCTCCCCCTTGCTAATGTGGACTATGAGAGATTTGTCATGCTGTCGGCCAAACAGAAGGACGATGAGACACTGGACACCTTTTATGGCCGTTTGCGCCGCCTCTCCCTTGGATGTGCATGGACGGACGCAGAAGACATGATGCGCACGATGCTTATCCAGGCATGCTCATCCGGCAAACTCAGAAGGCAGGTCCTCAGAGAGCCAGGCATCACTCTGCCCCGCATACTGGAGCTCGGCCGGTGCCATGAGGTGGCAGAGGCTCGGGCCAACAAGATGGAGGTAGGGTCCCGGTCAGTGCGGTCGGAGGAGGTGTGTGCTGTGTGGCGAGGCAGCAGAGGCATGAGACGTCCTGGTGGAGGACCCCGTGACAGGGCAGGCAGAGCCGCAGAGTCGTGCCAGAAGTGTGGATACGACCTCCCTCACCCGACAGAGTGTCCGGCGGTTGGAAAAACCTGTGGCAGATGTGGATTGGCCGACCACTTTTCGAGGGTATGCCGCGCAGCCCTGCCCGTGATGGTGCAGAGAGGCCAGCCAAGGACGTGGACTCCACGCCAGAACCCGCCGCCAAATGTGGCCCAGGTGGATCAGGGAGAGGTGGATCCCCAGGTGGAGGGTGCCGAGGAGGAGGACGAGGAGAACATCTTCTTCGTCTCGAGTGTGGAGGTTCTGAAAAGGAAGAGCCGGAGACAGCCCAGATGTGTGGTGGAGGTCAACCACTCCCCAGTCCTGGTGCTCGTGGATACGGGGGCCTCCGTGAATGTAATGGCCAGAGGACATTATGACAAGCTTGATCCCCTCCCGGGTCTGGACGCACCGAAAGCTCGCATCTTTGGCTGGAACCGATACCACTGGATGGTGCCTTTGTAGCCCGTGTGGAGCATGACGGCGCACAGATTAAGGCTCGCTTCTATGTTACCCCGGTGAGTGACAACACCCTGCTCAGCTGTGCGGCCGCCGAGGCCCTGGGGATCGTCAGCTTCGCCTATTCAGTATACTTGGAAGACATCAATGATCTCCTGGACAAGTACGCAGCACTCTTCAGTGGGATCGGGAAGATGACCGGCGAACCGGTTAGGCTTCACATTGATGAGTCGGTCCAACCGATCGCCCTGAAACATCGCAGGGTACCGTTTCATCTGAGAGAGCAAGTGGACAAGGAGTTGGACAGTTTGGTAAACCTAGACATTATCGAAAAGGTGGAGGGCCCAACCCCCTGGGTGTCTCCGATCGTGGTGGCCAGAAAGCCGAAGCAGCCTGATTCGGTCCGCATCTGTGTCGACATGAGGCTCCCCAACAAGGCAATAAAGAGGGAGCGGCATCTCACCCCCACGATCGACGACATAATTGCGGAAGTGCAGGGGGCGAGGTTCTTCTCGAAACTGGACCTCCGAACTGGTTACCACCAGGTCGTTCTTCACCCGGAGTCCAGGTACATAACGACGTTTACAACCCACCGGGGGTTGTACCGGTACAAAAGGTTGAGTTTTGGAGTGTCATCTGCAGCGGAGGTATTCCAGAATATCATCAGGGGAGCCCTGGCAGATCTCGAGGGCGTCCTCAACATCAGCGATGACATCCTGGTGTTTGCTAAAACGGAAGTTGCTCACATGAGGAGGCTGGGTAAGACACTGGAACGACTCCAGTCTCTGGGCCTTACCCTGCATAAGGAGAAATGCGAGTTCATGCGTACTTCCATCGAATTCTTTGGGTTCATGTTTAAGGAAGGAGGGGTATCGCCTGATCCAAGAAAGGTCCAGGACATCAAGTCGGCACAGCCCCCAGAGTCAGTGTCAGATGTGAGGAGTTTTCTGGGGATGGTGACCTACTGTGGACGTTTCATCCAAAACCTCGCCTCCCGGTCGGAACCACTCCGGGCACTGACAAAGAAGGAGTCCGCGTGGCACTGGGGCCCACTTGAGCAGGCCGCTTTCGAGGACATTAAAGCAGCCCTCACAACGGAAGACACCATGGCGTTCTTCGACCCAGCCCTGGAGTCAGAGATCGTTGTTGACGCCAGTCCTTTTGGCCTGGTGGCCGTTCTGACACAGGTGGACAGCAACGGGGGAGTTCGACCAGTGGCATATGCCAGTAAAACACTGTCAGAGACTGAGCAGAGGTACTCCCAGATCAAGCGGGAGGCCCTGGCGGTGCTGTGGGGCTGCAGACATTTTCGACTCTATGTCCTGGGTCGTCCGGTGACGGTGGTAACCGATCACAAGCCGCTGCTCCCGATTCTGGTGGGGTCTTCGTCAAAGCCGCCGGCAAGGATTGAGAGATGGATGCTTGCCCTCCTTGAATATTCTGTCACCCTGGTGTACCGGCCTGGGGCCAATAATGCGGCAGACTACCTGTCCCGCCACCCGGGGTGCGCGGGGGAGAGGGGCACGATGCCTGTGAGGAAGAGGCTGATAGCCATGTGCAGATGGTGGTGGAGGCGGCCACACCAAACGCGATGCCGCTGGAGGAGCTGGAGGCGGCGGCGGCCCAGGATGAGTGCTTTCAAGTATTAAGGCACTCGATGCAACACGGCTCCTGGAAGTCCGTCCTTGAGGCGGTGGCCGGGCAGACACATGAGGCCAAAATAACGCTTGAGCAGCTGTGGAAGGTCAAGGATGAGTTGTCGTTTTCGGAGTCGGGCCTTCTGCTCCGCGGTGACCGGATTGTCGTCCCCCTGTCAAAAGTGAGGGAGGTAATCACGCTGGCACATCATGGACACCAAGGCGTGGCCACGACCAAGGTGCGACTCCGGCTGAAGGTCTGGTTTCCCGAACTAGAAAGGAAGGTTGATGACTTTGTAGCGGCATGCGTGTGGTGCCAGGCAGCCTCTCCTCTGCAACGGGAGCCCGAAATAGAAGTGATGCGTCGAGGAACCCGGCCCTGGGAGGTCGTCCACGCGGATTTTGGATCAACGTCGGTGGGCACCCACTTCCTGGCCATTGTCGACGAATACTCTAGATATCCAGAGGTGGAGTTCGTCGAATCTGTGGCGTTTGAGCATGTGGTGGTGGCGGTGGAGAAGATCTTTGCAGCCCACGGGTTTCCCCACACCCTGTGCTCAGACAATGGGGCTCCTTTTCAAAGTGAGCGGTTCTCCGAGCTAATGGAGAGCTGCGGGGTGCAGCACAGGAAGGTGTCCCCACTGTGGCCCCGAGCCAATGGCGACGCAGAGAGACTCATGCGGACTCTTAATAAGACATTCCGGATCGCCCAGGGACAAGGTCAACCCCTCCAACGGGCCCTGTACCAATTCCTGCGGTTGTATCGAACCACCCCGCATGCGTCAACTGGAGTGGCTCCCGCGGAAGCGCTGTTCAAAAGATGTCCCCGAGGTCTGCTCCCTGAGGTTGGGGAGAAGGAACCGGGAGTGATTGACGATCAGCGGATTGCGACAGAGAGGAGAATAAGGATTGACCAGGAAAACCTACAACGGGGTCTCCGGCCTCAACGGCTGTCCGCAAGTTCTGGTCCGCAACCGACACCCCCATGGGAAGCTCTCGCTCCCCTATGAACCCGAGCCTTTGGATGTGGTGGCTGTCAAGGGGTCCATGGTGACGGCCTCGGATGGGCGGTCTGCCGTCACCCGGAATGTGAGTTTTTTCAAGAAACTGGGTGATCCCCGGACTGACACTCCGCTGGAACCTGACCCACCAGAGGACCCCGGCGCCGGAGACTTCTGGGACGAGGTCCCGGACTCCCCAATCCGGGGAGCCGCAGCTGAGGGACACCACGGGCCGGAGGTAGGCAGGAGGTACCCCCAGAGGGCTGGGCGAGGGAAACCTGCTTACCTCAACGAGTATGTTCTTGGACACTTAGCGTGTAAATTGTGAAGCGGGGATCCGGGTGGTTGACAATAAAGGGGCGTTGGGTGTGCAGTGGAGTTTTATAGCATAGTTGTGTGTCGAGACATAATGATCATTAAAAGGACTGTTTTGTGGTTCCTCCCGAAAAAGGAGGAGTGTGGCGTTGCCCGCAGTGACGGGCTTACGCGGAGGCGTGACGTAGCACGCCGCCGCCTAATGTATAAATAAAGGGGCGTTCCCGGCCGCGAGCAGAGCGACCGGGAAGCCCGAACCGAAAGGCTGTGTCAGTGTCTCCTTTTGGGGCTGGGGTTTACGGGAACGCAGCGGGGGGGCTCAGGACCGCCCCCCAACAGATGGCATGTGTTGCTTTGGTGCATGAGTCTGCATGGGAGTGTTTTATGAGTCTGATGTAGTGTTGGAGATTTAGGGCCTGATTTACAGAATTGTTTCCACGCTAGAAAACTGACTTTGCACACTTTTCAGCATGCAAAACTCCTTTCGTTGATTCATGGATCCGGCTTTGCGTGCATTTCTGGGACCTTGCAGGGATTTTGCACAGGTCTGTCACATAATTGCGTGCAGACGAGTGCTTTGCTGGAGACTCCACGCAAAGTGTGGGACAGGCCTACACAAGAAAATAAATAGCGGGCGGAACATGCATATTCCCCATTCCCCAAACAGAATGAGGAAGAACAAGGATTTACGTGTTTCAGGGGACGGGCTATGCAAAGAAATCAAACGTCCACCAATGCGTAAACCCAAGCGTATTCATGGATCTGAATGCACAATGCCACATCGAGGAAAGATGCACGCAAAGCTTGCTATATCACTGCCTCATGTTAGGAGGCACAATGTCCCAGTCGCATAGGAACCAATGCACAAAGGTAAGGTACAGTCATGAATTTAGCGGTGGCGGCATGCAGTTGAGGTGCTGATTGAAGTTAGGGGTGCTCGTATGCAGATTAGCAGGGTGCAGCTGTCATTTACAGGGGTTTGCACGCAGATTTATGGGGGGCCGACTTGAGTTATTAGACATGTAATGTATTTTATCGGTGTGCAGTTAGGAGTTATGGGGTACCGTATGCAGTGTCACCAGGGTGCTGTCTTGATTGCAGGGGGATAGCCCGCAGTATTGATGGGTCATGATGGTAGGGTTGCGGACTGCGCAAAGGTTGGTGTGTGTGGTTGGATCTGCTTTGCGTGGGAACATGTCCTGGACGTTCCAGGGGCAAGTCGATTTTCTTTGCGCAACTGGTTACTTTGCAGCTCAAATTCCATGATTACATGGAGCGCGCAAAGAAAATGTTGCGCACTGGTACACGTAAAGTCGTTTCTGGCGCGAAGGACTTTGCAGGATTTTTGCACACATTCCATAAATCGAGCCCTTGGTGTACTACGATTGAGTGGGTGTTGGAGGGGTTGTCAAGTTTGCTGTGTGATTTCAAGTAGGTGCTGTGGTAGAGGTATGTGTGTGTTGTATTTGGGGTTAAGCAGTGTTTTTGTTGGAAAATTGAAATATTTTATTGGGTTAGTGGTGTTTGGTTAACTGCTTAGTTATGAATAGCTTGGAAATATTTCCTCTGATTTGCTTAAGTTTTGTTTTTTAATGTATTGGTTTTCGTTTTCTTTCGATTTATCATGTTTATGTTTTGCAATATCAGGATGCTTTGAGGTTTGTTTAGGTTGAATGTTTAGTTATGGCATTGCTTTCAGTAGCGCCCATGTGTTTTCATTGGTATGTGATCGTTGATATTGTTGATGCCACAATGTGAACCTTCCCTTCTTTGTAAAGTCCATATATTCTGTAATGTGATGGAGCGCTTCCTAAAAAAGCCCACGCGGCAATACTTGCAATGCACCTTTCTGTCAAGTCCATATATAGATCATCTGAATGTACACTTCCTACATCTTCCAGCAGAGGGCAGCCAGTCGTTATAAATCAAACATAAACCCTTATTTTAGGTAAAAGTCACTTGCACATTTAGCAGAAGTGAACACTTTTCTAGCTGGGCCTGTGGTGGAATGCAATGGGTGTGATTATGCCGCCATTTAAGCCCGCAGGCCATTTACTTTTACTCTGAACTCAGGGATGGGTTACCTGTTCCCGCTGCCACAATTCGGAGAGCCAGAGCTTCCTGCATCTTGCACTGGAAAATCAAACACCATGGGCCAGATACTAAAAAATGGGCCATCTAAAAATAGCGCAGAGGATGTGTTCATTTTAGATGCTGCATTTTCATAAATGCGCAGGAAACCTTATTCTCAAAGGTGACCTGTACTTTTCCAGGTGTTGCTTTGCAGCACAAATTATGTGCTGGCCAGACTCTTTGCATACATTCGTTTTGGTGAGCAGGCTTTTCACATGAATGTAAAACAGGCCCCTATTGCCCCCCTGGGTGCTGGGTGCTCATTTTACAGTGGTAGTAGGAAAAAGGGCCCGTCGTTGTGAAATGTAAATTTACAAAAATAATTTCTATCCCTGTTTGGGGGATAGAAATGCAAGTGTGACAGCAGCGTTTCATACCACTGATGTCACACTTCTGTCAAAAGGCATGAAAGTGGCAGAAAAGAACCTGTTATGCCTAGCTCCCTCACCCCTGCACCAAACCGGTGCAAGGAAAAATTACCGTTTTCAGCACATTTCCAAAGTTTTTGGATTCGGGATGCACATTCAAATGCGCAGGCTCACCCCATTACTTTTGCAAATGCACAAATAGGTTGTAAAAGGGCGTCCAAAAGGGCACATCTAACCTGTTCGGATGCCCGTTCTGAATTGGGTTTCAAATTGTTTTGGTGCAAGTGTTGAGATGCATATCAACACTTGCGCCAAAAGAAGTTGGGAGACTGTGGCGCCCCGGGATTTCTGCTGCCACCTGCGTGTCCATAAGCGTCACATCTCCGCCATTAGATGTACTCAACTCCTCCCCTAAGCCCGCACCAAGGTTACAAAAATATACACTTTAGATGCCAGATCAAAGACTATAATAGGGGGGCTGACAGCCCTGGGGTAGTATTAGTGGATGGGAAACATTTTTGATTATCCAAGTCCTCCTCACCCCCCAAATCGTAAATAAAGAAACAGACATGGAAATATTCTATGAAGGCTTTGACTATTTTCTGTGTTGAAATGTTGGGTCATGAATGTGAGTGTGTTATTCTTCTGTGTCCATGGTTCCCTTTTATTCCGGCCAGCCACTTTGCCCTGTATTGTGCCCATCCCCAGGTAGTGGGCATCGCGTGTGGGTAACCAGCGGGTTGGCCATTGCTATTTCTATGCGTATTCATTCACTGTCTGTTTGTTTTAACCTCAGTCCTTACTCGGCCGCGTGGAGATGAGCTTACCTTTTTTGTCCAGTAACCCCGTGTGGTTGCTTTCTTTGGTTGTCTGTGTGGAGTAGCGGTACTTCCCTGCCATCCCTCCACCTTCCCTCGAGTGGGGCCTGACTGCTCTGCACGGTGACCACTTTTAGAGAGTTTGGTCTTTCCTTTTGGTGGGAAACGCTGTTCTGCCTTTGGGTTTGATGCAACCATCACTAGAGGGTTCTTATAAAAAAAAAAAAACTCCTTAACAGTAATGTATAGTAGACCTGCCTGAACGTCCGTCAGAGGGCTCCCTTGCAGGTGAATCCAAGCTCGTTCTTCCCCTTACTAAGAGTCTTCATTCGTTCTGTAGTGTACAATAAACTCTGCCATATGGAAGATGTGGGGTCTGGAGGTTGCTCTTGTACTTTTTCCTACTGCCAGGGATTATAATAGAATGCCCACTTCTGATCATCCAGGTTTTTCGAGCCTATTCACCAAATCCCGCACTAAATTTGAAAGGCCCTGGATTTTGTAATGGTCTCATTGTAGGGATTTGGTCTACTATCTTCCATGAAGTGTTTTCCAACATGTGGTTCTTGTAATCCTTCCCTTGACCTTACTGCCTCTCACACCAGTCATAAATACAAGACTTATTCAGGGGGTTCTAGTCACCCGCCGGCTCCTACTACCAGACTCATGACTCAGGACCCTTGGTATTGCCAAATGGGGCTTGTCAGGCCCCTTAGGCAGCCATCATCTCTTGTCACTGCTCCGGGAGAGGTCCTTTGGGCCTTTTCCTGTGTCATTCATATGGTGTTTCCCTGGACCGCCAGGGTCCATTCTGATTGAGACGCTACAAGGTGTGGGTTATACAGTGTTTTAAGGGTCCTGTTCCAGCCTTTTGTGACCTTGGTTTCACCCCTTTACCATATCATGACACCACTTTTGAGCCTGTCCTTTTCCCAGCACTTCACAGCACCACTTAGAAGCCAACTCTCTCACCCACACTTGACAGTCTTAGGAGAGTATAATATTTGGTTTGACATGCCCCTCAATTCCGTGACACACTCACTACTAACTAATCTGGAACCCATGCAACTTATACAGCTAGTATCAGCCCCTACACAGTCTGCTGGACACATCTTACATTAATTCTTTGGGTCCCCAAATCACCTCATCACCTTCCCACCTCACCCTGTAAAATGGTCTGACAATTTTGTCATCTTCTTGAATGGTTCTTCATGCAGAATTCCTACCCGACCTTGTCCCTAGACCTAATGGAACAATATCAAGGGGTTTCCTAACCTCTGTGATGAAACGAGGGTGTTCATCCCTTCTCCCCAGGGAAGGACTCCCATTCCCAAGAGGATCTCTCTACACAAGCTAAACTGTCTGCATACATGGGATTACGTTCAAATACAATATAACAGGGTTTCCCTTCCATTGGTTTCAGGTAATGCTGGACAGAGTATGACATCTGAAGAAAAACGTAATGTTGCTTAGAATGCAAAATAACCTGTAAAAAGGATAAGCAAATCATAGAGGCGGAGAGAGACGCACACGCAGGGGAAGCCCTCTGACGTACCCCACCCATTGGAGAAGCAGAACAGGGTTGAGCAGCGGAGCTACCAGCAACCTTAGCGAAACAGAACGTCGAAGCTAGAAGACGGAGGCTCTGCGTCACATACAGCTGAGCAATTGCTGTGCGGACAAGGTCCAGGAGACCGTCCTGAAGGTTGGCGTGACCACGAGAGGATTGTAGTGGGTCAGGAACCCACCTAACAATGCTGAGACCCATACCAGCTGGAAGAACAAATACTCCCATCAGCAAAAGCGTGCCTACCACCACGAGTTAACGGAACAAACAGGAAAAGCCTGGGAGAGTGTTACGAATCAACTTCCGGGGCACCAGTGGTCCAGGGATGAATATCAGTTTCTAAACCATCAATCAACCCCACAACTCTAGTACACCAGAAGGGATCCGAACAGATTGGAATACAAGTAAATTATAAACCTCCTTCTCCAATTTTCGATAACATGGATGGAACAGCAGGCTTATCTCTGCAAGGTCGTGGATCGTTGGTTAGTTGCAACACAGCGAAAATACAATTATTACCCAACGATGAAAGGGATTGTCCAGTCATGGTTGTATGAAAATATCTACTTTATTATTATTACAACAGACAGTTCTAGCACACTACAAAATACAACCCAACCTGTAAAGGAACACATAGGACTGACAGTTTCACGAAGGAAAGGGACGCACTGTGGATACTGACAGAAGGGTAGTTGGTAAAGTAATCAGTCTTACTGTTCAAGGTTATTTGGTTTCAGTCCCAAGGGAGCAGGGGGTCGTAACCGTCTCTAGGGGCCTTCGCAGAAGGAACAGCGAGGCAGAACCACAATGTACCTGGTGCTTAAGAAGTTCTTGATGCTCGACAGCGTTGAGGCGGTTCCAGGGTGCTCGGCAGCTCCTAAGACAGAGTTTGTGATGGGAGACACCTGTGGGTATGATATAGCTGCAGGTATCAGGCCGAAGGCAGTTCGGCAAGCAAGGCTGGATGGGTGGCTGCAGGCTGGCCTACACGGCGACTTAGGGTCAGGAATCGTTGTCTCTGTGCTGGTTGGCGGATCTAGAAAGCTGGTCGAGGTGTCTCGGATGGCTTGAGTGACTGCAGCATGACAACAGACAGCAGTGCAGCCGGTTGCGGTTCGAGGACTTGACTGTCTCGAAAATGTCCTTAAAAGATAGACGCTGGTTGATGCGTGTGTCAAACTCCCCCTAGCTTCTTCACAGGGCTTGTGTCGTCCTTTCAAGGTGGATGGCCCCAAGCTTAGGATAGTGTTTGCAAGCAACAACCTTGTCCTTAGTTCAGATACTCTCTGGCACTTCCGACCTAGGAAGCTTGCAGGCAGAACCTAGCAGGGCATGCTGTCTGGGAGATGTTTAGAGGAGGGATCTTGCTTCCCTCTTGGAAATCCTGGCCTTACTTCACTGGCGGAAGATTTAAGGTAGACTGTATCTTCAGCCAAGGTCCCAATGAGTCCTTCTTCTTACTCCTTTCAAAGTCGGCGGATGATCTGCTAAGTGAGGGGTTCAGCCCTGTTTTAAAGCCAAATGGGCCCCAGCGATTGGTGCAGGCTAAGCCTACCTTAATGAACCAATCCTGGGTCCCCACCAACAATCTTCTGTTATGCATGAGGTCAGGACCAGAGTGATCTGCAACAGGAACAGGTAAGGGGTGACAACATATACCTAAGTTCCACCCATTGTCCTGTCTGTTGTAGATCAAAGTGTCTCTCTGGTTAACTGAGCCCTCTGTGACTCTTGATTAAAGCGCAGGTCTCCCTTGAAGTACATGGTGAGAACAGACTTCCTGTCTCCCCCAAATCACATACTTCTCCCCTCTGAAAGGGGTCATCTCTGCAGAGGTTTTCCTACGGTAAATAGTGGAACCAGACATGCATTTCACTGCCTTTCAGACAGGAGGGTGGGAACTAGCTTCAAGTTAACACAATGCATACCAAAGGGGTGTTAGCCCCGCCTTTCCTGTTGTCTGTTCTGGCAACCAAGCCACTTCAAGGCTTGCCTTAATTAAGCAGACAAAGAAGATACGCCCCATATCCGAGCCGGCAGGAATCAACCCACCCTGACTGAAGGTATCAGGGTGATTCTAATGAGGGGGGAGAAAAAGGGGACTGCATGAACGTTACCAGAGAGATACCAATATTGAGTTGGAAAGCCTAAGAGAACGGGAAGCCCTGTATTGGAGGAAAGCAAGAGAGTTACATAACAAAACTGATGAGGATTACTGCCATTCTTGGATGAAAGACTGCGCTGAAGATACTGAGTTAAGCCCAAACAGCAGTGATAAAAGTCCAAGACATAACACATTAAAACAAGAGGAAATCCCCAGGAGGTGGGTTATGAAACACAGGAAAAGGGTATAACATACCCCAACAAAAAGGAAGAGACAACCCCTGAAGTGAAAGGGTGCAAATTGCTAAGAAGGGAAGGGAAGGAAAGAGCCACTGGGCCTCATTATGAGTGTGCCGATCCGCTGGCTGGAATGGAAAATTGACTTGGGCACAGCCCTTATGGAAGAATAGGAACCTGCCAGAAGTTAATAGATTGTGGTCAGAATGGGTGTAAGCAGGCATCAAGAAAGTGGGGGATATGCTCACTAATGGGTCCCCTACCCCCTTCCCGGAACTGAGACACAAATTCGGCCTACCAAACACAGATCATTATCACTATTTGCAGATCACTCACGCCCTAATCAAACACCTCCCATTTCCAGCAGATGCCCCACAATGCTTGCCACTAGAACAAAATGGTCTCCTGGAACACATTGTCACCAAGGTCAAATCCACACTTTATCAAGCAATCATTTCCTTTGCATTCTTAGAGTAATCTAGTTTCAAGATGAAATGGGAAAGGGATGTGGGTCTCATTGATCCTGAAGACTGGATAAAGGCCATGATGCACCCACGTGAAATAGCAATCTCCTCCAGACTCCACTTGATACAGCTTAAGGTATTTCACAGAATATACTACCCTAGAGTTGCACTGTTTCACTGGAATAGAGCGACTAGCCCTAACTGCCTACTTTGTAGACAAGGAGAAGGCACATTCATTTATATCTTATGGGAATGCCCCCAGCTTCATACCTTCTGGTGGTCATGCTGCAACAAGCTATTAGAAGTACTGGGAGTGGATGTACCTATGGACCCTAAATTACTATTGTTGGGTATCTGGGGGATGTGAGATTTGGGCAACATGAGAAACTTGTCCTATCCACTACAATAGGCCTGATCAAATGTAACATTGCCCCAAAATGGGGGGCTGGGGACCACCCCAAGTCTGCACAATGGGTCTGCGATGTTAAAAGGGGTGCGTTAATGGAACTCTGTATTTATATTACTCGGTGATGCCCTGCAAAAGCCGTTAAGATCTGGCACAAATGGCAAGAAGGGAATGGATGAACTACAACTAATTTCATCAATTATGTAATTTGAAAATCCTGAGAACACTGGGGATAAGCTTTCGGTGCTGCTCCGTAAAACTTTTGGGACTACGTTATTATTACAGTAAAAGCAACTAAGCGAATTAATTATGACACATTGATGGAATACTATTGACTGAGTGTATGACATGTGTTTTTAAAAAACTTAATAAAATGTTATATTTAATTATGTATTTTATTTAATGTAATACAGTTTGAAACAATCTTTACACATAATAAAATTATACAAAACATAAATCATATAACAAATAATATATACTTAAATAAAGTCATAAAAAATCAAGTCACATTAAAATCAAACCATAAATACATAACTTGAGGAAACCCATGCATATGGGCTAATCAGAAACAAACTATTACAAGTCGTTGCATAAGGGTATTACTCAATTAGTTTCTACCTAGGCGAGACTAAAAAAAATTCTATATGTTTCAAAAGCAGAGGTCATAGCGGTACACTTCCTATGAGACTCCCATACTCCAAGACTCAGTTAGTATTCTGGTTCCAAAATCAATTGTAGCTTGTGTGCACATTCAGTTCCCCTGTTTGTCAGCAGTGTCCAAACGTTTCTCAACCAAATTCCAGATTCTGAACAAAGGCATAGAAAGGCTTAAATTAACTGTATTAATGCATGAAATCCAAAATGAGGAATCTTTAATTGTTGACAGACAATGAAAAAACGTGTCCAGATGCTCAATGTAAACTGTTCCCATGGAGGGGACACTCAGTCAAAACGTGTTTCCAAGTTTCCCTCTGGCCCCTGTTAAGGCAAAGGCGACAAAAGCATTCTTCTTTCGGTATGCCACGCTCTACGCCCACTACTGAGAGGACGGGTAGATGATTAGTTCTTAATGACAGAATGAATCTCCTTAGAGGAGGGGCAGGGCGTAAGTTCAAATAGCCTTGAGGTATTTTATACATGTACAATACTGTGGAAATAAAAGCGTAGCTATGCTATCGACTCAGATGAGTAAGTTTTCCTGCCAGTCCCAAAGCTCGTTGCTTCTCCCAAGAGAGGTCTTCATAACAAGGTACTCATCTCCCCACTTGGGAAGCCACCCTATGGCCTGGAACAGCTCGTCCATACTCTTCACCAGGGGAGAGCTGGCTTGATTTTTCTGCTCATCGTGACCAATGCTGTTCAATAGGGGGCTAGAGGGGACATTAAGCAGCTTGACATATAGCTGTGCTCTGTTTTTCAATACTATCGATTTTACTGAAAAGATGCCCAATTCCAAACGTATTATGGGCACACATGTCGACAGCCCCAACAGCTTTCTCCAAAACCTTCCCTCGATCACCTGTAGCCATTTTAAGTCAATCGTGAATAGTGCTTCTAGACCATAAGTTACTGTAGGGACCGGGCATTGGATATAGAGCTGCCTGGCACCCCACATGGAATCCCAACTGCTTCCTTTGGTGAATTGGCATATGAGGGCAGTCAATTGAGCTGCCTTCCTCATATGCATCTGGATACAGGTGTTATATTAAAAAAACAAAAAACTGTCCCTCGGTCCCCAGCCCAGACTAATACATTCATATGGACTATCTTGTTACAACTATGCCAACAACACTCAACCCATTTTCAAAATCCCTAACAATCCTTCATCCCCACACCTGATCTCACCTCCCTACTCTCTGAGGTTGACCGCTGGATGACTTCTATCACATCCTCCTCAACCAAGGCAAAACATCCATGCTTTGTGGAAAGACGCTGTCAACCCACCCCTTGGACTCACTCGCTTGGATACCCTTTTCCTCATCTAATAGAATGCTCAGTTGTCTTATGTACTCCAGAATGTATCTGACACCTCATATCAACTCGGTAGAGAAAACCATTTTCTGTAAGTCCTGCATAGTTTAGACTGTCTTCGAGGATCCTTTTCCTTAGCTGGTAGTTTCACGTGTCTTTCAGTAATCACTGAGTCTAGGAGCGCCCATCTTTTCCTCAATTCATTCTATCTCCATAAGCTAAAACACTGGCTGCGAGGGACCGCTGGCATTACATTGCAGGAGCAGCTGATATGGTTGGAGTGGTATCAGGTGCTCTGTACTGGTTAATGTGAATCTATGTTTATAAACATCTGGAATAAAAGGAGATTATGCAAGGTAATTAACAAGCATTAGACTATATAGTATCTGGAACTGAAAAATCATACGTGAAAACAAATCCAATTACCACAGTATGGAGATGAATGATTCATTTGATAAGTGCCCTGAGGAAAAGCCTAAGCCCTGAAACATGTGTCGGCTTAAGAGACTAACATTAATGGACATTTATTTTTGGTGTAACTGAGAATTGTGAGAGGTTGTGTGCGGATTGAAACCTAGTCACCCAAATTGTTAAGTTCAGTTTTGGTTTGTTTGAGGGACGGCCATATAGTCTGGGTTTCTCTGCGACATTGTGTACAGGAAAGTGCTAGCGACCAGCGCACAGAAAAGGTTTTGGTTCCCCATTGTGTGTGTGTTCAGGACTAAACAGGGTTGAGGTTTATGGCTTGGCCCCCCTATCTGCTTCCACAGAATACTTTCAAGTTGTTCCTTTCATGTCTCCCATTTAAGCATGTAAAGCTCTTTATAGCTTTAATACAACAGTTTCTTTGGTGCAATCCTTGATTAAGGTTACTTGGTCAACCAGAGCGTGGTCAATGGACGTGACAGCGTTTCCGCTTTTCGTGACATAAATTCTTTCCCATCGTTTCTCGCCATGACCTCGTCAGACTCTGCCATGTTCTGAAAATTACATTATTTGTCTCAGACACAACTTTTTGCTATTCCGGCCAACTTTCTGGCCTGCTAGGCCATAGGTACAGGGTCGCAATTTACCTCCAGAGCTGCTGATGGAGAAGCCGCTGGAATCAGATAGACATTCAAAACGACTGCCGTCTGTGGCCTTCATCTCCCATTCACTCTATCATTGTCAGGATCCTATCAAATTGCCAGTAGGGGGTGTTTCCGAAATGCCTGCTGGGTGCAGTCATCAATTGGGTATGTTCCTGAACTGTTCAAGTAGCCAGACACCAATCAACCAAATTCCAAAATCAACTACACTTTAGGACCCAGTTTCGGATCTTGCAGAGACAGAATGCTGCATTGTGGTTGTTGCCATTGTGAAATCCTGGAGCATCTCCACGTGCAAGGGCTGTGTTTGGTTCTTGTTTCATTCTTTCAAGCTCTTGCACTGCTCTGGCCTCCTGGTACTTCTCATCATGCTTTCCTGATGAACTAAGGAACCAGAGTCCAGTGCACAACCTGGTTCAATCTTTGCAGCCTTGCCTTCCCCGGAAACATGCAAAGAACATGGTCACGAGGTGGGGTCTTAAGTGCTCACAGCAGGGCCAACAGCCAATTGCTTTCACTTGAGAGTAGCAGGCCCTTAAAAGCTCTCAGATTTTTCAGTTCATTGTTCCAGCAACTACCCTTCCTCCCAGACCTTTGTCGCTCTGAACCAGATCTTGACCCGGTTCAACTATTTTTCTATTTTAGGAGAGCCAGTTGCATGCCATTTTGTAAACCGTATTTTTCAGTCTGACGCCTGGCTTGTAAGCTCTGTTCCCAGCGGTATCCCTCGAATATAAAGCATGAAATGCAAAAGCCTGGGAATAAAAGCATTTAAAAAATGCATTTTCTTGTAGGTAAAGTTTTTTTTTAAAAAAACAATGGGGTTTAAGAGATAAAAATACAGAGGGTGGGGGGACCCCCCATAAAAAATATAAAAAAATGCATTTTTTCAATGCATTTTTTTTTAGGCTTTTGCATTCGATGCTTAGGATGTCGAGGCTATCACTAGGAACCGTTCCCAGCTTGTAGACTCTGCACATTTCTTGCGTTGAGCTGATTCCATGTTTGGTCACCAATACTTACATGTTTCCAGTTTGTACATATGGTAACATAATATTGCTGTCTTCACCAAGCTCATGGCGGTAGTCGCGGCTCATGTCAGGAGATCTGAAGTCCATTTATTCCCGTACATGGACGACTGGCTAATCCGAGGCAAGTCAGCGGGCAGGTTTTGTCTCATCTGGAGGCCACCTGTCTGGTACTGCACAGGCTGGGTTTCTCCCAGAACTTGAAGAAGGACACTTTCAGGGTGGCGATGTTGAGAGAAATGCTCCACGCTCTCGAAGATCAGGACTGGCTGGTGTCAATAGATCCGCAGGATGCTTATTTCCATGTGCAGATACATCAAAAGCCTCGCTGGCTTGCCACACAAAGTATTTTATAATGCAAGTACGTATTCGAAATGTGGACATACTCATGATGTATTAGATTATTATTTAACTTAGGTGCTTGCTGATTCAGCAGATGTATAATGATGCCTCTTTTTATCCCCTACTAGTTAATCATATCCTACTTATTATTGACAATACCAGATGGACGCCTGAGCCAGTCTGGAAAAGTGACAATTAAACTTTGAAACTAGCAGGGATAAGTGATACATTTTGAGCCATAATGGAGTCCAATAATTAGAATAATTTAGAAACAGTAAAGTATTGGGGCTGTATTTTTAATTTACATCTACTGTCAATGTATGTTTTCCAACAGGTAATCTTACCCAGATATAGCTGGGAAGATCTCCCATTTTATATGAAGCACCAATGCACGTGACAACTACTGCAATGGGTGACACAATTTAGTGCATGTCAGCAGTATGAATTATAGCTTCACACTTACCAACTATCCACCAATATATATATATGGCAATATGAACACACACCTAGACAACCAAGACCTGGTTCAGACTAAATGGGGCTCCACGCAAAAATCCAGACAATAGACATAATTACAAGTCCGGCAGTAACATTGCTGGTAAAACCGGCAGGTTGCTGCCGGACTTGCAATATTTACTGGCACCTGGCTTCCCGGAAACACTGGGGAATTATGACCCCGGTGTTCCTGGAAGTCAGGCGCCGGTAAATGGTAAATCCCCATTCCCATTTGAGTCCCAAAGGACTCAATGTGAATGGGGATGACGGTAGCACCTGCACAGTTAACAATGGTGCTGGTGCTATTGTGAAAGCCTGCGGCCGGGTGCCGTTCTGCTCACCAGGTCAGACCTGGCGGGTGGGTCGGGCACCCGGGCCGCAAACTTGTACTCTGCCGGTCCGGTAAAAACGGTGCTGGTGAGCCTAATGACCCCCAATATTTGATTATCTGGCTTCACTTGTATCACTAAGCGCCACTAATTATGTATATATGAGTACTGAGCCAACTAACACTGTTAATTAATGTTAACATGCAAGATGTTACATTTTTCCAATTCTAATGGAACAATACCGTGTCTATTTTCTTTACGTCCCAACAACCTGCCCGTCTATGGTATGTAAAACCATTTCTGAATACCTGTTTTTAACATGCACTGTAATGTTCAAATTACCTGTTGTAATTAATATGACCTTTCATAATAACATTAACCACTAGCTACCCACCTCTAACACACCCAAGGGGAAGGCTACTTATCAGAAATTATCTTCACAGTGGAATTTTCATACAATTCTGTCTACCACCACGGTCAAAAAGTTATCTTAAACATATTTTAATCAATATTTACTCCAAACATAACTGTAAAAACAACATAAAAAGCCATATACAGTGTTCATCATTTACGAAAGCCGTAATGGACAAGATGGAGAGAAAACAACACTTCACACTTATGGCTGTAGTTCACATCACAATGTTTACAATCTATCAACATTGGTTATTTAGCGTGATGTTAGTAATAGTGTGACTGAATCACACAACTATTATATACAAATATGGTATAATAGCATCTACAATCTGATGTGTTTCTGGGGCAAAGGGCAGCACTGTTGCAGTCAAAGGCTTGTCATTCCCCACCACCCTCCGCAGGAGCAGTAGCTCCAGAGCGAGTCCCTGCAGGAGCAGCGGACATGCAAAGTCAGCCACCTTATTTACTTTTACCATCAGCTGATTATGGTATGCGACGCCGCCCTCACGCTTCGCTTTCTGGAAAAAAGCGCTTTTGCAGCCTGCGCACTGCATCTCCTGCAATCCAGCACCGTAATGCCCATTTTCTGCACGAGGATCGCCAGATTGCTTAAAGAAGTCCCTGCCACCATTAAGGTACACGAGGTACCTGATAACTCTAAGATGGCCGCCCATTTTGTTGCCCGAAGCCCCTCTGCCTAACTGAGCCTTTTGCAGCCATCTGATTGGCCACTGGGCCCATCTCTTCACCCACTGGCTACTGGCAGGCGAAGCCGGCCCACACGCTCTAAGGCCCACGGGAGGTAAGGCCAACACCTGTTTGTGCCTGTTCGTGCCGATTCTGCCTCTGCCAATCCCCCTGGCCCACACAGGTGAGCACCAGCACGGAGGACCCGCTACCCCTGGACCACTCACTACCGCCTCATAGCGTCTGAGGCCAACGGTGAATGCACACTCAGCCGCCCGGCACGACCTGGCACCTCATCCTGGTAAGCACACACATATCAACTTAGTTCTACAAACTTTTCAGCACCATTTCCCGAGCGGCAGCTGCATTACAACTCTTTTCTGCCCGGCTCGCCTTCCGCGGGGCTCCCACTAAGCCTACAATCCAATTGCCCTGTCTCCCACATAAGGCAATGCGTAGCATACCGCCTGCCACAATCAGACAGTCCTGCATTGCTGCGCTTGATCAATGACACTCACTGCACAACTTCCGGTCTCCTATACACTGTATCCTTACTGCATATTTGGCACATACATATGCCTGCCTACATATGCCACTATCTGCCATCATATGTGTTTATGCAAAATTGGACAAGCAGTCTATTTGCTTTGCTTAAGCTTAATACATTCCAAGACTAGCCTTCGAATCACCATTATTCATACCTTCTGCTTGCTATGGATTGAGCCTTTATACACAACAAGATTTGTCAGTCGCTCCAATACTGTATGGGTATAACGGTCCTGCCTTCCTCCTCACCCTTCCCCTGCATTACGCATGCATGATGCCTAAACTACTAAGTGCTGTCCCTATGGTCGCACCTGACCACGTTAAATCTTGGTGTGCCTACGGTCACTTCAGACCATTTTATAATGTGCTGGCCCTTAAGGTCATTCCTAGTCTATTTTTAATTGTGTAGTGCCTCATGGTCATTTCCAGACCACTTTAAATTGTGTTGTGCCTTACGGTCGCTCCCAGACCACTTTAAATTGTGTTGTGCCTTACGGTCGCTCCCAGACCACTTTAAATTGTGTTGTGCCTTACGGTCGCTTCCAGACCACTTTAAATTGTGTTGTGCCTTACGGTCGCTTCCAGACCACTTTAAATTGTGTTGTGCCTTACGGTTGCTTCCAGACCACGTTAAACTTATGTTGTGCCCTATGTTCTACATCAATTCCAGGTGCCATGTTATAGGGTGCTTGCATTTCTAGTCACGAAAAGGACTCTCAATTTTAGGTGCTAGGCTGTAGTATGTATAAATCTTTAGCCATGATTAGGACCCTCAACGCTAGGCGTTATACCATAGGATGTCTGCCCCATAGACACTAACAGGATTGCCCAATCTAGGTGCATTTGCAATAGCACAACCACGCACTAGTCCCCACCGGGCTTGCCTAACACAGGCGCCATCCTGCCACGTTCACAACATGCGCGCCACTAAGACTTGTTTATCACTCACATGCGGTTCCCTAGTCTGGACTCTTCTAACCATCACCATAACAATGGCCCTCACCAACCCCATACCTTGTAACCTGCAAGAGAGAAACTTGCGACTCAGAGCTAGGCTGCCACGACTCTACGACATCAAAAATAAAAGAACCAGCCCGTTAGTACCCACAAGTACCTCCACTGCCATTAATCTTAACCTCCTAGACTCAGCGACGTTACATCGTCCTGAACCACATGTTGTCCCATACTACAAACAGAGGAAACCACATGATGTCCCATACTACAAACAGAGGAGACCTATCCGCCCTACCCCCAGTTCTGCCAAAGACAATACTACAACTCCTACATTATCAGGAGCCCTTATTAATGCTAGGTCCCTTATAGCACACAATACTGAAATAGCTGATATACTGGCTATGGACAACCTAGATATCCTTGCAGTTTCTGAAACCTGGCTCCACGATGCAGCCTGCCCTGCCCTCATGACTGCCATACCAGACGACTACAACATCCTAAGAGTCGACCGACCTAACTCTAGAGGAGGCGGCCTGGCCATCATAACCAAAACACAGCTAGCTGGTAGACTCATCCCACACCCAACAATTACATTGTGCGAACTTCTCTCAGCTAAAATACCTATCTCTAATAATAGCACTCTAACGATACTTCTGATATACAGACCACCAGGCCCACTAGGCAACTTCGAGGAAGACCTTTCCAGCCTCCTCACCAACAGTATTAAAGACTCCACTCAGCTTCTTTTACTAGGTGACTTTAACCTGGGCTTTAACGACGCTGAAGATAAACAAGCCCAGTCTACCCAATCCATTCTAGTCAACCACAGCATTACCCAAAATGTCCTAACTCCTACACACACAAAAGGACGCACACTAGACTGGATAACCAACTATAACTGCGACATCACCATCTCTAGTGTCTTACCTCAAATATGGACAGACCACTATCTGATATGCTTTACAGCCAGCATCGAGCCTCCCAAACCTAACAAGAATAAAATAGCACCCCCCTTGTCAACGAGAAGCAAAAAAGAAATCACAGCTGAAAAACTACTTCCACTTCTCCTACCAGATCTCACAATCAGCTCCAATGAACCCAACCCTAGCGAGTTAGTTGAATCATTTAACAACTCCATGGCCAAAGCCCTAGACTTGATTGCCCCTAACAAATTCCATAAAAGTAAATGTGAAACGCACCTTAACTCTTGGTTCACCCCCCACCTCAAAGAAATGCGTATCCAAAAACGCAAACTCCAAGCTATTTGGAGGCACACTCCCTCTGCTGACAACAAAACTACACTTGCCAACTTTGCCAAAAAATACAAGAAGGACATAATCCAAACTAAAAAAGAATCATTCAATGATAGAATCAATAAAGCCAACTCGAACTCCAAAGAGCTCTTCACCATTCTCCGGGAACTGGAAAACTCAATAGCCCCTACAGACAATGTCCCCAAGGACAACTCTTGGTGCACTAGCATCCAAAATGCCTTAGCAAATAAAATCACTACCCTTCAATCGAAAATTGCTAAGAAAAAAGCGTCCCTGATCCCTAGCGGAACTCATACCACCCCATTGAAAAAGATACCCAGCAAATCCACCCAAAGCAACTGTAAACCCTTCAGGTTTACTAATATTTCTATATTAGAAACTGAAAAGGTCATTCTCTCCCTTAAACCATCCAACTGCCAAGGCGACAGCTGCCCTGCGCAAATCCTCAAGGATGCAGCCAGAGATCTAGCACCTTTTATCTCGAAACCTATCAACGCCTCCTTCAATACAAATACGGTACCTACTAACCTTAAAGAATCCTGGGTACTGCCCTTACTCAAAAAACAGACACTTGACCCAGCAATCCCCACTAACTACAGGCCCAGTACTACAGTCCCATTTCTCCTTAAAATCATAGATAGAGTAGCCTACCTCCAAATCCAAAATTATTTGGAGACACACCAACTATTAGGCTCACGGCAATCTGGCTTCAGACCTCTGCACGGTACTGAAACGGCCCTTATCGACCTCAAGACACAAATCCACGAGTTGAAGGATAAAGGTAGTACAGCTATGCTCCTCCTCCTTGACCTATCAGCGGCCTTTGACCTGGTGGATCATGCAGTATTATGCAACCACTTAGCGTCGGCCGCCCACTTCTCAAGTGAAGCTATAGCATGGGTACAATCCTTCCTAGCTAACCGGACGATGAGAGTATTCTCCCCTGTAGCGCAGCGGACCCAATCCAGATCACTTGTGGTGTCCCACAAGGCTCATGTGTCTCCCCGACAATGTATAATATCTAAGCCTCTCTTCGACAAACTTGACAGATTAGGGGTAACTTACACTAATTATGCGGACGATACGCAGATCCTCATACCACTATCAGGCAACTTTGTCGAAGACACAGCTTTAGTAAACAAAATTTACCTCCTCATTCAGGCATGGATGGCCTCCCACGGCCTCTGCCTAAATGACGACAAAACTGAGTTATTGATCCTAGGCTCCGACTCCAACTTAAAAAAACTGAGTCCCAACTATCGCAATTTCAACATAGATGGTAACACAATTAAGGTGGCTACTGAGGTAAAAACTCTAGGCTTCTACCTCGATTCTACCCTATCCCTAAATAAACAAGTTAACACCCTGGCATCCTCCACAGCGTACACCTGTAAATTAATCAGGACCTGTAGACCTTACCTCTCTAAAACCAACTGCATCTTGCTAGCCAACGCATTAGTAATGTCCAAGCTGGACTATTGCAACGCCCTCTATGCAGGTGCCAACAAATCCATTATAAATAAAATGCAAATCCTTCAAAATAAC